>NC_090341.1:18799188-20159944 GCF_035084215.1 Heptranchias perlo | reverse complement strand
GTGACCCCCAAGATGTTGATGGTGGGGGATTCAGTGATGGTAATGCTGTTGAATGTTAAGGGGAGGTGGTTAGACTCTCTCTTGTTGGAGATGATGTGGAGATGCCGGTGATGGACTGGGGTTGACAATTGTAAACAATTTTACAACACCAAGTTATAGTCCAGCAATAAAATTGCTGGACTATAACTTGGTGTTGTAAAATTGTTTACAATTGTTGGAGATGGTCATTGCCTGGCACGTGTCTGGTACAAATGTTACTTGCCACTTATCAGCCCAAGCCTGGATGTTGTCCAGGTCTTGCTGCATGTGGGCACGTACTGCGTAATTATCTGAGGGGTTGCGAGTGGAACCGAACACTGCAATTATCAGCGAGCATCCCCATTTCTGACCTTATGATGGAGGGAAGGTCATTGATGAAGCAGCTGAAGATGGTTGGGCCTCGGACACTGCCCTGAGGAACTCCTGCAGCAATGTCCTGGGTCTGAGATGTTCAGCCTCCAACAACCACTACCATCTTCTTTTTTGTGTTAGATGTGACTCCAGCCACTGAAGAATTTTTCCCGATTCCCATTGACTTCAGTTTTACTAGAGCTCCTTGGTGCCACACTCAGTCAAATGCTGCCTTGATGTCAAGGGCAGTCACTCTCACCTCACCTCTGGAATTCAGCTCTTTTGTCCATGTTTGGACCAAGGCTGTAATGAGGTCTGGAGCCGAGTGGTCCTGGCGAAACCCAAACTGAGCATCAGTGAGCAGGTTATTGGTGAATAAGTGCTGCTTGATAGCACTGTCGACGACACCTTCCATCACTTTGCTGATGATTGAGAGTAGACTGATGGGGCGGTAATTGGCCGGATTGGATTTGTCCTGCTTTTTGTGGACAGGACATACCTGGGCAATTTTCCACATTGTCAGGTAGATTCCAGTGTTGTAGCTATGCTGGAACAGCTTGGCTAGAGGCGCGGCTAGTTCTGGAGCACAAGTCTTCAGCACTACAGTCGGGCTGTTGTCGGGGCCCATAGCCTTTGCTGTATCCAGTGCACTCAGCTGTTTCTGGATATCACGTGGAGTGAATCCAATTGGCTGAAGACTGGCATCTGTGATGGTGGGGCTATCGGGAGGAGGCCGAGATGGATCATCCACTCGGCACTTCTGGCTGAAGATGGATGCAAATGCTTCAGCCTTGTCTTTTGCACTCACTTGCTGGACTCCGCCATCATTGAGAATGGGGATGTTTGCAGAGTCTCCTCCCTCTGTTAGTTGTTTAATTGTCCACCACCATTCACGACTGGATGTGGCAGGACGGCAGAGCTTTGATCTGATCCGTTGGTTGTGGAAATCGCTTAGCTCTGTCTACAGCATGTTGCTTCCGCTGTTTAGCATGCATGTAGTCCTGAGTTGTAGTTTCACCAGGTTGGCACCTCATTTTTAGGTACGCCTGGTGCTGCTCCTGGCATGCTCTTCTACACTCCTCATTGAACCAGGGTTGATCCCCTGGCTTGTTGGTAATGGTAGAGTGAGGAATATGCCAGGCCATGAGGTTACTGATTGTACTGGAATACAATTCTGCTGTTGCTGATGGCCGACAGCGCCTCATGGATGCCCAGTTTTGAGCTGCCAGATCTGTTCTGAATCTATCCCATTTAGCACGGTGGTAGTGCCACACCACACATTGGATGGTGTCCTCAGCGCGAAGATGGGACTTCGTCTCCACGAGGACTGTGCGGTGGTCACTCCTACCAATACTGTCATGGACAGATGCATTTGCGACAGGTAGATTGGTGAGGACGAGGTCAAGTAAATTTTTCCCCTCGTGTTGGTTCGCTCACCACCAGTTTGGCAGCTATGTCCTTCAGGACTCGGCCAGCAGAGGTGCTACCGAGCCACTCTGTGATGGACATTGAAGTCCCCCATCCAGAGTACATTCTGTACCCTTGCTACCCTCAGTGCTTCCTCCAAGTGGTGTTCAACATGGAGGAGGACTGATTCATCAGCTGAGGGAGGGCAGCAGGTGGTAATCAGCAGGAGGTTTCCTTGCCCATGTTTGACCTGATGACATGAGATTTTATGGGGTCCAGAGTCAATGTTAAGGACTCCCAAGGCCACTCCCTCCTGACTGTATATCACTGTATCGCCACCTCTGGTCGGTCTGTCCTGCCCGTGGGACAGGACATACCCAGGGATGGTGATGGAAGAACATAAGAAATAGGAGCAGGAGCAGGAGCAGGAGTAGGCCAATCGGCCCCTCAAGCCTGCTCCGCCATTCAATAAGATCATGGCTGATCTGATCCGAACCTCAAATCTAAATTCATGTCCAATTTCCTGCCCGCTCCCCGGAACCCCTAATTCCCTTTACTTCTAGGAAACTGTCGATTTCTGTTTTAAATTTATTTAATGATGTAGCTTCCACAGCTTCCTGGGGCAGCAAATTCCACAGACCTACCACCCTCTGAGTGAAGAAGTTTCTCCTCATCTCAGTTTTGAAAGAGCACCCCCTTATTCTAAGATTATGCCCCCTAGTTCTAGTTTCACCCATCCTTGGGAACATCCTTACCGCATCCACCCGATCAAGCCCCTTCACAATCTTATATGTTTCAATAAGATCGCCTCTCATTCTTCTGAACTCCAATGAGTAGAGTCCCAATCTACTCAACCTCTCCTCATATGTCCATCCCCTCATCCCCGGGATTAACCGAGTGAACCTCGAGAGCAAGTATGTCTTTTCTTAAGTTTGGAGACCAAAACTGTATGCAGTATTCCAGGTCCGGTCTCACCAATACCTTATATAACTGCAGCAATACCTCCCTGTTTTTATATTCTATCCCCCTAGCAATAAAAGCCAACATTCCGTTGTCCTTGATCACCTGCTGCACCTGCAAACTAACTTTTTGATTTTCTTGCACTCGGAGCCCCAGATCCCTTTGTACTGCAGTACTTTCCAGTTTCTCGCCATTAAGATAATAACTTGCTCTCCGATTTTTCCTGCCAAAGTGCATAACCTCACATTTTCCAATATTGTATTGCATCTGCCAAATCTCCGCCCACTCACCCAGCCTGTCTATATCCCCTTGTAGGTTTTTTATGTCCTCCTCATTCTCTACTTTCTCTCCCATCTTTGTATCATCTGCAAACTTTGACATGTTACACTCGATCCCCTCCTCCAAATTGTTAATATAGATTGTAAAGAGTTGGGGACCCAGCTCCGTCCCCTGCAGAACACCACTGGCTACAGGTTGCCAGTCTGAGAATGTACCATTTATCCCAACTCTCTGCTTCCTGTTAGATAACCAATCCTCCACCCATGCCAGAATATTGCCCCCAATCCAGTGATTCTTTATCTTGAGCAATAATCTTTTATGTGGCACCTTGTCGAATGCCTTCTGGAAGTCCAAATACACGACGTCCACTGGTTCCCCTTTATCCACCCTGTACGTTATATCCTCAAAGAACTCAAGCAAATTTGTCAGACATGACTTCCCCTTCGTAAAGCCATGCTGACTTTGTCCTATTAAATTATGTTTATCCAAATGTTCTGCTACTGTCTCCTTAATAATAGACTCCAAAATTTTAACCACCACAGATGTTAGGCTAACTGGTCTATAATTTCCAGCCTTCTGCCTACTACCCTTTTTAAATAAGGGTGTTACATTTGCAGTTTTCCAATCTGCCGGGACCTTTGCCGAGTCCAGAGAATTTTGGAAAATTATTACCAAAGCATCCACAATCCCTACTGCCACTTCCCTCAAGACCCTAGGATGTAAGCCATCAGGTCCAGGGGATTTATCCGCCTTGAGTCCCATTAATTTACTGAGTACCAATTCCTTAGTGATTTTAATCGTATTTAGCTCCTCCCCCCCCAGAGCCCCCTTTTTGTCCAGTGTTGGGATATTCTTAGTGTCCTCTACCGTAAAGACTGAAACAAAATATTTGTTCAGCATTTTTGCCATCTCCATGTTTCCCACCATTAATTTCCCTGTCTCATCCTCTAAGGGACCTACGTTTGCCTTAGCCACCCTTTTTCTTTTTATATAACTGTAGAAACTCTTGCTATCTGTTTTTATATTTTTTGCTGATTTATTTTCATAATCTATCTTCCCTTTCTTAATCAATCCTTTCGTTACTTTTTGCTGTCTTTTGAAGACTTCCCAATCTTCTATCCTCCCACTAAGTTTGGCTACCTTATATGTCCTTGTTTTTAGTCGGATACTATCCTTAATTTCTTTACTTAGCTACGGATGGCTGTCATTTCTTTTACACCCTTTTTTCCTCAGTGGAATATATATTTTTTGAAAGTTGTAAAATAACTCCTTAAATGAACACCACTGTTCATGTACCGTCTTACCCTTAAACTATTTTCCCAGTCCACTTTAATCAATTCCGCTCTCATACCATCATAGTCTCCTTTATTCAAGCTCAGTACGCTTGTTTGAGAACCAACCTTCTCCCCCCGTAATTGGATATGGAATGTAACCATGTTATGGTCACTCATTCCAAGGGGATCCTTAACTAGGACATTATTAATTAATCCTGGCTCATTACACAGGACCAGGTCCAAGGTTGCTTGCCCCCTTGTTGGTTCAGTTACATACTGCTCAAGAAATCCATCCCTGATACACTCAATAAACTCTTCCTCAAGGCTACCTTGCCCAATTTGATTTGTCCAGTTAATATGATAGTTAAAATCCCCCATAATTATAGCTGTTCCCTTATTACATGCCCCGACTATTTCCTGATTAATACTTCTTCCAGCAGAGTTGCAACTATTAGGAGGCCTATATACTACGCCCACGAGTGTTTTTTGCCCCTTATTATTCCTTATCTCTACCCAAACTGTTTCATTATCCTGATCCTTTGTCCCAATATCTTTTCTCTGTATTACAGTGATTTCTTCCCTTATTAACATAGCCACCCCACCTCCTCTTCCTTCCTGCCTGTCCTTCCTGATTGTTAAATACCCTGGCATATTTAATTCCCAGTCACCCTGCAGCCATGTTTCTGTAATGGCCACAAGATCATACCCATACTTGGTTTTTTGTGCCGTTAACTCGTCCATTTTGTTACGAATGCTACGTGCATTCAGATAAAGAACTTTCAAATATGTTTTGTGACACTTAGTTCCTGCTTTTTCCATTTTTAACACTTTACCTTTTACTCCATACCTTCTGTCCCTTCCTGATACGCTTTCCTCTGTCTCCCTGCTCAGGTTCCCAACCCCCTGCCACAGCTTTGATGCTGGGTTAATCGCCTTACGCCTTCTAGTTTTCATTTTATCTGTTGTGCCTAAAGTACCTAAAGTACACTTTCTTTCCGCTGCTCTATGCTTTTCCCTTTCACTTGTTCTTGAACAACTGTTTGTACTATTTGTATTGTAGATTTCCCCTGGGTCTTCCCCTCTCTTGCTGCTCTCAACTTTATTCCCTTCTGACTCCCCGCTCAGGTTCCCATCCCCCTGCCACTCTAGTTTAAACCTTCCGCAACAGCACTAGCAAACACCCCCGCGAGGACATTTGTCCCGGTCCTGCTCGGGTGTAACCCGTCACGCTTGTACAGGTCCCACCTTCCCCAGAACCGGTCCCAATGTCCCAGGAATCTAAATCCCTCCCTCCTACACCATCCCTGCAGCTACGCATTCATCCTGTCTATTCTCCTGTTCCTATACTCACTAGCACGTGGCACCGGTAGTAATCCTGAGATCACTACCTTTGAAGTCCTGCTTTTTAATTTATCTCCTAACTCCTTAAATTCACCTTGCAGGACCTCATTCCTTTTTTTAACCTATGTCGTTGGTACCAATATGGACCACGACTACTGGCTGTTCACCCTCCCCCTCCAGAATGCCCTGCAGCCGCTCCGTGACATCCTTGACCCTAGCACCAGGGAGGCAACATACCATCCTGGAGTCACGTTTGCGGCCGCAGAAACGCCTATCTGTTCCCCTTACAATGGAATCCCCTGTCACTATAGCCCTGCCACTCTTCTTCCTCCCCTCCTGTGCAGCAGAGCCACCCGTGGTGCCCCGAACCTGGCTCTTACTGCTTTCCCCTGATGAGCCATCTCCCCCAACAGTATCCAAAGCAGAATATCTGTTTGAGAGGGAGATGGCCCCAGGGGACTCCTGCTCTACCTGCCTAGTCCTTTTACTCTGCCTGGCGGTCACCCATTTCCTTTCTGCCTGCGTATTCTTTACCTGCGGTGTGACCACCTCACTGAACGTGCTATCCACGATAGTCTCAGCATCGCGGATGCTCCACAGTGAATCCACCCGCAGCTCCAGCTCCGAAAGACGGTTAGCCAGTAGCTGCAGCTGGACACACTTCCTGCACACATGGTCGCCAGGGACACTGGTAGTGTCCATGACTTCCCACATAGTGCAGGCGGAGCATATCACGGGTGCGAGCTGTGCTGCCATGACTTGCCTTAGACTCTTAGACTCTCTTCCTACTCTAGGTCTCCCCTTTTATACTCTGCTCACCTCTCGGACTCTCCTGCCTCACCTGTGATGTCGCACAATAGTTGTCTCTTGTTGCAGGTCTGCTGCTGCTTTTATTCCACAATCTCAGTCTTCTACTCTGAGGTCCACTGCCGCTCTGCGGGAAATGTTAGGAAAAGCAAGGCAAAGCAGCACCTCCTTCCCCCACTTCACCGAACTCCCACACTTACCAAACTCTCAGCAGCACACTGTGTATCCGCACACCATGTCTGGGACTTTGGCTGAAAGGTATGATTCTGTGAGTACGGCTATGTCAGGCTGTTGCTTGACTAGTCTGTGGGACAGCTCTCCCACTTTTGGCAGAAGTCCCCAGATGTTGGTGAGGAGGACTTTGCAGGGTCGACTGGGCTTTGTCGTGTCTGATGCCTAGTGGTCAGATGCTGGGTGGTCCATCTTGTTTTATTCTTATGACTTTTTTTAAGCGAGAATGTACAACTGAGTGGCTTGCTAGGCCATTTCAGAGGGCAATTAAGAATCAACCACATTGCTGTGGGTCTGGAGTCACATATTGGCCAGACCAGGTTAGGACAGCAGGTTTCCTTCCCTAAAGGGCATTAGTGAACCAGATGGGTTTTTACGACATTCCCCAGAACCAACTCCAGCAATACCTCATTCATTGGGCCTGAAACATACTGGTCAAGAAAGTTCTCCTGAACACTTCAAAAATTCCTCCCTCTCTTTGCCCCTTATATTACTATCCCAGTCTTAGGGTAGTTGAAGTCCTGTTATCACAACTCCTTTGGCTTTTACATCTCTAATTTCCCTGCAAATTTGCTCCTCTGTCTCCTTCCCACTAGTTGGTGACCTATAGAATACACCCAGTAGTGTAATGGCACCTCTATTGTTTCTCAACTCTAACCAAATAGATTCTGTCCTTGACCCCTCCAGGACATCCTCTCTGTCCAGCACTGCAATATTCTCCTTAATCACTGTCAGCTAGCATGGGGGCCAGGAAGGAAAAGTAGGTGGTCAAAGGTGAATAGGAAAGGGATTAAGGGAACAGGAAGTGAGTCTCCATAGATGAGCTAAATATTCACAACTACTTCAGCTTTATTATAGTATACAGTAAATGTTTCCTATCCCATATCTTCATTAAACTGATCTAGTGCCAAATGCATGATGTGTGCGCATTACTAAGCGAGACTAGATTTTTTAAAAAAAATTTTGAATTGCTAAACCGTTTGTGGCCTTGAAAAGCACTTACTTAATATATTTTTGGTGACGCAACAATGTTCCTCCTAAATCAATATACTATAACTGTTAAGTTACATAGAAAGCAAGTAGCACCTACTCGAGGAAAGGGATATGGAGTAGAGACATTAAAAGGTAATAGACCTGCTCCAGTGTCCAGATCTTGTATTATCTTTGTGAAAAGGACACTAGCAATTGTAATATTCCACGAATAGAACGTGTTTGTTTTGGATCCATAAATAAGTTGTGTGACAGTCTCACACAAACATTATTTTGGAACTTAACAAATAGTTGGAAGGTTTCTCAAGAAATCAGTTCTAACCACAACCTAGAAAACATAATGGGATCCTGATGGCAGATGCCGATTTTCTAGATTTGGTACAGGTGTTCCATATTTTTATCCTTATTCGGCCCTTCTAAGAATACAGATGACTAGGACTGTTAGCAATAGTCCTCCCAGACTGTACTAAAACACTACCCTTAAATTATTTTAATACCATTTTTGTTTTAAAAGCACATATAACTGCCAAGCATTTAATTTTAATAAAAGCAGAAAATGCAAATTCAATCTTTTATATTTTGAAATCATGGTTGGAATTTTGACACTTTGTGGCAACAACTTGGTCAAACTTAATTTGGTGTGGTCAAACAATATGTTGGATAAGGTGGGGGGAAATATCTGTAGCTAAAATAAAATTGCCTCAAATGTTAGTGCAGCAGAACACTGAGCGAAACAGCTGAGAGTTTGGTGAGTGTGGGAGTTTAAGGGTTAATCTCTTTAAAATTTAGTGTAAATTGCCATCAACTGTTTAAGTTAAATTTTTAAGTTTCTGTCAGGCTTTAGCAGAGAGAGCTCCTGTAGTTAGTTGATTGGTTAACTGGATTAAACTGGTTCCTGAAGGAGGAGCAGGCCTGACTCATCTGAGTCCCAAACAGTAGAAAAACAGGGGCCTGTTAGTGCAAACTGAGTAGAGTGCAGCAGAGCACCGAGTGAAACAGCTGAGAGTTTGGTGAGTGTGGGAGTTCGGTGAAGTGGGGGAAGGAGGTGCTGCTTTGCCTTGCTTTTCCTAACTTTTTCCGCAGAGTGGCGGCGGACCTGAGCAGCAGAAGACTAAGAGTTGGGATAAAAGCAGCAGCAGCAGACCTGCAACAAGAGAAAACTACTGTGCAACGATGCATGTGAGGCAGGAGAGACTGAGAGCGGGAGGAGAGTCTGAGAGGTGAACGCTGTGTAACTCTAAGGCAAGTCATGGCAGCAGAGCTCACACCAGTGATTTGCTCCTCTTGCACTGTGGGAAGTCATGGACATTACCAGTGTCCCTGGTGACCACGTGTGCAGGAAGTGTGTCCAGCTGCAGCTACTGGCTAACCGCATTTTGGAGCTGGAGCTGCGGGTGGATTCACCGTGGAGCATCCGCGATGCTGAGGTTATCGTGGATAGCACGTTCAGTGAGGTGGTCACACCGCAGGTAAAGATTACACAGGCAGAAAGGAAATGGGTGACCGCCAAGCAGAGTAAAAGAACTAGGCAGGTAGAGCAGGAGTCCCCTGGGGCCATCTCCCTCTCAAACAGATATTCTGCTTTGGATACTGTTGGGGGGAGATGGCTCATCAGGGGAAAGCAGCAAGAGCCAAGTTCGTGGCACCATGGGTAGCTCTGCTGTAAACGTGACTCCAGGATGGTACGTTGCCTCCCTGGTGCTAGGGTCAAGGATGTCACGGAGTGGCTGCAGGGCATTCTGGAGGGTGAACAGCCAGTAGTCGTGGTCCATATCGGTACCAACGACATAGGTTTTAAAAAAAGGGATGAGGTCCTGCAAGGTGAATTTAAGGAGTTAGGAGATAAATTAAAAAGCAGGACCTCAAAAGTTAGTGACCTCAGGATTACTACCAGTGCCATGTGCTAGTGAGTATAGGAACAGGAGAATAGACCGGATGAATGCGTGGCTGCAGGGATGGTGTAGGAGGGAGGGATTTAGATTCCTGGGACATTGGGACTGGTTCTGGGGAAGGTGGGACCTGTACAAGCGAGACGGGTTACACCCGAGCAGGACCGGGACAAATGTCCGCGCGGGGTGTTTGCTAGTGCTGTTGGGGGAAGGTTTAAACTAGAGTGGCAGGGAGATGGGAACCTGAGCGGGGAGTCAGAAGGGAGTAAAGTTGAGAGCAGCAAGAGAGGGGAAGACCCAGGGGAAATTTACAATACAAAAATAGTACAAACAGTTGTTCAAGAACAAGTGAAAGGGAAAAGCGTAGAGCAGCAGAAAGAAAGTGTACTTTAGGCAATACAGATATAGTGAAAACTAGAAGGCGTAAAGCAATTAACCCAGCATCAAAGCTGAAGGTCAGGCTAGGGTGTGTGGCCCAACTAAGAGTTCTATATACAAATGCACGGAGTATAAGGAATAAATTAAATGAACTACAGGCTCAAATTCAAATTGGAGGGTATGACATGATAGCTATTACTGAGACATGGCTGCAGGATGGTCAGGATTGGGAACTAAATATACCAGGTTATAAGGTCTACAGGAGGGATAGGGAAAATGGAAGAGGGGGAGGAGTAGCCTTAATGATTAGAGATGAAATCACTTCAATGATAAAAGGAGGATATAACAAGAGGTAAGCAGCCAACAGAGACATTATGGGTTGAATTGAGAAATAGGAAAGGATCTAAGACTATTGTGGGAGTTGTGTATAGGACCACTGGCAGCAGCTCTGAAGTGCTAGATTGTAAAAATGCAGAGATTAGACAAGCGTGTAAGAAAGGCATGGTGGTCTTAATGGGGGACTTTAACCTTCACAGATTGGGAAAAGCAGACTAGCAACTGTCAGAAAGGTAGTGAATTTCTTGAGTGTGTCCGGGATAGTTTTCTACAGCAGTATGTCCTAGAGGCAACAAGGGGGCAAGCCATACTAGATTTAGTAATGAGTAATGAACCAGATTTAGTTAACGGCTTAACTGTACGCAAACATCTATCCAATAGCGATCATAACATGATCGAGTTCAATGTAGTGTTTGAAAGGGAAAAAAGTGAATCAGCTGCTAAGATTCTAAACTTGGGTAAGGCCGACTTCAATGGGATGAGACAGAGACTGTCCACAGTAAACTGGGCAAATATGTTAATGGGTAAAACGACTGATGATCAGTAGGAAATGTTTAAAGAAACATTTAACGAGATACAGAACCGGTTTATACCCCTGAGGGGCAAGAACTCTACTTGCCAAAAAAAACAGCCATGGACAACTAAAGAGGTAAGGGACAGTATAAGACATAAGGAAAGGGCATACAAAAAAGGCAAAAAATGGCACAGATCCTGGCGAATGGGAAAGATACAAAGATCAACAAAAGGGTCACAAAACAGATAGTAAGAACTACAAAGAGTATAAAAAGAAACTTGCAAGGGATATCAAAACCAAAACTAAGAACTTTTATAGTTATATTAGGAAAAAGAGGGTGGTCAGGAGCAGTGTTAGCCCCTTAAAAACTGAAAGTGGGGATATTGTCATTGACAATGGGGAAATGGCAGACATGTTGAAATACTTTGCATCAGTATTTACAGTAGAAAAAGAGGATAGCATGCCAGAAATCCCAAGAAAACTAATATTGAATCAGGGACAGGGACTCGATAATATTAACATAAGTAAAGCAACAGTAATGCAGAAAATAATAGTACTAAAGAGTGACAAATCCCCAGGACCAGATGGTTTCCATCCCAGGGTTTTAAAGGAAGTAGGTGAGCACATTGCAGATGCCCTAACTATAATCTTTCAAAGTTCTCCAGATTCAGGAACTGTCCCTCTGGATTGGAAAATTGCACATGTCACTCCACTTTTTAAGAAAGGAGAGAGAGGGAAACCGGGGAATTATAGACCAGTTAGCCTAACATCTGTTGTGGGGAAAATACTGGAGTCTATAATTAAAGATAGGGTGACTGAACATCTCGAAAATTTTCAGTTAATCAGAGAGAGCCAGCATGGATTTATGAAAGGTAGGTCATGCCTGACAAACCTAACTGAATTTTTTGAAGAGGTGACTAAAGTAAAGTAGTGGACAGGGGAATGTCAATGGATGTTATTTATATGGACTTCCAGAAGGCATTTGATAAGGTCCCACATAAGAGACTGTTAGCTAAGATAGAAGCCCATGGAATTGAGGGAAAAGTACGGACTTGGTTAGGAAATTGGCTGAGCGAAAGGCGACAGAGAGTAGGGATAATGGGTAAGTGCTCACATTGGCAGGATGTGACTAGTGGAGTCCCGCAGGGATCTGTCTTGGGGCCTCAATTATTCACAATATTTATTAACGACTTAGATGAAGGCATAGAAAGTCTCATATCTAAGTTTGCCGATGACACAAAGATTGGTGGCATTGTAAGCAGTGTAGATGAAAACATAAAATTACAAAGGGATATTGATAGATTAGGTGAATGGGCAAAACTGTGGCAAATGGAATTCAATGTAGACAAATGTGAGGTCATCCACTTTGGATCAATAAAGGATAGAACAGGGTACTTTCTAAATGGTAAAAAGTTAAAAACAGTGGATGTCCACAGGGACTTAGGGGTACAGGTACATAGATCAATGAAGTGTCATGAACAGGTGCAGAAAATAATCAATAAGGCTAATGGAATGCTGGCCTTTATATCTAGAGGACTAGAGTACAAGGGGGCAGAAGTTATGCTGCAGCTGTACAAAACCCTGGTTAGACCGCACCTGGAGTACTGTGAGCAGTTCTGGGCACCGCACCTTCGGAAGGACATATTGGCCTTGGAGGGAGTGCAGCGTAGCTTTACTAGAATGATACCCAGACTTCAAGGGTTAAGTTACGAGGAGAGATTACACAAATTGGGGTTGTATTCTCCAGAGTTTAGAAGGTTATGGGGTGATCTGATCAAAGTTTAAAAGATATTAAGGGGAACGGATAGGGTGGATAGAGAGAAACTATTTCCGCTGGTTGGTGATTCTAGGAGTAGGGGGCACAGTCTAAAATTAGAGCCAGACCTTTCAGGAGTGAAATTAGAAAACATTTCTACACACAAAGGGTGGTAGAAGTTTGGAACTCTCTTCCACAAACGGAAATTGATACTAGCTCAATTCTAAATTTAAATCTGAGATAGTTAGCTTTTTGGCAACCAAAGGTATTAAGGGATATGGGCCAAAGGCAGGTGTATGGAGCTAGATCACAGATCAGCCATGATCTTATCAAATGGCAGAGCAGGCACAAGGGGCTGAATGGCCTACTCCAATGGTCAGACCAGAAAAGTCCTAGGTTTAATACCTGATATCTGATCTCACCTGGGATATGTTAGGGATGCTAGAATTGGCCTCAACTACCCAGGCTAGGATAGGCAAACCAGCTAGGGTCCTGTTGCTGATCACTATCCAGAACTCCTTGCTGAAAGTGCGCATGTGCTGACTATTCAGCTCAGCTGTGTTACTCCTGTGATTGAATAATCTACTAACACTCACTTAAGGCTCATGCATGAAAAATGAATGGGCACTTAGACAAGGTACCAGAGGGCAACTAGTGCCTATGGCACAGTACCTCAGCAAGGAGAGGAGAAAAGAAAATTAATGGATGGAAGACAAGTCACTGCTTCACTCAGTTTCAAAAATAAAACTGCATTTTCTGGGCACAGCATTTAAGCTAAAGTTTGGTTCTGGAAATTTTACCTGAGACCCATCTTCTGACTTAACGTTTTCTTAGACACAAAGTAAATTGGTTTTGAGCTACAGATAAAGTCATCAATTCTTGTAAATTACTTTCTGACCTCAGTTTTTTTGCTGATATTAAAATACTTACTGCTGAGAACCTTCGAAAGACAGGTTTAGATTGAATGACTATCACATTACTGCCTGACCATCTGCAAGGTATAAACTACTAATAGCTCTGCTGTCAAATGAGAAACATTAGACTCCTGAAAGACTAGAGGAGACATCCACTTGGGAGAAGCACATTTATACTCTATCATATTTTAGACAGGACTGAAGAGTTCAAATTAAATACTGGATTGAAAGCAATCCAATATTTAAAATGTTCTAAATTAATCATTTGATTACTTTTCATAAAGAGTCAAATCTAATTTATTAAAAGAACTGATTTTACAAAACCTCATTCCTTTCAGGAACTATATACTGAAGATATCTAAACAACTTAAACACTTTGTATTGTTGCTTCATCAGAGAAAATACTCCATCACCAGAACTGACCATTTATAAACTGATTCATCAGAAACCCGTTTGCAATATTAAATTTTGCCACTGTGTTTGTTGCCTGATAAGGATGACAGTTATAAACAAATAAATAGTGTGTCTATTGATACTTGGTTTCAGTAGGTGAACTGATCAAAATGGAGAAATCTTGCTGAGCATATAGGTGTTAATTTATAGTTAAAAATCTGTTTTTGCATAATACAATTTTATACTGGTCACCTGTTAGTGACTGTTTGGTGCTGTTACCATTTAATGTACCACCGATAAGAACATTATATGATATTTTTGAAGGTTAATTTTCTTGTGTAAACAAAGTTACTGCAGCAGTGTAAACCATTGTGTGGTGCTCACTAGCTGGTTGACCGAAGGCATAGCCACCACGGAGGGATTTAACAAGGAGGGGAATTTTAAATTTGAGGTGATGGGGGAACCAGGTGCCAATGTAGGCGAGTGTGGACAGGGATTATGAATGAGTGGGACTTGTAGGATGGGATACCAGCAGTAGAGTTTTGGATGAGCTGAAGTTTTCTCATTTCTATAGTAAGGACATCCTTTCTAGTGTAGTACCACAGAAATGCTAAGTGCAACAGATCTATCAGCCCGAAACTAGGTATACATGAGATGCTGTGGGTCAACAGCAACAGAATTGTATAGTACCACAGTCTAACCTTATGGTCTGGCACATCCCTTACTCCCTGATCACCAAGCCAGGAGACCAACCCTGGTTAAATGGAGATAGTAGAAGGGTGTGCCAGGAGCCACTACATGTGAAAACCTGCATGTTAAAGACCAAAAGCAGCAAACAATAGCCAGAGTTAGGCAGTTTCACAATCAAGATGAGATCAAAGCTATGTAGCCCTACACTATACAGGTGAGAATGATGGTAGACAACCAGGCAACTAACATGAGGAGGAAACTCCATGAACATCCCCAATCATCATGCAGTCCTGCAAGAGATGAGACTGAAGTCTGAGGGTCTTCAGCCAAAAGAGACCAGTGGACAATCCTACTCTGCCTCTGAGGTCCCCACAATCAGATGCCACTGTCCAGCCAATTCCGTTCACTCCAAATTACATTAAGTGGTGATTGAGTGCACTGAACCATGGGTCCTAACAATATCCCAGCTGTAGTGCTAATGACCTGTGTACAAGAACTAGTTGCTCTCCTAGCCAAGCTGTTCCAGTATAGCGATGATGCTAGCATCTACCCAACAACGTTGAAGATTGCTCAGGTATGTCTGGTCTACAAAAACAACAGGATAAACCTAACCCTGCCAATTACTGCCCCATAGGCCTAGTTAGTGTCATCAGGAAAGTGTTGGAATGAGTCATTGATAGTGACTGATCACAAATAACCTCAATCACTTTGCTCCTGACCTTATGGCCTTGATTGAGATATTGGGGTGGGGGCGGGGGCGGGGGCGGGGGCGGGAAGAGAAGAAGAGGAGTCATTGGTAGACATTCTTTCGCTGTGATCAGCCAGGTAAAAAGGTGCAACCAAGTGAGGATACTCTTACCAAAATGGAACCTGGAGGAGGATATTGTGGTCAACAGTGTCAAAGATTGCAGAGATAATGCACTGTGGTTATACATAGTCAGTCAACTATACATTAAAATGACAAATCTCTTAGAACAATTGATTATAAAATCTGTAAAGAGATAAGGCATATTCTAGCCTTTAGAATTTTAATTTTCTGAAAATTAAAAACCTTGAATAAAAGGCAGTCAAAATAATTTCAGCAATTGTTGCAATGATGAAACTGCAACACCTGTGTTCAAGATAACTTTCTAAAGTTTGAACAGTCACCATCAAAAAATGTTTTACAATCACAAAAACAAATGCTTGGTTATCAAATTTTAAAAGATACATTTTTAAAAATGTAAAATTAGGCAGCCTAGTAGCTGCAACAGTAGAGTGATGAATTCCCTTACTCAGAAGTTCAGCTTTGACTGACAGTTGAACTTAGCTATATGGATGTGTTATGAGTTATCAGCAGCTCTGGGCAGAGTAGCAATTCCATCTCAGAAAAGATTAAGTATCAGCATAGGGCTTATTCCATCCCACAAAATGGTTCTCTTATTGGATAGTGCAGAGCAGCTTTGATGGCACCCAAGTACCAACAGTCATTCACTATTCCATCTGAAAAACAGAAGCATAAATTTGGAAAGGCAGTAAGAGAGACGGAAATAAAAGAGGGAAAATTTGCCATTTAAAAATGGGCATAAATCTTATACTTTGTAAATACCTACAAGTGCTGCATTCAAGCAGAAATTCCATTTCTTGTACAAAAACTGATGAAATGGCGTTTGAGTCGGGTTCAGTAACATCATTACTCTAGTTGCACCAAATGAAGTCATTGTTACTGTTGTTGGATTGAACCCACAATCTTCTGTCGAGAGCACTACCAATTGAGCCAAGTTGGCATTTTAAAAAGTTTGAAGTTTAATTACATTTACAATTATTGTACTTCAAATTTTAAATTAAATGTCCATGTACAGTTGAATTTAATTTGTATTCTTCCAGTCATAGAATCATGCAAACTTTTGAAGTATTTGTAGATGATGGACTAGAATAGGAAACAGATCTCTTTCCCTGATGTCTGGATTCACTGTGTGTGTGGACTGTCTGTCTACTCATTCTGCTGGGAGACTGTTGGCTTATCAGCTCTTCCTGCTGCTCCTCCACTTCATTTTTTGCCTCAGTAGTTTTCGTGCATTCAGACAGCTGATCCATCAGCTCTTCTATCATCTGCTCTTTAATGGCTTGCTGAGATTCTAACTCTGCAATTCTCTCCCTTAAATGAATTGCAGTCTCTTTGGATTCCTGAAACTAGAGTAAAGAAACAATAACTACTATTGAGTTTGTTTTTTTAAAAAAGTTTTCTCCATGATTTGTGGTAAGCTTTGTGCTTTTCTTACTGGCTGGCAAAACCTATTGGTTTCTTTTCTCCCCTGCAAGGTATCTAAACATTAACTCCATTTCCATATTAGTATCCTATCTTCCAATAATCTATAAACGTTATCACAAGTGTGGCTGACTGGCACTCCGACCTTTGAACTAGACCCAACAACCAAACAGTAATGCAAACAAGTATCTTCACTGTTGTGCTTACAGGTCTAACTAACTCAAAACAAACTTTGTGGCAACATTGTAGAAACAATATTCTCCATGTAATGGATACAAAATGACATTTTTTCATAAAGATTTGAGACTAGAGAGTTTCCTTTTTCCATTGCTCACAACATAACAGCCTAAAATTACACATTTAAAACATATACTCAGTACTATTTTTAAGAGCAATAAAAAACAGCTCAGCAATTCCAATCAAAATACAGCCATGTTTAGAGAGGGTGTTTGAACATAAAGATAGCAAACTAGTGTACAGTTAGGAAACCAAATACTGAAATTTAATCTCAAAACCTCAAGTAAGAGCAATATGAACATCAAATTGCAATCTTCTTCAATGCAGGAATTCTCAAAATCTTGTTGTTGACGACCACCTTTTGAAGATTTTAAAATCCTGACTTTACTACTAAAATGTAATTGTCAAAAAGATCTTCTCCGCTCTTTGATTTAAACAAAATTTTGGCATAAACAGTTTCGATGTGATTAAGTAGAAAACTTTAGCAAGATCTTTGGAATTCAGATCAAATCTGTAAAAAGCTGGAAAAGTCTCTAGTGCTTCACATCTGTATTTCAATAAGATCCCCTTTAAGATAATTTTTTTTTTTAAAAAGAGGGGTAACACATTGGACTGTTATTTTAAAAAAACACTTAGGTGCCATTAAACACCTTCTATTGCTACACACTTGACCCAGTGGTAAAATTATTTAAATTTCCATTGGTGCAGTGAACTGTGACAGATGGGTCTGCTGTCAGTACTGTAATCACAGTTGATGCCAGACTGCAGCAGAGCAGATAACTAGCGATAGCACAATTCCTATTGCTCTCTGCATACAAGACACACTGCCATTTTTAAAAAGTGGTGTAGCAGGCACTATTGATTTTACAGTGAATAGATTGACAGCTATTTAATATGAGATCTATGTTTGAACACACAGCAGTGACAATGCCATTGTTTTTCAGATTAAAGTTTGAGATTAAAAGAATTTTGTAAAATTATCACTGTGATGATCATTTTTTTCCTACTGACCCCAGTTGTGAGCTGAACAGAATGAGGAGCATGGTTGAGATTTAACCCATAATTTCATTAGTGAAATAAATAGTTAAGAGCAAGACAGTAATACAAAAAGTATAGCATCTGGATTTTACTTCTGCTGTTTGCAATAGAAAGCCTATTTTTAAATTTGATTTTTTTTTTGTGTCATATGGATGAATTGCGATACTTGAACTTCAACCCATCTTTTTAATACTTCATTCTCAGACTAATGTCAATATGATCTGATATTCATTATACAATTCATAAAAGCAATATTGGTGTTATTGCATAAAGATCTGAAACACAAATGCACCACAATGATAAAAGACACATAGAATCATAGAAGATTTACAGCACAGAAGGAGGCGATTCGGCCCATCGAAAAATGAGCCACCCAGCCTAATCCCACTTTCCAGCACTTTGTCCGTAGCCTTGTAGGTCACAGCACTTCAGGTGCACATCCAGGTACTTTTTCAATGTGATGAGGGTTTCTGCTTCTACCACCCTTTCAGGCAGTGCGTTCCAGACCCTTGGTGAACTTTTTCTTTTCCTTCAGCTAGTCTCTACTCCTTCTACCAATCGCTTTTCATCTATACCCCCTGGTTATTGGCCTCTGCTAAGGGACATATCCACTATCTAGGCCCCTCGTACTTTTGTATGCCGCTGTGACCGACCCTGGATGGACGGATGCCCTAGTACTGACCCCTGGGAACTGCACTGGAAACAGCCTTCCAGTTACAAAAACACCATCGACCATTACCCTTTGCTTCTTGCCACTGAGCCAATTTTGGATCCAACTAGCCACTTTCCCTTGGATCCATGGGCTTGTACTTTTTTGACCAGTCTGTCACGTAGGGCCTTGCTAAAATCCATGTATACTACATCAAATGCACTACCCTCATCAACCCTCCTTGTTACCACCTCAAAAAAGTCAATCAAGTTAGTCAGACACAACCTTCCCTTAACAAATCCATGCCGACTGTCCTTGATTACTCCATGCCTTTCTAAGTGACAGTTTATCCTGTTCCTCAGAATTGATTCCAATAATTTGCCCATCACCGAGGTCACTGACTGGCCTGTAATTACTCGGTCCATCCCTTGTTCCCTTTTTAAACAATAATAAAACATTAGCAGTCCTCCAATCCTCTGGCACCATGCCTGTATCCAGTGAGGATTGGAAAATGATGGTCAGAGCCTCCGTTATTTCCTCCCTTGCTTCATTTAACAGCTTGGGATACATTTCTTCCAGCCCTGGTGATTTATCTACTTTCAAAGATGCTAATCCCCTTAATACTTCTTCTCTCACTATGTTTATCCCATCCAATATTTCACACACCTCCTCAACTATAATGTCTGCATCGTCCCCCTCTTGTGAAGACAGACGCAAAGTATTCGTTAAGAACCATACCCACATATTCCACTTCCACACACAAGTACCTTTTTGGTCTCTAGTTATCCTCTTGCTCTTTATGCATTTATAAAACATATTTTGATTTTACTAGCCAATAATTTTTCATGCCCTCTCTTTGCTTTCCTAATTTCCTTTTTAATTTCACCCGTGCACTTTCTATACTCCTCTAGGCTTTCTGTAGTAGAGTTCTCAGTGTCTGACAAAAGCTTTCCTTTTCTACTTATCTTACCCTGTATGCTTCTTGATATCCAGGGGGCTCTACATTTGGCAGCCCCACCCTTTTTCTTTGTGGGAACATGTTTACTCTGCACCCCTTGAATGCCCCCCACTGCTCTGACACTGATTTACCTTTAAGTAGCTGTTTCCAGTCCACTTTTGCCACTTAGCCTATCTAACCATTTGACCCACTTGATCATTTTCATTTCCTTCAACCTTGGTGCCAACCCTATATCTTTCTACCCCCTTTTGAGCTAACTCCATTATTTTTATCTTTTTGCATTGGTGTCAGCCCTATATCTCTACTTCATGAATCAGAGTGTCTACATTTCTTTGATTGCTTTAACCAAGATGGACATTGTATTAGGTTTCATGAGTTAAACAAGCATCAAGGGCGAAATAATTTAGTTTAATTTGTGGTCTTTACCTCCCATAAATGAGTTCGCCAAACCCTGCTGCCTATATCCTGTCCTGCAATTAATTATGCTCACCCACCACCCATATCTTACATTAACAAGAATGGAAGGGTATGTCTCCCCATCCTGTGAAAATTTGGGAGCTTCTTTGCTTTTTCCCCCCAAAAGACTTTAAAAGAAACTGGAGATTGAATCCTCAAAGCTTTTATTTCAAGCAAATGATTAAATTATGCAAATATATTACAATTGTGCTTTTCTATTATGAGCTCCTCACAGAAAAGAGACAGAATATGTGAACATAAACGGCTGCTTTTCCCATTTATAGAGAATGGATTTTTTAATAATCAATTGGTTATAATATTTTTTAAAAAGCCTCAGTTTGATAGTTATCTAAAATGAATATATTAAATTTAGATCCTGCATTAACTATAAACTTAGTGTTTTGAGGTAATTAGCTTATGGAAATGTGTTTGCTAAAGACTGTATAATTTGGAAAACTCATTAATAGTGTGCTGCCACAGCTGCATCAAGATGTCATGTACTTCCTCACCAGGATTTTCTGTCCATTTAATTTTAAGCAAGCAAAAAGTGTATTTTTTTTTTTATTCGTTCACGGGATGTGGGCGTCGCTGGCAAGGCCGGCATTTATTGCCCATCCCTAATTGCCCTCGAGAAGGTGGTGGTGAGCCGCCTTCTTGAATCGCTGCAGTCCGTGTGGTGACGGTTCTCCCACAATGCTGTTAGGAAGGGAGTTCCAGGATTTTGACCCAGCGACAATGAAGGAACGGCGATATATTTCCAAGTCGGGATGGTGTGTGACTTGGAGGGGAACGTGCAGGTGGTGTTGTTCCCATGCGCCTGCTGCCCTTGTCCTTCTAGGTGGTAGAGGTCGCGGGTTTGGGAGGTGCTGTCGAAGAAGCCTTGGCGAGTTGCTGCAGTGCATCCTGTGGATGGTACACACTGCAGCCACAGTGCGCCGGTGGTGAAGGGAGTGAATGTTTAGGGTGGTGGATGGGGTGCCAATCAAGCGGGCTGCTTTGTCTTGGATGGTGTCGAGCTTCTTGAGTGTTGTTGGAGCTGCACTCATCCAGGCAAGTGGAGAGTATTCCATCACACTCCTGACTTGTGCCTTGTAGATAGTGGAAAGGCTTTGGGGAGTCAGGAGGTGAGTCACTTAAATGCTTAAATGCTTGAGGGGGAAGAATAATGGGGAAATGGTGGTGGAAGGTTGGGGACCTAATGGTGCAAAAATGGGCCAGGGGCAATCTGAGTCTCATTTTCCAGGCCCCCCCCCCCCCGCCAAGGGTGTTGGACCCAGTTCCATCCAATCCTGCCAGATACCAGCAACACCCAATGCTTCAATCGCGCCCCCCCACCCCCAAAAAAAAGTGCTGCAGGACTTCAAAAATCACCAGATGAAAAGGACCCTGCTATGCTGCCAAATTCCTGCAGCATTGCAAAAATCCCAGAATCATCCCAAGATTACCCCCAACTGCAGCTAAACCCTATTTACAGTTTATAATAATTGACAGTTGTGAAATTCAATCCCCAAAGCACCATTTAAAAATGAAATTTGACTTGGTCAATATCAGTGGCACTGATATCCCCTACATTGAATAAAGATTTTAAAAGACTTCTGGGTGACAGGTGAGGCAACAGTTTGGGAGCACTCCTGAAATTTTTTTTAAAAATCAGCAAGCATTGAGCACATATACCAAAGAATTAAATATCGAGTGGATCACAGACTCCATCGGTAGCTATGATCATTGTAAGCAAGTAAAAAAAAGTGCACAGGAACAAACTCGTGGCAGCTGCTCCAGATGGCTTCTGCGAAACTTAATAAACTTTCCAGAACATCGAAAATCATGTTTGCTTCGTCAACACATTGCTGGTGAAGAGGAGGGCCCCTAGCTATAAAGGAAACTAGAGTCAGATGTACTGGATGGTGGTGGAGCAGGCTGGAAGGTGCCAGTGGCATTGGCTGCCCGAGTGTCCTGGCACTAGCCCGTCCAGCAACCAAAGCCATCCAGGCACGAAAAGTTGCACATGGCCGTGACTGTTGTTGAGTAAGTTCAAACTCGTGGAGAGATTACATCTAATCTCACCCCCATGAAACCTCCCTTGGGAGCCTCTGCCTCAATTCAAGTCTTCTCTCATTCTGCAAGGAGGGATTTCCTGTATAGGTTGCTCCTGCACACTGTTAATTGTATGATTTATATCAATGTGTTAATTGTATTCAGATGGTGGTTAATATTTGGAGTGCTTAGCTAGGGTGTGGTGTGGGTGAAATGTGGAGCTCTGAATAAAAGCTTGGAAGCAACTGAAGGCTCTAGAATTCTATCCTTCACCACCTGGCTATCCAGTTTATAACACATACTATCCCTTGCTCTCATCTTGTCTGGACATGCCTTAGTATAACATCTTGCTCTCTGGTGGAGGTGGATGCCCCCAATTAAAGGCTCTGTATTTGGGGAATCTTCCTCTGCACCATTGGGAACCTGGCATGTTGAATGCTGCATGGAGCAATGGCACCAAATGCCATTTTAATTCACTTCATGGATACCCAGGCTGCATGTCATATCTGCATTCACAAAAGAAAATGCCAGATCCAATAGAAGGGTGAAGAGATGCAAAAATCTGTAAAATTATATAAGAGAGTTATGGCTTTAGATAGCAGGGTACAAGAACTTAACAAGGGCTGACAGAACTGAAGGGATTGTCAAAAGAGAGTGGATAGTATTGGGTTCAATAAGTGAATCATCTCAGGCACATGATATGGCCAGGATAGCATCATACCTCAAGAATGAGCCTTCAGGGATAGGAATTGGAGAACACTAAAACCAGGAACATAGTTGTGATTGACAAGGGGACGATTGCTGAGGAAAGCCAGAGAAACATGGATATCAACTGGATTAAGGTTGGTAAAAGAGAGGTGGGAAACCATGTTTAACAGCCCAAGAGATTGTAGTAAACAGATAATAGACACTGTCCAACATTGAAAAGTTAATAAAAGGTCCTAGAAGAAATGACTAGAAAACCAGAGGGGACAGCCTGGACAAAGATATGGAATGCAAGTCATAGAGATTGTAGTCACTGGTGATTCTTTGCTCAGGAAAGTGGATACCCATGTCTGTCAAAAAGGACAATACTTACAGGATGGTGAACTGTCTAACTGGAGCTAGAGTTGTAGATATTGTGGGATATTAAGGCAGCAACAGAAAATAATTTAAATTAGGCAAGTGAAAGTAGGAGAATAGCAGGAAGGAAACAAGATCTCAGGTGAGGCAAATTGTAGGGTAGAAGGTAATTAACAATTAGATATGGATGCAAACTCACATGAACTGGAGACCAGGTATAAGCAGACAGTGGGGACAATGACAGCCGGCAAATCTGTAATAAGATGTATATAAATGAATGCTAGAAATATTTGAAACAAGATGCCAGAACTGGAGGCAGTTGTGGCATTAAGGAACTACATTATGGTGGGGGTATCGGTAACATGGCTAAATCCCGAAGAAGATGGAAATGGATAGAATATTCGGTGTAGAGTGTTTGGAAAAGAGTAGACAAAGGGGTTGGTGTGGGCCTATATGTCAGGGACACCTTAAAGGTAAAATATCACTGAATTAAACTGTGGAAGTAGAGCTAGGCGGCACAGGTTCAAACCAGTAAATCGTATTAGGATTGAAAAAAATCCTTCTTTACGCAAGGTGATCAAACTTGTAGGCTAAACTTCCAGATCGAATAGTAGCGGCAAAATCCTTTAAGAAACAATTGACTGCTACAGTGGGGTGACTTCGGGATCAGGCTGGCTGAACGAATTAAGATAGACCAATTGGCCTTACTCATCTGTAATTATGTTGAAATTGTGAATACTTTTATTGTTATAAAACAGGGAATCTTCTGACCACGAGCAACACCACATACTAGTTAGTAGAAGTAAAATCCATGCATTTCAAATCTTTGAACGTGTACAGGTAGCAGGAATAAAGGTGAATTAATATTGGGAATTTAAATGTGAAATTACCAGTAAATGAATAACAACTAATGTAGAATGCATACGCAAGTTCCATTTTAATTGTCGGTGTTGTGCCCAGTTTGCATTGCTACTTATTCTAATAACTTACTTTAAATATCAGTTCTTGTGATGATTGTTTCAGTGCCTCTAATTGTTCCACTTTGGTTTTGCATTCAGAGAGCAGTCCGATCAGAACAGAGTTACTTGTCATTTTATTCTCCAGCTCTTTAATTCTGCAAGAATGCCGCTCGTTCCTTTCCCTTTCAGTGTCCAGTTCCAGTTCAAGCAATCCAACCTTACAGTTAGAACCGTTCAACTTGTCAGCCAGTTGGCTGACTTCAGCCTGACTAGATGCATATTTTACTCTGAAGTTCTCTATTTCCTCTACAAGTTCTTCCATTGTCAGGGTGCAAGAATTGGAGATGCCCTTACTCTCTCGAAGGTCTTGATCTTGAGTTGGTTCTGAATCCTGACGCTTTGCACCTTCAGGCAATGAGGCCACGACCCCATCTATCTGATCTGATTCAAATGAAAGAACTTCTGCATTACTTTCAACACCTAGCCACTTCCTACTTGTCGGTTGTTGGCGAATTGCTGCAAAAATGTTTCCTGGATCTTTATCATATGTCTCCACAAATTCGCCGCACTCACGTAGTAAAACTGGACAAGTAACAAGGGATTCTGCCCCCTGTTTGGTTTCATGTGTAACATCCACATTGATCACAATCTCGTTGCGTTCTGATATTCCGGTCGTTTCCAGGATGCCTACAAACTGCACAGGTTCTTCAATATCCAGTGAGGGGTGTTCACATTCCTCCTCCGCGTTCTTACTGGGATATTGTTCAGGGCCCATTCCTTTAACTGCAGGACAAGCTCCTTCAGCTGAAGGCAATTCACCCCATTTTTGTCCTGTTATTTCTCCAGCTGTTTGACGCCCTCGGTCACTCACTCCATTACCTCCGATGCCACGATTCATGTGAACCGTTGTGACTGGGTTATCCCGAACATCCTGTTCTGGTGACTGTATTCCGATGTGAGGTACTTCATGTCTCTGCCGGTTCTCAATCGTTTCTGTAAAACTTCCGTCCCCACATCCTTGTAATTCCGCCCTTTTCCCCGATGACACACTTACCAGCTTGCTGTGAGTGCTTCCATTCACCTGATCTGCTATTCCCATGGGCCACTCTCTTATTTCCATCTTCTCATTTGCCTCTGTCAAAAGTTTGCTTATCTACAGCCAAGGGGACTACTTAAGTCAGCTTTATCAACTTGCAAGTTGTTCACAATTGCCAAGCCGTTATATTTTCCAACGGGAAGTCTAGAAACACTCTGATTGAAGCATAACGTAAGGATATAAAACAGAACTGTTAGGAAAAGGTCATTGCCACAAGATTTTAAGTAGGAGACTTCAGCGGCTCATAGTATCTGGCATTTATCAATCAAGTTAAAAGACCATTCAGTAAATACCAATATCCATGTCACCCGTATTCTGTTGCCACCACTCCATTACATTTGCCACTGTTTTACGATATTGTAATTATTGTTTCAAAGCATAGTTTTCAGATAATTAAGTTAGTGAGCTGCACAACACTAACGGAATCATCAATAGCGCAGGGAAATCAACCTCAAACAGAAACGAGCAAAAGTACCTGAATATTTACTTAAAAAGCTGGAGATCAGCACAAATAAATTATTTTAGTAGAAGACGTTTACAAAACATAAATCTTACTGGATTCACCCATCCCTTTATCTTTAGTGCCTTCTCGCCGATTTCGCTCGTTACATTCAGTTGTCTCCTCCTCTTATTTTTCTATACGAATCAGGATAAGCCAACTTGTTCCCGGCTGATACTGTAGGATAATATGTCACGTGTTCTAGTAATCTGTTTTCATTCGTGCCGATGCAAAACTAATTTACAATACATCTGTTAGTCTAATCATTTAAGTATTAAGCAAAACTATACAATGAGTTTTCCCCATTTAATTATCATAAATTCTAAGTAAAACAAAAGCAGGAGGACAGTAACAAAACCAATACAGCAATCCCTCCCCTGCTTTCAGAAGATGACGACCCTGATCTCAAATTGGGGAAGGATTCCACTGTCTTATTGAAAACTGTCCATCCTTTAAGTAGCACACTGAGGAATTCCCTGTATGGGCTGCTCCTGCATTCTCTCCATTTCTTTACTCTGGTCTTCTCTCCAGACAGGCACTGGTGTTCCATCTTGCCAACCAGCGGGAACCCCCAATGGAAGGCTGTATGCAGGGAACCTTCCCTGCACCATTGGGGATTTGGGGTGGAGAGTGTTGAATAGAGCAATGGTGTCAAATGAGATACTGAGCTCCTTCACAGACTCTCAGACCCTTGCTACTTCTGTGGCCTGGAAGAAACCATAATTCATGTAAGTGAGAGGTTGCAGACGCTATTTTACTATTTAAAAGGGTTGGTCTTCAACTTTTGACTCAACTTTAGCCCCACACTCCCAATCTCTGGCCACCCAGAATGGAGGATGATGGGCAACTCAGAGGACCTTCTGATGGATCTGCTCCTGAGCCTGGCAAAAACAGCGATTCCCAGGTCCAGGATGAGTGTGACTCATGGGGAGGGTCACTCTGGCTGCCTGTTTCTCTTCCACGGTCTTGTCCGTGCCTGGGTGGCCCTGAAGAGGGAATATGCATTGTCCACCAGTACCATCGAGGCCTTCTGCAACAGATGGGCACCACAGGACATACACTGTTTAATTGATATGTATAATATGATTTAACCAGCGCACTTCTTTTAATATTTGATTAAGAATAAATAATACAAACCAACCTCCACAACTTAGCCTATCTTCTCATTTGCTGTTACATGGAACACTGATACTCCACGATTTGAAGGCGAGTAACTAAGATATACATACACACCTTGATGGAAACATTAGCTCTTCCTGTGTCTATTTTGCAGCTGCCTACTGCTGCTACACCTGAGTAGGCTTTCCAGAAAAATTCTAACCTTAATTAAAAATGTGGTGAGTAATATGCCTTTGAAGTTTATCATCTAGTGTTCCCCTTATTTAGTCATACAAATAAATAAGTGAGGAAACAGCATTGATTACACCTGTAGTGCACACTGATGTTTGAAATGAGTGGAGTTGTAAATAGACGATGGTAAATATAAAGTTGTTCAATCCTCTGTTTATTCAATGAGTGAAGGAGACCAACTAAATTACCAGGAAGGAAGCACTAGAGACTTCATTAACCTGCTTCCTTCATCTCTGTGGTAGAATTTTAACAAAACTAAAATAAATTTAGTTGCTATAATAAGCTTCGGTTTTCTATTTTGCAGCAAACATCTAACACAAAGAGTAGAGTTGAGCAAATAATCTGCATTTCATGTACATCCTCTAATTGGAAAATTATTTAAAGGATGAATATCAATCACTTTGACTTGGTAGTAGCATTAAAACCCTGTGGGTTCAATTCCTATTCCTGGACTAAATGTATAATCTAGGCTGACACTTCAGTGCAGTACTGGGAGTGCTGCATTGTTGGAGTGCTGTTTCTTGTATGAAATATTAAACTAATGCCCTGTTTACCTGTTCAGGTGGATGTAAAAGATAGCATAGCACTATTAGGAGATGAGCATAGAGTTCTCCTGGTGTCCTGGCTAACATTTACACTGTGACTAGCGCCAGGGACTAGTGCATGCGCACTCAGGCCCGGAGCATGTTGAACCATGCATGCACATTGTAAACAATTTTACAACACCAAGTTATAGTCCAGCAATTTTATTTTAAATTCACAAGCTTTCGGAGGCTTCCTCCTTCGTCAGGTGAACGATGTGAAAATGAAATCCTCGAAAATGAAATTTTTGAGGATTTCATTTTCACATCGTTCACCTGACGAAGGAGGAAGCCTCCGAAAGCTTGTGAATTTAAAATAAAATTGCTGGACTATAACTTGGTGTTGTAAAATTGTTTACAATTGTCAACCCCAGTCCATCACCGGCATCTCCACATCATGCACATTGTAGGTCAGCAACTGTGCATTTTTGATCACCAACCTTCTCTGAAATCAGTAGTGTTAGCACTGTGCCTTGTCTGAACGCTGTAACCTGCCTGACAATGACTGGATCAAATTACACATTCTGGAGAACTTGAATTACTCTGCAGCAGACTGGATCAAATTACACATTGCAGACAAAGGTTTGGATGAATATTGTCCTCTCACATCCTGTTGGTGGCAATACAGAATGTGTTACTGCCACCATAGTAGTGGCAGTAGACGCATCCCAACATTTATCTCTCAACCAGAACAGAGTAAGTTGTCATTTAACTCATTTGTTGTTTGTGGGAGTTTGCTGTTGAGAAATTGTTGGAGGTGCTGTTTCTGAAGTAGTAGCAGGACATTTGGAGACTCATAATACAATCAAGGAGAGTCAACATGGTTTTATGAAGGGGAAATCATGTCTGACAAATTTATTAGAGTTCTTTGAGGAAGTAACGGGCAGGGTGGATAAAGGGGAACCAATGGATGCAGTATATTGAATTTCTAAGAGGCATTTGATAAGGTGCCACATAAAAGATTACTGCACAAGATAAGAGCTCATGGCTACTACTTCAGAAACAGCACCTCCAACAATTTCTCAACAGCAAACTCCCACAAACAACAAATGAGTTAAATGACAACTTACTCTGTTCTGGTTGAGAGATAAATGTTGGGATGCGTCTACTGCCACTACTATGGTGGCAGTAACACATTCTGTATTGCCACCAACAGGATGTGAGAGGACAATATTCATCCAAACCTTTGTCTGCAATGTGTAATTTGATCCAGTCTGCTGCAGAGTAATTCAAGTTCTCCAGAATGTGTAATTTGATCCAGTCATTGTCAGGCAGGTTACAGCGTTCAGACAAGGCACAGTGCTAACACTACTGATTTCAGAGAAGGTTGGTGATCAAAAATGCACAGTTGCTGACCTACAATGTGCATGATGTGGAGATGCCGGTGATGGACTGGGGTAATATACTGGCATGGATAGAGGATTGGCTAACTAACAGAAAACCAAGAGTCCGGATAAAAGGGTCATTTTCAAAATGGCAATCTGTAACTAGTGGGGTACTGCAGGGATCAGTGCTGGGGCCTCAACTATTTACAATATGTATCAATGACTTGGATGAAGGAACAGAGTGTCTTGTGGCCAAATTTGCTGATGATACAAAGATAGGTGGAAAAGCAAGTTGCGATGAAGACACAAAGTGTCTGCAAAGGAATATTGACAGGTTAAGCGAATGAGCAAAAATTTGGCAGATGGAATATAATGTGGGAAAATGTGAAGTCATCCACTTTGGGAGGAAAAATAAAAAAGCAAAATATTATTTGAATGGAGAAATACTACAAAATGCTGCGGTACAGAGGGATCTGGGTGTCCTTGCACATGAAACACAAAATCAACATACAGGTTCAGCAGGTAATCCGGAAGGCAAACAGAATATTGGCCTTTATTTCTAGGGGGATGGAGTATAAAAGCAGGGAAGTCATGCTACAACTGTGCAGGGCACTGGTGAGACCACACCTGGAGTACTGCGTACAGTTCTGGTGCCCTTATTTAAGGAAGGACATACTTGCATTGGAGGCAGTTCAGAGAAGGTTCACTAGGTTGATTCCGGGTATGGAAGGGTTGTCTTATGAGGAAAGATTGAACAGGTTGGGTCTATACTCATTGGAGTTTAGACAATGAGTGGAGATCTTATTGAAACATATAAGATTCTGAGGGGACTCGATAGGGTAGACGCTGAGAGGATGTTACCCCTCATGGGAGAATCTAAAACTAGGGGGCGTAGTCTCAGAATATGGGGTCACCTGTTTAAGACGGAAATGAGGAGGAATTTCTTCTGCGGAGGGTCGTGAATCTTTGGAATTCTTTACCCCAAAAAGCTGTGGAGGCTGAGTCATTGAATATATTCAAGGCTGAGTTAGACAAATTTTTGATCAGCAAGGGAGTCAAAGGATATGGGGAAAGGGCGGGAAAGTGGAGTTGAGGTAAAAATCAGATCAGCCATGATCTCATTAAATGGCGGAGCAGACTCGAGGGGCTGAATGGCCTACTCCTGCTCCTAACTCTTATGGTCTTATGGTCTAAATTGGCTGCTGTGTTTGCCTAAATAACAACTGTGACTACACTTCATAAATAATTCATTGGCTGTGAAGTGCTTTGGGATGTCCAAAGAACATGAAAGTGCAATATTTTCTTTAAAAAGTAAGTCATTTAACTTAAAATAAGGCGAATTTACTTCATAGCTTTTCCTGTCTTTTACACAGAATATATTCAGAGGATAGTTGCTGGAAGTATGGAAAAGAGGGCGGTATTTTTCTGCATATCCTGAAACAACTCCCTTTTGGGAGATGGTATTGGTATTGTGTCGACTCACTCCAAAGATTGTTTATGAATTCTCATATCCAATCTGGCCAATTACCGCCCCATCAGTCTATTCTCAATCATCAGCAAAGTGATGGAAGGTGTCGTCGGCACTTACTCACCTGCACCTGCTCACCAATGCTCAGTTTGGGTTCCACCAGGACCACTTGGCTCCAGACCTCATTACAGCCTTAGTCCAAACATGGACAAAAGAGCTGAATTCCAGAGGTGTGAGTGAGGCATCAAGGAGCCCTAGTAGAATTCACATCAATAGGAATCAGGGGGAAAACTTTCCAGTCCAGCTGGAGTCACACCTACCACAAAGGAAGATGGTAGTGGTTGTTGGAGGCCAATTATCTCAGCACCAGGACATTGCTGCAGGAGTTCCTCCGGGCAGTGTCCTAGGCCCAACCATCTTCAGCTGCTTCATCAATGACCTGCCCTCCATCATAAGGTCAGAAATGGGGATGTTCACTGATGATTTCACAGTGTTCAGCTCCACTCGCAACCCCTCAGATAATGAAGCAGTCCATGCCCACATGCAGCAAGACCTGGACAACATCCAGGCTTGGGCTGATAAGTGGCAAGTAACGTTCGTGTCTGACAAGTGCCAGGCAATGACCATCTCCAACAAGAGAGAGTCTAACCACCTCCCCTTGACATTCAACAGCATTACCATCGCTGAATCCCCCACCATCAACATTCTGGGGGTCACCATTGACCGGAATGTAATCTGGACCAGCCACATAAATACAATTGTTACAAGAGCAGGTCAGAGGCTGGGTATTCTGCGGCGAGTGACTCACCTCCTGACTCCCCAAAGCCTTTCCACCATCTACAAGGCACAAGTCAGGTGCGTGATGGAATACTTGTCTGGATGAATGCAGCTCCAACAACACTCAAGAAACTCGACACCATCCAGACAAAGCAGCCCACTTGATTGGCATCCCATCCACCACCTTAAACATTCACTCCCTCCACCACTGATGCACCGTGGCCGCAGTGTGTACCATCTACAAGATGCACTGCAGCAACTCACCAAGGCTTCTTCGACAGCACCTCCCAAACCTGTGACCTCTACCACCTAGAAGGACAAGGGCATCAGGCGCATGGGAACAACACCACCTGCACATTCCCCTTTAAGTCTCACACTATCCTAACTTGGAAATATATCACCGTTCCTTCATCGTCACTGGGTCAAAATCCTGGAACTCCCTACCGAACAGCACTGTGGGAGAACCTTCACCACACAGACTGCAGCGGTTCAAGAAGATGGCTCACCACCACCTTCTCAAGGGCAATTAGGGATGGGCAATAAATGTTGGCCGTGCCAGCACCGCCCACACCACATGAATGAATTTTTTAAAAAATCTGACGTTACAGTACTCAGTATTGCCTACCGAATATTGCTCTCAGTTATCAAACAGGCATGAAGTTTATTATATCGTCATTTAAGATCCAAATCCTGTATAAATAAAACAATTCTGGCTTGGAAATCAAGTCAAAATCCACCTTGTCTATAATTGGAAAATACCCAAAGATCATCAATTTAGAATGACTTACATATACAATGAACGGTCCTCGGGACTGGCAGAAAAGATTGTTATATTAGGGTGATCACTATAGTAGAGTTTGGCGATTTGCTGCATCAGAAAAATAAAGAAACAACAAATTTGAACTGGACATTTGATTATGTTAAAACAAACTATATATTGTATACTGCTTCTTATTATTTGTTCTTTTCCCAATGCAGGTTGTTTCTATCTTGTTTACCATCCAAAAAGATCCGCTGTTCCAGATAATGACCGTGTGAAGTTTTGCACAGTTGCGTTTGCCTTTCTGAACTCATCCAGTGAAGGGATAACAGGTTCTGTGCCTCCTATGTCCTTGTCACCAGAAGTTTCCTCATCCTTTCCTCAATGGGCCGGAATTTGCTGTCAAAATAACGGTTAAGCTAATGGCGCTTATTTATGTGCAAATGGTACAGTAACTTTAGGCGAGGGGCAGATGAGCGGTTAAACACGAAGTCGAGTTATGCCGCTCCACTGTTAGCTTCGTGAAAACGGCATCTTGCAGTCTGCCTCATCATTGAAATGCATGAAGTTGCTGTATTTGTGTGGCAGATACAAACTAAACTTGCTAAAGAAAGTTAAGTCTTGTCATTGCGAGTGTAAGTAGCCTTTTAACGATGTGATAAGTGTTAATTACTGCCAATCAAGCTCTCTTGCACTGAAAATTAACTATCACAAGTGTGGAGTCTCATTCCTTCAGGTATTAATTGTTATTGGAGATTTTAAAAATGTAAAATTATTTTTTATAACTTTTCCTTTCTGTCTCTTTTTTTCTCTCTCTCTTAATCCAATCTTTCTTTCCCTCTCTACTTCTCTTTCTATACCTGATTTGACATTGAATTCACCCACTCTAATTTACATTTCCTTCTCCGTTGTTGCGCTATTTATTTATCAATGCTTCAATCTGATTGGTTAAGGAGATACCCTGTTGATTGCCCTGTAACTCATGTCCCAGAAGCCCCATTTGCCTCACTGCACCATTACTACCTCACACTTTCAGCAACTTGCCATACAAAAAATTAAAAAGCCTAAACATGCAAGGGCAAATCTAACTAACGGCAGATCCGTTAGATGCCCTGCTGCAGCAAATTCAGTCCCAATGTCACCGATTTAGTAATGTTCTCATCATTCATGGCTTGTGTAGGGGCTTGCTTTTCTTCAAGTTCAATTTCCTGTCATTTTGTTTCTGAAATTCCTGGTGTATCTCATTGTTCTCTAGCAGACACCATGGGCTCGATTTTTGGATGTCCGAGGGGTTGGGTTTGTGGCGGGGGGGCTCCGGAAATCGGGGATTCCTGGGGCAAGTCCGGAGCCCAGCTCCAACCCACCCACTTCCGGGTTCCCCAGTGACGCGCTTAGATGCGCGCGCAGCCCCCGCATGTGGGACTCCCGCCAGCAATTAAAGCCGGCGGGATCCCACTTAAGGCAATTAATGTGATAGTTCAGGTTGTTAGGAGACCTGATTTGTAGGATATTTTAGGAGGGGTGGGATTTTCATCCAAACTGAGCGTGTTTCCCGTACTGGGGGAAACACTCCCGGTTGAAATGGACGTGCTGCGGCCACCAGACTGTGGCAGCTGCAAAGGTCCATTTTGACAGGTGACGGGGGAGACCCTCACTCATTGCAGGAGGCCATTCTGTCACTTTGGTCAAAAAGTTTGGCCTCCATCACCCTCCTCATAACAATAAAATTCACAAACTTGCAACCTCAACCCCGGTGTGCAGACACATTTATCTACCTTACGGACCCCCTCAAATATACATTTTCCGGATGGGGGCCGCCAAAACTGCAGTCATGACCTCCTCGGAGGAAGAACAGCATCGCCAGCCTCGCCGTCCACCTCAGACACGTGGAGCTCCACAACACAGTGCTGTGATACATCCACCTGCAGGAGGGAGGGCAACCGCAGAGAGAGATGCGTCGCAGAAGGCACTACCCTCACCACGGGATCTACAGACCGAGGCTCAGCTTCCTGGATCTCTCTGAGCAGCAGTGCACACAGAGACTCAGAGTCACTCGACATGTAGTCGTGGACATCTGCAGCCTCCTTCATGCCGAGCTGCTCCTGGCTGGCCCGAGCACCATCTTCTTACCTGTCACTGTCAAAGACACCACTGCCCTCAACAACTTCTCCTCCGCATCCTTCCAGTGTGCCACCGGGGACATCGCCGACGTCTCTCAGTCATCTGCACAAAAGAGCCCTGCAAATACACCTACACCCACTCTGCAGTGACACAATGGGTGGCATCAGTTGTGGGTCTTCATGGTGATCCTCAGGAAAGGGTATTATTGCACAAACCAGACAAGATTCGCAAAGACGTTGCAGTAGTGGTGCCAATATAATATGTAATGTGAGTTGATCAGAAATTAAATATAAGTAACAACCATGACAAACCCTCAAACACCCTTGTGCATCCCCTTCATGCTCACGACACGTTTGCCTTACACTTCCTACTACACATATGTGATGCATGCCCTGTGGCTGCAGCACAGGTAGTGGCAGGTTGGGTGAGGCTGACCGTGAAAGAGATGCATGAGAGGGTGAGTATGAGACAGAGCCATGAGATTGTATGAGGATTGGGTTGAGTGGTAGTGGTGGGATGAGTACTGGAGAGGTGAGTAAGTGCAGGTAAGATGAGGATGAGCTTTGAGTGGATATGAGGAGTGATGTGATAGAGTAGTGTTGGCAGTGCAGAAGGAGATGTGGGGTGGGGGCGGTGATGTGGCAGATGGAGTGTAGGGGAATAAGTGTACTCTCTTCAGCTGACCTACTTAGGTGATTGAAGCGCCTCCTGCACTGTATGCAGGTGTGTGGTACGTTGGTAATGCTGGTGACCTCCTCTGCCACCTCAAGCCAGGCCTTCATGGTGGCAGAGGCAGGCCACTACCTCCTCCTCCTCACCCCATCCAGTAAGACCTGGAGTGAGGCATCATTAAACCTGGGAGCAGCCATCCCCTGGGATGCTCCATGCTGTAATTTTTCCCTATTTCCTGCAGCATCAGTCAGTGGAGGACTGCCCCTTTAAATAGGGCTCCTCCAGCTGACAGCCTCTGATGCGAGTGCGCAGTCCGCCTGCTGCGCAGCTTTCCAGCGCGAAATCCGGAAGCCTGGGTAAGTAGCTTCAATTAGGCTGCGATCGCATGGGGAACCCACCGATTTTACTGGGCGGGTTACCCACGCGCCCAGTCGACCCCCACTGGCAACCCACCTCCCTCCTAATATCGAGCCCCATATCCTTCTTTTGACCACTATTTTCTGCAGACCTTCCAGCATGTTTAAAGCAGTTCACAAAACACATTTCGGACACCTGTTCACAAACTTTGCCTGCGGAGTGCATGGCTTGCAGAATGTCCACCTGGATTTTTTTTTAAGTCTCTTGGACAGCAGTTCTGTATAAGAGATGGAAAAACATCCGTCAGCTATGCACTAGTATTGGGAATATGGTCTAGGACCGCTTAGAGAGCCCCTGCTCCGCTACTTACTTCCCAGTTCCTAAAGATTCGAGTTGACACCAATTGGTTACAGTGGCAAGTACTTTATTGCAAAGAACAGTTTAATACACTTAGTATTTCAGCAGCAGTTTACAGAATGGAAACTGGAGATATATTACCCGCTTCCACCCTGGGTAGAGCTTATGCCTTGGCTTCTCACCTCTCGGGACCTTTCAGCCCCCACTACTTGGATCCCGCAGATCCTACTTTCTGCAGACTTCTTCACTTCTTCAGACTACATAGGTGTTAGGCACCTGCTGGCATTTATGTCCATCTGGACAAATCTGGACTACACCCTCGGGGTTCCTGTGCTCTGAACCTTTGTTCGAGCTGTATATTTATACACTATAGTTGAGATGATGTGGAGATGCCGGTGATGGACTGGGGTGGACAAATGTAAGGAGTCGTACAACACCAGGTTATAGTCCAACAGCTTTATTTGAAATCACAAGCTTTCGGAGCTTTCCTCCTTCGTCAGGTGAGTGCAGGGTTCCATAAAGGCACAGCATATATAGTCAGAGAACAATGCCTGGGGATTACAGATAATCTTTCCAACTGCCCGTTATCACACCTCGGCAGAGAGGTAATCACAGCAATCAAAGGAGTGGATGGTGTTCAGACAGGGGAACATTACATCCAAGACTACTGGATACACAAGCGGTCAGAACACAAAGACAGAGAGAGAGAGAGAGAGACACCCAAAAGGCAGAGAGAGAGAATGACCAGTTGTATTAAAAACAGATAACTTTTTTTTCGCTGGTGGGGCTACATGTAGCGTGACATGAACCCAAGATCCCGGTTGAGGCCGTCCTCATGGGTGCGGAACTTGGCTATCAATTTCTGCTCGACGATTTTGAGTTGTCGTGTGTCTCGAAGGCCGCCTTGGAGAATGCTTACCCGAAGATCGGAGGCTGAATGTCCTTGACTGCTGGAGTGTTCCCCGACTGGGAGGGAACCCTCCTGTCTGGCGATTGTTGTGCGGTGTCCGTTCATCCGTTGTCGCAGTGTCTGCATGGTCTCGCCGATGTACCACGCTCCGGGGCATCCTTTCCTGCAACGTATGAGGTAGACAACGTTGGCCGAGTCACAGGAGTATGAACCATGTACCTGGTGGGTGGTGTCCCCTTGTGTGATGGTGGTATCTGTGTCGATGATCTGGCATGTCTTGCAGAGGTTGCCGTGGCAGGGTTGTGTGGGGTCGTGGACGCTGTTCTCCTGAAAGCTGGGTAATTTGCTGCGAACGATGGTCTGTTTGAGGTTAGATGGCTGTTTGAAGGCGAGTAGTGGAGGCGTGGGGATGGCCTTAGCAAGGTGTTCGTCGTCATCGATGACATGTTGAAGGCTGCGAAGAACATGGTGTAGTTTCTCCGCTCCGGGGACGTACTGGACGACGAAGGGTACTCTGTTGGTTTGTGTCCCGTGTTTGTCTTCTGAGGAGGTCTATGCGATTTTTCACTGTGGCCCGTCGGAACTGTCGATCGATGAGTCGAGCGTCATATCCCGTTCTTACGAGGGCATCTTTCAGCGTCTGTAGGTGTCCATCGCGCTCCTCCTCGTCTGAGCAGATCCTGTGTATTCGCAGGGCCTGTCCATAGGGGATGGCCTCTTTGACGTGGTTAGGATGGAAGCTGGAAAAGTGGAGCATCGTGAGGTTGTCCGTGGGCTTGTGGTAGAGTGAGGTGCTGAGGTGCCCGTCTTTGATGGAGATTCCAACAATAGCCAATCTCCAGACGCCATCCTACAACTCATCCGCTTCATCCTGGATCACAATGTCTTCACCTTTAATAACGAGTTCTTTACCCAAGCACACGGAACAGCCATGGGGACCAAATTCGTACCCCAATACGCCAACATTTTCATGCACAAGTTCGAGCATGACTTCTTCACTGCACAGGACCTCCAACCAACGCTATACACCAGATACATCGACGACATTTTCTTCCTATGGACCCACGGCGAAGAATCACTGAAGAGACTACACGATAACATCAACTAGTTCCATCCCACCATCAAACTCACCATGGACTAATCCTCAGAATCGGTTTCATTCTTGGACACACGAATCTCCATCAAAGACGGGCACCTCAGCACCTCACTCTATCGCAAGCCCACGGACAACCTCACGATGCTCCACTTTTACACCTTCCACCCTAACCACGTCAAAGAGGCCATCCCTATGGACAGGCCCTGCGAATACACAGGATCTGCTCAGACGAGGAGGAACGCGATGGACACCTACAGACGCTGAAAGATGCCCTCGTAAGAACGGGATATGACGCTCCACTCGTCGATCGACAGTTCCGAAGGGCTACAGCGAAAAATCGCATAGACCTCCTCAGAAGACAAACACGGAACACAACCAACAGAGTACCCTTCGTCGTCCAGTACATCCCCGGAGCGGAGAAACTACGCCATGTTCTTCGCAGCCACACAACCCTGCCATGGCAACCTCTGCAAGACATGCCAGACCATCGACACAGATACCACCATCACACGAGAGGACACCACCCACCAGGTACATGGTTCATACTCCTGTGACTCGGCCAACGTTGTCTACCTCATACATTGCAGGAAAGGATGCCCCAGAGCATGGTACATCGGCGAGACCATGCAGACACTGCGACAACGGATGAACGGACACCGCACAACAATCGCCAGACAGGAGGGTTCCCTCCCAGTCGGGGAACACTTCAGCAGTCAAGGACATTCAGCCTCCGATCTTCGGGTAAGCGTTCTCCAAGGTGGCCTTCGAGACACACGACAACGCAAAATCGTCGAGCAGAAATTGATAGCCAAGTTCCGCACCCATGAGGATGGCCTCAACCGGGATCTTGGGTTCATGTCATGCTACATGTAGCCCCACCAGCGAAAAAAAAGTTATCTGTTTTTAATACAACTGGTCATTCTCTCTCTCTCTCTGCCTTTTGGTTGTCTCTCTCTCTCTGTCTTTGTGTTCTGACCGCTTGTGTATCCAGTAGTCTTGGATGTAATGTTCCCCTGTCTGAACACCATCCACTCCTTTGATTGCTGTGATTACCTCTCTGCCGAGGTGTGATAACGGGCAGTTGGAAAGATTATCTGTAATCACCAGGCATTGTTCTCTGACTATATATGCTGTGCCTTTATGGAACCCTGCACTCACCTGACGAAGGAGGAAAGCTCCGAAAGCTTGTGATTTCAAATAAAGATGTTGTACTATAACCTGGTGTTGTATGACTCCTTACTATAGTTGAGTATCATGTGGCATGCTGACTTAACCTCATCAATTTTGATGAGGAGGCCAGACTTAACCTCATCAACTCGTTGAAAAGATCACAGCTGATGGCTCTGAGGAGGCCAGACTTACCCTCATCAATTTTGATAAGGAGATTAGGCTGATAACAGTGATGTGTTCTAGACAATGGCAAGACACTTGGTGTGCCCCTTATTACTTTTGGGGAATGTAGCCTGCCTTTTTCCAGACATGCTAGATTCTTTTATATCTATGAAACTCAAAACAAAATGTTAACTGTGAGGTTTAAATACACATTGTCCAAGCTAAATACTATACAATTGCCTTGGTTAATATACTGAATAAATGTGGTTACATAAAATAAATGTGGTTAATACAAACATGTGGTTAATACAATACGTGTGGTTACATATCAAATGCACTTCATGATTACATACATTGCATTAAACAATTCTTTTATCTGGTATTTTTTTTGAATACACGACGACATAGTCTAACACTAGTCACCTCCCTGTTAACCCCACCCTTTACACCGACAACTGCTGTAAATTTTAAATCGTTAAATGATAGTATGGGCACAATTGGCTTCAATGGGATAGGGAGGGTGGCAAAAACTGGTAGGGTTCTCACTTGATCACTAGTTAGTGATTCCTATTGGAAAGTACACATGTGAACATCAGGGAGGACTGTATCTGGCTCAGCTGCAATACTTCCCATAGAAAGAAGAAATAAAGTACTTGCATTTATATAGGGCCCTTCACAGGCCCAAAATACTTCACAGCCAAAAATTACTTTTGAAATATTGTCACTGTTATGTAGGCAAATATGGCAGCCAATCTGTAAGGTCCCACAAACAGTAAATGAGTTAAATGGCCAGTTAATCTGTTCTTCTTGGTGTTGTTTGGATGAATGTTGGTCAAGACACCAGAAGAACTCCTTGCTCTTCTTTGAAATAGTGCCATAGGATCTTTTACATCCACCTGAACATCACATAGTCGAATAAGCTGCTTGAGTTCACTGTCTGGACTCACACATAAAGAATGGAAAACTCCACAATGTGTTAGCACCCATGGAATTGCAACACATTATGAGTCAGTAGCTTTAGGAACGGAATGGAAGAATGAAAATTGGAAGAAATAAAATCTATCCTGGGAGGTGTGTATTCAACATTTTTTTTTCTTACAGTAAGTTGGATTTGAATTTGTTTCATCTTTAGCAGAATATGACCTTATGCAGTCGTATGGTATTTAGTTGTAGATATGCAAGGTAATGCATATAAGATACACTAATTCTTATATGCAAGGTAATGAACCTTCCTGAAATTCATGTAAAAAAGAGATAGTAATACTACAGATTCTATGTGAAATCTTCAAATGACAATGGAAACTGTACTACAATAAAATGAATTGTACAGAATAAATTCACAACCATGCAAATGTATATGGTAGCATTTTCAGTGAATTGAACACAGTAATTGCGTTCAGATAAACAAACTGCCAAAGCTTCAGTCTTGCTATTTAACTCATCATCTGACTTGTTGGATTGGATTACTAACTTCTAATTCACCTATTGTCATCTATTATTTTCATATTTGTTCAAAATTTCCCAAAGCATCAATTTGTGACGAGGTGCTGCTGGACAGTGCTCCCTGGTGATCTAAATACAAATACTGCATTGTTAGCTATAAGCTCATTCTTCGGCCTTATTCTTATTGTAGACGTTGCTTACCCCAAACTGAAACTATCTCTGAAAGTATGACATGCTAAAGTAAATCAGAAAAATGAAGGTGCTATATAGGATATCCACTCATACCCATGATTAATTCCTGATCACAGACAATGGGGGCGGTGCCTAGATTTCAGGAAAAACATATCAAAGGGCAAGTGACCCAAGATCCATTACTGCACATATCCCAATGACCAGCGTCACTAGAAGAGTGTGCAAGTCAACCTCCTGTGATCCAAGTACACTACAGTTTGATGGGAGGTGGGGAAATGGATGGAGAAAGAATGGAAGACTAAATTTCTGAGTCTATATTTGTTACACAGCAGCTTTGGGATCAGGATGGTGAATCTAAAATTGTTATTGAATGCTAACTAATTCTTTACATCGGTGTGATAACTATTGCAACACTGCAATATTGTTGTGACATTCAGTTTAAAATCATAGAAATCATAGAAAGGTTACAGCATGGAAGGAGGCCATTTGGCCCATCGAGTCGGTGCCAGCTCTATGCAAGAGCAATCCAGCTAGCCCCACTCCCCCGCCCTATCCCCGTAGCCCTGCATTTTTTTCCCTTTCAAATATTTATCCAGTTCCCTTTTGAAAGCCATGATTGAATTTGCCTTCACCACCCACTCGGGCAGTGCATTCCAGATCCTAACCACTCACTGTGTAAAAAAGTTTTTCCTCATGTCATCAGTTTACCATCAGAAAACTCATGAGCAGGAAGTCACAGTGGAACTTCACTTGGACACAATTCTTTTCCTACAGTTCTGATTACACTCCCCAGTCTGCCCATTTAATATAAATTTTATATTAATAATTATTAATTTATAATATTTTTAAATATTAAAATCATTGTTCAGCCATCAAAAAATACTACAGGAAATTGCCAAGCATCTGCTAATGCTACAAGTTTCTCAATCTCCCATCAGCATTCTAGATTAAAGTTTATATCCCTCTACATTCAAAATCCATGAAAAGGATTCATATCCAAATATCAGTATCCAATGAGAAACTTCCAAACATTAGTTAGTCAGAGAGGGACCTACTGAATAAATCATTGGAACTCATTTCATTCAGTGGGTAAATGTGCTGTACAGATCTAGAAGCAATGTAAATCTCTTCTCCGTGGGAGGCCATACGGCATTTTCTTCAAAGTTTTTGGGTGGTGGGATAATAGGAAAAAATGAAAAAGGGAGGTGGGCAATGATACCGTTTTCACATAGTTAACTCTAATGTTTCTAATAATTTGACTCCCTCTGTCACTCAACCCAGTTTCAGGTAGTTTTTTCCACAAGTCAGCAACCCCTAAGCAAGTTATTTGTTTTGGTATGGAATGCAGTTTTATAATTTTGAAGCAATACCTCTTACACTACAATTCTAGATTCAAGCAATTAATTGATTCTCATCTTTTAGATAATTTTTAAAAACCTGAAAAGGCTTGTTAGAGGCCTCAGGTTTTATTCATGGTCTATGCTGAGTTAGTTGATTGCAGCAGGGGCAGCAGTTACGATGCTACAAGTTATTGGGCTATGTAACATCAGCAGGGATACTCGCCTCGGATTATTATTCAGTGACCTCCGTTGAAAAGTGCACATGTGGGTGTCAGGTCCAGAATTGGGGAGAATTTGTTTTAAAAGCCTGAAGTATAATCTGTTGTCACAGTGCATAGGTGCAAATCTAGAAATAGACTTTATTTCAAAACCAAAGCCTTTTGTGTTATCTCAGTGCATTTACAGTTAATATCCTCGACTGTATACTATACTATAATCCTGTCCAAGCACTTTAAGAGCAAGTTTCTTAATCTTCCATCTTATATTTATTAATTAAATTATATCATCTTGTTAAAATTACTGTTTAATTCTTCTATATACTAGTTTGCATTTATCGACATTAAAAAATATTGTCAATTATTTTAAATTGAGTTTTTCCAAATTCCTCTAAATATCCCTTTTCTATTCTCAGATTAAGTCATCAGCAAATTCTGTTTGAACTTCATGTGGGTCATTTGTAAAATGTAATGTAAGAAGTCCTTGTGTAATTCTATTAATCCTGACACTGCAATAGATCCATCACATTACAAAACATGGTACATACCACAATAATAATTTTCTTCCTTCCTTCGCAAAAAAAAACCCCACACGGCAAGCTGATAATTTAGTGGAATAAACCTCGGAATCTTGGGCTGAATCTCATGCAGGGGTTTGTTCCCTGTAAAGGACCGCTCCCTCATGTATTAAATACATAACAGCATTTCAATAACCCAGTTTCAAAATTACCAGTCTCATATTTTTATCAAGAATGTGTTATGTATCTATAAGAAAATTTCCATATATTAAATTAACTGCATCCTTAAAATAATCTAGCAAAAATAAAAACATATTACACCCTTCCATGGAAGTAAACCAACCATTCCTGGGAATAACACCCCCCAAAAAAAAACACTGTACAAACTTAAAGTTTTGTGCACTTTTTGTATTACTTTTGCTTACTTACTTTTCTCTTCAGCTGCATCGTATCAAACAACTTTCATCTTTAATAATTTTCACATATATAAAACAGACTTCCATGATCAACATTTGTTCCAATAGCCAATTAAATAACTCCCCTTTTGATATTTCACATGGTGCAACACAGTGAAATGCTTTCATTTTCGTTGTAACAATTTAGCATTCAAGTCTTCCAGTGTCTAAAAAGCAAGAAAGCATTATTAAATTTTCAAATATAAAACTGGCTTCCAGTCTGTTGGAAGCATACAAATTACAAGCACATCACTTGAAAATTTAGACTAAAGGTAAAGCTCCTCACTTGCAGGCCCAATTAAATCTGCTATTGAATTCCCTTACTAGACTTGATTAGCAATCTTCCAGCTGGTTACAGGAGAGATTTGCTACCACTTGTACTTCTCCCGCACAATTCACATTGTTCAATCAAGACCCCATAAGCCAGGATTGATTCAAAGGAATTTATTAATGAATTTCCCACCGGCATAGAAAGGGTTATGGGGGATCAAATAGAGGTTTTTTGAGGTTATGAAAGGGTTTGAGGGTAAATAAATACTTTTGATTGGTTGCAAGGGGACATAGACTCATCATCACTAGAAGAACAAAGAGGGAGGCTGTACATTTTTTCTACAGGGTTGAATGCTTTAACACAAGTAGTTATTGAGGCAGAGAATATAACATTTAACAGGGAATTGAGTAAGTATTTGAAAAAATGTAAACAAATATGGGGGGTAGGGTAACCGGGATTTGACCAGATAGCTTCTATTGAAGATCTGGCACCCGCATAGATCCAAATGGCCACCTTCTATACTATAATTTCCAGATTGTATGCTATTATGCTTTAAAAAAAACACATTGATTCTCAATTGCAAGAGGCCCACTTGGATAACATGTCTGGCAAATTCCCTTCCAGCTGGCTGCTATTGAGGACTTCCGCAATCAGCATTCTTTCTGCTCCTGGATACTAATCTGGTACTGGAACTCGTATCCAAATATCAGCATCCAATGAGAAACTTCCAAACATTAGTTAGTCAGAGAGGCTCCTACTGAATAAATCACTGGAGCTCATTTCATTCAGTTGGGAACCCAAACAGTGGGTAAATGTGCTGTACAGATCAAGAAGCAATGTGAATCTCTTCTCCATGGGAAGCCATACAGCATTTTCAAAGCTTTTGGGTGACGGGATAATAGGAAGAAATGAAAACCAGAGGTGGGCAATGACCGTTACCACATAGTTAACTCTAATGTTTCTGATAATTTGACTCCCTCTGTCAAGCTCAAAAATTCTCCAAGCCAGTTCGCTATTGAGGTCATCAGCATTCACTATTTAAATACAATTAAGGCTTGCAAGCCTATTCTGATGCAAAGATTTACCTTTAGAGAATAAGGGAACTAGGCCCACTAAAACTTGAGGGAAAAAGCACAAGTCTTTAAGATGGAAGCCTACGTACTTTCATACTCAATATAACATTGGGTTTCTTTAAACATAAAAATGGTATGATTCCTCTTGGGTTAGCTGAGTAGCTTGCCTTAGCTTCAGCAGGCACCACTTAGACTCAGCATATTCTAGAAATGCCTCATCTCAATCTAAAAGACTGAGTGACAAGTCAACGATCCACTCCACTTCTATAACAGCAACAATATACCCAGCAGGAAAAAAAAGCACTGGTGGTTTTAAGTCTGTTTAAAATAATCCAATCTTAATAGTCAATAATATCCATTGAACATTCAAACCTAACAATCTAGAAAAGGAAAAAAATCTAGGAAACATAAAAATACTAACAGATCTTTTGAATCGGTGTTGCTCAGAGGCCGTATCAAAGTGAAAAGTTTTGTAGAAATTATTCCAGCCCTATAAACCACACACCAAGTATTGCGTAACTTGGGAATATAATGGGGAACAGGGCTCTTCTCGTATGTAGGTCTGGTACTGCAAGTTGCATAGGCATTGTTGTTATTTAGAAGTCGCCCACTTTTTATTATACTGCAGCCATCAGTTGTGATACACATATTATTCCAGAGACCATAACTTGAGCGTCACTTGTAATTGCTAGATATATTTTTGAGCTAGCATAGAGCATCAAGCCAAGATTCCAAGACTTTGCACCCAGTCCATAGATATTTGTGTTCATCTGTTGTCTATTTCCTGTTCATATCCATTCATCTAAAGACAGCTGGTTGAACTTTCAGTTTTTCCTATACCAGCTAATCATTAGCTACCAAAGATCATGTAATACATGGCCACAATCTGTTCCTACATGCTATTTACTGAAGTGTGTTGCTTGCAATACGTCTGGGTGGGACAGAGCACTCCAAATAGCAAACCATGACCATTTCAAAGGCTCTGCCTGTTATTAGAATCACAAAGATGAAGCATGGAACTGATAGCTTTATAACTTTGAATAGTCTTCAAACAATGCTTGGCACATTTGCCTACTTCGTTTGAGAATATAAGGCAGAATTGATGATAGTACTTAAAGAGAATGGACTTAAGTGAAGACCAGTTGTCCACTGTACTCAAAATACTGCGATGTCCCTTGACTTATATTCACAGCCAATCGTTTTCTAAATGTCTGTACGATCTGTACTTTAAATTACAGGTTTGAGGCCTCCACTCTGGGGTGTAGAAGACATGGCCTACAGGCCAAATCCAGATCATGAATCTGCTGCTGGTTCCTTTCCTCTGCATGTAAAGCTGATTTTGATTTCATCTCAAAATTTACATCCCTTCTGGATTCTTTTATCTAGTTTTAAAATGTTGCTCAACTTTGTATCCCCTCATTTAACCTAGTTACCTAGGTCTTTTTACTTCGTGGTTAAAACCGCCAAAGATTCTCAAAGAAAAGCAATTTCTTTTTAACTTTTCCTTCTGTAGCAACCACCCCCCTAAATACTTACTAATTCCTCCTTCAGAGGGAGCAGGAAACGCATCTGCACTAGTCATAAGGAAATAATTCAACCTACTTGTAAATTCCTATGAAGCAACAACTTGCATTTATATAGCACCTTTATTTTTAACATAGTAAAATATCCCCCAAAGCACTTACAGTTATCAAACAAAATTTGACACCGAGCCACATAAGGAGATATTAGGACAGGCAGATGACCAAAAGCTTGGCCAAAGAAGTAGGTTTTAAGGAGTGGCCAGGGAGAGGAACAAAGACAATGGCTTCGGTCTTAATATTTAGTTGAAGGAAATTTCTGCTTATCCAGTACTGGATGGTGGACAAGCAGTGTGACAAATCATAGACAGCAAAGGGGTCAAGAGAGATGATGGCGAGGTAGAACTGAGTGTTTCATCGTACATGTGGAACCTGATGTTTTAGCCAGCAAAAACTGATCTGAACCAAGTGTGCATTTCGGTCTAATGTCATTTAACCAGTTCCCATTTCAATCAGCATTGACATATTTTTGATTTAGGCAGAAGTACAGTGTATGTGCTCGTGAAAATCTCAAAACAGTTTTGTACCTTCTTTCACCAAAATGAGAAGCAAATCACAGCATGGAAATTACAAGATGCACTGCTATCCAACAACTTTGAAATTAAAGATCACTCAGACAAGCTTTCCCCTTCCTCCTCCAGCTTTATTGATAGTTTAAAATTACATTTCTATAGTTCTAAGACTTCAGTTGCTTTTACCTTCTGTCTTAAAAAAACTGATTTCAAGCAAATGATTCTTTACAGTAGTCTAATTGTATTATACAAAAATAACATCTTGATTTCTGTGAAAACACATTCAACTGCTGTGTAGTTCCAATCCTGTTTGCTATGTGTTTCTGTTGTGGTATTTCATAATGGGTATAATAGTTCCTAAACTACATTCAAAAATTTATTCAAACCTCTGCTTGAACATCTGTATCTCCGACACTGACTCTGGTTTCAGCTACTGTAAGCTGGTTACTCCTATGATGCTTCTTTAAAAAACAACCTGTACTTTTTTCAGCTGTGGACAGGCTTGCTCTTTGTTTCTTGTTTTCTGTTTACTCCCACTTTGCTGTTTACTGTAGGTAGGGCCCCGATACAGATGTTGGTTTATGTGATGAACTGCTCCCAAGAACAAACAATTCAAGGCCAACATTTCAAGAAAGCACATGCGGAAGTTATCAGACACTTCCAGGTTTGGTTTCCTCTCACACAGAATCACTTCCAGAACCCAGAAAGGGTCACTGATCTGACTCATCTCTTCCCATTCATTAATCCCTATACACCAGTGGCATGGAAAGGGGGTTCTTTTACAAAGCATTATACATAACACCTCTACCAAACTAAACATAAACATTTGTAGTTAAATGCAGAAAGTCGATTTCCACCCCTTTCCTCCTTTTACATTTTTTGAGTAAAGCTCACTGGCCTGGGACTAGCCTCTATCTGCCAACCGTTGGCCAGTGAAGAGGATTCAGAGGAAATAATACAACCATCAATCAGAAAAGGAGGGGCGACAATGTAAGATTTAAGCTGTAGCCTCGATCGTGCATTCCCGTGCAAGATGTCCAGCTTCACCACAGCGGTAGCAGTTCACTTCACTGGCCTTGCTGCAATTGATGGCGACATGACCAGTTTCACCACACCTGTAATTTAAACAAGACAATTTCACACATTTAAAGTTTCAATATGCATACTGAGCTACAAACCTATGAGATTTTAGGTTAATACACAAGTATGCAACACTTGAATCCAGCATGAGAAAAAGCACCAAGCTCGATCCATCCAGAACCCTGATTAGTCCACTGCTTATAGCAGGCGTGTTGGTGTCAACGCAATTTGCCCACTACACAGTGGCCGGTGTTTCAGGAAAGATCAATGTCAGCTTAAATTCAGAAATTAAAACATAACTGTTGTTTAAGCACTCTTAGCTCTGGGATTTGAGTTCAGATCTCCACCCCCTCTCTGAGGCGATCCTCCAATGTGGCGGTCAGGAAGTGGCCCCTTACAGGCAGTTTCTTCACTTTTCTCCCACTCCCAGTCGGAATTTGCTGCTGGTGATCTGAAAAGGATTTCTGCACTTCTATGAATATTTCTTATAACTATATCTGTGGAAAATGTTCCTGACTAGACAAGCTATGCGAGGTGGAAGCTTTTCGCCTTATTCAGCTATGGAGAGCTGAACAGGGCTGAAGTACGCAGCGGTCTGGTCAGTTTCACCACTGCAGCATGAACTGTAACTGCAGCTTGAATTTCAGCAGGCTGTGTCACTTGGGGCTGTTTGAAAGGACTTAATGACAAGTAATCACACTTAAGGTACGAACAGCTGCTTGAGCTTGAAAATAGTCGGCGCCCTTAACATGGTTTAAGCACCACTGTTGTAACTGACGCCAATGGTAATGGCAAATGGTTAGGGCCATTTACCCAATGTAGGCAGCTGTCCAGGATAAGTGGGAACAGTATTCAATCATTGACTCTTTCCTCAACTTTCTCCTCCTCCCCACCTCTACCTAATAATCCACAAATTTACGCAACACCAGTATCTTCTGCTACGTCACCTCGGAAAAACATAATTAGTGGCAGTTTTAAGGATTATTTTAAATCTATAGGGCAGAGTCCGAACAGGATCAGTGATTAAATTGGCAATGTCAACTGCAAGAATTACTTTTTAAAAAAAATTCATTTTACAGATAAATAGGTAGTTTGGATTTTAATTGATAGCATTATGTGTTTCATACAACTAAAGACTGTACAAGATTCACCAGCTTTGTCAATGATGGATCCAAGCAAGCCCAATTATACCTTGCCCAGGGTGGTAGAAATTTGCTTCCAATTGAATTAACAATCTCAAAATAAATTAAAAGCCTCAAATTTCAATAAAATAAGACAATAGGAAAGTCAATATTTAGAAGTTTGTTAAAAATTAAATAGTTCAATCCACTGTACAATGAAATAGTTGGGTATGGGTTATTGGTAATGATTCTTTCCTCTAAGTCAATCTCCTTATCGTGGCAATGCCATGGAATTCCTGTAAAGGAAACAGACAAATCTGTCGAACGGAATTGGGAGAAAGCTGCTTGTTCTGTGCCAGGGAAATGGTGCAGATCTTTTGATGGGTGCGGCAGAGAAAGGAGAATACTTGGGTAGATCACCGTGATTACATGGAACCTGCAGCACAGAACCCCAACTGGTCTGCGCCAGTATTTATACTCTACACGAGCCTCCTCCACTCTAATTACCTCTTCCCACCCTGCCTCCGTATCCTGAAAGTCCCTTCTCCCTCATGCATGTGCCAAGCCTCCCCTTAAATGTTATCAAATGTGGCAGCGAGTTCCACATTCTCACTTGTGTAGAATAAAAACTTCTAAATTCTTTGATCTGTTAGTGACTACCTTATATTTATGCTCCCTTACTTGGTGTCAGCAGCTTTCAAAAAAATAATTATCACTGTAATTAAACCACAATATGCATAGTAATCGTAAACAATTACTTGAATCTCAGTTTAAACCTCTCAAATGTTGGTTTTGTATTGTTTGATGTACATAACCTAACCCAGTTTAATCAATGTCATTTCAAACCTTACGAATGTTAACACAATCACAATAATACACGACCACCCTCCCCCAGCGTGCACGGAGTCAAAACCAAGTGCAATCTTCAGGTGAAACCAGGGTGTGTAGATGTAATTCAGTTCCCATTTTAAAATTCTACATTCAGTCCTTTTTTTTTTAAATATAACTTTTATTTTAATACATTTATACGTAAATAGCAATACATAGCAATTTGGGAAGCAGAAAAATAGCGCGGAGCATAGGAATTTCTCTAGTACAAGCCAAGGAGCTGGGACACAAAACTGAAGTGTTAACAGCACCACTACTGGCATGGAAGTGTAATTACAGTTTGACCAGTTTATATAAGCAGTTTTCATTCCAAATGTTGACAGGAATTTCTAATGGGAAAATGACAAACATGAGACAAAGTTGACAACAGGAAATTATGTTCTGTAGACAGAAAGTGTGTGCAGTCGCAAGATTTTTAATATATTAGATACATGGAACACCTAAAAATTTACCCACGGTAAACACATGACAAGAGCGGAGCCAAAGCTGATTATCTCCTTTTCTTTCCAGGCTTGATACAGGATGTATTATGTATACGGTTCACACGCTAACAACCAATGGTTATGTAGCACTCAAATCTCAGAAACTTGACCATATATGATAAAATTTGAAGTTAAACAGATCTCATTTCAGTTACTTGTCCATTTAATATTTTTTTAATGCATTAGAAGTGGCCCTGTAATGTACTGGTATAGCAAATACCCATTACTCATCAATCGATATTACAGAATTTTATTAGTCCCCAATCTCATTTTCTTTGGCTTGTCAGATGCACCCAAATCCCCACAGCAAGTTGCTGCAGCCTCCATTCCTGTTGAAAATTTTGAAATGAAATGAATGGTGACTAGCTGATGCTTCCTTTACACTGGTTTAATGCAGCAAGTTCTGGCAGATGAGTTACACTGCTGACTCAAACCTCCTAGTGTTGGAATGGCTAACATTTTTAATGTCAAAGATTTTTTTTGTGGCATAATTCTTATTCAAGCTTGCTTAAAAGGGCTCATGTCAGGCTCTGATGGCTTGGCAAGTGAGTGGCTGAGTCATATAGACCAAAAGTACCCAGGTTACTACCTGGTCTGTGGTGTACACCCTCAGCTGGGCAGCAGTATAAGCAATGGCATTAGCCTCCGCAATCCAGTCAATGAATGGGGATGGAGGGAGGGGACAATGACCAATATTCTTGCTCTCAATTACTACCCAGTAACCTAAGTGCACTTGTGTAGATGTTGGACTTCGCGGCAATGCCTTGTTTTTGAATAGCCTCACTGTTGAAGGGTTCACGTAATTGAATGACCATATGGGCAAAACACAGGAAGGCACGTGAAACTTTAGCCAAGTGCAGAGTCAACATTGGCATTAGAGGGAGGGGAAAAAACTAGCAAGAAAGAAAGTCTCTTGTATTGCCCATGTTACAAAAATTCAGCTGCCCAACTTAACTGAATTGCTGAGATGTCCAAATGCTTTCCTAAAGAGGTTCCCATAGATGGAGGAAAAAATTACTGCAGTAATGTTTATATAGTTAACCATGAAGAATAAATGGACAGCTGCATGGTGATTTTGGTTAACTGAAAAGGAAGTATGAACAAAGTATTCAAACACAATGGATTATATGCAGCTCCATGAATGTCCAGTGCATGCTTGGCTTGTGTGCTATGTTGTAACGTTATTCTTCCAGCAGACATTTTAGACTAATAAATCAGACCAAGTGAAATATTGCTTATTTTCCAAAACCAATTGGCATCTATAACTAGATAGAAATGATTAGCAACTGAATCTACAGCACAACATCCAGGAATAAAATTCACAAAAAATGCTGGTCAGTTGCTCCATACCTATAGCACTTGACTTTAGTGCAGTCCTTCTGAATGTGCCCAAATTCTCCACAAGAATAACATTTCTGCTCATCAGCATGATCACAGTCACGAGCCAGATGTCCAGGTCTGCCACAGTTGTAGCAGCACTGTTCCCGCTCCTTCTTTGGCTCCTTACAGTCTTTGGCAATATGACCACCCTTACCACAGTTGTAGCAGGCTGAAATGTGACAGTATAAAAATTATTTTTGTTTGCAACAAGTTACTTTGCCCCACCTCCAACAAAAATGTTTACATATTTACCATCTTCCTGGAGCTCACAATCCTTTGCAAGATGGCCTGATTCACCACAGCGATAGCAGATATCTGGAAATCAAAGAGCATCAATTTAAAATAGAGTTCTGCAAGTAACAAAAACATACCACTGCATGATGACACTGCAATGTGCAGCACAGATATTTATCTCAGCTTGAATTCCTCTACAATTCTACTTATGTAGTTTGCAAGATTCCAAGTATTGAAAACAAATATTGGAAGAAAAATGTAGACAGTCCAAAAAAGTTAATACTGGAAAGAATTTGAAATACTGCAGCATTCTGCAGCTTTATGAAAGGTATTAAGATTTTTAAAAATACAATCTCCATGTTATTTTCCAGCATCAGGGTAATATTTTCCTGCATTTTGGGACCTTAATGTCATGTAAAGGGGTAAACCTCTAGTTGTTATGACTGCTATTATGGATGGGGAACCCTGATGTGACACTATCCATTTATCTTGGATACCTGAGCCTAAATCTAGCCTAGGCAAGTGGGGAAGTGTTTGTTTTTTGTTTGTTAGTTGTAAGCATCCAACATAAAACAAATTTGGGCAATCTCAATCCAGTTTCTGGTGGACATGGCCTTCAAAACTACCACAAGCTACAATTTCACTCAAAGACTATTAGGACTGTTATTGTGTAAATTGAGACAATCCATGCTGATTATAAGATTCTCTGAAACTGCAGCATAGTGTAAGGAACTTTCCTTTACACCTGCAGTTCTACCTAACTTGGATATGCTGAACTTTGATTTCCAATATGAAAAAGCATTCCATTCTCAACCTGAGCATCCTAAATCTTGACAAAACATTTATATTTTTAAAACACAAATTTCTATGTATTATATATATATTTTTAAAGTATCTATTTAAATCTAGAATGGTCAAACTCCACTTGGATTAGTGCTGGCTTCAGATAAGCTCTGGACCAGGATATCATTTCAATTTTTGATGGTTTCTTCATAAATAGCACAGCCTCTATCCTTGTGATGCCAAGTTACCACAGAATTTGACAAAAGCCAGCCATGTTACAGCTTCATTGAGTTGAGAAACCACATTTATAAAAGGATCATCTAACATGCCGTCACTACAAGCAGCTTTGTACTCTTGATGGGCTTGGGCAGGGAGTAGAATCTTTAAGATTTAGGATTGGGTAACTGGTTAGGGATTAAAAAATAGCCTCACATACAAGGAATTATCAGCCACAAGATCAGATTAATCAACCAAGCAGAGGGACCTGTTGCTTCCTTATTCCCACAATTGAGCAAGCCAACAGTCATGTTCAGATATATGCTATTCACCATCCCATAACCACTGGCAGATATAAAAATATCAATCATATTATATACAGATGAATTACAGACCAGTTACAGCCCAATAACCTTGGGGTTGTGATGTTTACAATCCCAGCTCAGCTTCCCTCTCACTGCTTCACCTGACAAGGGGATAATCTCTGAAAGCTTGTGATTTTAAAATAAATTTGTTGGACTATAACCTGGTGTTGTAAGATTCCTTACAACTGCTTACAAACTCATCAGAATACTCAACTATATTATGATCTCAACACATGCCACCCAAACACAAAACAGAGATTCAACTTCAAATTCTAATCAAAGTTATTGCTCTAGAAATGGTAGAAGCATCCAAGGGCTGTAAAAATATCACATGCACTCTTTAAAGCACTGTTAAGTCACATCAGAGCCATCAGATCCAATATCAAATAATTTGTCTAAAATAAGCAGGCTATTGCTATTTAAGACTCAACCTTTCCACTCTTCAAAAAAAAAGACAGCGATGATTCAATTACAGTAACAGTACCAGGGCTAGATTTAAAGTTGGAGTGTGATTATGGACTAGCCAATTTGGAATTTTAATCAAAAATTCTGGAACTCCTGGAAATGCAATATGAGCTGTCAGGAACTCAGGAGCCATATTTATACCTATTTTGATCTTCTAATGCAGTAGGCACAAGATTTTTGCCACAAGTTCCTGGGCTAAGATTAAAAAGCAGATTCTTAGGTTACCTCTTGCAGCAGTGAAGCTTCCTCTGCCACGACCTCGAATCCGACCACGTCCACCTGCATTTGGACACTCACGAGCCCAATGCCCAGTACGCCCACATTTAAAGCACTCGTTGTTGCTCATGGTGAACGATATTGTCTGAAAGGAGAAGAAAATATTCCTAAGATACTTAAAATATATATATATATAAAAAATAAAAAGGCATGTGTTTTAACCATCTAGAATACAAAACAAACCTGCCAGAACTTTTCATCACTCACCAGTTTGCTGATCTGTATTCAGCTCACTGTACTTGCTGACCACATTTGCAGATTAGATAGCTAGATAGAGATACACATACCACTTATAATTTTTTTTAAAATCACTTAAAAAAAGTTTGAAGAGTTCATGCTATTTGTGATTCTTTACATACACACAAAATAAAATCTATTGCTTCTAAAAAAAAGCTTTCTTGGAAATTTTCATTTACACTGATACACAGAAGTGCACTACAACCAGCAAGTCCTGACACGTTATGTGAAAAGCCTGTCTTGCTGTTAATCTTTAAATAAATCTTTTAAAAATTGTATATGATGCAGACATAAGGGCATGCTAGGATCTGTAGCCTAGAACTTGGTGATTCTGTTCAGTTGAGTGTGATAGTTTTGAGAACCCTCATGAAATCCAAGCTGCGGCATCTCACACAGGCTAGGCCTCCAACCTAAAGCATGGTTACAGGCATTTCAAAAACAGAAAATATTACTGCACAAGTTGAGTCTTATTTTAAATTCAGTATTTTTAAAGATTGCATAATTATGTTACTCGTTTCCAATAGAAAGTCAATTTAGAGAGCCCAAGACAGCAATGAAAAGATCTTCAAAAATATTTGCAGTGATTTGATTGATTTCCCTTTTTTAAAAAAAGGGGTAGCTGTTGCTGACTGCCCATTTAATGCATTATTCTTTGAAATTCATAATCAGTGTTTTTATTGTTGGTTGATATAGTCCCTACCTGTTCAATTGTGATTTGTTGCTGTTTTAGGAATATGGAAAACTGGCTTAATAGAGCAAAAGAAATCTGTAACCGTGACACAAAAACACACACAATCTATATACATAGTATATACAAAGTACTTGTCAAAAAAATATTCCATTTACTACAGCATTGCACTGTTCTAGCCATTGGATTCCAGAAGACTATTGCACAATGCTTTGCGTTAACACTTCCAATGTCCTGTCATCCATATTATTGCATCCATAAACATCTACCTCCTGCAATGTGTGTCTAAGTACGCTCATGTTCTGTGCTGAGCTGAACAATTTCAGCTTAGCTCAGGGTAGGGTCATATTACAGTCAGCCTAAGTGATCTTGGGGGGGGGGGGGGGGAGTTGATGTAAAAAAAGTAATTCCAGATGCTGCTCCCAACTGCCACCTAGAGGTCATGAAAAGAGTTATATAAATGCAAGTCATCTTTATTACTAAGTGACATTAGAATATGGCTTAGCTTTGATATTGCTCATGGCCAGAAAGCCTCAGCTCATAAGGGTGACCACTTGGCTGGTGTACCAGTTGGCTATTGGGACTGTACCCCAGCAATATACATTGCCATCAGGAGAGGAGGGGGAAAAAAGGGCAAAACTATAAAGAATGTCTACCATATCCTCAATGATATTCAGAAATACTTATTTTCTCTAGTTCATTTAAAATAGGTAATAATCTCTGGATTACTACCTGAGCCACACACAAATTGGCATAGGTACAAACAAATTAGATGGTTAAATGCATGGCTGAAAGAGTGGTGTGGGAAACAGGAGTTTCAATTCATGGAGCACAGGTACTTGGGAAGGAGGGAGCTGATCCGATGGGACAGGCTCCACTTAAACCGGACTGGGACCAGTGTCCTGGCGAATCAAATAACTAGGGCGGTATATAGGGCTTTAAACTAAGAGGCAGGGGGGAATAAAGAGGGTTCAGGTAAGTGTAATTTTAATAGTCTAAAGTAAAGTCAAAGCTCTAGAGCAGAGTAGCAATTTGGGTAAAAACAAGCAGTGTGTGTCAGGAAGGGACAGAGTGTTTAACAAAGGTAATAGGGCATTAGTGACTACGGTCACATCAGGGGAAAAAAGTACAAATTAAGGAGGTGCTGTATCTGAGTGCATGAAATAGTCATAACAACATAGATGAACTAATAGGACAGAGATAAACTGGTTTGATCCAGTAGCCATTACTGAGACGTGGTTGCAAGGTGATCAAGGTTGGGTACTAATTATTCCAGGGTATTTGACTTTTAGAAAAGATAGGCAAAGTGGAAAGGGGTGGGGGGGTAGCCCTGATAATAAAGGATGAGATAAAGACAGTAGTGAGAAAGGATCTTAGCTCAGAAAGTCAGGATGCAGAATCAGTATGGGTGGAGCTAAGAAATAACAAGGAGCATAAAACAATGGTGGGAGTAGATTTCAGGCCCCTTAACATTAGTTATAGTGTTGGACAGAGTATAAATCAGAAAATTAGAGGAGCACGTAACAAGGGTAATACATTAATCATGGGGAACTTTAATCTTCATATAGATTGGGCAAACCAAATTGGCAAAAATAGTTTTGAGGACGAGTTCATGGAATGCATCCTGGACAATTTTCTAGAACAATGTCAAGGAACCAACTAGGGAACAAGCTATTTTACATCTAGTACTGTGTAACGAGACAGGATTAATTAGTAATCTTATTATAAGGGATACTCTGGGGAAGAGTGATCATAATATGATGAATTTCATAAGAGTTTGAGAGTGATGTAGTTAAATTCAAAACTAGGGTCTTTAAATTTAAAGGTGGCCAATTATGTAAGTATGAGGGACGAATTGGCTACGGTAGATTGGGAAATTAGATTAAAAGACATGAAGGTAGATAAGCAATGGCAAACATTTAAAGAAATAATTCATAATTCCCAACAAATATACATACACTTAATAAAAACTCCATAGGAAAAGTGATCCACCGTGGCTAACTAGAGAAGTTAAGGGTAGTATTAGATTAAAAAAAGTGGCATACAATGTTACCAAAAAATAGCAAGCCTGAGGATTGGGAAGGTTTTAGAAATTAGCAACGGATAACAGAGATTGATAGAGGGAGAAAATTGAATGAGAGTAAGCTAGCAAGAAACATAAAAACAGACTAAGAGCTTCTACATGTATATGAAAAGGAAGGGATTAGCAAAAGTAAACGTAGGGCCCTTAGAGAAAGGAGAAATTATAAATGGGGAGTAAGGAAATGGCAGAGACGTTAAACAATGATTTTATATGTCTTCACAGTAGATGACACAAAAAACATACTGGAAATAGTGGGGAAGCAAGGGTCTAATGAGAGGGAGGAACTTAAAGCAATTAAGATTAGCAAAGAAAAAGTTTTAGAAAAATTAATGGGACTAAAAGCCAACAAATCCCATGGACCCAATGGCCGACATCCTAGGGTTTTAAAAGACGTGGCTGCAGAGATAATGGATGCATCGGTTTTGATCTTCCAGAATTACCCAGATTCTAGAGCGGTCCCCATGGATTGGAAGGTAGCAAGTGTAACCCTGCTATTCAAGAATGGAGGGAGAGAGAAAACAGGGAACTATAGGCCATGTAGCCCGACATCAGTAGTAGGCAAAATTCTAGAATGTATTATTAAGGACACAGTAACAGGGCACTTGGTAAATCATCATGATTAGTTTTATGAAAGGGAAATCATGTTTGACAAATCTATGAAAGTTTTTTTTGAGGGTGTAACAGGGTAGATAAGGGGGAAACCAGTGGATGTAGTATATTTGGATTTTCAAAAGGCATTCGATAAAGTGCCACATAAGAGATTGTTACACAAGATTAGGAGTAATATGTTAGCATGGATTGAGGATTGGTTAACACAGAAAACAAAGTAGGAATAAACAGGTCATTTTCAGGTTGTCAGGTTGTAACTAATGGGGTACCGCAGGGCCTCAGCTATTTATGATCTATATTAATGACTTAGATGAAGGGAAGAGTGTAATGTATCTAAGTTTGCTGACGATACAAAGCTAGGTGGGAAAATAAGCTATGAGGAGGACGCCAAGAGTCTGCAAAGGGATGTTGACAGGTTAAGTGAGTGGGCAAGGTGGCAGATGGAGTATAACATGAGGAAATGTGAGGTTATTCACTTCGGTAGGAAAAATAGAAAAACGTTCCATTTTCTAAAATGGTGAGAAACTATTAAACGTTGGTGTTCAGAGGGATTTAGGTATACTTATATACGAAACACAAAGTTAACATGCAGGTATAGCAAGCAATTAGGAAGGCAAATGGTATGTTGGCCTTTATTGCAAGTGGGTTGGGGTATAAGAGTAAGAAAGTCTTGCTGCAATTGTATAGGGCTTTAGTGAGACCACACCTGGAGTACTGTGTGCAGTTTTGGTCTCCTTACCCAAGGGATATACTTGCCTTAGAGGCAGTGCAACGAAGGTTCACTAGATTGATTCCTGGGATAAGGGTTGTCCTATGAAGAAAGATTGAGTCAAATGGGCCTATACCCTCTGGAGTTTAGAAAAATGAGAGGTGATCTCATTGAAACGTAGGATTCTAAGAGAGCTTGACAGGGTAGATACGGAGAGGATGTTTCCCCTGACTGGAGACTCTAGAACTAGGGGGCATAGTATCAGGATAAGGGGGTTGGACATTTAGGACTGAGATGAGGAGGAATTTCTTCAGTGCGAATATTTGGAATTCTCTACCCTAGAGAGCTGTGGACGCTAAGTCGTTGAGCATATTCAAGACTGAGATCGATAGATCAAGGGATATGGGGATCAAGTGGGAAAGTGGAGTTGATCTTCAACCTCAACCATGATCTGATTGAACGGCAGAGCAGGCTCAAGGGGCCTTATGGCCTGCTCCTATTTCTTATGTTCTAACAGGCCATTTGTCCCAACTGGGTATAGGAACTTCTCCTTAATTCCCTATTGAATTTATTAGAGACTATTTTATATTTATATTACTTATATAGCAACTAATATTACAGTAAAATAATTAAATTGAGTGGCTTTATCACTGGAATGCTTACCGTAAACTGTTAAAATAAGCACCAATATAATTTTAGTTTTAAAATATTTGAACACTAATCCTATTTGCCCTGTCCCCCATTCTCTGCACTACTTCTACTTCAAGCTTTAATTCTACTTATTTTTTCAACCCAATCTTATCTTGTCCAATCATTAACTTTAAAAAAAAGTCACCTTTTTTCTCCTTCCATCACTCACTTTAGAAGTAAGTAATTTTGAAGAAAACAATTTCATGGGCTTAACACCAGCTTTAAAGGCCAGCTCTTCATTTAAATTTAAAGCCAGTAATGCAAAGTCTGACATGGTTGCAACATAGCTCTTATCTCAGAACCATTTTCACATGTCAAAGGCAGAAGGAGCTTTGCTTATGAGTAAACTTGGCACTAGCAAAAGGCTGAATGAACAAATAATCTTGCGTGGAAGAATTAAGAGTTACTGCAGTGGTACACTAAATACTGATGTAATATGCTCATTGTTTAATGTCCTCCATTTTTAATTGACAATTGAATTTTTACAATAAAAAAGGTGCAGCTCATAAGTTATGGATGAGAAAAGGTCATTTGGACCATTCAAGCTCATCTCTCTAGCACACTAATCCTCCCATCATAGAATCAAAATGTACTTCGAATAACTTTTTACCCTATCTGGCATATTATTCAGAACATTTATCATGCTGAGGGAAAGTTCTTCAATATGTTGAGTGGTGTGGTTTACTAATTTTCATGTGTTCTTTAGTTTATTTCCTAGCTTTAACTGTTTGTTAATCATACCATGACATTTTACATATTTCAACGAGATCCTCTTAACTGACTTCTAAATAGACTTCTCTAACCTCTGCATTCTGTAAGCTTTTCTAATTCTTCCTCATGGCTCATTCACTGCAATTGGAATCAATCCTGCTGCTCTGGGCTTAAATGTAGAACTAAACCACACAGATCAGAATGTCCCAAGTTTAATTTCTAATCTATACAGTCAGCTGCTGTCACAGCATCAGTTAGGGTGCTGCAACTAGGGTTGCCAATTTTGGTTTGACTGGAGATTTCACTGCACGACTTCAGGCCTCCAGCCATCCTGCCCAATCAAACAGCCACCTCCATCTGCAGTATTTGTATAACTAAATAAATGAAAGTGCTCAAAGAAAATTAAAACAAAGCCATTTTAAAAAAATGTCTGATTTTTCTTCTGGGTTTCTTGCAGTGTCCAGAGATTAACATTTAATTCCTGGAGACTCCAGGACAATCCTGGAGGGTTGGCAGCCCTAGCTGCAACTGCCCTTAGCACCAATGGCCTAAGGAGAAGAAAATTAGGGTGCAAGGAGGCAGTCACATCGCCAAGGTTTGCCACCACATATAACTCCATGTCTTTATTAAATTTACACAGATTATTTAAATGCATCAAGAATGCAGATACTCCTATCCACAAAAATATTTAAGTTAGCCCGAGGGCAAAATGCTTTAAAAAAGACTGCTGAGGTTGGATTTGGATCTCAATTTAAAAAAAAATTCTGACAGTTCTTCGAAGGAAGAAAAAGTTCCAAGTATCTCAACTCCAATTCAATTAGAGAATACCAGATGAAAACATGTTACAAGGCCACTGCACATTGGAGTTTTGAAATCCATGCCCTTGCACAAACCACATGGTTTTACAAATGTCATTGCCGTTCAACATTATTTTACAAAGTAACACTATCCCACATGTACAATATTCCTATTTGTGTATCTTTTTAGCACTTTTTCTTTACTGCCATCATTACAGTTGTTGAGTTATACAGTATAACCCTACATCACATTGGAGTTTAAAATGTGTGGGAACTGGACCAGGAACACTCAGTGAAAGAAAAATGTGATCCTTACACATGACCAGAAAGCAAAGTTAAAAAGAATGTTCCATTACAAGACTCAGAATGAGAAACTTACGACAAAAAGTGAACTTATAGTACCAGCTGTATATTTCATATGCGATTTGTTAAGTACAAAGTATGAGAAATTTGAAGCAGAATTTGTAGAAGAGGTCAAATTGAATGTTAATTTAGGAAAAGTAGGACATAGAAAAGTTATGAAAATTAAATACCTCTTGATTGCCTCGTGCTTGCTGAAAATACTGTCCAGCTGCCTGGCTAATGTCAATAGATCACAACAGCAGAAACAAAACCTAACTGGTGGCAGGACTTACCTTTCCTTCGCCTCAGGGAGGGAGAAGGACTCAAAATTAGGCTGGATCGCCAGTTTTATTTCCTGAACATTATGGATAGGTGTTTAGAGGCAAGTCTTTTTGAATGCAAGTGCAAGAACAGCATGCGTTGCTCCTAGAAACTAATCACTCCGTTATAAGACAAGTCTCAGATTAAGAGACTTGATTTCAAAATCGATACAGTTCTATACATCACAATGAGAACAATTTTTCTGAAGTTTAAAACCAGAGAATCAACCGTAATGGTGGAGCTCACACTTGGCTGCATTGGCATATAAACTCAATTTTATTTTCACAGCAATGCCAAGTTTTTAAATAAACCATCTTTGATATAGATATATAGAAAGAATTTAATAATTCTAGCCTCGTGTGCATCCCTGATTTTGTTCGTCCCACCATTGGCAGCCATGCCTTCAGCTGTCTAGGCTCCAAACTCTGGAATTCCCTCCCTAAACCTTACCTCTGATCAAAATTTTGGTGACCTGCCCTAACATCTAATGTGGCCCAGTGTCAAATTTTTGTTTGATAACACTCCTAAAGCACCTAGGCATGTTTTACTATGTTAAAGGCACTATATAAATGCAAATTGTTGTTGCTGATATTTGAAATGTCATCTAAATTCAGTAATTAAACAAAATTAAACCAAATCCTACTGTTTACTGAAATGTTTCCTTGTATAACATAACCAAATCCTACTGTTAAGTTACATAAGGAAACATATTAGCTTTTTAGTTACCTTTTTCTTCTCAATTAAGATTCTACAAGAAACTGGTTTTGCACAACCAACTATAAAATCAACATTGAACAACCTTAACTATTATTCGTTACAAATCAAATCTTTCCATTTGTAACAAAAAACTTGAGCAAACTTGTATCTTTTTAAAAAGAGATCTTATTTACCCAAAATGGTCTGAAGGATTTTATTTTAATGCCATCCAACCAAATTGATCAGTCAGACACAAAACTAAAATCAATATGCAATTATTGAAATTATTCAGATATCCAGCCATGGACATTTCTTTTACTTCAAAAATAGCCTTTGAATGTAACCAAAAAATAATGTTGTACTTATTAAAATGGTATTTAACATTACAGTGAATGTAACTGCATAGATTGAAGGATTGCTAGGGACAAAAAGCAAAGTATACAACAAATTGACATTTTTGGGATTAGCAGGGCCCCCAGAGATCTGTACTGGATGTATCTTGTTTTTAATTTATATAAATGATTTTGGACATAGGCACAACAGGAATAATAAAGTACCAAGTTAGAGGACCAGGCAAACTGAGAAAGAATGTAGGAGATTGCAGGTACTAGAGTAAACAGAAAGGTGATAGTTCCAGATTAAGGCAGAAAAATGTGAAGTAGTACATTTTGGAAAAAAAGTTAAAGGAAGTCTACCCTAAATAGCAAAACTAAGAGTGGAGAAACAGAGCAATCCATGGATGCAGAATACAGATGTTTTGAAAGATGGAGATGCAAGTAGAAAAGGTCATAAAAAGGCAACTGTGGTTCTGTGTTTTATATAAAGGGACATTACGAAAGCTAGGACGTGATGCTGTGTTTATCCAAGACAAGTTAGGCCAGCTGGAACATTGCATGCAATTTGGTGCACCTCATTTTAGGAAGGACATTATAGCCACGAAAAGGGTAGTGAACATTTAATAGAAGGATGTCCAAAATTAGAAGTTTGTTATGACGATAAGTGTTTTTTGTTATGAAGGTAGGTGCAGAAAATTTAGGGCTTTTCCCACTAGAATAGGGGTTAAGACAGGGGTCTAATAAAAGTTTCCAAAATTGAGATTGAATAAGTTTGTTTCTACTGGTCAGTAAGAATGTATACAAACTAAGGATGATCACTAGGAGAATTATGGAATTAAGTATTTTAACCCCATGGCTCTGTTCATCCACATTCTTCAGTGTCTTCCAATAAGTGTATACTCCCATTCATTGCTTTTTCTCCCAAAGTGCATTACTTCATACTTATCCATATTAAATTGTATGTGTTACCTGACCATTTATTTTGCTATTAATCTGTGTCTTCATGAAGTCTCCTCACTGAGCACCAAACCTCCTACTTTTGTGCCATCAGCAAATTTTGATATCGTATTCCTTACACTCAAATCCAAATCATCTTCATTACTGAGAGCAAAAGTGGACCCAGCACTGACCCTTGAGATACATCATTTCCAACCCTTTTCCAGACTAAACAACGCTTGACAGGGTAGATGCCGAGAGATTGTTTCCCCTGGCTGGAGGGTCTAGAACTAGGGGGCATTGTCTCAGGATAAGGGGTCGGCCATTTAGGACTGAGATGAGAAGGAATTTCTTCACTCAGAGGGTTGTGAATCTTTGAAATTCTCTACTTCAGAGAGCTGTGGATGCTCAGTCATTGAGTATATTCAAGACTGAGATCGATAGATTTTTGGACTTTAAGGGAATCAAGGGATATGGGGATCGGGTGGGAAAGTGGAGTTGAGATCGAAGATCAGCCATGATCTTATTGAATGGCGGAGCAGGCTCGAGGGGCTGTATGGCCTACTCCTGCTCCTATTTCTGATGTTCTTATAAGAGTGGGAAGTTAGAAGAACTAGTGACTATTGGTGATGTGGACTACTAGTGACAATTGAGGCAGAGACAATATATAATTTGGAGGGAAAGAGCAGGTAAATGTGACTTAGTATCTAGCCCAGTTGAGAACAAAATGGCCTTTGTTGTTGTAATTGCTGATTATATATGGATAGTGTTTTCCCTGGATTGAAGTAAGTAGTTACCCAAAACTGAGTATCCTTATAACCCAATTTGCTTTAAAAAAAGTTAAAAGTCAGTCAACTAACTGGATTGCTCTCACAAAGAGCCAGCATGGGCTCGATGGGTCAAATGGCCTCCTTCTGTGCAGAACACTGCAGGGTACAGCATGGTACCCAATACTAATCCAAATATTGGCCCAATATTTGGAAATTATTACAGGCTTCTAAATACAATGTTGGACATTATTCAGGGTCTCACATTGCCCCTCTACTTTCCACCCAAATTAGAGCAAATGAATGGCAAATATTCTTCATATGTAAAAATGAATTCAATCAAGTGTAATACAATTCGTTGTTCCTTCAAGGTTTTTGGGAGGGAAGCTTGCACATAATTTGAAATCAAGTAGAATTCTCATTTCGTAAAATAAGTAAGAATATCGTGTTTTTAAACACTACTGGTAAAAGTGTCCTAAACAGGAGGCTTCGGGTAGAGATACCTCCCAGCAAATCATCCACGCGGGATATTTTAATTTTATTCTTTCCCGCCAAAGCCCAGTTCATTCACGTTTCGGGCTTCGAGGGGCGGGGTCTTAGTACCATCTCGAGCCTCACATTTCGGGATAAATTTGCTCACATTACTTCTAATTATCACATAGTCGCCTAGGAATTAGTAAACTCAGCAAGGCTGAATACGGTCCCTATCGCACCGGCCAGTCTGACCGTAGTTAAACTCGGCGGTTTCTCAAGCGTGGCGGCGCCAAAAGCCGTCATGGGAAGCAGCTGGACTCGTCCCCTTCTCCCTCCCTCGTGTAAGACTCAAATATAACGGATCCAAGAGGCAGGTATACCAGCCAGTCTCAAACCGACGGTAATATGGGCAGCCATGGCAGGCCAGGTAACCTGACACAAACCACGCCACTACGCGCATTTGGGCCTAGCCGTACAATCCTCCAGAGGCACCGCGTTTGGTTTAAACACCCTCTCTGTTGGGGGGGGGGGGGGAAGGGTGGTGCCGAAGACTCGTTATAATAGTCATTAGGTCGATGCTTTAGGTGAGCGGCGGAGGTGGGTGGAGAGGGGGAGGAAAGAGGAGGAAGGCTCGACCCCACAGCCTGACGCACAGGCCGCAATGCGCCGTCAGAAATTCACTTGTTTACCTCAGCACTTCTTTAGCGTTTAACCCTCACAAACCCGCGACCACGCTTGAGCTCTTTGGAGGAGGGGAAGTCGGCGTAAGGCCTTTCTCCGCCATGCGCAGCGCTTTTACTCACAGTCTCGGTACTGCAGCCGCTGCGGCTTCCACTCACCGTCCGGCCGCTCTCGCTCGCTCCGAGTTTCGTTCCTTCTCGCTCTTTCCTTCTGAACGCCTCACGCGGTTTGCACACGGCCGTCCGAGGAAAAGGGCGAAACCATCTGCACACGGCACGCGCCCGCGCGCTGGCCAATCCATTTATCCCAACCCCAGCTACCGTCTCACCGATTGGATGATTCGAATGCCAATCCTCTTGAGCAAGACCCGCCTTCTCTCTCGGTGAGACCAATCAGATTTTACCCGTGGGCTGTTACGCAGTTCTGCGTCCGGCCTGTTTTTTAAGGGACGCCGCCTGTCAGCGCTTAACGGTTCTTGCCGCCTGGTGCTGGTGGTGTTATTTTTCATATTTAAGCAAGAAGTACAAATCGATGCGTGTGCAGATTATTCGCTTGTGCGCTACCAGCCCGTTAATTTGTGTTTATCTCTTTGTAAATTGAGGGAAATTATTGCAAATGTCACTTCTGGGAGTGTGCGCATTGAATGCAGGGGGTTGTAGTTTACGCCGTGAGTCCGGGGGAGTGACAGTTCGAGATGGAATTGAGCCCGCATCCCCCATACCACAGTTTTCTAATTGTGCTGACTTGTGGTACTGCTCCTTTTGTTTATTGACATTGCATGGCCAAGTGGGAAAATTTAGAGCATTTGCTAGCCTACCTCCCGTGGTGGTGTGCAGGTGAACTGGGGCTAGAGGGCGGGGAATCATTGCACCAGGGCCGCAGAAGTAATGCAGGCTGCATTTTTTTTTTGTAAGGAATGTCATCAACCCAAATTAAAGAAAACTAACACAAGTGCCCCCTTTTTTGGGGGTGGAACAAATCTCCAAACCGTACAAGAGAGAAAGGAAACTTATCAAATTAAATAATAATGTTATTGCCCTATTCAGTATGCACTCCAGTCCCTGCGGTGCCCACCGATCACGGAAGGCCTCAAGCGTATCGGCAGACACGGCGTGCTCCTTCTTAAGGACCACCCGGGTATGGAAAAAGCCGCAGAAGAGAGGCAGACGGCCAGAGCGACTGCCCCCACAGGCTGCATCCAACCTGGACCTGTGGATGGCCACCTTGGCCAGGCCCAGGAGTAGACCCACGAGGAAGGCCCTCCGACCTTCCCGCCCCCCCTCTGCACTGTGTGGCCAAAGATCAAGAGAGTGGTTTCAGGCTGCATTTTAAAGTAATTAATTCTGTCCTTATTTTTTATATACTTTAATTTTATATTATTATTTATAGTTTAATAGCAAAATATACTGCAGTTTGGGAAGCAGAGAGTAAAGTTGGTTAGAGCATAGGAGTTTCTCTAATACAGGCTGAGGCAGCACTGGCACGAGGGTGTAATTACAGTATAGCAAGTTTATAATGTTAATTTCCATTATAAATGTGGACACAAGAGAAGGTTGACAGGCTATATGTGCAGTGTGTATATACATACATATATATATATAAAATTCTGGAGCGAGCTTTTGGTAACATTACTACATACCTTTCTGCCATTAATTGGGTTTGATATCCTTTACTGTAGTTTTTTCTCCCATTTTTTAAAGAAATATCAGCAATTCATGAAAAGATATTTTGCCTTTTGATAACCATCTGAAAAGTGATGTACATTTTCCACACCTGAAGTTTTTGTTCTGATGAAGCATTACACCTGAAATGTCAACGTGTCTTTCTGTTTCAGATGCTGGTAACCTGCTGTGCATTTCCAAAGAGATAGTAGAACAGAAAGCTTGAAAAATATTATTTGTTCATCTAAGTACAGAGTTTAGCTTTTTGGTGTCTTGCCTGTACACTGTGGATAGCAGATAGATCTGGAACCAGGTTGTATAATGCTCCTACTGACGGTCTTTCCATTTATTGAGTTGTGGACATTCTCAAGACTGTCACTATGCAACACATAGTTTGGGGATATCTAGCAATTTCAGCAGGAACTCCTGTATGTCACTTATATTGCTTCAGCTTAGGACAGACTAATTACTACATAATTCAGAAAGATATGCTTGCTGTCCAACTCTTCTGCACATAAGTGATTTGGCATTAAGCAACTACAGGTCTTTTTATCCAGGACACATGAAATGTTGCATCATTCTCTCTCCAGTTTCCAGCCATCTCCTTCCTTGCATCGCCTTTTCTCTGCTGATGTGAAAGTTAAAAGCTCTGTGATCTGAAGTATTAGTGAAACTGCAAATCTTGGACTGGTACCCATAGTGCACCTCTTTAGAATCACTCCAACAACAACAACTTGCATTTATATAGTGCCTTTAACATAGTAAGATGTCCAAAGGAGCGTAATTAGACAAAAATAGACACCGAGTCAAAGAAGGAGATATTAGGACATGTGACCAGAAGCTCGGTCATGGGTAGTTTTAAGGAATGTCTTAAAGGAGGAGAGAGAAGTGGAGAGGTTTAAGATGTAAATATACAAAACCCTGGTTAGACCGCACCTGGAGTACTGTGAGCAGTTCTGTGCACTGCACCTTCGGAAGGACATATTGGCCTTGGAGGGAGTGCAGCATAGGTCTACTAGAATGATACCCGGACTTCAAGGATTAAGTTACGAGGAGAGATTACACAAATTGGGGTTGCATTCTTTAGAGTTTAGAAGGTTAAGGGGTGATCTGATCGAAGTTTATAAAATATGAAGGGGAACGGATAGGGTGGATAGAGAGAAACTATTTCCACTGGTTGGGGATTCTAGAAGTAGGGGGCACAGTCTAAAAATTAGAGCCAGACCTTTCAGGAGTGAGATTAGAAAACATTTCTACACACAAAGGGTGGTAGAAGTTTGGAACTCTCTTCCGCAAACGGCAATTGATACTAGCTCAATTGCTAAATTTAAATGTGAGATGGATAGCTTTTTGGCAACCAAAGGTTTGAAGCGATAATGGGCCAAAGGCAGGTATATGGAACTAGATCACAGATCAGCCATGATCTTATCAAATGGCGGAGTAGGCACGAGGGGCTGAATGGCCTACTCCTGTTCCTATGTTCCTAAATTCCAGATCTTTGGGCCTAGACGGCTGAAGGCATGACTGCCAATGGTGGAATGAACGAAGTGGGGGATGCACAAGAGGCCAGAGATAGGGAAGGACTAGGCCATGGAGGGATTTGAACACGAGGTTGAGAATTTTAAAATCGAGGTGTCGGTGGATCGGGAGACAATGTAGGTCAGTGAGCACAAGAGTGATGGGCAAACAGGTGTGAGTTAGGATATGGGCAGCAGAGTTTTAGATGATTTAAGTTTATGGAAGATAGAAGATGGGAGGCTGGCCAGGACAGCATTGGAATAGTTGAGTCTTGAGTTAACAAAAGCATGGATGAGGGCTTTTGGCATCAGATAATGACTCCAGGTACGCATGCTAAGATTGTGTGTTGCTCCACGAAAGGCTCAAGGTGTTTTGTCCCTTGAGTAGCTAAGCCACGCACACCAGGAAGGTTCCAGGTTAGATCCCTGGTTTGTGCTCATCCTGGTAGTAGATAGGTGCTACAATTGGTATTGGTGCCCTGGGTACGAGACAGGAAATCAACCATTACTCCCCCTCCTGATTCCTATCTAATGGCAGCTGCTGGAAAGGGTGCATATGGAAGTCAGATGTGATGTATTGCATGGATGAACACTGACATGAAGAATAATCATTTGGGTACGGTACAGGATGGTGCTTAGCAGCTGTGGAAGTGTATGCCAGTAGATGTCAGTGCCTTTAGGAGAGGAGGAGGGGAGAAAGTTACAAAAAAACTTTTTAAAAGAAAACAGAATTCAAGCACAATTCAATTATATAATAATCTGGTATATTGGGCATCAAAGTGAGATGGCTGAAAAATAAAATGCACCTAATGTGCTGAGACAATAAAAAATAAGTTTATATCAACAGTAAAATGAAAAGGGGAACATTTCTGAAAAGAACTTCATTTTTGATTGACGTTTATGTTAGAAATTCAATTTAATATTAAAAAGAATCCACTGCACATTTGTGTTAAAATTGTTGCTTTGAGATTTTACATTGTATTTAATTTGTGCATAATCACTGAAATGGTATAAAATTACTCTTTTCAGTTGCCCAATTCAATGCTGGTGTCAGCAACAATGAAAATGCCCTGCACAAAATGTTATAAAATAAACTTAAGAGGATGACAAAGTTGTAATGAAGTAATTTTAATAGTACGACAGGATGGCCCCCTCCATCCCTGGAGCAGATCATAGAAGTTACAACATGGAAACAGGCCCTTCGGCCCAACATGTCCATGTCGCCCAGTTTATACCACTAAGCTAGTCCCAATTGCCTGCACTTGGCCCATATCCCTCTATACCCATCTTACCCATGTAACTGTCCAAATGCTTTTTAAAAGACAAAATTGTACCCGCCTCTACTACTGCCTTTGGCAGCTCATTCCAGACACTCACCACCCTTTGAGTGAAAAAATTGCCCCTCTGGACCCTTTTGTATCTCTCCCCTCTCACCTTAAATCTATGCCCCCTCGTTATAGAATCCCCTACCTTTGGGAAAAGATTTTGACTATCTACCTTATCTATGCCCCTCATTATTTTATAGACTTCTATAAGATCACCCCTAAACCTCCTACTCTCCAGGGAAAAAAGTCCCAATCTGTCTAACCTCTCCCAAAAAGTCAAACCATCAAGTCCCGGTAGCATCCTAGTAAATCTTTTCTGCACTTTCTAGTTTAATAATATCCTTTCTATAATAGGGTGACCAGAACTGTACACAGTATTCCAAGTGTGGCCTTACTAATGTCCTGTACAACTTCAACAAGACATCCCAAGTCCTGTATTCAATGTTCTGACCAATGAAACCAAGCATGCCGAATGCCTTCTTCACCACCCTATCCACCTGTGACTCCACTTTCAAGGAGCTATGAACCTGTACTCCTAGATCTCTTTGTTCTATAACTCTCCCCAACGCCCTACCATTAACGGAGTAGGTCCTGGCCCGATTCGATCTACCAAAATGCATCACCTCACATTTATCTAAATTAAACTCCATCTGCCATTCATCGGCCCACTGGCCCAATTTATCAAGATCCCGTTGCAATCCTAGATAACCTTCTTCACTGTCCACAATGCCACCAATATTGGTGTCATCTGCAAACTTACTAACCATGCCTCCTAAATTCTCATCCAAATCATTAATATAAATAACATAACAGCGGACCCAGCACCGATCCCTGAGGCACACCGCTGGACACGCCTCCAGTTTGAAAAATAACCCTCTACAACCACCCTCTGTCTTCTGTCGTCAAGCCAATTTTGTATCCAATTGGCTACCTCACCTTGGATCCCATGAGATTTAACCTTATGTAACAACCTACCATGCGGTACCTTGTCAGAGGCTTTGCTGAAGTCCATGTAGACCACGTCTACTGCACAGCCCTCATCTATCTTCTTGGTTACCCCTTCAAAAAACTCAATCAAATTCGTGAGACATGATTTTCCTCTCACAAAACCATGCTGACTGTTCCTAATCAGTCCCTGCCTCTCCAAATGCCTGTAGATCCTGTCCCTCAGAATACCCTCTAACAACTTACCCACTACAGATGTCAGGCTCACCAGTCTGTAGTTCCCAGGCTTTTCCCTGCCGCCCTTCTTAAACAAAGGCACAACATTTGCTACCCTCCAATCTTCAGGCACCTCACCTGTAGCGGTGGATGATTCAAATATCTCTGCTAGGGGACCCGCAATTTCCTCCCTAACCTCCCATAACGTCCTGGGATACATTTCATCAGGTCCCGGAGATTTATCTACCTTGATGCGCGTTAAGACTTCCAGCACCTCCCTCTCTGTAATATGTACACTCCTCAAGACATCACTATTTATTTCCCCAAGTTCCCTAACACCCATGCCTTTCTCAACCGTAAATACCGATGTGAAATATTCATTCAGGATCTCACCCATCTCTTGTGGTTCCGCACATAGATGACCTTGTTGATCCTTAAGAGGCCCTACTCTCTCCCTAGTTACTCATCTGGGATTCCTGACCTCTTGGGAGGATGGGCACCTGGTACTGTGGGCATCTTCCAGCCCCATGCAAATGAGGTGACCTCCCACTGATCCTGCAAACTCCAGGGGGTTACAGCAGAGCTCACCAGCAGGCATATCTCAGTCCTTACAGCCTTATGTTCTTAGTTATCAGCATGACAGTACCACCTCGAGGATCCCACTTATGCCAGTAAGTTGGATTGATTGGATGTAGAAGGTGACTTGCATTATTTCAGGTAATTAAGTAAAATAATCCAATTTAATAATAATTATGTAACAATACTAACATACGTTCCATGGCATTGCCCACTGAGGTCTGGAGAAAGATTGTCATATTTAGCTTTACCCCATTCTAAGTGTGACTGGTTGAGTGATGCACATCTGGTGGCTGGGGAGCCAAGCATAACTGGATGCGGAAAACACTGGGAGATGGGTTTGGGAGTGGAGCACAAGGGAGAGGTAACCAAGGAGTACATTACAGTTGGGCGGGGTGGGTGGGGTGGGGGGGGGAAGTGCAGAATTTGTGGGAGGGAGGAGAGAACCACAGCACAGTGGGGAAGAGACCTGGGCATGGTGCACAGTGCTTGCTTCTGGAGAGCATGGGACAGAATTTTAAAATTAAAAATGCTGGACCTCACAAGTAGGGCTTTAGCTGTTTAATAGCATAAAGAACAGCTATAGTTATTGTTCCAAGAAAATTTTTCTCCCTGGATCCGATTTCCAATCAGAAGGCTGCCTATGGGAGAAACTGAAACAAAAACAGAAAATGCTGGAAACAATCAGCAGGTTAATCAGCATCGGTAGCGAGAACAGACAAGTTAATGTTTCAGGTGTGGAGCCTTCATCAGAACTGAATAGCTGGAATATTTTTCTTTTGTTTCTAGTAGCTTTTGCTCAGTTGTTTTTCAAAATGATTTAAAGAAAAGCTAGAGACATGTCAATCTTATCTCCGTGTTAGCACTCTCATCTCGGAGTCAGAAGGTTATGGATTCAACCCTGCTGTAGAGACTTGAACCCATAATCTAGGCTGGCACTTTGGTGCAGTTCTGAGGGAGTGCTGCACTGCTGGAAATACCGCCATTGTCTTCGATCCCCACCACAAACTCCACTCCCTAGCCACCAATTCCATCCCCCTCCCTGGCCACTGTCTGAGACTGAACCAGACTGTTCGTAACCTCTGCCTCCTATTTGACAGACTTGGTACTTCAATATCTGAACCATGTAGGTCCACTGTACGGCAGCGTTCTATTGATGATTGACTAGCCAACCTGGATCATTGATTGAATTCAATGGTAGACCTGTCACTGGGAGCTGAGATTCTTCCTACCTGGCTCCAGATAACCATATGATAGGAGTGTCAAACTTTTTGGAAAAATGGGCCAGTTCCATGTATTACAACTAGTGAGTGAGTTGTGTCTGATTAAATCATTATTAAATTATAATTCTGCCTAATTCAACATCAAGTCCAACTCTCAATTTATTTATAAGCCAGCTCAGTGGAGGAGTGGAATTTCTGTTCTTCAAGCTGAAATTAAAGCGATAAGCAGACTTACGGATGAGTCCCTGCGTATAGGGATACATATTTATTTCAGCTTAAATAAAGTTTCAAAATCAATTTCACATATATGTGAAACTTAGTCAGGGCTGGGGGAAGGAGAGAAGTGTCAGGCGTAAAGAAAGTGAAAGGAAACCCAATGTTGAGGCACGAAATTGATTGCTTTGGCAAGTGATACAATGCCACTCCCATGTTTTAGAGACAGCTCAATGGACATGCAACCACATGGGTGCGCTGAGGAGAGTTGTTAATTTTGGCAGTTCAGGGTACTCTCATACCGATCATACTAAGGCACCATTCTTGGCAGCAGGTGATAAACAGGTGAAATTCTTTGCACAATACCTGTAAGACCAGATGGAGAAGAAAACGGCACACAAAGGAGCAAAAAGCAAATACTACAGATGCTGGAAATCTGAAATAAAAGCAGAAAATGATGGAAACATTCAGCAGGTTAGGCAGCATCTGTGGAGAGAGAAACTTAGGATTAGCGTTTCGAGTCTTTCAGTCTCTGACAAAGGGTCCTAAGACCTGAAACTTTAACCCTGTCTGTTCTGTCTCCACAGATGCTGCCTGACCTGCTGATTGTTTCCAACATTTTCAGTTTTTATTTCAGCACACAAAGGAATCTGGCAAGGAAACAGTTTCCATGCCATGCATGTATATGCCATCTACCTTGTGCATTGCCCAAAGGTTACTAGCTGTAAAGTGTTGTCTGTTCCACATATACTCCTCATCAATATCACCAAGCCCTCAAATAATCTTATAGCCTCAGGATGGCACACCTTCAAGATGCAATGTAGAATTGGGAACTTTACTACGCTTACATCTTTCAAGGCCCTAAAAGCTCAAATCATTTTAGGACAAGATGCACAGTCACTTAGTATCACCCAGGTTGGTATACAAGTTGCACACATCTTGTCACTGTGTGTCTGCTCCTTCAACTTCAAATTTCTCGAGATTACTTTTCTCCTAGGCCAACCAGATGCCACCTTGAGGGTACAATCTCAACCTGGAGTGTGGTCTCCCTCATCAAGTCTCTTATGACATACCCAAGAAGATCCAACAGGATCTGTGGACTAGTCTACCTGGAAATTGGTGGGCATTTGCCACCAGCCTTAAGTACAGAAGGGCATCCCTCTGGTGAATTGTCTGGAAATCCTTCTTGTTCTCTATCTTCTAGTGGATAAGAGAAATTCCAAGAGAATGCCCAGTGTGAGTGTTGCAATGAAAGTAAAACACCCACAATTAGTAGGGAGTAACAGGCCGGATAAAAGTAAGAGTGTAACTGGAAGTGAAAAAGATCAAAAATAACAATGCTTCAAAATAAACCTACAGATGAAAGTCACAAAGTAAAACAATTAATAAAAATGATACTTATCTGAGGGCATTACTGCAATTTTAAGAGGTGTAAGAAGGTGTTTTTTGTAGCTGTGCGTTGGAAGGCCTGCTTTCTGCTCCAACTTTGTGGTGTACTTTTTAAAAATTCATTCATGGGATGTGGGCATCGCTGGCGAGGCCAGCATTTATTGCCCATCCCTAATTGTCCTTGAGAAGGTGGTGGTGAGCCACCTTCTTGAACCGCTGCAGTCCGTGTGGTGAAGGTTCTCCCACGGTGCTGTTAGGAAGGGAGTTCCAAGATTTTGACCCAGCGACGATGAAGGAACGGCAATATATTTCCAAGTCAGGCTGGTGTGTGACTTGGAGGGGAACGTACAGGTGGTGTTGTTCCCATGTACTTGCTGCTTTTGTCCTTCTAGGTGGTAGAGGTTGCAGGTTTGGGAGGTGCTGTCGAAGAAGCCTTGGCGAGTTGCTGCAGTGCATTCTACGCACTGCAGCCACCGTGCGTTGGTGGTGAAGGGAGCGAATGTTTAGGGTGGTGGATGGGGTGCCAATCAAGCAGGCTGCTTTGTCCTGGATGGTGTCGAGCTTCTTGAGTGTAGTTGGAGCTGCACTCATCCAGGCAAGTGGAGAGTATTCCATCACACTCCTGACTTGTGCCTTGTGGAAAGGTTTTGGGGAGTCAGGAGGTGAATCACTCGCCGCAGAATACCCAGCCTCTGACCTGCTCTTGTAGCCCCAGTATTTATATGGCTGTTCCAGTTAAGTTTCTGGTCAATGGTGATAAGTTTGCTTCATTGGAACAAGGCAGTACAACTTCCCGGACAGACAGGACAGGACAGTTCCCCAGAATGCCCCATAAACATGTAATAATGAAATAAAAACAGAAAATGCTGGAAATACCTCTGGGGAAAGAAACAGAGTTAACGTTTCATGTCGATGACTTTCCGTCAGAACTGGAAGAAGATAAAGATTTAACAGCTTTTAAGCAAGTACAGAGCCAGCCAAAGGTGGGGGGAGGGTTAGAGGAATGGGTGGGGAGGAAAGAACAAAAGGGAAGGCCTGTGATAGGGGGAGGGCAGGAGTGATTAAATGACAAAAGGGATGATGGTGCAAGGCGAGGAGGGTGGTAATGAGACAAGTAAAGAAATAAAAGATGGGCCTAGAGGAGCTGTAAATGGTCACAGCAGAATCATTACCAGCACATGCTGTCTGAAAAAATGGGAACAGTGGTTATGATCTGAAGTTTTTGAAATCAATGTTGAGTCCGGAAGACTGTAAAGTGTCCAATCGAAAGATGAGGTGCTGTTTCTCGAGCTTCCATTGTAATAATGAGGCTTGCTGCTTGGTACAACGCAAGCCTCTTCTGTCCCTGGTACAGCCCCAGTAGAAAACCTAGGACTGGTGAAAAACCAGCGCAATGACACTGCCCTAGGTTTTCCACTGCCCCTGCACGGCTTGTGCTGCCTGTGCAAGAAAGTGGAATTTCAAGCCCCATATTTCTAACTTACCCAATAAGATAGCAGCAGAATAATACACTCTGCATTACATTATATCTGTTTCTCTCCTTATAAAGCAGTGCAACTATATGTTTCTGTGCACTCCCTGTCCGTCATACTTCAGACATCACACACGGGAGGGAACTTTCAACTTTGGCGGGGGCGTAAAACTGGTATCAGATTGGCCGCCTTTATACACGCCACCCAATTTTCCTTTCTATTGATCAATGGAAAGGAAAGTCAGGCAGGTTGTATAACTCAATCAGGGACCAGTTACATCGAGTTACATCGAAACTGCAGCACAGAAACAGGCCATTCGACCCAACTGGTCTCGGTAGCCGTTTATGCTGCACACGAGCCTCCTCCCTCCCTATTTCATCTAACCCTATCAGCATACCCTGCTATTCTTTCCCTCATGTGTTTATCTAGTTTCCCCTTAAAAGCATTTATGCTATTTGCCTCAGCTACTCCTTATGGTAGCGCGTTCCACATTCTTACCATTCTTTGGGTAAAGAAGTTTCTCCTGAATTCCCTATTGGATTTATCAGCAATTATTTTATACTTATGTTGAAAGGAGGCTTGTGTGTGGGAAAGTTGATCAAGGTATTTGCAAGATTGCATGGGTGAGTATATGTTAGTTTTCTGATTTTTTTCAGAATTGTTGAATTTTTATGTCTTTATTATGTTACTTTGGCTTTATATGGTAGGGATCAACATAGCTGCTTAAAAGGATTGGGTAACAAAATTCAGGCGTTTGATTGGTTGGTTTTGTAGTAATCGCTCATTGCTCATTGTTTTTTTTGATAGAAAATTTTTGAGTGTAATTGGTAGATGTCCCATGGCATTGTTGTTATAGGTTGGCTGGGGTCTGGAGTAAGGTTGTGGGCCTAGAGTTTACGCTTGTTATATCAGCGCAATCCGCATGCAATCCACTGAACTAATGGAAAAGACTGCGGAATTTTAAGCGTAAGGGAGTTACGCCCAAAACTCATTCGCGCTTGAGTTTCCATGATCTTTTACACTGATTTAAAAATCATTGCGCCTGAAGCCGGCCCAGCCCACGAAACTGGCCGCGCCCCCAGATCGAAATAACGAGGATGGCGAGTTTCCACTGAATGTGCCCGTTCGAGGAGGGTGTTCAAATTGAACTAGTTTTCTTAGGTGCACAGGCACTAGTAGGCACGTTTTAAAAGTTTCTACATATCAAATATATTTAATTTACTAAGAAGCCGACTAGTGTACACCAATGAAACTAGTAAACGGTTCAGTACAGTTTTTTTAAGTCACTTTCAGTGATTTAAAATCAGGTTATTTTCAGGCGAAGAACTAGACATACTTATTAAAAATGCTTATTTTTTGTGATAAATCCATTTTCAGCTGTATTAATAAAACTTTATGATATTACCACTATTAAATACATCAATGAATATTTTTTAATGCGAAAAAAACAATTATGTTCTATTGCGCTGACTGATTGGACTGGTTCATGGAAGATTTTATGTTTTTGTGTTTATGCCAAATGCATTTTAGAGAAACTTGAACTGCAACCTAACCAGCGCAATTTCAAGAATAATTTGCGCCCAATTTCCCGATCGCGCCCAAAGTGGAAACTCTACCGCGTGATGTTTTGCTGCTAACCTGGCCTGCCCCTTTAAGGCCACTGGTCTAAATAATTAAATTTGGGTAACTGTAGCTACTTATAATCTGTGGAAGTCAATGAGAGAGCAGTTGCAGATGCTTGTAAATTTCAGTCTCAATGTCAATAACTGGCTATCTTTCTCTTTATTTAAAAGATCATTTTGTAGCTGTAGCAAAGTGTGACACTTTGAAGTGTGACATTTAGAGTGTGAATGTAGAGTCTGATGGATGCATGTTAGATGTAAATTCTTTATATAGTGATTTTTTTTGACAGGCATATAACAGGTTGTAGTGAATGACACATTTGCACTTAGCACATAGTGATTTGTAATTCATTTTTAATGAACAGGATATTTCAACAATCAGTAATTTTTTTTTTGAATGGGACATTTGAGCCATTGAGCATGGGTTGCTTTCGACAACAACAAAACAAAGACTTGCATTTTATATGGTACCTTATTGTGTTCATCAGAAATGTCGCAAAGTTCTTCACACAATAAATTGCTTTGAATTAAGTGACTATGTTGTGTAGATATTTCACATGCCCTGCAGAGATTTTTCATGTGTTACATATACTTTTTGCCCAATAGAGATGCATTAATGCAAGATTGTTGCACTGTAGCAGGTTGGTTTGTGCAGCTCTTTACTCTGCTGCCTCACCTAGTCAGAGTCTAAGGTTTTAGTTTATTAACTTGGGGCATTAATGGGTGATTGGATGTAAAGGTAACCAATATAAGGTCATACTTTATCACCGGGATGCCTTGCAACAAGCAATAAACTCTATTTTGTCAAATGAACAAAACCAACGTAAACAGAATTCATACTGTCATAAAATCTGATTGTCATAAATTTACATAAACTTGTTAATAGGTAGAAAGTACAGTTTCATTGTTTTAAAACACATGCAACAAACTACAATCCAGGGCACCACACTTCAGGAAAGATGTGAAGGCTTTAGAGAGGGTGCAGAAGAGATTTACTAGAATGATTCCAGGGATGAGGGACGTTAGTTACATGGATAGACCGGAGAAGCTGGGGTTGTTCTCCTTGGAACAGAGATGGTTGCGAGGAGATTTGATAGAGGTATTCAAAATCTTGAAGTGTCTAGACAAAGTAGATAGAGAGAAACTGTTCCCATTGGCAGAAGGGTCAAGAAGCAGAGGACATAGATTTAAGATGATTGGCAAAAGAACCAAAGGTGACATGAGGAAAAACTTTTTTACACAGCGAGTGGTTAGGATCTGGAATGCACTGCCCGAGGGGATGGTGGAGGCAGATTCAACCATGGCCTTCAAAAGGGAACTGGATAAGTACTTGAAAGGAAAAAATTTGCAGGGCTACGGGGAAAGGGCGGGGAAGTGGGACCAGCTGGATTGCTCTTGCATAGAGCTGGTGCGGACTCGATGGGCCGAATGGCCTCCTTCCGTGCTGTAACCTTTCTATGCTTCTATATAAAGAACAAAATGGAGAACAACATTTGGACTGTAGGTTGCTGCATGTGTTTTAAAACAATGAAACTGTATTTCCTACCTATTAACAAGTTTATGTAAATTTGTGAAAATCAGATTTTATGTCGGTATGAATTCTGTTTACATTGGTTTTGTTCATTTGATAAAATAGAGTTTATTGCTTGTTGCAAGGCATCCCGCTGATAAAGTGTGATCTTATATTGGTTACCTTTACATCCATTCACCCATTTGGACACAATACTCCAGTTGTGGCCGAACCAGTGCTTTATAAAGGTTCATCATGACTTCCATACTTTTGTACTCTATGCCTCTATTTATAAAGCCCAAGATCCCGTATGCTTTTTTAACCGCTTTCTCAACCTGCCCTGCCACCTTCAATGATTTGTGCACATATACCTCCAGATCTCCCTGTTCCTGTGCCCCTTTTAGAGTTGTACCCTCTAGATTATATTGCCTCTCCTTGTTCTTCCTACTGAAATGTATCACGTCGCATTTTTCTGCGTTAAATTTCATCTGCTACGTGTCCGCCTATGCCACCAGCCTGTCTACATTCTCTTGAAGTCTATCACTATCCTCCTCACTGTTTACTACCCTTCCAAGCTTTCTGTCATCTGCAAACTTTGAAATTGTGCCCTGTACACCCAAGTCATTAATATATATCAAGAAAAGCAGTGGTCCCAGCACTGACCCCTGGGGAACACCACTGTACACCTCCCTCCAGTCCAAAAAACAACTGTTCACCACCAGTCTCTGTTTCCTGTCCCTTAGCCAATTCTGTATCCATGTTGCTATTGCCCCCTTTATTCCATGGGCCGCAGCCTTGATGATAATCCTACCGTGCAGCACTTTATCAAACGCCTTTTCAAAGTCCATACACACCACATCAACTGCATTGCCCTCATCTACCCTCTCTGTTACCTCATCAAAAAACTCAATCAGGTTAGTTAATCACGATTTGCATTTAACAAATCCATGCTGGCTTTCTCTAATCATTCCCCCCTCGTCCAAGTGACTGTTAATTCTGTCCCGGATTATTGCTTCTAAAAGTTTCCCCACCACTGAGGTTAAACTGACTGGCCTGTAGTTGCTGGGTTTATCCTTACACCCTTTTTTGAACAAGGGTGTAACATTTGCAATTCTCCAGTCCTCAGGCACCACCTCCATATCTATTGAATTGAAAATTGAAAATTACCTATTTACTATATCTAGTAAACGAATATTAAAGCACTTTGTTTCCAAGAGTACTGCAATTAAAATGGTAGCGATAATGAAAAGGTCATTTGAAGGAGACATCAAGTTTCAAGTTAGTTATGAAAATGTAGTCAAATAAAATAGGTAACTGCATATCTATATTAAAGATAAAAGGATAATGTAAATCATTGCAATATTCCACACAATTAAACATTATTAATCAAACTATTTTGTTGATGTGTTTTATTATATTTAAAATTAATATACTTTTATTTTGTTTTCCTCTGAATGAAGGTGAATTTCCACAAGCACAGAAGTTATTCCAGCATTAAAACACAATTTTGTAAAACACATTCTTAGCTCAGATTGCAGTTTGTCCAGTCCCCAGAATACATTCTTTCATTCTAATTTTCATAGGGTAGAATTATAACTCAGCAATTTCTCATTCTGCTCCATCCCAGTGACATCAGAGCACCAGTAGGGTACTTTTCTGTGGAGGAGGTTACTAGACTTAATGCAGGTGATATGTAGATGCTATTTATAGTTTAATTAATTGGTTTTTATATTAACATTATACAAGGTTACAGCATTTTATTTGTTGGATTTTATAATACATACATTTTATAATTTCCTATATTACAACAGTGACTTCACTTCAAAAATACTTCATTGGCTGTAAAGCACTTTAGGATGTCCTGATGTCATGTAAGGTGCTATATAAATGCAAGTCTTTTTATTTTATAAAAGCTTTCAAACCCCTTTAGATCTCTTCTTGTAAGTAGCAATATCAATTCAAATCAGTTTCAAACTTCATTGTTATTTATAATGACCTTCAGACTCCAGTGCACAACAATCACAGGCCAAAAATAGGTCAAACTGTCTTAGTCGCTATCTCTATTAATTTTCTATTTTAGTCAAAGGAAGTGTTTTCTAAAATATCTTACTGTTGAAATTCTGAAAAATGCTCTAATCTCTGCAATTATTCTCTTAAAACAGGAAACTTTTAGGAAGTTTGCGCACCAGACTCTAAGGAGCCATGGTAATTAGTAAGAACTTCTCCAAATAATTGGTTGCAGGAAATGTGAAGTCAATAGTAAGGGGGAAAAGTATTTTAAAGTTGTACCTCCATCCGATTCCATGTATTGAATGAAGATAAAGTGCAATAGTTTACGCTGACACTTTTTGAAACTTGACATCACTGACGATGGTGCATTAAACATTGAACAAATCTTAGTGTGAGTTGTATTTAAAACTACTGTCATTTGTACAGTAGCTTTAATTCTGTAAGCTTTCTTATGATATTTTACTTTCATCATATAATATAGTATTATTGCATAATTGAGCTGTGAACTAGTTTGATAAGCTATTGGTTGTTATTTTGATTGAACTTGATTTTAAATATGTGTAATGATGTGCCCCTTATAGAGATATTTCTGCAATGTTGAGGCAGGTTTGGTTCCTAAAAGAGCCAAGAGAAGGATGCTCTGAAAAGTCTATTGAAAGTGCATCATGTTGGTCACAACAATCTACAATGCAGCAAATACAATTTTTATTTTTCTTCCCCAATTTTTTCTCCTCCTTTCTTGAAGGCAACTCATGTTGGAATAAGGTTCCAGTACCTCATCCAATTAACCCTAATAGTGAATATTAACAGGTTGGGCAAGAAAATAGAAAAAATCAGTTAGGGTTTCCACTCCTGAATGCTAACTGGAAAGTGTGTGTTTGTATATAACGTGTATGTGTCAGTGAGGACAGTATTGCCCTTTGCTGTAACATAAGCTCATATATGAAGAATAGTCAGGTGAATGGGTTAGTGGAAGGTTGCAGGTGCCAGTGGAACTGTACCCTAGCAAGAGCATTCTGAAGGAGGAGGGAAAGCTGGTGGAGGGGAGGAACAAACTTCAACATATCCTACTGCCTGTAAGGAAAAAAATAATCATGCATTTTTCCCATTGCAAATTCATATCCCTCATTTCACCTGGAGTACCTTTGGTCGCTTGTAGGGAGTCCAAAGGTGCTATAAATTTGCAAATAGCGGTTGTACAAAAAAATTGATTTTATATATTGATCTGCACATTATGTATAACTTTCATAAAACAATTTCTGTGGTACACCCTTTCTCACCTAAAGCAGCACAATAGGAGTCAATAGAGCCTGCATCATCGTACACTTAATACTAGCTATTAAACAAGTTTGTGATATCTAAGGACACACCTCAAAAGGAATAGAACACAGAGTAAGGGAGAATCTTACTATTTAGGAAGGCCTAGTTTAACACAATAGAGGGCATTGTGATGTAATGTCCAAATTTAAGTAAACCTTTATTTCTACTATGATTTTACATCAAGGACTACCTACTGTATGTTGTGAGTTTGATCACAATGTAAATGTAGTGAATTTAAATTGCTAAGGACCCAGTCCTGGGCGAATATTGTGAAATTTATTTGAGAGCAAAGATTTTTAAATTTTTAACCTCTGTGCTTTATTAACAATATACTTTTATATTTTTGCAGTAGTCATGTCAATTTAGCTATGCAATAAAAACAGAGCATCTGAAAAGAGGAACGATAGGCTAGTGTTTTGGGCAGCGACCCTTCGTCAGAAGCTGTGAACTGGTTTGAAGAATTACTCATTGGGGTCGATTTTGCAATGGTGGCGGGTTGGCAGCGGGGTGGGGGGGGGTGAAGGTGCACGTGGCAAACACACATGAACAAAACTTACCGTTTCCGACCCGATCGCATGTTGATTGCTGATGATTAATGTCCTCTCCAGGTTTCACGCCCGGCAGCCAGCCTGCCGTCCGGAGCTGCAACGCGGGGGGGGGCGAGAAAGAGAGAGAGAGAACGGGACGTCATCCGGTGCTGGAATGGAAGACTGGGGTGGAAGGGTCAGCACCCAAAATATTTGACTTTTCTGTTATCACCGCAGATGCTAACTGAGCTGCTGTGTGTTTCCAACATTTTCTGTTTTTGTCAAATACTTTGCCATTGACTTTGGAGTGCAGTCTGCTTTTGGCACCCTCCTCTGTAATGTCACAGTGCTGTTGTGACATTTGTAGCTTATGCGTACTATTTAGAGAATATAGGAATAACTATTTAAAAATCAGCTATGTGAGTAATCTGTTAAAGGTTTGGTCCCTTGCACAAAGTAACAAGATGTTGTTTTGTTCCAAAGTATAAAGGTTTTATTAAGAAGTTACCATACAAGAGTACAATCATAACATACTAAGTAAGACATTGAGATACAACCTGGCAAAGCTGAACACAGACAAGGTTCTGAGGTGATTACTCTCGATGGTCCTTGTGATAACACTTGAGTCTTGCTCCAAGAATGTTCTAACATGTACGCTTTATGTCCTAACTTATATACACACAATTACACATTAGTTCTGGACCTGAGCCTCCCCTTGGACCCGCAGATCAATCATTCTCTTTGTCTCCAGGCTATGCTTACTCCTGCATAGTCCACAAAAAGGCAGAACCTGGTACTGACTCATTCTTTAAACATTTGTTATTCACATTACTTGACCCCTGATCAGAACTACTCAGGGTCTGTGCATACACAAACTCCCTGTATCTTGACATGCCCAAGGTCTACATATTCTCAACACATTCTAATAATGCTTGAAACATGCAATGTAAGCAGCTTTCAGCATCACCTCGTTCAGTCTGTCCTTCTGTATTCTGGGTAAGTTTTAACTTGGCCATTTCATGATCCTTAGCGACTATCCTATGATTCCTAGCTATCTTATGTTTATATGAATGTGCTGTTTATGCATTAAGATGCCTAACCTAAACGTAAGTGGTTTATATATTCAGCAGAAAGCTTTTCTTACATCTCGCTCCTGTTGAGCCTACAGAGCACTTTAGGCTCACATCAATGATGTACTATTTAAAACATCTTTAACAGGAGATCAACAGCAAAATACTGCGGATGCTGAAAGGAAATCGACCTGAAATATTAACATTGTTTTGTTCTCCACAAATGCTGCCTGACTTGCTGAGTATTTCCAGCATTTTCTGTTCTTATTTTTAACAGAAGGTCCGCTAATGCAGTTTCTTGAGAGGTTGACAATAGTTTATATGTTAAAAACACCTAATCTAAACCTAAGTTTTGTATGCCGAAAGAACCAGTTCCTAACCCCTCACCCTTTAATTAGAGCAGCCAATTCCAAATTCTGGGTTTACTGTGACAGTCACTCAATTAATCATTTGAACCAACACATTGTACCAATTAGAATTATGAGGACAATTATCTGGGCTGTGACAAAACTGATTGATATTATTCTAGCCAATGGTTACTGACCTATGTTGTAAACTGTCTCCCATCATACATGATTCTTGAGGGTAGATGACCTCTTTTCAATATGAGCATAATGTTGTTTCATATACACTGTCAGTCTTTCAATATTAGGGTTTTTAAACTACAGGAGTAATCCAAGAAAATGGTTTCCTTTACTGCTTCTCAGTCTTAAAAAATATATACTTTTTAAAATCTCCAACAGCCCCTGGTGACCCAGCATGGCCTTATCTAATGTTCTCATCTTGTTAGCATCGCATATTTACCTCGAACCATTTGCTCTTCTACTCTAAGTTTCATTTGGTTAATATTACACAACATGATACAGACAAAGAAAATCATAATACATTATACAGAAAACTACAGTGTACAATATTATCAAAAAATCATGGACTTAAAAGCTTCTCCAGCTCTCCTTTTACCATTATCCATCTTGTGGATAATTCTTGCTAAGTATTATTTCTCCCTAGCTTTCAGTTGTCCCAATTTCATTGTTAACTCAAAGGAACTCAACCCTGAATTTTGGAAATCCAAATTCTATGTCCCTCTTTACTTTAATTTCAATCTCTCTGATAGGTACCAGTGTGTTTAACTCTATCCTTCTTGTTTCATTAATTAGTCGGTTTCTCCAAGGAGCATGTATCAGTGCCTTGATTAAAAGTTTTCTCACTCTCCTGAGCCACTTTATCCATTTCATGTTGTGGTATTGTCAACGTGCCTGAGCTGAGACTCATTTTTCAGTGCATCTTCATCATGCATTTCCACATGCTAGTTGCCTCACATATGCACGCGCGCACACACACACACACACACACACACACACACACGCGGCATCAGATATAAGCCATTCCTGTGCTTTCAGGTTAGCTTATTAAAAGATTGGGGGGTATCTGGACGTCTTTGCTTATCTCCCCCTGCATGGTCCCAATGTCTCGGGCAGTGGCCAGGCAATCAAATGCAGTTTTCTTATTGTTCAGTATAGGCAAGGACACAAACATCTTCAAGAGAAAGCTATCAATTATACTTCCCTGACTTTCACTAGATTGTACATCAATACCAGATTGATATCTTTTGGTGAATCATGCCCAGGTGGTTTACATTATTCGTGGGTGCATTCACACATCTTTCCCTAGCCCCTTTGGTTCAGTTCCTGAAATTCACCCATAATCACCTAGGGCAATGACCTTAGACCCCAATTGGTGGTGTACGTTTTCTGTTTCTATCTTATATCCTCAATCACATCCTCTCATACAATTTTACACATCCTATTATATTACCATTTCATCTCATTCATGAGCCCTGGAGTAATTTTACTGTCCAATACAATATTATCATTAACCCTTAAAACTTGGTCCAAGTTATCAATACATTTTTGTTTATTTTACTTAACCTCTTCTTGGATCTTTTATTTCCCAAAGTTGTGCTTGAGTCCATTTTATCATTTCAAAATTAGCCCATTTCTAGAGAGGAGTATTGTTGAACTGACAGGACTTGTCAATGTTCAATTTTAATTCCCCCAAAAAACTTTCTTCCTTGATACACAGCATTGGGCAGGAACCACTTAGACTGGACTCTTTTTTAAAATAAAATTTGATTATTCCCTTAAACTTCAGGTAAATTTCCCTTCGAGTGTTTGAACAGAAACTCATATCAATTTATCTTATCAATTTCAATTTCACAAACAAATTATGGCCAGACTTGACAGAAGTGCTTGTAATTACTTTTGGAGGTAACTCCCATATCTCTTCCCCCCTCCTCTCCCCGCCCCCGAGCACTCTGTCTTGGAAGATAACATGACCCTGAACGGGTTAAAGCCAAGCCTTTGGGAGGCAAAGTCTTAGTCCAAATTGTCACCACGCTGTGACATTTGACATAGGAACATAGGAACCGGAGTAGGCCATTCAGCCCCTCGTGCCTGCTCCGCCATTTGATAAGATCATGGCTGATCTGTGATCTAGCTCCATATACCCGCCTTTGGTCCATATCCCTTAATATCTTTGCCAAAAAGCTATGTATCACAGATATCTCCTCCTACAGCAACACTTTTCCAGCAAAGGTTGCTCCATAACTTTGTGAAGCCACCTTTGTCAAAGAACTATTCTCGGTAATCCTACGCTATCAACACTCATGCAATCCTGAAAACCATGGTCCCCTGTTTTAAAATAAAATAAAAACAGAAAATCTAATGTGGCTCTTCTGTCACTGGGGGAAAATATCCACTCAAATTAAGAAACTTAAAAATTTAATAATGCCTGATACATGCTTACATGCAGTACTGCAAAAGTTGTTGCTTCATGACGATTTAATCTTATACTAGAAAAATTAAAAACAGCTGTCTGTGGAAAGGGTTAACTTTTTTGCAGCAAAAAGAAGATGGAGCCAATATCGTCAGACTCACACAGCTTGCGTCCCACAGCTTTCACAATTCTTTAAAAAAACTTTGCCAAATGGAAAAGAACCAAACTCCATTTTACTTTTAAAAAAAAAATTCTAATACAATTAGATTCTAGATAATAAAATCTGTTAAAATAAATAGAAATCATTAGTAACATTGCTATTAATTTTAAACACATTCTTGTTAGAGAAGACAGCATTTCTGTTTGTTCATCTCATTTTTAAAAGAGTATGTTATGCCTGGCCTCTTTATGTACAAATGTTTCAGATTAAACTCAATCCAGAAAAGTGTGAGGTAATGCATTTGGGAAGGGCAAACAAAGCAAGGGAGTACACAATAAATGGGAGGATACTGAAAGGTATAGAGGAAGTGAGGGACCTTGGAGTGCGTGTCCACAGATCCCTGAAGGTAGTAGGATAGGTAGATAAGGTGGTTAAGAAGGCATATGGAATACTTTCCTTTATTAGCCGAGGCATAGAATATAAGAGCAGGGAGGTTATGCTAGAACTGTGTAAAACATTGGTTAGGCCACAGCTTGAGTACTGTGTACAGTTCTGGTCACCACATTACAGGAAGGATGTAATTGCACTAGAGAAGACACAGAGGAGATTTACGAGGATGTTGCCAGGACTGGAGAATTTTAGCTATGAGGAAAGATTGGATAGGCTGGGATTGTTCTCTTTGGGACAGAGGAGGCTGAGAGGTAATTTAATTGAGGTGTGCAAAATCATGAGGGGCCTAAATAGAGTGGATAGGAAGGACCTATTTCCCTTAGCCGAGAGATCAATAACCAGGGGGCATAGATTTAAAGTGATTGGTAGAAGGATTAGAGGGGAGCTGAGGAAAACATTTTTCACCCAGAGGGTGGTAGGGGTCTGGAACTCACTGCCTGAAAGGGTGGTAGAGGCAGAAACCCTCAACTCATTAAAAAAGTACCTGGATGTGTACCTGAAGTGCCGTGACCTACAAGGTTACGGAACAAGTGCTGGAAAGTGGGATTAGGCTGGGTGGCTCATTTTCGGCCGGCGCGGACGCAATGGGCCGAACGGCCTCCTTCTGTGCCATAAATTTTCTATGATTCCATGAAATCCCAGTCAAGGTGGTGAGACAGCAGTAGGCCTCATTACCCGAATTTTCCAACATTCTCTGGTCCAAATCTGTTCTGATTCTGTCCAATTTCAGAGGAGAATTTCCTCCCATTATTTTTACCATGGATTGACAAATCCACAGGAACTCTAACATAAAATATTGTGCAAAATTGCTAATATAGGTGCATAGTAAAAAATAATGCTCCCAGATGTCAGTATAAACATTGGTTAAACAGTTCAAAATAAAAGGAAACTACTTTCTATCACTTCTGTGCAGCAAAAAAATGCCTGTGAAGTGAGTTTGCTGAGCTTTAGCTACAGTAGAGGATTAGCAGTTTTCCAGTGTAGGGAATGTCCCTGGCAGTCTGGCTGGCCATTAATTTGCAGTATGAGTAATGCTTTCCAAACATCAGCTGCAGCCTGGTCGGCGAGGCAACTGGTCCTCAGACTCCTCATCCAGATCATCCATTTCCTCTTCATCTTTGCCCTCTCTCTTGTGCATTCTGGTAGGGTTTGATTTGTCGCACTAATATCAGCTTTCAGAAGAAGACTATAGAAAGTGAGTAGTTATGTCCCTCACACTCTTTAGTAGAGACTGCATTTCTTGGTTGCTCTTGATTTTTCGGCATAAAGATGGCATAGTTTACTTGGCAGCTACTGCAATTTCTCTGAGCTCAGCAAAGCAGAAATCTGCACGCTGAATGGGTTGATTTGAAGGCTTTTTTGCAGGTTCGTTTTGTAGAAACGATGGGGCAGAACTTACTCAGGTTGGGACACCGTTCCTCAGTGGCTTCCTCTCTCTCCGCCGGCGAAACGATGGAGCAAGTTCACGGATGCGCACATGTGCACCAAAACCCGGAAATTGTGAACTTGCTCCCATTGGTTCGCTAGCGTTTTGACAGCTGCGAATTAAAGGGGCATGCTATGCTACAATCATGGAAATCACTGAAAGATTGTAAACTTATCCATCTGCCCAGCTGGAACGAAAATACTTACGCCACCAAAAGGTACACTGAAAAATACCAGGTCTACACTACTCTTTAAAAGCGCGATGACCAATAATGACTGCGAAACAACTAAAAATTAAATTTTAAAATGTGGAATGTCACATTACTTCTTATTGTATTATTTTTTGATCATTTCACTAAAAAAAATGTTTTAAATTAAAAAGTTAAAACTTTGTTTTTACTTTTAACTTATGTTTCTTTAATTAAATCCAATTATTTGCTTGGCTTTTTATTTAAAAATGTTAACTGACATACAGAAGTTTATTTTAAATGAATGATTTCTACTTGCCTGCTTGTGGGCGTAACTTCTCTTCCTGACAGATTCTGTGGGTGTGACTTCCATTCCCACAGTCTGTCCCATACTTACATCAATTTGACAACGCACAGCTTGAAAAACTTCAAGATGGAGGAAGTTTATGTCGCGGACCCCGCAGTAAGTATATTCATTCCTTTTTTTCTCGCAGGATGTGCGGAGAGCCTTGCCACACCGCTGTGCGCAAGTTCTGGCCCAACGTGTGAGTATGGCCTTCACATCCTAGGGCAGCAGCAGAAACAGATTCATAGGAAGGCATTATAGCGATTTACAGCTTGGGGTGGCCGGCGGGAGGAGTACTTGCATTGCCAACTAAAGTCCTTTCATGAGACTGAGCCATTTTGAGGGCTGGGCCTAGTTTGGTTACTGCTGGCAGGCTGTGAGCACTGTACCAATGCTCACAGGCAGCTCGCTGATTGCGGGGGTCAGGGGTGAGGGGGCCGAATAGTATGTTGTGTCTAAAAGGTTGGGGAAGATGATCTTTGGGCTAGGACTGCTGGTTAGGCTGCTCAGTGCCTGTTACCAATAGGTACAGCGTGTGTAGCGCATACTCCACCCATTGGTATCTCTAAATTAGGTTGGGATCCTATGTACATCAGGACCTCAATTTAGCATATTACAATAAGCTCCCGCCTGAAATAACCCAGGCCGCCTGTGAAAAGGCTCCAGTGAAAATGGCAGTCGTTCTACTGAGATTGGGAATGGGACAGTAAGTGGTTCACTGCCATTTTTGGCATGTTACCACCTCGTTCCTGCAGGGAGGAAGCTGTGAACATTTTCTCCAATTAGTGGAATAGTGATTAGTGTGAGTCATCAAGACTACGAGTCATGACTGTCCAAGGCTGGAATGCACTGGAAATGTCTATAAATATCTTGAAATATCCTCTTTAGGGAAGGTAAGAATTAGTTTAAACCAACTTGCCTTAACAAGCTAATTTTGCATAGATCTTAGAGGGGTATTTGCACCACCAGTTCCCAACACGTGAGTCTCGTGAACTGGGTTTTCTCTCAGCTAGGCTTACAACAACAACTTGCATTTATATAGCACCTTTAACGTAGTGAAACGTCCCAAGTTGCTTCACAGGAGCAGTAGCAAACAAAATTTGACACCGAGCCACATAAGGAGCTATTAGGACAGGTGACCAAAAGCTTGGTCAAAGAGGTAGGTTTTAAGTAGCGTCTTAAATGAGGAGAGAGTGGTAAAGAGGCGGAGAGGGTTAGGGAGGGAATTCAAGAGCTTAGGGCCTAGGCAGCTGAAGACACAGCCACCAATGATGGAGCGATTAAAATAGGGGCTGCGCAAGAGGCAAGAGTTGGAGGAGCGCAGAGATCTCGGAGGGTTGTAGGGCTAGAGGAGGTTACAGAGATAGGAAGAAGCAAGGCCGTGGAGGGATTTGAAAACAAGGATGTGAATTTTATGATCAAGGCATTCCTGGGCCGGGAGCCAATGTAAGCCAGCGAGCACGAGTGATGGGAGAACGGGACTTGGTGCAAGTTAGGATACGGGCAGCAGAGTTTTGGATGAGCTCAAGTTTATGGAGGGTGGAAGAAGGGAGGCCAGCCAGGAAAGCATTGGAATAGTTGAGTCTAGAGGTAACAAAGGCATGGATGAGGGTTTCAGCAGCAGATGAGTTGAGGCAGGGGCAGAGACGGGTGATATTAGGGAGGAGGAAGTAGACGGTCTTGGTGCTGGAGCGGTTATGTGGTTGGAAACTCATCTCAGAGTGATATAGGACACCAAGGTTGCAAACGGTCTGGTTCAGCCTTAGACAGTGGCCAGGGAGAGGGATGGAGTCGGTGGCTAGGGAACGGAGTTTGCGGCAGGGACCAAAGACATTGGCTTTGGTCTTCCTATTATTTGGTTGGAGGAAATTTTTGCTAATCGAGTACTGGATGTCGGACAAGCAGTGTGACAAATGAGAGACAGTGGAGGAGTCGAGAGAGGTGGGGGCGAGGTAGAACTGGGTGTCGTCAGTGTACACTTGGAATTTGACATTGTGTTTTTGGATGATGTCGCCTCGGGTGATGTCGCTTAGTGAATCCAGTAAGGTTTCATTAGAATTGCTGCTAGATGCACGAGATCTATATGTTGGAAGCTAGTGGCATAAGGATCCCTCTAAATGGACCTCTGTGGTAGACTCAATAATCTAAGGTGGCCATTCAGCCCATCTTAGTTCATCCATCCAGAACACAGCCAATGTCACAATTATTCAAATCACACCAATATAAAAAAAATCAGAAGATAGGAATATGAAAAGTGCAGTAAGCCCATAAAGCTCATGCTAACGATTACGTCTATGTTAAAGAGTTAAATACATAATTTCTGTTTCCCACTTGCCTTGACACCATACCAGTATTACTCTCTTGCCTGCAAAACCAGGAATCATCCATTTCTATTCTGAACACTTCAGACAAGTTACATTCATTGCACTAGGTGGCAGTGCAGTCCAGTTTAATCTAGTCCATGAATTGACATCTACCAGTTGAAGTAACTCAAGTTATATTTAGCTTACCGTTTCCTTCCATTACAATTATAATCCAGGAATTCTAGGGCTCTTTCAAACTATAAGTACGTTTATCTATCTATAATCTATTATATATTGAAATATTAGTTAAGTAATTAGGAACTGGTAAGAAAGAAGGGGAAGGGTGGCAGTATTGATCAAAGAAACTATTATAGCAATGGAAAGGGATGATGTAGTTGAGGGGTAAAAGACAGAATCTATTAGTTTAGAATTAAGGAACAATAGAGGAGCTATTAGGCTACTGGGTGTATATATTGACCACCAATAGTGGGAAGGAGATAGGGGAGCAAATCTGCAGGCAAATTACAGACAGATGCAACAACTATAGAGTAGTAATAATGAGGGACTTCAATTGTCACAATATAGACTGAGATAGTAACAGTGTAAAGGGCAAAGAGGGGGAGGAATTCCTGAACTGTATACAAGAGAACTTTCTTGATCAGTGTGTTTCCAGCCCAACGAGGAAGGAAGCAGTGCTGGACCCAGTTTTGGGGAATGAAGTGGGGTAAGTGGAGCATGTTTCAGTGGGGGAGCATTTGGGGATCAGTGATCATAATATCATTAGGTTTAGAATAGTTATGAAAAAGGACAAGGAACAATCAAGTGTAAAAATACTTAAGTGGAGGAGGGCTAATTTCAGTGAGTTAAAAAGGGATCTTGCCCTGGTGGATTGGAATCAAAAATTGGTAGGCAAAACAGTAATTGAACAATGGAAGGCCTTCAAGAAGGAGATGGTTCGGGTACAGAGTAGCCACATTCCCGCATGGGGGAAAGGAAGGACAGCCAAAGCTAGAGCTCCCTTGATGACTAAAGATATAGAGATTAAAATGAAACAGGAAAAGGAGGCTTATGAGAAGTGTAAGGTTCCTGATACAGTACAGAACCATGCTAAATACAGGAAGTATAGAGGCGATCTAAAAAAAGGAATAACAGGGGCAAAGCGAGAGTATGGGAATAGATTAGTGGCTAACATAAAACGGAACCCAAAAGTCTTTTATAAACATATAAATAGTAAAATGGTGGTTAAAGTGAGAGTGGGGCCGTTTAGGGACAAAAACGGAGATCTTGTGGAGGCAGATGGTATGGCTGAGGTACTAAATGAATATTTTGCATCGGTTTTCACTAAAGAGGATGCTGCCATTGTAGCAGTAAAGGAGGAGGTAGTAGCGATATTGGATAGGAAAAAATAGATAAAGGAGGTACTTGGCAGTAGTCAATGTAGAAAAGTCACCCGGTCCAGATGGGATGTATCCTAGGTTACTGAGGGAAGTAAGGGTGGTAATTGCGGAGGCTCTGGCCACAATTTTCTAATCCTCCTTAGATATGGGGGCGGTGCCAGAGGACTGGAAGATTGCAAATGTTACACCCTTGTTCAAAAAAGGGAAGGATAAAGCCGGCAATTACAGGCCAGTCAGCCTAACATCGGTGGTGGGGAAACTTTTAGAGACAATAATCTGGGACAAAATTAATTGGCCCTCGGAAAAGCATGGGCTAATAAGTGAAAGTCAGCATGGATTTGTTAAAGGAAAATCGTGTTTGACTAACTTGATTGAGTTCTTTGTTGAAGTAACGGAGAGGGTTGATGAGGGTAGTGCGGTTGATGTTGTATATATGGACTTTCAAAAGGCATTTGATAAAGTACCACATAATGGACATGTAAGCAAAATTAAAGCCCATGGAATTAAAAGGACAGTGGCAACATGGATACAAATTTGGCTAAAGAAAGCAGAGAGTAGTGGTGAACAGTTGTTTCTCAGACTGGAGGGAAGTATACAGTGGTGCTCCCCAGGAATTGGTATTAGTACCATAGCTGATTACACTCCTGTGAAGTGCCTTTGGATGTTTTACTACATTAGTGGTGCCATATAAATGCAAATTGCTGTTGTTGAGTTTTAAATCAAGTTTCAAAAATTGTGCGCAATATCAGTTTATGTAGTTGATATTGAAAATTACATTTTTAAATTGAATTCTTGGTTAGTTCTAGCCTTCTTAGTTCGTTTCTCAGTAAACAACTATGCAGGCTGTACTACAGGATGAAATTATTATCGATTTGGGAGAATCAAAACTAATCAAGGCCATTCAGTGCAATTTCTAAGATGCGAGTCTGGCTTGATTAATCTTATAGAATTCTTTGAAGGAATGATAGAGAGGATAGATAAGGGAAATGCAGTGGATGTGGTATATATGGAACTTCATAAAACATTTAATAAGGTCCATAAGTTTACTATGTGTCCATAAGCAGAGTGTTGCTCCATGCAGTGCAGTAAACTGTTTAAAACCTTCATTTATGTGGAGAGATTGGAGAAGCTGGGGTTGTTCTCCTTTGAACAGGGAAGGTTAAGGGGAGATTTGATAGAGGTGTTCAAAATCATGAACGGTTTTGATAGAGTAATTAAGGAGAAACTGTTTCCAGTGGCAGAAGGGTCCGTAACCAGAGGACGCAGATTTAAGGTGATCGGCAAAAGAGCCAGAGGTGACATGAGGAAACATTTTTTTATATAGTGAGTTGTAATGATCTGGAAAGCACTGCTTGAAAGGGTGGTGGAAGCAGATTCAATAGTAATTTTCAAAAGGGAATCGGATAAATACTTGAAAGGAGAAAATGTACAGGGCTATGGGGAAAGAGCAGGGAAATGGACTAATTGGATAGCTCTTTCAAAGAGCCGACACAGGCACGATGGGCCGAATGGTGCCTCCTGTGCTGTACCTACTATGACTATGATATTGCTCTTTTTGATTTATATTAACGACCTGGACTTGGGTATAATTTCAAAGTTTGCAGATGACACAAAACTCGGACATATAGTAAACAATGTGAAGGTTAGTAACAGACTTCAGAAGGATATAGACAGACATGTGGCAGATGAAATTTAACGCAGAGAAGTGTGAAGTGATACATTTTGATAGGAAGAATGAGGAGAGGCAATATAAAATAACTGGTACAACTTTAAAGACAGTACAGAAATAGAGAGACCTGGAGGTGTATGTACACAAATCTTTGAAGGTGGCAGGACAAATTGACAAGGCTGTTAAAAAACATATGGGATCCTGGGCTGTATTAATAGAGGCACAGAGTACAAAAGAAAGGAAGTTATGCTAAACCTTTATAAAACACTGGTTCGGCCTCAGCTGGAGTATTGTGCTTAATTCTGGACACCACGCCTTAGGAAGGATGTCAAGGCCTTAAAGAGGCTGCAGAAGAGATTTACTAGAAGGGTACCAGGGATGAAGGGCTTCAGTTATGTGGAGAGACTAGAGAAGATGGGGATGTTCTCCTTAAAGCAGAGAAGGTTAACAGGAGATTTGACAGGTGTTCAAAATCATAAACAGTTTTGTTAGAGTAAATAAGGAAAAACTGTTTCCAGTGGCAGAAGGGTCGGTAACCAGAGGACACAGATTTAAGGTGATTGGCAAGAGAACTAGAGGCAACATGAGGAAACATTTCTTTATGCAGAGAGTTATGATGATCTGGAATGCACTGCCTGAAAGGGTTGTAGAAGCAGATTCAATAATAACTTTCAAAAGGAAATTGGATAAATACATGAAGGAAAAAAATTTATAGGGTTGGGGGAAAGAACAGGGGAGTGGGACTAATTGGATAATTTCAAAGACCCGGCACAGGCACGATGGGCCAAATGGCCTCCTTCTGTCCTGTAACATACTATGATACTATAAAATTCCCTCTATTAAACATGTATACCCTATTCTTTTAATATTGCATATTGGCTTAATATCCTTCTTTATATTACTTAAGTGATGCATAATTTTGCTACAATCACCATTTAATATTAAATTATAAAGCACAGTTGTATTATGGCTGTTTTGAATCTTGAACTCCAAAGTTATTGCAAGAAAGAAGACATTTAAAAAATCCCAATTCAGCGTTCCTTCTCAGCAATGTCGTGATAGTAACTTGGATTCATACTAATCCCTATTTAACACAGAGCATGAGGGTGTGTTGCCAGTCAGGAAAGCAATGGAGTAGTTGAGTCTGAAGACGACCAATGGCATGGAAGAGACTTTCAGCAGCAGATGGGCTGAGGCAGGGCAGAGACGGGCCCTGTTACAGAGGTGGAAGTAGGCGTTCATTGTGATGGAGAGGATATGGGGTTGGAAGCTCAGCTTGGGGTTGAATAAGACACCAAGGATGTAAACAGTCTAGTTCAACCTGAGACAATGGCAGGGGAGGGGGCTGGATGGTGGTTTTGGTCTTCCCAGTGTTTAACTGGAGTAAACTGTGGCTCATCCAAGCCTGGATGTGGGATAAGCAGTCTGATATCACATCGGCAGTGGAGGGGAAAGGAGAGGTGGTGGAGCTGGGTGTCTTCGGCATACATATGGAAGTTGGTCCCATATCTGTGGATGATAGCGCCAAAGGACCGCATAAAATCCTAGAATTGTGCAGCACAGAAGGAGGCCATTCGACCCATCGTGCCGGTGCAGGATCTTTAAAAGAGCTGTCCAATTAGTCCCACTCCCCTGCTATTCCCCATAGTCCTGAATTTTTTTTCCTTTTCAAATATATATCCAATTCCAATTTTGAAAGTTACTATTGAATTTGCATCGACCATCCTTTCAGGCAATGCATTCCAGATCATTACAACATGCTGCGTAAAAAAAGATTCTCCTTATCTCCAGAATCTCTGATTCTTTTGCCAATTACTTTAAAACTGTGTCCTCTGGATACTGACCGTACTGCCAGTGGATCAGTTTCTCCTTATGTACTCTATCAAAATCCTTCATAATTTTGAACACCTCTATTAAATCTCCCCTTAACCTTCTCTGCTCTAAGAAAAACAATCCCAGCTTCTCTGGTCTCTCCACATAACTGGTCCCTCATCCCTCGTCCCATTCTAGTAAATCTCCTCTGCACCTTCTCCAGTGTCTTGACAACCTTCCTAAAGCGTGGTGTGCAGAATTGGACACAATACTCCAGCTGAGGCCTAACCAATGATATATAAAGGTTGAGCATAATTTCCTTGCTTTGTACTCTATGCCACAATTTATAAAGCCGAGGATCCCATATGCGGTTTTAATCGTCTTGTCAATTTGTCCTGTAACCTTCCAAGATTTGTGTATGTGGACCCTCTCTCTGTTCCTACACCCACTTTGCAATTGTACCATTTAGTTTATATTACCTCCCTTCATTCTTCCTTCCAAAATGCATCACTTTACACTTCTCTGCATTAAATTTCATCTGCCATGTCACTGCCCATTTCACCGATCTGTCTATGTCCTCCGGAAGTCTGCTGCTATACTTCTCACTGATTACTACATGACCGAGTTATATGTCATCTGCAAACTTTGAAATCATGCCCTTTACAGCCACATCCAGGTCATTAATATATATCAAAAAGAGCAGTCCCTGGGGGACACCACTGTATACTTTGCTCCAGTTTGAAAAACAACCAACCATTCACCACTACTCTCTGTCAACCCTTCTGTCTCTTAGCCCATGGGCTTCAATTTTGCTAACAAGTCTATTATGTGGCACTTTATCAAATGCCTTTTGAAAGTGCATATACACAACATCAACCACACTGCCCTCATTAACCCTCTCCATTACTTCATCAAAGAACTCAATCAAGTTTGTCAGGCATGATTTGTCTTTAATAAATCTGTTCTGGCTGTCATTTATTAACCCATGTTTTTCCAAGTGACCATTAATTTTGTCCCAGATTATGGTCTCCAAGAGTTTCCTCACCACCGACATTAGGCTGACTGGCCTGTAGTTACCGGGTTTATTCCTCTCCCCTTTTTTGAACGGGGTGTAACATTTGCAACTCTCCAATCTTCTGGCACCACTCCCATATCCAAGGAGGATTGAAAGATTGTGGCCAGCGCCACAATTTCCATCATATATCCCTCAGCAACCTAGGATGCATCCCATTCCGACCGGGTGACTTTTCTACTATGAGCGCTGCCAACCTTTTAAGTACCTCCTCTTTATCTATTTTTATCCTATCCAATTTCTCTATCCCTCCTTCTTTACTCTAACATTGGCAGCATTCTCTTCTTTTGTGAAGACAGATGCGAAGTACTCATTTGGTATCTCAGCCATTCCCTCTGCCTCCACAAGAAGATTTCCTTTTTGGTCCCTAATCGGCCCCACCCTTCCTTTGACTATCCTTTTACTCTTTATATGTTTATAAAAGATGTTTGGGTTAGCCGCTAATCTTTTCTGATACAATCTCTGCCCGTCTTATTTCCTTTTTCAGTTCTCCTTTGCACTTTCTGTATTTTGCTTGGTTCTCCACTTTATTATGAACCTTTCATTTATCATAAGCCTCCTTTTTCTGTTTCATTTTAATCTCAATATCTTTAGTCATCCAGGGAGCTCTAGCTTTTGATGCCCTTCCTTTTCCCCTCATAGGAATGTGTTTAGTCTATACCCGAACTATCTCCCCCTTGCTGCATTGGTCATTTACTGGTTTACAAGCCAATCTTTGTTTCCAATCCACCTGGTCAATGACAGATCCCTTTACAACTCACTGAAATTACTCTTCCAGTTGAGTATCTTCACCTTTGATTGTTCCTTTCCCTTTCCAGAACTACTCTAAACCTGATGACATTGTGAACACTGATCTCCAACTGCTCTCCCATTGAAAAATGCTCCACTTCATTCCCCAGAAATAGATCCAGCACTGCTTCCTTCCTCTTTGGTCTGGAAACATTCTGCTCAAGAAAGTTCTCTTGCACACATTTCAGGAAATTCCTTCCCCTCCTTGCCCTTTACATTGTTTTTTACCCAGTTGATATTAGGATAATTGAAGCCCCTCATTATCGCTACTCTATTGTTTTTATATCTTTGAAATTTGCTTGCAGATTTGCTCCTCCATCTCCTTCCCACTATTTGATAATCAATAGTATACACCCAGCAGCGTAACAACTCCTCTTCTGCTCCTTAACCAAATAGATTCTGTCTTTGAACCCTGACGCACATAATCCTTTCCCAGGACTGTAACAGTATCTTTGATCAATAATGTCACGCCCCCCGCTCCTTTCTTTCCTTCCCAATTCCTCCTGAATACATTGTAGCCAGGAATGTTAAGTTCCCATTCCTGCCCTTGTTTAAGCCAGGTCTCCATGATTGCTATTATGTCATAACCCCACATGGCAACTTGTGCCTGCACCTCAACAACCTTATTTGTCATACATGTAGATGAAGAATAGGAAACCAAGGAGAGATTCTTGAGGGACTCCAGAGGTAACGGCACAGGGTGATGACAGGACAGCAGTGAACTCAAGAGTCCACTGCTGATTCTAAAATTGTGCTTCAATGTTTTGTTGAAAATTATTATTGGAATGAGTTAATTTTTATACACTTTCTTATTTAGGTTAGAATGAAAATACATGTACTTCAAACCACAAAAATTAAGTGAGACATAAATGAGAATGTGGCATCAACCAAACACAGCACACATTTGTCAGCTTTTCCCTTTGTAAATTCTAAGTCCACATTTATAATGGAAATGACCTATGTATAGGGTTGCCAACTCTGGTTGGAGGTATTTGTGGTGGTTTGATCACGTGATGCCTGGCCACTTGACATCTGCAAATGTTATTTTATGTACCTTATAAAGGTTGGATCCTCTATAGTTGAGAATCTTTGCTCGTGGTTTTGCACCAGCAGCTGTTGTATGAGAAGTTCCGAGAAGCAGGAGACCACCCGTGAGTAGGCGAAGAGGAGAAACTGAGGGCAGGGGAGAAGGGGTTAGCAGGGGGAGAACCAGAGGTGTGAGGAATTTTGATTCCATCAGTAACTAATAGTAACTCACTGAAATTGCACCACTAACTAATAGTAATACTGGTAACACTCAGATTCCCCATATAACCAACAGTAATACAATAACTCACTGATAGTCTATACGTAAACGGTAGCAATAGGTATAACACCCTGATAGCCTACCTGAAACTAGTAGTAATCCTATAATCCGCTGATATTCACCCTGTAAGTACAAGGAGGATCCCCCTGCATTGCACAAGGTGTGGTCCAGCTCTCCAGTCAATGCCATTTTTAACAGACTCCATCTCTCTCCTCATTTTCAAATACTTATCTCAATCTCTTTTAAATTATGTTCTAGTCTCTGTCTCAATAGCTACTTTTGGTGAAGCATCCTATGGTCCCGTAGCCCTCAATTCAAAAACTTTCCTTTTCTCTTCTACCAAGGTCCTTCCAGTGAAAATTGTTGGTCTCCGCCCCAGTTCCCAATTCGCACACCAGTGGAAACAAATCTTTCACTATTTATCCACAGGTTTTACGTACCCCTTTACTGGCTGCTCCATGCATCATGTTGCTGCTGCTCCCAGTTCTGCAGGAAATGTTGGACCCCACACCCACCCATTTCCCAGTCTCCCTCTCAACCCCCCCCACCCATGCCTCAATAATCCAGTCTCCTTCTCTCAACCCCGCCAGAGCCCTACTACCCACAACCTTGCATCTGCATGCCCTGGTCCAATTATCCCCTGCCCTCTAATCTCTCTTCATCTGAAGACTACACCTGGCCATGACTACCTTTGTGCAATAAGAAAAGGAGCAAGAGTAGGCTAAATGGCCCCTCGAACCTGCTTTGCCATTCAATAAGATCATGGCTGATATTCTACCTCAATGCCACTTTCCTGCCCTATCCCCATATCCCTTGATTCCCTTAGTGTCCAAAAATCTATTGATCTCAGTCTTGAATATATTCAACGACTGAGCATTCACTGCCCTCTAGAGTAGACAATTCCAAAGATTCACAACCCTCTGAGTGAAGACATTTTTTCTCATCTTGGTACCAAAAGGACGACCCCTTATCTTGAGACTATGACCCCTAGTTCTAGACTCTCCAGCTAGGGGAAACAATCTCTCAGCATCTACCCTGTTAAGCCCTTTAAGAATATTATATGTTTCAATGAGATCACCTCTCATTCTTCTAAACTCCAGAGAACATAGGCCCATTGTACTCAATCTCTCCTCATAGGACAACCCTCTCATCCCAGGAATCAACCTTCATTGAACCCCTCTCTAAGGCAAGTATATCCTTCCTTAGATAAGGAGACCAAAACTGTATACAGTACTCCAGGTGTGGTCACACCAGAACCCTATACAATTGCAGCAAGATCTCCTTACTCTTATACTCCAACACCCTTACTAAAAAGGCTAACATACCATTTGCCTTCCTAATTGCTTGCTGTACCTGCAATGCCACAAGATTGACTAGTATTCCCTGAAACTGAGGCTATATATTTATGTTTAGATAATAAATTGGAAATGTTATCTGCAAAGTTGGGAAAAAACTAAGTTATGGGTAGATTTAATTTTATTTAAATAATCAGTGACACAAAAGCAACAGTATATCTCCAATGTCTGGTCTCAACCTGACTCCAGAAGGAAGCAGTGTGACCCCCCACCCCGAGGAACCAGGCACATGGTATCAAACTCGTTTTAAAAAGTAGAAAATGCTGAAAACACTCAGCAGATCAGAGCCGGTGGGGACTGTACCTGAAACGTAAAGATGTCTGTTCTCACCACAGATGCTGACTGAACTACTGAGTCTTTTTCCAGCATTTTCTGTTTTTGTTTCAGATTTCCCGAACCTGCAGTATTTTGATTTTTGTTTGTAATGTTTTAAAACGTGTTCATCTGATCAATTGGGCCGTCTGGGCACTTTATAAACGTTTTAAATGTTTTGTGAAAGTGGGGTGCTCCTATAGTATAAAAACGCCCTAATTCTGCAGTGCTGCTGAGGTAGCTAACATGCTGGGTCAGTGAAACGACCTCGGTGGAATTTCACATGCTATTTGCAGTATACCGTCCCTGTGCCCCCGATAACATGCTGGTCGTGGCTGTAATTCCGGACCATCGAGATCCAATATCTTGTTTCAACTGCCTGGAGTCATCAAGGCGCTAGTCTCTCAACACTGGTGGAACAAATAGAAAACTTTAACTTACTTCTACTTACCTATTAAATACTACACCTACCTCCACACCACACGAGAGAAAAAAAAACAAACACATATTTCCCATGGCCCATGAACACCACCAGCATTAAGATCAGCAGCTTCTTTTTTAAAAGCACAAAGCTCCGTGTGATTCAAAACTCTTTTCGTGTGTGTGTGTGTGTGTGTTGGTGCAGGTATTTGCACCTAATGCACAGAGAAAGAGGCGAGTGTGCATCGTGCAATCGCAGCAATTCACACGAATGGGTCGAAATTAAACATTTTCTTTAAAAAATAATAAAAGTTTTAATCACAACATTTTCTCCCAGCATCCCACGCAAAGTGCGATGTGAAAGAGTTGCGATCACAACAGTTGGCAGAGAGTGTGAGCAGTTCAAGTGGGGGGAAATATGATGATGTCACCGGGCGACAACTTTTTCGCTTAGTTATGGCGGAGGTCAACTTTAGTAAGTTACTTGGCCAACTTTAGGATTTCCAACCCGGAAAATGGATCTGTGCTAAATTTCTACCCGATTTTTCGTCGTTTAAAGGGGCAGCGAACAGAGTGCGATCGTTGAAGTGTGAGTGTCATTTGTGGATTGGGAAAGGGTTAAAGTTCCAGTTTGTTCCTCTTGTTTTTTTTTTGTTTGTTGTGTCCCTCTTCGAGATTTTGCTGCCGGAGAAGGGCCCGAAGCGTCGAGTTGTATAGCTCGGCTCCTTTAGGCTGTTGCCAAAGTATCTTTGTCCCCCCTAGAGTTCCTGCAGACCCGAAAAGATAATTGGCGTCAGGCTATTTCTCTCTTGGATCTCGCAGCGACCATTACATTGGAGCTGATGTAAAAATAGTGCAAACCCGAGAATGCAACCGGCCGTGTAGAATCCTATAGTATTTGGTTTGTGGGGTCGGTGGGTGGGGGTATTGGCTTCTTTATCCTGTGTTTTCTCCCTTGTTAAACTTGTAGAAGTGACCTGATCTGTTTGCTAATTCCTCGCATTGAAACGTAATAATTTCTTCACACAAATTCACGGGTGGGGGAGGTGGAAAAGAACTAAAATTTTGAGGAAAAAAAATCATTGTTTGAGTGGAATGGATCGATGTGTTTATACCAACACAACACCTAGTTTACCCGGCTGGAAACTCCGACAGTGACTCCGCTCGATGGTTGACAACTGTGGGAAGCCGATAACTATCTGCCTTGTGGCTGTGATGTGAGGTTAGTTGTTTCAGTGGCCGCAGAGGATTGAGAATTCACACGTGTGAGACTCAAAAAAGCATTCACGCGTGTACGAAATCACACACGAGGAGCCTGGGAGTCATGAATTTCCATCCAAGTGTTTAGCCAAGAGGTAGGTAGCGTGAGGTTTCTAAAAGTGGAAACATCCATTTTGGCAATAAATTCCAGGAGTACTGATCCTTTCATAGTAATTGATATTAATTAGTGCTCTTTCGATGTAAATCTGGCTCATACAGATATAAATATGATAGCATCAAAAGAATTATACCATACTGACTCTATCACAGACCTCCTTGAAACACCCTAAGGATTTCTGAGTTTCATTGAAGGGTGAACTTAAAATTCAGCCAGGAGCCACACGGCCTATGGAATGAACAGTACAGTTACAGTTGTCTTTCCATTTGTGCATAAACTCTCTGTAATTCGTATGTTGGTGATTTACAGGTTTTTATACCAATGAAAGAATTGCTATAAGTCCCTGTCATTAATGACAACTTAAAAGAAAAATATTTTTGAATCATTGCTATTTAGTGCTACAGTCACCTTCGTAGGTTTTCCTTTTTTTAAACATGTAAATATGTTCATGCTTTAAGGTGGTGTGTTGACAACTGGCTACTAGCACTTGGTTCTGTGTGGCAGAACAGATGCTTGCAATTGGCACACATTTATAGTTGCATAAATAATGTATTTTTACAGTACATAGATTGTAAAACAACTTAAGATGTAAACTATCGGTGTGAAGGTATTTCAGCAAAAATATTAATTGGAACATGCATAGGAGTAAGTGGATTTTAATGACAAAGCCATGAATTGAGAAAAAAATGTACAATTAGATTTTGAATACTGGAAGTGCTAAAATACAGATCCTCCAGAAGTGACCTTAAAGTGTCCTCGGCCTTCAGTTTTTTGGAATTGTACAAGGTTTCTGTGTTGATGCTGGTGTCTGTGTTGATGCTTGCATCTGTCTAGTGACTCACCCAGGAGGTAGCACTGAAAAGTATGGTGTCATGTGACTATCACATTGAAGATTCCAGTTTTTGCCTGTAATGATCCCCAGAGGGCATTTTTCTAAATGCGGGCGGGAATATTGTATATACAATAGACCTTTCCCCTGCCCCTCCCAACGCTGTCTATGGAGTCGTACAAAGAAACATTTTGTAAATGGAATGTTTTATTTGTGATCGAACTATAAACAACCATTCTATATCAGGCCAGGAAATATTAGAGAGCTGTATAAAGAAGATCCACTGTATTTTGTACAGTTGCTCTGGGCAAGCAGGCTGTTATGCATATTTTTTGCAACATGCTAAAATACACCAACAATCCTGATGCTATCCTTGCTTAAATATGTGCAAATGCAACCGCACAAAGACTGGCATTTATTTGTGTAACCTTATGAATAGGAGTTACACAAATTTGCATTCAGTAACTGTTCTGTGAATAATGACTGTGAACAACAGTCACTGTGTTGTTACAGTGTTGGGTAGGTCACTTGTCTATACAGAAATAAGGTTATACCGGGAGAGACTGTTATCCAGATACTGACACATAAGTAAGCAATGCTGGAGTTTGGATTTTTGTAGAAGTGTTTCTTTTAACATGTACAGTACAATGTGTATTCAAAACAAATAGCATATTCTGCTAGTTCAAAAACATACTCCAATGTTCAAATTTACTTTTTATACTAGTGGGCTGTGTTGTTGTCTGGCTAAATTTGTTAGTAGCCTAATTCTGTTTACAGCTATAGACCAACAACGTGGATTTAAATGGCACTTATATACAGAGAAGCATCTTGGAGCACTTTATTGGGTGGTGGATAATCGAGAGGACACCAAACAGAAGGGAGAAAGGGAAGGAAGTCAAGAGGGGAGGGAAGCACAGTCAAGGAAAGTCTTATGGAGGTTTATGAAGGCAGGAAGAGAGGTGACAAGGGAGGGAGTTTCAGAGGATAGGGACATAGTGGCTGAAGGAACCGCCAGCAATGGTGGAGCAGTGTTAGTGGGAAGAATAAATAGACCAGTATCAGAGGAGTAGAGGGTATGCACAGGGACCCCGGTGCAGGAGGAAATCGCAGAGGTAGGTTGCAGCATGGTCAAGTATGGATTTGAAGTGGAGGATGAGAGTTTTAAAGTTAATTCTCGGGGACACGGGGTACCGGTGGAACTTGGCAAGGACAGACAAGGGTAATGGAATTGGGCTTTGGTGCAGGTGAGAATCCTAGATTGCATCTGTCTAGCAATATAGATCTGTAGCAAATAATTTAACGAATAACAGGATGATGATTGCCAAGCTTTGTTGAAATCAAATGAACGTGCAGTTACATAGGATTACAGCATTGACTATCAGTGAGTCTTTACAGGTAGCACAATGGGAAATGTAGCACATGATTGTGATTTCTACTAAATTTGAACTCTGCATGCTGTTGTTTATTTTATTTCCATTTATAATTGATAGTAAAAATAATTGTGGATATTGCTTGTCCAGTTTGGCATGTGATGGTGTATATTTATAGTGATTTACAGTAAATGGTGTCACATGTCAATAGATCAAAGCATATTGTGTATAATATAGTGACTTACAACTACCACTGTGTTGAGAAGTTCTGTTTTCAGAGAGAAGTTCCTTTTTTCACTTCTGCTCTTTTCTTTGTAATTATCACATTGATAAGGGTGTTTTAAGGTTATTCTGAAATTACAGTAATGAAACTGCAGTTTCCAAGGTACTGCTCCCATCTTCCACCCTCCATGAACTTAAGCTCATCCAAAACTCTACTGCCAGTATCCTAAATCGCACTAAGCCCCGTTCACCCATCACCCCTGTGCTCGCTGACCTATATTGGCTCCCGGCCCCTGAGCGCCTCCATTTTAAAATTCTCATCCCTGTGTTCAAATCCTTCCATTGTCTCATTGCTCCCTATCTCTGTAACCTCCTCCAGCCCTACAACCCTCTGAGAACTCCTGTGTTCCTCCAACTCTGGCCTCTTGACCATCCCCATTTCCTTCACCTCAACATTGGCTCTGGAATTCCTTCCCTAAACCTCTCCGCCCCTCTCTTCCTCTCCGCCCCTCTCTTCCTTAAAACCTACCTCATTGTCACCTGTCCTAATGTCTCCTTATTTTGTTTGGTGTCAATGTTTGTCTGATTATGCTCCTGTGAAGTGCCTTGGGATGTTTTACTACATCAAACGCACTATATAAATGCAAGTTGTTGTTGTTGAACTTGTGCATATTGTACCTGCCCTAGTTGTTGCACAGAAATGGGAAACATTACAAATGCAAGTGAACTGTTTTATTTAGTTAATGCTTTATAAATTTGCGTGTGTGTATGCGTGAAGTTGAGGTCAGGAAGGGAAGATACTTGTAGCCCTAATCGAAGCATCAGTGCTAAGAGCGAGTTCTGTCAAGTTTCCATATTACCAATGCATGAAGGCAGGATGCCTGTCTGGTGTGTGTGTGTGTGTGTGTGTGTGTGTGTACTTGTGCTTGGAGTCATAAGTGGTGGCACAAATATCGGAGGTTGTACTCAAGCAGTCCAAATGCTAGCTTGTGGAAGTTGTGAAGATACTGCAGTTTTTCAACACTTTCAACATTCAGCTTGGGGACAAAGGAAATTGCCTTGGGGACAAAGAGGGGAAAAACCACAAAGCCTAAAAATTAATGTTTTGATTCTTGATCTAGGAGGCCTACAATTGAAATTGAACATTATCCCCTGTTTTAAAGCCCTGGATGTATGTTTGTGAAGTCCATTTTAAATCTCAGCATTAAATGTTCTAACTTTTTTATTGCACTCTTCTGTTCACTGAACATCTAACTAAAATTGCTGCTTAAAGGCTGAATCTTAATTTCAGACTAGCCACCTAGTGAGATTGAAGCCACTCCGAGAGTAGATAATGTCAGTACTGTTAAATCCAACTACCAAGAACAAATCCTCCTCACACGCAGGTGTGTCTAACAAAGAGCTGTTCTGCTTTATTTAATGTGTTTGTACAAACAGCCCATGGACAATAGGCATTTTTGATCGTTCTAGAACATGTTAATAAAGGTGAAGTGTATAGAACATTGCTGAAGAAGTAAACTTCCTAACCTTTCATTTTGTGTTATTGTGAATCTGAGTACATTTGCTGAGTACATTTGCAGCCTTTCCTCATAATAGCGATACAAGAACAGAAAGATTATCTAAAAGCACATACAGAGGAGGTAAAGCATAGTTGCATGATTAAGATTGGAAATGTTTTGTTGCAACAGTTTTCAAAAGTTTGTGCCAAGTGAAGTTGACTGTTCAGCATTATCTCTATTGTTTTTACTGAATTATACTGTGTACTTGTAGTACCTTTTTAAAAGAAGGTACTTTTATAGAAGGTTTATTTTAAATTTGTTTTTCTTTATAGTTTATTACGTGCACTTCAACCTAGCCAGTCCTGTGTTCCTCTAAATCAGCTAGAATAACAGACATGATGGTGAGCCCTTGAAACTGGGCCAGGCTGCAAATGGGCAGGCACATACAGCTGCAGCTCGGCAACACTGAAAATGGTAGTTCTTCTACCAGAGTATCAGGAATACTTCACTTAAAATTTACTTTCTAAATTTAACAAGTACTTTGCACATCTACTACCATTATTCACATGAGCCTCGACAGTAAGTATTAGCAGGGTCCTCAACTCTGGGGGCATAACAACTAATTGAAAGGAAACTTTTATTTAGCATTTGTTTCTTAAATTTACAATGGCACTGACATTTGGCTTGAAAACAAATTATGCACTATTATCAGACAGCCACTAGAATTCATTGTAATTTAGAATATATTTTGTAGTTTTTAATTTGCATCAGAAAATTTGTCCTCACCGGATTACACACACACTCTCAAACGCAAACACACACACACTATGGTTGATTTCCCTTCCCTAACCCAGGGGTACTGAGGGAAATTATAGCCCCCCCCCTCCCCTTCAACCATCACCCTGGTGGAGATAACACAGCATGGTTCCAGATTCGAAACGTGGACGCCTGTGGCCCGGATGGCTCAGCTACTTACTGGATACACTTGTTGAGACACTAAGGGATCGATCACAATTGAAATGAGGGCTGAGAAGTAGATTACCCCCTAGAACTGAATTAATATTTATGCATCAAAATAGGACATTTATTCATATTTTTTCTCTTCTGATGGTGATGACTCACCCTGGGATACAACTTTATGGGTGGCAGTGGTCCTCTGCTACTTTGCCCAAGTGGCTATTAATATATGTAAGTTTGACCAGTGAATATTGTTGGCAGATTACTTGACCATCCAATTAGGATGTTGACACACATATTTCCAACTGAAGTTCAGCCTGGCTAATTTGTTTCCACTTATCTAGCCCTGGGATGGTGAGGCCATTTTTTCCATCACTACTGCCACCCCTGAGATTGGCTAACTCAGTACAGACAAAGGATCAGACCTAAATCTTCTGTACAGCTTAATAACAACATGCATTAATATTGTGTCTTTATAACTTAGTAAAACATCCCAAGGCTCTTCATGGGAATGTTATCAGACAAAAATTGACACCGAGCCAAAGAAGGAGACATTAGGACAAGTGACCAAAAGCTTGGTCAAAGAGATAAGTTTTAAGAAGGGTCTTAAAGGGGGAGAGAGATGTGAAGTGGTGGAGAGGTTTTGGGAGGGAATTCTGGAGTTTAGGGCTTATACAGCTGAAGGCATGGCTGCCAAGACAAGAGGCCAGAGTTGGAGGGATGCAGAGTTCTTGAAGTGTTGTAGGGCTGGAGGAGGTTACAGAGATTGCGAGACAATTGAGGGATTTGAATACGAGGATGAGAATTTTAAAATGGAGTTGTTCGAGGGACCGGGTGCCAATGTAGGTCAGCGAGCACAGGGGTGATGGGTGAACAGGACTTGTTGCGATTTAGGATACGGGCAGTAGAGCTTTGGATTAACTTAAGCTTTTGGAGGGGGGAAGATGGGAGGTTGGCCAGGAGAACATTGCAATAGTTGAGTCAATGGGCTGAGGCATGGTTGGAGATGGGTGATATTAGGAAGGTGGAGGTAGGCAGTCTTGGTGATGGAGCGGATCTGGGGTCGGAAGCTCAGTCCTGGGTTAAATAGGATGCCGAGGCTGCGAACAGTCTAGTTCAGCCTGAGACAGTGGCCAGGGAGGGGGATAGAATTGGTGGCTAGGGAATGAAGTTCGTGGCAGGAACTGAAGACAATAGCTTCGGTCTTCCCAATGTTTAATTGGAGGAAATTTCGGCTCATCCAGGACTGGATGACGGACAAGCTGTCTGACAACACGGAGGCAGTGGAAGGGTTGAGAGAGATAATAATAATGCACCACTTGTATTTTCCTGCTGAGTTATTTGGAATTAATTCATATAGTTCTGTAAATTAAGAGATATCCTGCAGTTCCAGACATTTATATACAGGTAGTTCAAAATTATAACTAGCATTTGAAATTTTGCAGAAGAATAAATGTTATGATTTTCAGATATTCTATGATAGAATATTTGTGTTTTGAAAGGTTTAAAAGATTAACCAAAGGTTTTTAAAAATATTTTTAGGAATTGATTTGCAGATGAAGATGAATATCAGGTTCTTTTGTAAATTTGGAGAACTAGACCTGGATCACAGGGCATCATAGAATCATAGAAAATTTACGGCACAGAAGGAGGCCATTTAGCCCATCGTGTCTGCGCCGGCTGAGAAACGAGCCACCCAGCCTAATCCCACTTTCCCGCATTTGGTCCGTAGCCCTGCAGGTCACCACTCTTCAGATGCACATCCAGGTTTTTTTTAAATGAGTTGAGGGTTTCTGCCTCTACCACCCTCTCAGGCAGTGAGCTCCAGACCCCCACCACCCTCTGGGTGAAAATAATTTTTCCTCATTTCCGCTCTAATCCTTCTATCAAACACTTTAAATTATTGACCCCTCCGCTAAGGGAAATAGGTCCTTCCTATCCATTTTATCTAGACCCCTCATAATTTTGTACACCTCAATCAAATCACCCCTCAGCCTCCTCTGTTCCAAGGAAAACAACCCCAGCCTATCCAATCTGTCATCATAGTTAAAATTCTCCAGTCCTGGCAACATCCTCGTAAATCTCCTCTGCACCCTCTCTAGTGCAATTACATCCTTCCTGTAATGTGGTGACCAGAACCAGGCATATAGGATGATTAGCCATTACTGGGCAAGAGCTACATGGAAAAAAATATTAATAGGTCATAAAACTAGATGGTCAGTGAAACTATTACATTTGAAGTTCAGATGTCATAGTATTAAACTTGGTGAAACTGTAACACGGTGCTCTTTTACACCCGCTTTTCATAGAATCATAGAAAGGTTACAGCACAGAAGGAGGCCGTTCGACCCATTGAGTCTGCGTCGGCTCTATGCAAGAGCAATCCAGCTAGTCCCACTTCCCCGCCCTATCCCCATAGCCCTGCAAATTTTTTCCTTTCAAGTACTTATCCAGTTCCGTTTTGAAGGCCATTATTGAATCTGCCTCCACCACCCCCTCGGGCAGTGCATTCAAGATCCTAACCATTTGCTGTGTAAGAAAGTTTTTCCTCATGTCACCTTTGGTTCTTTTGCCAATCACCGTAAATCTATGTCCTCTGGTTCTTCACCCTTCCCCCAATGGGAACATTTTCTCTCAATCTACTCTGTTTAGACCCTTCATGATTTTGAATACCTCTATCAAATCTCCTCTCAGCCTTCTCTGTTCCAAGGAGAACAACACCAGCTTCTCCAGTCTATCCACGTAACTAAAGTCCCTCATCCTGGAATCATTCTAGTAAATCTCTTCTGCGCCCTCTCTAAGGCCTTCATATCTTTAGCCATTTGAAAATATATTTAGCCACATAAAGCCCAGTATTAGCAATTTACAAGTTGGAGATTGGCCAGAGCAATCTCTGCATTAGATTAACTGCCACTGAATACCATGCAGAGCCCTGTTGAGAATTGATTTGGCTAATGTTAAATTCTAATGACATCATCCATAAATAGAAATGCTTAAATTCGGCATGGTATCAAGAAGGAGCTACATTGAGCAGAACGAAAAGCTGATTTTTTTTTGGTACAGTGGCTTGTCCTCAAGTTAATATAGGTACCTTCTCACTGTCAGACATTTCAAATAATTTTTAAATCCAGATTATTTTATCGAAGAATATTTTGCTGACTCCAAAATTAACCTCAATTTAAAATCGTCCTAACTTTACAAAATTTGATAAAGATAACTGATCCTTCACATGTTGAATAACTGATCTCAAAAATGTTGTAGTGATGAAGCACTGAGCAGAGCTTTGGAAGCAGTCCATCTACCAAACCTCTTGAACAAAAGGGGAAAAAATACCTTAAAAGGACAGTCTTGCCAAGACAGACAAACATTTGATTCATGGACCCATTAGCCTTCGCTTACATACCCCATATGTTGTAACATTTCTTGTTCATCTCCCTGGAATTCATATCAAAGTAATTCATTCACCCAGAGGCAATAATTAATGTGAGAACTGTTATTGTAAAAATCTGAAATATCTTGTGCCTTGTAATCAATAATCCATCGACTGTTTTTTGGAAGGTTATTGGGAACGTTTCTTTCCAGGATTAGACAAAGTTGAGGTGTTGTGTGCATCCCTTGCTTTAGGCATTGGACCAATGGAAGCAGTCATTCACTATCAGCACAAGAACTTAAGGACGAGAAGGGCTTGTCCATTGAAGCTCATCCTTCCAATACTCTTCCATTACAGCTTCCATTTAAACACCCCAAATATTTTTATCTCTACTGCCTAGATTATAGATTATTCCAAATACTTATCACTCTTTGAATAAGGAAGTTCTTCCTAGTGTAACTGTTAAATTACATCGAGTCTATAGCACAGAAACAGGCCATTTGGCCCAACTAGTCTATGCTGGCGTTTATGCTCCACACGAGCCTCCTCCCTCCCTACTTCATCTAACCTTATCAGCATACCCTTCTATTCCTTGCTCCCTTGTGTGCTTATCTAGTTTCCCCTTAAATGCATCTATGCTATTTGCCTCAGCTACTCCTCGTTGTACATTCTTACCACTTTTTGGGTAAAGAAGTTTCTCCTGAATTCCCTATTGGATTTATTAGTGACTATCTTATATTGATGACCCCTAGTTTTGGACTCCCCCACAAGTGGAAACATTTTCTCTATGTCTACCCTGTCAAATCCTTTCATTATCTTAAGGATCTCTATTAGGTCACCCCTCAGCTTTCTCTTTTCTAGAGAAAAGCGCCCCAGTCTGTTCAGCCTTCCCTGATAAATATATCCTCCCAGTTCTGGTATCATCCAGTGAAAAAAATGTACTTTTCATGATTTAAATTAAATTAAATTCTGTAGTCCTATTTTTCTGTCTTAATTTAAAATTAATGTGCTATTACTACATAGTATATAAGCGTGGCTCCAGAGTATGGATACAACGTATTCTTAAGTTTCATTATAAATTGTTTTGAACTTTTTATTTGATGAATATAATCTGTAGATGTACCATTTTGCACAGGCCCTGTTAGTATAGTGTCGACCAGATTTTCAACAGGGGAATGTCATTGGCATGAATCCAAGCGACCACATTGCCAGGAGCAGGGCACGTAATACAACCCAGTTTTTGTTACAGTCAGCACTTTGAACATGGTTCTAAAAGCAGTACTGTAGATTTACTGTATGAAGTAATCTTCAGAGTCTAAAACTAACTCTAGACTAACTAAACACTATATATTTTAATGTATGCTTCTCTGATGTAAGAGCACCATAAAGTGAGGTTTTCTTGCATATCTAATTAAGATATTTTGGTTGTCAGAGTTTCTATAAATGGCTATCGTTGGAGAGATTGGGGGGGTGGGTCCTAATACAGCACCAGAATAGGCCAAATTTTACTTGCCATATTTTTTCATTTTAAATGTAATGCAGCAATCTTGCAACAAAGTGAAACAGAATACTTGTCTTAAGCTCACATTGTGCAGCATACTTTTATGGACATTGAATGTTGCTTCAGATTTGCTTTAACTTATTCATTTCTGTTGTGTTTTTTTATGGAAGAGGATCTTGGCATTTGAATTGCCCAGAGCCCTCCTTAACCCCATGGTAACAGTAGGCATTTGTATACATACCAAAATAAAATCAAGATGCATTTTTATTTTGCAAGAATTTAGTTTGCTGTGCTACTTTAATTGTCCTTCATTAAGGTTATCATTAGAATTTTTTTCAGGAAAATAATTTCATAAGAGGTTGATACTAAACAAAAGCTCACAGTTAAGGATGGAATCCTTTACTCTGGATCCAAAAAACCCCAACTGCAATTTTTATTTGTACAAAACCATTTTTAAGATTGTTATAAAGAAAAACACACTCCAGTTTGTTGACTTTATATTAAATGTCACCTGATATATTTCAAAAAAATCGTACGGATGAAAGTTGTGCATTTATTTTATTCATATTATTTGATTAGTTAGATAATTTTGCTCTAATGTCATCAGAGCTGCAAAATTTCACTAATTATGTAAGGTAGGCTTGCATTGGCCAATCTGTGTGTCGACACATTGTAGGATAATAGTTGATCTCATTCAGTGAAAAAGAGCTAAGTGGTTGTGCTGTCAAGTCTTTGGTGAAACATATCTCTCATTTTTGATAATGTGACCTCATGATCATTTCATTGAGTGTGATCTTTAAGGGTCCATGTAAATCTGATTGGCATTTAGGAACTAGAGCTACTGGTGGTTCTTGAGTTCTGAAGCTCAGCCATTTTTAGAACTCCAAAAGACAGTAAGATTAGGAGGTGAGAAGAATTTACAGTGCAACAAGGTGCTTCATTGTCAGTTAGCAATTGAAGGCATATTTTTCCACATTTCACCATACAGACTTCCCATTATTATCAAAGGTTCTTTTTTCCCAATTGTTAGGATTTTCTCAAAATAGCTATTATACACTGAAATAAACATAGATGTGCAGAATAAGAAGTTGCAAAAGCAATCATCAAAATGTTTGACATTTTTGTGTGATTTCTGTTTGGAAATTCAGATTTGGGGATTAGTATTGGGGATTGGTGTTTCATAAATAAAAAAATTATGTACAAAGTGGTTTAGGATTCAATAAGTGTTCCAACATGAGAGTTCCTGACCTACTTAATGGATTAGAACTGTGCAGTGCCAGTGATGTAAGCACTGTGATGAATTTGGGAAATTGCTTCATAGCACGCTAAAGAGACATCTACAATGTAAGGAATGTAAACTGTTTAAATGTTACATCTGTTCAGCTTTCATAACTGTATTAAATGCAGATGACATGAAGCAGTCCTGTAAATAAGGAGATGAGCAAAAAAAATTATAAGCTGAGCCTGTAGATTTTTTTAAAAAGAGCTTGGTTTTCAAACTGTTGTCATCATTTTTTCCAGATGTTTTAAAATTACACGCATTCCATCGTAGACATGGATTTAGTAGAACAGAATAATACACACATTGATGTGTTTGTTAAAGCTGCATTTACTTCACCCACATTTTTGTTTTGCTTCAAACAAATCTCACTATTAAACAAGGAAAATATCTGCTATTATTCAAAGATTGCAGTTGCAGTCTGCTAACTTTACAGAAACAAATGTTCCCTGCACAGCTGTGTAACCTATTCCATACTGATTACAGACATAGTCCAGGACATGTAACCTGTCCTATTGTCACTTACTTAAAATAATTGTTTTTACTGATGTCCACTTCTTATGGCTCAAAGGCCAGGGTGCTCGCAGCACAGAAGTAAAGAAGCAATTACTTTCTTTTTCCATTTTGCTGCCTTAAAAACTAAATGTGCATTAACTGTGATTTGTTTTGAATGCCTCTTATGTGGGTGAGACAGACAATTTCTTAAAGCAATAAGTATTTGGAAATACAGCTTTGAAACCAGTATTTAAAACATTTTGTTTTACAACCTTAAATCAGTGAGCTTTGGACACAAAACTTATACAATATTGATTATATCTATGACTATGTTTGCTAGGTCAGTGTCAGCATCAAGTGCTTTGGTATTAATTGAAGCGTCGATGTGACTAGCTGTCTTTCCCTCCAGATGCATCAGTTGGATATTTCAATTTTACAAACCAATTCCCTTCTTGGCATTTGTGAATGGGATTGTCTAGCTCTGAGCTATTCTAAGCTACCAAGATAAAATGCCCTGCATCATTTTAAAATGTTCCAACCCTCTGGAATACTTTTAAAATGGAATTGAACTCTTCAATTGTAGTGTTTCTTAAAAGATCATCTAGAGTGGAATTGGCACAATTAGAAATTTCACTTGTGCGTTTTATTGAAGTAAAATTGAAGTCAATGGGAATCAGGGGGAAAACTCTCCAGTGGCTGGAGTCATACCTGGCACAAAGGAAGATGGTAGTGGTTGTTGGAGGCCAGTCATCTCAGCCCCAGGGCATTGCTGCAGGAGTTCCTCAGGGCAGTGTCCTTGGCCCAACCATCTTCAGCTGCTTCATCAGTGACCTTCCCTCCATCATAAGGTCAGAAATGGGGATGTTCGCTGATGACTGCACAGTGTTCAGTTCCATTCGCAACCCCTCAGATAATGAAGCAGTCCGAGCCTGCATGCAGCAAGACCTGGACAACATCCAGGCTTGGGCTCATAAGTGGCAAGTAACATTCGCGCCAGATAAGTGCCAGGCAATGACCATCTCCAACAAGAGAGAGTCTAACCACCTCCCCTTGACATTCAACGGCATTACCATCGCCGAATCCCCCACCATCAACATCCTGGGGGTCACCATTGACCAGAAACTTAACTGGACCAGCCATATAAATACTGTGGCTACGAGAGCAGGTCAGAGGCTGGGTATTCTGCGGTGAGTGACTCACCTCCTGACTCCCCAAAGCCTTTCCACCATCTACAAGGCACAAGTCAGGAGTGTGATGGAATACTCTCCACTTGCCTGGATGAGTGCAGCTCCAACAACACTCAAGAAGCTCGACACCATCCAAGATAAAGCAGCCCACTTGATTGGCACCCCATCCACCACCCTAAACATTCACTCCCTTCACCACCGGCGCACTGTGGCTGCAGTGTGCACCATCCACAGGATGCACTGCAGCAACTCGCCAAGGCTTCTTCGACAGCACCTCCCAAACCCGCGACCTCTACCACCTAGAAGGACAAGGGCAGCAGGCGCATGGGAACAACACCACCTGCACGTTCCCCTCCAAGTCACACACCATCCCGACTTGGAAATATATCGCCGTTCCTTCATTGTCGCTGGGTCAAAATCCTGGAACTCCCTTCCTAACAGCATTGTGGGAGAACCGTCACCACACGGACTGCAGCGGTTCAAGAAGGCGGCTCACCACCACCTTCTCGAGGGCAATTAGGGATGGGCAATAAATGCCGGCCTTGCCAGCGACGCCCACATCCCGTGAACGAATAAAAAAAAAAATTATATTCTCTAAAATGTAAATAGATAAAGACAGATCATTTTCCTCTTTTCTCACCTTCTGAAGCACTGACTCTTGCAGGGGTACAAGTCTTATTTATGTGAGCCTAGATAGTGAGTGTTGATTCGATGCTTGACTGTGAAGGGCATCAAATTCTCACCCAATGCTGTCCTCGCTCAAAATCTACATGTGCATTTGCTATGGGGTCAGTACAAACAGTCTACTGCCTGGGTTGAGATTACATTTGTAGTCACCGATGAGGAAAAGTTCAAGTTTTGGTGTTAAGTGCCCCTAACTTGAATAGCTGTCTGACAGTGCCTAGATTCACGTGAAGGGCAAGGTACTGGAGGGCTACTGGTGGAACTGTACCCTTCAGGAGAGAAGGGGAGAAAATTGAGGGAGAGGAATGTTTGATTTTGTTTCAATGCTTATGCTGATTGCTGCCTTGGAGGGACTTAATTCATTGTTGTACAGCAGTTGCAACGTGTAAACATGAAGTTGATATTGGGAAACAGGTGTTCAGTTCATTGACAGTTTTTTTAATAGACTGCCACAAGTATTTACATAAAGTATGGATAAGCAATGAAGAGATGTGAAGACATTTGATAAGGTTCCACATAAGAGATTATTAGCAAAAACGAAAGCGCACGGAATTGGAGGTAACCTTTGTAATATGAGTTGGTAATTGGTTGGGAGGTAGGAGCCAGAGGGTAGGGATAAAAGGAATGTACACTGATTGGCTGGATGTGACAGTGGTGTTCCCCAGGGATCTGTACTGGGGCCTAAGCTTTTCACCATATATATTAATGACTTGGATGAAGGAATAGAGTTGTATATCCAAGTCTGCAGATGACACTAAGTTAGGAGGCACAGTAAGTTGTGGAGATAGGAGGAGGAGGCTACAAAGGGACATAGACAGACTAAGTGAGTAGGCAAAACATTAGCAAAGAAAGAAAGAACTTGCATTTATATAGCCCCTTTCAGGATATCCCAAAGTGCTTTACAGTCAATTTTTGAAATGTAGTCACTGTTGTAGGAAACGTGGCAGTCAATTTCCCACAAACAACAATATAATAATGACCAGATAATCTGTTTTAATGATGTTGGTTGGGGGATAAATATTGGCCAGAACACCGGGGAGAATTCCTCTGTGCTTCTTCGAAAAGTGCCATGGGACAGACGGGCCTTGGTTTAATGTCTCATTCGAAAAAACGGCACCTCCGACAGTACTGCACTCCCTCAGTACTGCATTGAAGTGTCAGCCTAGATTTTGTTCTCCAGTCTCTGGAGTGGGACTTGAACCCACGATCTTCTGACTCAGAGGCGCAAGTGCTGCCACTGAGCATTGGCTGACACCGGGCAGATGGAGTTCAATGCGGGGAAGTGTGAGGTCAACCACTTTGGATCCGAGAAAGACAAATCAGAATATTTTCTAAGTAAGACCATAAGAAATAGGAGCAGGAGTAGGCCATACGACCCCTCGAGCCCACTCCGCCGTGAAATCAGATCATGGCTGACCTTCGACCTCAACTCCACTTTCTCGCCCAATCCCCATATCCCTTGATTCCCCTAGAGTCCAAAAATCTATCTATCTATCTCAGCCTTGAATATATTCAATGACTCCGCATTCACAACCCTCTGTGTGAAGAAATTCCTCCTGATCTCAGTCTTAAATGGCCGAACCATTATCCTGAGACTATGCCCCCTAGTTCTAGACTCTCTAGCCAGGGGAAACAATCTCTCAACATCTATCCTGTCAAGCCCCCTCATAATCTTATATGTTTCAATGAGATCACCTCTCATTCTTCTAATCTCCAGAGATGTGGAGATGCCGGTGATGGACTGGGGTTGACAAATGCAAGGAATCTTACAACACCAGGTTATAGTCCAACTGTTTCATTTGAAAATCACAAGCTTTCGGAGGCTTTCTCCTTCGTCAGGTGAGTGTGGGATTCGGATTCCATGGAAGGTTACCGCATTTATAGTCAGAGAACAATACCTGGTGATTACAGATAATCTTTCCAACTGCCCGTTGTCAAGGCAATCAAAGTGTTCAGATAGAGAGATGTTACCTACAGGACCACCGAATACACAAACGCCAGAACAAAAGACAGAGAGAGAGAGAGAGAAACATCCGAAAGGAAGAGAAAGACAGAGAATGACCCGTTGTATTAAAAACAGATAACTTTTTTTCGCTGGTGGGGTTACGTGTAGCGTGACATGAACCCAAGATCCCGGTTGAGGCCGTCCTCATGGGTGCGGAACTTGGCTATCAATTTCTGCTCGACGATTTTGCGTTGTCGTGTGTCTCGAAGGCCGCCTTGGAGAACGCTTACCCGAAGATCGGTGGCTGAATGTCCTTGTCTGCTGAAGTGTTCCCCGACTGGGAGGGAACCCTCCTGTCTGGCGATTGTTGCACGGTGTCCGTTCATCCGTTGTCGCAGTGTCTGCATGGTCTCGCCAATGTACCATGCTCCGGGGCATCCTTTCCTGCAACGTATGAGGTAGACAACGTTGGCCGAGTCACAGGAGTATGAACCATGTACCTGGTGGGAGGTGTCCTCTCGTGTGATGGTGGTATCTGTGTGTCGATGATCTGGCATGTCTTGCAGAGGTTGCCGTGGCAGGGTTGTGTGGTGTCGTGGACGCTGTTCTCCTGAAAGCTGGGTAATTTGCTGTGAACGATGGTCTGTTTGAGGTTGGGTGGCTGTTTGAAGGCGAGTAGTGGAGGTGTGGGGATGGCCTTAGCGAGGTGTTCGTCGTCATCGATGACATGTTGAAGGCTGCGAAGAACATGGCGTAGTTTCTCCGCTCCGGGGAAGTACTGGACGATGAAGGGTACTCCGTTGGTTGCGTCCCATGTTAGTATTCTGAGGAGGTCTATGCGATTTTTTGCTGTGGCCCGTTGGAACTATCGGTCGACGAGTCGAGCGTCATATCCCGTTCTTACGAGGGCGTCTTTCAGCGTCTGTAGGTGTCCATCGCGTTCCTCCTCGTCTGAGCAGATCCTGTGTATTCGCAGGGCCTGTCCATAGGGGATGGCCTCTTTGACGTGGTTAAGCCACGAGTATAAGCCCATTCTACTCAACCTCTCTTCATAGGACAATTATTAGTGATGGGCAATAAATGCTGGCCTCGCCAGCGACGCACACATCCCATGAACTAATATAAAAAAAATCCTCTCATCTCAGGAATTAATCTAGTGAACCATCGTTGCAACGCCTCCAAGGCAAGTATATCCTTCCTTAGATAAGGAGACCAAAACTATACGCAGTACTCCAGGTGAGGTCTCGCTAAAACTTTTTGTGTTTCTTGTACGAGGACACCCAAGTCTCTCTCAACCCCAACATTTAATAGTTTCTTACCATTTAAACAATATTCTGTTTTTCTGTTCTTCCTACCAAAGTGAATAACCTCACATTTCCCCACATTATACTCCATCTGCCACCTTCTTGCCCACTCACTTAACCTGTCTATATCCTTTTGCAGACTTTTTGTGTACTCCTCACAGCTTGCTTTGCCACCTAGCTTTGTATCATCAGCAAACTTGGATACATTACACTCTGTCCCTTCATCTAAGTCGTTATTATAGATTGCAAATAGCTGAGGCCCAAGCACCGATCCTTGCGGCACTCCACTAGTTACAGACTGCCAACCTGAGAATGATCCGTTTATCCCTACTCTCTGTTTTCTGTCGTTTAGCCAGTCCTCTATTCATGCTAATATATTACCCCCAACCCTATGAGCCCTTACCTTGTGTAGCAACCTTATATGTGGCACCTTATCGAATGATGAGAGACTAGGAGCTGTGGAGAAGCAAAAGGATTTAGGTGTCCATTTACACCATTCACTAAAACCTAGCGCACAGGTGCAAAACATATTCCAAAACGTGAATGGAATGTTGGTCTTTATCTCAAGCGGGTTGGAATTCAAAAGTGAGGAAGTGATGCTTCAGTTGTACAGAGCCTTAGTCGCATCCCATCTGGAGTACTGCATTCAATTTTGGGCACCGAACCTCAGGATTGATATTGGCCTTGGAGTGGATACAACGTAGAATGATACCAGAGATAAAAAGGTTAAATTATAAGGACAGGTTCCATAAACTTGGTTACTATTCCTTTGAATTTGGAAGGTTGAGGGGTGTTGTAAAAGATGTGTTTAAGGGATTCTATAGGGTAGATGCAGAGAAACTATTTCCCCTGGCGGGAGAGACCAGAACAAGAAGACATAATCTTAAAATTAAATGAGGCCTTTTAAGGGTGAGATTAGGAAGCAGCTTTTCACACAATGGGTAGTGGAAATCTGGAACTCCGCACCCCGCCCCCCAAAAGGGTGTGGATGGTGGGTCAATTAAAATTTTCAAGATTGAGATCAATAGATTTCTGTTAGGTAAGGTTATCAAGGGATATGGAGAAAAGGTCCATAAATGGAGTTGAGGCACAGATCAGCCATGATCTAATTGAATGGTGGAATAGGCTAGATGGTTTGAATGGCCCATTCCTCCTATGTTCCTATGTGTAGATTGGGCTCTAAATTGCAATCGATTCTGTACTGATCAGGCAAAAAGAAACTTGTTATTTTAACTTGAATGGAAGTTGCTGACTGGTACAGCATGTGAAAGCCCCTTTCACTTTTTCTTTCAACAAGACAATGAGTAATAAAAACAGAAAATGCTGGAAATAGTCAGCAGGTCAGGCAGCATCTGTGGAGAGAGAAACAGAGTTAACGTTTCAGGTCGATTACCTTTCATCAAAACTGGAAGAAGTAAAGATTTAACAGCTTTTAAGCAAGTACTGAGCCAAGGAAAGGGGGGATTGGAGGAAAAAACAAAAGGGATGGTCTGTGATAGGGTGGAGGGCAGGAGTGATTAAATAACAAAAGGGACGATGGTGCAAGACAAAATGGTGGCAATGGGACAAGTAAAGAAACAAAAGATGGGTCTAGAGGAGTTGTAAATGACAGCAGCAGAACCATTGCCAGCACCTGCTGTCCGAAAAAATGGGAGCAGTGGTTATGATCTGAAGTCATTGAAATCATTGTTGAGTCCGGAAGGTTGTGAAGTGCCTAATCGAAAGATGAGGTGCTGTTCCTTGAGCTTCCGTTGGGCTTCATTGGAATTGCGTAGGAGGCCGAGGTCAGAGCGGGAGCGGGATCGGAAGCTCGGGGTCATGCTTGAGGATTGAACAGAGGTGTTCAGCAAAACGATTACCCAATCTGCGTTTGGTCTCTCTGATATAGAGGAGATCGCATCATCAGCAGCGAATACAGTATACTAAATTGAAAGAAGTACAAGTAAATTGCTGATTCATTTGGAAGGAGCGTTTGGGGTCCTGGACGGTGGGAAGGGAGGAGGTGAAAGAGCAGGTGTTGCATCTCCTGCGCTTGCACGTGGAGGTGCCGTGGCAAGGGGAGCATGTATTGAGGGTGATGGAAGAGTGGACCAAGGTGTCGTGGAGGGAGCAGTCCTTTCAGAATGCTGAAAGGGGAGGGGAGGGGAAGATGTGTCTGGTGGTGGCATCGTGCTGGAGGTGGCGGAAATGGCAGAGGATGACCCATTGAATGTGGAGGCTGGTGGGGTTGCAGGTGAGGAAAAGGGAGACCCTATCATGGCTCTAGGAGGGGAAGGGAAGGGGTGAGGGCAGAAGTGTGGGAAATGGGACGGACACAAAGGGCCCTGTCAACCATAGTGGAGGGGAATCCTTGGTTGAGGAAAAAGGAAGACATATCGGAAGCACTGGTGTGGAAGGTGGCATTAATTAGCTGAAATTAATTGTTTAAGTAGCACAACCGGCCCAATCGATCAAGAAAATGTTTAGCTGTAATGTTATTCAGAGAAGTCTTGCAATACATCTTGTGGCACTCCTGTATATGGTACGTGTATGGGCTTTCTGGCAGCGTGACAAGAATTGCCTCTGCATTAGAGCAAAGCTATGTAGTTTCTAACATTGAGATGGATAATTTCCTTCATAATGGCTGGCACTGAACCAAACTGCACGTTACAGTACATTGATGTCAGTGATCTGGGCTTCATCTTTTAGGTAGTATGTGGTCACAGGTAGGGGAGCGCTACTATAAAGTGCAATGAATAGTGTGTGTTTTTACTAATTTTAAGGAAAAAGTTCTGTTAAGTGAATTCATTACATTGCCTCGAGTCAGTGTAATCTGTTAAAAGAACTTGATTGAAAACAGCACATCACGCAGGCATGTATGATCAGGGTCAGTGATCACTGCAGCAGCTACACTAGTCCTAGATCTTGCATTTTTTAAAGCTGTAAACTTTCATGATGCTTGCTGTGAATGTTGTGTTTGATTTGCTTTGTTTTTTTTAGATTTGTTTTCATTTCTGTGACCAATTTGTAGCTTTGGTGGCAGTAGATCAAACGGTTCACCAAATACCAAAGGCACTGAGCAAGCAGAATTTAAAACTGACATATATTCCACAGCCTAGAACTAGTCCTGGAGTACTGCAGTGCACATAATATCAAAGCCTACAGTTTGAATCCCATTTTGTGTTTGTAGGCTGTGAGGATTTAGTAAGTTGGGGGAGCCATTTTCAGACGAATATGGACTGGGAATCAATATCTGTTGGTTGGCAGAAATTGGAATCAGGGCTTCAAACCAGTCGTCTTTGCTCTGAAGCTAACTGGAACAAATGAAACTCACTAGTTCTTTGTTGCATCCCTATGTCAAACCTCATTGCTATGGGTGTGTTCAGATGCTTGATGAATGTTGAATACGGTAGGAGAGCCTGTATAGAATCAGGGAATCACTCTGTGTTTAATTTATGTTTGCTTTGTTTCCAGATCTCCTGCCTGTCTGATCACAATGGAGTACAATCTGGGATTCTGGAAGTCCATCAGTAATGGTTTCAGTGCACAAGATGCTTTCCATGATGTTTCTACATCTGTTTCCCCCACATTTGCCCATCATTTTGCATATCGCCGGGAATCCTGCCGGGAATCTGAGGATGGGAAATTGGCAGATGCTTACAAAGCAGGGGGCACTGTTCGGGTTTACTTGCCAAACAAGCAGCGTACTGTGGTAAATTTATGTTCCATTACTGGAAAGCCAAATAATATGAAAAGTTTTGCTTCCTTTGGAATTTTAGGGCATCCCATCTCCTTCTTAAAGAATAGGGCAAAAAAAAACCTGGTAGAATGTAAAATGTAATTGTACTGCTTCAAAATCAAAAGCAAAATACTGTGGATGCTGGAAATCTGAAATAAAAACAGAAAATGCTGGAGAAGCTCAGCAAGTCAGGCAGCATCTGTGGAGATAAAAAAGAGTTAACATTTCAGGTTGAAGACCTTTTGTCAGGTCGACCTGAAATGTTAACTCTGTTTCTTTCTCCACAGATGCTGCCTGACTTGCTGAGCTTCTCCAGCGTTTTCTGTAATTGTACTGCTGATTGTTTGTTTGATCCCTGAATGGCTTTGAAAGTAGCCCTGAGGAAAAATTACATCACCAAGACCTTTTGCTTCTGTGGGTGTCACACAAGGATGACTAACACCTTTTTAAGGAGGAAATGAGTAAGAATTCAGAGATTCATTTTTAGTAGAGCATTTAACAGACGTCAGTACAGTGCTGGATTCCTTTTAATGTGAGCAGATGATCAGCTATTCATCACTGACTTTATTGCTTTGCCATTTTCATTTATTTGAATCCATATGGGTTCATGGTACCTGAAGTACTGTCTTGAAAACACTTAGCTGCTCCCATCATTAAGATTGTGTAGCAAAGGTCAAATTAATCTGAATCTCAGTTTATCTCTTAATTGCTCTTCCAGTTCAATATTAGAGTAACTTACCTCTGGAAAATCTAAATATCAAGTGTTTGGCAAATTTATATGTGGACAGCATTTTTGAAAGTAATGGGCCGAATCTTACTGGAAAAATAATGGCGTGTTAACGACACACACCGTTATTAATCTACAAATCGACCAGCAAATTCAGGGGATTAAGAGATACGCCATGAGTTGTGAATCTCCAGAATTTGCTGGTCGATTTACGCTGCTCTGCAGTTTGCTTCGCACAAACAGCATCTCGCCCTTAGCCTCCACGTTATTTTTAAGAACTTCCTGGATTTGCACATTAATTGCTCATTAAACTCACAGAAAGTTAACTCTGGTAATTAACAGTGTAATCACCTTTTTAACGATGTAGTAATTGTTAATGCACTGCCAATCAACCCCTCTGGCCCAGAAATTGAACAATTTAAACTGTGGAGATTCACTCCTTCAGGTGGTAAATTGTTCTTAGAGATTTAAAAAGAATTTAATTTAATTTTTTTCCTTACTTTTCCTTTGTCTTTTTTTTTCTCTCTCTCTTAATGCAATCCTTCTTTCCCTCTTTATTTCTCTTTCTGAGCCGGATTTGACTCCAATTCACCCATTCTAATTCACTTTCCTTCTCTGTCGTTCCTCTGCTTCTTTTTCAATCCTTAAATTTTATTGGATAAGGAGATGCACTGTTGGTCCCATCGTTCACTGAGATCGCAGATGTCCTGTTGTCCCCGCCGCGCCATTATCAGCTCCCACTTCCAGCAAGTTACAGCGCAAACATTTTTTGAGCTGAAAGCTGCAGAGAGAAGTCTATCTACCAGGGCACGCCACAAGATGCCCTGCTGCAGCAAGATCCGGCCCAATATTTCTGTTCCATGTTATGCATGCTTAGAGTAGAAGTCTGATTACTGGCCTAAGTGTGGAAATTTGCTGATTGGCAATATCTGGCATGCATAGTATATAAACAGTCTAGCGATTTTCCAAGACTGTAGATTACAACAGGACACTTCCCACACTTGACTATGATGGATTTGGCAAGATGGAATGAGATTATCATATTTTTCTTAAAACAATATTGTCAGTGAGGGAGAATGGATTGAATTTAAAATTGATAATTACAGAGATCTAAATTAAAATAAAGTAGGCTTCATTGGATACACTTTCCTCTTTAGTTCAAAAAGAGGTCATTACTTTTTGAGCCCTTTTAGAATGTAAGCAAGTATGGAGTAGTACTAGAAACAGATTTTTTGGTCTGTTTTCCCTTTGCTCCCAGAAAAAATATTCTTTAGCACTGTCTTAATTTTAACTGTAAAATCAATGTGTTACATAGGCCTCTTGTGTAGCCAATGGAACATGGGCACATGGGTACATTCAACTTTATTTTGGAATGAATTTCAACAAATAGTGACTGGAAATCAAGCTTCCAAACCATTTTATATCTGCAGTTGTTGTATTAATGTCTGTTTACAGAATAATTGTAACTGTTTGTTGCTGTTAAGTATTTTTTTCACTCAGTATTGTTTTTTTCACACCTTTCAACCCAATTTGCGCAGACACCCCATAGAATGACTTCTGCTTCCAACAACTGACCAAATTACAGTTAAAGTAATAAAAATTCATAACAGGCTTTATACTTCAGGCGCACCTTTGTTACAAAGAGAAGCATGCAAGAATCATATAACAGAAATGTCATTCAATAGAGGACTGTGAAAGTTGTCAAGTCTCTAATCTAAGCAAAAAAGTATTTAACAATAGTAAACACCTACATTGTATTACAATGGATATTTGATTTCCTAATAAGGAATCATTATTTTGATTGGAATTGGCTGTAATAAATATTCTGTGATATTATGGAAGAAGTGAGAGGACAGTAGTAACATAGCATCTAGTCACTAGAGCAATAGTTGCCAGAAGAGTAATAAATTTTAGTCCTTGTATCCTTGTCCTGCATGCTTGGTATTGCGTCAAATGAGAATGGAGACAAGTATGTTCATGTTGCTATGGTATTTGGTATTCAGAAAGTTCTGTCCGGACCTGGCTGCTAGAGAGTTATGCTGACTCTTATTGGTGGGCAAAATAATAATTTAAAATTTATGCATTAGGTGATTTATGAGAGCTTGCACTTAATCCTTTGGAAAGTTTAATTGATATCGAATGCTCTATTCAAGCACTAGGCCAGTAACTAGTTTTTGTGAGCCACACCCAGATCCACACCCATATTAATGAGCAAGAGTCTTTCCTGCAGGCTGTATAATATGTACTGACGATCTTATTGTCCATTTAAAGTATATATATTATTCTTTAGGTTTGTCTTGAATGCTTAGCAACACTTGTCAGGATGGCAAGTGTTTGAGTTTACCAGTCTTAGGGGGAAAAAAAAGTCTGAATCAAAATTGTAACTAACTCTAGCCCTGATCCTGAAGGTTGTGGATGAACCAAAAAATGTAAAATACAAAAATTCTGTGAAAGGGCAAGTGCAGGTAAAATGACCAATAACGTTTGGGTGTTGCAAATTTTGTGAGATGGTCACATTAGGTTTCTTCCCCCTTTTGTCCCAGTAAGGACAGTGAAGTACAAATTATATAATCAAACCTTAAGTGGAAAACATTCTTTTAAAAATAGCTGGCATAAGTTAATAAGTGAACGCAGCACTATGCATATCTGACCTGTTGCCCTTCTTTTATGTGGTGCTGCAGGTGAGTGTGCGACCAGGCATGACTGTGCAGGATTGTCTCAAAAAGGCTCTGAAGGTCCGAGGTCTTCAGCCAGATTGCTGTGCAGTCTTCAGGCTGCCACAAGGGTGGTAAGAACATTTGTCTATTCAGTTACCATGAATAGCAGCTGACTGGTTTGTTATGTTGTTCAGTTGTCAAATTGACATTATACAACTGAATAAATTATTGGTAGCGTATTTAGCATGTCCATATCCAGTTCCAATTTGTTCTTCCTGTAATAAACACAGCCATGTGAGTTGTTCTTGATCCCAGCCTGAGGAATGTAAAAGGACTCCACCACAGTAAGGCAAAAAAGCTGCATGTTTCATAGAATTTAATATCAAATAATTCTGCAAGAAATGTTGACAGAAGTGTTTTTAAATGTCCTTAAATTCCACTGCTTGCTATAATATGATGTAGATTTCTACCATGAATTTACTTGACTTTGGTAGTATGTCTCTGAAAATATGGGCCCCTATATTAGACTTGTTATTGGCAAGAGTCCCGAACCATTGGCCTCATTTAAATTTAATTGGCAAGCTGCCCACAAGAACACTGATCAGCAGCTTGCTGTTTTGGGGAGTTGGAAAATCTGGTGGGCCTGCAGCACTGTATTAAACGGGAAGGGGGTATGGGGGAGGGGGCGACAGAGAGAATTACTGAGTGTTGGGGGGGGGATGATTTTCATTGAGGAGCAGTTATGCTATCCTGAAGCCCAGAAAGTGCCATATGGAATGCATTTTCTTCATTCCTATCCTGCTTGCAGCAAGCTTTTTAAAGGACACTAGTTCTGTATCCTGCTCTGTATAATGGATGGTTCCAGCACTTAGCAGATGCTGTGCTGTCCGTTACCAATTTACGTGGTACAACGAGACTCCTGCCTGTTTCCAGGAGGAGTACTGGCTGCCTAAATTGAGGCCAGCTCGAAAATCAGTGGGCAAGCATCAAGCAAGAAGTATGTGGTAAATGAAGTCTTGCAATTTTGATCTCTCTACCTCCCTGTTCCTGCTGAAAAATGGGATGTTAGAGAGTCCACAATTGGGACCATGGTCACAAGATCTAAGCATGAGCTCAGCTGAGCATACTCGCTCTCTGAAATGTCCAATTGCTTACAATTGAGTATCGATGAGTATCTCTAACTGTGAGTGTGAATTATACAGCCTATTACCTGGGTAAAGCGTCACTTGTTGAAAACTGAAGGAATGGAAGCACTAATAGCTCACTTAACACTCAGACAGGTTTTTTTTATTTGTTCATGGGATGTGGGTGTCACTGGCAAGACCAGCATTTATTGCCCATCCTTAATTGCCCTTGAGAAGGTGGTGGTAAGCCGCCTTCTTGAACCACTGCAGTCGTGTGGTGAAGGTTCTCCCACAGTGCTGTTAGGTAGGGAGTTCCAGGTCTTGTGTGCAAGGAACCCCCTGCAGTTACTTCACAGGCATGGATGTGGAATATCTGATGAATCAAATGTGGAATATCTGATGTCTCGCAATGAACATACCAGCTGGCAGTTAGTACAACATGAGTAAAAAAGATAAGCTGCACCCTGCAATAGATTAAGCTGGCAGTGGACTATCTCCATTCCAGATTCAAAGGGTCCAATCACATAATTTGATTTTTGGTTCTGATTTTCTAGTTTGGAGAGGCAAATCTAAGTTATTAACTTTGTGATTTAAAAATAATTAAAGGTTTCAAGGAAAATAATTGAAGTAATGCAGCATGAGTAGCACAGGACTGAACAATGGTATGCAGAGTCTAAGAAACAGAATTTTTCATTATGCTAAAAATGGAAGACACTTGAGCTGTTCTATAATGTTCATGAAGAAGCTACTGTAATATCAGCAGTAATTGCAACCCAGAGTCAGTCTGTATTTTTAAATGTCATCATGTATATTTAAATGTCATCATTTGTAGATACAACCACTGCTCTATCTTAAATTTTAATTAAATCAAGTGATAGACAAATAGATAATTTTTTCTATGAGGTGTTGGTCTTTCATATTAATTAAGAAACTGTTATGGTTAATGATATGCTATCTGTTTGACAGATTGTATGTTTATGTATGCAATTAGTAGTAGTTGCTCATGGTGAGTTGGAGGAGACGCGGTTTTATAATGATAGGAGCAAATGCATGTTACACGTTGTATTATGCGATGCGATGAAGGCAGCAGAGCATAGAATGTATAAAGTTAACAAGAAAAAACTAAATGAATTCAGAATTGAAGTAATTTGTTTTGAGTATTTTGTACTTCTTGTATACACTGATTTAGAACTAAGAAATGCAGAAAGTTAAACTATTGTGCTAAAATTTGTAACTGATCTGCAATTCAATTCAGTGCAAATTAGTTACTTGCATAACTTGGTATCCTATTAAAAGAAGATGGCTTTCTTTCAGATTTATCTGCCTTATGTTTAGTTAACTATCGAGCAGGAAGAGACAATGGCAGAGGTTGAGGTGGGTTGGCAGAATCACGTACAGGTGTGGGGTGAGCGGCAGATGAGGCATAAACATGGGAAACAACAGAGGCTGAATCAGCTAAGAGCAGAGGTTTGGAGCAGTGTAGCCACAAGAGCATTATGTGGGTAAGGTGGCTGTAGGTGAGGACTGCACACATCGACATATACTTGGTGATGAACGATGGGTGGGAACTGCAGGTGGAGTTCTGTTATGTACAGAAGTTAAAGAAGATGGTTAAATAATAAAACAGTAAAAGATTAATTGTAACATAGTGTGAAGCATAGCCATGATTCCTGTTTGCTACTGTTCAGTTAAACTAAAGAAATTGTGAATGAGCCAGTCAGATGCAAGAAATTTGCCCACACTTAACTGTAACCAAGAAGCGTGATGGAAATGCATGCTGGAAATTAATATATAATTAAAAATATTGATTAAATAAGCAGAATTTTATCACCAGCCTCGTGATTAAAAACTAAGAAACCTACGATAATAAGTAGTACATGCATGATTATTAACCATTTGCTGGCACTGTATCTAGAGATGGGGCACTGATTTATTTTTCTACAGTACTAGCAGAGATTAATTTCCTGGACACCTCTTCTATGCCTTTACAAAAGAGCCACATGCAACCTCCAAACCCTGACAATCCAGCCTTTGAAGCCCAGCAACTCTCTACTATTTGTGCTTATATTTCTTGTTTGGTGGTTTGTCCTGTGTGAATTTTGTGAGCGTAAAGGTTTGGCTGCCTCATTGGTAGATAAATCCTTAAATCAGAACACCAAAATTGTGCAAGTTTCTATGTGCCCCCCCCGCCCCCCCAAGGCACTACGGTGTGCACCTGCACAGCCCACAAAGATAAAAGCTTGGATTCAGCTGTCATACAAGTCTCCTGACTATCGGGAAAGGTGCCAGTTCACTCTTGCCTGCCCTCATCCTCGATGGGTGGGCCTCCTGACTGCACTGCTTCACTCTGGAGAGTTGTCATCAGGTTTTTTGCCTGTGGCACAGGGATGATCCAGGATCCTCCTGGGAGCCTTGTAAGATATGAGAGTCGGACTTTTAAATTGTGTTCAATCAAGTGCAGAATCTTATGGAAAACCTGGAGCATTTTCAGCCTTTTATCAAGGAAATGGAAATGACTTAAGAATTATTGATACATCAAAAGATTCGGGTTTTCCATAGTGCCCTTCTTTTCCATGGTATCGTGCTTTCAGTAGCTCTTTTCAATATTGTATATGGTGGTGTAGTGTGTTGGAGCATTAATGCACAGCACCACAGAATGGTGAGCAGTGGGTTTGTACATTTGATGTTCCATGACTTGTGGATGTCAAGCGTTTCTCCACAAACGGAGTGAAATGCAGGAGGCAGAACCATCGATCCGTGCAGGTCCCGGTGGATGGTTTCCAGGTAACATTATTGAAGGTTTAGGAGTAGGTCAGTTATGCACGTGCTCACTCCGCTGCTGAAGGTGTGTGGGTAGGGAAGAAAAATATCTTGGAAAGAGGGAGTTTCACCTTTTTTTAAAAAAAAACTTTTATTGATATCCCTTGCTCCATCTGTAGCCCAAAGTACCGTATAGATTGGACCACAGATGCTATCTCATTGATTGGTGAAGAGCTGGCGGTTGAGGTCCTGGACCACCTCCCCCTGACAACTCACAATTTTGTAAGTACTTTAGCTTACTTTTGAATTCAATTTGCACACCCTTTAGTAGGCGTACCATTTTAAACCATTCTCTTATGTTTCTCTTATTCAAAGGTTCGCAAAACCTTTTTGAAGTTGGCGTTCTGTGATATCTGTCAGAAATTTCTTTTGAATGGCTTTCGGTGTCAGATCTGCGGCTACAAGTTCCATGAGCACTGTAGCACCAAAGTCCCTACCATGTGTATCGACTGGAGTAATGTTAGGTACTTCAGAGAACTTTTGTAATATGTTTAGTTGGTTTCTCAGATTGAACCTTTTCTATTGAAATGGATTACTGTGGTGACACTAGCTATGTTTGCATATGTGCTGATAGTTTATGTCTTGTGCAAATGTTCTTCAGGGCTGGCAATAAGTGGGAATATTGATTCTGACTTTTAACTACTGTCATCAAAAAGATTGCCTATTTGTACAACCTGATGCTTCAATAGTAGAGCATTGAACTTGCTGTCTGTGATCTCTGAATCTGAGTTCTGACTTTGAAGGACATTGTGATTCAGCTGAACTGTCATCAGTTATAAGTATGCTAGATTTTGGACAGCCTGTTAAATGGAGTGCTTCACAACAGCGTAATGCCTTTTTCTGATGAAAATTAAAGAATAACAGCAACGTTATTAAGCATTGTAAAAGCACATATCCTGTTGGGGAAAGGTAGTATTGATCATGTCCCTTGAAGTAGACTGTGGCTGAGACCACTGTATAATTTCAATGGTCATAATTGATTTAAAAGTATATTAAACTGGTAGAAGAGTTTATTCATTGTGGCTAGTAAAGGGCTTTCTTTACAGGACAAAACCCTATAGTTACTACTCTGATTGAACTAGGATGTTTGCTAAAGGCAGTTGTCCAGCTGCTTGAACTTGTTAGTTCGAAGTAAATCTTCTGTCATTATAGCTGAGTTCCGAACATTTTTTTCCTCCTCTTGTCAATTTTCTCCCCTCCCCTCCTCTCCTTTCCTTTCCCTCCTTCTCCTCTTCTGAAGGCATTGATTCCTTGCCGGGGTACAGTTCAGTGGGAATCTGTTACCCTCCAGCATCTTGGCCAAGTGGTGATTATTCATGTATGAGCTTTGACAAAAAGCGTCACAGGCTATTAGATGGTGGGGGCATCACAGCTATACTCAATTCTGTCCTCACCCAATATGCACACATATGCACTTTCAGTTGGGGGCCATGAATAGCAATCAGGAGGGGCAACTCCACCCCATTTCCCTTTTAGGGTCACTGAGGGCAATAGTCACCCACTAGGGTTACCCAGGCTTAGATCAGCACAGATTAGGATGAAACCTGGGACCTTCTGGTCTGTATGGCTCAGTTACTCACTGGGCAAACTTGCTGAGACTTTGGAGACCTGAATTCAGGACATTTCTGGAAGGTGTTCAGGTTTCATGTGTTCTGTTGTCCTGAAATTTTATTTAACAATTGGTTGATCTTTGTCAGAGTACAGTAACTGGTTAGCTATTTGTGTAATATAAATTATTTTTGGCTGGGGGAGTTAATAAGTCACTGGTACCAGTTGTATTGGAATGATTTATCGTAATGTGTTTTTTCCCTTTTTGTCTGCTCCTTCTCTTCCCTCCCAATTGGTTCCATTGTACAGCTCCCATTTGGTGGAAGGATAGAAAGGCTCAGCCGATGGACACACATCCCAACACTGCCCTTTGGTTGACACTTGAGTGATTAGCCCTCCCCTAATTAGTTTATCCTCCTGTAGCTGACCAGTGGATTCTTTACCTGTAGGAGAGGGAAGGATGGGTTGAGGTTGCATATTCCGGTCATTCTTTAAACATTTTGCCACAACAGAGTACTACAAACTCATGTTCCAAACAAAAGGGCTTTACTACCCACTGCTTTGGTCCCTTCAGTTTATGCCATGACTTTATCTCAAAAGGCTGCTATTTTTAAACCATCTCTCCTTGTTGGAAATGCTTGTTTTTATTTCATTTGAAGAAATACATTTTTCCAAAAAGTATGTGGTAATTTTGTTATTTGTTCAGGGATGTTTTCTTTTTTAATTGCAAAGTAATTACAATAAATAAGTTAGGCAGTTCAAGCAATTCTTGCAATATGAATATTCAGAATGCTAGCTCATTTCTTTTTCTATTTTCTGTCAGGGCTTATCCAGCAGCCGCAGCATACTCCAGACTGTTCTCACCTTCTAACAGTGATGGGGTAGTGCCATCTATTACGCAAATGACCACACGTCGAGTACGTGAGTCTTTTTCACGGCTTCCTGAGGGGTAAGTTGGAAGCATTAAACTAATTTCAAAGAAGAATTTCCATCACAGTTTATTGTCTGCTTCTTTGACTGTTCTTGGCTTGTGCTTTTTTTCTTCTCATTTTCAGCTTGCAGTACAGGCATTCCACCTCTCATGCCTTCAACTGTCCCCTGCCTTTCGCGTCCACAGAAGGTCAGCTCTGCCAGCGGCAAAGGTCTTCATCAACTCCCAATGTTCACATGTCCAGCACCAACATGCCGATTGATAACAGCATTATCGAGGTAAAATGATGCTTGTTTCCAGGTGCTTCGTCAGAGCCCCCTGAACTTGCATGTGTTTAAGAACGTGTAGCTGCTCGGAACACAGGCTTGGTTACCCTTGGCTGTGCTAGTAGATTTTATCTTTATTTACCATTATAGATAGGTAATCTGTTGGATGTGATTACTGTAGTTTGCATGCATCATATTTTATTTCTGATTATAGTTATGCTTTTTTCTATAGTCTCGCTTTTTAAACAAAAATTGCTTTCCCCATTTTCTTAAAATGTTAAAGTTGCTGTATGGTCACATTTTGAGAGCCAGTCGTTATCAGTATCACTTCACTGTTTTGCTGCCCTAATCAGATTAGGTATTTTCAGCACCTTGTGCGGCACAATGAAAGTCGCAACAAAATTGCAGTAGCAAGAAATAATTATATTAATTTTATTGTAGATTGTTTTACTGCGTTTTGTCCTGGCATATTGTCACGTGCGGCAGATCCACCACTGTTTGGGCAAAGATTATCCTGTACCCCTCATTCACAATCACCAAGCCATTTCAGTAAAAGTTTCCTGCAGGATATTTCAGTTTTCTTTGTGGTAAAGTTAAGAGCATATTAGGGTCACGTGTAGGGTTTCCCTGATGAACAGAAGCAATGAATCTCCATTTCTAGTCCAGTCTTTTTTGTGAAGAGAAAAGAGGAATTGTTCTGGATGTGGGTAGATTATAGAGAATTAAATAAAATTACCATTAAAATAATAATTAGTCCCTTGGATTGTTTAGTTAGTTAATTACATGGAGTTAAAATAGTTTTGCAAATTAATCTGTGATGGTAGCTATTATTCAGAGAATGTTTTCATGACTATTTTCATAACTCAATATGAATTCTACAAATTTATGATGGTCATGTTTGATACAGATATATCTGCCACTTTCTTGAATTTGATATATAGAGGTTCCTGTTGTTGTTATGTACTTGTCTGCAATTTAGTTGTAGAGTAAAATGATGCAAGACCACAATCGGCATACAATAGCAGTCCTACAAATCCTGAGAGATGGGGCAGCATTTTAGCACCCGCTATCGGGTGCGTTCCTGGCGGGAGGGCCCCGAAAATCGGGAAATCCCGGAGCGGGACCGGAGCCCGCCTCGAACCCGCGCACTTCCGGGTTCCCCGCTGATGCGCCGGCATGCGCGCGCAGCCCCCGCTGGTGGGAATCCCGCAGGCAATTAAAGCCAGCGGGAAGCCACGTGAAGCTATTTATTTGGCTTGTTCAGGTCATTAACTGACCTGATTAAGGGATTATGTGAGAAGGGATGGGATTTTAGAGCAAACTGGGACTGTTTCCCACACTGGGGGAAACACTCCCAGTTCAAATGGACCTGTTGCAGCTGTCAGCCTGTGGCAGCTGCAAAGGTCCATTTGACAGGTTGGGGGGGGGAGACCCTCACTCATTGCAGGAGGCCACTCTGTCACTTGGAACAAAGTTTGGCCTCCACCACCCTCCTCCTGACGGTCAAAGTCACCAACCTGCACACTTACCCTGGGGTCCGGAGACATGTACCTACCTTGCGGACCCCCTCAGATGTACATCTTCCGGATGGGGGCCGCCGTAACTGCAGTCATGACCTCCTCGGAGGGCGAACAGCATCACCAGCCTCGCCATCCACGCCGTCCACCTCTGACACGTGGAGCTCCACAACAGAGTGCTGTGACACATCCACCTGTACAGCAGGAGGGAGGGCTACAGCAGAGAGAGATGCGTCGCAGAGGGCACTACCCTCGCCACAGGGTCCACAGACCGAGGATCAGCTTCCTGGACCTCTCTGAGCAGCAGTGCACACGGAGGCTCAGAGTCACTCAACATGTAGTCGTGGACATCTGCAGCCTCCTTCATGCAAACTGCTCCTGGCTGGCCTGAGCACCATCTTCTTATCTGTCGCTGTCAAAGTCACCACTGCCCTCAACAACCTCTCCTCCGCATCCTTCCAGGGTGCAACCAGGGACATCACCGACGTCTCTCAGCCGTCTGCACAAAAGAGCCCTGCAAATACACCTACACCCACTCTGCAGTGACACAATGGGTGGCATCAGTTGTGGGTCTTCATAGTGATCCTCAGGAAAGGGCATTATTGCACAGACCAGACAAGATTCGCGAAGACTTGGCAGTAGTGGTGCCAATATAATATGTAATGTGAGTTGGTCAGAAATTCAATATAAGTAACAACCATGACAAACCCTCAAACACCCTTGTGCATCCCCTTCGTGCTCACGACACGTTTGCCTTACGCTGCCTACTGCACATATGTGATGCATGCCCTGTGGCTGCAGCACAGGTAGTGGCAGGTTGAGTGAGGCTGGCCGTGAAAGAGATGCACGAGAGGGTGAGTATGAGATAGAGCCATGAGATTGTATGAGGATTGGGTTGAGTGGTAGTGGCGGGATGAGTACTGGCGAGGTGAGTAGGTGCAGGTAAGATGAGGATGAGGTTTGAGTGGGTATGAGGGGTGATGTGACAGAGTAGTGTTGGCAGTGCTAAAGGAGATGTGGGGTGGGGGCGGTGATGTGGCAGACGGAGTGTAGGGGAATGAGTAAGTTTACTCAGTTTGGCTGACCTACTGAGGTCATTGGAGCGCCTCCTGCACTGTATGCAGGTGGGCGATATGTTGGTGGTGCTGGTGACCTCCTCTGCCACCTCGAGCCAGGCCTTCCTGGTGGCAGAGGCAGGCTGCTTCCTCCCGCCTGCCGGGGGGATGATCTCTGTCCTCCCCCTCCTCCTCACCCCATGTATTGATACCTGGAGTGAGGCATAATTAAATTGGGAGCAGCTTTCCCCCTGGGCTGTTCCATGCTGTGATTTTTTCTGTTTGTTGCAGCATCTGTCAGTGGAGGACTGCCCCTTTAAATAGAGCTCCTCCAGCTGACAGATCTTACTGCGCATGCGCAGCCCGCCCGACGCGCAGATCAGCAGTGGGGAACCCGGAGGAGCAGGTAAGTGGATCTAATTATGCTACGATCGCGCGGGGAGCTGACTGATATCGCCGGCCGCGTTACCCACGCGCCCGATAGCCCCCCCGCCGAGAACCCGCAGCCCTGGTAACATCGGGCCCATGATATTCTATAGAAAATTGAAGCAGTGGGATTTTGACACAATTAATGTTCAGTTTTCAAGGTTTCAGCAAAGGAGATGCCAGTGGAGGAGGATAAAATTAGATTGTTCCATGGCTGGCTAGTATTCACCAGAGCCTTCTCAGAACTTGCAAGTTATTCCAGGAAGTTTGTTACAGACTTTGCTCATTGCAGTCTATTCACAAAACAGCATATTCTTTCAAAATGACAGAAGCTCAAACAAAAAGACTGATCATTGCTCTTGTCTGGTGTTTGGATTTGACACTTATGGTGTTGTCATGGGTCCTGTTTTCAGCAAAGCTAGTGATTATAGAGAGTGATCTATCATTTTTGAGTCTCAAACTCCAACCACATGAACAAGTTAATATTACTACTATGTTACTATCTTTGTCAAAGAAGTTAAGGAATTATACCTGCTCTAAAAATCTTACATTTCCAGGGCAGAAAATTTACAGTTCACACTAACTGTGTGTCTTTGTAATATTTAGACCTGCTCAATATTGTCACAGGGCAGTAGGCATTGCAAATATTAGGAAGGGGAAACTAATGTGTGGCTGACGCCCTTTCTATGTTGTGACAAAAAATACATTTTTGTTCAGTTTCTCTTGGTGATGGATAGCAGTTTTAAACACCTCACTCAAAATGCAGGATGGCCAGTCACTTTCTTTGAGGGAGGAAGAGGATGTGCAGGCGTGCAGCCTGGAGTTGTGGGCGACCTTCTCCTGCAAGAAAGAAGGGTGTGTGTTAGTGACAGTCTTCTGAGGTGTTTAGAGAATGTGCCTATTATGTAATGGGTAAGGTGTAAGGTGTGGGGAAGTGAGGGTTGCAATAGTGGTGAAAAAGAGGTGTAGTGAAGTGTGCAGTGGTTGTAGGAGAATGAAGGGGAATGTGAGCAGAGAGTATGAGAGCAGTATTCTTGCCTTGACAACTCTGATGAGGCCTTTTGGCATTGCAGCTATGTCTTTGGAGCTATGCTCCTGGCATGGACCTCCTCAGCGATACCTTCCCACTGGCGACAGGGAGGGATTTTTTCTCCCCCCCCCCCCCCTGGGAGAAGAGGACATCCCTCCCCCTGGCCACTGCCTGCACTATGACCTCCACGGCTGCATCGGAGAACCTTGGTGCCCTCTCAGTGCTTGCTGCAGCCATTTCTCTATTTACTAGTTTTCCCCTGGTATCTAAAGCCAGAGTGCACCTCCCATTTTAAGGGGTACTGGCTGCCTTTAAGTGGCATTTGAGACGCCTAATATCCCGCCCCCCAAACAGGCACACAGCCAATGAATAGCGCCAAGCAAGCCTGAGTCATGGGATGAATTCTCCTCCCGTTGGCGAGTTAGCAACAGAACAGGAACACTGCCCACCCATATGAACCTGCCACTAATTCACTTCAGTTTCTTCTCGGGGCCTCATTTGCAAAGCAAGGCAGGTTTGGAGTGATAATCCCACTCCTGATAGGTTTACTGCCACTGGAAGGGAGGAAAATGTAGTTTTGGTGGAGCCTTTAAAAGGCTGCAGCAGTTAAAGGGGGACATCACTTTTCTGCAAGAATGTCTGAAGCAGCAGCAGCGTTAGGAGTGTCAGCAGCAGGATGGACACCCAGATTGTCTGATGCAGAAGTGATGGCAGGAAGTGCCCAAGAGGGTGGTTCAGGCTGTATGGAGAGAGATGGCAGAGGCAATCTGCACCATCCCAAAAAACTGACACAGTTCCAGAAGCGGATTAATGACCTTACTAGGGCTAACAGTTGTGACATTTGCCAGCATATCAAGCAAGGTCCTATGTTGCTGGCTGGATGCTACAGTTTATTCTGCTGCCTATGGACAGTTGGGACCATCAACAATAGATTTTGAACCAAAGTTGCCTTTCACAAGCATAGGTTGTAAAACCATTTGGTGTCTCTCAAAAAGAAAAGATGTCAACAGCACATATTATTTGGACATATCCTTCTGTGATTAGTTTAGCACCTTTTAAATCCAAGGCACTACAACAGATTGTGCAGAGGACATGGAGTCTACCTTCTGTCACTAAGGATCCCATTATTCTAACTCAAGACAAATGGGAGCATTGTACTAACAGGAGATCCCCATCATGTGACATGTATTTAATACTGAGGATCAGTTGTTAGTACTTGAAGCCACCTCTAGTTTGCAGTTCAAGTTTTAAGAACATTCAAAATAAGTAATTGAGTCAGGTCAGTTAGTGTACTTCATGTTATGTCACCAACAATATATAAGGTAGAAATAACACCAGCAGAAAGCTCGTACAGTCTTTTACATATTGATTTTCAAGATGCCTGTGCCTGGTCCTTTGGACTTGATCTTAATCCAATCTGGTTCCATTTCTGGTACAAATCCCTGGCACAGCTGTTGAAAATGAGGTGGACAGTATCTTAGCAAAACAATATTATTGATCAAAGATGCAGTGTCTGGTGATGTGGATATCCTACTTCAGATGCCACCTGGATACCTTTACAGAATTTGGTGAATGCCATGGATGCTGCTATAGATTTTTGAGAAATAGGAAGATACTAAGGTCAGCACTGCTATTAAAGGATGTGGGCTGTAATGAGGTGATGCACTACAAAGTTGCTATTAACAAGCAGATAATACTCAGTGGAAAATATACACTAGGTGGGTAGCTAGGTGTTGTGACACTATAAATACATTTTTTGAATGCAGTTCCTGGATTGCTGCACTCAGTGACCAGAGCAATCCTTCCCCAATGGTGATTGAATAGTCACAGCAGGCTCTCATTGAATGTTAGTCTTCAGTAGATGGTCTTATTGTGCTTCATACTTTCAGAATGAAGTCTTGTATCAATTCAGAACTGATTAACGCCCGTTTTGTTATATTCTTGGTTGGCAACTGAGAGTGACAATAACTATAACCCTTCAGTTGACTTGGAGGAGTTTTGGCTAATGCAGTTTTAGTTTGGCTGACACATTTTCAGAATCCTCATTGCTGCAATCTGCTTCTTCCTTTTGAGTTTCCCCATTTTAAGTCAAAATCTTTTTTTTCTAATTCAGCTTATTATGTTGCTCCAGCCCTCCATTTTTATCAGCTATGGCTTGAAAAAACCACTCCTGATTCCTCTTCATTTGAATGAGGATAGTTGCTGCTGCCTTCCCTGCCCCCATAAACTAAATAAGTTGATTAATCAAGCTTCTGCAATTCATTATATATTTGTGGTGATGAGAATTCAGAAATAATATATTTATTTACTTTTACAGGGTGCAATAAGAAGTCACACTCCAAGAGGTAAATTGATTATTATTTTTCATTCTTCCTGATAACATACTGCCCAATTTCCAGCAAGTTGGAGGACAAGTCACTATTTGCCAACATGCTGTTAGGGGGCATGCAGGAGTGCCGCAGACATTTTTTCCCCCCATCCTCTCTCCCTGTAGGGAAGTACTATGTGGTATGTCAGTTTACTGCGTCATCATGGTGCTTGCTGACTGTTAGTTGATATACCGTTCTCATTTATATATTATACCATTCAGTGCATTTTACCTTAATTCAGATTTTTATAAGTTGTAATTTTTTAAATTTTGGTCAGTTGGGTGTCTGACATGCATGGAAACCCATCTCCATGCTTAAGTCTCCAAGCCAAGCTACTGAGAAATCCACTCTGGTAAAGTTTCTGTTTTCCTGATATTAAGTGCACACTGTCTCCCTGTAATGACACACAGGGTTAAGTCCAGAGAGTTTAGGTACAGGTTGGGAATGGCCAAGGCTTAAGGACCCCCAAGTGTGCACAAGGGTACTTTTATAGTTTAACCAACTATAAACTGGGCAGTTTGCCAACACAGAGCACCGTTAAGCTTCCTGTTGCTTCCCGGGTAGGGCCACCCTAGCGTTAAAAGCATTGATACGCAGGGTTATTTGGTTATGAGGTGGAACTCAGCTCCCATCTGACAGGTCCTACTTTTCGAGATTCCATTAATGGACCAGACTGTCCATTCAATCATCACCAGTGCCCTGGGCTGCAGTGGACCTGACTGGTTCAGGTATTGGATTACTAAGTTTGCCACAGAGGGTTGATTTAGTTCCAATTTCCCATTGTCAGCATGTCATCTTGGAGTCAACTGGACCCCGTAGAGACCTTACTACCCTCTCCCCTTCAAGGAGTCTAGTCAGTAGTTGGTTATTAGACAATTGACAAGTGCGGGTTTGAACCCTGATGCACTGATACATTCACGGGCATATTGCCATCTGGCAAATGAGTTTCAGTTGTGATGATTACACCAGATTTTACTGTACTTCAGACTTTCAAGAACACAAATCCAAAATAACTTTTGGGTTAGTTGAAACCTTTTTTTTTAATTGAAGCCCAACACTAACAGTAAACTGACGCTACCTGTTTTTATTTAGCTTCTTCATCAGCACTGTCGAATAGTCCACCCAGCTTAAGTCCAACACGCGAATCTAAGCAAAAGTCTCCAGTTCAAACTCACAGAGACAGAAGACCATCAGCGACGTCTGAAGGAATAAAGAAGATTGTAAGTAGAAGTAAACCAGTGAAACCTAAATATTACTGTATGCAGAACCATACTGCTTAAGACTGTGGATTTGGAACCCTTTCATTGTGTTTGTAGTGTGATGTACATAGGTGACTGTATTTCAGTTGATAATATCATTCACAGAAATAGAAATGTTGATAAGCTGCACTCTTTCATAATTAGGGTTGATTTAGTACTTTAAAAGACCTTCTCCCTGTAAATGCAAAAACTACCCTCCTCTCCAAATTTGTATTTTAGTTCATTTTCTTGCAGGGGACAAGGAGTCTGAATCTAGGCAGCCATTATCACTCTGTGCTCTGATCTTTTTATTTTCCTTGCATAATGTCTAGAAAGAGTCAATTATATAGACAGATAGCAGCTGCTTGAAGCACGTCGTATTGGTCTTTGGTGACAAATCTGGAAGGAGAGAAATTTAGAATTTGTATTTAGAATTAGATTACTGACACCATTGGACAGGAAATCCTATTAAAAACAATTGTGCATTTTGTTAATTTAATAAAAAGGAGAGTCTATGTGCAGTGACATGTTCTCCTTGCCTCCTGTGGAAAGATGAAGTGAACACAAAGCCAGGGCAAACCTACCTCACACAACTGGAAATCTGTTTTAACACCCAGGGAGATGTTAAGTGGGGGTTAGATACTTTTCCCTCGAGGAAGGCCAGAAAACCAGAGGAGATAACAACTTTCACACACCTATTACGCAGTCACAGAGCAGCTTAGGCAAAAGCTTGTGAGGAGATTGTCTGCTTGTCATCTCAACCAGTGGAGGTGGGGGGGGAAGGGGGCGTCTAAGAGATTAAGAGAAAATAACTTTTTTAAATAAACATAGATGATGTGAAGTAATATGTGTGATTTTTTTAATTTCCTTTTTCCTGTCAATTTTTACTTTTCTCCTGCTGAAGATGTTAACTTTTCCTGGAGTATAGTTCCATAGACACCCTCTATTATCTTACCCAAGTAGCTGTTACTCATGTGTGAGCCTCGACAGAGAGTGTTACCAGGCGGCTCGATCACGATGGGCATCGCAGTTGAACCCAACCCTAACGCAGGCAATCACATTCACATTCATCCAGCAGTAATCACTGGGGAATGACCAGAAATGAGAACCCTAGCTGATTTTTCTTTCGTTAACCCAAGAATGCTGAGGCCAATTGTAGAGCTCAACTCTGCCACCCCAGCCGAAATCAGCTAACTTAGCAAGATTGGATTTGGAACTGTGTGGGGGAACCCTGAACAAACCTGTTGCCCATCACTTTGCTAACAGAGTTGTATTTGAACAGCTCACTGAGAACTGAGTCCTAAATGCATTCCGTAGAGTTAATGGAGTAAGATTTGTGATAAATTAGTAATTTTCATCAGGAGGTTTTTAGAGGCTTGAATGATTAATATTTTTTAAATGAATATTTTTCAGTGTTCTTAAACAGGTTAATATCTTCTAAGATATTTGTACGGTTGGCTTGAACACTATACTGTCTGTTACAGCGACCACGTGTTCAAAGAGATTCCAGTTACTACTGGGAAATAAAAGGAGAGGAAGTTGTATTATTGAAGAGAATAGGTTCGGGGTCCTTTGGAACTGTATTTAAAGGAAAATGGCATGGTAAGAAGCTGATTATTTTTCTATATCCATCCACCATCTAAATGTACTGTAAATTTTTCTATCAAAAAGGCTGCATTGTTGGATGGCTTGAAAACTCTACGTATGCAAAATAAGTGACACAAATTGAACTGCCAGGACAGCCATGTATATATAAGAGTTGGAACTCTGAATGAATTTTTATATATCATTTATATAATTCTGGAAGGAAATCTGTCTGATGTGTAATCTTATTATGTTATCTGGGTTGAAGATTTTTCATGAAACAACCGATGCTTCAGTGGATAACTTTTTAAAAATGTTTCTTTCACTGAATTTTATGTGTTGATCAAAGTGAAGGATGTTAGTGTTGGGGACAAAACTGTTCCTATTTCAGCCACCCAGTGTCAGCATCAAGCACTCTCATGTCAGATAGAGCATAGCCACATGCAGTACTCCCTCTACTTTTGCCCAACAAAGTGCTTCAGCCCCAACCTCGTAAAGCACCCACTACTGCAGCAGTGGGACTTCTATCCCATTTTTTCCATAAGCCACACAGTGGTCACTCTGAGTGAGATTGACAGTTTTTGTTTACTCATTCTCGGGATGTGGCCAGCATTTATTGCCCATCCCTATTGACCTGAGAAGGTGATGGTGGGTCGCCACCTCCTTCACCTTCATTATTTCCTCCCAAAGAGAGAAGGGAAATTGGAGGGTGTGCCAGGCCAGGGAACTCATCTGTACATCATAGCAGATGGAAGTAGATGAGGAGTAGTTTGTCTCCTATCCTCTCAATGAGGGGAGAAAGAGGTGGTGTATTGTGCTTAGGAAGAAAAATATTGAAATGAAAGGTATCAAAAGATTTAGTTTAAGTAACGAGAAGCAACAAGGATTTAGTTTAAGTAACAAATTGTCCAATCTCTAGAGCTGAATCTTAAAAAATCATACTTATGAGAAAATTTTACAGTTGATGTATTTTTGAGCCATTAGCTCAAAGAGAGTTGGAGTTGGTTGGTGCAGTGTTTGACTCTTAACCTGCATGTTATGTGTATGGGTCTTGCATAACAGTTGGGATATTGTAGTTCATAAGACCACATGTATTGTGTGGTATCGTGTGATATGTTACTTTGGCTTTTGAAATCTGGTGCTACTGACTAAAGCAACTGAAAAACGTAATTAAATTGATTTTTTTTTGGCATTTTTATAGGTGTTATAAAACTGGTATTTAAAGTTCAACTCAATTCCCCTCTGAAAAGTTTAATAAATAAACAGATCTCCACATTGACTATTCATACAGTGCCCTGCTTGTGGTTTACTGTAGAGAATATGATTTGGAATTGCAGCGCTGACCGCAGTGGGTGGGTGTTGAAGATTGTGGGTGAATTGGCCTGCCTCTTGACTGGTTATTTATGCTGTTGATGATAATGAATGGTTTGTTTAGTCTGATTAGCTGAGGAAGTTTACAAAACTGCCGTAATGGAAATGTAGCAACTATGGATCACGTGCAGCTATACTTAAATATGAAAATGAAAAACAGCTCCAGAGTTGGAGCTGGGCACTAAACTGTACTGAAAGCCTGGCTAATTGGAGTTGCATCACCTCCTCCTTCTAGTATTGCAGCTTGACAGTTTCATTTGTGGCTTTGAATTGGAATTGCTTAGAAGCTTCCATAGAACCATAGAGGTTTACAGCACAGAAGGAGGTCACTTGGCTCATTATGTTTGTGCTGGCTCTTTGCTAAAGCAATCTAAAACAATCCCTGCTCTTTCTCCATAGCTCTGTTTTTTCGTTTGCTTCAGATATTTATTCACTTTCCCTTAAAAGATGCTTCAGCTTCTGCTTCAGATACTCCTTGTGGTAAAGCATTGCATGCTCCAACAACTCTCTGCTAAAGAAATTCCTCCTAATCTTTCCCTTAGCGACCAATTTTAATTGATGACCCACATCGCTGACTCCCCAAACAGAAGAAATAGCCTTTTCTATTCATCATTTCATAATTTTAAATCTCCTCTTAGCCTTCTCTGCTCCAGTGTAAATAGTCCTAGTATCGCAAATCTCTCTTCATTACTATAGTTTCCCATCCCTGGTATCATCCTGTGAATCTACACTGTACACTCTCTATGGCTTTAATGTTCTTTCTGTAATGGGGAATCCAAAACTTCACACAGTATTCTAGCTGTGGCCTAGCCATTGTCTTGTGTAACCTTATTGTTGCTTCTTGTTCTCTATGCCCCTATTACCAAAACCCAGAATGCTATTTGCCTTTTTATGGCTTTATTTATCTAACTCGCAGTTTCAGGGAATTATGTATTCGAACTCCCAGGTTTCGTTTTTCATCCAAACCTTTCAGCATCTTTCCATTAGTTTTATATTCTTATTTCTTGTTTTCCCTCCCAAAATGTATTATTACCTCACACTTATCCACATTGAATTTCAATATAGATAAGTGTGAGGTGGTGAATTTTGGTAGGAAGAATAAGGAGGCCACATACAGCCTGGATAATAAGAGTCTAAATGGGGTAAAGGAGCAAAGGGATCTCTGGTTACAGGTACACAAATCACTAAAAGTCGCGATGCAAGTTAATAAGGCCACAAAATAGGTATGATGTGGAGATGCCGGTGATGGACTGGGGTTGACAATTGTAAACAATTTTACAACACCAAGTTATAGTCCAGCAATTTTATTTTAAATTCACAAGCTTTCGGAGGCTACCTCCTTCCTCAGGTGAGGAAGGAGGTTACGGCAATTTTCCGCATCGTTCACCTGAGGAAGGAGGTAGCCTCCGAAAGCTTGTGAATTTAAAATAAAATTGCTGGACTATAACTTGGTGTTGTAAAATTGTTTACAAAATAGGTAAACCAAGCACTGAGGCTCATTTCTCGAGGGATAGAATTGAAAAGCAGAGAAGTTATGTCAAGCTTGTAGTACTGTGCACAGTTCTGGTCTCCATATTATAGAAAGGATATAGAGGGATTGGAAAAGGTGCAAAAAAGATTCACAAGGATGATACCAGACCTGAGATGATATACATTTCAGGAAAGGCTGAATAGGCTGGGTACCTTTTCTCTAGAAAAGAGAAGGCTGAGGGGTGACCTGATAGAGGTCTTTAAGATAATGAAAGGGTTTGATAGGATAGACATAGAGAAAATGTTTCCACTTGTGGGGGTGTCCAAAACTAGAGGTCATAAATATAAGATAGTCACTAATAAATCCAATAGGGAATCAGGAGAAACTTCTTTACCCAAAGAGTGGTAAGAATGTGGAACGTGCTACCACAAGGAGTAGTTGAGGCAAATAGCATAGATGCATTTAAGGGGAAACTAGATAAACACATGAGGAAGAAAGGAATAGAAGGATATGCTGATAGGGGTTAGATGAAATATGGAGGGAGGAGGCTCGTGTGGAGCATAAATGCTGGCATAGACTAGTTGGGCCAAAAAGCCTGTTTCTGTGCTCTAGACGGATGTAACTCAATGAATTGCATCTGTCTGGCCATACCACTAACCTGTTTATTTTGTACAATATAAGAGAAATACAGAACAGGCAGGTGTCAAAACAGAATGTATTTTCTTCCTCAATTCTTATACAGTCCATTTCACTGTTTGTTAAGCTCTCTACTTTTCTGTCATCAGCAAATTTTCATGATGTGCTCCTGATACTTCCTCTACTATTTCTTCAGTATTGCTGTATTCAATATTCAGGCTATTTCCTCTTACTTACAAGCTGCATCTGAGGAAAAAAGACATTTGGTTTCTGCCAAAACTCTTCTCTTTTAAGTGAGAACAAAGCAAAAAGCAGCCGAGACTGTTTATAGCACATTCTAAAGAAAATGGGCAATTCTATTCTTGAAAATTTTATTTTGGATCTGGCACAGAATGTACTGCTATAGTCCAAAGGTTAAAGAGCCTGAGGGTGAGTCCCACTTTGATGATTTGCTCACAACACTGGGAGAGTTAAAGTATAGAGCAGCATCTGGAAGGCACAAAAATAAGAGAAAGATCCTATTTTAAAGAAAAACAGTTTTCTTATCCTTTAATTCAAATGCACAGGACAGTTGAAATAAAATGATTACAGATTTTATTTCAAGTTCTTTCTTTATCTTACATAATACTTAACACACCCTCAGATAATTGTATTCACTCATATCTCCACAGGACTGTATTTTTCTGATTCCTTGCTGACTTTTCTTTGGTGAGGGGATGAAATGCCAAGTTTTAAAATTAAAATTTATCAATCAATTCTCCAATTCGTTAGTTTTAAATCCAATTTATTTTTCATCAAGGAAGTTGCACAACCTAAAGTGGATTTTATTAACAAAATGTTAATTGTCTGAAGTGTTCTGAGGCGAGATGAATGTCCCTGCCTGTCTTGTATTAATTTTGTAACATGACTTCCATTTATGTGATCACTGCCTTTTTAAGTAATTATTATAAATCATGGCATTATAACAGTGTGGCCAAAGCCTAGGTTTCAAAATCATAATTTGAGACCAAATAATGTTCAGGGTAACCAGTTTGTTTAAAATGCACATTGTTTGGCCACGAACAATAATTATTTTATATCAGCAGTCGAGATAGTAGCTGCCTTATGCGAGGTGTTATCATTTTGGTCCTAGTGGTTGTAAATAGAGTAGAAGCATTTGGAGAAATTTGTGAAGCTGGGGTGCCAATGGAGAAGCGAGAGATTTCTTGTAGTCCAATACACACCCTGGCCCTGGTATCATGAAGACACATAATGGAAGTCACAAGCCACCGATCAGGACAACCTGACTGACTCCTCTGTTGAGTAACTGATGAGAGTTCTTGTGAATTTGCTATTTCAGGTGATGTAGCTGTAAAGATTCTAAAGGTGACTGATCCAACACCAGAACAACTCCAGGCTTTTAGGAACGAAGTTCAGGTTCTAAGGTAAGAAAAGTAGAGAGTTTCTCCCGGTATCTTGGCCAATGTTCCTCCCTTAACTAATACCACCAGAAATGAAGATTAACTGGTCAGTTGTCTCATTGCTGTTTATGGGATGTTGCCAGTGTAGAATGGTTTCTTTTTTGCTTGCGTAACAAGTCACTGAGCTCCACTAGTGGTTCATTGTGCAAAGCACTTTGTGTCATTTTGATGTCGTGATTATGCACAATATGAATGCAAATATTTATTCTTCTTCAAGACTGCAACAGGAACACTTGGTTCCAGGGAAACTAATAATGAGTCAAGGACTGGAACTCATTAAAGTTAATGTAAGCAAGAAAACAGTATCAGAAAAAATAATGGCACTAAAGACTGACAAATCCCCAGGACCTGATCGTTTCCACCCCAGAGTTTGAAAGGAAGTAGGTGAGGAAATTGCAGATGCTTCAGCCATAATCTTACAAATCTCTCTCGATTCAGGAATTGTCCGTTTAGATTGGAAACTTGCAAATGTAACTCCATTATTTAAGAAAGATGAGAGAGAAAAACCAGGAAATTATAGACCTGTTATTGGAATCTATAATTAAGGACAGTGTGACTGAGCACTTAGAGAAATGTGAGCTGAGAGAGCCAACATGGATTTGTAGTGGGTAGGTCATGTCCAACGAATCTAACTGAATTTTTTGAGGAAGTAACTAAAGTAGTGGACAGGAGAATGTCTATGGATGTAGTGTATATGGACTACCAGAAGGCATTTTATAAGGTTCCACATAAGAGACTGTTAGATAAAATTAAAGCTCATGGAATTGAAGGCAAATTATTGACCTTGTTAGGAGATTGGTTAGGCAGTAGAAGACAGAGAGTAGGGATAATGGGTATGTACTCGAATTGGAAGGAAGTGACTAGTGTCCCACAAGGATCTATGCTGGGGCCTCAACTATTCACTATATTTATTGATGATTTAGATAACTCAATAGAGAGCATTTTTCCAAGTTTGCTGATGACACAAAGATTGGTGGCATAGTATGTAATGTAGACTGGAGCATAAAATTACAAAGAGACATTGATAGATTAAGTGAGTGGGCAAAACTGTGGCAAATGGATTTCAATGCACGTAAGTCTGAGGTCATCCATTTTGGATCAAAAAAGGATAGATCTGAGTATTTTTTTAAATAGTGAAAAGCTAGGAGCAGTGGAGGTCCAAAGAGATTTAGGGGTCCATGTACACAGATCACTAAAATGTAGTAGTCAGGTATAAAAATCATCAATAAAGCTAATGGAATGTTAGCTAATGGAATAACTAGAGGGCTAGAATATAAAGAGAAGGAAATTTTGCTACAGCTATACAAAGCCCTAGTTAGGCCACACCTGGAGTACTGTGCACAGTTCTGGGCATCGCACCTTAGAAAGTATGTATTGGCCTAGGAAGGAGTGCAACGCATATTCACCAGAATGTTACCAGGGCTACAAGGGTTACATTATGAGGAGAGATTACATAAACTAGGCTTGTATTCCCTGGAATTAAAGGTTAAGGGGTGATTTGATTGAGGTTTTTAGGATTTTGAAAGGAATTGACAGGGTAGTTAGAGACAAACTGGTGGGAGAGTTTAGGACAAAGGGACATAACCTTAAAATCAGAACAAGGCCATTCAGGAGAGAAGTTAGGAAACACTTCATGCAAAGGGAGGTAGAAGTGTAGAACTCTCTCCCACATGTCAATATGATCACTTGGGTGAAGTGCGTGGGTGACTATCACCTATTCAACCTAGGATTGTCAACACCTTCAGGAGCGGAGAGAGGGGAGGAAGTTGGCAAAGAAAAAAACGTTAAAGAAGAATACATATTTTTAAACATTTATCAGTCTTTTTTTTGCAGCAGGTGCTTTTCTGATTGTGATCTGTTTTCTTGTCACAGGAAGACACGGCACGTAAACATCTTATTATTTATGGGCTACATGACAAAGTTTAACCTGGCTATTGTCACCCAGTGGTGTGAAGGCAACAGCCTCTACCAACACTTACATGTGCAGGACACAAAGCTGGAGATGTTTCAGCTGATTGACATCGCTCGCCAGGCGGCCCAGGGAATGGAGTGAGTGCAACTTCATAAAATCAACATTGTGTTACAGTGATATGACTTCTGATCTGTTGTTGTGTACATTTAAGTAAAAACTCTGCTGTGGTGTAGTTTGGTTCCACGTTTAACTGTTTAGAGGATTAATAATACTTGTAGCTGGGGCTCTCCTATTCTTTTACGGTTACTTTTTCTTTCTGTGAGTGATTACATTCTGGTATCTGCATCCCCTATTGTACACATTGCACTAAGCAGCGATAAATGAGTTTGATCTGAATAGACACCAAGCAGTGAAGGAGTCCAAGGCAACAAGTCTGCTTGAAGCTGTGACCTAGGGTTTGAATCATTACACTGTAATCTTTTTATATCAGTTGTTCTAGTGTTGGATCAGGATCTTTAGAATCTTTACAGCCACATCGCCTGATATGAAGTTCACAAGAACTCACATCAGTTGAATTGTACCAGTTATACCACAGGAGTGAACCTACAAACCATGGAGCAAACGAGTATTGAAAGGTCTAAGAAAACAATAGAAGCAGTAAGACAGAGCCAAAGGATTTTTCGTTCTATCCATGTCAGCAAGTAGTAGGTTAATATATATGATGGAACTTGGGTCCTTTCTGTATGACTCATTAGATAAAATTGCTGAGCCCTCAGGGAAGCTTTTAAAGAAGAGTAAGGTTCATGAGATTAAAGGCAAATTAACTGGCTGGATTGAAAACTGGCATGGCAATAGAAAGTAAAAAGTTATGCCCTTTCGGAATTCAATTATTTTATTTTGTATATAAACAGATGGTGTGGGCTAAGTGAGAAACGACAGTGGTTTAAGAAAACAGAACTCTAGAGTCCTAAGCTGATTAATGCTGGCAGAGAGCACTATCTGACAGCACTATCCATGTGAATAATCATAGTCTGCATTCTGCTATTGCTATAGCTGCCTACTTTTTTTTCTAACCTCTCCGTATACCCCACCTGGAAAAGGGTTGTACCCCAGTTTGTGAACCATCGGTCTAAATGTTAGTTTCTGATAGTCATCACTGCAAATGAATTATCTACTTTGCTCGTCCTTTATAGCAGTCTCTATCTGCCACTGTTCAAGAAACAGAACAGGGTAAACAGGCCCTTTGTTCAGTATTATTGGAGTTGAATAAATAGGCACTACTAATCTAGTACAATGATTAATTGTCATTGACAGTAAGGAAACTTTATCTCTGAGAAAGTCCAACTGTGAATGTTACTGCACATTTACATTGGATGAGTGCTGTCGATGGTACTCTTGCCATTGATGACTGCCCTATAATATAAAGCAGAGGACCTCTAGCGACCCAACCATGTTGGAGACCCACATTCTCACAAGTTGCCATTGAATCTCATATTAAATCAGATTTCTGTTTTTTTCTACTCGGTTGCCGGCCTCCAGTGAACCAAAGTTCGGACGCACTGCAAAAGAAAGGTTGATATGGGAGAGCAGTGCATGGAATTATGGCTTACTCTCCTGGGACTCCTACCTCAGATGTAAAAGTGCCTTTAATAGAGAATAAGACAAGGAGGCCTGTGCCATAACTTTGTAATTACTGGTCTGATCTCTAGAAATCATTATATAAATGATTGGTACTTAAATTTTAGAACAAAATGCTCCATCTATCGAGTTCCTTAAAAATTTCACATAAATCTTAAACTTTTTTTTAAACTGAAATAGCTTCAAGTGACATTTTCACAGATTCTAGGTGAAGGGAGCCTAGAAATTCTATGCGGTGAGTTGTACCATTTTTACACCAATGGAAAATGAGTTGTGCCCAAGAATAGACTGGAAAGATATTTACGTGAGAAATTCTTGGGCTAGCTCATTTGCATATCCTTTGGAGTAAAACCTGTGTAAAATGGAACCAATCTGGTGGGGTGCATGGAAATTAGAGTGCAAAAAAAAGCTCTACCTGAAGATTGCAGGCTGGGGAAGCAACAGCTAAGTAACGAACAGTGCTTGGCTCAGTCAGTTGACTGTTAGCTAGCTTGACTGACTCATGGTTATTTTTGTGGCAATTTACAAGAATGTCAAACACAGGAGAACCTGGCAGAGGCAGCCAAAGAAGGGACAAGAGCCAGGCACAAAGGCAGAGAAGAAGATGCCACAATTTCAGAGTCCAACCTGCAAATCCTCCTTGATGAAATAGAGGAGAGCCAGAGTGTTGAGTGTCCGTGGCAGGAAACCTACCGAGAAGGTTATGTGACTGCGGACCAGTTCCACAAAATGTTCAATGACCTGACCAGGACATGCAAGATAATACACCAGCCACTCTAAATTTCCTTCCAGCACACTCTACGCCCTATAAAAGTAACAGCTGTACAATTAATGCTTCACAATGCACTCTTGTTAAGGGGGATGTGCTAATTCAGGATCTTACAGTATAGTTACCTCACAGCAATTACTTGCATGCACAACCCTAAAACCTCCTCTTCCACTTTAACACGGTCATGGCACCACACCTCTTACTTCAGCTTTCCCATGCCAGTTGACACACACTCCTCAGCTGTTAGCCTTCAATTAATTCACTCAATCTTTTTGTAGGAGGAAATTACACACAATACCTGTGAGAGGCAGACCACCGGAGGGGGCATTCACAACCTGAAACACCTCACCTCCTATGAGGAGCAGGTCATTTAGCTCATGGGGAGGCACTGTGTACTTACCATGGGAGATGGCGAAATTCGAGGCATATTTCCGGAGTCAGGTCAGCAGAAAACTCAGAGCTACAGCACCAGTGCTCTCATTATAATATATTTAAATGAGCTCACTCATGATTCAGTGGACAGATTGCAGGAGGGCCATAAAGTGTAAAGAAATTTGGGGGGGGATCAGTTTTGGGCAGAAAACTGTCATAAATGGATTCCGCCCAATTTTGCTGCCAAAAATAGTTACTAGCTCCTGTTATGCACTGAAATTGTACCAGTGTGGAAATTCCAGGCCTGATTCTCAAATTTTAGGGAATCGTGGTTCGGGAAGTCGTGTGGTATTAAGAGTACTGTTACAAATCAAATAAAGACACTTTCTGCGCTGCTGTGCACAGTATTTCTGTGAAAGGCAAAACAGGTTTATTATTCAAAGATATTTATTCAAAGATTTTTCTTCAAAGGTATTTTCTTAGAAAGAGAGAAAAAGCTGCATTAATGGCCAGAAACATCACTGAGCCCGAACAGAACAGCCTGACTGTGTGGTTTGTTTCTTTTACAGTTATTTACATGCAAAGAATATTATCCACAGGGACATGAAATCAAACAGTATCCTTTTTTGTTTGATCTTTAACACTTGTTGTTTATTCTTTAGAGTGATTCAGCAGGACGATACACAGCAGAAGTAAAGGACAAATTTTGATCAGCGCCAAGCTTTAGATTTCCCAGCCTGACATAACTAAAAGTAATGGAATTTTCATCCCCAGCCACATGGATCAGTTTATTTTATTTGTAGCTCAGGTTCGACCCCTACTTCCTGCAGCGTGCTGCTTTCTCACCTAACTCACTGGTATGTATTTTCCTCATTTCCCAAATGAAACTGAGCCAACCAGGTGTTGTTACACAGGAATGCGGCGCAATTGACATGCCTCTCTATGCTGATAAGTTGATGAATGGGCAGTTTCATGGTGATTGGCTATTCAGGTCACAATTAGTGAACTGTAGATCCTGCCCTTCAAGTGTGTTGCAAGGCAATAGGTGAAACAATGTCGGCCCCATGGAAGAAAGCCAGTGAACAGTGTGTGTGCTGTAGAGAGAGACAGCATCGATTGTATGACTTTTTAATTTTGTGAGACTACACAAGGCTTGGTTGAATTCTGGCATGTATGCATGGAATATGATGAGCTGAGTGAGTTCTTTTGGGAATGGTGGTTGATCACCTAGATGCATGGGGCTAGTTTTGATTAATATTTGGAACAACAGCATGCTGCTATATTTAGGTAGGAGGATACTGAGGCAAATTATGGTTAAATATTGTTAAATGTTACAGATTTAGATACGACTAATGGATCTCCTGTAGCATTTTTCCACTATGCTGAGTGATAGTTATAAGAACAAGAATGTTATATGATGTAATGTACAATGTATTATTCGACTGCTGAAATGGATTTGTTTCTCTTTAAGCTCGCAAAGTTCGATTTGCTGTTAAGCAAACACAGCTTGAGGTTATTTAGAGTTCAGTTGCTGCTTGTGTAGAATGCTTGCAGATTAGCAGGTACAGATCAAAAGGACTGAGGATAAAATGCCTGGTTGTCCGATCTATTTCTTTTTATGATTGCTTTGAATCTGTACTAAAATATAACACCTAGAGTATGACAGATGCATACTAGATATTTTTAATATATTATCTCTCTCTATCTATCTATCTATCTATCTATATAGTAGACATTAAAAATGGTTCACTATTTCACGGCTGTTGTCAGTCATACTTCCTTCAACATACTCTGGTATCAGTCACAGCTCTGTAACTATCCAGGCTCACCTGTAACCAGGCTGACTCAAGAAAATCTATGAAACCAGAAACTCAATCAATCAAATCCCCAAATACTTCTTGAAATATTTTTCACCCGCCATTTTGCTCTTCATCTTGCTGATAATGGATTCAAAATAAGATTTCTAGCATATACAAAAGCATAAAAGTTAGGAATTTCACAATAGCATGCATAAATTTAATAATAGAATCTTTTTCTATGTTTCAGTATGTTCATTAATAGATGTTTGCATGTTCAGATCTGCTCACATATGTGAATTGTAAACAATTTTACAACACCAAGTTATAGTCCAACTATTTTATTTGAAAATCACAAGCTTTCGGAGGCTTCCTCCTTCCTCAGGCGAATGTGGAAATGAAAGGATTTCATTTCCACATTCGCCTGAGGAAGGAGGAAGCCTCCGAAAGCTTGTGATTTTCAAATAAAATAGTTGGACTATAACTTGGTGTTGTAAAATTGTTTACAATTGTCAACCCCAATCCATCACCGGCATCTCCACATCACATATGTGAAGGCAGGGGTTATAATTTGGGGCTGTATCCTGTTTTGCAGCTTTCTTTACTGATGAGCAGAGGAAACCCTGGAAAACTGCATTTATGCTGGTTCTGAGTTTCCATGGTTACAGCGAATGAGTGGGAGAACTCCTGTGGAAATTCACCCACATTATATATTATATGGAATAATGTTTCTGTTATAAAGTAGTGCACCCTTTTAATTTACAGTGAACGATCGGGAGAAGCCCCTGGAAATTCACCCCCTATAAATTCTTCTGCTAAAGTGTAGGTGTGTACTCCTTTTTATATTTCCATTATAAACTCCTATGTCCACATTAAATAATGGAAACTGCCTATGTAAACTTGTCACTCTGTAATTGCAGCCTCCAGCCAATGATTGGACGGCAGCCTCCGCTGGGGAGAGGGTGTTACGTATAGCTTTTCAACTTTACATATGCATTTTTCAATATAGATGTGGACATGGAAAAGTTTACAGAAAATGTGCATAGTTACAAAATTTTTAATATATTACAGATATATAGAGAGTAATTATTTACTTCAGGATAGGAAGGTGTTTATCTGAGTATTACAAAAGTCTTGAAATCTTATTAACTCAATAGCCCTCATATTCTTGTGACTAATTTTTGGGTGTTAAATGATTTCAAATGCATCTGTTTTTGTGGTGAGCAGGGTTGCACCCGTCTCTGCCAGTTTTGCGGCTTTAGATTTACTATTGAAGAAATGCAACCACTGTGTACTTAAAATGAACAACAACAGAACTTTGTTGTTGCAGTAGGGTTTTGTGAAACATTCCAGGCAACTAGCAGCAGTATAGCTGGAAGATCCATCTTGTTATCAGATGGAAGCCGCCACATATAAAATTGATAGGCAGTTAACATTTCAATGTCTGAATTAGACCCATCGATTAAGATGGGGGAGAGCTGTTAGTGGGTTTCAAGCTAAAATTTAAACAGGACTAAATGTGCTTTTAGATGTTACACAGCTACTAAGTGGCTAGAAAAGGAAATTTGTGCTGTTTTATAGTTGTTCATTGACATTCTTTGTTAGCTAAGAATATGAACAAACTAAGGAAATCTCCTTGGACAATTGGTAACTTATAATTGCCCTATATGACCATGTTTCTCTGCTGCACTGTGTCTGTCTTTTTGTCAGATAACATAGATTCTAGAAATGTCAGATAGTATAGATTCTAGAAATGTATCACCTGCAGAGCACAAAAAGTTTTGTAATTAGCATCTTTTTCATAAGTGGACTTTTTCTTGCACTCTCCAAAAGCGTACTGGATAAATTCCTGAAAATTGATCTTCATGTCAGACATGTTCTATCTAGAGTGGACACATGGAGCATTAATTTCTTTTGGTACTCATTATAGTGTTGTGAAATAATTTTTGGATGCCCCTTACACAGTCAACTGGAATGAAGGATAAAGATTGTAAAATTTGCAGAAATCCAGTATCCCACATGAAACTGTACCATTAGCTTCTGGAAAAAAATACTTTGCACTGTGTTTTTACATAAAAGAAGGAATTGAAACAAAAACTTCACTGGTTCTTGGTATTGGATAGAAGTTGCTGGGAACAGCTTTCTTTTTTACGCCGCTACTATCAACGGAAGTTCTCCTTAACAGATGCTCAGACATCTTCCTTCATGAAGGCCTCACCGTGAAGATTGGAGATTTTGGCTTAGCAACTGTGAAATCTCGATGGAGTGGCTCCCAACAAGTCGGACAGCCAACAGGATCTATTCTTTGGATGGTGAGGAATTGGGCGGGCTTGGTTGTTTAGAATGTTTAACTTTGAAAGCTGGTTTAACCGTGGTAATTAGGGTAAATCCAAACGTTACAGTTTTGTTAAATAGGCTTCATTCTTATCCAGGGGCCATATTAAACCGATCCATAACCTGAGAATCCTAAACTTATATGCAGGCCCTTCATTCATGAAGTGAAAGACTGCCTCAAATATTTTGACTTTTAAGCCAGGGAGTAACAAGGTTCCAATGTTGTCTATTGTCAATAATACATAATCACTGCATCATAAAATGCTCTACTCATGATCTTAGAGCAGTTTTTGAACTAGTCAACCAACCTGTCTCCAAACTTGGACTTAAATATAGAACTTTTGTAGATAAATTCCTGTATATTTACAACCTTTTGGCGAATGTATCCAAATGTATTCTTTGTTATTGTGTCTTTTGTGGGTAGTTCTGTCCTCTGACACTCTGTCCTTGAACAATTGGGAATGCTGTCAATGCTACTTCAATAGCAGCAATTTACATTTATCAAAGAAAATTTTTGCATGTTCTTTTTGGCATCTTACAAGCCTAACTTGCTTTCTTTGACTTTTGATTTATGATGGTGTGTGTTTATTTTCTCTGTCTCTTACTTGCGATCTTCTTTGATGTTTTATCTCCCTAAATTAATATTTCCTAAATGCATTGTAAGCAGAAATGGACTTCACACACGGCTATTTAACATTTATTTATAGCGCTTCTATTTCCGTTCATGCAGCCCCTAAACCAGTTTACTTGTTCCTGCCTTTTCTGAGTTACCTGCAGCAAATGCCACTTTAAAAATATCAAGAGTGATCTCACCCCAGGCTTTTCAATTTGTCTGATGGTCTTCCAAAATAAATTTTCCACATGTACGATTTAGTTTTAAATAATAGTTTTACTTTTGCACATACTTGTTGCTGATTCTTCTGGGATATCTGTCACTATCCTGTTCCAGTTAGGAAAGGCTCAGATGGAAATGAATCTGGGATCTCTGCCACCTGTCCTTGTGTGCAGCACTGATAAGAATGTACTATGACAGAATCATAGAAATTTACGGCACAGATGGAGGCCATTCGGCCCATCATGTCTGTGCCGGCCGAAAAAGAGCTATCCAGCATAATCCCACTTTTCAGCACTTGGTCCGTTGCCCTGTAGGTTACGGCACTTCAAGTGCTTATCCAAGTACTTTTTAAATGAGTTGAGGGTTTCTGCCTCTACCACCCTTTCAGGTAGTGAGTTCCAGTCCCTCACCACCCTCTGGGTGAAAATGTTTCTCCTAAGCTCCCCTCTGATCGTTCTACTAATTACTTTAAATCTCTGCCCCCTGGTCACTGATCCCTTTGCTAAGGGAAATAGGTCTCCCTATCCACTCTATCTAGTCCCGTCATAATTTTATATACCTCAATTCAATTAAATCTCCCCTCAGCCTCCTTGGTTCCAAAGAAAACAACCCCAGCCTATCCAACCTTTACTCATAGCTAAAATTCTCCAACATCCTCGTAAATCTCCTCTGTACCCTCTCTAGTGCAACCACATCTTTCCTGTAATGTGGTGACCAGAACTGTACACAGCACTCAAGCTGTGGCCTAACCATTGTTTTATTCAGTTCTAGCATAACCTCTCTGCTCTTATATTCAATGCCTCGGCTAATAAAGGAAAGTATCCCGTATGCCTTTTTAACCACCTTATCTACCTGTCCTGTTACCTTCAGGGATCTGTGGACATGCACTTCAACACCTCTCAGTATCATCCCATTTATTCACACTTCTTTGGATTGAATTCCATTTGCCACTTTTCTGCCCACCTGACCAGTCCATTGATATCTTCCTACAGTCGACAGCTTTTCTCCTCACGATCAACCACATGGTCAATTTTTGTATCATCTGCAAACTTCTTGATCAAGCCCCCCACATTCAAGTCCAAATCATTAATATATACCTCAAAAAGCAAGGGACCTAGTGTCTGAATTTTGTCTGAATAGTGAGCGTTCAGTGTTGCACTTGGCTTCTATCTTACAAATTTTTTCAAAATTAATTTCAACTAGTGTCAATCTACTTCTAAATTAAAGTATGAATTGACAATATTGTCAAAATATCTTCGGAAAAGTCATTAGCGGTTGAAACATGCCTGTGCTGTCATAAGATGAGCAGAAATGCAACGTCCTTCTGATCAGGCTAATCGTTCTTACGTAATGCTGGTGGGCTATTTAAAATTCTGTATTGTTGGGCACAGGCAATTTTGATGCTTCTATATTCAAAGATGCAGCCTTCCTAAACGATTAGAGATCTGCGGCACTGGTTAATGTTACACAAATATAGAAAATATAACTGAAAGTGTGCTACTTGTTCTAAAATGGGATAAAGGGAAGCAGTTTAAACAGTGAATATAAAAAAACTTTTTAAAATGTTGCATTTTTTTTCTGGAGCTATTTTCTCTTCAAATGCAATATTCCAGCTAGTAGACATCTTCATGAACCTTAGAAATGACCTCCTTTTCCTCTTACCAAAATAAGGTGGTCCATTTTGGTAGGAGGTACAAGGAGGCCGCTTATTCCTTAGAAGGTAAGAAACTAAATGGGGTAGAGGAACAAAGAGATCTGGGAATATAGATACATGCATTGCTAAAAGTAGCATTGCAAGTTGATACAGCCATAAAGAATGCAAACAAAGTACTGGGGTTTACTTGTAGAGGAAAAGAATACAAAAGCAGGGAGGTAATGTTAAATTTGTATGGAACCTTGGTTAGACCAACGTACTATGTGCAGGTCTGGTCTTTATACTATAAAAACGATATTGAGGCACTGGAGAAAGTGCAGAAAAGATTTACAAAGATGTTATCATAGAATCATAGAAGTTACAACATGGAAACAGGCCCTTCGGCCCAACATGTCCATGTCGCCCAGTTTATACCACTAAGCTAGTCCCAATTGCCTGCACTTGGCCCATATCCCTCGATACCCATCTTACCCATGTAACTGTCCAAATGCTTTTTAAAAGACAAAATTGTACCCGCCTCTACTACTGCCTCTGGCAGCTCGTTCCAGACACTCACCACCCTTTGAGTGAAAAAATTGCCCCTCTGGACCCTTTTGTATCTCTCCCCTCTCACCTTAAATCTGTGCCCCCTCGTTATAGACTCCCCTACCTTTGGGAAAAGATTTTGACTATCGACCTTATCTATGCCCCTCATTATAATTGAGAGGATGTAACTATCAGGAAAGATTGAGCAGACAGCAGCTCCTCTCTGGAAAAAGGAAGACTAAAAGGAGACCTGATCGAGGTCTTCAAAATTCTGAAGGGGTTCTATATGGTGGATATGGAGAAACTGTTTCAAACATGAGGAAGAAGGGAATAAAGGAATATGGGAGCAGGATGCGAAGAGGCCATTAGAATGGGAGGAGGCTCGTGTGGAGTATAAATACCAGAATAGACTAGTTGGGCCGAATGGCCTATTTCTGCGTTGTAGATTCTATGTAACCTTCAGTAATGTTGCTTGGTGGAGTCACCAATAGGTGTGCTTGAGTGATGTGAAAAGTGACTTGATCGCAACTGGTTTGCTCAGCTTGTGTGTGTATGTGGGGTTGGTTGGGGGAGGAGAGGAAAAGAACAAGGATTCATTCCTAAGGAAAGAAAGGGCATGAATGCTAGCCTGGAATGAGATTTAAACTACAATCTCCTTCAGTTGAGACTATAGTGCTGTAACTGCTGAGTCACCCATTGGAAAAGATTTAAACCGTGCATTTCAGTCAGTTCTGATTAACCATTTTTAGGTGAGATTGGCCAGAATTCTTCCCATAGACTGACAAATCCTTGCCTACTGTTCAAACTAGAGAGACCATAAACAGCCTAGCTTATTTGGTAGTATCTCTTTTCTTGTTTCTTTTGTTTTCTATGGTTCCACATCTGACCATCTTAAATTTCATGATTTTGAACAATTTGCATGAAAGACTTGCATTTTCTGAAACATATGAAAACCCTCAGTAAGAGATCCCAGTCCTTGGGCAGTGTAACTTACTGTATGGAACTGTTTTTCTAGGCACCCGAGATCATCCGAATGGAGGAAGTTAATCCATTTAGTTTTCAATCTGATGTCTATTCATATGGTGTTGTGCTATTTGAACTAATGACAGGAGAGCTGCCATACTCCCACGTAAACAACCGAGATCAGGTAAGTTGGCAATATATTCAAAACGTAACTTTTTAAAAACTAACTAGTACTTGGCATTCATCTTCTCCTCTGTCCCTTGTTTTTTTTTCTGCTTTTTCCCTTTGCCACACTACTGTGGGCTAGTGACTTGTTCTGCACCTCTGATAATGCTACAGTGTAACCGGATGGCACAGATCGGTTGTCCAGGTTGACTTGGTTGTTTATTTATTTATTTTTCCCTTCTCTGCCTCTCCCAGTAGCAAAATTCCTCCTTATCATGAACCAACTGAAACTGGATAATTGTTTTATGGGGATCTGTAGAAGCAATGACCTACAGTTTGTGGTACATGTTTTGTAGATTTTTTTTCATCTGTGCTGGTGTAGTTTTACAGGCGCCAAAAGCCATATGATGGCATTCTTCACGTGTGAACCAAGGCATTTGATGTAAGCAGACCATTAAATCGTGAGGAGTCCCACAGCTGAGCCTGAACCTGTTAACACATGCACTTTCCAGCAGAAGCCCCAGACATTGATCAGCAGCAAAAGTCTAGCAGGTCCCTCTTCCCAAGCCAATTTTACAATTGCTACCCTGACTGATACCACCTAACAGCAAAGAGTGAGAAATTATATTGGGATCTTCCAATCTATATGGTTTAATGCTACACTTGGTGGTGTTTTAACCACTAGATATCTATCTGTTTTACCTTTTACTTACAAACCTTTAATTTCATAGTGATGATTGGAAAATTGCACATGTCACTCTGCTTTTTAAAAAAGGAGAGAGGGAAACCAGGGAATTATAGACCAGTTAGCCTAACATCTGTTGTGGGGAAAATGCTGAAGTCTATAATTAAGGATAGGGTGACTGAACACCTCAAGAATTTTCAGTTAATCAGAGAGAGCCAGCATGGATTTGTGAAAGGTAGGTCGTGCCTGACAAACCTGATTGAATTCTTTGAAGAGGTGACTAAAGTAGTGGACAGGGGAATGTCAATGGATGTTATTTATATGGATTTCCAAACGGCATTTGATAAAGTCCCACATAAGAGATTGTTAGCTAAGATAGAAGTCCATGGAATCGAGGGAAAAGTACAGTCTTGGTTAGGAAGTTGGCTGAGCGAAAGGTGACAGAGAGTAGGGATAATGGGAAGGTACTCACATTGGCAGGATGTGACTAGTGGAGTCCCGCAGGGATCTGTCTTGGGGCCTCAATTATTCACAATATTTATTAACGACTTAGATGAAGGCATGGAAAGTCTCATATCTAAGTTTGCTGATGACACAAAGATTGGTGGCATTGTCAGCAGTGTAGATGAAAACATAAAATTACAAAGGGATATTGATAGATTAGGTGAATGGGCAAAATTGTGGCAAATGGAATTCAATGTAGGCAAATCATCCACTTTGGATCAAAAAAGGATAGAACAGGGTACTTTCTAAATGTTAAAAAGTTAAAAACAGTGGATGTCCAAAATGACTTAGGGGTTCAGGTACATAGATCATTGAAGTGTCATGAACAGGTGCAGAAAATAATCAATAAGGCTAATGGAATGCTGGCCTTTATATCTCGAGGACTAGAGTACAAGGAGGCAGAAGTTATGCTGCAGCTGTACAAAACCCTGGTTAGACCGCACCTGGAGTACTGTGAGCAGTTCTGGGCACCACACCTTCGGAGGACATATTGGCCTTGGAGGGAGTGCAGCGTAGGTTTACTAGAATGATACCCGGACTTCAAGGGTTAAGTTACGAGGAGAGATTACACAAATTGGGGTTGTATTCTCTAGAGTTTAGAAGGTTAAGGGGTGATCTGATTGAAGTTTATAAGATATTAAGGGGAACAGATAGGGTGGATAGAGAGAAACTATTTCCGTTGGTTGGGGATTTTAGGATTAGGGGGCACAGTCTAAAAATTAGAGCCAGACCTTTCGGAAGTGAGATTAGAAAACATTTCTACACACAAAGGGTGGTAGAAGTTTGGAATTCTATTCCGCAAACGGCAATTGATACTAGCTCAATTGCTAAATTTAAATCTGAGATAGATAGCTTTTTGGCAATCAAAGGTATTAAGGGATGTGGGCCAAAGGCAGGTATATGGAGTTAGATCACAGATCAGCCATGATCTTATCAAATGGTGGAGCAGGCTCGAGGGGCTGAATGGCCTACTCCTGTTCCTATGTTCCTATGTCATGAACTATTTTGATTTCTTTCCTAATTCAGAACTCCAATTTTGAAATGCTATGAATTCAATTTATAATATATTAAATTGGGTATGTATGCTACACACTCCTTATTTGAGTCACAGTCACTCCTGCATCCGCATGCCTCTGCCACTAGACGGAACTTTAACAACAACTTGCATTTATATAGCGCCTTTAACGTTGTAAAACATCCCAAAGTGCTTCAACTCTAAGGCGCTTCATGGATTCCAGAAGCTGCAGATTGCCATACCAATACCTGCAGCATCACTAATGAATTCTGAGGGAAACTTGCCTAATCCTGAATTTCTGTTGGCAAAACCAAGGGAGACCCACTAGTTATTTACAAATATTGGAAGGATGTTTTATAGCCTGTACTTTCATTGGGATCTAAAGGAAGTATTGGCTGTTCCTCTCTTTTATTTAGCCGATCCTCACATAATTCCACTGATCCTGGTCAGCAGATGTGTTTTTAACCCTATTTCTAGTTTCTTCAGAGCGTTCTGTGGTTTAGTACCTTTGTTTAATTTTACTTTATTAACAGTAAATATTTCCAGCCATTCTTGTAAATATCATGCAGCTGGAAGGTTCTAAGGGAAATTCAGTACTCACAGACCCCTTTAACTTGGGAATAATAAGACCTCACCAATCTTACTGGGTGGTTTCCAGAAATAATATAGAGTACAACATTGCAACAACAGCTCCCAGTTTAAGGATCCTTGTTTAATCATAGTTACATCTCCAAAGTCCATCAGTTAGACTAACCATTGAACAAACCGAATAAAGATGTGTGCTTTTTTTGTGAGTTACAGTTTTCCTGTGCTGCCCATGTTAAAAGCCTATTCCCATAGGCATTTTCCAGTGCACGTGCCCATTGTCTATCACCGTATGTCAGCAAAAAGTAACCAGTCGCATCATTCAACATATCCTGAAGTGATTTAGTAAAATTGGTACGGCAGTCAGAAACAAATGTTGGGACAGTCTACAAGCTAATGGCACACCTGTTTCATTTTGAATATGACCAACTGCTACATGAGTAATCAAATGGAAATTTGAATTTGGAAACTGGGTGTGGTATGTGGAAGTATTAAAATGCTTTTTTTTAAAAATAGCTACATGTAACCATTTGAATTGTTGGGAATTCTCTTCGTTGGATGACTGAATCCATGCCCATTACATGCCCATACAATATACTTTAATCAGGTCTGACAGCTGCTTTGGATGTTAATTAGTTAAGAACGATAATAGATCCCCCATACACTGTCAATTTTGATCATCACTCGCTGATTGTTGTTCTACTTTTGAAGGGCCTAGTTTTTTTCAAATAGAGCGCCAATTATTAATCGCCATAAATTGTCAATACTCACACAACGTCACTCTAAGTGCAGTCTTCGAGTTTTCAGTCATAGCTTCTATTTATCATTCTCTCCTATTTACAACTCTTTCTAAATAAACAAAGTAATGCAAATATCCGTCCAGAATTGTATCAGTCCGCATTGAAAGTTATTTCATAGGGATTTGGTTATTGAAGTGATCTATCTGAAAGATTTCTGAGGTAAACTATATCATGTTAGAACAAAGCCCTTTTGTTACTTTCTGTTTACTTTCACTTTGTTAGGCTGGCAAATTGAAAATGACAGTAAGAGGGTTCCACACTACCACCAGTTTATATAAACAACACACTGAAAAGCATATTTCTTACAGTTTTATTAACATTTCATATTTTTTCATCCAATTCGCAAAACACATTAAATTTTGTATTTGCCTTTGTCTTTACATGATTAGATTATTTTCATGGTGGGCCGAGGGTTTTTAACACCTGACCTCAGTAAACTCTACAAAAATTGTCCAAAAGCAATGAAGAGACTTGTCGCAGACTGTTTGAACAGGAACAAGGATGACCGACCCCTCTTTCCTCAGGTAAGACCAAAGATAGTGAGGGAGTCTGCCAATTTACTAATGATAAACCAAGTAACGATGAGGGTTATATTTTTATTTCATATTTGTTGCTGAGGCTAGCTGGACAAGTTTGTGAATTGATCTCGTACATACTTTGCACACCATGGGTAAACTGAACTATATAACCAAATCAGCAGAGTACAAGTGAAAAAATGTTACGATAAAACTGAACTTTGGTGAGCCCTTGAGGACTATGTCCAATTCTGGTCACTAAGACACAAAAGAAACTTGGAATACTTGGAGGCAGTTCAGAGAAGAGCCATGAGATTAATCCCCAGAATCATAGGACTGAATGAGCCCTGAGAAATTAGCCATGAGATTAGAGAAATTTAGGCTCTTTAGTCTTGAAATAAGGTGACTGAGAGGAACCTTATAAAGTATAGGTTATTACATGGTATAGAAAAGGTAAATCCAGAGCTTTACTTCAAAGTAAACCAAGACAGTAGAACAACGGATCATACGTGAAGGGTAAATTTAGATCTGATGTCAAAGAAATTCTGCAAAAGGTGATCAACACTCTGAATAGACTTCCAGAAAAAGTAGCGGAGGCAGAAACTTTATTTAAGAACCTATTGGATGGCATGATTAGGGGAATTATAGGTTTTTGGATGAAAGAACCAAGATGATCTGTAGTCACCTTGTGATTAGGAAACCATCTGAGCAGGGCTCGTGCAATTCAATATGTTGTAGAAGTCTGCTGCTAGACTTAGAAAAGAGTAATCCATGTCACAAGCAAATTATAGAAGCTTGCATAACAACTACCAGGCATACTGGGGAAATTGTATATCACCAGATAGAACTAAAATGTGCTTTGATAGCACTACCAGTTGCATACCCGTCAGACAACCATCCTCCGTGATGTTTTTTAAGTAGTTTGATTACAGTTGCAAATATCCTCTGACAGCAACAATGTGGGAATTTGTTCCACTTTAGGGGTGATTTTAGGCTTAGTTGTGTGTCTTTGCCCCCTCTCTGAACTGCTGTTGGTTGTATTTTTATCATTTGATGTAGCAAGGGAAGAGGGAGTCTTAGCTATGTTTTAAACAATAGCCAAGTTGCCACATAGGCCTCAGAGCTTTTGCAGGAACCAGTGAATTCAAGGCAAGGGTCTTTTATTTCTTTGGGGACTGGAAAAGGGGTTCTAAGCACCTTTCTATGACCCATGATCCCAGGGCTCTTGAAAGAAAGTTCCAACAGCATCCAACCCCACTGGTTCCTTGCAGTAACTTCAGATTTCCTGCTCTACCCACATCCATGTCTATCCTTGTCCTCTAACTGTGATGAAGGTTCAGGAGCCAGACATACTTATATCATAAAAATTGAAAGAAACTATGACTGTGAGTGCTTAGGCCAGAGGTCATGTCTTTTCTTCAGATTATACACTGACATGTCTCAAACTGAGCATATGTTCAATGCACTCTCCCAAGACATTGTTTTTTTCTGGGCTAAATGTCAGAAAGAATTAGAAAGAGTGCTGAAGGACAGATTCCAAAATCCTAAGTGCTGTGCAACCAAAACATTCATTTCTAAAATTGTCTGAGTGATTGCCTGTGCATTTCTAATGGAGCATATCCCCCTGTTACCAATTGGTAGAATTTAACAGTCCTAGTGACATTAAAGAGCGTTTCATGTGCACATTACTTGAGCTAACATTTATTATAATAGTATTCAGGATATCTACAAGTAATTGTACATCTCAAGGCACATTATTGCCACAACTATGCAGCCAAGAAAAACCCGCAGTATGCTAGGGCTGTACTTGAAATCAATTCAGTTCTCCCTGCCTTCATTGAGGCACTAAAGTGGTTGGGGTAGTCCATAGGGTGAGAGGGGAACTTTGAACACTAGGAAAAAGATAGATTACTCATCAATAGTTATAATATAGTTTGCATTTTTCAACTGAAATTATGCTCCACGTACCATGCCCTTCTCTCTACTGATAGATTATCAGTCTCTCCTAAGTTAGTCTTTGTATGGGTCTGCTTTTTTACTATTAAAAAATCAAAGTGAGGGACCAAAGCTCCTTGTGCAGGATACTGTCAAGATTGAAAAGTTTAAGAGATATAAATCAAGAAGTAGTGATTAATGAGCTATGCTTCGGTATTAGAAGCCTGAAGATTGTAGGAAGTAGGAAAGGCTGAGGGGGGTAAAGCATTCCACTGTTTTGAGGTGCCATGAAAGAATGAGTTAGCATACTGTCATGAATTTTGATTTCAACACCTTGAAGTTGAATGGAGGAGCAAGGGCATGTACAATGGCATATTTAGAGCTTTGGAGCTTAAAAGAAACAAGATAGAAAAATTAAAATGAGCATAGACTATAGTAGTGTCAATAAAATAAAAGCAAGAAATGTTGCAGGGATTGGGGGAGGGGGTTGGATACTAAATGTAAGCGAGACATTGTCTACCAAATGGCAAGATCTTGTTTGTATCCTGTCCAGAAGAGTGAAAGGGGTGCTAGGGGAGCTTCTCCAGATATGGGAAGTTATACAGAAGTTTAAGTTTTACAGTTTGCAGAGAAGAAGGTTATAGCAGATTTCATTGAGATGTATAAAGTATTAAATGGTACACAGCAATAGATAAGATAAAGTGAGGCATGTTGATAACCACTGTTGGTCATAATGATCACCTGAAATGGACACTCCTTATGTATTATTGCACAGAGGAAAACATGTGAGTCTGCCTGAAGTCTTTTAAGGCCATGTGCCTCTTTTTTTCTCTATTCTTCTTCCTCCCACCCACACAATTAGATAGATTGCTTGTAACATGTTATATAGCTTCTTTTAAAGAATGATGATTACTGCCTTTAAAAATAAGTACTCAACCCTACTATTGTATAGTATTATATGACAAGTACTGTAATAAAACAATTACCGTATTGCATTGCTCATTTCTTAACTAATTTAATTTAAAGTTGTGGACCTCTACTAGTTGAATTTAAATGTTAAGAGCATATTTGGATATTTTATTTCTTGTTCAATGTAAAGAACATTTTGATTTTAGCTTTGATTTAGAAGTAATGTTAGGAAAACAAACTCACTCTGAGCTTTGCAGGAGATGAGTACAGTTAGCCTGGAGGCACAAGGCTCCCATTTCTACCATTAAATTACATTCCCACAGGTAGGCTGGAATGATTGACTGCATTAGGAATCTGAAGACTCAAATTTCAGTTTATATAATTAGATGGAATTCTAGATGCAGAATAAAATAAATACAGGAGATGATTAATAGCATCCAGACATAGAACTGGGAGATGTACTTTAAGGATTTTTTTTGTAATTGGTTTACAAAGAGAAAACTGCATTTCTATTGAACAGTTGAATAGATAAAAGACTCCTGCAGCATTGTGATATCACAAAAAGTTTCTTAAAAATAGTTATTACAAAGAAGAATACAATTAAATGCTGTTGTATGGATTAGATTAGAATGGATAAAAGTTCCTAATCATAATTAGGAATTTACTGATAAACAAAGAAATAAAACAGCAGTGGGAAACATTTAAAACGGTGATTAATAGAGTCCAGGGGAAATATATCCCACTAAAAAGAAAGAACAAATTAGCCAGTAATGATGCATCATGGATAAATAAAGAAATGAGGGCAAAATTGAAACGAAAGATAAAGACATACACTAAGTACACAGACAACAAAGGAGAGGATGATAAAAGGGAATACGAAAAGGTTAGGAAAGAAGGTAAAATAAAAACAATTAGGAAGACAAAGAGAAACTAAAAAATTAAATTATCAAGGTATATAAAAAGAAATAGTAAAATATTCTACAGACACATAAATAACAAAAGAAAAATCAGGTTGGGGATAGGTCCACTATAAAGGCCACGATAAACTTACAGGTAATGATAGTGAATTGGCAGAAATATTAAATAATTACTTTGCCACAGTATTTACCAGGGAGACTAACATGGTGCGCATGACATTAGAAGAAGAGATCAAAAAAGATATAAAGACATTTAAGATAGAAAGGGGGAAGATAATTGATAAACTAATCAAACTTAGAGAGGATAAAGCCCCTGGTCCGGACGGATTGCATCCGTGCATCTTAAAAGAAGTTAGGGAAGAGATAACAGAAGCACTATTATCATAGAATCATAGAATCATAGAAGTTACAACATGGAAACAGGCCCTTCGGCCCAACATGTCCATGTCGCCCAGTTTATACCACTAAGCTAGTCCCAATTGCCTGCACTTGGCCCATATCCCTCTATACCCATCTTACCCATGTAACTGTCCAAATGCTTTTTAAAAGACAAAATTGTACCCGCCTCTACTACTGCCTCTGGCAGCTCGTTCCAGACACTCACCACCCTTTGAGTGAAAATACCTAAGATGCATCCCATCTGGACCAGGGACTTATCTACTTTAAGTACAGCCAGCCTTTCTAGTACCTCCTCATTCTCAATTTTTAGCACATCCAGTATCTGAACTACTTCCTCTTTTACTGTGACTTTGGCAGCATCTTCTTCCTTGGTAAAGACAGATGCAAAATACTCATTTAGTACCTCAGCCAGGCTATGATTGTTACATATATATAACAATTCATTAGAAAAGGGAATAGTGCCAGAGGACTGGCGGACAGTTAATGTGATTCCTATATTTAAATAAGGAGATAGAACAAGTCGAGGGAACTATAGACCAATTAGCTTAACATCGGAGGTAGCAAAGATAATTGAATCCTTACTCAAAGATAGAAAAATATCTAGAAACCGAAAATAAAATGTAACAAAGGTAATGCAATAGTCATGGGGGACTTTAATCTTCATTTAGAACCATAGAAAAGATACAGCACAGAAGGGGGCCATTCGGCCCATCGTGTCCGCGCTGGCTCGAAGAACAACCAGGTGCCCATTCTAATCCCACCTTCCAGCACCCGGTCCGTAGCCCTGCAGCTAACAGCACTTTAGGTGCAGGTCCAAGTACTTTTTAAAAGAGTTGATTGTCCCTGCCTCTATCACCAATTCGGGCAGCAAATTCCATACACCCACCACCCTCTGGGCTAGACTGGACAAATCAAATTGGCAAAGGCAGTCTGGAGGATGAGTTTGTGGAATGCATTCAAGACAGTTTCCTAGAACAATATGTCATGGAACCAACCAGGGAACAGGCTATTTTAGATCTTGTATTGTGTAATGAGACCAGGTCAATTGTAATCTCACAGTAGAGGATCCTCTGGGGAAGAGTGATCATGCTATGATAAACTCAATGTGAAATTCGAAGAGTGACATCCTTAAGTCCGAAACTAGAGTTTTAAACTTAAATAAAGCCAATTACGTAGGTATGAGGGGCGAGTTGGCTAAGGTAGATTGGGAAATTAGATTAAAAGGTATGATGGTAGATAAGCAATGGCAAACATTTAAAGAAATATTTCAGTATTCTTAACAAATATACATTGAGAAATAAAAACTCCACGGGAAAATTGATTCATCCATGGCTAACTAAAGAAGTTAAGGATAGTATTAGATTAAAAGAGGAGGCCTGTAATGTTGCCAAGAAGAGTAGTAAGCCTGAGGATTGGGAGTGTTTTAGAAACCAGCAAAGGATGACCAAAAAATTGATGATAAGGGAGAAAATAGAATATGAAAGTAAACAAGCAAGAAATATAAAAACTGATTCTAAGAGTTTCTACGAGTATGTAAAAAGGAAGAGAGTAGCAAAAGTAAACGTTGGTCCCTTAGAGGCTGAGACAGGAGAAATTATAATGGGGAATAAGGAAATGGCAGAGACGTTAAACAAATATTTTGTATCTGTCTTCACAGTAGAAGACACAAAAAGCATACCAGAAATAGTGGGGAACCAAGGGGCTAATGAGAGTGAGGAATTTAAAGTAATTAATATCAGTAGATAAAGTACTGGAGAAACTAATGGGACTAAAAGCCGATAAATCCCCTGGACCTGATGGCCTACATCCTGTTACAAACTGGATAGCCAGGTGGTGAAGGATAGAATACTAGAGCCTAGTCTTCAGTTACTTCAAGCCTTTACTCACAGAGATCCACATTATTATTATTATTATTGTTATTATTATTATTATTACCACCACCACCACCACACCCTAGATCAGCTCTCTTATAAATGGATACAAGAGAGTTCTCAATTGATATGCACCACCTGAATACAGTTAACACTAATTGATAGAAATTACACGGATACAACTAACACATCCCAGGGTTCTAAAAGAGGTGGCTGCAGAGATAGTGGATGCATTGGTTATGAACTTCCAAAATTCCATAGATTCTAAAATGGTCCCAGTGGATTGGAAGGTAGCAAATGTAACCCTGCTATTCAAGAAAGGAGGAAGAGAGAAAACAGGGAACTGCAGGCCAGTTAGCCTGACATCAGTCGTCGGGAAAATGCTGGAATCCATTAAGGAAGTGGTGACAGGGCACTTAGAAAATTATAATATGATTAGGCAGAGTCAACATGGTTTTATGAAAGAGAAATTGTGTTTGATAAATTTATTAGAGTTTTTTGAGGATGTAACTAGCAGGAGATTGTAGTCAAATTTGGATTTTCAAAAGGCCTTTGATAAGATGCCACGTAAGAGGTTGTTACGCAACATAAGGGCTTATGGAGTTGGGGGTAATAATATTAGCATGGATAGAGGATTGGTTAATGGACAGAAAACAGAGATTAGGGATAAACGGATCATTTTCAGGTTGGCAGGCTGTAACTAGTGGGGTGCGGCAGGGATCAGTGCTTGGGCCTCAGCTATTTACAGTTTTTATATTAATGACTTAGATGAAGAGACCAAGTGTAATGTATCCAAGTTTGCTGACGATACAAAGCTAGGTGGGTAAGTAAGCTGTGAGGAGGATGCAAAGTATCTGCAAAGGGATATAGACAGGTTAAATGAGTGGGCAAGAAGGTGGCAGATGGAGTATAATGTGGGGAAATGTGAGGTTATTCACTTTGGTAGGAAGAATAGGAAAACAGAATATCTTTTAAATGATGAGAAACTATTAAATGTTGGTGTTCAGAGAGATTTGGGTGTCCTCATACAAGAAACACAAAAAATTAGCATGCAGGTACAGCAAGCAATTAGGAAGGCAAATGGCATGTTGGCCTTTATTGCAAGGGGGTTGGAGTACAAGAGTAAGGAAGTCTTACTACAATTGTACAGAGCTTTGGTGAGACCTCACCTGGAGTACTGTGTACAGTTTTGGTCTCCTTTATCTAAGGAAGGATATACTTAGAGGTGGTGCAATGTAGGTTCATTAGATTGATTCCTGGGATGAGAGGATGGTCCTAAGAAGAGAGATTGAGTAGAATAGGCCTATAGTCTTTGGAGTTTAGAAGAAAGAGAGGTGATCTCATTGAAATATACAAGATTGTGAGGGGGCTTGACAGGGTAGATGCTGAGAGGTTGTTTCCATTGGCTGGAGAGTCTCGAACTAAGGGCATAGTCTCAGGATAAAGAATCGGCCATTTAAAACTGAGATGAGGAGGAATTTCTTCACTCAGAGGGTTGTGAATCTTTGGAATTCTCTACCCCAGAGTGCTGTGGATGCTGAGTTGTTGAGTGTATTCAAGGCGGAGATAGATTTTTGGACTCTAGGGGAATTGAGGGATATGATCGGGCGGGAAAGTGGAGCTGAGGTCGAAGATCAGCCATGATCTTATTGAATGGCGGAGCAGGCTTGAGGGGCCGAATGGCCTACTCCTGCTCCTATTTCTTATGTTGTTATAATGAAGAATAGTCAGCATGGATTTCAAAAGGGAAGGTCATGCTTGATCAATCTTATTGAATTCTTTGAAGAAGTAACAGAAGGGGTAGGCAAGGATATTGCAGTAGATGTAATATATTTGGATTTTCAAAATATAAAGTAGTAGACTCATGAGTCAGGGGACAAGCAGAATGGATAGCAAGCTGGCTACAAAACAGAAAACCGAGTAAGGGTTAAAGGTAGTTACTCAGACTGGCAAAAGGTGAGAAGTGATGTTCCACAAGGAACAGTACTGGGACCACTGTTTACATAAACGATTTGGACTCTGGAATCAGAAGTACAATTCCAAAATTTGCACATGACACCAAATTGAGGAGTATAGTTAATACCGAGGAGGACTGTGACAAGATACAGGACGACACTTATAAACTTGCAGAATGGGCGTGTAATTGTTAAATGAATTTCAATATAGGTAAGTGTGAGGTATTCCATTTTGGTAGGAAGAATGAATGCGCCACATACTGCTTGGATAATAGTCTAAATCGGGTAAAGGAGCAGAGGGATGTTGGGGTACAGATACAAATCACTAAAAGTAACAAAGCAGGTTAATAAGGCCATAAAAAAAACAAACCAAGCACTGAGGTTCATGTCGAGGGATGGAATTGAAAAGCAGAGAAGTTGTGTTAAGCTTTGTATTGAACCTTGGTTAGACCACACTTGGAGTACTGTGAACAGTTATAGTCTCCATTATTATTAAAAGGATATAGAGGCACTGGAGGAGATGCAAAAAAGATTTACTAGGATGATACTAGAACTGAGAGGTTATACCTATCGAGAAAGATTGAATAGGCTGGGGCTCTTTTCTCTAGAAAAGAGAACACTGGGGGGGCTGACCTGCTAGAGATCTTTAAGATTATGAAAGGGTTTAATAGGGTAGACATAGAGAAAATGTTTCCACTTGTGGGGGAGACGAGAACTAGGGGCCATAAATATAATAGTCACTAATAAATCCAATGGGGCATTCAGGAGAAACTTCGTTACCCAGAGAGTGGTTAGAATGTGGAACGTGCTACCACAAGGAGTAGTTGAGGTGACGAGCATAGATGCATTTAAGGGGAACATACGAATTAAGAGCAGGAGTAGGCCATTCGGCCCCTCGAGCCTGCTCTGCCATTTGATAAGATCATGGCTGATCTGATTGTGATCTCAACCCTATTTTCTCGTCTACCTACTATAACCTTTGACTCCCTTATTAATCAGGAATCTATCTAACTCAGCCTTAAAAATATTCAATGACCCTGCCTCCACCGCTCTCTGGGGAAGGGAGTTCCACAGACTCACGACCCTCTGAGAGAAAAAATTTCTCCTCATCTCTGACTTAAATGGGAGACCACTTATTTTTAAACTGTGGCCCCTAGTTCTAGTCTCTCCCACAAGGGGAAACATCCTCTCAGTATCTACCCCTTCTAGTCCCCTCAGGATCTTATATGTTTCAATAAGATCACCTCTCATGCTTCTAATCTCCAGTGTATACAGGCCCAACTTGTCCAACCTTTCCTCATAAGTTAACCTCCTCATCCCAGGAATCAGTCGAGTGAACCTTCTCTGAACCGCCTCCAAAGCAATAGTATTCTCGATGTGGTCTCACCAATGCCGTGTACAAATGTAGCAAAACATCTCTACTTTTATATTCCATTCCCCTTGCAATAAATGACAACCTTCCATTTGCCTTCCTAATCACATGCTGTACCTGCATACTAACCTTTTGTGATTCATGTACTAGGACACCCAGATCCCTCTGTACCTCAGAGTTCTGCAATTTCTCTCCATTTAAATAATATGCTGCTTTTCTATTCTTCCTGCCAAAGTGGACAAGTTCACATTTTCCCACATTATACTCCACCTGCCAAATTTTTGCCTATTCACTTAACCTATCTATATCCCTTTGTAGACTCCTTATGTCCTCTTCACAACTTACTTTCCTACCTACCTTTGTGTCATCAGCAAATTTAGCAACCATACATTCGGTCCCTTCATAAGTCATTAGAACATAAGAACATAAGAAATAGGAGCAGGAGTAGGCCAATCGGCCCCTCGAGCCTGCTCCACCATTCAATAAGACCATGGCTGATCTGATCCTAACCTCAAATCTAAATTCATGTCCAATTTCCTGCCCGCTCCCCGTAACCCCTAATTCCCTTTACTTCTAGGAAACTGTCTATTTCTGTTTTAAATTTATTTAATGATGTAGCTTCCACAGCTTCCTGGGGCAGCAAATTCCACAGACCTACTACCCTCTGAGTGAAGAAGTTTCTCCTCATCTCAGTTTTGAAAGAGCAGCCCCTTATTCTAAGATTATGCCCCCTAGTTCAAGGTTCACCCATCCTTGGGAACATCCTCACCACATCCACCCGATCAAGCCCCTTCACAATCTTATATGTTTCAATAAGATCGCCTCTCATTCTTCTGAACTCCAATGAGTAGAGTCCCAATCTACTCAACCTCTCCTCATATGTCCACCCCCTCATCCCTGGGATTAACCATTGATATAGTTTGTAAGCTAGATAAACACAAGAAGGAGAAAGCAATAGAAGATATGCTGGTAGGGTTAGATGAAGTAGGGAAGAAGGAGTCTCATGTGGAGCATAAACACCGACATGGACCCGTTGGGCCAAATGACCTGTTTCTGTGCTGTACATTCTATGTAATAACTTCATATAACTTGAATTGCCATACTTCAATTACATAAAATGCTTGTATTAGCAAATGATTGCTATTGCCTGATTTTTAAAAAAAAATTCTCCTTTCTGAAATTGTTACAGATTTTATCTTCTGTTGAACTATTGCAACATTCATTACCCAAAATACACCGTAGTGCCTCAGAACCCTCTCTACATCGAGCTGCACACACTGATGACTTGAATCCTTTAACCCTAACATCAACGAGAGTGATTGCTTGCTAACGGATCTCGCATCAAGAGCCATGGAGAAAGCTGTACGGTTATGTTTCTTTGGATGGTGCAGGCAGATGAATAATATGCAGCACCCTTTCACTTGCAATCAATCCTGAAAGCTGCTATTGATCGGATTTAATGATATTAACTAGTAAGATAAAAGTACATCCATTTCATTTAATGTGTGGATTCCTGGTAAATTTCATGAAGCCTGTTCTGGAGATGGACAAACAACTGACTCCTACACCTTGGACTCTTGTGTCGTATCATGTCCACTGCCTGCCTTCAGTGCTTATCACCAGGCTTCAGACTGTGCACTGGTGCAAAATGGCTGGATTGGAGATGGGTATTTTTAGATAACTGTATCACAGCATGCTACATGATGATCCAACCACCAAGCAACTTGCTTATCAAAGAAGACCTTTCTAAAGCAAACATGCACCGGCTTTAAATTGACTTAGTAAATGTGAGGGTTAAAGGTGGACTAATGTGGTAAACTGTGAGTCTGTATGATATAACAAGTTTGTTGAAGTGGTTATAAATAATTGGGAGGTTTATTATTTCAATTTTATGTTTGGTTTTTTTTGCTATTGAGTGGGGATAACATGGTATTCAATTGGATACCTGTAGAATTGTTGTCAGTCCCATGTATTTTAATAAAATAAGTTAAATTTTTATTTTATACAGAACTATATGCAGTTATTTTAGATTGGTCAATTACTTCAGAACTTTAGATAAATTCTGTAATAACATTTTTTAATTAACAGCTTACTTTCTTGAACATTAAAATGCCAAAAGGCCATGGGTGTGCTATTAACTGCACCTGAGGAACAGTATAAAAACATCGAATAGAAAACAAGAGGCTGCTTCAACCAGTTTCACCCATTAACATTCATTTCTATTTGCTGCAGTTCCAGTTTAGCCAGAAGAGCATGCAGGCCTAAACTTTTGTGTGTCTGTGTTATTCCTTGGTCCAGCATAAAACTGTTTGTATTAATAGTTTTATAACCCATCTTGCTAACTTTATCAAGTTAAGTTAGTGATTTTTCTCTCTGCCAATTTTCTCTCCTGCCCTTCTTTCCTATAGGTGTTAAGTTCTTGATGGAGCATTGTTCAATGGTCAATGATTGCCCGACTGCTCATTCTTCATGTGTGAACTGAGATAGTGAATGTCAGTAGGCTATTTGACTGCAGTGGCATTACAGCCAAGCTTGATCTTTTCTCACCAGTGCCCACATACATGCACTTCCATGGGGAATGGGAATCCTGGCCTACTTTCTTCTCCTTTCTGCAAGTATGCAAAAGCCATTCTTGTACTCCTACCACTGCCCTGGCTGAGATCAGGTGATTCTTCACACTGGGAATTGAACCTGGGAATTTCTTGGGCTGTACGGTTCAACTAATCACTGTCTAAACCAGCTGAGCCATCAGGGCAGTATTATGTGAGTGGTTTTATTTAATTTTTTTTTGTGCAGAAGGCCAGTGCAAGTCCTTCATTCTCCCACTAAAAATAGTGAGTTTTGTAGGGCTGCTGGTACCTGTGAAACTAAACCCCATGATGAATCACCAGAGGAGGGGAAAAACTGGAGGGAAGCGGAGAGCAGGAAAAATTGGGCATGATTGTGTATTTAACAGGCATCCTGTTTATGGCTGGATAAAAAATTTTCCTGACATCTTGCCAACATTAGTCAGTGAAGTGAATGTGTGATGTGCTTAAATACTGTTCCATGTCTGCCAACTGAAGGTGCACTCAGCACTACAGGATTTTCTCTCCCTGGAAGTAATAGTAGTTGTGTCAAAATGGTGGCAGTGAATTGAAAGAGACCATTTGCCTGTATAAAATGTTCTCCATAATATTAGAAAATCAGTGACCAGTTTAATAACAAATCATTATTCACATCTGAAAGAGTTTGCATCAATAAGCCAAACTGACTTGTAAGCCAGGTTATAATAGATATATAAGCGGGTGGTTTAGGATTGCTGTTAGAATCCCAATATTGAATTACTGCCTTAAAGATGTAATGTATTTTACTGAAGTGCCACATAATCTTAAACGTTAAAGGTGATTCTACACAAAATGTCTCCTCCTTGTCTGCCCCTGACTGGCAGCTGGAAAGCATAAAACAGAAATGGGGAGGACTGAGGTGCACGAGTAGGTGTAAAGGTTCTTCTCTTCATGGTATTTAGGATGATGTGGCAATTTGGCAGAATATCCTTTATTTTTGAAAACTTACTGCAGCAATGGTTAGCTGCTAGGAGATCACCTGTGCCATTTCTCATGAGTTTGGGAACCTGGAGCACAGCTTCTGATGTTTACTGCTGTCCCATTGTAGCCTAAGCACATCAGCTATTCTCACATCGCTGTAAAATAACAAACGGATGGAATGTATCATATGACTGTCTTGAGCTGAAAATATTGTACACCTTACTGATTGAAAGATACAGGACTCCGATAAAATATTTGTAATTTTTATACCTAGCACTTTACAAAACTTACAAGTCATTTTGTTCTTCCCTCCCCCATATCTCTTATTCCCAGTTATGTACATTACAAATAATTTACTTTTGCTCTACCTCACAGTGGATGTTCAGTATTTGCCTAAGATGCAAATACTTTCACTTGTTTGTTTGTTCTTCCCCCTCCAAAAACATTTTTTTCCTCAGTTATTTACATGATTATAAAATGTTTTTCTCCTTCCTATGGTGGATTTTTAATTCTTGATGAAGATGGTGGTGGTGAAACTTTGGCCAGGAAGTTTTTAAATGACCAGCACAATAGTAGGTCACTCCCATTGGCCTTTGCCTAGCTTATAGATTTTGCCTGTAATATTAGAGGTTAGCATTAAAAAAACCTTCAAACATCGCCTCTGGCTTAGCAACAGAGAAAAATCTCATCCAAACCAACATAATTTTAACTTAATTCCCTAAACTGCAGGGATGGGAGAGTGAAATCTTTTTTTCAGGATTGTTTTCACTGCTTGCACCAACAATTTGTACATTTTCTGCCTGGTTGTCATATGACAGGAGATCTCACTCGCTCTCTCACCACCTTTCCATTGGAGTCAGAACTCTGATCATTTTCCACCTGGTTATCATGTGATGTGTTTTGCATTGTGGGTGCACAAAAGCAGGGTGAAAACATAATGCCCATTATGCATTTTTTTTTAAACATACAGTTTGTTAAAAGCTGCTGAAAAACCCCAGCACCCAGGCCTGGGTAAAATCTCCATTTGAAGTCCAGGCTTCAGACAGAAGGTCAGCAAATCTTGGGAAAACTTTACCCATTATTTCTATCATTTAAAAAATGAATTTTCAGGATGGTGCATTTTTCTGTGTTTGTTATTCATATTATTTCTAGCTGTAGACACTCACTTAAGGGAAAAAGAAAATAGTCAAAACCAGTGTGAAGAAATTATTTGAGCTGTTTGATTGGTTTTGTGGTACTTATTGAATTATGAATGATAGCTTGGGGAATTAAAAAGTAGGGATTTAATTGCTCAGTTTTTTTGCTGGTCACACAATTCTTATTGGTACTTTTTGCTGCTTCTACATTGTATACATTTAGTCAATCAGATTTGATTGGCTCAATTAACTACTTGTCTGTTAAATTACCAATCACAATTTTATGCCCAATGCTTTAGAACTGACAAGATTTAGTTTTTGAATAAAAAGTTACTGTTACATGGTGGGTGCTTATGGCAAAAGAGTAGAAGGCTTTTAAGGTAAATGTCACCTTGTAACTAGTACTATGACTTAAATGTTTTTTCTAGCATTTGAAAAGATGCTACTTATTATTTATGGATCATGTGGCTTTAAATGGAAGGAGGAAACGTAGCGCCAGCTATCTTTTGTAGAATTATTTGCTGGTTAGAGGTGGAAGATATATTTCTACTACAAGTATGGTATAAAATACACAATTCACTTAATCATGATTTTATATAATTGTGACACTACTAAAAGACAATGATCTTTATTCCAAGGTGCAGAACTGAATCACAGCATGCACCAATTAGCGTAAGCCTGTGCCGTTGATCTAGAATTGGAAGCTATGTGACATTAAGTCGACAAATTGCACACTACAATGTTTTGAAAGACCAACAGTGGTTGGACACTGACTGCCCAGTCCACTGAGTTCTTGATCTCTGGCACAATATGGTATCAAGCCATAAGCAGACATTTTGTTACCAATGGCTACTACAGAACAGCGCTGGTCACATGCTTGTTTTTTGGTGCAGCAAATAATGCCTGTTCAGAGAGGCTAAAAAGGCATTTGGCCCAAAATTTTTCTCCAGTGTGTGTGTATATATAGGCTAAATACATTTGCTGGCATTTCCCAATGCTGCCTGCTCCCCTGGTCATCTGATTTAATCTCACTTTTAAATGTTAAACAATTAATATACTTAATTCCAGTTCTTCATTCCATTCCATTCTTACCTTCTGTTAAATAAATTTGCACTATTCCCTACTTCTAAATGGATTCACTTCTCTGTACTTCATGTTCAAAAATTGTGTGTAATATATTTGATCTCAATATACTATTGTTTAGAAATTCCTATCTGCATAGCTTTTTTTTCTCCCTCACCTGTTCCCACTTCTTCCAACTCAACTTCCTACCATCTGCATCCTACCAAGCTCTCCCTCCTCCCCCCTTAGTTGTTTCTCTTCCCAACACCTTGCCCAACTACACTCCTTTTCTAATCAACTGCCGAATTCTATTGTTACCCACTTTCCTTGCCATTTCTTTCCCAGCCACACTCGCCCCTCTTCACTTCTTCCCAATATTCATGTCCAACCTAACCATTCTGCTTCCTGTTTCTTCGTTCCTCCTTCTCGATCTACTTCCGCCACCCGCTCTCCAACATGATCTGCTTTCAGTCACCTCCTCATTTCTCCCCAGTCCCTGCCTACTATAACCAACTCTTCACCAGACCGTACACTTCCTACAAGTTTCATAGTTTAGTAACACCGTTTATTTTTTAAAAATGTATCCTGCTAGTCATGAGCAATACCACAGGAGATCTGCATATTTTTAATGGGATAAAATGTGGTGTGTTTATTTGTGCCATACATCACTAGAGGAGGGGAAGGGTTACAGAAGTCACTAGAAGCACGTAAATGTGCATGTTTTGCTGGTGTCAACTATCAGCCCTGGCACTCTACTCAGTTAGAAAGTTGTGGATTCAAGCAGAGAATGTGGGCTGACACTTCAGTGCAGCACTGAGGGAGTGCTACGCTGTTGGAGGTGCCGTCTTTGAGATGTTAAAAAGTGAGACTCCATTTGCTCCCCTAGGTGGATGTAAAGGATCCAGTAGCACTATTTGAAGAACAGGGGCGTTCTCCCGCCAACATTTATCCTTCAACCAATGTCACTGAAAACAGCTTATCTGGTCATTTATCTCATTGCTGATTGTGGGACCTTGCTGTGCACAAATAGCTGCCTACAACAGTGACTAAGGGGTAGATTTTCTAACGTTTTTGGGCAACTGGCTGGTCGAGCATGTGGGAACAACCACCCAATGATGCTGACGGGGGTCCCGATCCATTTTGAGGGCTGGGCCTCTACCACATGGCAGACAAGCCACGGCCAGACGACGAGCACCGTGGGGCTCCCATTGTTCCAGCCTGCTGCAATATTAGACGTTCCAGCCAGCCTCGCAGGCCAGCAAAAGGTCCATTGGGGCTGGGGGCAGACTAGTGCAGCGGCTTCCACGGTTAGTATTGGGACGTGTGGAGTCGTCGCCGTCCTCCTCCTCGACGGCCACCGCCACCACCAATAATGAATCGCTTACCTTTGAGCTGCTTTGCGGCTGGACTACCAGCTGATACTAGGCGTAGCGTGCATAGTGCACACACTGCCCAGTTAAGTCTTAAATACATACATACGAATTAGGAGCAGGAGTACGCCATTCGGCCCCTCGAGCCTGCTCTGCCATTTGATAAGACCATGGCTGATCTGATTGCGACCTCAACCCTACCATAACCTTTGATTCCCTTGTTAATCAGGAATCTATAACTCAGCCTTAAAAATATTCAATGACCCTGCCTCCACCACTCTCTGGGGAAGGGAGTTCCACAGACTGACGACCCTCAGAGAAAATTTCTCCTCATCTCAGTTTTAAATGGGAGACCCCTTATTTTTAAACTGTGGCCCCTAGTTCTAGTCTCTCCCACAAGGGGAAACATCCTCTTAGTATCTACCACTTCTAGTCCCCTCAGGATCTTATGTTTCATTAAGATCACATCTCATTCTTCTAAACTCGTGTATACAGGCCCAACTTGTCCAACCTTTCCTCATAAGATCACCCCCTCATCCCAGGAATCAGTCGAGTGAACCTTCTCTGAACCGCCTCCAAAGCATTCATGTCCTTTCTTAAATAAGGAGACTAAAACTGCACAGTATTCTAGATGTGGTCTCACCAATACCCTGTACAACTGTAGCAAAACATCTCTACTTTTATATTCCATTCCCCTTGCAATAAATAACATTCCATTTGCCTTCCTAATTACTTGCTGTACCTGCATACTAACTTTGTGATTCATGTACCAGGACACCCAGATCCCTCTGTACCTCAGTTCTGCAATCTCCATTTTAAATTGATGTCATAGAACCCCAATTTAAACACCTAAATTAGCTGAGCGCTTGCTTCAGGCAGCCGCCCGGCCACCTGAGGACCCTGGCAAAATGGTGACAGTGAGAATGTCAAAGTTCTTGCCTGTGATTTTCAAAGCGCTACCGTCCCCTTTCTGCCTGGTGGCAGGCCTTAATTTCCCCCAGATTTCCAAAGTGTTTCATTGGCTGTGAAGCACTATGAGATGTCCTAAGGATGTAAAAGGCGCTATAAAAATGCAGTTGTTTAACAAACCAAAGAGCAGCCATGCTTTTTCTCTACCATAGGAAACTTTTATTCAAAGCAGCACTACTACACAATGGAGAAGACAAGCAGTTGTAAATACAGAACTTTACCCAATTATCTTGCAGGTACAATAGAACTCAGAATCCAGTTACTAGGAGGATACTTTTATAACCATTTTGAGTTTGCTATGATGGGCACTAAAATAACTTTTTTTTGAAATATTAGCACCAATAAGAGATGGTACAAGTTTCAGTATTAGTGTCATTTTATATGTTTGACAAAAGGACTGGTGTTATAACATTCAAGCTGAGTAGTTAGTTAATGACTAACCCTGACATTCACAATTGTTTGACAAGTCCCTATATTCTGATACATATATGAACTGTAGCTGAGTCGTAACACTCGAGCTTTAGTTTGCACTTTCACACAACAAAATACAAATGCTACCATCAAATAAAGTAGGCTCGGCTTGTAGAATAATTCTGTTTTAGTCTCCCCTCCCTCCCCCAACACCACACCACACACTTTGGAAAAGTTGTGAACGTATCCAGGATAGCCACCCACTTCTGAGCATGGGAAAGCAGGATTAGGGGTTTGTCCTCTTGAGATGGGCTGCCTATCACATTGAAATAGCCTGGCTAGCAAATGAAAAAAAATTGAGTTAATGGAACTAAGTATGAATACAATTCTATTTGCATTCTGGGATACCTTGTTTTACTGATTTTTTAATCATAATACTGCACCAAACCACATCTTTACAAATTCGACATGATTAATACACAGTTTTCTAGCCATTTGCAGACTGCCAACATCTGTCCTGCAATCGGTTCTGTATATTCAGGGACTGAAGGGCTAAATTTTGTAACCTATCACTTCCCAGATTTATTAACTAGCAATCTTAACACATCACTGAGCCTTACTGATAAACTCTGACCTCTCATCTATTTTCTTTCAGGGAGACAGACTGCTGTGTTGCTAGTATTTTTGTTTCACCCAGGCGAGGCTCAATAACAATACTTAGCAAAATAGCAATAAATAAAAAAAATGTTTTACTATTTTGTTTAAAAATTGCTTCCAACTTTGGGATCTTAGTAATGATCTGTGGTACAATATATTTTAGTTTTCTTCCAGCTGTCATTGTAATTTTTAAGAAAAGGCAATCCCTAACTTTTTTCACAGCTAACATTTGCAGTAATGTCAAAATATATAGTTTTGTTTCATGGCCATTTGGTTTAAAAGGAGACAGGATCACAACCTTAATCAAATCATTTGAGTCTTGAAGAGCCATGGAGAAAGGTAACATATGGCTAAGTCACTCCAGACTGCTATCATGCAATTCCTGGTAGCTGGTTAAAGAATGGCAAAAAGCAGTGGTCTGGCAGTAGCTTACCTGTCTGCTCTCCTGGCAAGGGAACAATAACAATTTTGGTGGTGGGAGGGGGTGTACACCCCTGCGCTGTTACCAGGCGCCATTCTGGGAAGTAGAAGTCAGGTGCTTCAGAGGGAGAGAGAGAAGACAGAAAAATGAATCAATCCCAGACGGCTCTAGTGCTCTCCTGGGGGCCAGTTTAGAAAAGCACTGATACAAACCCACTAACCTAGGGAATGAGCGAAAAGAGAGGGCTCTTATTCCGAAATGAATATATTCTGCAGCTTCAATTGTGGACTCAAGCTACAAAAGAAGCTCTGCTTTGATATTAATGTGTACTCAGGCAATTAACTACAAGTAATAGCTAAGAAAATGCTGGAAATACTCAGCAAGTCAGGCCGCATCTGCGGAGAAAGAAACAGAGTTAACGTTTTAGGTCGATGACCCTTCGTTAGAACTGGAAGAAGTTGAAGATTTAACAGTTGTTAAGCAAGTACAGAGCCAGGCAAAGGAGGGGAGGTGAGGAAAGAACAAAAGGGAAGGTCTCTGATCGGGTGGAGGGCAGGAGTAACTTCAGTTCAAAACCATTGCTCCCATTTTTTCCAGACAGCAGATGCTGGTAATGGTTCTGATGTTGCCATTTACAGCTCCTAGACCCATCTTGTGTTTCTTTACTTGTCTCATTACCATCCTCCTTGCCGTGCACCATCATCCCTTTTGTCATTTAATCACTCCTGCCCTCCCCCTCCCTTTTCCCTGACTCTGTACTTGCTTAAAAACTGTTAAATCTTCAACTTCTTCCAGTTCTGACAAAGGGTCATCGACCTGAAACGTTGACTCTCTTTCTCTCTCCACAGATGTTGCCCGACTTGCTGAGTATTTCCAGCATTTTCTGTTTTTATTTCAGATTTCCAGCATCCGCAGTATTTTGCTTTTGTTTTGGACAAGTAATATCTCAACAGTTTTGTACATCTTTGCCTTTTAAAATTACAGCTAGAAGAAAATTTCTAATACCAGAAAAAGGGCTTTGAACTGTATATTGAATAGTGCGATCTGCAGTGACTTTAAAAAAGTGTTCAGAATTCATAAATAAATCAGAAGTTTACAATGAAATACAGTGGATCCTGCAAAATACAGTCCTGATTCAACCACAGTTTCATTGTACCATTTGCTCCCATTATATAGCAGTCCTGGTTCAAACATAATTTTGAACCAAGCTTCCATGTTTAGGTGAATCAGTTATGTGTTTCAGCAGAAGTAAGCTGTAATTTAGTTTATAGCATCTTACAATACTACAGAAACAGGCTGATCAGCCTGACTCTCACTGGATGCAGTGTGCTCATCTGCTCCTGAAAGATGCATGAAGAGATCACCAAGCTCTGCCATTTCATCTTCATCTGTATGCTGGGGAACATCCCTGTGCTCACGCTCTTCAATAAAATCCCACAGTCGTACTGAGTGAAGGAACTGCAGGTTTTAAAAAAAGGAATACAACATCATTGTATATTTTATTTTTCTGGAACTTATTTTTAAATATATATTTGCAGACAAATTATGAACTCTTATTTCAAAAATATTACAGAGCAGGTTCAGTTTTAACAATCAACAAAGTGTGCAGTGTTCAATTCTCTTTTCCCAGGGAATAAGTTCATATAATTACACAGTACAAAATCCATTGTTAAAGCTTGGGAGTGTCAGCCTATCTCAAATGCCATTGGCAATGCTCAATAGTTGCTTGGAGTGATATGGATGCAGTTTGTTCACAAAGTAATGAATTAGGTTTAAAAAACTCAGTCTGCTACTTCCACAAATTTAAAAAAGGGCAGTAGCCATCTAATATCAATTGTATGCAAATGTAACAGAGGCCTTCAGGATAGCTTGAATATTAAATCTCAAAATAATTTTTAAAAACAGACAAGTAGACAAAGCTACAAACCAGGGGCATTTTGCAGTTTTTGAGATTTCAAATCAGTATAAAATTAACATTGTTAAGAAGTTGATACACTTTTCTGTTCCTGTGGTTAGGTGGGCTGTGCCTCTATAGGTGGCCATTGGAAATTTCAAATATAATTGAACCTTAAATAAGTACATCCAAAATTTGCACAGTGCGCTCACCTAGGTAGCTCCATGTTAATTACCACCAAGTTAGTGCAGTGGTTTCAAGGGTTCCAGATAATGGTTCACCAGCTGATGCTTTTCAATAGCTTCAGGAGGAACACTGATGAAGTTCACCAACACAATGTCATGCAGTGCAACATCTAGTACTTAGATTGCTTACCCTCACATTGCCTTCAGAACTGAGTTGTTTTCTTGGCTGCTCAGGCTCTGCCATCGTTCCATCAGGGTAAGCGTGAAGGTAAAGGCACTTTCCACCAAACGGACAGGACCCTTTCCCCTTGTCAAAGTATTTACAAGCCTTCTTACTGTTAAGTGACAATAGGAAAAATTAGAAAGGAATATATATTTAATTCACAACTATTGCTGCATTTGGTAATCTAGCTTTGGACAAAACCAAAGAACATTTTATTACTTCACTTTGCAAATGACTAGTCAAGCCTGGAAGAGCAATGTCCTACACATGTGGAATTATCAGTAATTATTCTATCATTGTTTACCATTTGTATTTCTGAACACCTTTTTGTTCTATTTAATGTTCACTTTTATAACACCCGTGTATTTAAGATAGAGCAAAATCTGAGTATAATTCATTGATCATCCCACACCCCTTTGTCTTTATTAGAAATACTAATTTGTATATCATGTAGCTGTATCATGGTACATTTTGTCCTTTCTCGTCAGCTGCACTAGATGGCATTAACAAAAGGTGCCAACTGCAGTAAATATAGTTGCCTCATGAATTTGACCCATTTGGGTGCTGAAACACAGAAGGATTTGAAAAAGTGGGACCAACATACACGTCACAAAACCAGAGCAGGAACAGGAGGTAAAAAGCTGATGATTCTGAAAGCTGTGACCAGTACACTTGCCTCAAGGTACTGATATTGAAAGCCATGCTGCTATTTTACTCGAAGTGCTGTATATTCTTAGAACAAGACGTGGTGTGAGCAGAGATAAGGTGTGTGTGCGCACCAAAGATAAAAACATGTCATACAAACACATAAGCATTTGGTTCCTCCTAGCTTCTTATTAACTAAAGCAGCATTTTAAAATTATTGCAAGTAATCAGTATTTACAGAAACATGGACACTTCACTGGTCCACATCTTGGGGCCCAAAGTTGAAAAATGACTTGTGAAGTTTTGTGAAAATTAATTACATTTTACATTACTGTCCACGATGGACAGAAAAACAGCCCCATAATTTGAGATGGGTAATAGTAGAGCACTCATTTTATTATCCTTCCTCAATCTATACTCATTAAAATACAACTTGGTGTGTAAAATCTTTGTGGCTAGCCTCCACACTATGCCAATTCTGAAACAAACAATTTTTACTATATGCATTTCATTATAAAGATACATTCAAGTTTATTTATAGAACCTTTTCAGGAATACCGATCACACCCATATAAGGTAATCACTCATTTATCTCAGTCGGAATTATATTCTACTAAAAGTAGAAACCTAGATATAGATTCAAAACTATCTGGAGCAAACAGATACTTTTAATATATATCCCATCTATAATCTCACATGTTGAAGCCTAATCATACACTACAAATTGAGATTAACATTTAAATTTACTTGTAGCAACTTTACCCTTTTGGGGAAAAACAGCAGTATGCTGCAAAGGCCTTTATTTGAATTTACATCATAGACCTTGTATATTTTCCCACAAGTTATCAATGACCTTTTGTAGATCTATTTATAGACACAGTCATAGGATAGAGGCACAGTGTTCAAACTTTAAACTCCCTTGGCTGTCTGTACGACAACTCTGTAAATTACATTTAAGTCGCTCATTGGTTAAAACAGCCAATGTCTTTGGAAGGGAGGGGAGAAAACTGGTGGGAATAAAAACCCTCAAGGTTTCAATTTTTAGCTCTGTTGGAAAATTGAATATGAAATCAAACAAGTGCTATACTGGTTTCAACAAGTTTCTTGCACTTTTTTAATACTTTCCGATTTCCATCACAAACGCATGTGTCCTTATATATTCCTTCAACAGGAATTCTGGAGGATGGTGGAATGGATTTTTGATACTATTGAATTTCTTCAGTTAGCTGCAACAAGGATTGCCCCTCTCACCCTCTGCATTAGAAAAGAGATACTGTGTTCAGCTAGCCTGCCACCTAGTGACCAGGACAAGGACAAAACACTTACCATGCACCAGAACTTACTGCCTTCAACATAGTTGTTTGCCTACACAATCTTATTTATGCCTGGACCAACCTTCCCAAAAAAGTGTCTTATGTTACCACAATATTGAGTGCCACCCACTTCAGTAAACCATATAATATGAAGCTATTCTAGGCTTTGATCAAAAAATAGTCATTGTCTACTCTTACCAGTCTGTCTATTGTTGAATTTGTTTTAGTATATTTTTAATACCAATAAGAGAACTTTCACTGTTTCCTGCACAACCTTTATTTACTGTACAAGAGAAACAGAAGCAAAATTGAGTTTTGTGTCACCACCTAAATAGCAGTAAGATAACCATAAGAGATAAGAGTAGGCCATTCGGCCCCTCGAGCCTGCTCTGCCATTTAGTGAGATCATGGCTGATCTGATTTTTACCTCAACTCCACTTTCCCGCCCGTTCCCCATATCCTTTGACTTCCTTGTTGATCAAAAATTTGTCTAACTCAGCTTTGAATGGATTCAATGACTCAGCCTCCACAGCTTTTTGGGGTAAAGAATTCCAAAGATTCCCGACCCTCAGAGAATAAGTTCCTCCTCATTTCCGTCTTAAACGGGCGACCCCTTAGTCTGAGACTATGCCCCCTAGTTTTAGATTCCCCGATGAGGGGTAACATCCTCTCAGCATCTACCCTATCAAGCCCCCTCAGAATCTTGTATGTTTCAATAAGATCTCTCATTCTTCTAAACTCCAATGAGTATAGACCCAACCTGTTCAATCTTTCCTCATAAGACAACCCTTCCATACCCGGAATCAACCTAGTGAACCTTCTCTGAACTGCCTCCAATGCAAGTATGTCCTTCCTTAAATAAGGGCACCAGAACTGTACGCAGTACTCCAGGTGTGGTCTCACCAGCACCCTGTACAGTTGTAGCATGGCTTCCCTGCTTTTATACTCCATTCCCCTAGAAATAAAGGCCAATATTCCGTTTACCTGCTGCACCTGTATGTTGACTTTTTGTGATTCATGTATGAGGACACCCAAATCCCTCTGTACCGCAGCATTTTGTAGTATTTCTCCATTCAAATAATATTTTGCTTTTTTATTTTTCCTCCCAAAGTGGATGACTTCACATTTTCCCACATTATATTCCATCTGCCAAATTTTTGCCTATTCGCTTAACCTGTCAATATCCCTTTGCAGACACTTTGTGTCCTCATCACAACTTGCTTTTCCACCTTTGTATCATCAGCATATTTGGCCACAAGACACTGTTCCTTCATCCAAGTCATTGATATATATTGTAAATAGTTGAGGCCCCAGCACTGATCCCTGCAGCACCCCACTAGTTACAGATTGCCATTTTGAAAATGACCCTTTTATCCAGACTCTTGGTTTTCTGTTAGTTAGCTAATCCTCTATCCATGCCAGTATATTACCCCAACACCATGAGCTCTTATCTTGTGCATAATCTTTAATGTGGCACCTTATCGAATGCCTTTTGAAAATCGAAATATACTGCATCCATTGGTTCCCCTTTATCCACCCTGCCCGTTACTTCCTCAAAGAACTCTAATAAATTTGTCAGACATGATTTCCCCTTCATAAAACCATGTTGACTCTCCTTGATTGTATTATGAGTCTCCAAACGTCCTGCTACTACTTCATTAATAATGGATTCTAGCATTTTCCCAATGACAGATGGTCTATAGTTACCTGCTTTCTGTCTCACTCCCTTCTTGAATAGGGATGTTACGTTTGCGGTTTTCCAATCCGCTGGGACCTTTCCAGAATCTAGTGAATTCGGGAAGATTACAACCAATGCATCCACTATCTCTGTAGCCACTTCCTTTAAGACCATCGGATGCAAGCCATCAGTGATAGTGATCGTTTTTAGTTCCTCCCTCCCCTTTGCCCCTTGATTTTCTATTATTATTGGTATGTTATTAGTGTCTTCTACTGTGAAGACAGATACAAAATATCTGTTCAATTCCTCTGCCATGATACTTAATGCATTTATTAACCACAAATGTAAAAAAATCTCCTTTGAACAAGTTCCAACATTTACATGATGTACAGCAGAAGCTCAAAGTTACAAATAGAGTCTTCAACAAATGGACTAAGTATACCAAGGAAATAAAAGCCTAAGCAATGCCACTCATAATGAACTCCATGGTCCAGTTCCCTCTCACTTCCAACCTTTAGCAGATTCCAAGTGAGTCTGCTGTTGGCATCAGAATTCAGCACTATTCCAGCAAGAGAATGTTAGTGGAAACAAAGTTTTCCCAGCATAAAGTCAATGGGCTCTGTTGCAACTAATAGAGGGCTGCCATTTTCCGTGTGGATGCTGGGACAGTACCATCTCCCAACCTTTCCTTACTTTCACTGCTAATTACTAGTATCAACAAGATCCACAATTTGGACCGGCCAGGTGAGGAATTTTTTTTTTAAAAAAACACTGCATTTATAAAAAGAGAGAAACTTAATCTTAAGAGTACAGTACAGAAAACTGCAGTCTTAAAGCTTGGATATTTCAAAAATGAATGCCATCTGCCCCCAAGGTGCTAATAACCTCAATGTTTACTGTAAATCAAGAACTGGTCCAATATTTATTTAAAATTTCATATAAAGGTGCCACTTACAAATATGTGTATATGTATTTGAGCATGATTTAGAAGAAAGGTCACGTGCCAAGCCACATACATACCCTCCTAGTTGTAAAAAGAGTATGAAATTCTGCCACACAATCGATTGACAGAAGTATATGACTCAAATAGAATTTAATTTAGATTAACCTAGACTAATTTAACTTTTTTTTAAAACCATCTCCATTCTGATTTTATTACACCCATAGTAGACAAATCTCCTCAACTGGAAATTCAATAACCCATTTCATAAAGCAAGAATTTCTCACCTCATTCCCCGCTTGAATGCTTCAATAAGCTGGTCCTTCTCCTCTTTTGCCTCCACCCAGTAAGCACTAGGGATCACAAATTCAGACACCACTCGACACTCAGGGCAGGACCTATGACAATGATTTTTTTTTAAATTGAGAGATTTTTAAATGGAGCATTGATATGTGCAACATTGAACTTGAACTATCAACCATAAACCTAAAAGGATGATTGAAGGAATTGGCAGATTCAATTTTATAAATGCATCCCTAAAATCTTAATTTTAAATTCACACACACAAACATATAACATACATATATATATTATATATATATATATATAGTGAGACATGGTTTAAACTCGTTGAACTCAGGACAGATTGTAAGAGTGCTACAAAAAGGTATGGACAATGAGTGAGAATGACTTCAGGCTAGGTTGTAGTGTTTCTCCCATGGTTAAATAGCCTGCTGACCCTGCCTGAACTGACAGATGAAAGTAGCCACTCATACAAGATGCCAGAGGCTCCATTGCCCATGGAATTATACTCCTGCATTAATCAGCCTAGGCCAGAAGAGGGAAAAATTGAGGGGAAAAACATATATAAAATCTCAGACCAAATTTTTTGAAATACTTCCACAAGTAAGTAATTTCAATGTCACCGCTATGAATTGTAGCAGAGATTCCCAAACTGGGAGGGGGCGGTGGTGGGAGCGGCACGGGGCTCTGAGGTTATCGGGAGGCGCAAGGAGGACAGGCTGGCCAATAATGAGAACCACCAATGCAGCCTTGCATAGCCAGAGGAGATGCATTATGGAGAGTTCTCGGCATAGTACGGGATGTTTGAATCTCTTCCAATACAGATATGTAATCAAACCAAACACCTTCTGGTCCTGATCACCGTAGTTAGATATGGGTAATACCTTTATCCATTAGGCCATGGAGTGGGGGAGGGGGAGGAGAGGGCTATTTCCTCTAAAAACAAACAAACAGTCATCCACATTGTTTAACAGCTTCACTGGATCCTGGGATCTAACACAAGAATTTTTAAGAACGGGAAAGGCCATTAGCCCCGACAAATCTATCCATTTTGTACTCTTTTTATAAAAATATTTCTTCCTGTATCAATAGATCCAATATTATGACCAGCTAGTATACAGCACTGATTAGTCAGTACAGAGCAAATGTCAAATTTGTCCATGCTTTCCCAGATAGTTTAAGCAGAGGTTAGAAATTCTGGGGAATCTCTGGTACAAATTAGTGTCTCTTTGGTGCAGTGCGTCAGCACCAGTACCTTTTCTCCACAGCAATAATGGTAATAATATCCCAGATTAATGTTTAGGATACATATCCATGGATTGAAATGCTTTTTTAAAAAAAATACGTGTTAGAATGGATATTCCACTTAGCTAATAGAAACTTTTCTCACACACATACATATGTGCAGTGCTAGTCACCAAAAGCCTCACTTACTACAAGGCATCCCATTTCATATGTAAACAGTATACAATAAATTAGACTGGCCCACTTAAGAAAGGATTTTTTTGTTTTTGATGGGATTTTTCTCTTTTCCAAAATACATACAACATCATAAGAACATAAGAAATAGGAGCAGGAGTAGGCCAATCGGCCCCTCGAGCCTGCTCCACCATTCAATAAGATCATGGCTGATCTGATCCTAATCTCAAATCTAAATTCATGTCCAATTTCCTGCCCGCTCCCCATAACCCCTAATTCCCTTTACTTCTAGGAAACTGTCTATTTCTGTTTTAAATTTATTTAATGATGTAGCTTCCAGTTTCCTGGGCAGCACATTCAATGCCAAATACATAACCATGGCATGTTCAAGAAAGAGTTAATACAAGTCATGGGTGAGAAAACAGCATTAGGCCCAAAGCTCATCCCTTTAGCACCCCAACTCTCCATGTTACCAACCAACCGCACTAATGTTTGTATCCATTTAAAAAGCCTCACTACAATTGCTGGCCACTTGTTTTGCAGACCATAAAAATTGTGATCAAAATTTATCAGTATCAATATTGAAAAATTGCTACTATAGTAACATTGGTCCATAAAATCAGTTACACTCACTTGATTATTTTATTCTCAAACTGTTTTGCACATCGCCACTGTCTAATGCAGGACAGACAATATGGGTGAATGCAATCAGAAAGAATTCCAAATCTTCTCTCGGATGGTATCGGTTTATCATAGACTATCTCCATACAAATGTTACAGACTTTATCTTGACTCTTTTGTACAGCAAAGGCTTTCTCCATGTCTTGCTCAAATGCAATGAGACACATCTGATTGAAACAAAGGCAAAAGTCAGCATTTACAGCACACATATTTTGAGTAAATTGGACAAATTTACCTAACCAACAGACTTAATGCCATCGTTATCTGGTGGCAGCACAGTGGGTTTTCTACATATGGCATAGTTTGCAGGGAGTACATGCCTGCTCAAGGTGCTGTGTTAGTTGTTACTTTATTTGTAGAAAAACATCAAGAAAGCCACATCGAGCAGAGGCGGAAATTGTGAGAACAACAGGATGAACTGTGAGGGAAGAGGAGATGCTGGACTCAGCATCACCTCACCAGCCATTCAACCGTGAATCAGAGTGATGGGCACAGTGTTAGTGTTAGTTGGGCTGAAGTCTTTTGTAAGCCCTATACATTTCAACTACAGTATATATCCATAAATATTTGAACACAATTTTAGGTGTCAGCCTTGGTTCAGTGGTAGCACTCTCACCTCTGGGTCAGAAGATCAAGTCTCACTCCAGAGACTTGAGCACATAATCTAGGCTGACACTTCAGCGCACTAATGCACTGTCGGACGTGCCTTATTTCGGAAGATACGTTAAGCCAAGGCCCCATATGCCCACTCGGGGATGTAAAAGATCCCATGGCACTATTTTGAAGAAGAGCAGGAGTTTTCCCGGTGTCCTGGTTAATATTATCCCTCAGCCAACATCACTAAACACAGATTATTTGGTCATCTCATTGCTGTTTGTGGGACCTTGCTGTGTGTAGATTGGCTACCGTGTTTCCCTACATTACATCAGATCTACATTTCAAAAGTACTTCATTGGCTGTAAAGTGCTTTGGAACATCCTGTGGTCATGAAAGGTGCTATTTGAATGCAAGTCTTTTCTTTCTTCTCAATTTATAATAACATTTCTCCAGTGGTTTTGCTCACAGTGAGTTGGTGGATATGCTGTTTTATAACAATTGAGCTGTTACCAACAAATTGTGATAGGGAAACTATTACAGGAAATATGTGCTATATGCAACACTTAATATATTATATAATAATATTAGTCGCACCATTTCTGCATCAATTAGGATGAGAAACAGGCAGTAAAACATAGCCATTAAAAAATTCACTGCAAAAGCTATAATCCCAAGCAAAGGGAGATGTGAATTTTACAAGAAATCCTGCCACCCCTTCTTTTCAGCACATTACACTGTTACTTCAAATGTTTTTGTTTTTTTAAAATCAATGCTTCAGGATGACATTTCAGTAGTTTTAATTCATGATGAAGATTAAAGGTAAATTCTTTCAATTCACATAATTTAAAGCTGAATTGATTAAAATAAGTTGGCAATAACTAGAGCAAGCTGTAGCTACTGAATGTGTAAGATACAAACAGGTTAAACGGTACAAGGGTAAATCTGGGCCATTGAAAGGCACATTAAAGCTTCATTACTTTGACCTACACTTGCCTGCTCATGTGCTCTACGTTGTTCAAGGTCAGTTGGATGTAGTACTTGCAGTGCACACACTTCACACACATCCCCATGAAGGTATAAACAGCTGTCACCATAATGACATTCACCAGCTGCTGCAAAAGGGCACAGCTGCTGTGTAGAATTATTGCTGCCTACTGATGCTGAAACATCCAGTCCACTGCGAACTGCGTCCAAATACGATGGTGGCTTCACTTGGACATCTTCATAAGCAAACCTTGCTGAGTCAGAGAAATGCGATGCAGTCTTTGTAGTGTTGCAGTAAGATGGTGGGAAAGGAAACAATTTAGATTTTTCTGCTGTTCGGTTGCAAAGGTCTAAAGAGAAGAATAAGCCCAAAAAAAGTTGTAGCATGAAATGCATTTAAAAGTTACAGGATCATGCTTAACAGACATCATGGAATATAGAAATGGTCAAGGTACTTCCCTTAAGGTCTCCTCTCCCACCCCTCTAGCGGAGCTTATAAACAAAGGAAGGTATGTAAAAGCAAATAATTTCAGGCATACGTTAATGGAATTAAGCTGAAACCTTGATCAAAGAGGTTTACACAATAACAGATGAGATGCAGAACTGGATGAGCAGGTATTCTGGGAATTGAAGAATGAGGCAAGAATGGCAACTGTAGGCAAAAAAGCTTAGATTATGTGTGTGGGTTAGATGGCAAGTATCATTCAGTTTAAGTTACAGTCTGCCAACATTCTACAAACAGGGAAATTCATAATATGGGGCACAGGATAGAACAAATATAACAGCCAAGTGCAGCATAGACCATCCACATTCCATGGCTACAGTGCAGGTTAATAAATTATAAAACAAACCAAAAATCTTTTAAGTGGGGAGAATTTATTTTACCAGCTAAGAAGTAGATGAATACAACTGAAAAGAAACTTGCGTGGTTTCACCCTGTGGTGATAAGATAGTTCTGCTCATCTTTTGTTTTCAGAGGTCACAGCACAGATGACGACAAAAATTGATTTAAGCAGCACACCAAATAAAATCTTCTACTCACATTTTGCACTTTTAAATCTGATTGATGCTTCATTGGCTCTCTCATTCAGAGAATGCTTGAGAGGAGAAATGCTAATCTACTTCTTTCCCTCTGGCTCATCCCCCCATAAAACAAATAAAGAATATTTCGGGTAGGGAATAAGTTAATGGGCAATAATACTCAGTTGCTCCAATTTAACTTATCCTCTGAATAATACCAATGCTGCCAGTTCAGAACAGTTCAAAAACCCTTTAATGCCATGTTTTCACTAAAATTGCACATTTAGAATTCTATCACTGGTAATTACAAACAACAAAATCTATTTGTGTAGATGGAATAAGTATGAACTCATGTTTGTGCTGCTTTTCATTTTCTCATGCAAGTACATTTTGTTGAAATGGTAGCAAGGCTCTGTATTAAGACTGCAGAACTCTGGACACCAGTAATTAGATGGAACACATACAACTAAACGCATACCGGTTCTGTAGCAGCATCGGACCACAAAGTTCTTAAACTGAATAAAAGCACGGGGAAAACCCCACTAAAAATTTCCTCTGCGCAGGCACCCTCACCCCACATTTGAGTCAGTTCTCTCTCAATGGATATAACCTCTGCAGCACAGAAGCAAGATACTGCAGGGTCCAGAAAAGTGGTGCTTTTCAGTATAAAAATATTGTCAATTTCATATCTAGTTATTCATTATTTCTGTATTTAATTTATTTTTTGTTAGTACAGAGGAATATTTTAACCAAAGATCAGGAGTACTGCATACCTCTATTCATGTAAAAAGAAAGTAACGCTGATGACAACACTTGCCCTAGCTCACTCTGGTGGATGGAAACGAGTCTTGCAACAAGCTAAATGTATTTTGTTTCTTCAAGATTTAGCAAGATTGGAGGTGGCAGTGTCCTCACAGGCAAACAAATCTTACAGCCAAATAGATTTTGCTTTGTACTTCCATCCTTTAAAGCACTTAACAGAAAATTTACATCATGAATTAAAATCTCTCAACAAGCTTACACTATTGGAATTAAAGGGCTGGCACTCCCAATTATTTCTGTTGCCCAATTTGCAGTAATAACTGAAACACTGAAATACTAAATATCATCCAAGATACATTGCAGCAGTACGGTGCAAATGTACTCCCATTTTACTTTGAACTGGTCAAATCTTACTGCACTATTCAGACCAAGTGGTTTGAATGATCTGCAGCTTTTGGTTATATTTTTCTTCCCTTTTTTCATACACCATGCATTTATATAGCACCTTTAACATAGTAAAACGTCCCAAGGCTCTGCCAAAGGAATGTAATAAGACAAAAATTGACACCAAGCCAATGAAGGGGATATTAAGACAGATGACTAAAAGCTTGGTCAAAGAGATAAGTTTTAAAGCCTGTGCGGGTTAGAATATGGGCAGCAGAGTTTTGGATGAGCTCAAGTTTATGCAGGGTGGAAGATGGGTGGCTGGCCAGCAGAGCATTAAAATAGTCGAGTCTGGAGGTAACAAAAGCATGGATGAGGACTTCCACAACAGATAAGCTGAGGCAGGGGTGGAGATGGGCGATGTTACAGAAGTGGAAGTAGGTGGTCTTTGTGATGGAGAGGATATGGAGTTGGAAGCTCAGCTCAGGGTCAAATAGGATGCTGGGGTTGCAAACAGTCTGGTTCTGAGAAGGGAATGGAATTGGTTGCGAGGGAACAGAGTTTGTGGCGGTCTTCAGTCTTCCTAATGTTGAATTGCAGCTCATCCAAGGCTGGATATTGGATAAGCAGTCTAACAACAGAGGCAGCAGCAGGATCGAGAGAAGTGGTGGTGAGGTAAAGTTAGTAAACGTCATGCCTTCGGATGATGTCGCCAAAAACAAAGACGACAATGGGCCAGATTTCACTCTGAAAATAACGGCGAGGCTAACAGGGCTCCCCATTATTTCAGTGCATCTGGTACAGCAACATCTGGTGAACACATAGGCGCAGTTAAAGACGGAAATACGGAACTTCCTCCACCAGATGCCCTGCTCCTCCTTAAGCTTCGTGAGAACTGCATCTTGCTATGACACACCATCAAAATGAATGCAACAGCGTGAAGTTCCTCTACTGCCCTGACGGATACAAAGTAATCTTGCCAAAAAAAGGTATATCAAGTTTTTAAAGTCTAACCAAACTTTTAACAGTGTGGTAAGTCTTAATAACTGTCAAATAACCTCTCTGGTACTGAAAATTAACTTTTACAAGCGTGGAGTCTCATTCCTTCAGATCTTAATTGTCGTTAGATATTTAACAAAAAATTTTAATTTTTTTTCTTTCTTTAATTCAATATTTCTTTCCCTCTCTTTATTTTGCTTTCTGTACCTGATTTGACATTGAATTCACTATTCTAACATACACTGCTTGGTTCCAACGCTGCTTATTAACATGCTTCAATCTGAATGGTTAAGGGGATACACAGTCGCTTGCCCCGTTCACACAGGTCCCAGATGCCCGGGAGAGGGCACCGAGCTGGACTGAATGTCCCATGAGAGGAACTTGCCATGCAAAAGCCCATGAAAAGTCTATGGATAAGTGCAAGTCTAACAAACGGCAGGCACTGCTCGGAACAAAACTCTGGCCCAATATAGGGAGTGGAGCTGAAAATACAGTCAAAGAGGAGAGTTTTAGGAAACTTCTGAAAATATGGGGAGAGTTCCATACAGTAAGAGTGTAATAGATGAAAGAGCAATTGTCAAGGGTGGAGCAGAGGGAATGGAGGATAAGGAGTAGGCCAGTATCAGAGCCTCTCAGATTTCACTATATATGCCAAAAGGAAAAATAAGAGACATCTATGTGTTTCTCATTTTGGGAGATACTTATGGTTTTGGTAGGAAAATCTCAAAACTCAGTGGAACAAAAAACACACAGATAAAAAACGGGCACAGAACCCTTTTTAACGCACCTCGATCTTTTAGTTCCAGCGTTTTCTTTTTACATCTTCCAGATTCAGTAACTTTGATGGGCACAGTCTGCTCTGCAGTGGTGGGTTCTGCAATTGCATCATGAACGACAGGTGTACAGGTTACTCTAGAGATCACAGGTCCCACTGCTCTAGATCCAGGAAGTTTCACATGGTCATATCTTATCAATGGAGAATAAAAAGAGTATATAGTTAGACACCATCCACATTGTACCATCACACCATGAATCCTACTGGTGAACAGCATACCCTTTTAATGTAAGCCCAAATATGACCTGCTGATACACAAGGGGGAATTTTAACTCCCAGGCAGAGCCGGGGGGACACATGGGCCGTCCACCCGGGAGCTGCAGTGGGAGGCCCAGTCAATTTTAATGGCTGGGCCTCATTAACATCTGCCGTCCAGCTATCCACTCGAATTGGGCATCCAGAGGGAGGGTTTTGTGGGTCAGAAGGGTGGGAAAGACCAGGGTGGCTTTCTTTGTGGGGCCCAGTGGAGCACTCTGCTTAGTACAGTCAAAAATGACATCAGAATCCTAATGACATCATTGGACCCCGATTTACATTTATTCCTGAGGCTCCTGCCTGAGTCAGGCAGGCACTTCATCCGCCCCAATAAAGCAGCGGCATTGAAATGGCCGCGGGGCAGGAAAAGAGCTGCAAGTCCACCACTTGGAATTTAGCTCACGTGCCACCTGGCTTCTGCCGAGCGGAGGGAGTTAAAATCCTCCCTATAGTCTCACACCACAAAACTGTCCCACCTGGTAGAAAAGGGAAGAAAAAGAACAAAACTATTTTTTGCTTGAATAGCCAAAGGGTCTGCAAAGCGTTGAATAAACCAAGGTGGTAAAAGTGATACCCAAAATAGGGTTACAAAGAATACACTCTGGCATTTCACAGAACTCCACTACTTTGCAGCACTTAAAAATAAAATAATACAGTTCATATCCATAAATATTTTCAGGCCCTTCCACTACTGGGCTGGGATTCATGGCATTTTATCAGAGTAGATAGGTTCCATTTAAATTGGTCATTTGAATCTTCAGCAACCACAATCCACAAGGCTGAATGGAGACAGACATGGCTTTTTTATTCAGGTTTATTTTATAAGGTGGTACTAGATAGGGTTTTAGAGCTCACAGTTGGCCAGCAACAAACTCAGCTGGTACTCCCTTAAGGAAACTAATACCATGAGTTTTTTTTTATTGAAAAACCAAAAAAAAATTCAGGAACTCACTGAATGTGTACTGTTCTTGTTACTAAAGTCTCTCATTACCTGGGAATGTTGCCATTGTTAACACATAAGAAAAAAAATTGAGTCAGAAAATAAAAGGATGTGTTAAACAGGAGGCAGGAATGAGATAGATTAGGCATCAGAGTCAGTAAACGCACTAGCAGAAAAGTAAACAATGTATTCGGATTTAAGCATCCATTTTGTGGGAAAGAGAATGAGCATAGAGTGTACAAGATCTTTGTTTAAACAGGAAAACAATTTTGGATAGCTTCTAATTTACACGCTTGTCCCTGATCCTTAAAGTTGTATAGCCCACTTCCCAAAATAATTCAGTAGTTGTAGCACAGTATTAGTTAAAAAAACAAAATCACTGTATCCCTACCTACAGTGGTCCCCGTAGGCACACTGTCCTTTCTGGTAGAATTTACAGATTGTAGATGGCTTGCTTGTAGACAAATCATGGGAAAACATACACCGGCTCCCTTCACGGCAGACCCCATGCATAAAATATCTAAACAGAATTATTTAAAGGGTTTAGACCATTTTTCCTCTGTTAACAATATAAACATACCAGACATCCACAATGCTCAAGATATCAAATAGGTTATACACACTGTTTACAGAATTATCTGAGGGTTGGGGGGGGGGGGGGAAGGAGAGAGAAGAGGGTAAAAAGTAAAAAAACTTCTATAATATTCTACGAATAAAAACAATGAAAAAGGGCATCCATAAATAGCTATGGCAACATCACTACACTAATCCCTGTGTGATTTCATATTTTACAAAAGCTTTCAGACACATGAAAAAACAGATGTTATGTAGTCTACTCTAACGTGTTAATTTACATTTTATAAAGTGCTGCCTCAAAGTTCTCTCATTGATCCCCAAGCTAGAAACTAACAGAATTTAGAGTGTTAGGGTGTCCATTTTTGTATGCTGCGGGTTAGCTTTTTCATCCAAGAAATTACAAATTAATGGCTTGAAATCAAAACTTTTTGATTTAAAGGGGAACTTTACTCAACTAAACGGGCTGATAATCAAATGTTATTAAAGGAGACAGCATGCTGTATGCTTAACGTACGGCCTCTAGTTGTCATTTAAACTTTAAAACTGCTGTTAAAGGCTGTTCAACATGGACGTTGCATAAAATATATGGCGACCTCTCCAACACAATGACAAATATAGTCGTAAATACACAAAGTACACTGGATGCACAACACGGAACTTAAACTGATTTGCAGTCATATTGTACTCAAAAGCTGGAGAATTCAGAGATTTAATCTGTATTGTCTAGTCTGTGTGCAAACCTAGATTGTAATACAACAACTTGCATTTATATAGCAATTTAACATAGAAAAATGTCCCAAGGTACTTCAAAGAGGCACAATGAAAAAGATGGGCACCGAGCCAAAGGAGATTTTAGGAGGAGTCCCCGGCGGTTAAGGTCCTTTGTGCTGAGGGAGTTTGTTCAGTGCTGGAAGTAGAGTGGAGGAGGAGGGGGGGGGGTGGAGGAGGAGGGGGGGGGGGTGAAGGCCTCACCCTCAGCACAGCCCCCTGTCTCACGGCGGCTGCAGCCGGTGCAAATATAGCACCGGGAGCCGCCAGTCCCTACTCCCGAAAACCCTTCGCTCGGCGACCCCGGACACCAACTCCCACCACGGACACGATTAAGAGGCTCAGTACCTGCACGTCACCTGTTTAGTACTCATCATCCCGCCGCCAGTCCCACATCCTCTTCATTCCCCGCCCTCCCCCCACTAACAACTTCCTGTCCGTCCGTCCGTCCAAACCCACGTACCCACCACAGCACTGACACACGGTTCCGGGGCTCAACAGCGCACCTGCAGTACCGGCAGCGCCAGAGGGGGCGCCTCTGCAGCACTTGTTTATTTCGTAACCAGGAAGTACTGGTCATTTGACGTCATGTGCCCCACCTCCCGCTCTTAACCACCTGGCGCCAGGAGTTATATTTTGTCACGCCTGCTTGTATTTTACTGAATGTCTGATCAATGGTACTTCTCATATCACCCAGAGCTGAGTGGAGCGGGCAAGTCAGAGGACCTTCCTGTGGGTCTGCTCCTGGGCCTGGCCAAAGTGTAGGGTTGCCAACCCTCCAGGATTGCCCTGGACTCTCCAGGAATTAAAGATTATCTCCAGCACACTACTGTGAGCCACCCAGGGACAATAAAACAATTGTGTTATAAAAAAAATTCTTTGAACACTTTGGTTATTAGGAATAACCTTTAAAAAAAAGGGCTACTTGACTGACAGTCAAAAATCATTCAATCCAGAAATGAAGAGTCTATTCACTTTCCAATTGGCCATGGGTAGGCGGTAAGTATGGATGTGTTGGGTGACCAATGGCGGGAGTTTGGGTGGGGCAGTTGGAGGCAGGAGATCATGTGATGACACCTCTAGGAATATGTCCAACCAGAGTTGCCAATCTTACCACGGTGGCTATCTATAGGTCCAGGATGGATACGGCCCATGGGGCGGGGGTGGGTCACTATGGCTGCCTGCCTTCTGCGGTCTTGCCTGAGCCCAGGTGGACCTGGAGAAGGAACATGCGGTGTCCACCTGTGTACGCTTGAGGCATTCCGCAGTCAGAGGGCACTGCAAGGAATGGAGTGTTTAGTGGACACCGAGAGTAATGTTATCATTTAGTTTTCTAAGTTTCCTTTTGTTGAAAGTACATTTAATGCTTGAATTCCTTTATTAGTTGTGCCCCTTAAAAAGGGGGGTACATGTGTAAATTTGTTGTTTTCTGTTGATGACACTGGGGAAATTCAGTGGATTGTTTAAAAAAGGCGTAATAGCAGGATCAGCTGGGGACCAGACTGCACTTTTTGAGTGAAGGTTAAAAAAAATGCAAATGCTGGAAATTTAAACAAAAGCAAAACTCTGGAAAACACTACCCCTGTAACAATAACCCCTCTGTTCTCTTTACAGATGTTGCTAGACCAACTGTTTATTTCTGACATTTTCTGTTTATTTCAGTTTTTATTGGGTACATCAGGCGATATATAAAATGAAAACTGGATACCAAAAATCAGATTTTTAACAAAATGCCACTTTTTTTTCCTATTTACTTCAGGGTTGTATGATGTGGAGGCACAGATTGTTATTTTTAAAAAATAATTAAAAATCAACAAAACAAACATCAAAATTCAAGCAGTGAACCAACCCTCTGCTTGTTATACGTTGGAAGTACACAAGTGGGGGTAATTCACAATTTAATAATAATTATTAATAATAAGCAGCTGATCCACTACCCCTAGTTTTCCGTCCCCACTGAAGTTGAGAATTCCCAGAATTTCTGACTTGATCTTAGGCACTTAGGCTTCTTATTGGATGGCAAGTTTAAACAGCACCCCAAGTGACTAGGGGCAAGGAAGAAAAAACAGCTAGAGAAAAATCTAGCCATATTACCCAAGCACATTACTCAATTTAGACAAATATTCAATAAAATGTTCACACAGGCTTAACACTAATGTGGGGTGGGAGAAATAATCCATGTAACTGGTAGGCTGTCAGCAACAAAGATCAGAAACCAGTTGTGATTACATACCCCTGCCTGCCCCATCTCACCTCTTGTCTGCTTTTAAACTTGTCCAAAAGTGGTGATTACTTTTATGCAAGCAAACAATAATCAGATCAATGTGTTTATAGAAAAATTTGGGACTTTTCCATGTAAAAAGTGTTCTATAAGAGGGATGTTTGAGTGCAATGTAGAGAGTTATTTTGGATAACCTGAGTGTGCCACAGGTGGGTGCTATTGTGTAAATTGTTACTATAGTGAAATCCTGTGAGAGTTTAAAAGTACGTGAGATCTGGAGATTCAGGAAGAATCTTGGATTCTCTCTATGCAGCTAAGATTACTTCATTAAGTGTGTTCTTAAGGTGCCAGAAGATTTTTTTCCTATTTTATAGTTCAGTGTCACTGAAATAAATATAGTTGGAAATATTTCTTGAGCTCCAGCATCACTAGTCACTACAAATAACCACAAAGTTCATTTTATGAGGTAAGTAGTTGTTAAGATCTTAACCATCCAAATGCTTGTGACAGTATTTGTTATGCTAACTGTACATAGTTTTTGTTTATAGATTAGTAAAGACTACGAGGGCTGCAGTGTTAATATGTAGGTTGTATGTCAGGCTCTCAGCTTGGAGTACCTGAGTAAAGGATTACAAATAAGCTTTAGAAATCAATCAAAAAAGTCAGCCATATTAAATTAAGAACTACTGTTCATATTAAAGATATTTTGGTAAACCCTATTACATACATTTTTTTATTACACTTGTCAGCAGGATGCTTCTCACTGAGTGGAAACATCATAATGAGGAGTATTTTTCCCTTTTCTAGAGCTGCAAGGAATGTCCTTTAGAGGAGTAATATTAAACTTAGAGCAGCTTTGTGGAATTGGAAGTGGTGAGAGCAGCATTCTGCTTCTTGCAGGTGTTGACAGGAGGTTCAGCAGCATGTTCTAATTTTTGTTTTCTCATGTACCTGTGAAGCTAAACATTTACACAAGCTCCATTATTCACTCCATGTATTTGAATCTCAAATGATCCAGTGAATTTACCCTGTCTAAGGGAATATTAAAAATAGCAGGAACAAACATCACAGGACACAATGGGAATAGTGTAGCACACAGTCTATTCCACACATGAGAACAACTATAAGGCACTCATGAGCTCTGACGTCTTCCTCAATTGTGAAATAAGTGGGCATTCCACAATACCTCATCATGTACAGTGGCTTATTTTGAGGATACAGATTTTTTTTTCGCACCCATTTTCGCCCTTTTCTACCCCTGGGCTGCAGTTCCATTAGAACCAAATGCCCTTTGGTACCTTACCCAAATGTTCATGTACAAGTCTTGTCAGTGATTGTTGGCAGGGATTGTTATCAACCACGGGAGGCATCATTGCCAAACCTAGTCCTGTCCTCATCTGACATGCACTCAGCATAGACCTGTGATTAAACATGGCACTGTACTGGTCTGTAAGGCTTCGCTACTCATTTCATTATCAGCTATAACATTACATCCACTGTACAATCGTACACAATAAAGGAACAAACCACATAGTATCCAGGATCTAGTACAAATTGCAAGCTTTGAATTGGAAGAATTAAATCAGTATAAAAATAGCTAACAATGGCAACACAGGTTCTCTTTTCCCTTAATTAGAGAAATTGCTGAAAAAAAACATTTTGTGTCTGACTCTATTTGATCAATAGGTTGAATATTTAAATATGTGATTAGTAAGTTGGTTGGATATCTGCATGTTCCTAACACGTTTAGCTTCATCTCAGATGACTTGAGCCTGTTCTATTTGATCACTATTCCAAGTGCAGTTGTGCTGTGTAAAATTAATTAATTTCCTTTCGGTGCCATACCATGTACAAAGCCTCACAAATTAAGCTAATATTGTTTCTCCAAAACTTCCATATAAAAAGTCCATCTGTATTTGTAAAATAAACAAGCTGTGGGTCAGTGCTTGGTACACTTTTGTTCTCTGTTTATAATGAGGCGGACTTGGGAATGGGGAGCACAATTTAAAATTTGCTGATGACACAAAGCTAGAAGGTTTGGCAAACAGCGAGGACTGTAACAGACTTCAGGAGGACATAGGTTAGCGGAATGGGCAGATGTATTTTAATGCAGATAAATGCGATAACACATTTTGGGAGGAACATCAAGGAAAAGAAGTATACACTCGATGGAAAGGTATGACTGAATGGGTAGACACGGGAGTTCAAATTCATAATTCCCTGAAAGTGCAGGTAGATAAAGCCAGAAAAGACCAATGGAATTTTGGGCTGTACTATTCTTACTGTAACTCATTTTTCCCAGTACCTCAAAACTGTTGAACTTCTTACCGTCCTCAGTCATTCCTCTCTCTTAAAATCTTCAGGCTTTTAAAACCTAAGCTTTCCTTTGACTCCATCAACCTGCCCTCTGGCTGATTCAGGAAATATGGAAGCTTGCCATACTGCTCGACACGGAGTTTGTCTACCTTACCCACATCCGCTCTGTTAACGAGTACTTTCTTCTACCTTTGCAGCATTGCCCACCTCCACCCGTACTTCTCCCTGTACCTTCATCATCTTGAGGTTGACTTTTCTAACGCTGTCCTAGACAACCTCTATGCCTCAACCTTTCACAAGCTTTACTTATTTGAAAAATTGTAGGTCAGGTTCTCACCTGCACAAAGTCCCATACTCCCAAAGTCCCATGGCATCTTTTACATTTACCCAAGAATGCAAATGGAGTTTCGGTATAAGGTCTCATCTGAAAAACGGCACCTCCAACAGTGCAGAGCTCCTTCAGTACTGCACTGAAGTACTTTTTTTTTTCGTTCATGGGATGTGGGCGTCGCTGGCAAGGGCAGCACTTATTGCCTATCCCGAATTGCCCTTGAGAAGGTGGTGATGAGCCGTCTTCTTGTACCGCTGCAGTCCGTGTGGTGAAGGTTCTCCCACAGTGCTGTTAGGTAAGGAGTTCCAGGATTTTGACCCAGTGACGATGAAGGAACGGCAATATTTCCAAGTCGGGATGGTGTGTGACTTGGAGGGGAACGTGCAGGTGTTCCCATGTGTCTGCTGCCCTTGTCCTTCTAGGTGGTAGAGGTCGTGTGTTTGGGAGATGCTGTCGAAGAAGCCTTGGCGAGTTGCTGCAGTGCATCCTGTAGAAGGTACACACTGTAGCCACGGTGCACCGTGGTGAAGGGAGTGAATATTTAGGCTGGTGGGTGGGGTGCCAATCAAGCGAGCTGCTTTGTCCTGGATGGTGTCGAGCTTCTTGAGTGTTGTTAGAACTGCACTCATCCAGGCAAGTGGAGAGTATTCCATCACACTCCTGACTTGTGCCTTGTAGATGGTGGAAAGGCTTTGAGAAGTCAGGAGGTGAGTCACTTGCCGCAGAATACCCAGCCTCTGACCTGCTCTTGTAGCCACAGTATTTATGTGGCTGGTCCAGTTAAGTTTCTGGTCAATGGTGACCCCGAGGATGTTGATGGTGGGGGATTCGGCGATGGTAATGCCGTTAAATGTCAAGACGGGGGTGGTTAGACTGTCTCTTGTTGGAGATGGTCATTGCCTGGCACTTGTCTGGCGTGAATGTTACTTGCCACTTACCAGCCCAAGCCTGGATGTTGTCCAGGTCTTGCTGCATGCGGGCATGGACTGCTTCATTATCTGAGGGGTTGCTAATGGAAGTGAACGCTGTGCAATCATCAGTGAACATCCCCATTTCTGACCTTATGATGGAGGGAAGGTCATTGATGAAGCAGCTGAAGATGGTTGGCCCTAGGACACTGCCCTGAGGAACTCCTGCAGCAATGCCCTGGGGCTGAGATGCTTGGCCTCAAACAACCACTACCATCTTCCTTTGTGCTAGGTATGACTCCAGCCACTGGAGAATTTTCCCCTGATTCCTATTGACTTCAATTTTACTAGGGCTCCTTGATGCCACACTCGGTCAAATGCTGCCTTGATGTCAAGGGCAGTCACTCTCACCTCATCTCTGGAATTCAGCTCTTTTGTCCATGTTTGGACCAAGGCTGTAATGAGGTCTGGAGCCAAGTGGTCCTGGTGGAACCCAAACTGAGCATCGGTGAGCAGGTTATTGGTGAGTAAGTGCCGCTTGATAGCACTGTCGACGACACCTTCCATCACTTTGCTGATGATTGAGAATGGACTGATGGGACGGTAATTGGCCGGATTGAATTTGTCCTGTTAGTTTAGATTATGTGCTCAAGTCTCTGGAGTAGGACTCTCCAACCTTCATTGGCTCCCTATGCTCCAGCAAGTTGACTTCAAAATTATTTTCCTCACTTTCAAATCCTTCCATGGCTTGCCTGCCCTACCTTAGTGATCTTCTCTTACCTTACATCTTTGCACTCACCCGTTGCTGCTTTGACACTGAGCTTCTCCCTCAGCCTCTACACTCCTGCCCTCTGGAACATCCTGGCCAGTACCCTCTACCCTGCAACTATACACTCTGCTTTTAAAAACCTCCTCAAGAAACCTTATCTCTATCTTCGCCTTTGGTTTCCCCCCACCCTTTCCATTTTTTCTTTTCCCTTCCATCCACTATTTTCTCCTCCTAAGGGCTTCGAGATTTTTTCCTGTTAGAACATAAAAAATAGGAGCAGGAATAGGCCATATGACCCTTCAAGCCTGCTCCGCCATTCAATAAGATCATGGCTGATCTTCTACCTTATCTCCACTTTCCTGCCCTATCCCCATATCCCTTGATTCCCTGAGCATCCACAGTCCTCTGGGGTAGAGCATTCTAAAGAGTAAGTAAATAGTGCTACATAAATTGTTGTTGTTGTTGTTGCTATAGCTTTTCTCTGCGGCACCAGGCAAATATATTTTCTATAATGGACTGTTCCAAACTTGGATTAAGAAATAAAAGTAACATAATGATTGGAATTCTATTCAGTTTTTACATATAAAGAAACATTCATCAACATGGTATCACAATATTTTTCCTGGCATTCACGTAACCAACACTGTATGTATTATTAAAATGCTTGCTTCCTATTAATAATAATCCTTTGCCAATAATCTATCATTACAACAGGCAGGATCTTACTACAGTATTTAAAAACACAATGAAATACATAGGATGCTTGGAAAATACCAAAGACTCCTTGAGAAATAGCCAACCCCATTGTTCCCTAAATAGATATTTTGGCTATTTGGTTATGTGTTAGTCACGACTCAGTGGTAACACTTTTGCCTCTGAGTCAGAAGGTTGTGGGTTCAAGTCCTACTGCAGAGACTTGAGCACATAATCTAGGCTGGCACTTCAGTGCAGTACTGAAGGAGCACTGCCCTGTTGGAGGTGCCATCTTTTGGATGAGACGTTAAATCGAGACCCTATTTGCATTCTTAGGTGAATGTAAAAGATGCCATGGCCCTATTTGAAGAAGAGTAGGGCAATTCACCTGGCATCCGAGCCAACGTTTATCCCTCAACCAACATCACTAAAACTGATTATCTGGTCATTATCACTTTGCTGTTTGTGGGACTATGCTGTGCTCAATTTGGCTGCCACGTTTCCTATATTACAACAGTGACTACACTTCAAACATAGAAATATAGAAGGGCTATTCGGCCCTTCGAGTCTGCTCCGCCATTCAATATGATCATGGCTGATCCTCTATCTCAATACCATATTCCCGCTCTCTCCCCATACCCCTTGATGCCTTTTGTGTCTAGATATCCATCTATCTCCTTCTTAAATATATTCAGCGACTTGGCCTCCAGAGCCTTCTGTGGTAGAGAACTCCACAGGTTCACCACCCGCTGAGTGAAGAAATTTCTCCTCATCTCAGTCCTAAATATCCTACCCCGTATCCTGAGACTGTGACCCTTTGTTCTAGACCCCCCAGCCAGGGGAAACATCCTCCCTGCATCCAATCTGTCTAGCCCTGTCAGAATTTTATACGTTTCAATGAGATGCCCCCACTTTCTTCTAAACTCGAGTGAATACAGGCCTAGTTGACCCAATCTCTCCTCATACGACAGTCCTGCCATCCCAGGAATCAGTCTGGTGAACCTTCGCTGCACTCCCTCTGTGGCAAGTATATCCTTTCTTAGGTACTTCATTAGCTGTAAAGCACTTTGAGACATCCTGAGGTTGTGAAAGGTGCTATATAAATGCAAGATTTCTCTTTCTTCGTTCATGCAGTGCCATTGAAAGCACGATGTACGGTGACAGGGGTGCATCTAATCTTATGTTTAGTGAGGTATTTACACATCATTGTTGCACCATCGAGTCTGGCTTTCCAGCTTGCTTTGAGAAGAGGAATCATTGCACACTCTATTTGCCTAGTGGTCTCTGCCTGCAGATGCAAATATGAGGGTACCAGTACAAAGCACTTCTTGTACAGCTTAAGCTGCCTGGCATCCTTCCATGGGTCCTCCCCTTCCTCCAAACACCTCATATAGGGGAATTCCCATTGGGAAACCCATTGATGACAGGAATGGTGCTGGTTGCAATGCAGAGATAGTAGATGCGTTGGTATTAATTTTCAAAAATTCCCTATATTCTGGAAGGGTCCCATCAAATTGGAAAATAGTGAATGTAACTCCTCTATTCAAGAAAGGAGGGAGACAGAAAGTAGGAAACCACAGGCCAGTTAGCTTACATTTATCATAGGGAAAATGCTAGAATCTATTATTAAGGAGGTTATAGCAGGGCACTTAGAAAATCTCAATGCAATTTGGCAGAATCAACACAGCTTTGCGAAAGGGAAATCGTGTTTGACTAATTTATTAGAGTTCTTTGAGGAAGTAACAAGCAAAGTGGATAAAGGGGATCCTGTGGATGTGGTGTACTTGGATTTTCAGAAGGCTTTTGACAAGGTGTCACATCAAAGGCTACTACACAAAATAAGAACTCATGGTGCGGGGGGTAACAAATTAGCATGGATAAAGGATTAGTTAGCTAACAGGAAACATAGAGTAGGCATAAATGGATCATTTCCAGGTTGGTAAGATGTAACGAGTGGAGTGCCACAGGGATCAGTGCTTGGGCCTCAACTATTTACAATCTATATCAATGACTTGGATGAAGGGACCAAATATATGGTTGCTAAATTTGCTGATGACACAAAAGTAGGTAGGAAAGTAAGTTGTGAAGAGGATATAAGGAGTCTGCAAAGGGATATAGATAGGTTAAGTGAGTGGGCAAAAATTTGGCAGATGGAGTATAATGTGGACTTGTCCACTGTGGCAGGAGGAATAGAAAAGCAGTATATTATTTAAATGGAGAGAAATTGCAGAACTCTGAGGTACAGAAGGATCTGGGTGTCCTGGCACATGAATCACAAAAAGGTTAGTATGCAGGTACAGCAAGTGATTAGGAAGGCAAATGGAATGTTGTCATTTATTGCAAGAGGAATGGAATATATAAGTAGAGATGTTTTGTTACAGCTGTACAGGGTATTGGTGAGACCACATCTAGAATACTGTGTGCAATTTTGGTCTCCTTATTTAAGAGTGGACATAATTGCTTTCGGGGCGGTTCAGAGAAGGTTCACTCGACTGATTCCTGGGATGAGGGGATTATCTTATGATGAAAGGTTGTACAAGTTGGGCCTGTATACACTGGAGTTTAGAAGAATGAGAGGTGATCTTATAAGATCCTGAGGGGACTAGAGTGGTAGATGCTGAGAGGATGTTTCCCCTAGTGGGAGAGACTAGAACTAGGGACCACAGTTTAAAAATAAGTGGTCTCCCATTTGAGCTGGAGATGAGGAGACATTTTTTCTCTCAGAGGATCATGAGTCTGTGGGACTCCCTTCCTCAGAGAGCAGTGGAGGCAGGGTCATTGAATATTTTTAAGGCTGATTTAGATAGATTCCTGATTAACAAGGGAGTCAAAGGTTATAGTAGGTAGATGGGAAAGTAGGGTTGAGGTCGCAATCAGGTCAGCCATAATCTTATCAAATGGCAGAGCAGGCTCGAGGGGCCGAATGGCCTACTCCTCTTAATTCGTATGTTCGTATGTAAGTAAAAGGTTGTTTTAATATGCTATTGTCTGTTAAGTGGAAAGCCATTAGTGTTCTGTCACATGTCTCTATCTGTTTAGGTGTGATGTGGAGATGCCGGTGATGGACTGGGGTTGACAATTGTAAACAATTTTACAACACCAAGTTATAGTCCAGCAATTTTATTTTAAATTCACAAGCTTTCGGAGGCTACCTCCTTCCTCAGGTGAACGATGTGGAAATGAAATCCTGCAGTAATATACAGAACCTAGCTATCCACCTTGGAAAATAGACAATAACAAACAGCCATATCACCTGCATTAAAACTCACAAGAAAACGATGTGGAAAGGAAATGATTTCATTTCCACATCGTTCACCTGAGGAAGGAGGTAGCCTCCGAAAGCTTGTGAATTTAAAATAAAATTGCTGGACTATAACTTGGTGTTGTAAAATTGTTTACAATTGTTTAGGTGTTGCACTGCAGATAGGAACTCAAAGCGGGTTGCTACTACTAGGTGACAGTTGTATTGTTCCAGCAGTTATAGGTGGGTGCTGATCTAGTCAGGCTTTTTGGCTAGGTATATTTGCATAAATTTCAGTTAGCTGTTCATATATACACTATTACATTTGAGCAGCTTCCTATGTTATCACATTGAAGACTGTTTCTGGCTAGCTCAGCCCTGTTTAGTTTTGTAATTCCATGGATGTTTGTCAGCCTTTTGCAATCACAAGAGATACATATTTGTTTCCTTTTGAAGTGGAAGTATATCTTGGGCCGACTTTCCCCAATTCAGCCGTCCTTCTGAACCATCAGACAGAGATGGCCAGCAAGCTCCACAGAAAGTTAGCAATGAACCTCCACATAAAGTTATGATCAAGGACCTTGTTTCAAGTCCAGTTTTCTTGTGAGTTTTAATGCAGGTGATATGGCTGTTTGTTATTGTCTATTTTCCAAGGTGGATAGCTAGGTTCTGTATATTACTGCAGATTTGCTGTTTGTTTTTGCTGCTCTTTGCTTATCTACTTATTGTTAATAAAACTGTTAGTTTATATCCCAAATGATGGTTGGATAGAGAGTTTATTCCACTGCTTTCTGAAGTTAAGGAGATTACATGTAAAGCCAAACAGAGTGATATGGATTTGTGATCAATTCCTGGGTATGTAAAGTCACACTTTAGTTTATAGGAAGCAATGGCGTTCTTCTGGGAGCAGTCTTTGGTGCTGAGTGTGAGGAAAGTATCTAAGGTAAATTTTAAAAATCATAAGTCATACCTGTACAATATATACACAATAGGGGAAATACCTGTCTATAGTATATACACATCAGGGAACTTTGTTATTCATAATAAAAATAAGCTACAAATACTGGAGATTCTACATCAGAAGATGGATACTCCTAGAGTTCTTATATCATGACACTTACCAACAAAATCTTCACCACTGAAATACTCACATTACACACTCATTCAAAAGCAACAGAAATGTAGAAATCGTAACAGTAAGAACATATATCATTAGAAACATAATACGGTTACATAAATCTTGAGGTTTATATGATTTTAAATGGGGCAATTATACTCTGCAAGTCTTCTTTGGTTTGTTTTTTTCTCAGTTACAATACACTGGCTCCAGCTTTGAATGAGAATTGTACTTTAAAGTGATCACAGCGCTCAGGTCAATATTCACTCGTTATGAAGAACTCTGGTTTATAATGGCTAACTTTTCCCTCTTAAGTTCTTACTGAAATAATTTCAGGATTTCTTTATCATAGAGGCGCTGGCCTGTTACACAACAATTTGATGAGTGATTAAATTACATAATTGCATTGCCAATCATGTCTGTAACTAGAATTGTTTTGCCTTTGAGTCAAAAAGGTTGAAAAAAACGTAATGATGCAGGTGTGGCATGAATTTTTGGAAAAGGCTATTCGACATAGCTACACCTACAAAGCCCCTTAATAGTAGGCAGCAAACAATGAAGTTACCCTAACCTGCTTTTTGTCTATGCTTTTTATAGACTATGGTGTAAAAATCTCATTGCCATCTAGTTAATAGAGTTAGTTTGTGTCTGCCTCAGCCTATTTCCTATTCGAAGAAGTAGCCCCAACACATAAGAAGTAGTAAAATGTAACAGGGAATGCTGGAAATACACAGCAGCTCCGTCAGCATCTGAAAAAAATGGACAGGTTACTGTTTCAGACGGAGAATCTGTCTCAGTAATTTTTCTTTTTGTTTTATCTCTACAGACCTGCGCTGTTCCCAATAAGTGGAACGGGAGCAATTCACTTTGATCCAAGCCGAGCTTCTCCCCCAAGGACCAGCAACCAAACACCATCCGAAATGTTTACTGTTGAAGTTCTCATTGGCTCTTGCTTCTGTCAATCACATCGTTACTGACTAGGAAACTGAATGGAATTGGTATTTAAAGTGACGGCAGGATTGAAACCAATTGCCTTTCTGGTTCAGGGACTTCTGTGCCTCACTGTTTCGTAAAGGAAGAAATGGAGAATCGTATTATAATGTTTCATCACTGTGAGAAAGATATTTATTGCTTTTATGTGCCAGAGCAGTGTCCGATCTGTGGTCAGAGTCTCATAGGACGAAGACTGGAAGATGCCCCGGTCAGTATTCCGAACTCCTTTGTAGATGGACATCATGAAAAGTGCTCATTCCTGATCAAACCTACTAAAGGATCATTCCTGAGGTAAAGAGACTATCGATAATCAAACGGAGATCTTAACCAGTAGTAATTTACAGCGTTGAAATTAATCTCAAATCTTCTGCTACTTACTAAAAGCTGGTACGTGTTCGGTGATACGGTTTGAAACCGAAAAAAGCATGTTAACGTCTAATTTTATATTTATAGGCTGCATTTTCTATAATTAACCTCAAAGAAGATTACTGTACTCTCTCATACGGACAACAGATTGAGAAATGTGTATTGTACAATATTAGACCTGTTGGACTAGGGGATTGAGGTTGGGGTGATGTCCTGCCCCGTCCAGTTTAATTGGATAATCTATTCCATATTCGTACAAGTTTTTTTTACTGCCTGATCAAATGTGTTTAGTGCCCCTTGTCCAACGTTAGAGGCCACGGGTCCTGCATACTCATATATGGGATAGAAGATTAATTATACCTTTTAAAATTAAGAAATATAGATTTGGGACCTTCAAGTATGTTCTTAGAAAGCAAAAAGTAGAACGAAAAACAATATATATTCTGTTGGGAATAACTTAGTTTTTTTTTATTCGTTCATGGGATGTGGGCATTGCTGGCAAGGCCAGCATTTATTGCCCATCCCTAATTGCCCTTGAGAAGGTGGTGGTGAGCCGCCTCCTTGAACTGCTGCAGTCCGTGTGGTGAAGGTTCTCCCACAGTGCTGTTAGTAAGGGAGTTCCAGGATTTTGACCCAGTGACAATGAAGGAACGGCGATATATTTCCAAGTCGGGATGGTGTGTGACTTGGAGGGGAACGTGCAGGTGGTGGTGTTCCCATGTACCTGCTGCTCTTGTCCTTCTAGGTAGTAGAGGTCGCGGGGATATCTGGAGGAAGCCGAGATGGATCATCCACTCGGCATTTCTGGCTGAAGATGGTTGCAAACGCTTCAGCCTTGTCTTTTGCACTCACGTGCTGGACTCCGCCATCATTGAGGATGGGGTTGTTTACAGAGTCTCCTCCTCCTCCCGTTAGTTGTTTAATTGTCCACCACCATTCACGACTGGATGTGGCAGGACTTCAGAGCTTTGATCTGATCCGTTGGTTGTGGAATCGCTTAGCTCTGTCTATTGCATGTTGCTTCCGCTGTTTAGCATGCATGTAGTCCTGTGTTGTAGCTTCACCAAATTGGCACCTCATTTTTAGTTATGCCTGGTGCTGCTCCTGGTATGCTCTTCTACACTCCTCATTGAACCAGGGTTGATCCCCTGGCGTGTTAGTAATGGTAGAGTGAGGAATATGCCGAGCCATGAGGTTACAGATTGTGCTGGAATACAATTCTGCTGCTGCTGATGGCCCACAGCGCCTCTTGGATGCCCAGTTTTGAGCTGCTAGATCTTTTCTGAATCTATCCCATTTAGCACGGTGATAGTGCCACACAACACGTTGGATAGTGTCTCCACGAGGACTGTGCGGTGGTCACTCCTACCAATACTGTCATGGACAGATGCATTTGCGACAGGTAGATTGGTGAGGACGAGGTCAAGTAAGTTTTTCCCTCATGTTGGTTCGCTCACCACCTGCCGCAGGCCCAGTCTTGCAGCTATGTCAGCAGTATAGGAGGAGGTATTGCTTTTGAGAAATCAAAAACTGTAAATCTATCATTAATGTGTGGTCTTCTTGTAGAATATTAAATGGTCTAACGACCAGTTACAAATATAAGTGATTGATATATCACAGTTCTGGGGCAGGAGGAATCTGTTCAGGATGGACGAGTTTTATCTCAACAGAGTTGGAACCAATGTCCTGGCAGGGAGGTTAACCCCAGTGCTATGGGGGAGGGTTTAAACTAATTTGGCAGAGGGATGGGCACCAGGATGAAACCGTAGAGAGGAGAAACAAGGTGCAAAGAGGACTGGGATGGACAAGTAGCACTAGAGTAAAGAATAGTTCAGAAATAGGTGGGGGATTAGACGGGGGGGAAATGCGAGGCAGTCTAAGATGAGTTTGAAGTGCATGTGCGTAAATGCATGTAGCATGGTAAATAAGGTTGGTGCAGGCACAAGTCGCCACATGGGACTATGATATAGTAGCAATAACAGAGACCTGGCTGAAAGAAGGGGAGGATTGGGAACTTAATATTCCTGGCTACAAGGTATTCAGGAAAGAAAGGATGGGGTGGGGGGTAGCAGTATTGATCAAAGAAACTATTATAGAACTGGAAAGGGATGATGTAGTTGAGGGGTCAAAGACAGAATCTATTTGTTTAGAATTAAGAAACAATAGAGGAGCTATTACGCTACTGGGTGTATGCTATAGGCCACTAAATAGTGGGAAGGAGATTGAGTAGCAAATTTGCAGGTAAATTACAGAAAGATGCAAGAACTATAGAGTGGTGATAATGGGGGACTCAATTATCTCAATATAGTGTAAAGAGCAAAGAGGGGGAGGAATTCCTGAAATGTGTTCAAGAGAACTTTCTGGAACACTCTGTTTCCAGGCCAACCGGGAAGGAAACTGTACTGGATCTAGTTCTGGGGAATTAAGTGGAGCATGTTTCAGTGGGGGAGCATTTGGGGAACAGTGATCATAATATCATTAGGTTTAGAATAGTTATGGAAAAGGACAAGGAACAATCAAACGTGAAAATGCTTAATTGGCAGAGGGCAAATTTCAGTGAGTTAAAAAGGGATCTTGCCCAGGTGGATTGGAATCAAAAATTGGAAGGCAATACAGTAATTGAACTCAAGGAGGAGTTGGTTTGGGTACAGAGTAGACACATCCCCACGAGGAGAAAAGAAAGGGCATCCAAAGCTAGAGCTCCCTGGATGGCTAAAGACATAGAGATTCAAATGAAAGAAAAAAAGGAGGCTTATGACAAATGTAAGGTTCATAATACAGTAGAGAACCAGGCTCAATACAGGAAGTACAGAGGAGATCTAAAAAGGGAATAAGAAGGCCAAAGAGAGAGTATGAGAATAGATTAGCGGTTAACATGAAAAGGAACCCAAAAGTCTTTTGTAAACATATAAATAGTCAAAGGAAGGGTGGGACCGATTAGGGACAAAAAAGATCTTCTTGTGGAGGCAGAGGGCATTGCTAAGGTACTAAATGAATACTTCACATCTGTCTTCACGAGAGAAGAGGATGCTGCCCTTGTAGCAGTAAAGGAGGAGGTAGAAGCGATATTGGATAGGATAAAAATAAAGAGGAGGTACTTAAAAGATTGACAGTACCCAAAATAGAAAAGTCACCTGGTCCAGATGGGATGCATCCTAGGTTACTGAGGGAAGTATGGGTGGAGAGGCTCTGGTCACACTCTTCCAACCCTCCTTAGATATGGGAACAGTACTGGAGGATTGCAAATGTTACACTCCCTGTTCAAAAAAGGGGAGAGGGATAAACCCGGTAATTACAGGCCAGTCAGCCTAACATCATTGGTGGGGAAACCTTTAGAGACAATAATCCAGGACAAAATTAATTGGCACTTGGAAAAGTATGGGCTAATAATTGAAAGTCAGCACTGATTTGTTAAAGGAAAATCGTGTTTGACTAACTTGATTGAGTTCTTTGATGAAGTAACAGAGAGGGTTGATGAGGGTAGTGCGGTTGATGTGTATATAAACTTTCAAAAGGCATTTGATAAAATACCACATAATAGGCTTGTTAGCAAAATTAAAGCCCATGGGATTAAAGGGACGGTGGCAGCGTGAATACAAAATTGGCTAAGGGACAGAAAGCAGAGAGTAGTGATGAATGACAGTGTTTTTTAGACCGGAGGGAAGTATACAGTGGTGTTCCCCAGGGATCAGTATTAGGACCACTGTTATTTTTGATATATGAATGACCTGGACTTGGGAATAGAGGGTATAATTTCAAAGTTTGAAGATGACATGAAACTCGGAAATGTAGTAAAGAATGTGGAGGATAGTAACAGACTTCCGGGGGACATGGACAGACTGGTGAAATGGGCAGACACATGGCAGATGAAATTTAACGCAGAGAAGTGTGAAGTGATGCATTTTGGTAAGAAGAATGAGGAAACAATATAAACTAAATGGTAGAGTTTTAAAGGGGATGCAGGAACAGAGACCTGGGGGTGCACGTACACAAATCTTTGAAGGTGTCAGGACAAGGTGAGAAGGTTGTTAAAAAAGCATATAGGATCCTGGGCTTTATTAATAGATACCCCGGTACCACGGTTACAACCACAGGGAAGTCTATCATCAATTTGTCCGACCACACCCTTCAACCAGACGAAATCGAGGTTCTCAGCCGAGGGCTCAATTTCTGCCCCACCACCAAAATGGACCGCATCGGTCTCGCGGCGGACACAGAGGAATTCATCAGGAGAATGAGGCTCCTGGAATTCTACCACAAACCCCAAGATTTCAACAGCGAACCTAATGAGACAATCAATGATCCAGAACAGCAGACAGAGGGATCCACGGTACAGCAACCGAAGAGGAAAGAGTCAAACTGGACTCCTCCGGAGGGTCGCTACCCTCAGCTTGACATGTATGCCCAAGCTGTCAGGAAATGCGTCAATGCCAGATTCATCAGGCGCACTCAGAAGACAGTCCAGAATGTCACCCGAGCACAACGCAACGCCATCAACGCTCTCAAGACCAACCGAAACATCGTCATCAAACCAGCGGACAAAGGAGGAGCCATTGTCATACAGAACAGAACGGACTATTGCAAAGAAGCATACCGACAACTGGACAACCAGGAACACTACAGACAGTTACCCGCAGATCCGACCAAAGAACACACCCACCAGCTCAACAAACTGATCAAGACCTTCGATCCAGACCTTCAAAGCATCCTACGCACTCTCATCCCACGTACTCCCCGCGTGGGAGACTTCTACTGCCTCCCAAAGATACACAAAGCCAACACACCCGGACGTCCTATCGTATCAGGCAACGGAACCCTGTGTGAGAACCTCTCTGGATACGTCGAGGGCATCCTGAAACCCATCGTACAGGGAACCCCCAGCTTCTGTCGCGACACTACAGACTTCCTACAAAAACTCAGCACCCACGGACCAGTTGAACCAGGAACACTTCTCACCACGATGGACGTCTCGGCACTCTAAACCAGTATCCCCCACGATGACGGCATCGCTGCAACAGCCTCAGTACTCAACACCAACAACAGCCAATCTCCAGACGCCATCCTACAACTCATCCGCTTCATCCTGGATCACAATGTCTTCACCTTCGATAACCAGTTCTTTACCCAAACACACGGAACAGCCATGGGGACCAAATTCGCACCCCAATACGCCAACATTTTCATGCACAAGTTCGAGCACGACTTCTTCACTGCACAGGACCTCCAACCAACGCTATACACCAGATACATCGACGACATTTTCTTCCTATGGACCCACGGCGAAGAATCACTGAAGAGACTACACGATAACATCAACAAGTTCCATCCCACCATCAAACTCACCATGGACTACTCCTCAGAATCAGTTTCTTTCTTGGACACACGAATCTCCATCAAAGACGGGCACCTCAGCACCTCACTCTACCGCAAGCCCACGGACAACCTCACGATGCTCCACTTTTCCAGCTTCCACCCCAACCACGTCAAAGAGGCCATCCCCTATGGACAGGCCCTACGAATACACAGGATCTGCTCAGACGAGGAGGAACGCGATGGACACCTACAGATGCTGAAAGACGCCCTCGTAAGAACGGGATATGACGCTCGACTTGTCGATCGACAGTTCCGACGGGCCACAGCGAATAATCGCATAGACCTCCTCAGAAGACAAACACGGGATGCAACCAACAGAGTACCCTTCGTCGTCCAGTACTTCCCTGGAGCGGAGAAACTACACCATGTTCTCCGCAGCCTTCAACATGTCATCGATGATGACGAACACCTCGCTAAGGCCATCCCCACGCCTCCACTACTCGCCTTTAAACAGCCACCCAACCTCAAACAGACCATCGTTCGCAGCAAGTTACCCAGTTTTCAGGAGAACAGCATCCACGACACCACACAACCCTGCCACGGCAACCTCTGCAAGATATGCCAGATCATCGACACGGATACCACCATCACATGAGAGGACACCACCCACCAGGTACATGGTTCATACTCCTGTGACTCGGCCAACGTTGTCTACCTCATACGTTGCAGGAAAGGATGCCCCGGAGCATGGTACATTGGCGAGACCATGCAGACACTGCGACAACGGATGAACGGACACCGCGCAACAATCGCCAGACAGGAGGGTTCCCTCCCAGTCGGGGAACACTTTAGCAGTCAAGGACATTCAGCCACCGATCTTCGGGTAAGCGTTCTCCAAGGCGGCCTTCGAGACACACGACAACGCAAAATCGTCGAGCAGAAATTGATAGCCAAGTTCCGCACCCATGAGGACGGCCTCAACCGGGATCTTGGGTTCATGTCACGCTACATGTAACCCCACCAGCAAAAAGGGGGGAAAAATTATGTTTTTTAATATTCTCTCTCTCTCTCTCTCTCTGCCATTTTGGGTTTCTTTCTGCCTGTCTGTGCAATTGACACAATGTATATCCAGTGTACTGGGACGTGCTGTTCTCCGTGACTGGCCTGTTTGAATAACAACGACACCTTTTGATTGGTGTGATGCTGTCCCAGCATAGTATAAGATATACGATTTGAGAACCTTTTCACTCATTCATCTGACGAAGGGGATAATCTCCGAAAGCTTGTGATTTTAAAATAAATTTGTTGGACTATAACCTGGTGTTGTAAGATTCCTTACATTTATTAATAGAGGCATAGAGTACAAAAGCAAGGAAGTTGTGCTAAACCTTTCTAAAACACTGGTTAGGCTTCAGCTGGAGTATAGTGGTCAATTCTGGGCACCACACTTAAGGAAGGATGTCAAGGCCTTAGACAGGGTTCAGAAGAGATTTACCAGAATGGTCTCAGGGATGAGGGACTTCAGTTATCTGGAGAGGCTGGAGTTATTCTCCTTAGAACAGAGAAGGTTAAGGGGAGGTTTGATAGAGGTGTTCAAGATCATGAACAGTTTTGATAGAGTAAATAAGGAGAAACTGTTTCCAGTGGCGGAAACCCTCAACACATTTAAAAAGCACTTGGATATGCACTTGAAGTGCCATAATCTACAAGGCTACGGACCAAGTGCTGAAAAGTGGGATTAGGCATGATAGCTCTTTTTCGGCCGGCACAGACACAATGGGCCGAATGGCCTCCTTCTGTGCCGTAAATTTCTATGATTCTACATGCTCCAACCCTGGATCATCAAGTGATGGTTGAACTTCTTAACAGAGTTTTTGATTTAACCCATCAGAGGAGGGTTTATGACATCAAAAATTTTGTGTGTTAGTAAAACACTCGGAGAAGCACAGGATTCTTGGAAAATAACAAAGACGCTGTGGAAGATAGCCAACCTCATTGTTCCCTAACTGGTTATTCAGCTATTTGGTTACCTGTCAGTCGTGGCTTAGTGGTAGCAGATAGTTGTGGGTTCAAGTCTCACTCCAGAGACTTGAGCACATTATCTAGGCTGACACTTCCAGTACAGTACTGATTGAGCACTGCACTGTTGGAGGTGCCATTTTTTGATGAGACATTAAATTGAGGCCCCGTCTGCCCTCTCGGGTAGACATTAAGGATCCCATGGCACTCTGCGAAGAAGAGCAGGGGCGTTCTCCCGGTGTCCTGACCAACATTTATCCCTCAACCAACACCTAAAAAAAATAGTTGACCTGGCCATTTATTTCATTGCTGTTTGTGGGACTTTTTGTGTGCAAATTAGCTGCCGCGTTTCCTGCGTTCCAACAGTGACATTTCAAAAAGTACACTGTTGGTTGTAAAGCGCTTTGGGGCATCCTGAGGTTGTGAAAGGCACTATATAAATGCAAGTCTTTATTTTTTTTAATACAACTCTTAAGCTTTGGATTATTAATTGCCAAAGCAGATTAGTCTCCACAGTTCACTGAATACAATGGTTCTTTCACAAGTACAGCACTTGTAAGCTTTATAAGTCTTGGGTGTTTATTTTTTTTCAATATTTAGTGCCAGTAGGTGGCATGTAAATTTACAAAAATAGAAGATTTCACTCCTATGAGAAACATATTGTGGAATTCTTACTCAAATATAGTGACAGTCATAGGGTTGGAAAGAAAATAGGACTTTTGTAATAAAAGAAAGATTTGCATTTATATAGCGCCTTTAATGACCTCAGGATGTCCCAAAGCGCTTTACAACCAATGAAGTACTTTTGAAGTGTAGCCACTGTTGTAATGTAGGAAACGCAGCAGCCAATTTGCACACAGCAAAGTCCCACAAACAGCAATGTGATAATGACCAGATAATCACTTTTAGTGATGTTGGTTGAGGAATAAATATTGGTCAGGACACCGGGAGAACTCCCCTGCTCTTCTTCGAATAGTGCCATGGGATCGTTTACATCCACCTGAGAGGGCAGACTGGGTTTAACGTCTCATCTGAAAGACGGCACTCCGACAGTGCAGCACTCCCTCAGTACTGCATTGGAGTGTCAGCCTGGATTATGTACTCAAGTCTCTAGGCATTATAATACACAATTAAGTTTATTTTTAAATTGCTTATCATTTTTTTCCTTTCTCGTTTCCCTTATTTCGATTAATGCTTTGTTTTCCATTCTTTATCTTTCATTTTGTTAACATACTGAGTTGTGAGAATTTCTCTCCAACTTTCTTTTCATTTATGTTTTTCTTTTCCACCTTTTCATATTTCATTTCTTTCCAACTTACATATATTTTTGTTTAACCATCTTATTTCTTTCATTTTTCATTCCTTTCATTATTTACTGTGACTCTTTTTTAGGTCCTTTTTATTTATTTCCTTTTAATATTTCTTACCAATAGGTGTTTCATTATCCAGTTAATGTTGTAGTGTAAGAAGTAAAGTGTTCTGAAGGATTGAATTTTAACATAGATTTATACTTTTTTTCTAGAGAATATGATGGAAGATCTGATCTTCATGTTGGAATCTCAAATACCAGTGGTGAGTTTAGAATAAAATCACATTTCTCCCTAGTAGAAAAGAACAATCATAATTTAAGCACAAAATGACAGATACTTCAAAAAGCTTTCAGAAAATTTCTATAATGTGCAAGAATACAAAGCTTTAAGAATGGTTAGGACAAAAAAAAATGTTGCGTCACATTTTCTGATTTCTAATTTTGTTTATATGATGATTGGTATGAAACTAACAATAATTATGAGATTAATAATTGTTAGCTTGCCCTCATTACTACCCTAATAAAACCCCTTTCTCTCACCCTCTCCAACCCCATTCTATTCTCAGCCAGGAGGACACAATCTGTGTCATCAATACTGCACTAGTAGTGACCAGGTGATGTGCTTGAGCAGTGCAGCAATGGGGCCTTTTCCATGACGAACCTGACAGACACCAGTGAAATGAAACCATTCCCTCAGGAGAAATCTATCCTATTCAGAGTTCTAACTAAAATTAAAACTTAAATGTCCCACATTTAATATATTATTCATTTACATATAAATGCAGCATATGCTGCAGGCAGTAACCCTTTTAGTTCACACTATTCTTTTTTTGCAGGAGTTGTGTACAATTACATTGAAACTGGTGTCCAAAGAGATGATCGTGGTTGGGAGGAATGTGTTTGTGTTCCACTGGTACAGCCAGACATGTACAGTTTAATTAACCAGTGGGATGTTTACTTGGAGCAATTCTCCACAGCTGATATATGGCTACCCAACAGGTATGAATCATAGTATGTCACAACACAGGTCACTTGGCTCATCAAGTTTATGTTGATGTTTTCACCATGTGAACCCTTGGTTTAATCCCAGTCTCCTGCTCACTTCCCATATCTTTTTTTAATATTATTTTTGAAATAACTATCTAATTTACTTTTAAAATAACTTATGGGTTCTGCTTCAACAGTTTGTGGCAGAGAATTCCACATTTTAACTACACACTATGGCAATTCATTAGTAGGTTTAGTACAGATGATACAGCATTGCACTGATCACAACTACTAAACCTTATCACACATTTGACCTGGATTATACACATTACACAGACCACTGAATCAAATCCATCACACATGGATGCTCCAATTGTAGCTGGGCTTTTCCAAAGCAGACTTAGAGTTTATTTTGTAAGTGATTATCCTCAATTTTTGTTTAATTAGTAAAAATGAATGCCTTAGTAAAACCCAAGAAGGTATCAAGTTTTTTGTATAATCCTCTTTCCCTTTAGGTTCCCCCCATCCTGTTGCCACCCATTTCTACCAGTGGATAAGTGCACTGATTGGTGTAGTGCTGAGTTATACTGAACTGAGAAGTTCCAGGTTTGATTCCTGGTCTGTGATGTGTTAGCTAATTTAATCTGGGGTGGCAGTATGGGCTTCTGATGCCCCTTGCTGGAAATTGAACATATATGGATGCTAGGTGAAGTCAGGTTGGGCTTGGCTATGATGCGCTTTGTGATTGCCTAAGCTCACACATGAAGAACTGCCACTTGGCGATATCGGCACCCCCTGAAACTCAACTCCAGCTTGAGGCAATACCTTCATGAGAAAAGATTGGGGGGAAAACACAAATAAAACATTCTGGAGCATCACTATTGCAGAATCATCATTCATGTTACACAGCTGACCAAAAACAAATATCTGCATGCTCATATTTTTACAAAATAACAAATGTACTGGATACCACTACACACTAAGATAATAAAGCAGCATATTGGAGCAAATTCCAATCCTTATAAGGATAGTTTCTTTTTTTTTTATTATGCCCCTACATATGTTGCATAAAGATAACACAGCATGCAGAATACAATATATACTTCATTCGTGAGAGAGACTTGTATTAAAAAAAGTTGTCGTCTGGTTGTTTGAGTGGAATACACATCATCCGACTCCATCTGACCATCATTAACCTACAAGTTTCACATGATACACAACAATGGTGTATAATGTTTCCTTCCATGGGTCCTTACCTCTTACTTATTCCACCTATGCTCAGCTGCTCAAAGTTACTTTTTAATAAACATGGCAATCACAATAGAGTGGTCAATTTTCTAAATATGATTGTTGTTGTTCATAATTATAGGTACAATGAATATGAGTACAACTGCTATTCATATGCGTTGACCTTCATCAATCGTGTGCTGGTAGCACAAAGTAAACGACAGTTGAGTACGACTGAATTTACAGAGAGATATGTGGTTCCACGGACAAAGAGAGCCTCCAGATATATCACGCTCTACCGAGAGTTATGCAGAAGCTACTTTTATATTGCAGATGGCTTTCAAACTGAAGAAGTCAGCAGCCAGGTTTAAAAGACCTGAAGATTTAATTATATTTGCATTAAACAGTTATCACCTATGTTTCTGTAACTTAAGAAACAAATATTACTATTGAGCCAAAGGTGAAACTTATGTGGAAAAAGATGAACAAAACTACCATCAGATTAATAACATTGCATTTCCTACTGATGTCAGTTGGTTATAAAGTGCACTGTAATCTGTGACTGCCTTATTCTAAATTAACAATCTTTAATTCTTGTGCCTTTCTAAACCATACAAAACCATGATTTAAAAGAATCAAATCAACATAGTAACTGTATGGTATCCACTGGAGTTTCCAGTTTAAGTAAAACTTAATAATTACATTATATTTTCTTTTACAAGGATCACATAATTCTGCTTCATCAACTGCCCAGAGATTGGGTTGTACATGCATTATTGTCCTCAAATTCACATTTTTTGTCTCCTTAGATGTTGGATCACACGATTGATTTCAGTACTTTGAAAATATTGGTCAATGACGATAGGGTACATTCACCAATCTGGAAAACTGGCCTCTGAGGGAGTGAGAGTTGAGAATTATGTTGTAGCCTGTGCTAAGCCAGCTGGTCTCAGCAATGTACTCACCCTGGGCTTGGGTGGAAAAAAAAATCAGCAAGGGTCCCTGCTCCTGATTGCTGTGTAGTGACCTCTGCCGGAAAGTGAATCTATGTGGACCTGAGGTGAGAACAGGATCTGGTTGGTTGTGCTAGCCATACAATTTAATATCCTGCTGACACTCACTACCTAGGCTCATACATGCAGAAATTGGTGAGCAGGAAATGTAAATGTATTGTTTGATGTAAGAAAATAGGGAGTATAGAAGTTTTTGGGGTTGGAATTAGTCAATACCAGTAGTGCAAAATGGGCTGATAGCGAATCTACACTGCATTCGATTTTCATTTCCATTGAAGCCAATAAATGTTACCCCTTTATGTTCACTGTAAAAAAAAAAAAACTTGGCCAATCTTCTTTACATTTATATTTCACAATTAGCATGCCAGTATGACACTCTCATTTCTCACAGCGATTATGTTGGCGTGAAATTGCCAGTTAGAGTTGAATTATGAGCAATTTAATGTTATGTCCTTGATTTCACAAGAAACTGGATTGAGACTACCAAACTCATTTCAATTAATGCCCTTCCAACTAGCAGAAAGAGATGATAACCAGCCTGAACTGGATTTGGATCCTTGGTTCCAGAAATGAAAACATGCCTCGCTAGTGAATCACCCATATACTATTATAGACAGCCTATTGTGGACAAGCTTTAAACAGTGACAAAAATGTAATTCAGAATCAGAAACCAGTTGTAATAGATATTTAGGAAATACAACCAGTTGTAATAGATATTTAGAACATATACCACCAATACCTCAAGGAATATAAAAATCAGGCTTAATGTTAATGTGAATGATGTAAAATTTATATATATTTCTAAATAATTTCCTGTTCCACTTAATCATGTAAGTGCTTTTCAGAAAGGAACAGTATGTCCATTTGTCATTTATTTAGAGGATGCAGTGAAACTGAGCTGAAAGTGATGAAAACTACATAAAGTGAAAATTTAAGATAAAAAATACTGTTTTCTTCACTGTCTTTCCTGTATAGTTTACGGCAATGTTAATTACCACTATTTTAAATGAAGGCTGTAACATTACATATATTGGTGCTTGGCATACTGACTGCAACACTTCACTATTTAGCAAGAAATTAGTACAATTGACTTTTTCCATCTTCTATAATTATTATAACCAATAACAACAGTAATACAAAGTCACCGTGGTTGAGGTTAAATATGTCTATATGGCAAAGCACTGTGTAACAAATAGATTTTCAGGCACTCCATTTTATGAGATAATCATGTGAAAAAGTGCTTTTTTACCGAGCAGGTTTTGCAGAATTTGCTGTGCCATTTTGGGCAGTGTTTCTTTGATCTTGACCCAGGAGTTCCATTTGTCAATTTTCCACAGTAACAATATTTAACCCTTACCATCTAATACAATAATGGTATTCACATTATTGACCTCAAGTAGATGAAAGCTGACAACAGATTCAAACCCAGATTCTTTTGATTACACTTCCCCCATGATTCAGTGATTTAGACAGTATCGTTTTCTGTTCTACTGGGATTCTGTTAATTGCTTTTGGAGAGGGACATAGTATATGTTCAGTTTATTATTTATCTGGAGAATACAGTCAAGTGTCGAAAACTAAAAACTTAAATTTTCACTTTTTAAAAAAAAAGTACTGTCTTTGTTAGTTATTACTTTATAGTTTACCATAATGATTTCCAATTGATCTGTTATTAAAGATAATTACACCATTTTAAATAAAGCTTGTAAGTAAGAACTTGCAATTTACATTTGAGCCAAACTAATTTTGAGCAGACTGTTTTAACAATTTAGTTAAATGCATGACTGACAATTATTTTGGATCGGTCTGTCAGTTATGAAAATTCAAACATCCCACAGCAACTGGTAAAAGGATATGAAGTGGCTCGATCTGTTCATTAAGCTGAGTGATTTGAAAAGCTCAACACCATTGAAGCAGTGTTTGATGGGCACCCTATCTACTAGCTTAAATATCCACTCCCTCCACCACCTGCATATCATGGCTGCAGTGTATACTATTTACAGGATGCACCGCAGCAAGTTACTAATGCTTCTTTGGCAGCACCTCCCAAACCGGCGACCTCCACCACCTAGAAGGACAAGGGCATCAGGTGCATGGGAACAACACCTCCAAGTTCCCTTCCAAGTCACACACCATCCTGACATGGATGTTTATTGCTGTTTCTTCATTGTCGCTGGGTCAAAATCCTGGAACTTTCTACCTAACAGCAATGTGGGAGCACCTTCAACATATGGACTGCAATGGTTCAAGAAGGCAGCCCACCACCACCACCTTCTCAAGGATAACTAGGGATGGGCAACGAATGCTGGCCTTGCCAGCGACACCCACATCCTGAAGAATGATTTAATAAAAAGCCCAGCTTAGGGTTGGACATGACACCGTCATGTTCAGCTTGAGCAAGTAGCTGGGTAGCAGCACTCAGTCAGAATCTTTTGTGGAACCCAAGCACAATGGCTTTGATCTCGGTCTCTTAATTTGGAGAATGAGTCAGAACTTTCATTACTTGATACAAGCAATGGTCTCAGGGGTTTCATAGAGAACTAGAACTGTGTCATCAGCATACACATGGAATCTGATCCCATGCCTACGGATAATGTTGCCACAGAATAATGTGAATGAAGAAATGCAAAGGCCCAAGGATGTAATTTTGGAGTACTCCTGAGGTGACTATGTGGGGTGGGAGAAGCTAATGTTACGGACATGTTGGCTATGTAGGGACAGGTAGGAATGGGACCACCTGAGGAGAGTCCCGAGAAAGTGGATTGTAGAGGAGTGATGGTAGTGGAATATGGAATAATAATTCAAGTCCACGTGACCAAAATAAATTAAAATTAAACATTTCTTAAGCAATTTAATTTGAGTGTAATTGTTTCACTGAGAAGTATTTTAGAAATGTCAATAAATATGCATATTGCTAAAGAATTCTCATCCATGAGACATTGAGTATTACTTGAAATGTATTACATATTTCCTGGAGGCTTCATTCATAATTATTATTTTTTGAATGATGGATAATTGCATATGAACATATCACAGCACAGCACATTCCATAGCTGTGCTAATCTATCAAAACTGATTTACTAAAGTATTATTGGGGTCAAGGACTTTAATCCAACTTGTAAGAATTTTTAAAATAAATTCCTAAAAGGAAAAAACCCTGTGGTTAGGGCAGCTGATAGGTCCGCTATTCACATTTCAAGCATTTGCTTTGAACAAAACTCTAAACATTAATTTTTAATGCCACACAATGTAAACCTCATTACAAATGAAGATTGAGTAAACCTAACAAAAAGATATAATTCTGTTTCCTTTTTATGGTGAATCTACCTAATTCTAGTGCAATTTCACAGAATAAGTATTGAAAAGTCATTCGAAGCCATATAGTCTTTTAATGGACTGGTTGAATAATAAAATCAAAAGGAACAGCCATTTAAAATTAGGATTTACAGCCATTTTCCAATTGCCCTATGAATATTTAATAGGCTTAAAATCTGAATTTGACCTGTATCAGCCACGAGAGCTACCATTCACATGGTTCACAGGCAGATCAGTTTTCAAAAAGTTTCCATTAAGTGTTTAAGCAAACAGAATAAACTGGTGCAATTGTGACTACGTGGCAATGTGGAACAGAAGGATTAGTCATGAAAAATAAATGTGATATACAAATACTGTAATCTGTGAGTATAAATTATCAGCAGCAATTACAAATTGATACACTGCCTTTGTTGTGTATGAAGTTTTAAGGTTTTAATTCTTAGCATCACAATGCAGTTGAGAGTTAGTGATTTCTGCAGTTCTGCTTAGGAAATGTTTACTCATCAGTTTCACAGCACTTAATTTGAATTGACTTTAATCAACGGTGTCATGACTTTTTTTGCACACTTGAACAAATCAGGTTTTAGTAAAAATAAAAACAGCAAATGCTGGAAATAGTAAGTCTGTCAGCATCTGGAAAGAGAAAAGATAGGTGAACATTTTGTGTGCAGGCCTTTTGTTGAAATTGGCACTTTTATTTTGATAAAAACAGATGTTTAAAAAAATTCTGTGAAAACTGAAATTAATTAGATGTATATTGGCATTTTAAGAATCAATGAATGCTGCAAATGTTCAGAAATGAAATCACAGTTTAAAAAAAAAATCTTCTTTTGAATGTTATTGGCTTCCACTGTTCTTGCCCTAGTTATAGATACATTTATTTGGTCTCTGCATTAATCCACTGGACCAATACTTTGGAAAATGCTACAATTCTTCTTGGTCAGTGCGTTCTCGGGAAGAAATCCAACGGCTTACAATCAGCTCCTAAAACACAGAGACAGACAAGATTAGCTCTGAAGTAATGGATATGCTGTAAATTAAACAAAGACAAAACACTGTGGCTACAGTTAGTTTTCTTATCTATTGATAATTTCACTAGAAGGAAATCCATTGCACCTGAACTTTAATTCTCTTCATACATTCTGGTGATGTCATTTCCTCATCAGTCATGTCTGATGGCTTAATTAAATAACATAACAGAAGCTCCTGGAATGAAAAGTCATAGCAGAAATTTTAGAGTAAATATTAAAACAAGCAAAAACACTGACATTAAAAATAGAAAATACTGGAAATATATTAGGTCAGTCAGTATCTGAAAGAGAAAGATAGTTCCCACCTGAAACATAATCTTTTATCAGACCTGATGGAGGATCTAGATAGATTCACAGAATGGGCAAACAACAAGGTAAGTTGGAGGTGATGCATTTCGGGAGGACAAATAAGAAATGGAAATATACATTCCATGGAAAAGTGCTGAAGGGTGTGGAAGAACAGAGAGATCTGGGGAAGCAAATATATCTTTCCTTAAAAGTACGCGAGCAGATAAAGCCAAAGAAAGGGCAATAGCATTTTGGGTTTTATAAATAGGAGAATACAGTGTTAGATAATGAGATTATAATAAATTTATATGGTTAGGCTATAGTTAGAGTATTGTGTGAATTTCAGGCATTTATTATAGAAAGAAGATTTATCACAGAGAATGTACAGTGTAGATACATCAGGATGATATCAGGGATGGGAAATTATATGATAAGGAAAGATATGAGATGTCGATTCTATTTGCACTGGAGCAGAGAAGGCTAAGGAAATTTAATTGATTTTTTTTAAATTATGAAAAGGTTTTGATATAAAAGACTTGCATTTATATAGCTCCTTTCATGACCTCAGGACGTCCCAAAGAGCTTTACAGCCAATCAAGTACTATTAAAGTGTAGTCACTGTTGTAATGCAGGAAACGGGTAAATAGGCAAATCCTTTTGCCACTGCTTGGGCAGTAAGTGAGTGACAAGAGGTCATCAATTTAAAATTATGTTAGGAGGAATTTCTTTATACAAGAGTGTTGTTAGAGCATGGAATGGAATGTTTTGTCACAAGCAGTAAATGAGGCAGAGACCATTGCACGTTTTAAATGGAAGAACAGAAAAATATTTGAAGTAGAGGAACAAACAGGGCTATGGGGAGAGGCAGGGATTAGTTTTGGATTGTTCTAGCAAAGAGCTAGCATACACAATGGGCCAAATGTCCTCTTTCTGTGCTATAAATTTCTCTATGATTCTGTGGTGATTTTTCTGGGGGTATTAGGAATGCTATCTACTTTTTTGTGGATCCCAAAATGTTTTCAACAATGAAAGTTGCTGCCTACTCTGAAAATCTATGATCCACAGAGGAAGTGACAGAGGAACCCTAGGAACAAATCAGGAATTTTCTGTATTATTACACAATAGTTGAATACTCAAGAATAGGGATCAGAGTTAACATCAACTAAATTGAAATTCTGGCTGTACATCTTATGAGGACCTTTACCTTAGAAACATTAGTAGTGGTTCGGTTTAAACCAGCAAGTGACATCCAAGTAAAGGGCCTACGTTGTGAGCCCTGACAACTATCATCAACCATTTCAACCACCACTGAATAACTGTAGGCAGAAAGAAAAGGATCATTGGAACTTTTGAATATTAGAAAGTGGAATAAGAGTCTAATACAATTACTATTCAACCGCACTGTTCATACCTTGCATGATAAAATGGAGGTCCTTTTCGATACAGTACTGAAATACAATAGAAAATCAACTGTCACTTGAAATCTGGTGCACAAAAGCACCTATGTTCTAATTTCATTTGGTTGGAGCAGTCCAAGAAATACTGACTGTTATGTGACTAAGTGCAGTGGGGCTCATCTAATGTTACATGACACCTCCCCATAAATCACACTGAACTCATCCAACATTGATGTGGAGATGTTGGTGATGGACTGGGGTGGACAAATGTAAGGAATCTTACAACACCAGGTTATAGTCCAACTATAACCTGGTGTTGTAAGACTATAACTTGGTGTTGTAAGATTCCTTACATTCATCCAACATTGCAATTGCTGGCCTTTGCCTGGAGTAAGCCAGTGAATTATTACTGGGTACGATGTTTATCCTCCTCCCTGTTAATTTCATTTTTTTTTTAACTTGTTACTTTTTTCTAAGTTCCTCTTGGATAACTTTCTACAGATGCTCCTCCAGTTTTGTCCACATGCAGCAACAAACATGGCTTGTATAAAAGAGGGCTAAACTTTCAATAAATTAAACATACAAGTAACCATCCCAAGTAATCTTAATTTCATAGGAAATGAATCCTAACTACACTTATAATAGCAAACTTGTTCACCTAAGACCTAGATCCCCCAGTAGAAAGGATAATATTAAAACAGACAAGCAGATCATTGGAGATTGGTAATGCTAATAAGTTCTTCCTAAACCATGACAGCCAACAAACTGAGATGGACAGGAAGTGAGAGAAAACCTCTTAGGCTGGTCATCAATTATTTAACAGAAATGTCTGGGCTCTATGACATAGAAACCTTCTGGAATAAATCTCGTGCAGCTCACGTTTGAGTATAATATGCCAAGTAATCAAATAACTCTTCTAATGAGTGGTGTAAACTTTATTATTGCAAATCAGAGGTAACCCGATTCTTCTGCTAGTATCCTATTTTGCCGCAAGTATCTTTGCTTCAGCCTTTCTAATGCAGAATACCATTCCTGAAGGATATTGTGTTACAATAGCAATGACATAGTCATTATTCCATATGCAAACAATGTGCTGTCAAAAGAAAGGTGGGATGCAGGTTTGCGCCTTCCAACTCCCCTCGCCAGGTTCTCTGTTTCAACCATGTCACCTGTGTTGGGCAGATGCCAAATGCTGCATGTCAGGAAACAAGATAGAAGCAGCGGGCATCACCCAAGGCTGCTCTGTCCACCCCTCAACGGCAGATGAAACAGCAGCAGGACAATGTGGCCAGGAGCAGCTTATCTGCTTGCCTATGCTCCTAGTTGCTGAATGATCAGTGGCACAGAGAAAAAGACTTGCATTTATATAATGCCTTTTACAACCTCAGGACATCCCAAGGCGTTTTACAGCCAATGAAGTACTTTTGAAGTGTAGTCACTGTTCTAATCTAGGAAAAGCGGCAGCCAATTTGCCCACAGCAAGCTCTCACAAACAGCAATGTGATAATCACCAGGTAAACTTTTTTTTAGTAATGTTGGTTGAGGGATAAATATTGACAGGGCACCGGTGAGAACTCCCCTGCTCTTCTTCGAAATAGTGCCATGGGATCTTTTACGTCCACCTGAGAGGGCAGACGGGGCCTACGTTTCAAAGTGGAGGATGGCACTTTTTAAAAATCCATTCATGGGATGTGGGCGTCGCTGGCAAGGCCAGCATTTATAGCCCATCCCTAATTGCCCTTGAGAAGGTGGTGATGAGCCACCTTTTTGAACCGCTGCAGTCCGTGTGGTGAAGGTTCTCCCACAGTGCTGTTGTTAGGTAGGGGGGTTCCAGGATTTTGACCCAGTGACGATGAAGGAACGGCGATATATTTCCAAGTCGGGATGGTGTGTGACTTGGATGGAAACGTGCCAGGGGTGTTGTTCCCATGTGCCTGATGCCCTTGTCCTTCTAGGTGGTAGAGGTCGTGGGATTGGGAGGTGCTGTCGAAGAAGCCTTGGCGAGTTGCTGCAGTGCATCCTGTAGATGGTACACACTGCAGCCACGGTGCGCCGGTGGTGAAGGGAGTGAATGTTTAGGGTGATGGATGGGGTGCCAATCAAGCAGGTTGCTTTTTGTCCTGGATGGTGTCGAGCTTCTTCAGCATTGTTGGAGCTGCATTCATCCATTTCTTATTTCCATCACTCTCCTGACTTATGCCTTGTAGATGGTGGTAAGGCATTGGGAAGTCAGGAGGTGAGTCACTCGCCGCAGAATACCCAGCCTCTGACTTGCTCTTGTAGCCACAGTATTTGTGGCTGGTCCAGTTAAGTTTCTGGTCAATGGTGACCCCCAAGATGTTGATGGTGGGGGATTCGGCAATGGCAATGCCATTGAATGTCAAGGGGAGGTGGTTAGACTCTCTCTTGTTGGAGACGGTCATTGCCTGGCAATTGTCTGGCACGAATGTTACTTGCCACTTATCAGCCCAAGCCTGGATGCTGTCCAGGTCTTGCTGCACGCGGGCACGGACTGCTTCATTATCTGAGGGGATGCGAATGGAACCGAACACTGTGCAATCATCAGTGAACATCCCCATTTCTGACGTTATGATGGAGGGAAGGTCATTGATGAAGCAGCTGAAGATGGTTGGGCCTAGGACACTGCCCTGAGGAACTCCTGCAGCAATGTCCTGGGGCTGAGATGATTGGCCTCCAACAACCACTACCATCTTCCTTTGTACTAGGTATGACTCCAGCCACTGGAGAGTTTTCCCCGATTCCTATTGACTTCAATTTTACTAGTTTACTAGGGCTCCTTGGTGCCTCACTTGGTCAAATGCTGCCTTGATGTAAAGGGCAGTCATTCTTACCTCACCTCTGGAATTCAGCTCTTCTGTCCATGTTTGGACCAAGGCTGTAATGAGGTCTGGAGCCAAGTGGCCCTGGCAGAAACCAAACTGAGCATCGGTGAGCAGGTTATTGTTGACTAAGTGCCGCTTGATAGCACTGTCGACGACACCTTCCATCACTTTGCTGATGATTGAGATTAGACTGATGGGGCGGTAATTGGCCGGATTGGATTTGTCCTGCTTTCAACTTGGACAGTGCAGCACTCCCTCAGTACTACACTGGAGTGTCAGTCTAGATTTTGTGCTCAAGTTTCTGGAGTGGGACTTGAACCCACAACCTTCTGACTCAGAGGCGAGAGTGCATGAGCCACAGCTAATACCAGATCTAAAGAAATGTCAAAAAATAATATCTCCTTTCCATTATATAGAGTTATTTTCATTAAAAAGCTGGTGATTCAGAACACATGAAAAGCTTGTCGAATAAAGTTACATTACTTTAATGTTTTTATACAACTATCATGACCTACATTGGCTCCCATCCAGGAACGCCTCAATTTTAAAATTCTCATCCTAGTTTTCAAATCCCTCCATGGCCTCTCCCCTCCCTATCTCTGTAACCTCCTCGAGCCCTACAATCCTCCAAGATCTCTACGCTCCTCCATTCTTGCCTCTTGTGCATCCATGATTTTAATTGCTCCACCACTGGTGGCCGTGCCTTCAGCTGACCAGGCCCTAAGCTCTGGAATTCTATCCTGAAACCTCTCCGCCTCTCTCTCCTCTTTAAGACGCTCCTTAAAACCTGTCCTAATATCTCCTTATGTGGCTCGGTATCATATTTTGTTTGATTATGCTCCTGTGAAGTACCATGGGACGTTTTACTACATTAAAGGTGCTATATAAATGCAAGTTGTTTTTGTTGATGTCTATCATTCAGGATTTTACTAATAATAAACGGTTAAATTATTAGAACTGCCTTAAAAGGGTTGAGACAGAAGAAATTTGCAACAAACTAGGATACCATTGGAAGAAATAGAACACTGCAAATGTTGGAAATCTGAAATAAAAACAGAAAATGTTGGAAACCGCAGGAGTCAGCCAGTAGAAGTAAAAAGAAAAGACAGGTTTTGACCCTTCAGGTGATTAGAATTAGAAGAATTGGCTTAATTTTTGTTCACTAGTCAGAATATTGGATTGTTGATCGAGAATCCATAAATACTCAACAGGTCTCAGTAATTAAAGATAAATGGTTGGTCATGGCCAACTGCAGGAGATGAATGCGGCCCAGAGTTTGTTTTGAGGCAGTAGGTGCACAAGTGACAAAGTCCAAAAGTAATACATGCCATTGAGTAACAATATACATATGATACCTTCTTTCACTCATTCTTGGGATTGAACCCACAATCTTCTGACTCAGAGGCAAGAATTCTACCCTCCCTAGCCTATAGAACTCTTACTGTTGCCTGGGTTGAGATTAGCTAACACAGTACAGACCAGGGATTAAACCTGGGACATTTCAGGCGTGAGCTATTAGGATTCTACCATTAGGCTTGTTTGAATCTAAAAATTTCTCCTATGCCAAAATAATGAGGTTCAAAAACATCAACTTAGGAAATACTTACAAAGATCTGTTCCATACTTCAGTCCAGTTTTTGGCACCCAGCCTTTACTTCGAAAGTAGTGATAGCCCATGTAATTGGTTTTAAACTCAGGCTGAATCATACTGAATACTTCCCACAATTTGACAATAGTCAGAGGCTCCTGAAATTAAACAAAAACACCCCACTATTAACATGGGGCCAGACTGTCATTTCAACCCTCACTAGCAAGCATCACTTTTTGCTTTCTGTTTATATGGCAAATAGATCCTAAAATACACTGCTGCATCCCAGAAAAAGGAGGTATACTAAAAGTCAGCATTTAACAGTGACCTAAATTTGTCCATCTTTGGTGCTTACTGTTAGTCATATTACTTCCCAACAGAAAAAATGTCATCTGGAGCTCAATCAGAATACAGAGGAACTGCAATCTGTATCAGGAAGTAAATGGACATTAACTTTGCTATGTTCATGCATGTTTGAAACAAATAATAGGAAATTAATCCATATATATTAGAGCTGCCTTACTGTTTCATCTAAGTTGAACATTCTAGACGTTGATTCCGCCAATGAATTCTCAACCGCCACCACTACCAAATTTAATATCTGCATTTTTAGTGGATAGATTAATCCAGATGATGGCTTTTTTTTGAAATTATATCATTTCAATCAACGTTCCCATTGGTTTCATAGCCAAAGATCAGCAAGTAATTTTCAGGGCACACAAAAAAAAAATCTATCGACGAAGGGCTGAGTTTCCAAGTGGAGGAAGGACAAGTTGGCACAGTAGAGGAGGGAGAGTCCGAATCCTGTTGCTGCTTGCTTTAGAGCAGGATTTTAGAAGCATGAAATGCACACAGCTTCTCAGGTGCATGACTTGGTGGGAGCACAAAAAGAGAACAGGAGGGAAAAATAGGTGGTAACTTATTCTTTAAAAAAAAAATCTACATGGGAAATGTTGATGGGAGAGAGAAAAGGCTGCAGTTGCCTGATAATATTCTTATTAAAATTGTTAATTTGGGGCAAGGGAGTGAGGAATGGTGGATGTTTGGATATGTATTTTATAAAGCTGCTAAAGAGCAAAGGGGAATTTCCAAGTCTTTGCCAATTTTCTCTGCAAGTTCCCCCCACCCCTCCAATCACTTTAAGGTGCCAACTTTTTGCTGGGACACGGTTCCATAGGCCCCTATTGTGCTCTGATACCTCATCCACTATTCATGCATGTGTCTTTACAGTAAGTGACAGCAGCCTATTCTATGCTGGAGAGGGGAAACTGCATCCAAATTCCACACATACTCATTCCATAGCTCAATGGATAGCAATCGGGAGCAGGAACCGGTTTTGCCTTACCTAACCCAGGAACGCTAAGCCTAATTGTATTGCTCCTACCACCACTTCAAATGGGATCAGTTAAATCAGCACAGATTGTGGATTGAATCTTGGATTTTCTTGGTCTGCATGGCTTAACTACTCACTGGATAAACTTGCTGAGCCATTGGGAGCCCGGATCAATTTTATAATTCTTAATACAAAAGAAAATATAATACTTACCTCATTATGATAAATGGTTAAACATCCCAAGGCATAGACAAGGAAAAAGGCCTGAAATGGCAGAGAATTAGGAATAAATTTAAATGTAAGTACTGTGAGTGAAAGTTTTGCATGTCTAGATTTAAAAATCTATCGGGAACAGGTATACAGCAAATATAATTAAATGTTAATTAAATAAAAACGTTGAATTATTTTTGATGACAGTCAGATAAAAATGTTTAGCCATATTAAGAGATGTGAAATACTAAATATTAAACATGATTTTTTTTTATTCGTTCATGAGATGTGGGCGTCGCTGGCGAGGCCAGCATTTATTCCCCATCCCTAATTGCCCTTGAGAAGGTGGTGGTGAGCCACCTTCTTGAACCGCTGCAGTCCGTGTGGTGAAGATTCTCCCACAGTGCTGTTAGATAGGGAGTTCCAGGATTTTGACCCAGCGACGATGAAGGAACGGCGATATATTTCCAAGTCAGGATGGTGTGCAACTTGGAGGGGAACGTGCAGATGGTGTTGTTCCCATGTGCCTGCTGCTCTTGTCCTTCTAGGTGGTAGAGGTCGCGGGATTGGGAGGTGCTGTCGAAGAAGCCTTGGCGAGTTGCTGCAGTGCATCCTGTGGATGGTACACACTGCAGCCATGGTGCGCCGGTGGTGAAGGGAGTGAATGTTTAGGGTGGTGGATGGGGTGCCAATCAAGGAAGCTGCTTTGTCCTGGATGGTCTAAAGCTTCTTGAGTGTTGTTGGAGCTGCACTCATCCAGGCAAGTGGAAAATATTCCATCACACTCCTGACTTGTACCTTGTAGATGGTGGAAAGGCTTTGGGGAGTCAGGGGGTGAGTCACTCGCCGCAGAATACCCAGCCTCTGACCTGCTCCTTTAGCCACGGTATTTATATGGCTGGTCCAGTTAAGTTTCTGGTCAATGGTGGCCCCAGGATGTTGATGATGGGGGATTCAGCGATGGTAATGCCGTTGAATGTCAAGGGGAGGTGGTTAGATTCTCTCTTGTTGGAGATGGTCATTGCCTGGCACTTGTCTGGTGCGAATGTTACTTGCCACTTATCAGCCCAAGCCTGGATGTTGTCCAGTTCTTGCTGCATGCGGGCACGGACTGCTTCATTGTCTGAGAGGTTGCGAATGGAACTGAACACTGTGCAATCATCAGCGAACATCCCCATTTCTGACCTTATGATGGAGGGAAGGTCATTGATGAAGCAGCTGAAGATGGTTGGGCCTAGGACACTGCCCTGAGGAACTCCTGCAGCAATGTGCTGAGGCTGAGATGATTGGCCTCCAACAACCACTACCATCTTCCTTTGTGCTAGGTATGACTCCAGCCACTGGAGAGTTTTCCCCCTGATTCCCATTGACTTCAATTTTACTAGGGCTCCTTGGTGCCACACTCAGTCAAATGCTGCCTTGATGTCAAGGGCAGTCACTCTCACCTCACCTCTGGAATTCAGCTCTTTTGTCCATGTTTGGACCAAGGCTGTAATGAGGTCTGGAGCCGAGTGGTCCTGGCGGGACCCAAACTAAGCATCAGTGAGCAGGTTATTGGTGAATAAGTGCCGCTTGATAGCACTGTCGACGACACCTTCCATCACTTTGCTGATGATTGAGAGTAGGCTGATGGGGCGGTAATTGGCCGGATTGGATTTGTCCTGCTTTTTGTGGACAGGACATCCCTGGGCAATTTTCCACATTGTCAGGTAGATGCCAGTGTTGTAGCTGTACTGGAACAGTTTGGCTAGAGGCACGGCTAGTTCTGGAGCACAAGTCTTCAGCACTACAGCCGGGATGTTGTCGGGGCCCATAGCCTTTGCTGTATCCAGTGCACTCAGCCGATATGGCTGCATACAGTCCTGTTCAGTGTAAAGAGTACAGTGACAGCAATAACCATTTGATGACTACATTGTGTAGTATCACTCACTATAAGCCACGCTTAAAGCTGTTTCTTACACTGTAACAAGGAAGGATTAAACAGATGCACTTACCAAACAAGTAAAATTAAATATCACTATGTAATGTATCATCTTCCAATATTATGAATTAAGCAACAGGCTCCTTCGCCATTTCAAGTTATAGTGGTAATATCACCAGACTCTTAACTTTAATTAATAGTTAAAAATAAAAGTTTGGGATTTTGTACATTTACTGGCTCCATCATACCTCTTCCAAACTGAGCTGAAGATATTCAAAAATTTTGAAAGGGTTCCTCTTGCAGACTAATCTTTCTGTCGCTTCAAACTAAAAGGAAACAAAAACACAAAACATTTCTGTTAGGAAAGCCAAATTATTATTTTTTTAAAACCAAAGTAATTTGGTTTAGTTATTTTATTTTGTATGTGCTCATGAGGAATGACGGTGCTGGATAATGGAATCAAGCCTTTTTAATTTAATGTGATTGTAGTTCCAAGGCAACTGAACCCACATATCATTCCACTGCACCTCAATGCCAATCCATACACACTAACAACAGTTCAATTTACAGTGATACTGTTAAACTACAGAGTTCTTCAGTCACACTGCAGTTTGAAATCAAAACTCTTGACCTTGGAGTTAACCACAGGAGATTTCCTTTATGATGTTATATTTATCTGATGTGACTCTCCAGCCGACTACTGCTGGAATGGAAAACCCTATGCATCCAGTGATTTTACTATTGCTCAATACATGAACCAAACTTGGGACAGCACTTGATATGCACCTTGAGAGATCAGTCAGCCAGAATATATTAATGACTAGGATGAAGAAGTAGAGAGTTGTATGTCCAGGACTGCAGATGATACTAAGTTAGGTGACACAGTAAATTGTGTGGATGGGAGCAGGAAGTTAGAAAAGGACATAGACAGACTAAGTGAGTGGGCAAAACTCACTTTTGGCAGATGGTGCTCAATGTGGGGAAGTGTGAGCTCATCCACTTTAGATTAGAGAAAGACAAATCGGAATATTTTCTTAATGGTGAGACTAGGAACTGGGGAGGAGCAAAAGGTATTTAGCTCTCCATGTACACAAATCAATAAAATCTAATGCACAGGTACAAAAAGTAATCAAAAAGGCTAATTGGCCTTTATCTCAGGGGAATAAAAACAGAAATTGCTGGAAATACTCAGCAAGTCAGGCAGCATCTGTGGAGAAAGGAACAGAGTTAACGTTTCAGGTCAATGACCCTTCGTCAGATCTGAAATGTTAACTCTGTTTCTTTCTCCACAGATGCTGCCTGACTTGCTGAGTATTTCCAGCAATTTCTGTTTTTATTTCAGATTTCCAGCATCTGTAGTATTTTGCTTTTTTTTAAAATCTCAGGTGAGTTGGAATTCAAAAGTGAGGAAGTGAAGCTTTAGTTGTACAGAGCCTAGACCCCGTCTGGAGTACTGCATTCAGTTTTTTGCACCGATGTTCAGGAAAGATATATTGGCCTTGGAAGGGGTATAACGTAGATTTGTCAGAATGATACCAGAGCTTAAAGGGTTAAATTACAAAGTTGTAGAAACCTTGAGTTTAGAAGGTTGGGCGGTGATCTAATCCAGGTACTTAAAATGATAATGAGATTTGATAGGGTAGATAGAGAGAAACTATTTCCTCTGGTGGAGGAATCCAGAGGAAGAGGGAATCATCTTAAAATTAGAGATAGGCCTTTTAGGAGTAAGATCAGGAATCTGGGTAGTGGAAATCTGGAACTCACTCCCCCAAAAAGCTGTGGATGCTGGGACAATTGAAATTTTTAAGACCACGATTGCCAGATTTTTATTAGGTAAGGATATCAAGGGATATGGTATAAAGGCAGGTAGATGGAGTTAAGATACAGATCAGCCATAATCTCATTGGATGGCAGAGCAGACTCAAGGGACTGAATGTCCTACTCTGTTTCTATGAATGCAAACTCTGTACAGGCTCCAGTATAACTGGAGGCTTCATAATAACCTCCACTGAGTAGGCCATTTCTATGAATGAACCTCATGTCATAAGGCACAAAAGATGAAATTATGAGCATGTTATGATGTTGTATAATATTGTATTCAAGAAACATTTAGGTTTTGTTTATATTATGGATCCCATTTGGTTGCTGAGCTGTTTTTCAAACATTTTTTAAACTAATACTGAAGGTCTTACCAGGCAATGTGATGTGGTTGGGTTTTACTGACTGATCAGGAATTGCATCAGTTAAGGGCTGCAATTGTGAAGGGAGCGCTGAGCTGAGAGTATCCTGCAGATTATTCAGTGCTAATTAGAGGCATCAGGAGTAAAGGTAATTCTAAGCCAGGATGGTGGAGACCTTGTGATGTATTGGGCAGACAATTGGAGACTGGAACTAATTTTAAAAGCCAGTGATTGCTTTTTGAGAAGGTGATTGCATTTGATGGCTTGAATTTTAGAGGGTTATGGATGCATTACCAATTACCTTAACTGTTTTTAATGTGATTTGCGATAGTGCTTTCCATATTGGTTTACAAGTAGTTCCATATGAAAAAACAAACCATATTCAATAGATCCTCAGACCATAATGACCATGTAATGGGCTAACTCTCGGTTGTATGGCATTTTCAAGATTGTCAAATTAGTGCCATATTCACAACAGCTTTTCATTTAGCAGACTGTTTTGAATTAATTTTCCTGGTGCTCCTCAACAGCCAGACAAAATGCCTTTAGCTGTGTTTGGGCTTTAGGCTCAAGACATGTAATCAGTATTCTAATGCACTGCTTCACACAGTCTCTAATCAATGTACTTACTTTTCTATTCAATTCGTTATCATCACATGGCAGTACTTTTTCTACCACTAGTACATATTCATGCTCTGTGGAAAGGTTGTTATCTTTAATTGAATTAGGTTGCAGAGCCTCTTTCATAGCATCTTGATATCGGCAGCCACAGTGTGTAATGAAATCATCGTGTCTGGGACAGTGTACTTTTGCTGGAGCTTCCCTGTCAATTGTTTCACAGTCGACATAACCATATTTTGCTAAAGGATCATAAGGTGCATCACCTTCCAAACAACGTTTCTTATTTTGAGGGCTCATGGCAGGATGATCTTCTCCATTTTGTGTTTCTTCAGCTCTTGTATCAGATTCTGTTTTAGTTGTATAGATTTGGGAGTCAACATTTATTTCTTCTGAACTGCCACCAAATTCACAGCTCCTTTTATCACAAGGTAAGTCTACCGGTTTTGTGTAATTTTCAATCATTTTCTCAATGACATCGTCTTCCAGTCCTTGTGCTTGCAGGAGGTTTTTAGCCCACTCTACATGATGCTGAAACCTGTAAAGATAGTGAAAACAAAACAAAACAGATTTGTTAGTGAGTACAAGTTGCATAACACTTCCAGGGAAGACAGTATAATTATCTTCAAAAGAATAATACCAACCACTGGAAAAAAAAATTTTAAAAAAGTATTTCTATTGTTTTGTACAGAAAGTTTATAAAAAGTGGTCAGTACAGCACATTAAAGCAAAATTGCAATCGGTAGTAGGAAGCACGTTGATGGGTGCAGTCACCTGCAAGGTGATTTCCTGATCTGACCCGTACAATTGTAGAGAGGTGCTAAGTGGAGACGAGACCAGACACAGAGAGGTTAAAAAGTAGAGATACATTCACCCCATCCCCCTCACGCAAGTCGTGCAGCACCCTACGTAGTAATATTGGCGGAGGCCCAAGACTATTTAATTTCACACAGATATTAACTTATTCCTGTTAAATTAAACACTTAATTATTTGGACCTCCTTACATGAGACACCTCACACAACAAAAACAAAACTGCATTTGTATATCCCTTTTTGAATTAAAAAACATCCCGTGAATTAAAAAATTCTGTGTAAAAATGGTTACAAAGCACAATTGGTGAAGTTAGCATGATCAAATAGACAGACTTTGAGCAAAAAGCAAAATATTGCAAATGCTGGAAATCTGAAGTAAAAATAGAAAATGCTGGAAACACACAGATACAGCGAGGAAGATAGGGTTAATGTTTGAAGTTGATAATGAAAAGGTCAAAATTTCTATCGGTAGATTTTGAAAACATTTTTTAAAAGGCATAACAAGAGGAAACCAAGGTGGAGGAGTTTAGGAAGGGCGATCCAGAGATCAGGGCTGAGACACCCGAAACCTCTGCTGCCATGGTGGAATGGATGGAAAGGAATGCACAGAAGGCCAGAGTTAGAGAAACAAAAGGGCTGGGATGGGGTATAAGTGTGCAGGAGGTCAAAAGTAGGGTGAAGCAAGGCGATGGAGGGATTTCTAAATGAGGAAGGGGATTTTGAAAGTGATGTGTAGGGGTTCGGGAGCCAGTGCAGTTAGACAAGGATTGGAGTGATGGGTGAGTGGGACATAGTACAGACAGGATATGGTAAAAGCAAACTAGGAGCTGAGAAAAATTTTAGGTAGAATATGAATAATGAATTACATGGCAAAATTGTTAATGACAGGACCAAACTTACTTTGTTGATGAAATTATAGGCATGCGCATAAGATTGGCATCTACAAACAACCAAAAGGATAAAATTAATGTATTTCATCATAGGTGAAAATCAGATACTGGTATAATTATACTTTTTCATTAATGTATTTGATTAAAATTCTCACTGTCTTCCTAAAACGTATTCCCATAGGCAAGTTCATTTGTATTTCTCTTTATCAGGCACGCAAGGACCACGAACCAATCCCAACCAAGATTATTGCTGCTGTTACAAATTCACAGGTTTACGGGCGATACTCTCTCAGATTCAGCATTACTAGTTACCGTAAGCGGACCTCATGTCTTCTAAAAACTGGAGAGCACCTTTACTGCCCAATATCTAGTTAAGTGATATCCTGACCTGGGGATTGTAACAATAGACCTCGTCTCACATGTACTGGATACTATGATCTTGCATGTGCTGCCAGGTGCATTCTTCAATCATTTCGAAAATGAGATTGAAAAGCACTCTAGTGGGACAAGGCCAAATGTGAAGCAACATACCGGTTTATTTTGCATGCAATTTATGAATGGACAGAATATAATTATCAAAGCAAGGTCCATTTATTTCCTATAGCTCCTCATACCATAAAATACACAACCCTGCCCTTTTTATGCACTAAACTTACTCACCAGTTAGCTGTCTCTCAACTAACTCACCTTGTCGGGCGTCAGCCTGGTGCCTCACAATCACTCTCTGACTGAACAGAAATCAAGGGCTCAATTTTAGGGGGCAATTGCGGGTGAGTTGGGGGAGGGGGGAACTCAGAAAATTGCGAAAATCTCATACTGGTTCGGAAGCTGGCTCTAACCCGCCGACTTCCAAGTTTCCCAGGGACCCACCTTTGTGCACGCGGGCAACCCAAAACCAGAAGTCCGGCCGGCAATTAAAGCCGGCAGGAGGACAGTTAAAGAACCAAATGTACCTCATTGAGGTACTTAAGGCACTTTACCTGTGACAGATTAAGTAATTGTAACGATTTTTAAACTTACCTGGGCGGCTTGCCCACCGCTTCTGATTCACGCCTGGTGAAACCAGACGTGAAGGCCCTGATCAGGGAAAAAGAAACTAAATAAAGTACATCAAAAACCATTGCAGGAAGTTAAAACACAAAATCAACCTACCTTTATAACATAATATAAATAAAACCTAAAATCTCTTCTAGGCCATATAGATAAAAATCCCAATATGTTACACCTACGTAAAATTCAGAGGCCTGTGCTATTTGACTTTATTTACTGAATATACCAGTTCTTTTATTACATTAATTTTAAACACAGCACGGATAAAGAGGCAAGCTGGATTCACCGAGTGGGCCTTTCTTGTTCATACAATTTTTTTTACTCTGATTTAGAAACAAAACTTTTTTTGTTTTTCTTGTACATCTTAAAATACCAATAGTGCAAGCATATAAATAAAGGTACACTATTTTCTGAACTTTGAAAACTATTTTTAATTGGTTGGGCAAGACTAACTCAAATGCCAAAGCTAATGGACCACCAGAACCCAGAACCTTTTTTCAGCTCACATTGTAAGACTATTAGAAAGAGAAAATTTTGACATCTATTTCTTAAATGCTACTAACCATCATGCTCTGCAGGCTGTGCTGCGTATTTTGCTGAGTGTGTGGCTTATTTTGCTGAAATGTAAACTGTTAACCTTTGACTAGTCACTCTCATTTCATTGCTAGACAAGGCAGCTACACGATAAAAGAGGAACAATGACCCAAAAAGCAAAATAATCCAAAGATAAGACCAGGATCATGACTAGATAATCGACAATGCGGTCACACAAACTGGCCTCCTTGAAAAACTACCTTGAAAAGGGTCTTGTGGTTAAATGAGTAATGTTAAAACAAACTGACTATCTTGAATTCTTTGAAAAAAATCTTTGTTAATCTATAAAGGTCCAATGAGTGTTGTTCCATATATGGTGTGAGTTTCCTGCAATGGGGGGATATAAAAACCCAATGTTTTTTGAGCTCAGGGCAGAAGAATCAGTGAAGACCACCAGATGTCAAAAGAACATTTAGCTGTCTGAAGATGACACCGCAGTCAGAAGAACACGGACTATCAGAAGACTACCTCACTGTCGGAAAACTTGAAACGACCACCTCGCCAACTTAAGTATGACCTCTGCCCGTAGATAAAACGGGTTTTGATCTTTGTGGTCTAAATATTTGATACCTTTACATGTTTGATTTGACTATTAATAAATGAGAAATTGATTACCAATTGGTGTCACCTCCAAATCTGTCATAACATATTATAACTTTTCCGTGCATATTATCACTTTCTTTCCCCCAAACAGATGCACTGTATCTATTCACCTCAGGATATGTTACAGCTTCTGCTAATTAAATGCTTGGGTTCCAGTAGAGGGCCAGGTACCTCAGTAGGAGGAAAAGTTGGCAAGGTCTATTTTGTACTACTTGAATTTGTCGTCATCATCAGCATACTCTCCTTTTCCTGACTTAATGTTCCACTGAAAGACACTGCAAGTCAAAAGACTGAAATGAGTCTGCCGGTATAATGCAACTTTGTCACATGGGTGGGGGAGTGGGACGACCAGATAACTAAAGGACATCTGTCAATCACTTGACTAGTCTTGAATGCTGCAAGGCCTTTTTTGTGAACCAATCAGCTGATTTTTTTTTTAACATTGACTCTTTAGGCAGCCTCTGCATTTGAACACAAACATACAACAATGCAAGGTTAGGTTGCAGGTTCCTGAAGACCCCCACCTTATTGATTGGAGTTGGGGGAACCTCAGCAGAAGTGCTCCCTGAGCTGAGTCAGTCTTACATACCATCTATCAGTTAGCTCAAAGAAATGGCCTGGGATAAAAGTTGCTCGTTCTCCCATCCCACACACTTGATGTGGCCTAGGGAGAAGATGGAGGGGACAAATAAAAACAGGATTTTTAAAAATACAGTACTACTTATCCAGAGCCCTCTCTTATTGGCACTGACTGAATCCAATTTGACCTCAGGTTATTCACAATAAGTTACTATTTACTGCGAGTGTTCCATAATACCACATCTTAAGAATAATCATCTATTATAGTTAAAGAAACCAGGCCAAATAAGTGTTTAAAGAAGATTTACCTTTCCATTTGGCAATTAAAGTAGGGTCTGAAATACTGTAATCTGGTCTGCTTCTCGACAGCACTCCTTTTCCAAAATAACCCTTTAAATACAAGTAAATAAATGAGATTTTCAAAATTACCAAACATTGAGTTCAAAATTTGAACAAAGAGACCGTCTGCTGAAATACCTTTCCATACAGGGCTTTTATATTTTCTGGCTTCCTTACAATTACATTGTTATTCATCATTTCAGCATAATAATGTTCTTGCTCCTTTGAACTGGTTTCTTCTTGGGTTAATGACACAGGAAAAGGAGCATCATAAGACTCATAGACTCTTCTCTTTCTTTTTGGTGCATGAAAGAGTGCTTCTGCCATAGCACCAAGAATTCCTTCAGAAGTAACTTGAGGTAACAGGATGGAATCTTAAAAATAAAAAAATACAGGGAAGTTAGTTTGAATAGCCTGCAAGAAGGGACTTGCAGGGGTTAACAATTATTGAGCAGATCAGCTATTTCCTGGATACTATTTAAGGTTTCAAGTAAAATATTTGCCAAATGCAATATGTAGAATATAGCTGATAATTTGAAGGGATAATATGGGGCTTTTAAAGCCCTGTATATGTCCAGGTATAGCTCATGGCTGGATGCAAGCAGGGCTTTAAATAACTAAAGTACAGCTGAATATTTTAACAAACCCCATTATTAAATATATTTATGTGTCAGCAAAGGCTGGGCTCTTCAGACAGACATCAGCAACTAATGGAAAGAAGTTGCTACTCTGCTGTCTGAACTTGCATTACGGATCAGCAACAGCCGGGTATGTCCCACTGTTGCATGGGTCACAGTGTCGGGGGGGCGCGCGCGCGGGGGGGGCGCGCGCGGCGCGGGCGGGCGGGGAGGGAACTTCATTGTACGAACAGATCCCAGGGTATCATAGGTGACCATTCTTTGGCTGCCTCGACTCCTCCTAAGACACCAAACTCCACTACCCCGGATCATCTCCTTCTGCTTTGCAATTCTTTCCCCTCTGTTGCTACTCTTTCCATAACCCCAATTGTTAACCATCTCCTTTCTAACTCCCTTCTTTCCCCTGCATCGCCCCCACTCAGTATCCCTCCTCCTTTACCCTTGTTCCTTTTATTCCCCCACCCAGCCACACGTACACACTCGCTCTTTTTCATTTCCCCCTGCAGCTTCTCCTCCCCTCCACCAATCCTCCTCCTCCTCCGCCCGCCCGCCAATCCTCCTCCCCTCCCCCGCCCATCCTCCTCCCCTCCCCTCCACCCGCCAGTCCTCCTCCCCTCCCCCCGCCAGTCCTCCTCCCCTCCCCCGCCCATCCTCCTCCCCTCCCCTCCACCCGCCAGTCCTCCTCCCCTCCCCCCGCCAGTCCTCCTCCCCTCCCCTCCACCCGCCAGTCCTCCTCCCCTCGCCCGCTAATCCTCCTCCCCTCCGCCCACCCGCTAATCCTTCTCCTCCCCTCCCCTCCGCCCGCTAATCCTCCTCCTCCTCCTCCCCTCCCCTCCGCCCGCTAATCCTCCTCCTCCTCCTCCCCTCCCCTCCGCCCGCTAATCCTCCTCCTCCCCTCCGCCCGCTAATCCTCCTCCTCCCCTCCGCCCGCTAATCCTCCTCCTCCCCTCCGCCCGCTAATCCTCCTCCTCCCCTCCGCCCGCTAATCCTCCTCCTCCCCTCCGCCCGCTAATCCTCCTCCTCCTCCGCCCGCTAATCCTCCACTTCCTCCGCCCGCTAATCCTCCTCCTCCCCTCCGCCCGCTAATCCTCCTCCTCCTCCGCCCGCTAATCCTCCTCCTCCTCCGCCCGCTAATCCTCCACTTCCTCCGCCCGCTAATCCTCCTCCTCCCCTCCGCCCGCTAATCCTCCTCCTCCCCTCCCCTCCACCCGCTAATCCTCCTCCTCCCCTCACTAATCCTCCTCCCCTCCCCTCCGCCCGCCCACTAATCCTCCTCCCCTCCGCCCGCCCACTAATCCTCCTCCCCTCCGCCCGCTAATCCTCCTCCTCCTCCGCCCGCTAATCCTCCTCCTCCCCTCGCTAATTCTCCTCCCCTCGCTAATCCTCCTCCCCTCGCTAATCCTCCTCCCCTCTACCCCCCGCCCACTAATCCTCCTCCCCTCTACCCCCCGCCCACTAATCCTCCTCCCCACGACCCCCCCGCCCACTAATCCTCCTCCCCACTACCCCCCGCCCACTAATCCTCCTCCCCACTACCCCCCCACCCACTAATCCTCCTCCCCACTACCCCCCGCCCACTAATCCTCCTCCCCTCCGCCCGCCCACTAATCCTCCTCCCCTCTACCCCCGCCCACTAATCCTCCTCCCCTCCGCCCGCCCACTAATCCTCCTCCCCTCTACCCCCCGCCCACTAATCCTCCTCCCCTCTACCCCCCGCCCACTAATCCTCCTCCCCTCTACCCCCGCCCACTAATCCTCCTCCCCTCCGCCCGCCCACTAATCCTCCTCCCCTCTACCCCCGCCCACTCATCCTCCTCCCCACTACCCCCCGCCCACTCATCCTCCTCCCCTCTACCCCCCGCCCACTCATCCTCCTCCCCTCTACCCCCCCACCCACTAATCCTCCTCCCCACTACCCCCCGCCCACTCATCCTCCTCCCCTCTACCCCCCGCCCACTAATCCTCCTCCCCTCTACCCCCCCGCCCACTCATCCTCCTCCCCTCTACCCCCCGCCCACTCATCCTCCTCCCCACTACCCCCCGCCCACTAATCCTCCTCCCCACTACCCCCCGCCCATTCATCCTCCTCCCCTCTACCCCCCCGCCCACTCATCCTCCTCCCCTCTACCCCCCGCCCACTCATCCTCCTCCCCACTACCCCCCGCCCACTAATCCTCCTCCCCACTACCCCCCGCCCATTCATCCTCCTCCCCTCTACCCCCCGCCCACTAATCGTCCTCCCCTCCGCCCGCCCACTAATCCTCCTCCCCTCTACCCCCCGACCACTCATCCTCCTCCCCTCTACCCCCCGCCCACTAATCCTCCTCCCCTCTACCCCCCGACCACTCATCCTCCTCCCCTCTACCCCCCGCCCACTAATCCTCCTCCCCACTACCCCCCCGCCCACTAATCCTCCTCCCCTCTACCCCCCGCCCACTAATCCTCCTCCCCTCTACCCCCCGCCCACTAATCCTCCTCCCCTCTACCCCCCCGCCCACTAATCCTCCTCCCCTCTGCCCCCCCACCCACTAATCCTCCTCCCCTCTACCCCCCCGCCCACTCATCCTCCTCCCCTCTACCCCCCGCCCACTCATCCTCCTCCCCTCTACCCCCCGCCCACTAATCCTCCTCCCCTCTACCCCCCGCCCACTAATCCTCCTCCCCTCGCCCACTAATCCTCCTCCCCTCTACCCCCCCGCCCACTAATCCTCCTCCCCTCTACCCCCCCGCCCACTAATCCTCCTCCCCTCTACCCCCCCGCCCACTAATCCTCCTCCCCTCTACCCCCCCGCCCACTAATCCTCCTCCCCTCTACCCCCCGCCCACTAATCCTCCTCCCCTCTACCCCCCCGCCCACTAATCCTCCTCCCCTCTACCCCCCCGCCCACTAATCCTCCTCCCCTCTACCCCCCCGCCCACTAATCCTCCTCCCCTCTACCCCCCCGCCCACTAATCCTCCTCCCCTCTACCCCCAGCCCACTAATCCTCCTCCCCTCTACCCCCCCGCCCACTAATCCTCCTCCCCACTACCCCCCGCCCACTAATCCTCCTCCCCTCCGCCCGCCCACTAATCCTCCTCCCCTCTACCCCCGCCCACTAATCCTCCTCCCCTCCGCCCGCCCACTAATCCTCCTCCCCTCTACCCCCCGCCCACTAATCCTCCTCCCCTCTACCCCCCGCCCACTAATCCTCCTCCCCTCTACCCCCGCCCACTAATCCTCCTCCCCTCCGCCCGCCCACTAATCCTCCTCCCCTCTACCCCCGCCCACTCATCCTCCTCCCCACTACCCCCCGCCCACTCATCCTCCTCCCCTCTACCCCCCGCCCACTCATCCTCCTCCCCTCTACCCCCCCACCCACTAATCCTCCTCCCCACTACCCCCCGCCCACTCATCCTCCTCCCCTCTACCCCCCGCCCACTAATCCTCCTCCCCTCTACCCCCCCGCCCACTCATCCTCCTCCCCTCTACCCCCCGCCCACTCATCCTCCTCCCCACTACCCCCCGCCCACTAATCCTCCTCCCCACTACCCCCCGCCCATTCATCCTCCTCCCCTCTACCCCCCCGCCCACTCATCCTCCTCCCCTCTACCCCCCGCCCACTCATCCTCCTCCCCACTACCCCCCGCCCACTAATCCTCCTCCCCACTACCCCCCGCCCATTCATCCTCCTCCCCTCTACCCCCCGCCCACTAATCGTCCTCCCCTCCGCCCGCCCACTAATCCTCCTCCCCTCTACCCCCCGACCACTCATCCTCCTCCCCTCTACCCCCCGCCCACTAATCCTCCTCCCCTCTACCCCCCGACCACTCATCCTCCTCCCCTCTACCCCCCGCCCACTAATCCTCCTCCCCACTACCCCCCCGCCCACTAATCCTCCTCCCCTCTACCCCCCGCCCACTAATCCTCCTCCCCTCTACCCCCCGCCCACTAATCCTCCTCCCCTCTACCCCCCCGCCCACTAATCCTCCTCCCCTCTGCCCCCCCACCCACTAATCCTCCTCCCCTCTACCCCCCCGCCCACTCATCCTCCTCCCCTCTACCCCCCGCCCACTCATCCTCCTCCCCTCTACCCCCCGCCCACTAATCCTCCTCCCCTCTACCCCCCGCCCACTAATCCTCCTCCCCTCGCCCACTAATCCTCCTCCCCTCTACCCCCCCGCCCACTAATCCTCCTCCCCTCTACCCCCCCGCCCACTAATCCTCCTCCCCTCTACCCCCCCGCCCACTAATCCTCCTCCCCTCTACCCCCCCGCCCACTAATCCTCCTCCCCTCTACCCCCCGCCCACTAATCCTCCTCCCCTCTACCCCCCCGCCCACTAATCCTCCTCCCCTCTACCCCCCCGCCCACTAATCCTCCTCCCCTCTACCCCCCCGCCCACTAATCCTCCTCCCCTCTACCCCCCCGCCCACTAATCCTCCTCCCCTCTACCCCCAGCCCACTAATCCTCCTCCCCTCTACCCCCCCGCCCACTAATCCTCCTCTCCTCTACACCCCGCCCACTAATCCTCCTCCCCTCTACCCCCCGCCCACTCATCCTCCTCCCCACTACCCCCCGCCCACTAATCCTCCTCCCCACTACCCCCCGCCCATTCATCCTCCTCCCCTCTACCCCCAGCCCACTAATCCTCCTCCCCACTACCCCCCGCCCATTCATCCTCCTCCCCTCTACCCCCCCGCCCACTCATCCTCCTCCCCTCTACCCCCCGCCCACTCATCCTCCTCCCCACTACCCCCCGCCCACTAATCCTCCTCCCCACTACCCCCCGCCCATTCATCCTCCTCCCCTCTACCCCCCGCCCACTAATCCTCCTCCCCTCCGCCCGCCCACTAATCCTCCTCCCCTCTACCCCCCGCCCACTAATCCTCCTCCCCACTACCCCCCCGCCCACTAATCCTCCTCCCCTCTACCCCCCGCCCACTAATCCTCCTCCCCTCTACCCCCCGCCCACTAATCCTCCTCCCCTCTACCCCCCGCCCACTAATCCTCCTCCCCTCTACCCCCCCGCCCACTAATCCTCCTCCCCTCTACCCCCCGCCCACTCATCCTCCTCCCCTCCCCCCGCCCACTAATCCTCCTCCCCACTACCCCCCCGCCCACTAATCCTCCTCCCCTCTACCCCCCGCCCACTAATCCTCCTCCCCTCTACCCCCCGCCCACTAATCCTCCTCCCCTCTACCCCCCCCGCCCACTAATCCTCCTCCCCTCTACCCCCCCACCCACTAATCCTCCTCCCCTCTACCCCCCCGCCCACTCATCCTCCTCCCCTCTACCCCCCGCCCACTCATCCTCCTCCCCTCTACCCCCCCGCCCACTAATCCTCCTCCCCTCTACCCCCCGCCCACTAATCCTCCTCCCCTCTACCCCCCCCGCCCACTAATCCTCCTCCCCTCTACCCCCCCGCCCACTAATCCTCCTCCCCTCTACCCCCCCGCCCACTAATCCTCCTCCCCTCTACCCCCCGCCCACTAATCCTCCTCCCCTCTACCCCCCCGCCCACTCATCCTCCTCCCCTCTACCCCCCGCCCACTCATCCTCCTCCCCTCTACCCCCCGCCCACTAATCCTCCTCCCCTCTACCCCCCGCCCCTCTACCCCCCGCCCACTAATCCTCCTCCCCCCGCCCACTAATCCTCCTCCCCTCTACCCCCCCACCCACTAATCCTCCTCCCCTCTACCCCCCGCCCACTAATCCTCCTCCCCTCTACCCCCCGCCCACTAATCCTCCTCCCCTCTACCCCCCCCGCCCACTAATCCTCCTCCCCTCTGCCCCCCCACCCACTAATCCTCCTCCCCTCTACCCCCCCGCCCACTCATCCTCCTCCCCTCTACCCCCCGCCCACTCATCCTCCTCCCCTCTACCCCCCGCCCACTAATCCTCCTCCCCTCTACCCCCCGCCCACTAATCCTCCTCCCCTCGCCCACTAATCCTCCTCCCCTCTACCCCCCCGCCCACTAATCCTCCTCCCCTCTACCCCCCCGCCCACTAATCCTCCTCCCCTCTACCCCCCCGCCCACTAATCCTCCTCCCCTCTACCCCCCCGCCCACTAATCCTCCTCCCCTCTACCCCCCGCCCACTAATCCTCCTCCCCTCTACCCCCCCGCCCACTAATCCTCCTCCCCTCTACCCCCCCGCCCACTAATCCTCCTCCCCTCTACCCCCCCGCCCACTAATCCTCCTCCCCTCTACCCCCCCGCCCACTAATCCTCCTCCCCTCTACCCCCAGCCCACTAATCCTCCTCCCCTCTACCCCCCCGCCCACTAATCCTCCTCTCCTCTACACCCCGCCCACTAATCCTCCTCCCCTCTACCCCCCGCCCACTCATCCTCCTCCCCACTACCCCCCGCCCACTAATCCTCCTCCCCACTACCCCCCGCCCATTCATCCTCCTCCCCTCTACCCCCAGCCCACTAATCCTCCTCCCCACTACCCCCCGCCCATTCATCCTCCTCCCCTCTACCCCCCCGCCCACTCATCCTCCTCCCCTCTACCCCCCGCCCACTCATCCTCCTCCCCACTACCCCCCGCCCACTAATCCTCCTCCCCACTACCCCCCGCCCATTCATCCTCCTCCCCTCTACCCCCCGCCCACTAATCCTCCTCCCCTCCGCCCGCCCACTAATCCTCCTCCCCTCTACCCCCCGCCCACTAATCCTCCTCCCCACTACCCCCCCGCCCACTAATCCTCCTCCCCTCTACCCCCCGCCCACTCATCCTCCTCCCCTCCCCCCGCCCACTAATCCTCCTCCCCACTACCCCCCCGCCCACTAATCCTCCTCCCCTCTACCCCCCGCCCACTAATCCTCCTCCCCTCTACCCCCCGCCCACTAATCCTCCTCCCCTCTACCCCCCCCGCCCACTAATCCTCCTCCCCTCTACCCCCCCACCCACTAATCCTCCTCCCCTCTACCCCCCCGCCCACTCATCCTCCTCCCCTCCACCCCCCGCCCACTCATCCTCCTCCCCTCTACCCCCCCGCCCACTAATCCTCCTCCCCTCTACCCCCCGCCCACTAATCCTCCTCCCCTCTACCCCCCCCGCCCACTAATCCTCCTCCCCTCTACCCCCCCGCCCACTAATCCTCCTCCCCTCTACCCCCCCGCCCACTAATCCTCCTCCCCTCTACCCCCCGCCCACTAATCCTCCTCCCCTCTACCCCCCCGCCCACTCATCCTCCTCCCCTCTACCCCCCGCCCACTCATCCTCCTCCCCTCTACCCCCCGCCCACTAATCCTCCTCCCCTCTACCCCCCGCCCCTCTACCCCCCGCCCACTAATCCTCCTCCCCCCGCCCACTAATCCTCCTCCCCTCTACCCCCCCACCCACTAATCCTCCTCCCCTCTACCCCCCCACCCACTAATCCTCCTCCCCACTACCCCCCCGCCCACTAATCCTCCTCCCCCCGCCCACTAATCCTCCTCCCCTCTACCCCCCCACCCACTAATCCTCCTCCCCTCTACCCCCCGCCCCTCTACCCCCCGCCCACTAATCCTCCTCCCCACTACCCCCCCGCCCACTAATCCTCCTCCCCACTACCCCCCCGCCCACTAATCCTCCTCCCCTCTACCCCCCGCCCACTAATCCTCCTCCCCTCGACACCCCACCACCTCTTCTTCTCCTCCCCCTCCTCCTCATCCGCAGGGGTCCCGAACACGTCGGTAAAGAACAGCAATATTCTAACGGTTCCAATGACTGTCAGTGAGGAACATTCGGAAACCATCTCCTCAGGCCGCCCGTACACAAGCACCGCGAGCGCCGCACTGTAACCACGGCGATACTCACTGCGAGCCCAGTCACACGCAGTGTCAGCCACCAATGCAACTCTGAAATACCGCCGGCTGAACACTGCGTTACTTTAGATCAGTTCCCACAGGTTAAGCGTGTCTTCACACCATTCTGTTGATTTGCGAGCTCATTTGTTCGGACACATTATAATTTGTTCTTTTGATGGAGCTCTATGTGTCTAATTTAAATTTTTAACATGCGTTATATTAGTCGCCGAGTTCTAAAAATGAACGTGTAAGGACAATGCTTAGAGTGAACAAAACCCATCACCAGGATGGGACTGTTCGGGGCAAAGCTCAGTGAAATGGCTAAACTTTACATAACCTTTAAAATGCATTTAGAAAATATGGCATTGCAATACAAAGGATTTTGAAGCGTACAGATAATAAATACTTAATAGGGGCATTGCCCTCATGAAAAACATACACCCCAACCTAGCAGCAGCAACAACTTGCATTTATATAGTGCCTTTAATGTAGTAAAATGTCCCAAAGCGCTACACCGGAGTGATTTTCAAACAAAATTTGACAATGAGCCACGTAAGGACTTATTAGGACAGGTGACCAAAAGCTTGGTCAAAGGGGTAAGTTTTAAGAAGTATCTTAAAGGAGGAGAGGTAGAGAGGCGGAGAGGTTTAGGGAGAGAATTCCAGAACTTAGGACCTAGGCAGCTGAAGGCACTGCCTCCAATAGTGGAGTGATTAAAATCGGGAATGCGCAAGAGGCAAGAATTGGAGGAGTGCAGAGATCTTGGAGGGTTGTAGGCCTGGAGGAGGTCACAGAGATAGGGAGGGGCGAGGCCATGGAGGAATTTGAAAACAAGGATGAGAATTTTAAAATCGAGACGTTCCTGGACCGGGAGCCAATGTAGGTCAGTGAGCACAGGGGTGATGAGTGAACGGCACTTGGTGCGAGTCAGGATACGGGCAGCAGAATTTTCGATGAGTTCACATTTATGGAGGGTGGGAGGCCAGCTGGGAGAGCATTGGAATAGTCAAGTCTAGAGGTAACAAAGGCATGGATGAGGGTTTCAGCAGCAGATGAGCTGAGGCAGGGGTGGAGATGGGTGATGTTATAGAGGTGGAAGTAGACCGTCTTGGTGCTGGAGCGAATATGTGGTTGGAAGTTCATCTCAGGGTCAAATAGGATGCCACGGTTGTGAACTGTCTGGTTCAGCCTTAGATGAATAGCTTCAAAAAAGTAGACACAACTCGAAAAAAGCTGTCAACTCAAAATATAATTACAACGCCAAAACCACCCTCGTTTTGAGTCTAACATCGAGACCACTGTTTTCAGATGACTAGATAAGTAAAATCATTTTTTAATTATCAGAAATTTCAGGATTTTTACCAATATTTTGGAGATTACATTCCGCAATTCAGCTTGTTTTTCTATGAAAACTGCAACCTATTTGCCTTAACTATGACGTGCAGGATTGTCTCCCTTGAAAGGGTGCTAGATTATTCAGGATTCTCAAGGAAAAGGAGGGGGCAGAGACAGCGCTATGGAATAATTCACAGGGGCACTTGGGAAATCTCCCAATTTCCCATATGGCCAGTCCACCTAGGGTTGCCAACTCTGGTTGGAGGCATTCTTGGAGGTTTGATCATGTGACATCTGACCACATGATCAAATATTTATCCCATTTTGTCTGAAATGAAGTTTTAGTCTCTACCTCAATAGCCACATGTAGTGAAAGATCCCATGTTCTAATAGTCCTCAGTTCAAGAACCTTCTTCCTCCCTTCCCCCTAGTTTCTTCCAGTGAGAATCCATGGTTTTCATTCCCTAGTTCCCTATTCGCCTATGAGTGAAAATAATCTTTCACTGTTTACCCACAGTAAGGTTCGCAGGTTTCACTTACCCCTTTGCTGGATGCTCCTCTCTCAGTGTCGCTCCCACTCACCACCTTACTGCTCCTAGCTCTGTGGGAAACACTGGGCCCCTCGCCCACCCAATTTCCTAGTCTCCCTCTCTCTCTCCAAGCCCCCATTCCCCAGTCTCCATCTCTCTCCCTAGCCATTCCTCAGCCTCCATCTCTCCCGAGGCCTCATTCCCCAGTCTCCCTCTACCCCTTAGCTCCCATTCCCTAGTCTCCCTCTCCCTCTGAGCCTCCATTCCCCAGTTTCCCTCTCCCCCGAGCCCCCATTCCCCAGTCTCCGTCGCTTCTCCTTAGCCCCCATACCCCAGTCTCCCTCTCCCCCGAGCCCCCATTCCCCAGTCTCCCTCTCCCTCCGAGCCCCCATTCCCCAGTTTCCCTCTCCCCGAGCCCCCATTCCCCAGTCTCCATTGCTTCTCCTTAGCCCCCATACCCCAGTCTCCCTCTCTCTCCGAGCCCCCATTTCTCAGTGTCCATCTCTCCCTCGAGGCCCCATCTCCATCTCCGTTCCCACGCCCCATTCCTCAGTCCCCATCTCTCCCTCTGATCCTCCATTCCCCAGTCTCCCTCTCACCCCTCCAGCCCCCATTCCCCAGTCTCCATTTCTCCCCCGAGGCCCCATTCCCCATCCCCCATCTCTCCCCAGACCCTCCAATCCCTAGTCTCCAACTCTCCACTGAGTCCCCATTCCCTAGTCGCTATCTCTCCTGAGGCCCCATTCCCTAGACTCCCTCTCTCCCTACCCCCCACTCTCGAGCCCCCTTTCAGAGCATGTTCCCCACCCTGATTCTCGTCTCCCGCCACCCCTGCTGGCCGGTCGTGGCTCTCAGTGGGTGACGATCTCCGTGGGAAAGGCTGGAAATGATTTAGTTTAACATTAATGCAGTGTAACATCGTTTTGACTCCTGATGCCAGGCGAACAGTAATTATTTACAGTCCCTCACATAAACATCTGTTGTTCATGTGGGCACACTCTGGCTGGAAATTTAAATCGCTGATCTCCCTGGCTGCTAGAGGTAGCACTTGGGATAGGAACCCCGATTCCAGGAAGCTCAAGGTCATTCCAGGAGGGTTGGGAACCCGAAATCCACCCCTGTGTGAAACTAAATAGTTACAATGGGATTGCAGGTATACCCAATCTTCTGGTTAAAATAACAGCCGGACCCTGATAATATCATCAGAGCCCGATCTAGAATCATAGAATCGTAGAAAGTTACAGTACAGAAGGAGGTCATTTGGCCCATCATGTCCATGTTGGCCCAAAAAGAGTTATCCAGCTTAATCCCAGCACTTGGTCCGTAGTACTATAGGTTACTGCACTTCAAGTGCATATCCAAGTACATTTTAAATGAGTTGAGGGTTTCTGCCTCTATCACCCTATCAGGCAGTGAGTTCCAGACCCCCACCACCCTCTGGGTGAAAAAATTCTCCTCAACTCCCCTCTAATCCTTCTACCAATTACTTTAAATCTATGCCCCCTGGTCACTAACCCCTCTGTTAAGGGAAATAGGTCCTTCTCTATCCACTCTATCTAGTCCCGTCATAATTTTATACAGCGCAATTAAATCACCCCTCAGCCTCCTCTGTTCCAAAGAGAACAACCCCAGCCTATCCAATCCTTTCTCACAGCTAAAATTCTCCAGCCCTGGCAACATCCTCCAAATCTCCTCTGTACCCTCTCTAGTGCAATCACATCTTTCTTGTAATGTGGTGATCAGAACTGTACACAATACTCAAGCTGTGGCCTAACCAATGATTTATACAGTTCTAGCATAACCTCCCTGCTCTTATATTCTAAGCCTTGGCTAATAAAGGAAAGTATCCCATATGCCTTTTTAACCACTTTATCTATCTGTCCTGCTACCTTCAGGGATCTGTGAACATGCGCTCCAAGGTCCCTTTGTTCCTCTAGACCTCTCAGTATCCTCCCATTTATTCTGTATTCCCTTGTCTTGTTAGCCCTCCTCAAATGCATTACTTCACACTTCTCTGGATTGAATTCCATTTGTCGCTTTTCTGCCCATCTGACCAGTCCATTGATATCCTCCTGCAGTCTACAGCTTTCCTCCTCACTATCAGTCACACAGCTAATTTTTGTATCATCTGCAAACTTCTTGATCAAGACCCTCACATTCAAGTCCAAATCATTAATATATACCACAAAAAGCAAGGGACCCAGTACTGAGCCTTGCGGAACTCCACTGGAAACAGCCAGTTTCTCATATCTACTCATAATGTCTACATATTTAAAGAAAAGACAAGCAGAAATGATGATGTTCCTCAGTCAGTGGAAAGGAAAATCAAAGGCCAAGTCCAACGACTCGACTAAAAGACTAATTTATATAGTGCATTCATAACCTCAGGACTTTACAACCAATTAAGTATTTCTGAAGTGTAGTCACTGTCGTAATGTAGGAAACACGGCAGCCAATTTGCACAAACAGCAATGTGATAATGACCAGATAATCGATTTTAGTGATGTTGGTTGAGGGATAAATATTGGTCAGGACACCAGGGAAATCTCCCCTGCTCTTCTTCAAAAATAGCTGTGGGATCTTTTACATCCACCTGAGAGGGCAGAGGAGGCCATGGTTTAGCGTCTCATCTAAAAGAAGGCACCTCTGACAGTGCAGCACTCCCTCAATACTGCACAGAAGTGTCAGCCTAGATTTTGTGAGAACAGGTCTGGCCTGGGTAAATTGGAATCGAAGATTGGCAGGCAAAACTGTAATTGAACAATGGACAGCTTTTTATCAGGAGATGGTCTGGGTACAGTCTAGGTACATTCCCACGTGGGAGAAAGGTAGGGCAACTAAAGCCAGAGCTCCCTGGAGGACAAAAGAGATCGTGAGTAAGATGAAGCAGAAAAAATATGTCAGGTTGATAACACAAGTGAGAACCAGACTGAATATAGAAAGTTCAGAGGGGAAGTGAAAAAGGAAATAAGAGGGGCAAAGAGAGAGTATGAGAATAGACTTGCGGCCATCATAAAAGGGAATCCAAAAGTCTTCTATAGGCAGTAAATGGGTAGTAAGAGGAGGGGTGGGGCTGATCAGGGACCAAAAAGGAATAGTACTCATGGAGGCAGAGGGCATGGCCGAGGTACTAAATGAGTACTTTGCATCTGTCTTTACCAAGGAAGAAAATGCTGCCAGAATCTCAGTAAAGGAAGGTATAGTTGAGATACTGGATGGGCTAAAAATTGATAAAGAGGAGGTACTAGAAAGGCTAGTGGTGCTTAAAGTAGATAAGTCACCTGGTCCGGATGGGATGCATCCTAGGTTGCTGAAGGAAGTAAGGTTGGAAATTGCAGAGGTACTGGCCATAATCTTCCAAACATCTTTAGATATGGGGGTGGCCAGAGGACTGGAGAATTGCAAATGTTACACCCTTGTTCAAAAAAGGGTGTAAGGAAAAAATCCAGCAACTACAGGCCAGTCAATTTAACCTCAGTGATGGGGAAACTTTTAGAAATGATAATCAGGGATAGAATTAGCAGTTACTTGGAGAAATGTGGATTGATTAGGGAAAGCCACCATGGATTTGTTAAAGGCAAATCGTGTTTAACTAACTTGATAGAGTTTTTTGATGAGGTAACAGAGAGGGTAGAGGAGGGCAATACGGTTGATGTGGTGTATATGGACTTTCAAAAGACGTTTGATAAAGTGCAGCAATAATAGGTTTGTCATCAAGATTGAAGCCCATGGAATAAAGAGGGCAGTAGCAGCATGGATGCAAAATTGGCTAAGCAACTGGAAGCAGAGTGTAGTGGTGAATGGTTGTTTTTCACCACTACACTCTGGAGAGAAGTGTACAGTGGTGTTTCCCAGGGGTCGGTACTAGGACCACTACTTTTCTTGATATATATTAATGACTTTTTGGTGTACAGGGCACAATTTCCAAATTTTCAGATCTCAGAAAACTTGCAAGTGTAATGAACAGTGAGGAGGATAGTGATAGACTTCAAGAGGATATAGACAGGCTGGTGAAATGAGCGGACACATGGCAGATGAAATTTAATGCAGAAAAATGCAAAGTGATACATTTTGGTAGGAAGAACGAGGAGAGGCAATATAAACAAAAGGGTACAATTCTAAAAGGGGTACGGGAACAGAGGGATCTGGGGGTATATGTGCTCAAATCATTGAAGGTGGCAAGGCAGGTTAAGAAAGCGGTTAAGAAAGCATACAGGATCCTGGGCTTTATAAATAGAGGCATAGAGTACAAAAGCAAGGAAGTCATGATAACCTTTTATAAAACACTGGTGCGACCAGTCTTTGCGAATGGAAATCCGTTTCCAGTGGTGTGCCACAGGGCTCAGTGTTAGGTCCCTTGCTGTTTGTGGTACATATTAATGATTTGGACTTGAATGAAGGGGGCATGATTGGCAAATTTGTAGACGACACAAAAATTGGCCGTGTAGTTGATAGTGAAGAGGATAGCTGTAGACTCCAAGGAGATATCAATGGATTGGTGGAGTGGGTGGAAAAGTGGCAAATGGAGTTCAACCTGGAGAAGTGTGAGGTAATGCACTTAGGGAGGGCAAACAGTAAAAGGGAATACGCAGTAAACAGAAATATATTGAGAGGGGTAGAGGAAGTGAGAGACCTTGGAGTGCATGTGCACAGGTCCCTGAAGGTGGCAGTACAGGTAGATAAGGTTGTGATGAAGGCATACGGAATGCTCTCCGTTATTAGCCGAGGTATAGAATACAAAAGCAGGGATGTAATGATGGAACTGTATAAAACGCTGGTAAGGCCACAGCTGGAGTATTGTGCGCAATTCTGGTCACCACATTACAGGAAGGATGTAATTGCTCTGGAGAGAGCGCAGAGAAGATTTACAAGAATGTTGCCAGAGCTTGAAAATTACAGCTACGAGGAGAGATTGGATAGGCTGGGGTTGTTTTCCTTGGAGCAGAGGAGGCTGAGGGGAGACTTGATTGAGGTGTACAAAATTATGAGGGGCCTAGATAGAGGAGACAGGAAGTACCTGTTTCTCCTAGTGGAGAGTTCAAGAACTAGAGGACGTAGATTTAAGCTGATTGGCGGAAAGATTACAGGGGACATGAGGAAAAACCTTTTTATCCAGAGGGTGGTGGGTGTATGGAATTCGCTGCCCGAATTGGTGGTAGAGACAGGGAACCTCAACTCTTTTAAAAAGTACCTGGACCTGCACCTAAAGCGCTGTAAGCTGCAGGGCTACGGACCGGGTGCTGGAAGGTAGGATTAGAATGGGCACCTGGTTGTTCTTTGAGCTGGCGCGGACACAATGGGCCAAATGGCCCCCTTCTGTGCTGTATCTTTTCTATGGTTCTATGACCACAACTGGAGTATTGTGTCCAGTTCTGGGCACCGTTCTTGAGGAAAGATGTGAAGGCCTTAGAGAGGGTGCAGAAAAGATTTACTACAATGATTCCAGGGATGAGGGACTTTAGTTACGTGGATAGGCTGGAGAAGCTGGGGTTGTTCCCCTCGGAACAGAGAAGATTGAGAGGAGATTTGATAGAGGTATTCAAAATCATGAAGGGTCTAGACAGAATAGATAAAGAGAAACTGTCCCCATTGGCGGAAGGGTGAAAAACCAGAGGACATAGATTTAAGGTGATTAGCAAAAGAACCAAAGGTGACATGAAGAAAATCTTTTTTACACAGCAAGTGGTTAGGATCTGGAATGCACTGCCCGAGGGGGTGGTGGAGGCAGATTCAATCGTGGCTTTCAAAAGGGAACTGGATAAGTACTTGAAAGGAAAAAAATTGCAGGGCTACGGGGATAGGGCGGGGGAGTGGGACTAGCTGCATTGCTCTTGCATAGAGCTGGCATGGACTCGATGGGCCGAATGGCCTTCTCCTGTGCTGTAACCCTTCTATAATTCTAAGTCTCTGGAGTGGAACTTGAATCCACGACTTTCTGTCTCAGAGACGAGTGCTACCACTGAGAATAGTATTGGAAGAGACCTAGGAATAGGTTATCTGCTTCACTGGTGAATGGTACATATCTGCTTGGAACTAGAGATAACATCAAAAGCATTACTGTTGAAAACACACAAGAGCACCTACATTCACTTCTCTTTACTTACATTTTCTTCCTTTGACTTTATTACACTGGTCCTTGAATGACCATGAATTGAAGATACATACCCTCGTTAAATTGACTAAAGCTGATTTATTACAGGCTCTGTAGAGAAACTAATGTGCCAATTCATAAATTCAACCCTATTTTAATATTGCACTACACCTTGAAAGTCAGTAGATGGCACTTTTGCCCCTGACCAGACACAATAAATATCCTCTAAAATAATGGGAATGATCATTTACATATTTTCCTTGGGGGACTTCTTCCCTTCTACTTTTATTGTTTGATTTATATGATACCAAAAAATAGTATATATGCTTGCATATAGTAAATAAATTCTAAATTTGACTGCATTATTTGTGTTTTTAGCTAAGTCAGATTGTTTGTCTTAATTTATCACATTAAAAATTATTATTTCTGTTCTTGTCTGTTTGTATTGTTACTCTGAAAATGTGCAGCAAAGATTAGCAAACAAAATTGTCTGTTAATGTTTGGCTAAAAGCTATTAATAAGAAGTTTGTACAGAATTATGCAGGGGAGAATACAAGTGGAAAGTGAGTCTTGTACGCACTGTCATTAGTCAGGTGAATGAAAGACATGATTTGAAAGTCAATCGAATTTTGGGTTTTAAGAATAGAGTTATAGAATACAACAACAACTTGTATTTATATATGCCTTTAACATGGAGAAAATATTCCAAGGCGCTTTACAAAGCATGATTGGACAAAAATTGACATCGAGCTAAAGAAGGAGATATTAGGAGGGGTGACTAAAAGTTTGGTCAGAGGTGGGCTTTAAGGAGGGTCTTAAATGAGGAGAGGGAGGTGGAAATGCGGGGAGGTTTACGGGGGGAATTGCAGAGCTCAGAGTCTAGATGGCTAAAGGCATGGCTGCCAATGATGGGATGAAAGCAGTGGGGGGTGCATAAGAGGCCAGAGGTGGTGAAACGTAGAGTTCTCGGAGAGTTGTAGGGCTGGACAAGGTTACAGAGCTGGGAGGGACAGGGCAATAATAAGATTTGAATATGAGGATGAAATCTTTAAATTTGAGGCATTGGGTGATCGGGAGCCAGTGTAGGTCAGCGAGGACAGGGTAATGGGTAAGTGGGACTCGGTGCAAGGTAGGTTATGGGCAGCAGAGTTTTGGATGAGCTGAAGTTTATGGAGGGTGGATGATGGGAGGCCAGGCAGGAGAGCTTTGGAATAGTACAAGAGTAAAGAAGTAATGATGCATTTATACAGAACATTGGTTAGGCCACAATTTTGGGCATCCTTTTATAAAAAGGACATTAAAGCCACAGAGAACATATAACATAGATTCACCAAGATGATGCCAGGGATAGGAAATGAGAGCTATGCGTTTCTGAGATACTGGGACTATTTCCACTGGAGCAGAGAAAGCTAAAGGGAAATTTTAAAAAGGTTTTTAAAATTATGAAGAATTCTGAGAGAGTGAATAGGGAAAAATGTTTTCCTTTGGTTGGGGAGTCGGTGACGAGGGGTCATCAATTTATAATTATCATTAAATGAGTGAGGAGAAAGGTTTGGAGAAATTGCTTTGCACACTGGGTTGTTAGAGCATGGACTACTTCGCCACTAGGAGTGGTTGAGGCAGAGACCAGTGCTTCTTTTAAGGGAAATTGGATAAATATTTGAAGCAGAGAAGGATATACAGGGCTATGGGGAGAGACTGGGGTAGTGGGATTAGTTTTGGATTGCTTAGCAAAGAGCCAGCACAGGCACAATGGGCCGAATGGCTTCCTTCTGTGATATAAACTTCTATGTTTCTATGGTTCTAAATAACAACACAGTATCCTGACAGATGTGAATAGTATAGAGGAATTTTCAGCTTTGCAGCATTGGTACAATGGCTACTGCCAGGATCCTTTCATGTAGAAGATGCAGCAGGAGAGGTGGCTGGGAGTGCACAGGACATAGGAGGTTCACAATTCCTTGAACAAATTACCCCTGGCAGAAGATCTCTCACATGACAGTTAGGTACCTGGGCACTACAGAGGATCAGTGCATAATGAGTCTCAGGCTCAGTAGAAAGGCTATGACTGAGGTATGCCATCTGGCCTGCAGAGACGGTTGACTATCTGCATTGCATTACCAGCGGCAGTGAAGATTATCACTGGCCTCAATTTTTATGCCATGGGTTTTTTCAAATCCCTTCAGAGAACATTACAGGAATCAACTGCTTTCTTGTCTATAATCTATACCTCCACCCTACACCTGCTCACCCCTAATCAATCTTATCGACCTCACCCCCACCACCCCATTATCACCACTGATTTATGTTTCACTCACTATTCCACATCTACATGTCTATATATTTGTCATGAAGTGTATCTGTACTTGTTAACGCAAGTGTGTGGTAATCTCCTGACTGTACCACTGCAGCTAAGCATTATCGATCATTGGGTTCTCCTTCTCCTTGAAGCACGTGGATTGGACATGATGGGCAGAATGTTCTATAGCCCACCCCACTGGTGGGCCTTTGAATGCAGCAGGAGGCTGATGGGTAAACAGTGGATGCACTGTCTGCCATTTTGCATCCATTGACATTAATTGACAGAAAATGGCAGGTAATGCACCCATGATTGTCTGATAAGCTTCCCACTGGTTGAGAGGTCCTGCTAGTGGTGTAAGATCTCAGAAAACTCCACCCCATAGGTCCATAGGCACACTTACCTATTGCACACGTATATTGCACGCTTACCTATTTGGGTATTGTATTGTCATTACGTAAATTAAGTGGTTGTGCACAATCAGGATGTATGGACACAATGGTGTAACATATGGCTCAAATTATAGAATGTATAATTAGAATGGTACATAGTGATTGGTCTGCACGTGTTCAACCTTCACCAGCTCAACACTTCTAAGAGCCTCCCTTCCTATTAATTTCACAATCCTGAATTTGAATGAAGTTAAAGGTTCTCCGAAAACAGTCCACCACCTGTCCCACTCCTTCCCGTCCTGTCCCGTTATGTGCGTGTCATTACTGAAATGTTTGCCACAACCCACAGTTGGATAAATGACATTTTTGCCGTTTATATAACTTAAGTGACTCTTTAGCTGCTTGAGAAATATGAAAGAAGCATTGTTGCAGGCACATCATTATTGGACAGTTTCCTGTTATTCCTGCTAACAAAGTCGATTTGTAAGAAATTACTCACAGCAAATATGCTCTCACCCACGACTATGATTGGTGGTTGTTGGAATATATAGGAACAGTGTTAGTTATTGTTGCTCATGGGATATGCCATGTTTGGTTATCCAGGACCAGAAAAACGGAAAGAATGCAGATGATGGCAGCTTTGAATATAATAGTATAATTGAACATGATTTTTAACTGCACACTATTTGCATCCTCCATTCTCATTCATCTGGGATTTATTTTACTGAACATCAAGGCAATTTTTTTTCACTATGTTTGAAAATCTATTTGGAAAAAGGGTTATGGACAATTTGTGAAATGAACAACTTTACCAAGTTTTTTTCTTATCATTAGAGTTTGTGTAAAAAATTTAGGATTGGATTTTCCAGTTGGTGGTTGGAAGGGATGATTTTGGTGATAATTAAGCGATAAATTTGCCTGATGTTCACTGCTCCAGTACTGTATTTTTCTGCAATGCTATGGTGGTAAATTTTGGCAGCCAAGCAGCATTCAAAATATGTGACTTAATAAGCTTAACAAGTTACAAATGAGCCCTTTGACCTGTGTAAAGAAGGCTAGCAATGGTATTGCAGGAGGAAACAGTGAACAATAATGAGATTAAAAACAGCATGGAAAACAACGTTTTAGAGATCCAGCTGTTTGTACAATCCTACAAGTAATATTTGAAAAATAGAAGGGTAAATTCATCAATTTTAGGCTCCCAGCAGGAAACTGCACTCGAACAGAGTACTGATTGGAGAATTGGCACCACATTTTGTAGCCCTTTCTCCCACCCACACTCTTTTCGAATGTGGCTCCCTGCTGGGAGCATGGAATCAGTGAATTTACCTTATATGCTCATGTCTTAGAATTATATGCTGCCTGGGCTTAAATTATTAATAGATCTTCAATAGAGCTGAGGTTGGCCTCAGCTGGAATATTGGGCCCAATATTAGGAGGGAGATGGGTTGGCAGTGGGGGGGTCGACTGGGCGCGTGGGTAACGCGCCCAGTGAAATCGGGGTGCTCCGCACGCAATCGCAGCTTGATTGAAGCCACTTACCTTTGCTTCTGGGTTTCGTGCTGGAAAGCTGTGCAGTGGGCAGACTGCGCAGGCACATCATAGGCTGTCAGCTGGAGGAGCCCTATTTAAAGGGGTAGTCCTCCACTGACTGATGCTGCAGAAAATAGGCAAAATTACAGCATGTAGCAGCCCAGGGGGAAGGCTGCTCCTAGGTTTAATGATGCCTCATTCCAGGTCTTACTGGGTGGGGTGAGGAGGAGGGGGAGGACAGAGATCTTCCCCCCGGCGGACGGGAGGAAGTGGCCTGCCTCTGCCACCAAGAAGGCTTGGCTCGAGGTGACAGAGGAGGTCACCAGCACCACCAACATATCGCGCACCTGCATACAATGCAGGAGGCGCTTCAATGACCTAAGTAGGTCAGCCGAAGTGAGTACACTTACTCATTCCCCTACACTCCATCTGCCACATCACTGCCCCCACCCCACATCTCCTTCTGCACTGCCAACACTATTCTATCACATCACTCCTCACACCCACTGAAAGCTCATCCTCATCTTACCTGCACTTACTCACCTCGCCAGTACTCATCCCGCCAATACCACTCAACCCAATCCTCATACAATCTCATGGCTCTATCTCATACTCACCCTCTCATGCATCTCTTTCACGGTCAGCCTCACTCAACCTGCCACTACCTGTGCTGCAGCCACAGGGCATGCATCACATATATGCAGTAGGAAGTGTAAGGCAAAACGTGTCGTGAGCATGAAGGGGATGTACAAGGGTGTTTGAGAGTTTGTCATGGTTTTTATTTATATTTGATTTCTGAGCAACTCACATTACATATTATATTGGCACCACTACTGCCACGTCTTTGCGAATCTTGTCTGGTTTGTGCACTAATGCCCTTTCCTGAGGATCACGATGAAGACCCACAACTGATGTCACCCATTGTGTCACTGCAGAGTGGGTGTAGGTGTATTTGCAGGGCTCTTTTGTGCAGACGACTGAGAGACGTTGGTGTTGTCCCTGGTGGCACCCTGGAAGGATGCGGAGGAGAAGTTGTTGAGGGCAGTGGTGAATTTGACAGCGACAGGTAAGAAGATGGTGCTCGGGCCAGCCGGGAGCAGCTCGGCATGAAGGAGGCTGCAGATGTCCATGACTACATGTCGAGTAACTCTGAGCCTCTGTGTGCACTGCTGCTCAGAGAGGTCCAGGGAGCTGAGCCTCAGTCTGTAGACCCTGTGGCGAGGGTAGTGCCTTCTGCAATGCATCTCTCTCTGTGGTTGCCCTCCCTCCTGCTGTGCAGGTGGATGTGTCACAGCACTGTTTTGGGGAGCTCCACGTGTCAGAGGTGGACGGCGTGGCCGGCGAGGCTGTTCGTCCTCCAAGGAGTTCATGACTGCAGCTACGGCGGCCCCCATCCGGAAGATGTACGTTTGAGGGGGTCCGCAAGGTAGGTAAATATGTCTGCACACCGGGGTTGAGGTTGCAAGTTTGTGAATTTTATTGTTAGGAGGAGGATGGTAGAGGCCAAACTTTGTCCAAAGTGACAGAGTGGCCTCCTGCAATGAGTGAGGGTCTCCCCCCTCACCTGTCAAATGGACCTTTGCAGCTGCCACAGGCTGATGGCTGCAACACGTCCATTTCAACTAGGAGTGTTTCCCCCAGTATGGGAAACAGTCTCAGTTGAGATGAAAATCCCACCCCTCCTAAAATATCCTACAAATCAGGTCTGCTAATGACCTGAAGTATGAAAATAATTACCTTAAGTGGCATCCCGCCGGCTTTAATTGCCGGCAGGAGTCCCACATGCGGGGGCTGCGCGCGCATGTAAGTGCGTCACTGGGGAACCCGGAAGTGGGCTGGTTGGAGCCAGACTCCGGACCCGCCCCAGGAATCCCCGATTTTTGGAGCCCCCCCCCAAACAAACCCACCGGTTCGGGAGTCCGAAAATCAAACCTATTGTGTCCAATTCTGGGCACCACACTTTAGGAAAAATGTCAAGGCTTTGGAGAGGGTGCAGAGGAGATTTACTAGTGATACCAGGGATGAAGGACTTCAGTTATGTGGAAAGACTAGAGAAGCTAGGGTTGTTCTCCTTAGACCAGAGAAGGTTAAGTGGAGGGTTCAAGTTGATGAAGGATTTTGGTGGGGTAAATAAGGAGAAACTGATTCCACTGGGTGGGTAACCAGCGGACACAGATTTAATTGGCAAAAGAACCAGAGGGGAGATGAGGAGAAATTTTCTTATGCAGCGAGTTGTTATGATCTGGAATGCACTGCCTGAAAGGGTGGTGGAAGCAGATTCAATAGTAACTTTCAAAGGGAATTGGATAAATACTTGAAAAGGAAAAATTTGCAGGTCTATGGAGAAAGAGCAGGGGAGTGGGACTAATTGGATAGCTCTTTCAAAAAGCCAGCACAGGCATGATGGGCCAAATTGCCTTCATCTATTTTTTTATGTTTCTATGATTCAAAAGTTAAATGAGCTGGAGAGCTCTGCAGGAAAGTTCTAAATAATGTTAAAAGAACTGTAAAGGACAACATTTTCTGTGATAGACGAACTAGAAGGCGGCCAGCGCCACCAGCGTCTTTGATCTCTGTTGAAAAGAGGGTGGCTCAGCTTTCCCACATGGATTGCGTAAGTAAGTGGAAAGCCACAGATTAGACTGTAAAGCTCTAGTGATCCAGATGATTTTTAATCATCGTGAGGTGCTTGGAAAAAGGCAATAGAATTTTGTTGATGGCTGTCGCATTTTAATTGCTACTGGCAAAGCATTGCAAATGATAGAATGAGATTCTAAATCATGCTGTAAGTCATAACATGATAAAGGTTTTCTATTTTCAATTTGAACTGATCAAACCCGATAAAACACCATGGACGCTAAATTGGGCCGTGTAGCGCCCGTTGTTTCGGTGCTACACGGCCTCTCCGACATCCAAGATTGCGTCTTGGATGTGCACGCACGTTTCCTGCGTGACGTGCGCCAGATGCCATCTTGGTGTAGGAGTTAGCTCAGGCACAGATAACGAACACTGGAATCATGTAAAGTAGGGAGAAAATGGCTTCAATCAGTATGCAACGCTGATTTAAAGTGATAGACACCATTTTGGGACTTAACGCTCAACTCAACGCACAGTCTTAACCCCGACCATTTGAACATGTCTTAGAGTGCCTGGAGGACCCCCCCACCGGCGCTATTTAAAGGGACCATGCAGGATTTACAGGTTCGTGGCTGGATTATTACCTCTGGCTGCTGAGACATTTGTAACTGTTTTGGCTCTAAATGTTAGACATAGCCTAACATTTAGAGCCAGGACGTGCAGGAGTGAAGTTAGGAAATGCTTCTACATGCAAAGGGTGGGAGACATTTGGAACACTCTTCTGCAAACGTCAGTTGATGCTAGCTCACTTGTGAATGTTAAATCTGAGATTGATAGATTTCTGTGAACCAAGGGATATGGGGCTAAGGCGGGTATATGGAGTTAGGTCACAGGTCCACCATGATCTCATTGAATGGCGGAACAGGCTCGAGGGGCTGAATGCCACTGCCACTTGCTGCCTCTTGATATGTGCCACCTTCTCCTGCAAGAAAGCAGGACATGTGTCTGTCTGGGTGATGTGCCTGTCACGGTTGAATAGCTGCCAGTGTGTGTGGCCTGTGAGTTGTGGGTGGGCGGCTTGAAACAGTGGTAATGTGTAAGGGTGAGAGGAAGCATCTGATTGGAAGAGTTGAATATTGAAGGAAAGAGTTTATTGGTATGTGGGGGATGGGGAGTGTAGTGCATGGTGCAGTTGGTAGGAGACGCCACTTGACAGTTGACCTCACTCACCTTGACCACTCAGGTCAAAGCATTGAACTTCTTCCTGCACTGCACCCATGTTCATGATGCTGTGCGCCTGGCATTGACTTTGTCCCCCGCTGCCTCCCACTGCCTTTTGAGTAAATGTCTGGAGGGCCTCTTGCACCCCCCCCACCCCCGCCGCAGATATAGGATGTCCCTCCTTCTGTCCACCTCTTGCACCCAAGGTCTCTAGTGCATCAGCAGAGAACCTTGGTGCACGCACTCTTGCAGGCCTGGTACCAACTCGTATTGGCAGATCGGTGAGGTCTGGCGTGCAGATTGGAGGATGTGGGATTTAATAGTGCGCAATTTTTATTCAATGTTTTAACATAACTCATCAGTGTGTAAACATAGGGATGGGATAGTCTCAAGATAAGGGGTCGGCCATTTAGGACCGAGATCAGGAAAAATTTCTTCACTCAGAGGGCCTTGGATGCTCAGTCATTGAGCATATTCAAGATTGAGATCGATAGATTTTTGGATACTAAGGGAATCAGGGATATGGGGATAGGGCAGGAAAGTGGAGTTGAGTTCGAAGATCAGCCATGATCTTATTGAATGGCAGAGCAGGATCGAGGGGCCATATGACCTACTCCTGCTTCTATTTCTTATGTTCTTATATTATATCAGGTCAGGTGCACAAGATGTTTGCATGATATCACACCAGGACCTGTGTGTATACGTTTTATATTAACTATGGTTAACTAGAGATCCCCCAATGGCTTACTGGGTATATGCACCAGCCAAAGTAACAGTTAGGTTTCTACAATTGGCCCAAGCCCCCAAGCTAGCGTGGGAAAAATCAGCCATGGTTTCCAATCTTAGATTCTATTAGTGACCCCAGCTGGAAATGCACATATGAATGTCAGGTGATGACAGGACTAGGCACACCTGTGATGCCAGCTGTCACTTACTATCTAGGCTCATACATGAAGAATTCCAGTTGGACAAGGCATTGCATTCAGGAAAGAAAGGAAGAAAAGGGGAGTGAATGAAAAAAAAATTGCCAGGTTGAAGTTAAAATTTCTTAAAATTAAGAAAAAAGAAAGTTTTTCATAAACTAACAAAAATTAAATAAATGTTAGGCCTAGGAAAGAACGGTTGCGTGTGGTGATGCAGTTTGTATATTGGCAACTGAATTTGTGTCCTTGTGATGTGTGGACATTTTAGAAGATGCAGTTTTTGTTACTTTTAATGTATTTAAATTTGAAATTTCCACAGGTTTGATATTATTTAGGTGTTTCTGTGATGAGATGGTTGCATTCTGTGGTTTTATTGACATTTTTCTCCCTTTTCTACTGAACTTTGTGCAGAGGATAGCAAAAAACCTGCCTGATGACATTGTGCAGCTTGCAAAGGTTAAAAATAGGCCAGTGAAAAATAGGTATCACGTTGATATTATTACACTGCTCTAGAGACCAAAACGACTGTGTAAATTCCATGCAAAGTTATATTAGGTTTCTGGGATTCAGCATCTGTGGCTTGTACTTCAAGATTAATAATATTTCCAATATAGTAATACTTTTCTGGAGTGGGGGAGCAGAGAGCAGCTGGCTGCTATTGCTGATATTCAGATTATCCCTAGTCTTTACCATTACTGCCAGAGAGTTGGGTAGACCTTGATGAGACAATCAGACATGTGCTATAGTGCTATCCTTATCAGAGACCGTGTGCATCCCACACTTGAACTCCCTCTTCTTTTAGGAAGCATCTGGGAGAGGGCAATAGCAGAGAATTGTAGCATGCTAATTAGTTGAGTGTTCTACAAAAATGGCAGGCTATTTAGCTGGCTCTGTAAGAGGAGGAGCAAGCTGTACCATATGTACATTTAAACATACACATAGCACATTGGGGCCATGTTTCCTGTCTCTTTTCAGCATGAAAAATTTCAGTTCCCAGCTGCCCTCCTTTGTTGTTTTTTTCAGTACCTTCACATGTTTGTCTTACCACTCATGGGATGCTTAGTGGTTTAAGTCAATGATCATTTCATTCCCGTCTCACTATAAAATTCATATGATTTGTAACTCTAGCTATACCACAGTACTATTATTTTAGATTTATGTGAAATAATCATGAATATGGTATATGGTTATAAAATAAATGACTTTGTAAACTAGGGTTACTAGTAATAAAAAACAAAAAATAAATACGTTATATTTTTCCACTGACAAATATATGAATAAGGATACAGAAGTATGAGGTGCAATTCAAATCCCTTTTTTTCTGGTAAAGACTGTATTGTGGTTAGCAATACTTACAGTACAATGCAGACTATAAATATTATATGTGTCAGTGATAAAATGTTCTCCGAAACTGCAGAGACTGTGGGCTAGATTTTCCTGCCGAGTGGACTTTAAACAGCCGACAGTCCTGGCAGGAGGCCCGGCCTACTTTGAGAGCTGGACCTCATTAGCTTCGGGCCGAAGGGTTCAGGTCCAAATCCAGTGCCACAGGGCAGCCCGCTGGTTCCGGGCCGCCACAATATCGGGCGGCCCAGACAACCTCCGGGCGGCAAGGAGGTAGGTCCATGGGCAGGTTTCTGATCTCGGGGGGAGGAGGAGGAAGATACCAGAGCGGCAGTGGGCCAGGGAAGCACTCCTGCAAATTCTAGCACCACAAAAATAACATGAAACTTACCTGTTGGTTCCTCTTTGGGCCAGCCGCCAGGGGATACTGGGCGCACGCTCCACCCAGTTCACTCCTAAAATAAGATTAGGATCCTATTGATGTCATAGGACCCCAATTTCAATATTTAAATCAACTGTGTCTTCCTAGGGCGGCTGCCTATTTGGAGGACTCCAGCAAGACGGAGATGGAGATGGCCACGACGATGGTGGGAACAGGGTGCTAAGTTCTTTCACACCATTTTCAGGTTTTACTGCCTCATTTCTGCTGGGCGGGTGGCCTCTGAATTCAGTGCTGTGGGTCTTCCATCAAAAAATGGCTGTTGTCTCTGTCTATATTGCTAATTGTCTTGCAGCTTGCTTTTCTTTTGGTTCTAGGTGATGATTATTTTTATAGCTCACTGGTTTCGTTGGTACTTTGAGGAAGCTTCCTCCTACCTCATCGCCATGCCCAAACCTGTTATCACCTCACATCAACTTGAACAATTTCCAACAAACATCAATGGATAGTGATCAGGAGTGGGAATCCAAGCAAATTTTTCCCATCCATAGACCATGGATACTGAGGGCAATTTTAGCACTCTAACTGCTGCGCTGCCTGTGATTAGCCAACTCAGCACAGGCTGATCCTCTGCCTTATTCCATGCCCAGAAGTAAGGAATTTACAGCATAAGAATTTCTGTTTCTTTGTTCTTTTCTTTTTATTTCTGTTTTGCTTGTAGTTATCAGCCTTTTTTGTCCTATGTAACAGTATCACTGAAGTCTTTTTTTAAAATTAAAGTACTGGCAAATTTTGAAGGTCATAAAATCATAGTTGATCAAGACTCATCAGGTATCACCTTTGGTTGAAGGGAAATAGCTTTCTATTACTGTGCAAAACATAAAAACAGAAATGGGCATGAAAATTAAGAAAAAAAATTTGAAATTTTGAAGTTTTCCCAGTGAAAGACTATGGCAGTCTTTTTGCAAACTTACTTCTCCTATCTAGGGATGGGGCAGTAAACACATGTGACTGGTGCTAATAGTGGAAAGAACTGAAACTACTGGAAGTGGGTAGTCTTATAGACCAAGCAAACAAACTCACGAGTTCTGGTTGAAAGGTCTATTAAAATTATATAAGTTCAATTGACTATCTTTAATCAAACGATGTGGGGTATAATTGAATAAGGACTTCTTAAGTCTTATATTTAGTGCAATTCTTTCCCTTAAATAGCTGGAAAAAAACACATGAAACCGTTGTTAGATATGTATAGTATGTGGTATAAAATAAACATATAACTTATTTGACATACATTGCCATGTTTGCCTGCTGACTAGCAGCTTGTCACATGCTAAATGTTTTGGAAAGGCTGAATGCATTTTGATTTCCACTATTCTGGTAAATACTTTAAACTAGTGAAACAGTAGTTAAGGTCTGACTTTAATTCATCTCTTATTTTATAAGCTAAATCATTTCAAATTCAATCAGACGCAATAGCAATCACTATATAAACTAATGATTCACAGGCACCACTTGACCAATTACCTTTGGTATAAAATTGTCTGTGTGGTATTTATATGACCAGCCTATTTCCAGTAACTCTTTAGGATTAAAGTGAAGGGTTACAAAAAAACTAAATAACTGTAAACCTATTTTAGCCACATGAGATTTTGAAAAACAATGACCAATTTACTCAGTTTATGTTGTTTGTATGCAATTATTCCATACCAAAAGAATATACTGTAATTTAAATTTTTAAACAAGAAAATAACATTTTGTAGCCAGTGAAATTAATTTATAATTTGTCATCATATACTAAAGTCTTTTCAAACTATTAGCAATTGCAAATTGTTCTTAATTGTATGATGGACAGTAACTTTCAAACCTATTAAAATGTAATTATTTATATTTCCCATACAAATATTCACTACCACATCTCTCAACACAGGATGCTTTATATTAACATCAAGCTCTTAAGATTTTTGTAAACTGTAGTTTTTGGCTTGTAAGTTAGACAATACCTGACAATATAACCATTTTGATTAAACGTTCTTGATGGTTTTAAAAAGTACACATTTTTTGATTAAAATGTTTAACTGATTATAGATTCAATTTTTGGTACTGTAGATACATCACTGAACATATCCAATAGACAATAATTTATAAACAATTATAATTTCTAGGTAGGGGAACAATGCAGCCTACGATGCATGTCAGCAGAAGCAATGCACTTTACATCCAGCCTTGAAACAGCAAAAGCAAAATAAAATATGCTAAAAACAGCTAACCATGTTAAGTGTTATGATGCTTAACAGTGTAAAACATTACAACAACTTGCATTTATATAGCCCTTCTGAGACTGGACAGTTAATCTAGATGTGGAAATGTATTCACACTTATATGTAAACATTCCAATAGAACTTAATCTAAATGTTATGTAGATATCAAGAGAGAGGATGAAGAAAAAGATAATGTTGTAAAATAATTATACATGTACACAATCTTTTTAAGAAAAATACATCATGAATTACACAAAAATAATTTGAATGTGGGACAGTAAAAATATAGTAAGTCTTTTATGAAGCTATTCTCTAATTTTCAATGTGGAGTTTTCCTTGCCTGTTTCTATGATTTAATGGGCATATATTCTTTAACAGATTTAGTTGGCAGTTATTCTCTAACAAATTGTTGATATACTAAAAAAACAATTATTTTGGCTGAAAATATTTCAGGTTTAGCTCCTGAAGTATTTTTAGTTCAGTGGGAATAGGTTAGCTTTGTTGAGTTTATATCTATCGCTCCCTCTCAAGCATTTGGAATTTTAGTTTCATGTAGGAAGATTTCAGTGGCTAGAGATAGTCATTTACTTTAGGCATATAGGTGTCTTGAACAGTTTCATTCACAAGAATGGGCTGTTAATGTTTCTGCACATCATTCAGGTAGTGCATTCAGGAGATTGAATATTTATCACAGAACTCAAAGATGTGTACATTCACATAGGAAATGTTCAAATCCCCTCCTCAGTCATGGATGAAGGAGGTGAAGTCAATGTGAAATTCCATGAACACGTTGGAGAGTGTTTACTGTAATACATTTATATACAGGAAGCAAGTTTTTGATCATGACCATGAAAGTGATTTAGGTTACATTAGTAGGAAGCAATACTTTTAATTTTTCCGTATACTTTTTTGAGTTAATTTTTGTGCTCTTCCAGGTGAGGGAAAGGAATACTTTCCCACTTTTGTCACTCAATGTCAGTGCCAGCACCAACTTCTTTTAGGACAGGTATAGCATTGCCTGATACCAGAGTAAAGCTCCCTCTTTTTTTGGCACAACATCAGAAGAGCAACATCTACAGTGTGGAGTTCTCCAGTCATTGCAATGTCCATCCTTATAAACTCTCCAAGAGTAACGTGCAATGTACCATCTCCTCTGGAGTTAAGACTACCCAAACTTACGTACAGTTAGCAGAGAGAGGCGGCTCTCATGCTTCAGTCTGGATTTGAATTCAGGTACCAGAGATGAAAGGGCATTGTGCTAATTCACTATGCCACACAGTCCCCAACAGCACTGAATTTATTTTACAATTTATACAGGAGACTGATTTTGGACTTAGAAAAAAAAAATTACAAGTACAGTAGATGGAAATCACACTTTACTGATAATCTCATGAACATATTCAAAGTAAGAAAACAGGCTATATCAAAGCTTCAATCAATTTAAAAGTATTACTAAGTTTTTTTTATTTAAAATACTTTGCCAGTACAGAACTGTCATTTTTACAGTTTACAGATAAACATTTACATAACCAAAATAATGACTGAAATGGCTATGTTATATGGCAAATATGATAAAATCTTACCACATTTGTGCTTTCTCATCCAACACTTCCCTCAAATCCATCTTTTGTATTATTCAGATGTGAAACATGAGTTGCTTGTATTTGTTTGCTAAGTCCATTAAACGGATTGTTGTGAATTCAAGATGACAATGAAAAACTTTAGTTGCCTCAGGATAGCTGAAGGTGCAGCCCATGATATGTTCAGCACATTTCAACTACAACTCGGATTTCTTTGAATCGGTCTGTCAACACCTGTAGCAGCCTCTAGTGGTTGCCCATTAGTACTGCATGAACTTCCTCTTTTTCAATGATCCATTATTGGTTTGTAGGGTGAAAACATTACTCCTGTTACAGCATCTAAATATTTATTTCAACATTGTTCTAGTACATTTTTAATTATAACAAATGTTATTTTTAATATATCATGATAGGATGCACTAGAACTATTTTGCATTTTTCAAACTAAAGCTGGATAATAAAAAAATGGATCTGGAAAATCCCTGAATATCATTTACAGCCAGTCATGCAGTATAAAATGTTTCTATACTTCACAATTACATTGCATATTATTACCCAGATTTCAAAAGTACTTATTTAGAACCTTAATTATGTTCGAAAGAAATAAAAAAAATTGAATGGAACATTTAGTGATGTTTTTATTGACTATTTGTCACTGTAAAATAGGGCTCAGGTTATATTCAGACAGAAGTCAAATACGATGCCTTCAGTAGGCAAATTCAACACATCAAAATGAATTGGCTTACATTATTAAATAAAAAAAGTTGCACAATGAGTAAACCTATTAATATATCTTATTTTCTGTCTTTAACTTGTTTTACAAAATAGCATATCTTTGACCCCATACGAATGCACTTGAAGTTATCCAGTTTAATAATTTGCATTGTAGGAATGTATCCATTGAATTACTGTACAAAAAGTGTAAGCAGGGTACATCATAAAATATTCTGATTTTGGATGTCTAAAAGTATGAATTATATGTAATAAAGTTTTCATTCTCACAATAGGAATCCAGCACCTCACATCACGAGATTAGGCTGAATTCCTTGCTTTTTATTGAACATCCAAAAAAAATACACATGCAAAGCAAACTTGTTTTAATATTCACAGATTTCATTAGAAACAATAATTCATGAAAAAAATGTTAAAGGTGCTGTTTGTAATACCTTAAAGCTGCAGAGAGCTTTTATTAAATTTGATAGGGAAAAAAAATCTAAAGCAAATCATAACATTATTCACAATGTGAAAATGAAAACAAAGCAATTTGTTTATAGTTTGGCAGAAAATATGAAGAAAATCTGGCACAATGTAATCAGCTGGGATCTAGACCTGACTCTGGATATGCTGATTCAACAGAACCAGTTAATCATCAACACCAACAGCACGATGAAGTCCAATGTCATTTCGCCAAGTTTCCATATAATACAAGGGAACCAATAATACTATTGCTCCTCCTCCCCTCCCAAGCCAGTGGAGACATTTCTGATATTCACAATGGGCTGCACTTTACTGGCGATGCTATACATCATAAATAATTTGGCAAACATTTCTACCAGATGATTTGAACAATCATTTCTGTTGGTCCACACAGACTATATGTTTCCAAATGGAGAGGCTACACAATATTCCCCTAAACATTTCCCAGTTTTAGCAGAAATCAATGTCATTTTCATAACCCTTTTCTGAACAAATCTACTGTATATGTGAAATCTTTCCAGAATGATTTAATTAGTGCCTTTTAGAAACATTCCAAAGCACTTCACATAGAATGAATTACATTGTTAAGTTACTGTAATGTGAGTAAACACGGAGCCATATTGCACATAGCAAGGTCCCACAAATAACGATGAGATGAATGACAAGTTACGGTGGTGTTGGTTGGGATATTATGTTCTAATAACTAGGAATCTATGTTTTAAATTAACCTTTGTTCATTATGTAAAGGACTTTTTGTTAAAAAATAAGAAATGTATGCATTTAGCATTTAAAATAAAGAGGCAGTCTGATCACCATAACCTCTTTTATAAGTGTAATAGTTAAAATAATTAACATTTATTTAAAAACTCTGCTGATTGAATACTGGTCTACTGGTTTGAAGGTGATAGAGGCTGTCTATCAGGGAGAGGAATCATTAATCAGAGATGAATCAGCATTATTTGTTCATATTAATTCTGCTCTGTCATACTCATTGTTGTGTTCCTTCTGATTTCATCAACACATTATTTAAGTAAGGATATATATAAAAAATGACTGAAATAGATTGAATATAATCTATATATTAAAAATCTTACAACTACGTGCACTTCCTGTCAGCTTCTTTCCAATATAAATTTATTTGTCCATATTTATCATGCAAACTGCCTATGTAAACTTGTCAGTCTGTAATTACAGTCTCCCCCCACCCCAAACCAGTGCCACCACTGGTTTGGGGTGGGGGGAGTATAATTACAGCATGCAGTTTCCATTATAAATGTGGACATAAGAATTTATAAGGGTAATATAAAAATGAGGAGAGTATTACTTTAAAATGGAGATGGAATTACATCTGGTCCAATTGTTCCCTGCCCTCTAGCCCTGCTTCACCTGAAAACTACAATTGGACCTGACTTCCCATGTATAATGTCACAGGAGATCAACTAGCACGATATTAAAGTTAACAATAACTTTTTGTAGTTGTTTGATTTTTAATAGGGGTTATGATGATGAGAATCCCTCTCTAAAAGGTTAAAATAAATTGAAATCTTTTACAACCACACCCAATTCTTTTTGCAGAATACCATATTCAGTAAATGTAGAGGAAATCTCCACCAGTTGAATTATTTATCAAATGGTATTCTTAACCATAATATTTGCTGTTAAACAGATTTATCATTTTATGACACTAGCAGTGTAAAGATGTAACATAAGCAATCTGTACATTTAGCACAACACATATGAAAAATCACAAGAGTTCATAAACCCAACCTAAAGTACGAAAGTCATTTTAGTAATTCCAGGGAGGTGGAGCAGGGGAGAAGAAAAATCATGGGACAGGCTTTTATCCTTGTATTGGAATTTTCCCCTTAAACCAGATTTATAACAGTAAAATGGCCAAAAATGCAGCAATGTTTTAGTACTACATTTGGTACTTTTTAATTGAATTATTAAGTTAATTGAAAGTTATACAACTTGCATCAAGCCAATTTATTAAATCTAAACAGTTATAAATCAATGATTACAATAGTTTTTGGAAAGTATCTATTAGTATGTCCTTACATTGTACTATTAACTAATCTAATGTTTCCTTATAGAATTCTTTTAATAAAGTTTTCGATTCAGTTTGCACTCAGTATTTTGTAAATAAACAGATTTCACATTTTTCTGTTGGCTTCACAAAGAATCCAGTGTAACTATGTTTTGCAGTTTGTAGATTATACAACATACGCACTATTATTTTTCACATTTTCAATAAGAACTTTTTGCATTTAAAACAATGAAAATAACTTAATTCTGTGTTCACTTAAAATACTCCTCTTTCTTACTGGTGATATTTCTATCCCCTTGCAAAATTATTTGGCAGGAAGAGATATCAACATACCCTTCAAATATATGCTTAATTATGCAGAAGATATAGTACTAGATGATGAAAAGTGAAATCTGGAGCTAAGTAGTTTAATATAATAAAAATAACTTCAGTTTATTTTATGAATTTTAATGTTCTGTATTATGCCCGATAGGATACATGTGGCAATTTAAGAATAGGCCTAGATGATTTTTGTTTATAAAACAGGCAGAAATTTAAGAGAAAGGTATTTGCCACTTTGCATAATAATTGCTGTCAGTACTGAGTGAGTAAAAGAGTGTCAATAAAAGTTTCAATTATTATCATGATACTAATGATGAGTCAGTACAAGTGTGGTCCTGAAGGACAACACAGACTGGACATAAAGTTAAGTTTGTAGGAAAAATGACAAGTTAAACTGTGAACACTCTAGGCTTTTATTCTTTATTCCTAACTATTTGATTGACAAATTCTGAAAACCTTTCATAGACCAAACAATTTTCAAAACACTCAATTATTTGCATTATTCAGTAACACTCCTAAAGGACATTATTCTCCCTACAGAAAACATCCTACATTCCTGCCGGTCATTCTTTTGTATAATGGAGTTGTAAATGCAGTGTGCAATTCCACAAGCTATTGCTTGGATGCCAAATGAAGCCGCCATTCATGATGTTCAGTTGTTACACTGGACAATAAAACAATGCAATTTGAGAAAGGAACATTGCTTTGTCTGTGGTTCAAGGCGAGGCTTTCTAATATAAGTCCTTGTATATTTCTTGCAGGAGTGGATGAAGACTCATTTCTGCCTCTGTCTTCCTGAGGGTGTGTAGAAGCTGCACATGCTCAGTAACAATCTGTCTTAGATCAGTCATTTTCTGAAGTAGTTTTGCAAATAATTGTGGTGAATCTGGGTGGTTTGTCTTAAGTTGAAGGGCAAGTGCTTGTAGGATACTGTCTTGTAGTTCTTCAATTGGTTTAACATTTAACAATCCAGGTCGATCTGGGGAAAAACAAGATAAGTTTCATTTTCTGATGTAAGTTCATATTAAGATGACATCTTATTTTTGAATGAGCTTCATAATCAGAGCCTCTTAAAAAAAAAAATCAACAGTTCACAAAAATATTTAATCTTAGTTGGCCTCCTTTTATTTGTTTAGTATGCCTTTGATTGTTTTAAAATGATGGGGTCAATTTTCGGATGGCCGAACAGGTGCGTTCATGGCGGGGTGGGCTTCTAAAATTGGGGATTCCCGGAGCGGGTCCGGAACCCGGCTCCAACCCGCCCACTTCCGGGTTCCCCAATGACGCGAATCGGTGCGCGCGCAGCCCCCGCATGCGGGACTCCCACCGGCAATCAAAGCCGGCGGGATCCCACTTAAGACCATTATCTGGGTACTTGAGGTCATTTACAGACCTCATTAGTTGGAGATTTTAGGAGGATTCGGATTTTGGACTACCCAGAGCGTGTTTCACATGCTGGGGGAAACACTCCCTCTTTAAACAGATGTGTTGTAGCCAGCAGCCAGTGGCAGTTGCAAAGGTCCATTTAACAGGTGCGGGGTAAAACCCTCATTCACTGCAGCAGGGCACTCTGTCACCTCAGACAAAGTTTTGCCTGCCACACCATTGTCTCCACACTCCAAATTATTAAATCAAACCATAAACTCTGCTGTCCAAACACATTTACCTACTTTGTGGACCCCCTCACACTCACACCGTCAGGATTGGGGGGGTGGGGTCCATTCCTGCATTCGTCACTCCACTGGGGACGAGCAACATCACCAGCCTCGCCAGGCATGCCGTCCGCCTCCGCCACATGGAGCTACACAACACAGTGCTGCGCAACAGGCACCTGCACAAAGTAGTGGGTGGCATCAAGGGTGATCATGGAGAACCTCGTGAAAGGGCATTATTGCAGAAGCCAGTCAAGAATGGCCAAGACGTGGCAGTAGTGGTGACAATGTAATATGTGATGTGAGTTGATCAGAAATCAAATATAAGTAAAAACCATGACAAACCCTCAAACACCCTTGTGCATCCCCTTCATGCTCACGACACCTTTGCCTTATGCTTCCTACTACACAAAAGTGATGAATGCCCTGTGGCTACAGCACAGGTAGTGGCAGGTGGGGTGAGGCTGACCGTGAAAGAGATGCATGAGAGGGTGAGTATGAGACAGAGCTATGAGATTGTATGAGGATTGGGTTGAGTGGTAGTGGTGGGATGAGTACTGGCGAGGTGAGTAAGTGCAGGTAAGATGAGGATGAGCTTTGAGCGGGTGTGAGGAGTGATGTGATAGAGTAGTGTAGGCAGTGCAGAAGGAGATGTGGGGTGGGGGCGGTGATGTGGCAGATGGAGTGTAGGGGAATGAGTAAGTGTACTCACTTCGGCTGACCTACTTAAGTCATTGAAGCGCCTCCTGCACTATATGCAGGTGCGTGATATGTTGGTGGTGTTGATGACCTCCTCTGCCACCTCGAGCCAGGCCTTCGTGGTGGCAGAGGCAGGCCACTTCCTCCTGTCCACCGGGTGGAAGATCTCTGTCCTCCCCATCCAGTAGGACCTGGAATGAGGCATCATTAAACCTGGGAGCAGCCTTCCCCCTGGGCTGCTCCATGCTGTAATTCTGGCTCCTTTCTGCAGCATCAGTCAATGGAGGACTGCCCCTTTAAATAGGGCTCCTCCAGCTGACAGTCTATGATGCGGGTGCGCAGACCGCCCGCTGCGCAGCTTTCCAGCGTGAAACACGGAAGCCAAGGTAAGTGGCTTCAATTTACTTACGATCGCGTTCGAAACCCACCGATTTTATCGGGCGGGTTACCCACGCGCCCAGTCGACTACCCACTGGCAACCCGCCTCCCTCCTAATATCGGGCCCGATGTGTTTACCGGGGAACTGATTTGGTGAAGGTATTGAGCTTCAGGAGTGAGGAAGCTGACTACTCCAGGGTGATCGAGTCTACAGCACAGAAACAGGCCATTCGGCCCAATTGGTCTATGCCGGCGTTTATGCTCCTTCCTCCCTACTTCATCTAACCCTATCAGCATTCCCTTCTATTCCTTTCTCCCTTGTCTGCTTATCTAGCTTCATCTTAAATGCATCTATGTTATTTGCCTCAACTACTCTTTGTGGTTGCGCGTTCCGCATTCTTACCACTCTTTGGGTAAAGAAGTTCCTCCTGAGTTCCCTATTGGATTTATTAGTGACTATCTTATATTTCTGACCTCTAGTTTTGGACTCCCCCACAAGTGGAAACGTTTTCTCTACGTTGTGTTATTACACCACTGTAAGTTCATTTATACATTCTTGCACAATCAAATTCAGTAACTCCTCCAAGCAAATTTTCCCAATATCATGAAACAGTTATTGTTCAAAAAATGTTAATAAAAACCAATAGAAATAGACAGAGGAAAATATTAATGACAATTTTCCTGAAAGGTTCTAATGGGGAAAGGTCTGTTTTCACCAGGCGTCAATCGGAAGCCGTGGAAAGCTGCCCAGGTAAGTTGAAAATCGTTTTAACTACCTACCATGTAACCAATAAAATACCTTAAGTACCATGAGGTATATTTGCAACTTTAACTATTGTCACACCGGCTTTAATTGCTGGCGGGACTTCCGGATTCCAGAACCGCACGCGCACCCAGATGCGTCTGTGTGAAACGCAGAAGTCGGCGGGTTGGAGTTGGGTTCCTTACCCGCTCCTGATTTTTCCAATTTTCCCAGCCCCCGGAATTCGATTTGAAAATCGAGCCCCATATCTCTGACCTCCACTTACATCTAGTGAGGCTTCTCGCCAGTAGTAAAGCCTTGCAAAAATACTAATTTTGAAAGAAGTTTCCCCACATAGGGAAAAAATAGATCAGTGAGTAACCCGAAACACCTAGTAACCAGTTAGAGTGAGAAATGTTTGCCTTCTCTGCCACAGAATGTTTGTAGTGTGGGGGAGGATCTAAAAGAAGAGCGGGGGAGGGGAAATAACCTATTCAAAACCTGGTGGAAGTAAGGTTTCCTAGGCTACGCTCTAAAGAAATACAAACTGACAAGTTCTTGTCATCTAAAATCCAGTTCAATGAAGTGCCATTTGGAACATAGGAACAGGAGTAGGACATTCAGCCCCTCGAGCCTGTTCCGCCATTCAATTAGATCATGGCTGATCTGTATCTCAACTCCATTTACCTGCCTTGATACCATATCCCTTAATATCCTAGCCTAACAAAAATCTATCATTGTCAGTTTTGAAATTTTCACTTGCTTAGCTGCAGCAACTTTTTGGGGTAGAGAGTTCCAGATTTCCACTACCCTTTGTGTGACGAGATTTATGACACCAGTAGCAGTACTAGAAGTGTAAAGAGCAATTTGAAATATTTGGTTTACCCTTTCTTCAATTTTTCACTATTTATGTTCCTTGCTGTTGCCTCTTTTGATCAGGATTTCTCCTTAAGCTTGGAGAGGATATCCCCATGGTTATCATCAACTTTACTTCACGATTGTGTGACACGAGGTGTGATTTTGCTATGTAACATTGAAGCTTTATATTTTTCATTTTCTGAAACAGAACATTCTGTTACTATGAAGTGCTCAATTGGTTAACCTGTTTGGGAACTAGCAAAATGTCAAGTGATTATGAATGTTTAAAATGGCAGTCATTATGAGAAATTTGAACTTGGCTCCTTTTACCGGGAGTACATCCCTCTACTACTAAAAGTAGCTGTTCACTAAAGACACACTTCCAAGTGGCTTATTTTAATCATTTTAGTATTGTGGCAACTTTAGCATGACCAAAACAAAATTCAAAGAATGCCATTCAGAACGAAACTGTATTCACTCCATGTTATTTATACTGGTTTCCTTGAAAATATTCTACATTATACTAAGTAGATGTTAGGTGATAAAAACCAGGTTCGTGTTCTCAAATACTGCTGAATTTGAGAATCTAAAGAGCATGTCCCACTGGTAGACATTAAGTAAGATGGTGTCTGGCCAATGTTGAAACACTTTACAACGTTGAAACTCTTTGTTAGGAGTATTTGGCTGCTGGGCCAGAAATTTCTGCGCATATGCAGGGAACAGTTTTAAGGTATCAAAAATAACAATGTCCAGGCAAATCCATTGTAATTTCCATTTTTTTCCAGCAGTTTAGTACAAAACTATGTAAAAAGAACTTCATTATTCATGAGAATTTCCTACAAAATGTTATTAGAAAATGCAATACAAATGTTGTAATTATTTAGACTATGCAAGCCCTGTTTTGCCTCTGTGGAATATCTGCACAGAATCCAGGATTGGTAAGGCCGAATTGGTCAACCCAAATGGGACAAATCCACCAATTCAGCACCACAACTGGACCATGAAACATGTGATCAGCATACCCAATATACTTGTTGTCACTGCTGGATTAAACTGTGGTTTCACAAACCCATTTTTAAAAGAATTTTCTGTGATTTCATTTAAATTGAGTCCCAAGTCCAGTTTTAGCTCAATGTGTTTTAATCTACTCAAAGAACATCTAGGCACAAACATTTCTCTGATTCCATGTGAACAGCTAGCCTTCAGGCAAGATTCTTTAAATTGCTTGGTTTTACAGACTGCTCCTCAAATGCTGTTTGTCAAAGAGGTGGGCAATCAAAATAAGTAAATAAATCCAGATGGGAATTAATGATACAGACTGCCAAGCCTCTTTCATGTATACTGCACCACATGTGTTGACAAATTACACTTCAAAATAATTTGTGTACTCAAATAAGGCAAAAATCAATACTAAAAACTGCAGTTACTGCTACAAAGTCTGATTTGAGAAGTGACCTGCCCACATGGAAGCAGAGTTGGCACTGTGCTCGTTAGTATTCATTTCGCCATCAAACAAGCTGCAACACGACTGTTAACTGTACTAATTCAATTCTGGTATATGCAGGGCAAACTAGTTCCCATTTATTGATCCAGTTGAAAAATAATTCTAAAAATGACATCGGTTAACCATTCCATTTTTAACTTTCAACTAAAGTTAACAGATTGTCAAAACTGAGGGATCTTTGATTCCCTTCATTATTTTTTCAGTTACTACAATCATATGGTTGTTGGACAGTTTGTGGACCGAGAAACATTAAACTTTTTTTATATTAAAAGAAAGACTTGCATTTATATAGTGCCTTTCATGATCTTAGGACAGCCCAAAGTGCTTTACAGCCAATGAAGTACTTTTGAAGTGTAGTCACTGTTGTAATGCAGGGAACGGGGCAGCCAATTTGCATAGAGCAAGGTCCCACAAACAGCAATGACCAGATAATCTGTTCTTAGGTGTTGGTTGAGGGATAAATATTGGCCATTACTCCCTTACCCTTGCTTGATTTAATGGTAATTAAAGACAAACACTGCGAATTTCCTTAGGGGCTCTCCTGATTGGCCAAAGTAACTTTGGCGGAACCCACATTTAGCTATTTATTTGTGGTTTCGCCTGTCTTCCGCCAAAGTTACGGCAGCCGATCAGGAGAACCCTCAAAGAAATTCCCAACGAGACTCTGGGAAGCCACCTAGTAACCACAAATATTCTACTGACCATCCTTACTGTCATTAAAAAATCTATAGATCTTCCTTTTGAATTTCTATCAAATTTGGACAATTGCACAAAACATTCTGATTTTTTAATTCTATTTTAAAGGGAGGGTTACACTTTGAATGGAAAATGTTTTATCCCTTGCTGTAGTTCTGGTGGCTAATTAATAAACTTTATTTCCTGGGAAACTGGCATTTGAAAAACTCCTCCATCTTGATGATGAAGCAGCAAAGTCATCCTAGTGAAATGACGCAAGGGGTAGGTGTCGAGTGTGTCCACTCAGCACTGATTGAAATATATGTCAATTTTCAAAAATAATGAGCGGAATGTAAAAAAAACCACACGCACATATCAACAGTTTTTTGTTAATATTTCTGTTTCATTTCCTGATCATTAAGGTGGAGCCTTCTGGAAACTGTTGAGGAGGCCTTCAGTATCAGTTTCTCAAAAATGAAAAACAATATTAAAAATAACACAGGGACATGTCAAGAAGTAAGTACTTAATTTTCAAAGTATTTACTCACAGCGACCCACAGCTTTAATGCTCAGGACTGATGCACCAGCACTGAACAGTCGCTGCAGAAAGGCATAAATTCTCTGTGAAAAGTAAATCAGCTGAGTCACTGTAGCTTGTAAATCAAATTGCCTCTTGGGTCACAGAATAGTAGAATATACAGGAGCCAAGATGGTCAGAATCAGGCTAAAATAAAAAAAATCTGTAATAATATATTTTATAGATTAATGAAACTGGGTAGTTACTATGTTTTTAGTCGCTCAGCATACGATCCCAAAAAGAATCCTTGAAAAGGAAAAATTTGCAGGGTTATGGGGAAAGAACGAGGGAGTGGGACTAATTGGATAACTCTTTCAAGGAGCCAGTACAGGTGCAATGGGCCGAATGGCCTCCTTCTGTGCTGTAGGATCCTATGGGCGCTAAATTGGGCCGTGAAGTGCCCGTTGTTTTGGCGCTTTGCGGCCTCTCCAATATCCAAGATGGCGTCTTGGCTGCGCACGCACGTTTCTAGCGTGACGTGCACCCGACGCCATCTTGGTATAGGAATTAGTGCATGTGCAAATACTGAATGCCGGAAGCATGTAGAGCAGGGAGAACATGGATACAATCAGTGTGCAATGCTGATTTAAAGTGATAAGTTCCAAAATGGTGTCTAATGCTCAACTCAACGCACAGTTTTAACCCCGACCATTTCTACGTGCCTGGAGGACCCCCACTAGTGCTATATAAAGGGACCATGCAGGATTTACAGGTTAGTGGCTGTATTATTGCTTCTGGTTGCCGAGACATTTGTAACTGTTTTTGGAGGTCTCCTATACTTGAATACTAGGACTAGGGGACATAGCTTAACATTTAGAGCCAGGACGTGCAGGAGTGAAGTTAGGAAATGCATCTACACGCAAAGGGTAGGAGAAGTTTGGAACGCTCTTTTGCAAGCAGCAGTTGATGCTAGCTCAATTGTGAATTCTAAATCTGAGATTGATAGATTTTTGTGAACCAAGGATATTAAGGGATATGGGGCTAAGGCAGGTATATGGAGTTAGGTCACAGGTCCACCATGATCTCAATGAATGGCGGAACAGGCTCGAGAGGCTAAATACCACTGCCACTTGCTGCCTGTGTATTCTTCTATTCTGTGACCCAAGAGGCAATTTGATTTACAAGCTACAGTGACTCAGCTGTTTTACTTTTCACAGAGAATTTATGGCTTTCTGCCTTCTGATATGCGCCACCTTCTCCTGCAAGAAAGCAGGACGTGTGTCTGGGTGATGTGCCTGTCATGGTTGAACAAATGCCAGTGTGTGTGGGCCTGTGAGTTGTGGGTGGGTGGTTTGCAACAGTGTTAATGTGTAAGGGTGAGAGGAAGCATCTGATTGGAAAAGTTGAGTACTGATGGAAAGAGTTTGTTGGTATGTGGGGGATGGGGGTGTATTGCATGGAACAGTGGATGCGGCCAGTGGTGTAGCTGGTAGGAGACGCCACTTGACAGTTGATCCCACTCACCTTGACCACTCATATCAAAGCATTGAAGTTCTTCCTGCACTGCATCCATGTTCATGATGCTGTGCGTCTGGCATTGACTTCATCCCCTGCTGCCTCCCACTGCCTTTTGGGTATATGTCTGGAGGGCCTCTTGCCCTTGCCCAACCCCCTTCCCCGCTGTGAATATAGGATGCCCCACCTTCTGTCCACCTCTTGCACCAAGGCCTCTAGTGCAGCAACAGAGAACCTTGGTGCACTCTCGCAGGCTTGGTACAAACTCAGATCAGCAGATTGGTGAGGTCTGGCATGTAGATTGGAGGATGTGGGATTTAGTAGTGCGCAACCTTTATTCAATATTTTACCATAACTGATCAGTTTGTAAACTGAAGGACGGGAACTGCATCTGTGTTTTGCACGTGCGATGTCTGATCTCCGTTCAGACTCTGTGCGGACAGCAGACTTTTATTTTCAGCAAATAACAGGTACCAGCTACCTTTAAGAGATTTTTAAGAGACAGTCTGCCTTTAAAAGATTGAGGCTCCCCCTGCTGGTAGAAACTGTGAATTGCATTGAATCCTCATATCAACACTGATTCGGAATGCTTCTTGACGGTAAGTCCTCAGGCCTCACAAAAGTCTCGTCCTGCTTGAGCAGGGGCCATTGGGTGCGGGGTAATAGCGGATCGTGCTCCCCCCACCCAATAATAGGCCCTATCCAATTTTTTTCCTCCTATGATTCTAAGTTTATATGTTTGTAACTAGATGCGTTATAGAGCTAATATGACAGTATATCCTAGTAGAATATTTGTACATTAAGAGAAACCATTGTGCTCAAATAATTTGAAGTACTAATGTAAACAGGCATTTGGAGAGGCAGGGACTGATTAGGAACAGTCAGCATGGTTTTGTGAGAGGAAAATCATGTCTCACGAATTTGATTGAGTTTTTTGAAGGGGTAACCAAGAAGATAGATGAGGGCTGTGCAGTAGACGTGGTCTACATGGACTTTAGCAAAGCCTCTGACAAGGTACCGCATGGTAGGTTGTTACATAAGGTTAAATCTCACGGGATCCAAGGTGAGGTAGCCAATTGGATACAAAATTGGATTGACGACAGAAGACAGAGGGTGGTTGTAGAGGGTTATTTTTCAAACTGGAGGCCTGTGACCAGCGGTGTGCCTCAGGGATCGGTGCTGGGTCCGCTGTTATTTGTTATTTATATTAATGATTTGGATGAGAATTTAGGAGGCATTGTTAGTAAGTTTGCAGATGACACCAAGATTGGTGGCATTGTGGACAGTGAAGAAGGTTATCTAGGATTGCAACGGGATATTGATAAATTGGGCCAGTGGGCCGATGAATGGCAGATGGAGTTTAATTTAGATAAATGTGAGGTGATGCATTTTGGTAGATCGAATCGGGCCAGGACCTACTCCGTTAATGGTAGGGCGTTGGGGAGAGTTATAGAACAAAGAGATCTAGGAGTACAGGTTCATAGCTCCTTGAAAGTGGAGTCACAGGTGGATAGGGTGGTGAAGAAGGCATTCAGCATGCTTGGTTTCATTGGTCAGAACAATGAATACAGGAGTTGGAATGTCTTGTTGAAGTTGTACAGGGCATTGGTGAGGCCACACTTGGAATACTGTGTACAGTTCTGGTCACCCTATTATAGAAAGGATATTATTAAACTAGAAAGAGTGCAGAAAAGATTTACTAGGATGCTACCGGGACTTGATGGTTTGACTTATAGGGAGAGGTTGGATAGATTGAGACTTTTTTCCCTGGAGAGTAGGAGGTTTAGGGGTGATCTTATAGAAGTCTATAAAATAATGAGGGGCATAGATAAGGTAGATAGTCAAAATCTTTTCCCAAAGGTAGGGGAGTCTATAACGAGGTGGCATAGATTTAAGGTGAGAGGGGAGAGATACAAAAGGGTCCAGAGGGGCAATTTTTTCACTCAAAGGGTGGTGAGTGTCTGGAACGAGCTGCCAGAGGCAGTAGTAGAGGCGGGTACAATTTTGTCTTTTAAAAAGCATTTGGACAGTTACATGGGTAAGATGGGTATAGAGGGATATGGGCCAAGTGCAGGCAATTGGGACTAGCTTAGTGGTATAAACTGGGCGACATGGACATGTTGGGCCGAAGGGCCTGTTTCCATGTTGTAAACTTCTATGATTCTATGAAACAGCAAAACTGTGAAATAAAGCTGAAGTCCAATAAAAATGTAGCTTTAAAGATTTTTAGGGAGAAATTTCATGTGAGATATTAGAACAGGCCTTAATTAAAATGGCAGACAAAAGAATGTCATTAACTTGTTGGTATGCTAATGTCACATAGTGCAATTTCATCCTCTTCATCATAACTCTACATTGAAACAAATTAGTTGCTTTAGTGTATTTCAAATTAGAAAATGTTCGAACAGAAAATGAGATTGCTCATGTGCTACATCAGCTCCAAGGAATAATTATCAACACTACTAGGCCAAGGCTCTTTTAGGGAAAATATTGTTCTTTGAATTGCTAGGTAGCACCACTGCCGTTTAGTGCCACTGCAACAGAAATTTTAAAAAGTTAGTCTGAAAATATTGAGAGTTATGAAATGTTCCATAGGTGTGTATGCTTCTCCTAGTTTCTCTTCTTCAATGTTATAAATAAAATTATTTTTGCAGATGGTGCAGGACTGAAAACTGTTAGCCTTTACACAAAGGAGTCATATTTAACTTCTAGATTCAAGAAGCTTCAAAAAAGTTAACCCTGGTGAGTTTATTCAGTAAGTCGCTAAGTCATAAAGACCAGAAAGGTCCCAGGTTCTAATCCTGGGTCCATGGTGAGTTAGCTCATCTCATTTTGGGCAGTTACAGGAGCGTTACTGTTGGCCTCAATGCTTCTGGATTAGGGAGGGGAAAACTAGCCAGTGTTCCCCCTTCTGATTGCTATCCAGTGTGCAGCCTGTCAGGAGAGTACAGGATTAGGCTTGCTTGTAATGCCCCTTGTGGTCGAACAGCCTGCCAACACTCATTCCCAAGGCTCACACGTAAATAATGGCCACATGGGCAAGGTACTAAAAGACAACCAGTACTAATGGAACTGTACCTCAGCAAGGAGTCAGTGCCTTCAAAAGAGGAGGAGAGAAAATTGGTGATAAATCAGACTTTAAAAATGAAATGTATATCTGAGTAGTATTTTCTTAACACTAAACAAAAGTGGTATTTCTTACCTCCACTGAGTATGACAACAGCAATAAATATTGCAATGTCACAGTCGTCTAGCCCCAAACCATTGAACTTCATAGCAAATTCAAATTTGGGTTCCATGATGTCACAAAAGGGTTTCCTCAGGCTCTTTAAAAACTCACGTGTCATGAAACCCTGGCCAGTAGCAATCAGAAGGCCATCTTTATTCATCAGAGAAGCCAGCATGCTGAATATGACCTCGTGGACACCATATTTAAGAAGAGTCACTTGGTCATTTAGGTCCAGATTTATGAATCCTGGGATAGATTTAGCAAATTCAGTGATTTCCCTCACAGCCTCCACTGAACGAAATTGACAACGTTGAAAAATTCGGATTTCTACCTCTGTGTTCTGCTCTTGCAGTGGTGTTGTTTGTTTGAACGTGATGCGCTCCTCTCCTGCCTTTAAGGAACTCATGTCATAAATAACAAATGGCTGAAATAGGAAAAATAAATGCACATTACGTTAGTGATGCACATAGTGCCTTAATGAAAAAACAATCAGGATTGAGATACAGGGCTTTCACCAAATACTTGTTACTTCAGTTACATGTACATTTATCACTCTTCTGAGAATTATGAGGCCATAGCTCCACCGGGGTCGGAGTGGGAGGGGGGTTGCATTCTGGCATATGTGCCAAGGTGCGCATGTGTGGGACATCAGCTGCTATTTCCAGCAAAGTTCAAGGGTTCAGAGGGAGGTTCCCTGTCTTACATGGGAGTAGCAGGTGCCTGCATTACTAGGGGTGCATCTACGGCATCTGCCTTGGTACAGAGGCTGGATAGTCTGGTGGAGGTGGCTGGTTCTGGGGGAGGGGGGGGAAAAGAGTGCTCAAAGAATTTCAACGTGCCCCCCAGTAGACCCCTTCATAGGAGGGCTGAATTTTTTAAAATGCTGACGTGGCTAACAAGAGAAATTAAAGATAGTATTAAATCAAAGGAAGAGGCATATAAAGTTGCCAGAAAAAGCAGTAAGCCTGAGGATTAGGAGCATTTTAGAATTCAGCAAAGGAGAACCAAGAAATTGATAAAGAAAGGGAAAATAGAATATGAGAGTAAACTAATGGGAAACATAAAAACAGACTGTAAAAGCTTTTATAGGTATGTAAAAAGGAAAAGACTGGTGAAGGCAAATGTGGGTCCCTTACAGACAGGGATGGGAGAATTTATAATGGGCAATAAGGAAATGGCAGAGAAATTAAACAAATCCTTTGGGCCTTAGGAGGGAGGCGGGTTGGCAGCGGGGGGGGGTTGACTGGGCGCGTACAAGGACACCCAGGTCCCTTTGAACATCAACATTTCCCAATCTCTCACCATTTAAAAAATACTCTGCAACTACACATACACCCACTATAGGGTGACCCAATGGGTGGCATCAAGGGTGTTCATGGAGAACCTCATGAAAGGGCATTATTGCACAAGCCAGTCAAGAATGGCCAAGGCGTGGCAGTAGTGGTGACAATGTAATATGTAATGTGAGTTGATCAGAAATCAAATATAAGTAAAAACCATGACAAACCCTCAAATCCCTTGTGCATCCCCTTCATGCTCACGATACGTTTGCCTTATGCTTCCTACTACACATACGTGATGCATGCCCTGTGGCTGCAGCACAGGTAGTGGCAGGTTGAGTGAGGCTGACCGTGAAAGAGATGCATGAGAGGATGAGTATGAGACAGAGCCATGAGATTGTATGAGGATTGGGTTGAGTGGTAGTGATGGGATGAGTACTGGGGAGGTGAGGAAGTGCAGGTAAGATGAGGATGAGGGTTCAGTGGGTGTGAGGAGCGATGTGATAGAGTAGTGTTGGCAGTGCAGAAGGAGATGTGGGGTGGGGGCGGTGCTGTGGCAGACGGAGTGTAGGGGAATGAGTAAGAGTACTCACTTCGGCTAACCTGGTTAGGTCATTGAAGCGCCTCCTGAACTTTATGCAGGTGCGTGATATGTTGGTGATGCTGGTGACCTCCTCTGCCTCCTCGAGCCAGGGCTTCGTGGTGGCAGAGGCAGGCTACTTCCTCCCTTCCGCCGGGTGGAAGATCTCCCTCCTCCTCCTCCTCACCCCATCCAGTAGGACCTGGAATGAGGCATCATTAAACCTGGGAGCAGCCTTCCCCCTGGGCTGCTCCATGCTGTAATTTTGCCTATTTTCTGCAGCATCAGTCAGTGGAGGACTGCCCCTTTAAATAGGGCTCCTCCAGCTGACAGCCTATGATGCGGGTGCGCAGTCCACCCACTGTGCAGCTTTCCAGCTCGAAACCCAGAAGCCAAGGTAAGTGGCTTCAATTTACTTACAATAGCGTGCGAAACCCACTGATTTCACAGTCTCAGAATAAGGGGTAGGCCATTTAGGACTGAGATGAGGAGAAAATTTTTCACTCAGAGGGTGGTGAATCTTTGGAATTCTCTACCCCAGAGGGCTGTGGAGGCTCAGTTATTGAGTACATTCAAATAGATCGATAGATTTCCAGATATTAAAGGCATCAAGGGATATGGGGATGGTGCAGGAAAATGGCTTTGAGGTGGAAGATCAGCCGTGATCTTGTTGAATGGCGGAGCAGGCTCAATGAGCCGGATGGTCTACTCCAGCTCCTATTTTTTATGTTCTTATGTTCTTATTTTCTTTGTGGATGCAAACCACAATCCCAGTCTGGACCCCTCAGGTTGGCTCCACTTTCACCAAATTTCTATTTTTCAAAACTATTGAGTTTTAGAAAAATGTATAGCAGCTGAGGCTAAGCATAACAGAAAAATGCTTGAAACTAAGCATAAAATAGTAAATATTATGAATGAGTGCTTCCTCCAAGTATTTACAAGAGCCACATACCCTCTCCAAACAAAGATATCACAAGATTTTATTATGAATGAGATGGAAGTCCTAGATAAAAAGGTTCAAAACAATTAATATCTCCTCCTGACTGTATATAGGAGACTAAAAGTTTTTCACGTCGGGTATGATGGGCATTAAACCCACATACCACCTCTCTGTGTTATAATATTTTGGTCTTCCAATACACTGAACCACTCAGTTGTTGTTACCTATGCCATTGCCTCGATCATACCCAGCGCAACTGCTATAGCACAATTAAAAATGAACACTTGAGGAAATAATCATTAAAAAATAAAAAATATACAGACACACAAAAATGTGACTAGTATTGTGAAATGGCTTGCTGAGTAAAATATTTTATAATAAGCTCAAACATCTTACATTAAATAAAATAAATATACAAATACGTCACAAGTGTTAATATTTGTCAAGCTCAAAATGCTTGCTACTTTAATGACTAGCAGCCAACCAAAGCCACTCAGCAACATTAGTCAAGCAGCAGGTCCTCATCCTTCTCTTCTTCAAGTAGGTTGGTTGGTGCATCCACATGGTGTGTCCTACGACCTTCCTATTTCTTTTGCCTCTCTCCTTTCAACTGTGTTTTTTTTAAGCCTTAGAAGCTGGCAGATCCAGGGAGAAATGTTTTTAAATGCCTGAAACTGCCTCCAAAGACCATTTTAAAAATCAAACACATGCCAAAAGAGTGAAGGCTTACATGAAAATACCAAATATGCTAACTGGTCAATGGATCAAAACTATCAATATCGGTAGCCCACAAAACAAGAGTACATCTGCCTGGATAAACTTGATGTGGAGATGCCGGTGATGGACTGGGGTTGACAATTGTAAACAATTTTACAACACCAAGTTATAGTCCAGCAATTTTATTTTAAATTCACAAGCTTTCGGAGGCTTCCTCCTTCCTCAGGTGAACGAAATTTCGTTCACCTGAGGAAGGAGGAAGCCTCCGAAAGCTTGTGAATTTAAAATAAAATTGCTGGACTATAACTTGGTGTTGTAAAATTGTTTACAATGGATAAACTTGGAATGTGCTACCGGTTCATTCAGTTCATCTCAGTTGTTCATTCATTACCAACGCATGACCTCTGCATAATTCAACTGTGATGAGTATTCAACTTTTAACTAGTGAAAGAATTGAAAAGGTACATACCGATTTGTCCCCTGTTCTTCCTGCCATGATTGCCCGAGCTTTAGCTTTTGTGATAGGAAAAGACTTATTGTATGACTCATACATGTGTTTGGCGAGAGCACGAAGATCAGCAGACTCAGGGTTCAGTTGGTCTGCATCGCTGGAGATCTCAGCTAGGAGCTTTTCCTTTTCAGCCTGTGGCATTCTGCCAAACCTAATTGCTATAAAGTAAATATCAAAAAACCGTGCACTTTTAGTTTTCAAATTAATTCTACATGCTGACAGTAAATCACATTCTTAAAAAGAAAGTTGTGAGATAAAAAAACAAGTACTATCCATATTGAAGTGAATGGGTCTAAACACCATTTGCTTATTTATTAGTAGAAAATATGATTATACTAAGGTTCCACTTTGTGACTACAGTTTTACATATCAGTCAATATTTACTCCTTGTAGTCCATATGTTTCTTTTGTGTGCTTGGACTATTTTAAAAGCATATCACAAGGTATAAAAGGCCTTTTTTCAGTAAATCAGTTTGAAATGTTTGTCATATTTTCTGGAGGACCTTAAATGCAAACAATACCAAATGTCATTTTATCTCTTAGCCACAATTATTTGAAGAGGAATTTATCCATATTTTAAAAATAATAAATGTTAGTAGCTTACTCAAGCATAGTCTCCTGAAAAAGTAATCCCTGTGCTATTGTACTGTGGAGTAAACCCAGCAAATGTCGTTCTAGTTCATTCTTTTCTGGAAGGCATTTTGGACATAACAGGGGGATTCCTCATCTTTGGGGCAGAGCTTCAACAGGCCAGGACAACCGTCTGCCACAACCCCAACCCATTTGTCTGGGTCATTCCTTATGCACAGTGGGCTCCTGGCAGAATTCTTGCCATCAGGTCCCATCAGTGCGAGGGTGGAGAATCCCAGCAGTGCTGCAGTGGGAAAGCCGCTGTAGCGCCAGAAGAAGTGGTGAAATGGGGCAGAAGCATTCTGGAGATGGCAGCAAGGTTCCCACTGAAGGCCTAGATTGAGGCCTTTACTAGGTAATTGCTAGGTCCGAGTTGGAGGGAGAAGGGATTGCTACATGTCACTCTCCCTTCATTGGGGGATCTCAGATCCATTTACTTCTGCTTCCCAGGCCTACTGTCGCCCTCCACATGGTGGCCCTGGGAAGCAGGACTCAGTGGGGTAGATGGTAGGAAATCCCCCAGGTACTCGGGCCCTGTCCCTTCCACCATTTGCAATGCAGTGGGTGGGGAAGAAGTGGCAGCGGTGGTCCTGGTGGGGGCTGGGGGAAGTAAATCCCGGTCAGGATGGTGAAGCAGTGGTAGGCCTCACTGCCCAAATTTCCTGTCATTGTGGGTGGACATTTGCAGAGGACATTTCCCCCCAACATATTATTACAAACTACTTCTTTGCTGGAGCTGTGAAGTCATAAGGAACACAAAAAGCACATTTATCTAATTTAACCTGTTCTTCTATAATCCACATCACTAAATCCTTGTTCTTGACATGAATATATAACATTACCATCTCAATTTTGATTAAGTCACAACTCCAATTCCCAAATTAGCATAAAATAACCTATGAATGGTATTTACTGTTTGTACTCCCATAGCCTCTTGCAACAAAAATGTCTCCACTGCATAAAAAATTGTTACTATTACTGTGATGTAGGAGAAGCACCTTCGTCTAAATTCCTGTTTACAACTTAACAGAAATCATGTATAATTTATCCTATAATAGGCTTGATCTATCCCATTTAATCTTCTGCGGATTCTGCAAAAATACTCCCTAATCCTTGCAGATAGTTCAGCAAAACTCCAGAATATTCACTCATCCACATAGCTTCACTATCCAACTTTGGCCTGCTCCCCTCCACAGACAATATTGCACCTCAAAGTCCTAGCACCACATGAACCATTTTGTTCTGTGGAGTATTTGGTCATTTCAGTTGATATCTATCCTTCCCATTTAATGTTCCATTATTTCCAAGTCCTGCTCCCAATCCAGATATTTACCCAGCCCTTTCTGCAGGAGCTAATCAACAAAGGATCAACCACTTTTTCTGGGAGAAGGTTATTGTTTTCAATTTCATCAAATCCCCTCTCAATTTGAAATAACCTGAGCTCCATCAATCTCTCCTTGTGGCATTTGGACCCGAGCCTTGGAATAACCTTAGCTGCTCTCCTTTGTATTCTTTACAGTGCACGTATTCCTTTTTCTAAGTATTATGACAAAAACTAGATACAAAAATTCCAAATGCAGTCTGATGTAGTATTAAACAATAATTGCTCCAGTTCACAATCATCTCATACGGATGTCATGCTATTTAAATGAATAGTAGGATAAGGAATTGAATCAGCCGGTGGAGAGAAAAATGCAAATTTACAAGCTGGATTTCTCCACAGTATAGCGGCACATGGTTCAGCACAATTGGCAGAGGACTGTATTTCTGAATAAACAACTGAAACTTACCATTTTATAAACTGGGGTTAAATCCTCTTTGAATGAAGGTACATACTAAATAACTATTCAGATCAGCAGTGTGACTATTCAGTAACTAACCAATAAGATGTTGAGTTGATTGACAGTAGTATGATTCAGTTGGCAGCAAACAGTTTGCTCTTTATATACAACTAGTTATTTTCTTTTGAGGATATCAAATAAGGGATGGTGTTGTTCAAGAATGGAGCATTTTCACTTGACAGTAATTTTAGTGGTTATCAAAATGAGAGATGTTAATGTTGGGGAATGGAATGTTTTCCCACTTAGTCCCAAGCACCATGCACTACCAGGTCAGGTATATATGGGTTAGGTACAGGGTAAAGGTCCCTCTACTCTTTCCAAAACAATGGGGCAGATTTTTACCTTAAATGCCTGGGCGTTAAGCACCTAGGCAGAATGCGTGGGTAACCCACCCAATAAAATCTGTCTGTTCCCCATGCGATTGTGGGTAAACTTAACGTGGCTTCCGGGTTTGCCGTCCGAAAGCTGTGCAGCGAGCGGACTGCTCACCCGCATCACAGGCTGTAAGCTGGAGGAGCTCTATTTAAAGGGGCAGTCCTCCAATGGCTGCACCTGGAGCAAAAACCCAAATAGCACAATGGAGCAGCACAGGGGAAAGGCTGCTCCTAGATTTTGTGATGCCTCACTTCAGGTGCTACTGGATGGGGTGAGGAGGAGGAGGGATGTGTTCTACCCGGTAGACAGGAGCCTGCCTCTGCCACCAAGGCCTGGCTTGAGGCAGCAGAGAAGGTCACCAGCAGCAGCAGCATCATCTCCTGCACCTGGATCCAGTGCAGGATGTGCTTCAATGACCTAACTGGTCAGCCAAAGTGAGCACACTTACTCATTCTCCTACATTCCGTCTTCTACGTCACCGCCCCCACCCCCCAACTCATTCTACACTGCCAACACTACTCTATCACATCACTCCCCACACCCACTTAAGGCTCATCCTCAACTTACCTGCACTTCATTAGCACTTCCTCACCTCCCCATTACTCACTCCACCATTGCCACTCTACCCAATCCTCATACAATGTCAGGCTCTGTCTCATACTCACCCTCTGATGCATCTCTTTCACGGTCAGTCGCACCCAAACCAATGCATTCATCGGTTGGCCACGTCACCGTCACTCACTCACGCGTCTGTACTTTCTGCCCTTATAGGAGAAGAGGGCACAGAATGCACGGGAGAGGGCGAGGACCAGAGGTGGTCTGCAACAGTTAGTTGTCCTCACAGACGTGGAGCAGGAGGCGCTGGAGCTGAGTCGCACCCTCGCTTGCCTGTCCGTTGGGGATGCCGAGACTGGCACCCAACAAACGTCTGGTGACAGAACTTTAACATTCAGCACACACAATATGAATTGATGTTAACATGCCTCTTACAGGGCTTTCAGTGACCGCTGTGATGGCGGACGGCGATTCCTTAGAGGACCTGCCGGCCTCTGTGGGTGCACCGTTACATCTGAGCGAGCCATCCACCAGCGCAGATACACACACCTCGGTGGGTCCCAGTCCGCAATTAGTTGGGGACGCACATGGTGAGTTACCACACACGTGAGCACGAGCAGCCACAGCTGGTCGCGGGGCAGCTGTGGAGAGTCCGTGTTGGTGGGAGCACTCCTCTCCAGGCTCTGCTCAACTGGACACAGATGGTGAACCCTGGGGGTCATCCTTTAAAAGGAGAATGATTGAGGGGCAGCAGCACATTTGCGTGGTGCCGGAACAGGTGCCACGTGCACTCTCCACAATCGTGCAAAGGATGGAGGAGTCCAGCTCCTGCATGAGTGGAATGGTGGCACAGGTACACGAGGGAATCTCTGAGATACTGTCACAGGAACGTGAAGGCATCTCTGAGATAGTGTCGCGGCTAAGTGTGAGAATGTCTGCGATGGAGGGAAGGCTGGCCTCCATGGAGCTTCAAGCACAGCTCACTAATGAGTCCATTGAGACCCTGACAACGGCTGTTTGGACTCAAGGTGGCAGAATGTTGTTCACCCTAACAGGCAGGCAGATACTCTAGCACTGGCCTTACAAGGCTTCACACATGTCCTCTAAACTGTCATCCAGCAGAGTGGTAGGAATGGTGCGGGCCTGGCCCAGGGGAGGGATGATGGCGAAAGGGGACATGGAAGTGGGAACACCACTCAAAGCGCCCCCACGTCTCAACCGTTGCCCCCCCTCTCAACCAGTACCCGCAATGCTGCCACCTCTCCAGGTGGCCGAGTTTGCCCCTGCACAGGTGCAGGTGGAGCAGTCTTTGGAGGGGCCCTCATGGGCACCGAAACCCAGAGGGCATAGGCCCAAAGCATCTAGTCGGTCAGGGCATGACCAATAGCAACCTGCCACTACCTCTGCTGCAGCCACAGGGGATGCACCATGTGGAAGTAGTCGGAAGCAAAATGTGAAGGTTTTGTAAGCACAAAGGGGATGCACAAGGGTGTTTGACGGTTGGTCATGTTTTTTTATTTATATTCACTTTTTGTTAAATGCACATTGTATTATTATTGTCACCGCTACTGCCATGTCTTGGCCATTCTTGACTGGCTTCTGTATTAAGGCCCTTTCATGAGGTTCACCATGAACACCCACACTTGATGCCACCCACTGGGTCATTCTACAGTGGGCGCATGTGTAATCGCAAGACTGTTTTGTGCAGGGGTGGGGGGGGGGGGTTCTGGTGTGGCCGCTGCTCTATGCAGGTGATGAGGACTGGACTCTTCACACTGTCTGATGTTAGGAGAACTGTTCACATATCAGCGACTCCCTGGCCTCACAAGCAGCCAGGTGAACCGCTGTTCTGCCCATGGATTGCTCCTCCTCCTCCTCCATGTGGGTGGCAGATGTGGATGGGGCCTCCTTAAGTGGCACCCCTTTCTGTTGTGCCATGTTGTGCAGGGCACAACACACAACTATAATGCGTCCCACTCTGTCTGGTGCGTATTGAAGCGCTCCCCCAGAACGATCAAGACACCTGAAGCGCATCTTGAGCAGCCCTACAGCATGCTCAATTGCAGACCTGGTAACAATGTAGCTATCGTTATATCGACACCGTTGCTCGGTGGTGGGGATCCTCAGAGGTGTCTTGAGCCACGCATGCAGGGGTATCCCTTGTCCCCGAGGAGCCAGCCCTTGCGGGTGTTCGGTGTGTGGAAGAGGGGCGGGATGTTGGACTCCCGGAGGATGAAGGAATCGTGGCAGCTGCTACGGTATCTGGCGCACATGTGAAGGAATCGTTTGCGGTGGTCACAAACGAGCTGTGTTGATGGAGTAATAGCCCTTCCTGTTGATGAACAGTCCTGGCTTGTGTGGAGGTGCTCGTATTGCTATATGGGTGCAATCGATTACACTCTGCACCCGTGGGAAACCAGCCACAGCGTGGAATCCCACTGCCCTCTCCGTCTGGCTGAGGTCGTCCACGGGGAAGTTGAAGTAGTGTGAGGCCCTGTGAAACAAGCTGTCGGTGACCTGCCTTATGCACTTGTCTGCAGACGACTGACAGACTCCGGCGATGTCCCTGGTGGCACCCTGGAATGATTTGGAGGCGAAGAAGTTGAGGGCAGTGTTGACTTTGACTGCGACAGGTAAGGAAATGCTGCTCGGCCCAGCCGGGAGCAGCTCGGCATGAAGGAAGCTGCAGATGTCTGCGACTACCTGGCGACTGACTCTGAGCCTCTGTATGCACTGCTCCTCAGAGAGGTCCAGGAAGCTGAGCCTCGGTCTCTAGACCCTGTTGCGAGTGTAGTGCCTCCTACAATGTCGCTCTCTCTGTTGTTGCCCTCCGTGCTCTTGAGCAGGTGCCTGTGGCGCAGCACTGTGTTGTGGAGCTCCATGTGGCGGAGGTGGACGCCATGCCTGGCGAGGCTGGTGATGTTGCTCGTCCTCGGATGAAGTGGTGAATGCAGCCATGGCGCCCCCAACCTGATGGTGTGAGTTTGAGGGGGTCCGCAAAGTAGGTAAATATGTTTGCACAGCAGAGTTTTGGGTGGAAAGTAAGAATTTTGAGTGGAAACACAAAGGTCTTGCAGCCAAAACTTTGTCTGAAGTGAGAGTTCTCTGCTGCAATAATCATTTGCATCTCCCACTGGCTGCTGGCTGAAACACGTCTGTTGTAACAGTTTCCCACAGCATGGGAAACACGCTGAGGATCCTTCAAAATTGCACCCCTGCCAAAATGTCTACTCAATCAAGTATTTCAAGTACTTTAACTATCTGCCAAACTATGGAAATTATCATCCCGCCGGCTTTAATTGCTGGTGGGACTCCCGAATTCGGGAGGCGCGCGCGCACCTGAACCCATCACTGGGGAACCCGGAAGTCAGCGGGTTGGAGCCGGGCTCTGAACCCGCTCTGGATTTCTACGATTTTAGGAGCCCACCCCCAATGCACCCGCTCCACCATCCGAAAATCGCCCCCCTGGTGTTTCTTTCCATTAATTTCAATGGAAGAAAATCTGGCTGGTTCTATAAAGGTCATGCAATTTTCCCTGGCAGATTTTCCTTTCAGTAGCAAAGATGAAAATCTACCACAATGTGTTTTGACTCCACCCACTAAAGCTCGATGTGGCATTTCCATTTAGCACACCAACCAGGCTTGTGGTTTTTGGGTATGACTGTCAATTTAATGCCAAATAATTCCATTTGGCACACCTACAAATCTGACTTCTCAGAACTAACAATGTTGTAGGCACATGCCAAGTAATCAACTTTGAGGATTTATACTGCTCACAAGAAAAAAAAAATCCATTAGGATGATTCAAGTGCTGCCAAATGCAGGTTGCACACATGTAGACAACATCATAGAAAAATATTTAGACATTGAAAATTGCAAAAAATAGTTTCAGAAGGTTATTTGCTTTTTTGCTTTTACTTTTGGATTTTGTCTATCTCCCTCTCCATTTTCTCTTCTCCCCTTCAAATTAACACCTACAACTATACTAGCCTCTTTGAATGGGAGGACTGCATGGCCAACTTGACTATTTCACAATGCTGTGAGTGCCAAATTGATCAAAGAACTGGAATGTGCTCAGATTTGAGAAGGGCTCCACAGATAATTTTCCCTCCTTCCCACAAACCACCCAGCTGGGAATGATGAAATTATCCCTGCAGGGAAGGTAAGAGTGTGAATATTAGTCAAAAGTGAGATTCACACTTTTAACCAGTTGAGAGACTACCATTCATTTTTTAAGTTCATTTATTTGATTTTTTTTAACTAATTTTGTGAACCTTGTCTCCTCACCTGATGGTACTCATTCTTGATGGCATGTCAGAATTCAGTGATATAGACAGTAGACAGTGAGTCTCGATTAAGCCAATTGATGTTGTTTCAACACCAGCAATAACATATTCTTTGAAATGGTTTAATGTTAGTGTTAAAGTAACACTGATAAGAAAATTTAGGCTTGAGTGTCAGCAGACCACTTGACCATTGATGGCATCACTGCTGAGCTCAATCCTGTTCTCACCCAAAATCCACACGTGAATTTTCTATATTGGCCATTGGATAGCAATCCAAAAAGTGAGAAACCTGGCTGATTTTCTCCTCTGTATGCCCAGTGGCTGAAGCCAATTGTAACATCCCTAATGCTGACCTGGCTAAGCTAAACAAACTCAGCACAGTCGGGCAATTGAACCTGGGACCTTCTAGTCTGTATTGCTTAGTACTACAACCACACAGCTATAGTTGTAGTTATCAAACTGACAAAACAGCATGCTTTATTAATTCTGCCGGTTTTGTGGGTCTCCCAATGGTATAGCATTATATCACCGTTCCTTCATCGTCGCTGGGTCAAAATCCTGGAACTCCCTACCTAACAGCACTGTGGGAGAACCTTCACCACATGGACTGCAGTGGTTCAAGAAGGCGGCTCACCACCACCTTCTCAAGGGCAATTAGGGATGGGCAATAAATGCTGGCCTTGCCAGTGACGCCCACATCCCATGAACAAACAAAAAAAAAATAATAGCAGTTCAAGAAGGCGGCTCACCACCGCTTTCTCAAGGGAAATTAGGGATGGGCAATAAATGCTGGCCTTGCTAGCAACACCCATATCCCAAGAATTAATTTTTAAAAATGTATCTTTGTGCTGCACCTTTGTTGTAAAACACAGTCCTCACCTGTGAATCCCCACATGCTCAGTTACTGATTGCAGCAAGACTTCATGGGAGAAAGACACTTCCACACAGAGAGGAAGAGTTGAGTCAAGCCAGTCTTGCACATTTCCTAGTAGACATTTAGAGTGGCACTGGGAGGATCTGAGCAGGAGGTTAACATTGCTGTCTACCCTCTTAGTTGAAGACTGGTGTGTGATGTGGGGAGGGAAAACATTTAAAGAGAGAAAAGAATAGATTTAAATTTGCTAGTTTAGGATTTACAGATCTCTTTTTCCTATTGCTGTATTCCAAATTCTTGACTTTTTGAAGCGTGTGCAAAATCTATATGGTTATAGAGAGACAATTTCACATGCACCTACCATTATGCGACATACCAACTGCAAGACACTTCTGGAACCTGCAATACTGACATTTATTCCTGTTCTTTTTCTGAATCCTACAGTTTAGGTCACACTTGTCATACATCAGCTTCAGCCTGATTGTTCTCCGGAAAAAACCCTGTTATGAAATGATGCAAATAAAATCATGTCATGGGATGGAACAGATGTATATAAAATGGAAAAGTTAACCTCCTTAGAAAGAAGTTGAATAACTTGTTTTTTTATTTTTGTGGTTATTTTTTATGCACATGAACATTTTTAAAATTCTGGGCTAAATATGTAAACAAAAAATCAGGTTGCGGTTTGCAGCAGTAGTATCTTACTGATTCATACAATATTTTTAAACATGTGTGTAAGTAAATGTGTAAAAGATTAAACATTTAAACAGTAATATTGTACACAGTGGATTTTTATTCTGGAGATTAGCAACAGTAACATAAATCCAACATACCTTGCATCCTTCACATGCATGGACCCCATAATGGAAGCCTGAGGCCTTGTCTCCACATACTCTGCATTCAATAGACAGGGCTGAATTTGATGAATCTTCTTGCAACTTTGCAAATGATAGACCTTTCCCTGATATTTCATTTAAGGAAGATGGTTCGACTTTAATGGTACCTGTGTATACATAAATCTCTTTTTCATTCAAAATTCACGTAAATAATGTCATTCATTAAGAGAATGCCAAGACTAATTTCACATCGGGCATTAGAGCTGTAAAGTATATATATTCATAAACGATGAGCAGTTTCAATCAGGAATTGTGCAATTTCCAGTTTTGAAATCCTGATAGTCAATTAGAAAAATGCACGCTAGACTTCTCCGGGTCATTAACCTGTAACTTGTAATATTCAAGCCCAATTCTCTGCATCTGAATGGTAAGGCCCGAGGCTCCCCAGAGCTTTTGACATGTTCTTGAATGTTCCCCTTATCCTTCTCCAGGCAGGATATGTAGTTTGTTTATCTTCCTTATTTCACCTGATTGTTTTTTTGATCCATTTAGGATGATGTTCATTTAGTCTACACTTGCTAATTCTAGGTATGCATTTATCCATTATGCTCAGTAGTATGCCTTTAAGAGGTATTCCATTTGTCCTCCACTGATGTGCTGTTAATAACTTCCCCCTCCCCAAATCGATCTACCTAAGCTCACCCTAGTCTTTCGAGGTTAGCCAAAAGGGTATGAATAGGAAGGTTTTGCTCACGTGCATGTTATTTATGATGATAGGAATTCAAATAATCCAAATTTTTAATAAATGAACAAAAAGTGAAATAGTTAGCTTTCATTAGGTTTTGTTGTCTTATAAAATGTAATGAAAGAAATAACATACTTGGATAGTCCAGAAATCTTTCATCATATTTATAGTCTGAAGAAGTCTCATCAATTCTTAAAGAGGTCCCAGCATGATCCTCATAATGAACTGCAGAAACATTGGAAAAGTCTACTGTAGCAAATGGCTTTACATCGAAGGAATGAGAATGGTTGGCAAGTTCCGACAGGTCCATTGTACCCATAGCAAAGTTGATGGGCCATAAAGGCAATTGTGTATCTACCATTCTTGATCCTGGAAAAAAAAAAGTAAAAAAGGGAGAATTATTATGTGTGTTTCAAAGAATCCTGCTTGGATTTTTGTACAACCCAAAATGGTGTAGTCAAACATTTCATATTAAGAATTATGTCAAATATTTCATATAATGTACAATTCATATTAAAAAGGTAGCATTACTCCTGAAAAGTTGTTAGATAATCTTTCTTGCCACTGTATTGAAAATGATCCAGTTTATGTTGGAACTTGCTATCAGATCTCTTGCATGTGATCATGGTAGAATAACTGTTCCAAGCCTTCCCAGAACAACAATGATCCTACTTTGAAAATATAGGGGTAGATTTTCACTGGCGCTGCTGGGCGGAAACGGGGCTACAGCGCTGCTAAAATGCCGGAGAAAAGCATACTGCCCAATTCCCACTCCCAATCCATCCCGTGCCAACTTCAGAAGGGGCAGACACCTGAAACAAGCATTGCGCCCCTTGAATATGTTAATTATGGGCCTGTCGCCTGTTGAATGACCCCTGTGTAAAATTTGTTTCCGACGAGCGGGTCAGGCATCGGGTGTGCCCTGCTCAGGATTCTTCAGTGGCCCTTGCAGCCGTCATCTACGGGTAAGTTTTAATTGTTTTTTTAAAAAAACCTCTCTGTGGAGGAGCTGGAGTGCTCCCCCCTGACTCCACAATCCTGGCGACTGACCCCACCCCTACCATTCCCCGTTCCAACACCCCATCCTTACCTGAGGGCCATTACTGGCAAGGCAGCGATGTGAAATTGTTTTTCCCCGTTGGGTAAGCTGTCTGTGGAGGCATGGCCAGTGCTGTCACCTCGCCCCAATTATTCAGATGAGGCCCGTGGATTCATTTCTATCGCTCCTCGGGCCTCTAGGTTCGGGTGTGCGCTGCCTCCGTAGCAATGAGTCTGAATCTGAAATCGGGCCAGACTAATTTCTACCCCTATGCATTTGTGATTGTCTGGTAAATATTTCACTGTAGAAAGAAAATCGGTGCAAAACCAGAATAGATAAGATCAGCACAGGAACTGTCATGAAATTGCTCGTGCATCCCTTCTTTAATCTTTCAGATCTAAAGTATTGCTTCCATCCTTTGTCTAACAAGGCAAGTGAGCACTGCCAAGTGTAGTTGTACACTACTAAAATCTGCCCAACATTCTGAAGTCTAACTTCAATTCTACTTTTCCCTCAGTGTGCTACGGTTGCCTTTCTGCGTCATAACAAAAACATCAGATTGCTTTTTATACATCTTATCTAAGGATGAGAAATTCTATTCTCATACTGTGCATCAGATGTAAATCTATTTTAAAGTGATCGGTATTTATTTCAAAAGAAATTTATGCGAAAGTAAATGCAAGTATATATTTAAGCATGAAAACATATCTCCATGTTGAAAAGATTAAATGGCTACATTTTTCTAATTAATGTTTTAAATGCAAAAACATATTTCTGCTGTTTCAATCGCTTCAGAAGAACTGTACAGTTCAGCTGTTAATAAGTTATCTTCAAATCTCCTGCAAATAATGATTTCCTAGTTGATGCAATCAGCTATACGCATTGCACAATATATGCTTTATAAATTAAGGTCACTCAGTACAAGAATGTACAATGTGAATAAGATTCAAAGCATATAAAAATGCGTTGTGTAAAGATTATGCAACAATAAAAAGTAGAAATGTTAACTTTATTAAACTAAAGCATTTAGCAATTATATTTGCAATAGATATGTTATTCATTTACAGAGTTCCAGCATCAGTGAAGCCAAACTCAGAACAAATACTTCCTTTGTTTCACCACATCAGCATAATCTTAGGGCATTGAAAATTCACTACAAGACATTGTAAGTTTCAGTCTGCTGCCATTTTTACATTACATCAACTAACAGAAACTTAAACAATTGCAGTTTAAAAAATACAGCTGTAAATTGTTTACGCTTCACATTTACAACACGCTACTTAAAAAGAATGAAGCAAATAAAACAATAAGTTAACAACTCTGATGCATTCACTTAAATGAAAAAATAAATCTGCTTTTACGTGAAATTAGGTATTTCAGTTCTCCAGTGTAGATTAACTTTCAAATATGGTAAGTAAATTTAGCCTGTGACAATACATTTAACTACTGATTGGATTTAACCCCAAAAAGAAAAGGGTGAGCACTAAAAATATATAGAAAATATTATTTCCTGGCAATCAAATGCAAGTTATCAAATCAATAAACTTGATGTTACCATCAAGGGTCAACTGCATGCAGCATCCTGTCTGCCAGTGTCCATCATTGGGATATGGCTGATGCTGGCAAGGTTGCATTCCCTGCCCATCCTTAGTTGTCCTGAGAAGGTGATGGTGGAACGTCTTCATGAACCCCTTAACGCTTGTGGTGATTCTCCTCCCACCATGGTGTCAGAGGTTCCACAAGGGTCTTAGTTATAAGTTGTTCAAACTTTGCATCTGTCAGACTTGAAATTATTTTGAATCCTTCAGCGAATTTACTGCCTGCTAATCAATCCCAGTAATCAATCAATTTATATTTAGTAGATAAATTTTCAGTCTCAACCAGGAAAAAAAGTGAAACGATAGTGAAATTTAAAACTCAAAGTTTGAGCAGTTGGGCTTAAGCATGAAATTGCATATTTGCTATTACTTATGCCACGATTTAAGGATGTGCCACAATCCACTGTATTCTCTAACACTGTTATTCATTTGCACTGAAATTCACTATTTGTTCAACCTTAAAGTGGAAAGGTACGTTAAATAGAATATAGCACACAGCCAGAACTTGTGTGTGGTCTGTGGGTTTTTATTTTTCACCTCAAATTTACATCTAAAATATCAAATAAGTTTTGGTCATTGAGTTACAAAGCACCACCATCACTTTACATTAATTAGTGTGGTTTGGAAACTAATTATGGAATATGAAACGGGTACATTTATTAAGCCTGTAACAAACAGGATGTCCATTTACTGTAGCGGTCAATACACCAGACATTCTCATTTTGTACAAAATGGGCCACGGTGTGCTGAAAGCTAGCTAATCACAGATGTAAACAATTTTACAACACCAAGTTATAGTCCAGCAATTTTATTTTAAATTCACAAGCTTTCGGAGATTTTCTCCTTCCTCAGGCAATCACAGATGTATTTATATTTATTTGGTGATAAAATCTGATCACTTTATTTCCTGTGTCTGTTTTTGCATGTCTCAGCTTTGAAGCAGCAGCTCTGACGTGTAGCTGTTAGAGCTTCTGAGGCTGCATGCAACTGCACTTACTGTGGATTTTACAATAGTTCTCGACCATTCAGAACTTCTCTTCATCCTTTTACCGTAATCAAATTACAAACAAACCCTTTCAGATCTTTAGAGGAGAGAAAAGTGTTTATATGTGGTTATAACTGCTGTTATTATTCAGTAAACCCTTTTCAATGTTTGTTCTCTGTAACAGATCCACAGCATTGTAGCATCAAACATTAATTAAAGCTCACTGCTATTTTCCTAATCATTCTCATTAGGCTGCTCATACCAGGGTTTCCACATTTCCTCTCTGCTGTTTCATTTTTCTTTATTTCCTAGTGTTTATCTACCCTGAATTGACAGGGATGGGAAGAAACAGAGAGGGAAGAGAAAGAATTGGAGAGGAAAGTAGAAAGGAGGAAGTTGCTCTACAAGAGAAATATGAGAACAAACTTCTGTATTCCCTACACTGCATATGAGCAAATACTAAGAAATTGACTGTCTGTCCCAACACAATGGCCACCAATATCTAAAAGCAGTATGTCTTGTGACTGCATAGATGGCTATAACTCAAAAAGCTAAACAGGGGTTCATTCTTACTGAAGGCAAAGGTCAAGATATCCCTTGTGCTTTGTGCCTGTTTTCAGGTGGGCTGCGGGTGGTCAGAGAGGTCCAGTGCTGAATACCCACATATTAAAAAAAACCTTGAAATTTCTTTTTGAATGCAATGTCAGTGGCTGGCATCACCTGCCAAAATACTGACTGTTGAATCCAAATGGAATTTAAATATTGGCATTGGATCCCACATTGCACTTCCCTCTTCTACTGCCTGTGACTCATTCTAAGACACTGGGGTTAATTTTAACCCAGAGCCGGGGTGGGGGGGGGGGGGGTCGAATCATGGATGGGAAATCTGGAAGTACGGGGTTTCTCGGATGTCCTTATGGTTTTGAATGTCTTTTCATTTGTTGGTTTGCTGTCCGACTGGCTGGCCTGATTGACAGGCTGGCCTCAGTTGGTCAGGAGCAGAGCAAGGAAGAGGACATAAAAAGGTTAAGTCTTCAGGTAAGTCTTGCATTGTGGGGGGGGGGGCATGGATGGGCACGGAGGCACCAGTAGGCATGGGGGAAGTCAGTCATGAGGGGAAGGATCAGGGGGTCAGTCACAGGGGGAGGGGAAATCCAGGGTCATTGCTGTGGTCCGCGATTGTTGGGGGGAGGGGGGAATTGGGGGTCATCGCAGGGGTCCGCAATCGTTGGGGGTGGGGGGGGGCGGGGGTCGTTTCAGGTAGGCTTGTTGGGAATGTGGGAAGCATGTCTGCTCCTCCGGGCCCACAAGCACACATGGCGTGAAGAAGGAGATCCAGGAATCCCGACCCCCAGAGAATGAAATCGAAAAAACTTTGAAAATGAAGGTCCGCAGCCTCCTTGAAAGGTTTTAGCGACCAACCTGTTTGTTGCTAAAACCCCGCCCCAATCCACCCGTTTTTCAAAGTTAAAATTCTGCCCACTGTCTCCACTGCTTGTTCATATATGCTTGATGCTCTGCAAGAATCTTTCTTTTAAATGCTAGACCCCTGAGATCTGAGTCCAGAAACTCATCAGCCAAGGGCTGGCATCACTTGACCATCCAGTCAGCAACAGTGCCACCTCCTCTTCCACCTGCAGCTCCTCCTGCCCAATCATGGTCCTCCTGCCCAATCGGTATGTCACCCTCTGCACACTCCTTAGGCTCACTAAGTACTTCCCTCAGGTGGGTGTATCTGAAATGATGGTGGGAAGGAGGGAATGAATGGCACTACGAGTGAAGAAGGGCTGTTAGAGCCTGCAAAAGAGGGGCCGGGTTCTTCTTAGTGCTCTTTCTCAGCCTGTTGCTGTGGCACTCCTAGGAGGGCAAAAAAAGGGAGGAAAACATGGCTAAATCAGATACACAATGGCAATAGCTCTTTCAGCACAAGGTATGAGCTGAAGCATTCATGATAGAGAGGAAAGCTTAAAATCTTCCCACAAGCAAAATTATACTCTGACAGTCACTGTACAAACGTCTTTCATGTCGTGATATAGTTAGTCCCAGTTAATACAGATGTTGAGTTTGTGCAATAATGTAAAACGGGTATTAGCGAGTCAGCAATCTATTTTATATCTCTCCCGATTTTTATTTCCATTGACTTCTCAATGGCATAAGAATTGTAGGCTTACAATTCCATTGCTGGGATAAGATAGCATGTTTTATTAATGTAATAGTGGTGAGCCAGTCCCTATGTTTGCTCCCTGGAGGAAGCCATATAAAAGTGGAGCCTAGCATTACTACAGAGGCTGGGTCCGCATTCAATGAGAGAGACAATAGTGCAGGTGTTGCTTTCCCAAATTGGATGAAATTATGTGCAAGTATAAAAGTGCCATTGGGTTTAGAAACAGAGATGTATGGATTAGCTATGGAAAACATGGTGGTTTGGTTAGTATTGAACAAAATGGTTACATATTTCCAGGCATACATACTCAGGAAATAAGGATTAAAACATTCTGAGTGCAATTACGTTCAGAAAACTAAAATCGTTCATCTGGATAATGAGAACTTCGACCTATATTTGATAAATCAAGGAAAATAGAAAAGTACAGTCAAGTCTAATCAGTCCAGACTGCTGTATCTTCCCATGCATCTCTATCGCTATTAGTTGTCTCTCTTATCTAAACACACTGCTGCAAATTTTTAAGCACAGTTAGGCATGGTAACTACTGGGGTCCATCTTTCAGATCACATAAAAGTTCCTTTAAGTAATCTTTGTCATGGCATATTAACCTTTTACAATAATATTTTACAATATAGTTGTGAAAATGATCAACTCCCAGCTGAAAATATGTAAAAATTAAAATATATGCTCAATTGAATATAATCCACTGCTTACTTGTATTTCCAGCATGCCCCTCCCATTTGCTCGATCATTCTGATCTACATTCCTGCCAGATTTATGTCTCCGAGATGCTTCCCGAGTTTTCCTTGCATTGTCTCTACCCGCTCTATGTTTCAGATTTCCCCATCCTTTCTGTGTCTCTGTGAAGCTCTATACTCTTTATCCTCTCCTCCGTGATTCCCCAACTTCTACAAGCCTTTGAGATTCCCTTTCTCTCTACACGTCAGAAATATTCTTCCATTTCTCTGCCTCAAATCCCATTCCCCTCAACTGATGCTAGCTTCAACCTCCATCCTGCTTGATTGATAACTGCTTTAAATCACCTTCTGTCCAAAGTCTACAACTGCCTTCAGCAAACCTGCCCTTGCGGAAGGGAAGAGCACCTCTATCCCTATACTTAGCAAAAAGTCCCACTAAAAGAGTTTAATGTCCCACTTCCTGCTGAGTTTGTTTCCTTGCCTTTGCTTCCCCGTCAACATTCCCCATCCTCTTCCTCTCCCCCCTTTCCCTGTCGTCTTCCAACAGTCGCCTCTCCCCTCCCTTACCTGGGTCCAATTATTCCCCCACCCTCTAAAAACTTGACCTGAATATGACACTAACTCTCAACGCCCTTTGCAATGCCAAGGGAGATCGTTATATATATATATATATTTATTTATATTTCCAGGAATGGTGTTCGCCTTGCAATTTGGGCCCCGGTGCAAATGTTCGATTATGTTGACAAATTGGAGATCGTTAAACCTATCACTGGATCCATTTGGAATTGCATGGGTTGTGCAGTCCTAACACCTCCCCTGTATATTTCAAACAAGTGGAAAGTACAGAGTGACAATAAACCTTCTAAAAGATGTTGTAGTGAATGCAGTAAGTGTTTGTCCATAGGAAAAATTCTACGCCATAAAAGTCTGGTTACAACAATACGTGAAAAATATCAAAACTAGTACACTGTAGACTGTTCATAGATTTTTAAAAAGTAGCATTATCTCTGGTTTATTTCCAGCATTTACAGCAGGTAAACTCATCTCCTCGACACACTTTAATATTCTTGTGATCAAAGCAAAGAAATCTCAAAATCAAATGCCTCAAGCATATCGGTGTTTTTTTTTTATTCGTTCATGGGATGTGGGCATCGCTGGCAAGGCCAGCACTTATTGCCCATCCCTAATTGCCCTGGAGAAGATGGTGATGAGCCACCTTCTTGAACTGCTGCAGTCCGTGTGGTGAAGGTTCTCCCACAGTGCTGTTAGGTAGGGAGTTCCAGGAATTTGACCCAGCGACGACGAAGGAACGGCGATATATTTCCAAGTCGGGATGGTGTGTGACTTGGAGGGAAACATGCAGGTGGTGTTGTTCCCATGTGCCTGCTGCTCTTGTCCGTCTAGGTGGTAGAGGTCATGGGTTTGGGAGGTGCTGTCGAAGAAGCCTAGGCGAATTGCTGCAGTGCATCCTGTGGATGGTACACATTGCAGCCACAGTGCGCTGGTGGTGGAGGGAGTGAATGTTTAGGGTGGTGGATGGGGTGCCAATCAAGTGGGCTGCTTTGTCCTGGATGGTGTCGAGCTTCTTGAGTGTTGTTGGAGCTGCACTCATCCAGGCAAGTGGAGAGTATTCCATCACACTCCTGACTTGTGCCTTGTAGATGGTGGAAAGGCTTTGGGGAGTCAGGAGGTGAGTCACTCGCTGCAGAATACCCAGCCTCTGACCTGCTCTTGTAGCCACAGTATTTATGTGGCCGGTCCAGTTAAGTTTCTGGTCAATGGTGACCCCCAGGATGTTGATGGTGGGGGATTCAGCGATGGTAATGCCGTTGAATGTCAAGGGGAGGTGGTTAGATTCTCTCTTGTTGGAGATGGTCATTGCCTGGCACTTGTCTGGCACGAATGTTACTTGCCACTTATGAGCCCAAGCCTGGATGTTGTCCAGGTCTTGCTGCATGCAGGCACGGACTGCTTCATTATCTGAGGGGTTGCGAATGGAACTGAACACTGCGCAATCGTCAGCGAACATCCCCATTTCTGACCTTATGATGGAGGGAAGGCCATTGCTGAAGATGGTTGGGCCTCAGACACTGCCCTGAGGAACTCCTGCCGCAAAGTCCTGGGGCTGAGATGATTGGCCTCCAACAACCATTACCATCTTCCTTTGTGATAGGTATGACTCCAGCCGCTGGAGATTTTTCCCCCTGATTCTCATTGACTTCAATTTTACTAGAGCTCCTCGATCAAATGCTGCCTTGATGTCAAGTGCAGTTACTCTCACCTCTGGAATTCAGCTCTTTTGTCCATGTTAGGACCAAGGCTGTAATAAAGTCTGGAGCCAAGTGGTCCTGGCAGAACCCAAACTGAGCATCGGTGAGCAGGTTATTGGTGAGTAAGTGCTGTATAGCACTGTCGATTACACCTTTCATCACTTTGCTGATGATTGAGAGTAGACTGAAGGGGTGGTAATTGGCCGGATTGGATTTGTCCTGCTTTTTGTGGACAGGACATACCTGGGCAATTTGCCACATTGTTGGGTAGATACCAGTGTTGTAGCTGTACTGGAACAGTTTGGTATAGGTGTGATGCATAAGTTGTGGGAAGTTTAGAGCTGGTAATACAGGTGGGGTTAAGAAAATCCTATGGACGTACCAAACATGTTCCCAAAACAATTGTCAGCCAGCAAAGCATTTATATGGTTTCTTTTACAAGAATATCCATGATCAATTCCAGAAAAGCTCTTATGTAAATGCACTATCATTATTATCTCAATATAACTCTTCATCTAAGTGGCTAAGTTAACAGGGCTATAGGATGTTGTATTGCAACTTTTATGGACATTGACATAGGGACTACTGGAAAAATAAAGGAAAAGGCTTGCTGTCAGCATGCCATGACCTACAAAGAACTGTCGAAAATGTAACACAAAGCTTAATGGAGGCTTTTACTCATGGACATTTTATTCTCATTCTTTTGTTTTGCTTTTCAGTATTTAAGATGGACACGGAATACTACTTACATTTATACAAAACCTTTCACATCAAAACATCTTAAAGTACTTCAGACAATGAATAACTTTGAATAATGAATAAGAAAATGTTCTAGCTTCCAAAATATTGATGTCTATTTCACAATTTGAGTCACAAGTTTTCTAATGTTTAATACAGTATTCATAAATATAAAATTGTCATAATATTACTACTAACCATCAAAAATTAGTCCATAAAAATAAAAACAATTTAATTCTATTACTGTACAGATAAATACATCTGTCAGATCTATTTGGCAAATTGACCGGGCAGAAAAATATTTTGATGACACAAAAATCACTTCTGCACAGAATGCAGTCAGTTTAGATGACTTCTAATATTAATATTACGGCAACAAAACAGGGTAAAATTGTGAATGATTTTGGATTAGTTTATTATGATAGTTAATTTTTCATTTTATATCAAAAGTTACAAAGCTATAGTCTAACATTAGAGAGAGAGAGAGAAAAACTTGCATTTATATAGTGCCTTTCATGACCTCAGGGCGTCCCAAAACACTGTACTGCCACTGAAGTACTTTTTGAAGTGTAGTCACCATTGTAATGTAGGAAACATGGCAGCCAATTTGCACACAGCAGGGTCTCACAAACACCAATGTGTTAATGACCAGATAATTTGTTTATAGGTGTTGTTGAGGGATAAATATTGGCCAGGACACCGGGGAGAACTCCCTTGCTCTTCTTCAAATAGTGCCATGGGATCTTTTACGACCACCTTAGATGGAAGACGGTTATTATCCGGTTTAACGACTCATCTAAAAGACGGTGCAGCGCTCCTTCAGTACTGCTCTGAAATGTCAGCCTAGATTTTGTGCTCGTCATTTCGCATGGTAAGGGTGGGTTAACATTTCAATTTGGAGTGAGGGCAACTTTAAGATCATTTCCCTCATCATTCATCCTCTTATCTCCATTGTGACTTTCCATACTGTACCTCTGTTTCACTTCTTACGTCTTCTCTCAATAGCCTGAAAATGATACTGTGTGATGTTATTGTACAAACACTTGGCATATTTACATCAAGTTCCTCTGTGCTCCATTTTGACAGAGGCATTAATTCATTTATTTATAGAACTGTTTTTTAACTGAAGTTATTTGACTGTTAGGGAGTTTGCTGAACTTCCTCAGTCTCCAGACTTATTAATTAAAATATACCTAGACAGTGGTCACACTGACCGTGGCAGCTCGTTCCACTTCCCTTTATTGAAATGAATCTGATCAGTGGTGGGGGGCTTCCCCAGCACTTAGAGGGCACATTCCAGGCAGTGCAAACTGCTGGATTTTCTACTGAAATAAACTTTATTTTGATGTACTACACTGCAGAAAAAAGTTACTGCAGGTCTCAGTATTACAATCAGCCTGCCAGCCTAAAAATTCCTTTTGGTTTGTTTGGTCTTTAGTATAGATGGCTCTTGTCAGTTTCCTAATTTCCTCCAGTCAATGAAGTGTCAGAATAAGTTTTAAGGAATGCTGTTTTAAAATTTGGATTAAATCACTGGTGAAACATTGCCAATCATGAAGAAGTTCTAAAGAAGAGTGTGACCCAAACATTGACCCTTCTGTTCTCTCCATGTATGCTGGTGACCTGCTGTGAGTTTCCAGCATTTTCTATTTTTGCATTAATCATGTGATTAGTAAATGTGATACACTCCGAACGTTCATTTCAAATGTCAGTTGTTTTCTTTATGCATACCTTGCTTCTATTGCTGGTTCCACTAACTGTTATTTTAGTTTTAAATCATATTTTCTTTATTAAAAATGTTAAAATGGTAAAACAAGACATTATGGGAAGGTGAGTGACATAATAATGACAATGATAAACTGCAAAGCCAGAAGATAAATTGGGATTTTTACCACACTAATGACTATCCTATCAGCTGGGTTTGTCTCATGTCAAAACAATCACTGACATGGTTATAACATTCTATTCAGACATGTCTTATTGTGGTTTAATAAAATATTGACTTAACTTAAATCATAACAATATATTATGCTTTTAAACTACGTGCGTTATACAAAACTTACTTTGCCGCAGGATTATTTTTTGTTTTGCAAATAAATAGAAAAGCCGCCAAGAATTTTAAATCTAAAAGCAGTTCTATTATGTGAAATGCTAACTGTATATCAACATTTACGGTAACTTATTAAGGAAATCCAATTATATGCATGTCAATTGTGCAATAATATCATTTAGCAGGAATGATTCCTCTCCATTCCACCCATCTCACCTCCTCTTCCTCGAAGATGGTGACACAGCCTGGTGTATGGTTCCACAGGGAGTGCTAATCCTCCAAAATCTCATTCAAACAGCCGTGTCAGCAGGCTATACAGGCGTGCTGAGAGGTAGTATCATGGGTTTGGCCCTGTCCCATCACCTGACACCCGTGCATATACACTTTCCAAAATGGGTTAATGTGGAGCAGGAACTTCAGCAGGCCTCATATTCAACCTCATTTCAGTCAGGGCAGTGGTATAATTGACCTCAGAGTCCATGGTTTTGGAGGGGAGGAGGAACAATAATAAAAACTGGTTAGGTTCATGCTCCTGATTGCAATCCAGCGACCTCTGCTGGAAGTGTGCATGCGTTCCCATTGGGTAAGGACAGGACCGAGCTGGCTGCAATGCCCCCTAAGGTCAAATAGCCTGGTGACATTCATTCATGAGGTTCACAGATGAGTAATGGCCACTTGGGCAAGGTACCTGGAGGGCACTGCTCGGTGTGCACCTGTAACCAAGCTAATGTGTTCAGGAGAGAAAGGGAGGGCAGAAAAATTGATAGAGCAAACTGGCAAAAAAAGGAAAAAATGTCTGAATATTACAGTTGAAAAATTAAAATATTTAAATATGTCCTTGATCACTGGACTGGAAAATAACTATACCAGAGACTGTGACTAATTTTTACTAGTGCAGTAGTAACCTGTAGCAAGGGTTACTCTGAAAATTCCCCTTTTAAAATTTTATGTCAATGTTTCTTTTTACAACAATTAGCATTGTAGCACAGTAGCTTAAGATGCATCTCTTTTTAATAGGGGTTGGCTATATCATGCTACTGTTCATTAATTCGTCATCTTCAGTTATGTGCGCCAGCTCACACACCCTACTCTGTATTCCTGTCTCAATGTCCTTTCTCTGACTACATCTTTCACAAAACAGAATGGAAAGTAGAAAAGCTGATGCAATTGATGTGTCTATCACAAAACAAGGAATGTAATCTGTCTCAAATAGAACAGCTGCTATTCAAATGAGTAGAATAAGCATTACCTAATTAAAACTAGTTTGGTGGAACAGACAGTAAAAAGTAGTAATTTTCTGATACTGCATGAGAAGTCTAGCAAAAAATTACCTACAATTTAAACTAGAGACCTGCTGTGGATTTCATAGAATGAAGGTCCAGTGAATAGCATAGTATAACACTGCTGGCACAACCCAACTATTTTACATTATCAACAAGTTGGATTATCACCAGTCCTTAGTATGACTTATCTTTGATAGTCTTATTCACTCTTGCTCTCTTTTCCCTACTCAGTTTATGTGTATCTCTTTGTAATTTGACAGGATTTCAGTTCTCAATTCTCACACATTTCTTTGCTATTGTTTGAAGTGCCAAAGTTATCCTAGGTACCAAACATGTACCATCTACCTTACACGCAGTCAGACTGCCAACACAGCTGCACATGCATGAGACATTAAACCGAGGTCTCAGGTGGACGTAAAAGATCCCATGGCGCTTTTTGAAGAAGAGCAGAGGAGTTCTCCCGGTGTCCTGGCCAACATTTATCTCTCAACCCACATCACTAAAACAGATTATCCAGTCATTTATCTCATTGCTGTTTGTAGGACCTTGCTGTGCGCAAATTAGCTGGCATGTTTCTCTACATTACAACAGCACAATTCAAAAAGTACTTAATTGGCTGTAAACTGTTTTGGAACGTCCTGAGGTTGTGACAGGCACTATATAAATGAAAGTTCTTTCTAAGTTCTACCTATAAACATAATCATTGACCCATTCCAACATAACATCAACAACTGCCTCTCTCATGGACAGTTACATTACTTTTTTTTAGATAAAATCAAGACATTTTAATTTTAACTATACAGGAATATATACCAACTGTTTACACTATCTACACACAGACAACTTATCAAGTCAGTTCCATGTTTTATACATTAGTCATCCAATACATACTCTGTAGTCATACTCTTGTACAGAGATTTTATTGTGGTTGATAAAATATTAGAATCGTACTAGCATCACATCCTATGAGTAATCACTTATTAATTTAGCTTCTTACCTGTTTCAGACATTAGAAACATGAAGTTCCTGCTACAGCTAAGTGTCTGAAGTGTACTAACAGAACCTGATTAACCACATTGAAACCCTATGTACCTCTATTACCACCAAGAAGTAGTGCCAGAGTAAACCCTTTGAATTACTGGAGCATAAAAAGTCACATGATTTAAACTCTTCTGACTTCATACATTTTACACCCACTGATATTAATTGGTGATAATCTGGTAACTTGTCACTGCATTAATCAGTTAAAGTAATCATAGAATCATTGAATTATTACAGCACAGAAGGAGGCCATTCGGCCCATCGAGCCTGTGCCAGCTCTTTGTAAGAGCAATCCAGTTAGTCCCATTCCCCCGCTCTTTCCCCATAGCTCTGCAATGTTTTTCCCTTCAAATATTTATCCAATTCCTCATTGAAAGCCATGATTGGATCTGCATCCACCACCCTTTCAGGCAATGCATTCCAGATCATAACTACTCGCTGCGTAAAAAAGCTTTTCCTCACGTCGTCTTTGGTTCTTTTGCCAATCACCGTAATAGGCATCCTTGATTTAATTTCCACATATCTTAGAACCTTCAAAAGCCGACATGAATTTGTTTTTCTTACCAATTTTCTCTCCTGCTGCACTGCATTTATAGACTCCTTGGTGGAGTACAATTCTATGGGGCCAGGTCACCCTTGGCTACTTCATCTAAATGGCTGATGTTCATGTGCGAGTCTTGGCAGTGAGTGTCACCAGGCTATTCAACCATAAATGTATCACAGACAAGCCAGATCCCGTCTTAAAACAGCCTATGCATATGCACGTACAGACACACATGGTCGCTTGCGCACATACACAAGCATGCACTTTCAGCGGGGTCTCTGAAGCAAATTGTAGTGCAAATTGTAGCAAATTCTACAGCATCACATCATCCCAACCCACCTGTATGGCTCAGAGACTCACTGGATGAACTCGCTGAGCCATCAGGGAGCTAAAGTGTATTTCAGGGGGGGAAATAAATGATCGGCGAGAGAGAATTCAATTTCTGTTGAAATCTCTAGTCTGTAGCAGCCAGAAGGCCCCTAGGTTACCTGTGGGGGTCAAAGTGAAACAGCCTGTATAGCTTATCTCTTAGGACCGACTGACCCATGTTCAACTGCTGTTCACATGGAACACTTCTCCACTTCAGCTTTCAAAGTTCTCGTTTGAATATTTGCTACTACCACCAAGATCTGGTGGTAGTAGCAAATATTCAAATGAGAATTTTCAGCTACCCCTAGGAGCTATGCACAGGTGTGAGCCTAGTGTGAGCCCTGATCTAATGGATCTCCTTTTTCTCTTCGCTGTGTCTGGGAATTTATCAATGGTAGAATGGAAGTTGGTGGAAGTTATAAAGAGTTCTAGTTCACCCCAATAGGCAGGACTGGTTGAATTCTCAAACTGAGGAACTAAGTTAAATATTCCACTGTAGTAACTTCGTTCAATGATTAAGAACTCATTGATGGTGGGAGTATGAAGATCAGGTTTAGCTGCTTAAAGTTCACTGCATAAATTAATGTACTTCAATGGAAACTGATAAAATGCCAGCCATTTCATGAGCTGTAAGACTATCTGTGGGCCTTTAAGTCCCTCTATTTTTCCTGAACTTCATTCTAAAATTAAAATAAAATTTCACTAGAAAAATCTGATTCATACACAGCTTTATATAGCTGACAAATTTGACAGGCATTTTGATATTATGCTGCATACAACACAGTCAGATTCAATAAAATTGGTACTGTTGATTGACAATACAATAATTCTATGCACACAAGAAAAACAAATGTTAATACTCTTCTGCCCTATATATAGACATAATATGATGTAACTTCTTCCTATTCTCCTGTTGTGTAAATTTCGGCATATGTATTTTAGGTCTACACGATAACAGACATCCAACTATTTGTTCCAGAATTTTCTACAGTTCTGTCAAGAGGCATAGCCAATGTTAATATTTGTTTCTCACTAATAGACTGGTATAATTTCTTGTTTTATTAGGAGTTAGTCACATACTCTGAGTATGTGGGTAAATTAACTTTCCATTTCAAAGTGCAGTTGATCCAGGATATTTTCACTAAAATAGTCTGTGGTATACAGTCCATTTCTTCAAAAACACAAAGCCACTTCTACAGCTTTACTAGGAACCATTCGACACGAAGACAACTTTGACCTGTGCATCACTGAAGCACAGGAGGAAATGTACAAAGGTAGAAGTAACCATACACTCCATTGTTATATCATGCATGAGTCAAACCAAAATACAAACTAAGAAATTGAAAATGTGGTGCTAAAAGAAAAAAAGGTGGTTAAATTCTGATTCACCAATGGGCATGGAATTTTTTTTTCGTTCATGGGATGTGGGCGTCGCAGCAAGGCCACCATTTATTGCCCATCCCTAATTGCCCTTGAGAAGGTGGTGGTGAGCCGCCTTCTTGAACCGCTGCAGTCCGTGTGGTGAAGTGGTGTTGTTCTCATGTGCCTGCTGCCCTTGTCCTTCTAGTTGGTAGAGGTCACGGGTTTGGGAGGTGCTGTTGAAGAAGCCTTGGCGAGTTGCTGCAGTGCATCCTATGGATGGTACACATTGCAGCCACAGTGCGCCGGTGGTGAAGGGAGTGAATGTTTACGGTGCTGGATGGGGTGCCAATCAAATGGGCTGCTTTGTCCTGGATGGTGTGGAGCTTCTTGAGTGTTGTTGGAGCTGCACTCATCCAGGCCAGTGGAGAGTATTCCATCATACTCCTGACTTGTGCCTTCTAGATGGTGGAAAGGCTTTGGGGAGTCAGGAGGTGAGTCACTCACTGCAGAATACCCAGCCTCTGACCCGCTCTTGGAGGGAAGGTCATTGATGAAGCAGCTGAAGATGGTTGGGCCTAGGACACTGCCCTGAGGAACTACTGCAGCAATGTCCTGGGGCTGAGATGATTGGCCTCCAACAACCATTTCCATCTTCCTTTGTAGCTGTACTGGAACAGTTTGGCTAGAGGCACGGCTAGTTCTGGAGCACAAGTCTTCAGCACTACAGCCGGGTTGCTGTTAGGGCCCATAGCCTTTGCTGTGTCCTGTGCATTCAGCCGTTTCTGAATTTTCACGTGGAGTGAATCAAATTGGCTGAAGGCTGGCTTCTGTGATGGTGGGGACATCGGGAGGAGGCCAAGATGGATCATCCACTCGGCACTTCTGGCTGAAGGTGGTTGCAAATGCTTCAGCCTGGTCTTTTGCACTCACGTGCTGGACTCTGCCATCATTGAGGATGGGGATGTTTACAGAGCCTCCTCCTCCCGTTAGTTGTTTAACTGTCCACCACCATTCACGACTGGATGTGGCAGGACTGCAGAGCTTTGATCTGATCCGTTGGTTGTGGAATCGCTTAGCTGTGTCTGTAGCGTGTTGCTTCCGCTGTTTAGCATGCATGTAGTCCTGAGTTGTAACTTCACCAGGTTGGCACCTCCTTTTTAGGTATGCCTGGTGCTGCTCCCGGCATGCTCTTCTACATGCCTCCTTGAGCCAGGGTTGATCCCCTGGCTTGATGGTAATAGTAGTGAGGAATATGCCGGGCCTTGAGGTTACAGATTGTGCTGGAATAAAATTCTGCTGCTGCTGATGGCCCACAGCGCCTCATGGAAGCCCAGTTTTGAGCTGCTAGATCTGTTCTGAATCTATCCCATTTAGCCTGGTGGTAGTGCCACACAACACGTTGGATGGTGTCCTCAGGGTGAAGACGGGTCTTCGTCTCCACGAGGACTGTGCGGTGGTCATTCCTACCAATGCTGTCGTGGACAGATGCTTCTGCGACAGGTAGATTGGTGAGGACAAGGTCAAGTAGGTTTTTCCCTCGTGTTGGTTCGCTCACCACCTGCCGCAGGCCCAGTCTGGCAGCTATGTCCTTCAGGACTCGGCCAGCTCAGTCAGTAGTGGTGCTACCGAGCCACTCTTGGTGATGGACATTGAAGTCCCCCACCCAGAGTACATTCTGTGCACTTGCTACCCTCAGTACTTCCTCCAAGTGGTGCTCAACATGGAGGAGGACTGATTCATCAGCTGAGGGAGGATGGTAGGTGGTAATCAGCAGGTTTCCTTGCCCATGTTTGACCTGATGCCATGAGATTTCATGGGGTCCAGAGTTAATGTTGAGGACTCCCAGGGCCACTCCCTCCTGACTGTATATCACTGTACCGCCACCTCTGGTCGGTCTGTCCTGCCGGTGGGACAGGACATACCCAGGGATGGTGATGGAAGAGTCTGGGACGTTGGCTGAAAGGTATGATTCTGTGAGTATGGCTATGTCAGGCTGTCGCTTGACTAGTCTGTGGGACAGCTCTCCCAATTTTGGCACAAGTCCCCAGATGTTAGCAAGGAGGACTTTGCAGGGTTGACTGGGCTTGCTTTGCCTTTGTCGTGTCCGGTGCCTAGTGGTCTGTCCGGTTTTATTCTTATGACTTTTTTTAGCGATATTTTACAACTGAGTGGCTTGCTGTGCCATTTCAGAGGGCAATTAAGAATCAACCACATTACTGTAGGTCTGGAGTCACGTATAGGCCAGACCGCGTAAGGACGGCAGGTTTCCTTCCCATTAGTGAACCAGATGGGTTTTTACGACAATCCCGTAGTTTCATGGCCACCATTACTGATGCTTGTTTTTTAATTCCAGGTTTTATTTAATGAACTGAATTTAAATTCCCCAGCTGCCGTGGCGGGATTTGAACTCATGACTCCGGATTATTAGTCCACACCTCTGGATTACTAGTCCAGTAGCATAACCACTATGCTACCGTACCCGATCTCAAAATGGTCAGCCATTTTCTTGTTCCTCCACAATAGAACTGATTAAGTAGTTCTTTTTAAGTCAATTGTAGTCATAGGTGTTCTGAGGTAGCCATTTATTGGAAAAGTAATGATATTAAACTGTTCCCCCAACAAAACACCTTTAAACAATATCCCAATCCTTGGTTCGTGCATGGTACATCAATGTGAGGCAACAATAGCTATCTCAGTGACAACATTCAGGTTTGCCTCCATAATTCTCTTCATGGTGAATTCCTGGTCTCAGCTACACCATTGTGGGAAGGTGTGGGCACTCTCATGTGTCTCTTATTAGCTGATTATAAAGAACATTAGCAGGAGCATAGAAGCAGGATTCCTGACCATCCATCTGGCTAGAGGTGGTGCAGTTCTAATGAAGGGTTTCCACTTGAAATATGATCCTGTCTTTTTTCTTCTAGATGCTGATTGACCTCCTATGTATTTCCAACATTTTCTGTTTTCAATTTAAATTTTCAGCATTTTCAGTTTTTCTTTGTATCTTGGAGATCACACAAAGAACCAAAAAAGGAAGGAAAAATTAAAGATCTTGCCAAAGATCAAAGAAGCAATAAAAAAGAAAATGTGTACACCATCCATTTTCTGTTCAGCTGCTGCATCTAATAAGCAGATTAGCCTTGGAATACTGCAGAATCAGAAACACAGGAAAGCTCCATAGTTTCCATTCCAGTAAACTCTATTTTAGAAAGTTCAAGTTTGTTCACAAAATTATTGGTTTGCAGCTGCACACTCCAATTTTTGAAAAAAAGTGCAAAACTACTATTTTCAGCAGTTCTACACATTTATGGACATTGTGCACTGCTGTGTTAGACCAATTAGGCATGTAATGGATGTCAACACAATGATACATTTGATTTTCAGGCCAATTACTTTATTTACAGTGCTTACATCATCTGTTAAAAAATTACATGCTTTATATACATATTTTAAAATTGTAGTCGAAGTAGGAGAGCAATGAATCTGCTGGTAGGGAATGAAGAATGGAAAGGAAATGGAAAGAATGATCAAAAGCACACGTGCAAGCTTGCGAGCAAACACGCGCTTGTGCACACAAAAAAACACTTAGCACTGCAACAGATAAACCAGCAGCAGCAACATCAGGATATCTCAGTGGTGGAGATGAGGAACTTTTAACACCCTAATGTGAGGTTCTTCTTTATACATTATTTTTATACAAAGAGCACACATGATCTAAGTGTCACACGAAAGTAAAACTTTCTTGCTATGCCTATTTCCATCATGATTGCCTGTTACCTTTTAACTATCCCGATCTATTATACTTGCCTCCCAATGAGTTCTCTCAGGTATGTCTACAAATTAGATGGTTCTATAGTTGTTCTCACCCTGAACTGACTGCTCCAAGCACCAGCCCTGCACTAACAAAGGCCATGTACCCCGCTAAGAACTGGCTTTAAGTCGGTTGAGTGCTTTCAAAAGCTTCTCCTGCTTTTACAAATGCTAAAACAGCTTTAAGCTGATTCCTGGTCACAGCCAGGAACGTGGCTTTTCTTGGGTGGGAGTGCAGGGAGGCTGGGGGAGTAGGATGGCAGGATTCCAAAATCAGCTTTTTCAGCATTATGATGGGAAGCCTATATTATTTTAAAAATATACTGCTGGAGATGCCCTTTTCTAAACTTCTTGCTCCCAACCTCACTCGTCTCAGTGCCTGTGCTTCCTGCCTCTTGCCCAAGCACCTGCTTCTTTCCCTTCCATTCCATTCCCTTCAGCTGCCTTGCTGCTCCTGCCCATGCTGAGCACCCATGCCATTCCCTCCACTTCCCACTGGCAAACTGGCACCAATAAAATCCCTATAGCCTATCCCTAAATCCTACACACTCCCCAGTACTGCTACACACAGTACCAGCAACTTATCTCCTACCTCGACCTCAAATATCTTCCCTATTATTTTCCTCTGCTTCCTGAGTTTGAAAAAAAAGTATCAAAGTGTTAGCCAAGGTTTTGAAAGAGACCAAGGCCTCTAAGTAAATATCTTAATGATGGTATTTGAAAGATCACCCACTCACTGAGAGTGACTTCTCAAAAAGCAAGTTCTTGATTTCAGCTTCATCGTCATAGAAAGAAGAACTCAATGGGAGAATTACCATGCTGATAGATGCTGGTTGTAGAGCAATGCTGGGAGTAGCCAGGTAGCAGAGAATAAAATATATTTTAATGGGATATATGTATCTTTATTTTATTATTTATTGTTTTAATACATGTCAGTGCGCACTTTCTTCATATTTTCTCCATCACACTTATGTTTTGATTAACTTAGATCTCAGTCATCAAAGAGGGACAAATTACAACTCTGTAACTATGAAAAGTGACAAAAATCTGCCAATAAAAAATAAGCAGAAACTGAAAAAAAAATCACTTAAATTGTTTTTTTCAAAAACTTTTTGTCTGCCTTTAAGGAACTCATACTATCCAGAATGTGGTCACCCACGAGGTAGTGCTAGACAGTTCAGGCACTGGAATAATGTAGAAATGGAGAAGTGGATGATCATCTGCAGAGACAAGAGAGAGAGAGGGGGAGAGAGAGAACTCACGGGTGCAGGGAACCCCCGAGTTACTGGAGGTGCTCAATAAATACACGGGGCGATTTTAAACCTACTCGCCTGGCGAAACCGGGTGGGTGGGCAGTTAATTACCCTGGTTATTTACCCGCGTTAGAGCTGCGGGGAGCTGACTGATTGGGATTTTCACCTGCTCTCCTGAGCAAGGGGGACTGGGATCTTGTAACATTTTTAGGCGAGCTAGGGAGGGGAAAAGAGGAGGGGATGAAGGGGGAGTGTTAGTAAAGGGTTCTATCAACACCAGAAGGCAAGGATGTGCTAGAGAGTTGTGTTATGTCAGAATTCATATGGATAGAGTTAAGAAATAGGAAAAGAAATGGTACAAATTCTCTGTGAATTACAGGCCACTAAACAGTAGAGATAGGGAGATCTGCAGACAGTTGAAAGATACATGTAACAGTTGGTCAATAATACTGGGGAATTTTAACTATTCAAAGATAGATTGGAATAAAGTATATTTCTACTCCAACAAGGAAAGAAGCATTGCTTGATTTAATTCTGGGAAATAAAGTGAGCAAATAACTGATGAGAGTAGGAGGACAATTGAGAAATAGCAACCACAACATAGTCAGGTTTCAATGTAAGAATAGAAAAAAATAAAGAGTCAAAGATAATGGGTGCTGAAGTGGAAAATGGCAAAGTTCAGCAAGGTAAGAAAACTTGCTGAGTATTTCCAGCATTTTCTGTTTTTATTTCAGATTTCCAGCATCTGCAGTATTTTGCTTTTGAAGGTAAGGAGGATTATGGCCCAAATTAACTGTGCAGAAAAATTAACAAACAGGTCAATGCAGTGGGAAATCTTGAAATGTGAGATGGATAGAGTACAAAAATAAATATAAATATATTCCAGTAAAGCGCATCAAAGAATAGAGTACTGTGGATAAATGGAGATTAAAATAATTTTATAATTATGTATTTGTACCTAATGTGCAGTTAATACAGTAGATAATAAATACGGTAAGCAGTTTAAGTCTGAAGTACTAAACCATCATAATGGTCACCTGCTAATTGTTCTTCACTAAATCCTCATTAGTAAGTTAGTTTATTCAAATTGTATTTGGGCTTTTCATTTAACTTGGGACTATGATATTCAATTTTGTGCTGGTTCAACTGATTTCAGTAGCAGTAAAAAGCCACAGGTATTATATAGACTAGAAGCCACAGACAGGAAAAAGAGGTTAGTAGTTGAACAGACAAGGCTGTGAACTTCTGACCTTGGCTGTAAGTGCACTAAAACTCAGTGTCTGTCAAGTTAATAAATGCTGCGGTGTGCCAGCCTTTTTTTATTATGCACGCAGAGAGCACAGAATACTGAACTCATTTCAGGCTGATTCAGTGTGGTTTAAGATAGGACTTGACATTAAAAATTCTTCACTGTAATTTAGTAAAATGCAATTGATATTTTTTTTAACTTAAAAAAATCGATTATCTTGTTCTTGATCTGCAAAGGCAATGGAATCATTACAACTGCTTTAAACTGTAGCCTTTCTGGGTCAACAAAAAAAATGACTTGAACTTTCACGTACCCATTTATTCAAGCAAAAATGGACTCACTGCAATTGAATGCAAGTTCAGTTAACATCTTGTGGTACAATATACTGCGGATCTCAGACTGATTCAGTGTGGTTTTCACATTACACTGATGCAGAATCTGTAGCATAGCTGCAGTTTAAGCCATCTGAGCATGATTCAATTTAGGTGCGAGACAGACTTGAGAAAGTAGTTTCACCCCTCTTTGGCTTCATGTTGGTAGCAATATAAATGTACCGGGCACAAACCAACTTTTTATGACATGAAAAATAAAGCTAATCTCTGGAATGCTTTAATTTCTGAATTTATAAAAAAACCTGACTGTCCTATTAGCTCTTTTCTGGCCTAGCCACAGCACTGGCACTGCCATGGTCAAAATCATCAATTACATTCTTTGTGACTGAAACCACAGAGGTTTATCGATCCTCAAACCCTTCATGGCCTTTGATACAGTCAACCACTCCGTCCTCTTCTCTTTATTATTATTCATTCATGGGATGTGGGCATCGCTGGCGAGTCCGGCATTTATTGCCCATCCCTAATTGCCCTTGAGAAGATGGTGGTGAGCCGCCTTCTTGAACCGCTGCAGTCCGTGTGGTGACGGTTCTCCCACAGTGCTGTTAGGTAGGGAGTTCCAGGATTTTGACCCAGCGACAATGAAGGAACGGCGATATATTTCCAAGTCGGGATGGTGTGTGACTTGGAGGGGAACATGCAGTTGGTGTTGTTCCCATGTGCCTGCTGCTCTTGTCCGTCTAGGTGGTAGAGGTCGCGGGTTTGGGAGGTGCTGTCTAAGGAGCCTTGGCGAGTTGCTGCAGTGCATCCTGTGGATGGTACACACTGCAGCCACTGTGCGCCGGTGGTGAAGGGAGTGAAAGTTTAGGGTGGTGGATGGGGTGCCAATCAAGCGGGCTGCTTTGTCCTGGATGGTGTCGAGCTTCTTGAGTGTTATTGGAGCTGCACTCATCCAGGCAAGTGGAGAGTATTCCGTCACACTCCTGACTTGTGCCTTGTAGATGGTGGAAAGGCTTTGGGGAGTCAGGAGGTGAGTCACTTGTTGCAGAATACCCAGCCTCTGTCCTGCTTTCGTAGCCACAGTATTGATATGGCTGGTCCAGTTAAATTTCTGGTCAATGATGACCCCCAGGATGTTGATGGTGGGGGATTCGACGATGGTAATGCCGTTGAATGTCAAGGGGAGGTGGTTAGACTCTCTCTTGTTGGAGATGGTCATTGCCTGGCACTTGTCTGGCGCAAATGTTACTTGCCACTCATGAGCCCAAGCCTGGATGTTGTCCAGGTCTTGCTGCATGCGGGCTCGGGCTGCTTCATTATTTGAGGGATTGCGAATGGAACTGAACACTGTGCAATCATCAGTGAACATCCCCATTTCTGACCTTATGATGGAGGGAAGGTCATTGATAAAGCAGCTGAAGATGGTTGGGCCTAGGACACTGCCCTGAGGAACTCCGAAAGCAATGCCCTGGGGCTGAGATGATTGGTCTCCAACAACCACTACCATCTTCCTTTGTGCTAGGTATGACTCCAGCCACTGGAGAGTTTCCCCCCTGATTCCCATTGACTTCAATTTTACTGGGGCTCCTTGGTGCTACACTCGGTCAAATGCTACCTTGATGTCAAGGGCAGTCACTCTCACCTCACCTCTGGAATTCAGCTCTTTTGTCACACAGCTCTTTTGTCCACAGAGGTGGACTATCTTCTCATGGTCCCATTCTTAACTTTCCCAACATGGCCAGAACATGTCCTACAATAATTTGTTCACCTGTTCCTGCATGGTCACCTCTGTCATGCCTCAAGGTTCCAACCTTGGCTCATTTTTATTCCTCGTTTACATGCTGTCCCTCAGTGGTAATATTTGTAAGTCTGGGTCAGCTTTCATGTGTATTGATGACACCCAGCTCTACCTCTCTGCTACCACATTGTGGATGAACCAGAACTTCCTCTAGTTTAACATTGTCAAGACCAAAGCCATCCTGTTTAGCACTTGCAAAAAACTCTGGCACCCTAGCCCCTGGTTCTATATCCTTTTCTGGCTACTCACTCAAGCTGAACTTGATGGTGTGGAACCTTTGGTGTTCTGATTGACCCTGTAAGATTCTCAAAATTCACAGATCCCCCAAAAACTCAGAGGAAAGCCCTAAAGAAATTCACCTTTTCCCTGAGTATGGAAAAACTTTGGACCCTGACTAAAATCCTAAGATGGAAGGATAGGTGAGCGGTCACCAGATGAATCCACAACCCACACGTGGAAGGTGGGAGAATTACTGCTTCAGACATGTCTCTGTTTTAATGCAAAACGGACAGGAGGGGGTCGACAATCACTCCCATTGAAAGAGGTAACTTTTCCAGACATGGTGGGGCCATGCTTTTGTTTTAAAGCAAAACCAACAACACCTAGGATATTGGATACAAAAAGAAGCCTTATGTGACAAGCTCTAAATCAGAATTAAAACAATGACACATTGGGAGAAGCAATTTGCAATATGATTGGGACCATCAAAAGGCCAAAGAACTTTGTAAGAACTGTTTTTAACAGACCATTGTAAGAGAGACAGGCTCAAGGCGAAAGCTCTCTCTCTCTCTCTCTTTCTGGCTTGCTGGCTTTGCTGGGCTGCTTGTCTTGGTTCGGGCTGTGTCTGGAATCTTACAACCCTGAGCTGAGCTTCAGACCCCCTTATTCTATTTGCACTCTCAAAACATCACACACCACTGTTTGAACTTACTGTCAACGCTGTTGAAACTCTTATTTATGCTGTTTATGTTGTTTTTCCTGGGCTCCTATGGCTCTGCCGCCAAAGTTAGGGCGGATGATCGGGAGAATCCCTGTGGAAATTCACCCGTAAGGTGTTTTAGTTCTAATGTTAAAATTAACATTAAAAACGTTGTTAGCATTCAGACACCACTGAGCACGCACTTAAAGCTGCTTTCATATTGGTTTCATGGCATGCTAGTGCCGTCAGCTCCTGCCAGCGTGAAGTTTCATGCAGTTGGTAGCAACCCCAATGTAAATTTTCCAGATTCATGCTTGGTGGCAGTGAGTAAAGCAAATCAGATATTAGGATGTATTAAAAGGTCAATCTGGTCCAAAATAGTGAGGTAATCCTGTCACTTTATAAATCATTGGTGCGACCGCATTTAGAATACTGTGCACAATTCTGGTCGCCACAGTACAAAAAGTGTATTGCAGCTATTCAAAGGATACAGAAGAGAGGAACCATAATGACTGAGGGGATGGAGAGGTCGGATTATGATGAGCGATTATGTAAATTGGACATATTCACACTGGAAGAGAAATGGTTGAGAGGTGATATGATTGCTGTTTATAGCATTCTAAAGGGACTAGATAATCTACACGATGACAAGCTATTTCACCTCGTCCAGAACAATAGAACCAGAGGACGCGGCCTGGGCTTGATGGGGGGTAAATTCAAAACTAATCTGCGGAAACAATATTTCAGTGAGCGAGTGGTCAGTCTATGGAAGAGGCTCCCAATGGAGACCGTGGAAGCCGTTAGTATTGATACATTCAAATGCAAACTAGGTACATTTCTTTCAGAAAATAACATTTTGGGATACAGTATGAGTAATTTGAGACATGCTTGGAAGGAACAAGTGACTTTGGTCCGATGGTTCCCAAAGCTCTCCACCATGGGGTTTTTCTCGCGTCATGCCTGGGTCTATTATTGACTAATTGATAGAGATTGATTGCTATGGTTAGTCAACAACTCTGTTATAATTGTATCAAGCAACTGCCAGGTCGATACAACTAGACCTTGGTCTTTTTTCGTATAGCAATTCCTGCGTTCTATTCATTAAGTGGCTGCCATCTTCCTGGCAGTCAGCCTGGCCAAATCTAGCAAATTTACTTTGAAGGTGGGAGCAAGTGGGATTAGCATGGCACAAAACCAATACTAAAGTGACTGTACAATTCATGAGCAGAGCTCAGCTTTATTTGGATACAAGGTGGTATAATTTGGTGCTCCTTGCTCCAAAAGTAGTTACTGGTATCAAACGATTACCTACAGTTTCAATACAGTGTCAGGTTTGTGGTTATTAACTGTAGTGATTCCTTGCTATTTTGTCGAACTGGGTTCTGCACCTTCACTTATCAAATCCCAGCCACACTCTCCATATCCACACAGTCAAACCATTACATTTTGGGTTTGTATTATTGTCTGCCACTCAAATGTTTTCAGCCTATATGAGGATATATGACATTTGCTATTCGATGAAAGGTTTACTACAGGGAGCATTTACATGACAGCCAAATTGCAAGTTTGAATGCCAAAATGCCTATCACTTGGACTTACTTGGGAGTTTCATTAAGTCTCAACCAAGCCTTTAGCTGCAACAACCCTGAAGTTTCTTATATTCTTATTTTCATAACATTCTAGTACCTTTTCACTAATGATTTCACACAAACCTCGGTGAAGTGATTGTTATTCAAAAGGTTATTGTTTGTGCCAATTTTCTTTTGTCAAAAATCTTATTGTTCTTTCAATAATAAAGTTTGAGAACATGGCACTAAAATCAATTTTTGCTTAAAATCCTTAAGGACAGGTGTAATTCTTTAGGCGATCAGTTTCTCCTTAAGGCCAGGTTAAGATTTTGAACAGATGAATGCAAATGAAAGCACGTCCCCCCACCCTAGATGTAGGCAAACAAGAAAAAAACTATACAAAATTCTGAGGCTAAGCCTGCAAGGGCTGAACTTGTACACTGCCTGGAGGTGGATATAGATGTGTTTATTATTCAAAATATCTATTTAAACATCACATTCTGTAAATAAATATATATCTAAGCTGGTTATTAATGATTTTTTTTGAGGTAGTAGTTTAAGGATTTCATTTTCCTTTTCAAGTATAAGACATTTTCATAATGGTAATTCCACTAATTAGAATAGGAGAGCTGGAATCGATACTTAATGGAAAATTCCAGAGAGAATCATACTTCCTTTGCACCAACCACAGAGTGTCATTTATACTGGTGCTAAAGAAGTCTAAGGTTCGTACTGTGAGCTTGGCCACCTGAAGGTGGATGTGTGCAAATGGTTTATAAGGTGACAAAACTGGGGGAAGAAGGAAAAATTTCTAAGCTTCCTCTCCCAAATTAATGTTTCCAGTTCACATTATCTTACTGTTCCCAAAGTCTCCAATTGTTTTTTCCATGAAATAATCTCACTGAATGCAAAGACATGAGTCCATGAAAGCACGGAGCCCATTTTTGAATATCCTTATCAGAAACCAGTTTTCACACAAATAATAAATGCATTGAACATTTGTAGCGTCCTTATTTTGCTGAACACTTCAGGTTTTACGGTGTTTCTACTACTAGGCTTGAAGAACAGGATCGATGATAGTGCAGTACAGTGGTAACAGTTCACCATAGCTGCTGTTGCCTAGGATAACTAGAGCAGATCAAGTCCACTCCAGTGTCTCTAGATTTATAATTTAATTCAGTTACATGGGGGTAAATTTTAACTTCCAGTTGAGAAGAGAGTGGGGGGGGGGGGCGGGTGAAGATTTCCGGGTACGAAAAGTGGAAGGTGGCGATTGTTTAATGAGTCCCGTCAATTGCATTTCCAGGTTTCGCGCCTAGCAGCCAGCCTGATTGACATTAAGGCCTGTTGCAGCAGGCCACAGCCGTGGATCGGAGGGAGGGATGGAGGGACCATAGGCCGGGGAGAAGGTCGGGGGGGGGGTGGTGCTGGGGAAATATCGGGGGGCTGAGGAACAGATCGTGGGGCCGGGAGATCGGAGGTCGCTGGAGGTTGGGTGTGAAGAGTCAGAGGTAGGTGGGTGTCCACCATGGTGGGCGGCGAGGGGGGTCGGCCGATCGCAGGGGTTGTGTTGGTCACGTGAGCTTGTTGGACCTGGATGAAGCACTCCTGCTCTTCTAGGCCCACAAGCAGTGCGATAAAAGCACTCACCTCATGCTTCCGGCGTTTCCAGCCTGCTTTCACCTGACGTGAATCGGAAGCGATGGGAAACCTGAACAGGTAAGGTTCAATGTATTTTAATTTTGCAATACACAAAATATTAAGTACCTCAAGTATCTCAATGAGGTACATTGCCCTTTTAAGTACCGGCCCGCCGGCTTTAAGTGGGGGCGGGACTTCCTGGCGTCTGCTCTTCACACACAGACAAACCTGCCTGGGTTAAACCCAGAAGTAGGCGTGTTGGAGCCAAGATGCAGTCCCACTCTGAAAACAGAATATTTCTACTCCCCACCCGCCCGCAACTCACCTGTTATTGGGGGTTAAAATTTACCCCATGAAGTCACTTCGACATGAAGACCAAAAATTAGGTTAATTGATGTGTCATCACATGCTATATACTTCAATAAGATTTACATGACATGTTTTAGTCCACAGTGTAGTTTACACCCTAATAAAACTTAAAGCAGCAGCATAAATGCGATGAAAAATATCCTTTTTGAATTGTGCTCTTAAAAATGTTTTCATGTAAAGAAACACTTTTTTAAAGTACATGATAAGGATAAAATATTACAAGTGGTGCAATAAACTAAATTCAATCTGTTCATTTACTAAATAAGGATATTTATTGTCTGTCTCTCTCTGGCAGTGCTATTTACATGTTACTGGAGGGGCACAGACAACTTGACTACTCTTTTTTCAAGTAGATGGCCATTCATTACCTATCTTGTACTCTCAACGACTAAACTCGTGTTAGTTTGCTACTTTGCTACCCATAGTGACAGTTATTACAACAAACTGTGTTGTAATAAACTACCTTCTTATGATAAAATACAGGACAGAGGAGTGTAGTTTAATACTATAAACGTATTTAAAAAGGTAGTTATTCTGTCACTTTTTGTACAAAGCATATATGACGATATAACTCCAACCTGTCTCTGGAATGCACAGTGTGACACCTCCATCTCGCACCAATTTTGCTTGAAGCTACATGGGATATGACTGGAGTGGGGTGTCAAACCAGGTTTTAAAAACACCCATGGGTCTTCTGAACCTCTTGACCACTTTATACACTGAAGCAGAGTTTTAAAAAAATGTTTTGAGATTGTGGATACTTCCACCCATACTCTCTTAAAACATAAGCAAAGTACATAAACAATAAAGGACAGGGTGACAAAAGGGAGCATGATGAGCTTATGAGTGAGGTTAAAAAGACAATTTGGAAGGCAAAGAGGAAATATGAAATGAAAATATCAAAAAATATTGGCACATAAGTAACAAAAGGAGAATTGAGATAGGGAAGTGGCCACTAAGGAATGAGCAAGATAAACTCACCTGACGAAGGAGAAAGCCTCCGAAAGCTTGTGATTTTCAAATAAAATTGTTGGACTATAACCTGGTGTTGTAAGATTCCTTACATTTGTCCACCCCAGTCCATCACCGACATCTCCACATCAGAGATGATACTGAAATAGTAGGGATCGTGAACAGATACTTTGGGCTCAATTTTGAAATGGTGGCGGGTTGGCAGCGGGTGGGGGGGGGGGGGGGGGGGGGGGGGGAGGGTGAAGGTGCGCATGGCAAACCCGCATAAACAAAACTTACTGTTTCCGACACGATCAAATGGTGATTGATGATAATTAACGTGCTCTCCGGGTTTCACTCCCGGCAGCCAGCCTGATTGATAGGCTGGCTGCCGTCAGGAGCTGCAACGCAAGGTGGGAGAAGAGAGAGCGAGATGTCATCCAGCACTGGAACGGAAGATCCGGGGAGGATCGGGGGCGGGAAAGAGAGGGGATGATCGGTGGGGGGGGGGAAGGGAGCGAGAAGAGAGAGGGGAAGATCGGGGGGGGGGGGGGGGGGAGAGAGAGAGAGAGAGAGAGAGGGGAGGATCGGGAAGGGGGGGGGGGGGAGAGAGAGAGGGGAGGATCAGGGGGGTGGGGGGAGAGAGAGAGGGGAGGATCAGGGGGGTGGGGGGAGAGAGAGAGGGGAGGATCGGAGGGGGGAAGAGAGAGGGGAGGATCGGAGGGGGGAAGAGAGAGGGGAGGATCGGAGGGGGGAAGAGAGAGGGGAGGATCGGAGGGGGGAAGAGAGAGGGGAGGATCGGAGGGGGGAAGAGAGAGGGGAGGATCGGAGGGGGGGGGAGAGAGAGGGGGGGGAGAGACAGGGGAGGATCGGAGGGGGGAAGAGAGAGGGGAGGATCGGAGGGGGGGGAGAGAGAGGGGAGGATCGGAGGGGGGGGGAGAGAGAGGGGAGGATCGGAGGGGGGGGAGAGAGAGGGGAGGATCGGAGGGGGGAAGAGAGAGGGGAGGATCGGAGGGGGGAAGAGAGAGGGGAGGATCGGAGGGGGGAAGAGAGAGGGGAGGATGGGAGGGGGGAAGAGAGAGGGGAGGATCGGAGGGGGGAAGAGAGAGGGGAGGATCGGAGGGGGGGGGGGAGAGAGAGGGGAGGATCGGAGGGGGGCAGAGAGAGGGGAGGATCGGAGGGGGGGAGAGAGAGGGGAGGATCGGAGGGGGGGAGAGAGAGGGGAGGATCGGAGGGGGGGAGAGAGAGGGGAGGATCGGAGGGGGGGAGAGAGGGGAGGATCGGAGGGGGGGAGAGAGAGGGGAGGATCGGAGGGGGGGAGAGAGAGGCGAGGATCGGGGGGGGGAAAGAGAGGCGAGGATCGGGGGGGGGAAAGAGAGGCGAGGATCGGGGGGGGGAAAGAGAGGCGAGGATCGGGGGGGGGAAAGAGAGGCGAGGATCGGGGGGGGGAAAGAGAGGCGAGGATCGGGGGGGGGAAAGAGAGGCGAGGATCGGGGGGGGGAAAGAGAGGCGAGGATCGGGGGGGGGGAAAGAGAGGCGAGGATCGGGGGGGGGAAAGAGAGGCGAGGATCGGGGGGGGGAAAGAGAGGCGAGGATCGGGGGGGGGGGGAAAGAGAGGCGAGGATCGGGGGGGGGGAAAGAGAGGCGAGGATCGGGGGGGGGGAAAGAGAGGCGAGGATCGGGGGGGGGGAAAGAGAGGCGAGGATCGGGGGGGAAAGAGAGGCGAGGATCGGGGGGGGAAAGAGAGGCGAGGATCGGGGGGGGGGAAAAGAGAGGCGAGGATCGGGGGGGGGGAAAAGAGAGGCGAGGATCGGGGGGGGGAAAAGAGAGGCGAGGATCGGGGGGGGGAAAAGAGAGGCGAGGATCGGGGGGGGGAAAGAGAGGCGAGGATCGGGGGGGGGAAAGAGAGGCGAGGATCGGGGGGGGGAAAGAGAGGCGAGGATCGGGGGGGGAAAGAGAGGCGAGGATCGGGGGGGGGAAAGAGAGGCGAGGATCGGGGGGGGGAAAGAGAGGCGAGGATCGGGGGGGGAAAGAGAGGCGAGGATCGGGGGGGGGGAAAGAGAGGCGAGGATCGGGGGGGGGGAAAGAGAGGCGAGGATCGGGGGGGGAAAGAGAGGCGAGGATCGGGGGGGGGAAAGAGAGGCGAGGATCGGGGGGGGAAAGAGAGGCGAGGATCGGGGGGGGGAAAGAGAGGCGAGGATCGGGGGGGGGAAAGAGAGGCGAGGATCGGGGGGGGGAAAGAGAGGCGAGGATCGGGGGGGGGAAAGAGAGGCGAGGATCGGGGGGGGGAAAGAGAGGCGAGGATCGGGGGGGGGAAAGAGAGGCGAGGATCGGGGGGGGGAAAGAGAGGCGAGGATAGGGGGGGGGAAAGAGAGGCGAGGATCGGGGGGGGAAAGAGAGGCGAGGATCGGGGGGGGGAAAGAGAGGCGAGGATAGGGGGGGGAAAGAGAGGCGAGGATCGGGGGGGGGAAAGAGAGGCGAGGATCGGGGGGGGGGGAAAGAGAGGCGAGGATCGGGGGGGGGAAAGAGAGAGAGAGAGAGAGGGGAGGAAAGAGAGAGAGAGAGAGAGAGAGAGGGGAGGATCGGGGGGGTGGGGGAAGAGAGAGAGAGGGGAGTATCGGGGGGGGGGGATGAGAGTGAGAGGGGAGGATCGGGGGGTCAAGAGAGAGAGGGGAGGATTGGGGGGGGGGGGGAAAGAGAGAGAGGGGAGGATCGGGGGGGGGGGTGGAAAGAGAGGGGAGGATCGGGGGGGGGGGGGGGGGGAGAGAGGGGAGGATCGGGGGGGGGGGGGGAAGAGAGAGAGGGGAGGATCCGGCGGGGGGGGGGGGGGGGGGGGGGGGGAAGAGAGAGAGAGAGAGAGGGGAGGATCGGGGGGGGGGGGGGGGGTAGAGAGGGGAGGATCGGGGGGGGGGGGGGAAGAGAGGGGAGGATCGGGGGGGGGGGGGGAAAGAGAGGGGAGGATCGGGGGGGGGGGGGGGGGAAGAGAGGGGAGGATCGGGGGGGGGGGGGGGGGAGAGAGAGGGGAGGATCCGGCGGGGGGGGGGGGGGGGGGAGAGAGGGGAGGATCGGGGGGGGGGGGGGGAAGAGAGAGAGGGGAGGATCCGGCAGGGGGGGGGGGGGGAAAGAGAGAGAGAGAGAGAGAGGGGAGGATCGGGGGGGGGGGGGGTAGAGAGGGGAGGATCGGGGGGGGGGGGGGAAGAGAGGGGAGGATCGGGGGGGGGGGGGAAGAGAGGGGAGGATCGGGGGGGGGGGGGGGGGGGAAGAGAGGGGAGGATCGGGGGGGGGGGGGGGGGGGGAAGAGAGGGGAGGATCGGGGGGGGGGGGGGGAAGAGAGAGGGGAGGATCGGGGGGGGGGGGGGGGGAGAGAGAGGGGAGGATCGGGGGGGGGGGGGGAAGAGAGAGGGGAGGATCGGGGGGGGGGGGGGGAGAGGGAGGGGAGGATCGGGGGGGGGGGGAGAGAGGGGAGGATCGGGGGGGGGGGGGGGGGAGAGAGGGGAGGATCGGGGGGGGGGGGGGGAGAGAGGGGAGGATCGGGGGGGGGGGGGGGGGAGAGAGGGGAGGATCGGGGGGGGGGGGGGGAGAGAGGGGAGGATCGGGGGGGGGGAGAGAGAGAGAGAGAGAGAGAGAGAGAGAGAGAGAGAGAGAGAGGGGAGGAAAGAGAGAGCGAGAGAGAGAGAGGGGAGGATCGGGGGGGTGGGGGAAGAGAGAGAGAGGGGAGTATCGGGGGGGGGGGGGGAAGAGAGTGAGAGGGGAGGATCGGGGGCTCAAGAGAGAGAGGGGAGGATCGGGGGGGGGGGAAAGAGAGAGAGGGGAGGATCGGGGGGGGGGTGGGAAGAGAGAGAGGGGAGGATCCGGCGGGGGGGGTGGGAAGAGAGAGAGGGGAGGATCCGGCGGGGGGGGGGGGGGGGAAGAGAGAGAGAGAGGGGAGGATCGGGGGGCGGGGGGGGAGAGAGAGGGGAGGAGGGGGAGGGAGAGGGGAGGTTCGGGGGGGGGGGGGGAGAGAGAGGGGAGGATTAGGGGTGGGAGAGAGGGGAGGATCGGGGGGGGGGGGAGGGGAGAGAGAGGGGAGGATCGGGGGGGGGAGGGGAGAGAGAGAGGGGAGGATCGGTTGGGGGGGGGGGAAGAGAGAGAGAGAGAGAGAGAGAGAGAGAGAGAGAGGGGAGGATCGGGGGGGGGGGGGGGGAGAAGAGAGAGAGGGGAGGATCGGGGGGGGGGGGGGGGAAGAGCGGGGAGGATCGGGGGGGAGAGAGAGAGCGGGGAGGATCGGGGGGGAGAGAGAGAGCGGGGAGGATCGGGGGGGAGAGAGAGAGCGGGGAGGATCGGGGGGGAGAGAGAGAGCGGGGAGGATCGGGGGGGAGAGAGAGAGCGGGGAGGATCGGGGGGGAGAGAGAGAGCGGGGAGGATCGGGGGGGAGAGAGAGAGCGGGGAGGATCGGGGGGGAGAGAGAGAGCGGGGAGGATCGGGGGGGAGAGAGAGAGCGGGGAGGATCGGGGGGGAGAGAGAGAGCGGGGAGGATCGGGGGGGAGAGAGAGAGCGGGGAGGATCGGGGGGGGGGGGGGGGAAGAGAGGGGAGGATCGGGGGGGGGGGGGGAAGAGAGGGGAGGATCGGGGGGGGGGGGGGAGAGGGAGGGGAGGATCGGGGGGGGGGGGAGAGCGGGGAGGATCGGGGGGGAGAGAGAGAGCGGGGAGGATCGGGTGGGAGAGAGAGAGCGGGGAGGATCGGGGGGGAGAGAGAGAGAGGGGAGGATCGGAGGGGAGAGAGAGAGAGCGGGGAGGATCGGAGGGGAGAGAGAGAGAGAGCGGGGAGGATCGGGGGGGAGAGAGAGAGAGCGGGGAGGATCAGGGGGGGAGAGAGAGAGAGCGGGGAGGATCGGGGGGGAGAGAGAGAGAGCGGGGAGGATCGGGGGGGAGAGAGAGAGAGAGAGCGGGGAGGATCGGGGGGGAGAGAGAGAGAGCGGGGAGGATCGGGGGAGAGAGAGAGAGCGGGGAGGATCGGGGGGGAGAGAGAGAGAGCGGGGAGGATCGGGGGGGAGAGAGAGAGAGCGGGGAGGATCGGGGGGGAGAGAGAGAGAGCGGGGAGGATCGGGGGGGAGAGAGAGAGAGCGGGGAGGATCGGGGGGGAGAGAGAGAGAGCGGGGAGGATCGGGGGGGAGAGAGAGAGAGCGGGGAGGATCGGGGGGGAGAGAGAGAGAGCGGGGAGGATCGGGGGGGAGAGAGAGAGAGCGGGGAGGATCGGGGGGGGAGAGAGAGAGAGCGGGGAGGATCGGGGGGGAGAGAGAGAGAGCGGGGAGTATCGGGGGGGAGAGAGAGAGAGAGCGGGGAGGATCGGGGGGGAGAGAGAGAGAGCGGGGAGGATCGGGGGGGAGAGAGAGAGAGAGCGGGGAGGATCGGGGGGGAGAGAGAGCGCGGGGAGGATCGGGGGGGAGAGAGAGAGAGGGGAAGATCGGGGGGGAGAGAGAGAGGGGAAGATCGGGGAGGAGAGAGAGAGAGAGAGAGGGGAGGATTAGGGGTGGGAGAGAGGGGAGGATCGGGGGGGGAGGGGAGAGAGAGGGGAGGATCGGGGGGGGGGGGGGGGAAGAGCGGGGAGGATCGGGGGGGAGAGAGAGAGCGGGGAGGATCGGGGGGGAGAGAGAGAGCGGGGAGGATCGGGGGGGAGAGAGAGAGAGCGGGGAGGATCGGGGGGGAGAGAGAGAGAGCGGGGAGGATCGGGGGGGAGAGAGAGAGAGCGGGGAGGATCGGGGGGGGAGAGAGAGAGAGCGGGGAGGATCGGGGGGGAGAGAGAGAGCGGGGAGGATCGGGGGGGAGAGAGAGAGCGGGGAGGATCGGGGGGGAGAGAGAGAGCGGGGAGGATCGGGGGGGAGAGAGAGAGAGCGGGGAGGATCGGGGGGGAGAGAGAGAGCGGGGAGGATCGGGGGGGAGAGAGAGAGCGGGGAGGATCGGGGGGGAGAGAGAGAGCGGGGAGGATCGGGGGGGAGAGAGAGAGCGGGGAGGATCGGGGGGGAGAGAGAGAGCGGGGAGGATCGGGGGGGAGAGAGAGAGCGGGGAGGATCGGGGGGGAGAGAGAGCGGGGAGGATCGGGGGGGGAGAGAGAGAGAGAGGGGAGGATCGGGGGGGGAGAGAGAGAGAGAGAGGGGAAGATCGGGGGGGAGAGAGAGAGGGGAAGATCGGGGAGGAGAGAGAGAGAGGGGAGGATCGGGGGGGAGGAGAGAGAGAGGGGAGGATCGGGGGGGAGGAGAGAGAGAGGGGAGGATCGGGGGGGGGAAAGAGAGGCGAGGATCGGGGGGGGGAAAGAGAGGCGAGGATCGGGGGGGGGAAAGAGAGGCGAGGATCGGGGGGGGGAAAGAGAGGCGAGGATCGGGGGGGGGAAAGAGAGGCGAGGATCGGGGGGGGGAAAGAGAGGCGAGGATCGGGGGGGGGAAAGAGAGGCGAGGATCGGGGGGGGGAAAGAGAGGCGAGGATCGGGGGGGGAAAAGAGAGGCGAGGATCGGGGGGGGAAAAGAGAGGCGAGGATCGGGGGGGGGAAAGAGAGGCGAGGATCGGGGGGGGGAAAGAGAGGCGAGGATCGGGGGGGGGAAAGAGAGGCGAGGATCGGGGGGGGGGAAAGAGAGGCGAGGATCGGGGGGGGGAAAGAGAGGCGAGGATCGGGGGGGGGAAAGAGAGGCGAGGATCGGGGGGGGAAAGAGAGGCGAGGATCGGGGGGAGGGGGGTAGAGAGGGGAGGATCGGGGGGAGGGGGGGAAGAGAGGGGAGGATCGGGGTGGTGGGGGGGGGGGGAGAGAGAGAGAGGGGAAGATCGGGGGTGGAGAGAGAGAGAGGGGAAGATCGGGAGGGAGAGAGATAGGGGAAGATCGGGGGGGGGGGGGGGGAGAGAGAGAGGGGAAGATCGGGGGTGGAGAGAGAGAGAGGGGAAGATCGGGAGGGAGAGAGATAGGGGAAGATCGGGGGGGGGGGGGGAGAGAGAGAGGGGAAGATCGGGGGTGGAGAGAGAGAGGGGAAGATCGGGGGTGGAGAGAGAGAGGGGAAGATCGGGGGTGGAGAGAGAGAGAGGGGAAGATCGGGGGGGGAGAGAGAGAGAGAGAGGGGAAGATCGGGGGGGGAGAGAGAGAGAGAGAGGGGAAGATCGGGGGGGAGAGAGAGAGGGAGAGGGGAAGATCGGGGGGGAGAGAGAGAGGGAGAGGGGAAGATCGGGGGGGAGAGAGAGAGGGGAAGATCGGGGGGAAGATCGAGAGGGGAAGATCGGGGGGAAGATCGAGAGGGGAAGATCGGGGGGAAGAGAGAGAGGGGAAGATCGGGGGGAAGAGAGAGAGGGGAGGATCGGGGGGAAGAGAGAGAGGGGAAGATCGGGGGGGAAGAGAGAGAGGGGAAGATCGGGGGGAAGAGAGAGAGGGGAAGATCGGGGGGAAGAGAGAGAGGGGAAGATCGGGGGGAAGAGAGAGAGGGGAGGATCGGGGGGAAGAGAGAGAGGGGAAGATCGGGGGGGAAGAGAGAGAGGGGAAGATCGGGGGGAAGAGAGAGAGGGGAAGATCGGGGGGAAGAGAGAGAGGGGAAGATCGGGGGGAAGAGAGAGAGGGGAGGATCGGGGGGGAGAGAGAGAGAGAGAGGGGAAGATCGGGGGGGAGAGAGAGAGGGGAAGATCGGGGAGGAGAGAGAGAGGGGAAGATCGGGGGGGAGGAGAGAGAGAGGGGAGGATCGGGGGGGAGGAGAGAGAGAGGCGAGGATCGGGGGGGGGAAAGAGAGGCGAGGATCGGGGGGGGAAAGAGAGGCGAGGATCGGGGGGGGGAAAGAGAGGCGAGGATCGGGGGGGGGAAAGAGAGGCGAGGATCGGGGGGGGGGAAAGAGAGGCGAGGATCGGGGGGGGGAAAGAGAGGCGAGGATCGGGGGGGGGAAAGAGAGGCGAGGATCGGGGGGGGGAAAGAGAGGCGAGGATCGGGGGGGGGAAAGAGAGGCGAGGATCGGGGGGGGGAAAGAGAGGCGAGGATCGGGGGGGGGAAAGAGAGGCGAGGATCGGGGGGAGGGGGGTAGAGAGGGGAGGATCGGGGGGAGGGGGGGAAGAGAGGGGAGGATCGGGGTGGTGGGGGGGGGGGGGAGAGAGAGAGAGGGGAAGATCGGGGGTGGAGAGAGAGAGAGGGGAAGATCGGGAGGGAGAGAGATAGGGGAAGATCGGGGGGGGGGGGGGGGGGAGAGAGAGAGGGGAAGATCGGGGGGGGAGAGAGAGAGAGAGAGAGGGGAAGATCGGGGGGGGAGAGAGAGAGGGAGAGGGGAAGATCGGGGGGGAGAGAGAGAGGGAGAGGGGAAGATCGGGGGGGAGAGAGAGAGGGAGAGGGGAAGATCGGGGGGAAGAGAGAGAGGGGAAGATCGGGGGGAAGATCGAGAGGGGAAGATCGGGGGGAAGATCGAGAGGGGAAGATCGGGGGGAAGATCGAGAGGGGAAGATCGGGGGGAAGAGAGAGAGGGGAAGATCGGGGGGAAGAGAGAGAGGGGAAGATCGGGGGGAAGATCGAGAGGGGAAGATCGGGGGGAAGAGAGAGAGGGGAAGATCGGGGGGAAGAGAGAGAGGGGAAGATCGGGGGGAAGAGAGAGAGGGGAAGATCGGGGGGAAGAGAGAGAGGGGAAGATCGGGGGGAAGAGAGAGAGGGGAAGATCGGGGGGAAGAGAGAGAGGGGAAGATCGGGGGGAAGAGAGAGAGGGGAAGATCGGGGGGAAGAGAGAGAGGGGAAGATCGGGGGGAAGAGAGAGAGGGGAAGATCGGGGGGAAGAGAGAGAGGGGAAGATCGGGGGGAAGAGAGAGAGGGGAAGATCGGGGGGAAGAGAGAGAGGGGAAGATCGGGGGGAAGAGAGAGAGGGGAAGATCGGGGGGAAGAGAGAGAGGGGAAGATCGGGGGGAAGAGAGAGAGGGGAAGATCGGGGGGAAGAGAGAGAGGGGAAGATCGGGGGGGAAGAGAGAGAGGGGAAGATCGGGGGGGAAGAGAGAGAGGGGAAGATCGGGGGGAAGAGAGAGAGGGGAAGATCGGGGGGAAGAGAGAGAGGGGAAGATCGGGGGGAAGAGAGAGAGGGGAAGATCGGGGGGAAGAGAGAGAGGGGAAGATCGGGGGGAAGAGAGAGCGGGGAAGATCGGGGGGAAGAGAGAGAGGGGAAGATCGGGGGGAAGAGAGAGAGGGGAAGATCGGGGGGAAGAGAGAGAGGGGAAGAACGGGGGGAAGAGAGAGAGGGGAAGATCGGGGGGAAGAGAGAGAGGGGAAGATCGGGGGGAAGAGAGAGAGGGGAAGATCGGGGGGAAGAGAGAGAGGGGAAGATCGGGGGGAAGAGAGGGAGGGGAAGATCGGGGGGAAGAGAGGGAGGGGAAGTTCGGGGGGAAGAGAGGGAGGGGAAGATCGGGGGGAAGAGAGAGAGGGGAAGATCGGGGGGAAGAGAGGGAGGGGAAGATCGGGGGGAAGATCGGGAGGGGAAGATCGGGGGGAAGAGAGAGAGGGGAAGATCGGGGGGAAGAGAGAGGGGAAGAAAGGGGTGCGGGGGAGAGAGGGGAAGATCGGAGAGGGAGACATCAGACAACAGAGCTGGGTGGAAAGGTAGGTTGATTTTGTATTTTAACTTCCTGCAATGGTTTTTGATGTGCTTTGTTTAGTTTCTTTTTCCCTTATCAGGTGTGAATCAGAAGCGGTGGGCAAGCTGCACAGGTGAGTTAAAAATCGTTATAACTACATAATCTGTCACAAGTAAAGTGCCTTAAGTACCTCAATGAAATACATTTGGCTCTTTAACTGTCATCCTACCGGCTTTAATTGCTGGCGGGACTTCTGATTTCGGGATGCCCGTGCACACACAGGTGCATCTGTGGGGAACTCGGAAGTCGGTGGGTTGGAGCCAGCTTCCGAACCCGAACAGAATTTCTGCGATTTTTGGAATCCCCCCGCCCCCACAATTTCCCTGTAAAATTGAGCCCTTTGCCTCAGTTTTCACTGAGGAGGCTACCAAAGAGGAAATGACAACAGTAGAAGAAGTCAAGAGGGATATTACAACAGTTAAGATAGACAAAAAGGAGGTATTGGCCAAACTTATGGAGGACAAGACTCCTGGCCCAGATGGATTGCACCTGCAGACACTCAAAGAAACTAGAGATGAGCTGGCAGAGGCACCAGTGTACATATATAAAATTTCAATTGGAAAAGGAATAGTGATAGAGGAATGGTAAACAGCAAATGTAGTACTAATTGTATATGGACTTTCAAAAGGCGTTTGATAAAGTGCCGCACGGTAGGCTTAACATCAAGATTGTGGTCCATGGAATAAAGGGGGCAGCAGATACAGAATTGGCTAAGGGACAGGAAACAGAGAGTAGTGGTAAATGGTTGTTTTTCAGACTGTTGGGAGGTGCACAGTGGTGTTCCCCAGGGGTCAGTGCTGGGACCACTGCTTTTCTTGATGTATATTAATGACTTGGACTTGGGTGTACAGGGCACAATTTCAAAATTTGTAGATGACACAAAACTTGGAAGGGTGGTACACAGTGAGGAGGATAGTGTTGGACTTCAACAGGATATAGACAGGCTGGTGGCACGGGCGGACAGGTGGCAGATGAAATTTAACGCAGAAAAATGCAAAGTGATACATTCTGGTAGGAAGAACGAGGAGAGGCAATATAAACTAGAAGGCACAACTCTAAAAGGGGTACAGAAACAAAGATCTGGGGGTATATGTGTACAAATCGTTGAAGGTGGCAGGGCAGGTTGAGGAAGCGGTCAAAAAAGCATACGGGATCCTAGGCTTTATGAATAGAGGCACAGAGTACAAAAGTATGGAAGTCATTATGAACCTTTATAAAACAATGGTTCGGCCACATCTGGAGCATTGTGTCCAGTTCGGGGCACCGCACTTCAGGAAAAGTGTGAAGGACTTAGAGAGAGTGCAGAAGAGATTTACTAGAATGATTCCAGGGATGAGGGACTTTAGTTACGTGGATAGACTGGGGTTGTTCTCCTTGGAACAGAGACAGTTGTGAGGAGATTTGATAGAGGTATTCAAAATCATGAAGGGTCTAGATAGAAAGCAACTGTTCCCATTGGCGGAAGGGTCAAGAACCAGAGAACGTAGATTTAAGGTGATTGGCAAAAGAATCAAAGGTGATATGAGGAAAAACTTTTTTACACAGCGAGTGGTTAGGATCTGGAATGCACTGCCCGAGGGGGTGATGGAGGCAGATGCACACATGGCCTTCAAAAGGGAAGTGGATAAGTATTTGAAAGGAAAAAATTTGCAGGGCTACGGGGAAAGGGCAGGGGGGTGGGACTAGCTGGATTGCTCTTGCATAGAGCCGGCACGGACTCGATGGGCCGAATGGCCTCCTTCCTTGCTGTAACCTTTATGATTCTAACCCAGGGAACTATAGACCAGCTAGTTTAACGACAGCGGTAGGAAAAATACTAGAACCTTTGCTATAAAATCAGATAACAAAATAGCTAGAGGAGAATATAACCAAAAATAGTCAGCATGGATTTCTAAAAGGAAGGTCATGTTTAACCAACCTTATTGAATTCTTTGAAGAAATAACAGAAAAAATAGACAAGGGTAATACTGTGATATGGTGTACATGGACTCTTGGAAAGCCTTCAATAAGGTGCCACATAAGAGACTCATGACAAAGGTCAGTGCATGCAGAGTCAGGGGCCAGGTAGCAGAATAGATTGAAAGGTAACTACAAAACAGAAAACAGAGGATTGGAGTTGAGGGATGTTTCCCGGAAGTGGTTTCCCGGAAGTGGTGTCCCACAGACATCCATGCTGTTGTTCACCATATACATCAATTATTTTTTTTAAATTATGAAGGGGTTCGACAGGGTGGATGTAGAGAAACTGTTTCCACTTGTGGGTGAGTCCAGAACAAGGGGGCATAAATATAAGATAGCCACTAACAGATCTAATAAAGAATTTAGGAGGAGTTTCTTCACACCGAGAGTGGTGCGAATGTGCAGCTCTCTGACATTTGGAATGATTGAGGCAGATAGCATTGATTCAATTAAGGCGAGGTTTGAGGCATATATAAGGGTGAGAAAAGGTAATTAGAATGGGTGGAGGCTTGTGTGATGTTTCAACACCAGCGTAGACCAGTTGGGCCAAATGGCCTGTTTCTGTTCTGTAGATTCAATGTAATTCTATGTGATTTAAAATTTACTGCCTGGGAGCAAAGCTCTGTACATGCTTATATCCATGCATGCACATAGCTCCCTCAAGGCATGCAGATATACAGCCATGAGCCCGCTCCAATATAACTCAGGTGCCGCTGGTTGTAAACTGCACTTTGCAGCTCTCAATCTCAGACGGCAACAGTAGCAGAACACCAGCTATGAATGATTGACATGATATAAAGTTTTGTGGTGGCAAATAAGTAGGAAATTCAACAGCTTTTTGGAACATTTCTAAACTAGTTGATCAGGCTTGGAAATCTGTCAGTGTCAGTGAATCCCCCCAATGACTACAGAAATAAATACATTTGTGCCCAGGGCAACACCAATGAACTTTGCCATGGTGGGTGTGAGATACACATTCAAAACCTCTGGATGTAAGCCACTGCACTGTGGGGAAAAATTATGCAGAGGTTAGAATCAGCTGCAATGGAAAACAACCAGATGGAAGGTTCTAATGTGGTGCTATCATGCACCTCTTTCTGCCCCTCCATATCCACCCTCTCTCTAATATTAACAATATAGGAGGAAGGTATTGTATTTGCCTCCTTTAATTTAGATACTCAGTTGCCATCTGCTGCCCTGCTTCCACTTTCAGGTAGGTGGATAGGCTAGTGTGGGCCACAGATTCCTCCATAACCACTATCAACGTGACTGTGATCAGTTAACTGGGGCTACCTTATTCCAGGGTGGGATTGTTCTGCCAGTTTTTGACTTCTCTCCTAAAATGACACTGTGCCTCAGCAAGGCCTTTCATCTAATGACCTAACTGAGAATGGGCAGCTTAGCAAATGACAGCAGGTAAGTTCGAATGAAAGTCAAGGCTGCAATTTGGCCTTGCAAAGCCTTGGCTTTGAGGCTTAATACTTTTCCGCTAGAGCTACAAGGTCAGAGGAAGTGGAATCTTACTTTTGACTTACAGTCCATTAAATTTCAGTATATTCAAAATAAAAGTTGTTGGCATGGTGTAAAAGTTACTAAACTCTATTTTTCTTTCTATTTCAGTCCACCATGAGAATTCAGGAATTGGACATGATTACATGAAAACTTTCGTTTTTAAACCACATTCGATCTTTCCCCCAGATTCTTTTGGAATTCACAGAGAGTTGATTACTCCAATGGGAACTGTTGCATTTCCTTACGGATAAGGAAAAGCTTCAGTGACATATAAAGACATTCAGGCACTAAAATTGGAACTGCAGTGTAGATAAGGGACCACAACATTCCAAGATGCAAGAAATCATATATTTTTAGTTAGACTAGCATATTTCAAATTTTGTAATAAGTTTAATATATTTGGTAAAATGTTTCACTGCATATCTCTTCAGTGGTATGTGTCTCCACAGAGCATCAATTCATTTAGTTATTTGTGTAATTGGATAATTCATAGCTTTCTTCAGCAAGTAGGTTTATTTCTTTTTTATTCATTCATGGGATGTGGGCGTCACTGGCGAGGCCAGCATTTATTGCCCATCCCTAATTGCCCTTGAGAAGGTGGTGGTGAGCCGCCTTGAACCACTGCAGTCCGTGTGGTGATGGTTCTCCCACAGTGCTGTTAGGAAGGGAGTTCCAGGATTTTGACCCAGCGACAATGAAGGAACGGCGATACATTTCCAAGTCGGGATGGTGTGTGACTTGGAGGGGAACGTGCAAGTGGTGTTGTTCCCATGTGCCTGCTGCTCTTGTCCTTCTAGGTGGTAGAAGTCACGGGTTTGGGAGGTGCTGTCAAAGAAGCTTTGGCGAGTTGTTGCAGTGCATCCTATGGATGGTACACACTACAGCCACTGTGCGCCAGTGGTAAAGGGAGTGAATGTTTAGGGTGGTGGATGGGGTGCCAATCAAGCGGGCTGCTTTGTCCTGGATGGTGTGGAGCTTCGAGTGTTGTTGGAGCTGCACTCATCCAGGCAAGTGGAGAGTATTCTATCACACTCCTGACTTGTGCCTTGTAGATGTATTACTACTAATATTAAGTACCTTCCAACAATCTAGTTAGACAAGTACAGTAGGTTTGCAGTAGAACCAGAGGGGAAGATGAGGAGAATATTTTTTATGCAGCGAATTGTTATGATCTGGTATGCACTGCCTAAAATGGTGGTGGAAGCAGATTCAATAGTAATTTTCAAAAGAGAATGGGATATATACTTGAAAAGGAAAGATTAAGACTCTTTCAAAGTAGCTCTTTCAAAAAGCCGGCACAGGCAGGATGGGCTGAATGGTCTCCTTCTGTGCTGTAAGATTGTCGTAACATGTCCATTTTGTGAACTTCAGCCAAAGACATTAAGGCAGGTACTACAAAATTTGGTAGTTTAGCTTAAAAATGTGAATACTGAAAATAGTAGTGGAATCTAGAAAATGGATTTTATGGTACTTTATACAAGAGAAAAGTATTTTCATTAGGACTACTGTTAAAATATGGTGTCAAAGAGACATAAACCTGGAAAACTGATTACACCAACATATTGAAAATTGGTTGCTTAACATGGTATGGTATCATAACATAGTTAAAAGAATGTAATTTCTGCAACATCCAGGTCCTATCCACAAAAAGCAGGATAAATCTAGCCCGGGAAATGGAAGAAATCATCAATAGTGTCATCAAGCGACATCAACTCATCAATAACCTCCTACCAATGCTCAGTTTGGGTTCCACCAGAACGACTCAGTTCTACATCTTGTCACAGCCTGGATCTAGGCATGAACACAAAAGCTGAATACCAAAGGAGAGGCGAGAGTAACTTCTCTTGAAACCAAGCAGCCCCAGCAAAACTTAAGTCAATGGGGTGGGGGGTCAAGATCCTGAAAACAAATAAAAAGCAATTCTTACCCCACAAAGAAGGCCCAGTTGTTGAAATCAACATTGTATGAATTGCTGTTAGGTCTCCCAAGTTTCAATAAAATATGGGAGTAATTAATTCATTAACAATCTTGTTGTGCGGGGTCCCTTAGGGAAGAGCGACCATAACATGATAGAATTCCTCATTAAGATGGAGATTGAAGTAGTTGAATCCGAAACTAGGGTCCTGAATCTAAATAAAGGAAATTGCGAAAGTATGAGGTGCGAGTTGGCTATGATAGATTGGGGAATTTTACTAAAAGGGATGACGGTGGATAGGCAATGGCTAATATTTAAAGAACGTGTGCAGGAATTACAACAATTATTCATCCCTGTCTGGCGCAAAAATAAAACAGGAAAGGTGGCTCAACTGTAGCTTAAAAAAGAAATTAGGGATAGTATTAGATCCAAAGAGGAGACATATAAAATTGCCAGAAAAAGCAGCAAGCCTGAGGATTGGGAACAGTTCAGAATTCAGCAAAGGAGAACAAAGAGATTGATTAAGAGGGGAAAAATAGAGTATGAGAGTAAACTAGCAAGGAACATAAAAACCGACTGTAAAAGCTTCTATAAATATGTCAAGAGAAAAAGACTAGTGAAGACAAATGTAGGTCTCTTACAGTCAGAAATGGGAGAAATTATAATAGGGAACAAAGAAATGGCAGAACAATTAAACACATACTTTACTTCTGTCTTCACAAAGGAGGACACAAATAACCTCCCAGAAATGTTAGGGAACCAAGGGTCTAGTGAGAGGGAGGAACTGAAGAAAACCAGTATTAGTAAAAAAAAAGTGCTAGGGAAATTAATGGGGCTAAAGGCTGACAAATTCCAGGGCCTGATAATCTACATCCCAGAGTACTAAAGGAAGTGGCCCTGGAAATAGTGGATGCATTGGTGATCATCTTCCAAAATTCTATAGACTCTGGAACAATTCCTACAGATTGGAGGGCGGCAATGTAACCGCACTATTTAAAAAAAGGGAGAGAAAAAACAGGGAATTACAGGCCAGTTAGCCTAACATCAGTAGTGGGGAAAATGCTAGAGTCTATTAAAAAAGATGTGATAACAGAACACTTGGAGGGCATTAACGCGATTGGACAAAGTCAGCATGGGTTTATGAAAGGGAAATCATGTTTAACAAATCTACTGGAGTTTTTTGAGGAGGTAACTAGTAGAATAGATAGGGGAGAACCAGTGGATGTGGTGTATTTGGATTTTCAGAAGGCTTTTGATAAGGTCCCACACAAGAGGTTAGTGTGCAAAATTAAAGCACATGGGATTGGGGGGCATATACTGGCATGGATTGAGAATTGGTTGACAGACAGGAAACAGAGAGTAGGAATAAACGGGTCTTTTTCCGGGTGGCAGGCAGTGACTAGTGGGGTACCGCAGGGATCAGTGCTTGGGCCCCAGCTACTCACAATATATATCAATGATTTGGATGAGGGAACTAAATGCAACATTTCCAAGTTTGCAGATGACAAAAAGCTGGGGTGGAATGTGAGTTGTGAGGAGGATGCAAAGAGGCTCCAATATGATTTGGACAAGTTTGGTGAGTAGGCAAGAACATGGCAGATGCAGTATAACGTGGATAAATGTGAGGTTATCCACTTTGGTTGTAAAAACAGAAAGGCAGATTATTGTCTGAATGGTGATAGATTGGGAAAAGGGGAGGTGCAACGAGACCTGAGTGTCCTTGTACACCAATCGCTGAAAGCGAGCATTCAGGTGCAGCAAGCAGTTAGGAAGGCGAATGGTATGTTGGCCTTCATTGCAAGAGGATTTGAGTACAGGAACAGGGATGTCTTACTGCAGTTATGCAGGGCCTTGGTGAGACCACATCTGGAGTATTGTGTGCAATTTTGGTCTCCTTATCTGAGGAAGGACGTCCTTGCCATGGAGGGAGTGCAACGAAGGTTTACCAGACTGATACCTGGGATGGCAGGACTGACGTATGAGGAGAGATTGGGTCGACTAGACCTATATTCACTAGAGTTCAGAAGAATCAGAGGTGATCTCATCGAAACATATAAAATTCTAACAGGACGAGACAGACCAGATGCAGGGAGGATGTTCCCGATGGCTGGGGAGTCCAGAACCAGGGGTCACAGTCTCAGGATACGGGGTATGCCATTTAGAACCGAGATGAGGAGAAATTTCTTCACTCAGAGGGTGGTAAACCTGTGGAATTCTCTACCACAGAAGGCAGTGGAGGCCAAGTCATTAGATGTATTCAAGGAGGAGATAGATATATTTCTTAATGCTAAAGGGATCAAGGGATATGGGGAAAAAGTGGGAACGGTGTACTGAGTTAGACGATCAGCCATGATCATTTTGAATGGCGGAGCAGGCCCGAAGGGCCGAATGGCCTTCTCTTGCTTCTATTTTCTATGTCATTGAATAATGATCAGTAATGGGAACTACAAATTATTTTTTGGCATCCTAGTCATCAGAAGTGGAACAACAGTTGATTTTTTCCAGTTTTTAGTTAAGAGATGCTGAAGGCAGCTGTAGCGCTGCCATCACGTAATATAACTCAGCACAGACCAGGGTACCAATCCAGTACCTTCCTGGTTTGTATGGTTCAGTATCATATGCACAATGCACTTATCTACTGACGGGGGCTTATTCTAATTTTCAGCGATAATGGACTGGCCTCTTTGAGGTTGAGTTAAGTGGGACTGAGCAGTTCAAGCAGGCCAACTTACACTTTGAAAGAAAAAGAATGCCTTCCCACTATTCTTATACATTAATCTGAAGTTAAGCATGGCCTCATGCTATATCTACAAACCTATTAGCTTGGTAATAAATAGCACAAGGAATGGTTGTACTTGATTTTCACAAGTATTGCACAAGTATTCTTGTGTCTTGCAAGAATGCAAGTACTATGTAACTGGGTCAGCCACCAAGGTCAGTGACTATAAAGTCTCATCCACAGGAACTGAAACATTCTATATAAAATCCTGACAATGTGTAATCTTGCTGGCTTTGTGGATGACATAAAATCGTGTGGCTCCTGTGTGGTATGTTTTTCAATTCACAAGATTTCCTGTGGGTTTAGGGCTTATAGCAATTTGTCATGCTTAATGTATGAAAATAGTAAATCTCTCAATCAGGTGCAATGGTTTCATTGGCATCTACCTAGCTGAGGCAATATTGCAATCATTCACATTTTTCAGATATTTGTTACTAACAGCTGAAATGAAAACTTAAAGAATTTATCATTCCCAAATTAACAGTGTAATGGGCTACAATTATGTTTCTTCATCCCTAGAGCCCTGGGTTGAAATCTAACATACACTAAGGGGAGAAGGGCCCTCTCTAAAATTACCTCTTATTTGTTCAGTTGCCATCTTTATTTCCAGAGTGAGGCTTAGGTAGTAAATTGTGAAGGTGGTCACTAAATGCTGATTTTTTTCATTTTTTTTTCAAATGCAGTTGTTCTCTGGTTACAATACATTTATACATTATACTGTCAAACTCATAGGGGTTAACAATATAATGTAGAACAACGTATTGTCAATATATTCTTCACAGCATTTACAATTCTGTTACAAATAGTGAAAAGAGGAAATGCTCTTCAGTGTGCAATATACATGGCGCAATATGAAAGTAAGTGAGCCTTGTGATGTGTGGCTTGGCTTGACTTGCAGGCGATCATGGGGATTGTCTCTGGGAACAGTGGTGGTGTTAGCATGTACTTCTGTGCTTCTAATTCTCTGTGGCTAATGGATAGATTTTCTTATTGGTTCCATGTCTGAGTACTGTTTTGTCTTCCTGGCTCCATTATTTCTATCCTAAGTTTTGTGTCTCACTCCTTGTGCTAGTACGCACTGTGACATTTATATTCTATGACCAGATGTCTCTTGTCTAATTCTCATGAACAGAATTTTAATCCAAAATGCTCTGCTTCATTCCTTTTCTGACAGATTTCTTGTGTTACTGAAGCTGAAGCAGGTCAAAGGGCATTATTGCCCTAACAAGGAATTATTAAATAGCTCAGTTCCTGAGAACTCAATTGAAATACCATTACGGGGGATTATTTCCGCTGCTTACTATTTATAGTGAAATTATAAATGTGTTTCCGATTTCGCTATAAATAGCGAACAATGGAAATCTTCCCCTACTTGTTGATGGGAAGAGTCAATGTTCCAGCAGACGTTCTATCTGCTGCTGTGTACAGGGCGGAAGGCGGCCATTCGGCCCATCGAGTCCATGCTGGCTCTATGCAAGAGTAATCCAGCTAGCCCCATTACCCCGCCCTATCCTCGTAGTCCTGCAACTTTTTTTCTTTCAAATACTTATCCAGTTCCCTTTTGAAAGTCATGATTTAATCTGCCTCCACCAACCCTCTTGGCAGTGCATTCCAGATCCTAACCACTCACTGTGTAAAAAAAAGTCTACCCTCATGTCACCTTCGGTTCTTTTGCCAATCACCTTAAATCTATGTCCTCTGGTTCTTGACCCTTCCACCAATGGGAACAGTTTCTCCCTATCTACTCTGTCTAGACCCATCATGATTTTGAATACCTCTTATCAAATCTCCTCTCAACATTGTCTGGACAACAAGAGGTGAAAGGGAGGGAAGAACTTAAAACATTTACAATCACCAGGGAAAGGGTTTTGAAAAAAATTAGAACTAAAAGCTGACAAGTCCCCAGGTCCTGACGGACTTCATCCTAGGGTCTTAAAAGAAGTGGCTGCAGAGATAGTAGATGCATCGGTATTAATTTTCAAAAATTCCCTAGATTCTGGAAGGGTCCCATCAGATTGGAAAATAGCGAATGCAACTCCTCTATTCAAGAAAGGAGGGAGACAAAAAGCAGGAAACTACAGGCCAGTTGGCTTAACATCTGTCATAGGGAAAATGCTAGTGTCTATTATTAAGGAGGTTATAGCAGGGCACTTAGAAAATGTCAATGCAATCAGGCAGAGTCCACACGGCTTTGTGAAAGGGAAATCATGTTTGACTAATTTATTAGAGTTCTTTGAGGAAGTAACAAGCAATGTGGATAAAGGGGATCCTGTGGATGTGGTGTACTTGGATTTCCAGAAGGCTTTTGACAAGGTGCCACACCAAAGGCTACCACGCAAAATAACAGCTCATGGTGTAGGGGGTAACATAATAGCATGGATAAAGGATTGGTTAGCTAGCAGGAAACAGAGTAGGCATAAATGGGTCATTTCCAGGTTGGCAAGATGTAACGAGTGGAGTGCCACAGGGATCAGTGCTTGGGCCTCAACTATTTACAATCTATATCAATGACTTGGATGAAGGGACCGAATGTATGGTTGCTAAATTTGCTGCTGACACAAAGGTAGGTAGGAAAGTAAGTTGTGAAGAGGACATAAGGAGTCTGCAAAGTGATATAGTTAGGTTAAGTGAGTGGGCAAAAAATTGGCAGATGGAGTATAATGTGGGAAAATGTGAACTTGTCCACTTTGGCAGGAGGAACAGAGAGAGACTGCAGAACTCTGAGGAACAGAGGGATCTGGGTGTCCTGGGACATGAATCACAAAAAGTTAGTATGCAGGTACAGCAAGTGATTAGGAAGGCAAATGGAATGTTGTCCTTTATTGCAAGGGGAATGGAATATCAAAGTAGAGATGTTTTGCTACATTTGTACAGGGTATTGGTGAGACCACATCTAGAATACTGTGTGCAGTTTTGGTCTCCTTATTTAAGAAAGGGCATAATTGCTTTGGAGGCAGTTCAGAGAAGGTTCACTCAACTGATTCCTGGGATGAGGGGGTTATCTTATGAGGAAAGGTTGGACAAGTTGGGCCTGTATACACTGGAGTTTAGAAGAATGAGAGGTGATCTTATTGAAACATATAAGATCCTGAGGGGACTAGAGGGGTAGATGCTGAGTGGATGTTTCCCTTTGTGGGAGAGACTAGATCTAGGGGCCACAGTTTAAAAATAAGTGGTCTCCCATTTTAAGACAGAGATGAGGAGAATTTTTTTCTCTCAGAGGGTCATGAGTCTGTGGAACTCCCTTCCCCAGAAAGCGGTGGAGGCAGGGTCATTGAATATTTTTAAGGCTGAGTTAGATAGATTCCTGATTAACAAGGGAGTCAAAGGTTATAGTAGAGAGACGGGAAAGTAGGGTTGAGGTTGCAATCAGATCAGACATGATCTTATCAAATGGCAGAGCAGGCTCGAGAGGCCGAATGGCCTACTCCTGCTCTTAATTTGTATGTTCGTATGTAACCCCAGCTTCTCCAGTCTATCCACGTAACTAAAGTCCCTCATCCCTGAAACCATTCTGGTAAATCTCCACTGTACTCTCTCTAAGGCCTTCACATCTTTCCTAATGTACAGTGCCCAGAATTGGACTCAATACACCAGTTGTGGCTGAACCAGTGTTTTATACAGGTTCATCATGACTTCCTTGCTTTTGTACTCTATGCCTTTATTTATAAAGCCCAAGATCCTGTAAGGTTTTTTAACCGCTTTCTCAGCCTGCCCTGCCACCTTCAACAATTTGTGTACATATACCCCCAGATTTCTCTGTTCCTGTACTCCTTTTAGAATTGTGCCCCTTGGTTAACTATAGATTTTTTAAAAAACTAAAAGGCCATGGTCTTCTTGAAATTGCAAAATGGCAAAATTTAATACAATGACGTAAAGACATTCACTTTGCATCATATCATCCTGATGAAAATAATGAATGGCTCTTCTCCAAAGACAGAAGATCAGCAAACAATTTTAAATACTACGAGCTTTCAGGGTTAGACAGTGACACCTGCCATCATGGAGGCACTGAATATTTGGGTATGAGAAAAGAGTTATATCTGTACAGAGGGAATTTTTAATTTTATTCAGAAAATCAGGTGAAGAGCCAAGGCGCTTTAGAGCAGGATACTAACAAGACATGATGAACTAAGTTGTTGTTATTAGCTGATGCTAAGCTTCGGCATTAGAAACCTGTAGATTCTAAGAGATTGAATTTGTCGGTTGAGGAAGTGAAGATTGAAGGAGGTAGGCAGTTTCTATTTTTTCCATGCTGATAGCACAGGCCAACCACATCACCCATTAAATAATATACCCAATAAGCAAAGTAACATGCTAATGCCACCTAGGGTCATTTGAATGTTTATTAAAGTAAAGTGCTCCAGAAACTAAGGAAATTTGACAGCATGCTTTTCGAATCACTGGGTCATTTTAACTTTAATCGCTGGCCAAAAAAACGGGTGATTGTGAATCGGTCGCACGCTTTTCACCCTGCCCGATTTTCTTTTCCACTAAAGTCAGCAGCCATGACAGAAGTTGGGGTTCATAGACTGGAGAACTACCAAGCTGATGCCACTGCTCCATGGACACCACCACCATGTTTTCCTTGATGTAATAGCCTCAGTAGTCAACAGGTCCTTTATCAATCAAAGTATTTGTATTTTACTTTAAGTGATGGTTAGTAAATTGTTGGCAAAGCACATATAATCCAATCAATACATGCTGTTGATGTCACAAAAGCTAATCAGTGATGCTTTTAATCTAATACAACTGTCACATAATGAAATATTCCGAAGGAAAATAAGCACAGATTTCCATATTGAAAACTGAAGTATATTGCTCAACTTGAAATTCTAATATGGCATATTCTATAAATGTTTCTACAGAAAGACGTGCCAATATTCAATGATATCATGTCTTCTGGGCCAAGACAGGCCCAGAAGACAAGCCTCCATATTCAGCTGGCAAAAGAATAATGAGGGGTGCGCAGGGTAATGGCATGCTTTCAATCACAGAAGACAATAAAAAAAGGCTCCAGAAGGCAGGCCTTTGCTTTAAAGTATCACCTGATAGACAGTGTGCAGAACAAAATAGAAATAGGTCAAGGCCCAAAAGGAAGATCAAACCTGCCTCAATATAGAGAGTCCTCCCCTAATATTTCTGTGTTCCCAAACAAAATATTTAATATTTTGACGTTCAGTGCTGAAAAAGGCATGTGCACCAATCTATATCACTAGCTACATAAAAGTCTTGCTCGTCACATAAGTGATGAGTTTTGGCAACAAATTCACTGCTAAGAACAGGATGACTAACTGCAAACTTACTCTCAAATCTCAGTAGAATTTATGGATCCAGGTAAATTTATTTGAGCAACTGACAATGGTCGAAGCATTGCACTTCAGATATGGTTCTCCGTGTCCTGGCCAACATTTATCCCTAAACACACAGCACCACTAAAATAGATTATGCTAAGTGGGACATTGCTGTGCACATACTGGCTGCTGCATTTTCTACTTTACACAGCGACTACAATTCAAAAGTACATCATTGGCTGTGAAGCGCTTTGGGACATCCTGAGATCATGAAGCATGTTATGTAAATACAATTTTTTTTCTTTCTTTAAGATGATACGGTACGGCAGCATAGTGGTTATGTTACTGGACTAGTAATCCAGAGGACTGGACTAATAATCCAGAGCCATGAGTTCAAATCTCGCCACGGCAGCTGGGGAATTTAAATTCAATTAATTAAATAAAATCTGGAATTTAAAAAAAACTAGTATCAGTAATGGTGGCCATGAAACTACCGGATTGTCGTAAAAACCCATCTGGTTCACTAATGTCCTTTAGGGAAGGAAACCTGCCATCCTTACCCGGTCTGGCCTATATGTGACTCCAGACCCACAGCAATGTGGTTGATTCTTAATTGCTGAGCAAGCCACTCAGTTGTAAAATATCGCTTAAAAAAAAAGTCATAAGAATAAAACCGGACGGACCACCCGGCATCGAACCACTAGGCACCGGACACGACAAAGGCAAACCAAGCCCAGTCGACCCTGCAAAATCTTCCTCACTAACATCTGGGGACTTGTGCCAAAATTGGGAGAGCTGTCCCACAGACCAGTCAAGCAACCACCTGACATAGCCATACTCACAGAATCATACCTTTCAGCCAGACTCTTCCATCACCATCACTGGGTATGTCCTGTCCCACCGGCAGGACAGACCAGCCAGAGGTGGCGGTACAGTGATATTTAGTCAGGAGGGAGTGGCCTTGGGAGTCCTCAACATTGACTCTGGACAACATGAAATCTCATGGCATCAGGTCAAACATGGGCAAGGAAACCTTCTGCTGATTACCACCTACCGTCCTCGCTCAGCTGATGAATCAGTCCACCTCCATGTTGAGCACCACTTGGAGGAAGCATTGAGGGCACAGAATGTACACTGGGTGGGGAACTTCAATGTCCATCACCAAGAGTGGCTCGACATGGCTGCAGAGTGACAACGACTGGGAATTAAATATGCCAGGGTATTTAACAATCAGGAAGGAAGGGGAGGTGGGGTGGCTATGTTAATAAAGGAAGGAATCATTGTAATACAGAGAAATGATATTGGGACAAAGGATCAGGATAATGAAACAGTTTGGGTAGAGATAAGGAATAATAAGGGGAAAAAAACACTAGTGGGCGTAGTATATAGGCCTCCTAATAGTTGCAACTCTGCTGGAAGAAGTATTAATCAGGAAATAGTCGGGGCATGTAATAAGGGAACAGCTATAATTATGGGGGATTTTAACTATCATATTAACTGGGCAAATCAAATTGGGCAGGGCAGCCTTGAGGAAGAGTTTATTGAGTGTATTAGGGATGGATTTGTTGAGCAGTATGTAACTGATCCTACAAGGGGGCAAGCAACCTTGGACCTGGTCCTGTGTAATGAGTCAGGATTAATTAATAATGTCCTAGTTAAGGATCCCCTTGGAATGAGTGACCATAACATGGTTACATTCCATATCCAATTAGAGGGTGAGAAAGTTGGTTCTCAAACAAGCGTACTGAGCTTGAATAAAGGAGACTATGATGGTATGAGAGCAGAATTGATTAAAGTGGACTGGGAAAATAGATTAAAGGGTAAGACGGTATATGAGCAGTGGTATTCATTCAAGGAGTTACTTTACAACTTTCAAAAAATATATATTCCACTGAGGAAAAAAGGGTGTAAAAGAAATGACAGCCATCCGTGGCTAAGTAAAGAAATTAAGGATAGTATCCGACTAAAAACAAGGACATATAAGGTAGCCAAACTTAGTGGGAGGACAGAAGATTGGGAAGTCTTCAAAAGACAGCAAAAAGTAACAAAAGGATTGATTAAGAAAGGGAAGATAGATTATGAAAATAAATTAGCAAAAAATATAAAAACAGATAGCAAGAGTTTCGACAGTTATATAAAAAGAAAAAGGGTGGCTAAGGCAAACGTAGGTCCCTTAGAGGATGAGACCGGGAAATTAATGGTGGGAAACATGGAGATGGCAAAAATGCTGAACAAATATTTTGCTTCAGTCTTTACGGTAGAGGACATTAAGAATATCCCAACACTGGACAAAAAGGGGGCTCTGGGGGGGAGGAGCTAAATACGATTAAAATCACTAAGGAATTGGTACTCAGTAAATTAATGGGACTCAAGGCGGATAAATCCCCTGGACCTGATGGCTTACATCCTAGGGTCTTGAGGGAAGTGGCAGTGGGGATTGTGGATGCTTTGGTAATAATTTTCCAAAATTATCTGGACTCGGCAACGGTCCCGGCAGATTGGAAAACTGCTAATGTAACACCCTTATTTAAAAAGGGTAGTAGGCAGAAGGCTGGAAATTATAGACCAGTTAGCCTAACATCTGTGGTGGGTAAAATTTTGGAGTCTATTATTAAGGAGACAGTAGCAGAACATTTGGATAAACATAATTTAATAGGACAAAGTCAGCATGGCTTTACGAAGGGGAAGTCATGTCTGACAAATTTGCTTGAGTTCTTTGAGGATATAACGTACAGGGTGGATAAAGAGGAACCAGTGGACGTAGTGTATTTAGACTTCCAGAAGGCATTCGACAAGGTGCCACATAAAAGATTATTGCTCAAGATAAAGAATCACTGGATTGGGGGTAATGTTCTGGCATGGGTGGAGGATTGGTTATCTAACAGGAAGCAGAGAGTTGGGATAAATGGTTCATTCTCGGACTGGCAACCAGTAGCCAGTGGTGTTCCGCAGAGGTCGGTGCTGGGTCCCCAACTCTTTACAATCTATATTAACGATTTGGAGGAGGGGACCGAGTGTAACATATCAAAGTTTGCAGATGATACAAAGATGGGAGGGAAAGTGGAGAGTGAGGAGGACATAAAAAACCTGCAGGGGGCTATAGACAGGCTGGGTGAGTGGGCGGAGATTTGGCAGATGCAATACAATATTGGAAAATGTGAGGTTATGCACTTTGGCAGGAAAAATCAGAGAGCAAGTTATTATCTTAATGGCAAGAAACTGGAAAGTACTGCAGTACAAAGGGATCTGGGTGTCCTAGTGCAAGAAAATCAAAAAGTTAGTATGCAGGTGCAGCAGGTGATCAAGAAGGCCAACGGAATGTTGGCTTTTATTGCTAGGGGGATAGAATATAAAAACAGGGAGGTATTGCTGCAGTTATATAAGGTATTGGTGAGACCGCACCTGGAATACTGCATATAGTTTTGGTGTCCATACTTAAGAAAGACATACTTGCTCTCGAGGCAGTACAAAGAAGGTTCACTCGGTTAATCCCGGGGATGAGGGGGCGGACATATGAGGAGAGGTTGAGTAGATTGGGACTCTACTCATTGGAGTTCAGAAGAACGAGAGGCGATCTTATTGAAACATATAAGATTGTGAAGGGGCTTGATCGGGTGGACGCGGTAAGGATGTTCAAGGATGGGTGAAACTAGAACTAGGGAGCACAATCTTAGAATAAGGGGCTGCTCTTTCAAAACTGAGATGAGGAGGAACTTCTTCACTCAGAGGGTAGTAGGTCTGTGGAATTTGCTGCCCCAGGAAGCTGTGGAAGCTACATCATTAAATAAATTTAAAACAGAAATAGACAGTTTCCTAGAAGTAAAGGGAATTAGGGGTTACGGGGAGCGGGCAGGAAATTGGACATGAATTTAGATTTGAGGTTAGGATCAGATCAGCCATGATCTTATTGAATGGCGGAGCAGGCTCGAGGGGCCGATTGGCCTACTTCTGCTCCTATTTCTTATGTTCTTATGACAGCACCACCACTGACCGAGCTGGACGAGTCCTGAAGGACACAGCTGCCAGACGGGGCCTTCGGCAGGTGGTGAGCAAACCAACACGAGGGAAAAACCTACTTGACCTCGTCCTCACCAATCTACCTGTCGCAGATGCATCTCTCCATGACCGTAATGGTAGGAGTGACCAACGCACAGTCCTCGTGGAGATGAAGTCCCGTCTTCGCACTGAGGACACCATCCATTTAGCACGGTGATAGTGTGTGGCACTATCACCGTGCTAAATGGGATAGATTCAGAACAGATCTAGCAGCTCAAAACTGGGCATGCAAGAGGCACTGTGGGTCATCATCAGCAGCAGAATTGTATTCCAGAACAATCTGTAACCTCATGGACCGGCATATTCCTCACTCTACCGTTACCATCAAGCCAGGGGATCAACCCTGGTTCAATGAGGAGTGTAGAAGAGCATGCCAGGAGCAGCACCAGGCGTACCTAAAAATGAGGTGCCAACCTGGTGAAGCTACAACTCAGGACTACATGCATGCTGAACAGCGGAAGCAACATGCTATAGACAGAGCGAAGAGATTCCACAACCAACGGATCAGATCAAAGCTCTGCAGTCCTGCCACTTCCAGTTGTGAATGGTGGTGGACAATTAAACAACTAACGGGAGGAGGGGGCTCTGTAAACATCCCCATCCTCAATGATGGAGGAGTCCAGCACGTGAGTGCAAAAGACAAGTCTGAAGTGTTTGCAACCATCTTCAGCCAGAAGTGCCGAGTGGATGATCCATCTCGGCCTCCTCCCGAGATCCCCACCATCACAGAAGCCAGTCTTCAGTCAATTCGATTCACTCCATGTGATATCAAGAAACGGCTGAGTGCACTGGATACAGCAAAGGCTATGGGCCCCGACAACAACCCGGCTGTAGTGCTGAAGACTTGTGCTCCAGAACTAGCCGCGCCTCTAGCCAAACTGTTCCAGTACAGCTACAACACTGGCATCTACCCGACAACGTGGAAAATTGCCCAGATATGTCCTGTCCACAAAAAGCAGGACAAATCCAATCCGGCCAATTATCGCCCCATCAGCCTACTCTCAATCATCAGCAAAGTGATGGAAGGTGTCGTCGACAGTGCCATCAAGCGGCACTTACTACCAATAACCTGCTCACTGATGCTCAGTTTGGGTTCCGCCAGGACCACTCGGCTCCAGGCCTCATTACAGCCTTGGTCCAAACATGGACAAAAGTGCTGAATTCCAGAGGTGAGGTGAGAGTGACTGCCCTTGACATCAAGGCAGCATTTGACTGAGTGTGGCACCAAGGAGCTCTAGTAAAATTGAAGACAATGGGAATCAGGGGGAAAACTCTCCAGTGGCTGGAGTCATACCTAGCACAAAGGAAGATGGTACTGCTTGTTGGAGGCCAATCATCTCAGCCCCATGGACATTGCTGCAGGAGTTCCTCAGGGCAGTGTCCTAGGCCCAACCATCTTCAGCTGTTTCATCAATGACCTTCCCTCCATCATAAGGTCAGAAATGGGGATGTTCGCTGATGATTGCAGAGTGTTCAGTTCCATTCACAACCCCTCAGATAATGAAGCAGTCCGTGCCCGCATGCAGCAAGACCTGGACAACATCCAGGCTTGGGCTGATAAGCGGCAAGTAACATTCGCACCAGACAAGTGCCAGGCAATGACCATCTCCAACAAGAGAGAGTCTAACACCTCCCCTTGACATTCAACGGCATTACCATCATTGAATCCCCCACCATCAACATCCTGGGGGTCACCATTGACCAGAAACTTAACTGGACCAGCCACATAAATACCATGGCTACAAGAGCAGGTCAGAGGCTGGGTATTCTGTGGCGAGTGTCTCACCTCCTGACTCTCCAAAGCCTTTCCACCATCTACAAGGCACAAGTCAGGAGTGTGATGGAATACTCTCCACTTGTCTGGATGAGTGCAGCTCCAACAACACTCAAGAAGCTCCACACCATCCAGGACAAAGCAGCCTGCTTGATTGGCACACCATCCACCACCCTAAACATTCACTCCCTTCACCACCAGCACACAGTGGCTGCAGTGTGTGCCATCTACAGGATGCACTGCAGCAACTCGCCAAGGCTTCTTCGACAGCACCTCCCAAACCCGGACCTCTACCACCTAGAAGGACAACGGCAGCAGGCGCATGGGAACATCACCACCTGCACGTTCCCCTCCAAGTCACACACCATCCCGACTTGGAAATATATCGCTGGGTCAAAATCCTGGAACACCCTTCCTAACAGCACTGTGGGAGAACCTTCACCACACGGACTGCAGCAGTTCAAGAAGGCGGCTCACCACCACCTTCTCAAGGGCAATTAGTGATGGGCAATAAATGCTGGCCTTGCCAGTGCCGCCCAGTTCCCATGATAGAATTTTAAAAAATCTGTGCCATATTCTGTCTTTGGAGACATTCTTATGTGTCTCCATGGTCCATTTTCCTCTTGACAACAGGCCCACAAGCATCAAGCACTACACTGTACCTCGGTGGTGTTCTTTAAAGTTAAGATACTGCTTTCATGAATAGTCTTACATCGAATTACATTGAAACTACAGCACAGGGACAGGCCTTTCAGCTCAACTGTTCTATGCCGGCGTTTATGCTCCGCCCGAGCATCCTCCCTCCCTACTTCATCTAATCCTATCAGGATACCCTTGTATTCTTTTCTCCCTCACGTGTTTATCTAACTTCCCGTTAAATGCATCTATGCTATTTGCCTCAGCAACTCCTTGTGGTAGTGCGTTCCACGTTCTTACCATTCTTTGGGTAAAGAGATTTCTCCTGAATTCCCTATTGGATTCATTAGTGACTATTTTATATTTATGACTTCTAGTTTTGTACTCCCCCACAAATGGAAACATTTTCTCTACATCTACCAGTGGAAACATTTTCTCTATGTCTATGTCTTAGCAAATAAAAAGGAGAAAAGTCAGAAGAGTGCTTAATTTTTGTCATACTGCTATCACACATAAGTGATATGATACATTTTAATGCAATTTAAATAACTGTGATGTAAAGAATGCTTGCCAAACACCATGAAGACAATGTCCCTTTAAACAATTTTATCATTGTGAAGACCAGTTTTGAGTTGGTGTTAGTTGTTGCAGAGCAAAGAAGAGGCAACGGAGCTGAGCACAATATGTTTTGGTATGCCTCCTTGTTAATGTATTTAAAGGAAAAATAGTTCAGAAAGCAAAGACTGGAAGAGAAAATACAATGTGCCAAATGGCCAATATATCCATGTGCAAAAGGTTTGCATTGGCACAAACTGCATTTGTGTTCTTGTGCCACGGTGAAAATTTCATCCAACGTATTTTGAACAAGGGCCATTAACACTCAATGATAATGATAGACACTACTATAAAGTCTTAATATTAAAAAAAAACACATGTATTTATCGCAGTACATATAGAGTAGTATAATCAGCTTACTCATTATAATCTAAATAAAGCATTGCTGGCATAATGTGAGGATTATAAAATTATAATTTTTGTTTCATTATGCAAGAGAATTATGGAGTTAAACAATTGTTTTAAAAACTACTAGCAGATCCCCCATCCCATTGCTCATGATGAGTGGGAAGATACGCTGTTTTATAATAGGTAGAATTTATTCCATGTCAGGCAGAACATGAGGGCCACTGATTTACAGTAACTGAATAAGTCAAAATTCATTTTTATTAAATGTTATTCTGCTATTTTACCAGAGCTTTGGGGATTGAGTTCCATGGCTCTATCCATAATTCTGTGAAAACCATAAATGAGGACTGTAATATATATATATATATATATATATATATGTACATACACACACCATAGAATCATACAGCACAGGAGACCATTCAGCCCATTGTGCCTGTACATATATATATATTCACACACATAACTATATATGCACACACATGTGAAGTATACTTATTATATTGCTTTATCCACCTTCCTTACACCTTGGAAACATTGTGAATGGCATCTGAGCTCATCCCCTTTATGTAAATGATCCCCAGCCCAGGCTTTGGGACTAGATCAATATTGACGGCAACTGGCTGGCTGGCTGAAGTCTGCCCTACCACACTTCCAGCAGCGCAGCGGCCCATCAGGGGTCTTGGGCCTATAGTCTTCAGGATTCAGTTTATTCAAGCCTGAGATGGATAGATTTTTGGACTCTAGGAGAATCAAGGGATATGGGGATTGGGTGGGAAAGTGGAGTTGAGGTCGAAGATCAGCCATGATCTGATTGAATGGCAGAGCAGGCTCGAGGGGCCATTGGGCCTACTCCTGCTCCTATTTCTTATGTTCTTATGTAGGATGGAATTTTTTTTTTAAATGGAAAGTTCTGGCTATTGTGATATTTTCATTTAAACTTATCCTTGTATTTATTAATCATAACAACAACATTGTAGCTAATACCACATCTAAACTTATAGGTTGGAGTGTATTGTAGACTCATTACATCATAGAAATAGTTTTAGGTCAGTCAATTGACAGAAGTGCCTGAATATCTAGTGACCTATTGTGACACTGAATCTTTTCCTTATCTATGAGAAAGTACAAAAGCTCTCAGTGGAATAATCATGTCCTCAATTTCAGCGAATTCCAAAAGAATTTGGGGCAAAGAACAAATATCTATATTATTGTAAATCTTTTTATTGCTCACATTTTCAGTCCACATTATCCTTTCATCCCGTGTCACCCTTTTATAATGGACAACCCATATGTCAACATGTCACAATAGGAAACCATATGTAAACATAATGGGAAAACCCTATATCAACGTGTCAATGTATCACCATCACACTCCGTTGATGAATCAATCAAATCACTGAAAATACTTTATAAAAGAAAATTTGACCGCCATTCTTTTGCTCAGTAACTAAATTTCTAATGACCAAATAAAATTTTAAATAAAACTGAACTTCAAAAGAAATTACACATTTCACAGTAACAAAATTAAATTTATTAATTGAATTGTCTTGAGTCTTTTAATACCTTCATTAAAGTTTTTAATTTAAGGCCTCAAAAGCTTGGATCTGAACTTGATGGCCTACAAATTCAACAGCGCTGTGCCCGTTTTTCTGGCACAAAATGGGCACCTAAGCATCCAATATAGTGGGAGGGGCGCGCACGTAATGAGCGTGCGCGCCCCTCCCACATGCTGCCCGTCATATTGGTGAAGGCAGGAAAAGAGGCATCCAAAGCCTGAAACAGGCATTAGGTGCTTTGCATATGTAAATAGTGATCCTTGTACATGTTTGAGGCCCCCTATGTAAAATTGTGCCTTTTGTGAGGTAAATTTTGACGCAGATCAGAAGGGCTGAGCTGCAAAGTTCTCTGGCTCCTGGATTGCTCTTCTATCTCTTTCTCTCACAAATACACAGAAGTCAGACTGATATGATTGTCGTTTTATTCAGTCACTGATATGGTTTCATTGAGGCCCATCTGTGCCAGCTACAATATGAAATTGGCAAAACGTCACAGGTTTACATTTATCTGAGCTGTATTAAATAAATAAAAACACACAAGCCAAGCTATGGCTCACTGTTTTAACCAACAGTCCAGTTAAAGATATAAAATATAATGATTCAGTAAAAGTAATATCAATAATAATTATCTTCAAACAGTCCTTATCAACAATATCAAATAAGCAGGTTGGTGAACAAGTTTTAATAGTGTGGATCATGAAATAGAAAACTTAATAAAAGATGAAAATAGTTTCTTTAGCATTGTACTTAGTGTTACTAAAGGTTTCTACTTGGGTTGCTTAAATTAAATTAAATTGTTTAAATTTAATGGGGGCTAAATTGGGCTGCGTAGCACCCATTGTGTAGGTGCTACCTGGACTCCTAAGCCCCGAAAATGCCATCTGTGATGCGCGCGCACACTTTCAGTGTGACATGCGCAGGACGCCATATTGGTAAAGGCGTTTGTGCACGCGCACCTAACGAATGCCGGCAGCATGTAAAGTAGGGCGATTATGACCTAAATCAGTGTGCAACGCTGATTTAAAGAGATTGCTGCTATATTGAAACTCTGCATTCCAGCCAATGTATGGTCTTAACCTCGCACAACTGAACAGGTCTTAAACGGCATGGAGGACCCCCCACCCACCAGCGCTATTTAAAGGGATCATGCAGGAGTTACAGGTTCATTGCTGGATTATTGCTTCTGGCTGCTGGTGTTTTTGTACCTGTTTTTGGAGTTCTCCTATACTTGAATACTAGGATGAGTGGACATAGCCTAAAAATGAGAGCCTAGACATTCCTTGAAAGTGGGAATGGGCTGGTTAGCTGACAGGCAATAGCAAGGGGACTGGTGGAGAGGCAGGGATGGGACAGGAATGCTGTCATCTTGAGAGAAGACAGCAGGTTCATGTTCTATGGAGCCACTGCCAGTCAGTCTTGAAGTTAGGAAACACAAAGGGTGGTAGAAGTTAGGAACTCTCTTCTGCAAATGGCACTTGATGCTAGCTCAATTGTTAATTTTAAATCTGAGATTGATAGATTGTTGTTAACCAAAGATATTAAGGGATATGGGGCTAAAGCAGCTATATGGAGTTAGGTCACAGATCAGCCATGATCTCATTGAATGGCGGAACAGGCTCGAGGGGCTAAATGGCCTACTCCTGTTACTATGTTCCTGTAATAAAGTTTCAATACTCTACAGGGAGTGGGCTGGCTAGCTGACTGGCAACAGCAAGGGCACTGGCAGAGTGGCAGGGGTGGGACAGAAATGCCGTCATCCTGAGAGAGGACAGCAGGTTTATGTTCCATGGAGCCGTTGCCACTTGCTGCCTTCTGTTATGCACCACCTTCTTCTGCAAGAAAGTGGGAAGTGTGTTGGTGAGTATCATAGAATCACAGAAAATTTACAGCACAGAAGGAGGCCATTTGGCCCATCGTGTCCGCGCTGGCCGAAAGTGAGCCACCCACCCTAATCCCACTTTCCAGCACTTGGTCCATAGCCTTGTAGGTCATGGCACTTCAGTTGCACATTCAAGGTACTTTTTAAATGTGTCCCGCAAGATGTTTGGGTGATGTGGCTGACATGATTGAATAGCTGTTAGTATGCGTGACCTTTGAGTTGATGGTGTGTGGCTTGCAACAGTGGTACGTGTGAGGGTGAGATGAAGCATCTGTTTGGAAGAGTTGAGTACTGATTGAAAGAGTTTGTTGGTAGGTGGGTGATGGGGGTGTAGTGTGTGGAGCAGTGGATGAGGCTAGTGGTGCAGTTGGTAGATATGCCACTTGACAGTTGAACTCATGCACATTGACCACTCGTGTCAAATCATTGCACTTCTTCATGCACTGCATCCACATGCGAGGTGCTATACTCCTGGCATTGACCTCATTTGCTACTGCCTTGGGACCATATGTCTGGTGGGCCTTTTGCCCCCCTGCTGATATAGGATGCCCCACCTTCTGTCCACCTCTTGCACCAAGGCCTCTGGTACATCTTCAGAGAACCTTGGTGCATGCACTCTCGCAAGCCCGGTACAAACTCAGATCGACAGATTGGTGGGGTCTGACGTGCAGATTGGAGGATGTGGGATGTAGTTTTGAGAAACCTTTATTCAATATTTTAAAATAAAACAATAGTTTTTAAAGATAAGGACAAGACCGGCATCTGTGTTTTATGTGTGCAATTTCTGATCTCCATTCAGACCCATATCTTATATTTTGAAAATACAAGAGGCCTGCAAACGTTGAGCTGCCAAGTTGTTGCTCATTAAAAATTCCAGAGTTCCATCATCACCATTCTTCAATATAGTTCAAAGATTTACTTCCCATTGGACTTAAAGCACTTCCTGCATCTACAGTGCAACTCCCCTTTAAGAAGTGCAGTCTGCCTTTAAGTGGTGCTAGCCACTCCCAATATCAGGGCTCCCTGCTGGTGCGTGCAGTCACTCAACAGCGCAGGTAGCACTGGCAGCACGCAGCAATCATAACATTCATGCTGCCTGATGATTTCTATGTGCTGCCTGCATTGCAACCAACGGGTGCCGGTTAATCGCTAATTGCGCACCGCGATCCCAGTGCCCATTTTCGGGGGTTATTTATTATAACCTCCAACATGTTTAATTCAGGATTATTGTTCAGAACCTCCTGCCAAACTTAAATATTGGCACTGTACTTCCATTCTTTTTGTTGTTATTGTTGAGTTCTTGTTCAGAAACAAATAAATAATTATTAGCTGTTTGAAACATTTAGAATGCCATATACAACATATAAAAACAATGCCAAAATTTCACAGCACAACATTTCACTTGTTAAACATTGAACATGCTAAATAGGCAGTAATAGTATAATATCCCAATCCTTATAAAAACAGTGTACTATCCTCTGATCTGCCATGAGCAGTGCCATAGAAGATCCATTAGTGTATTTACAAAGCATTTAACAGCAATCTTGTTATTAGCTGATGTCACATTAGCGGATGTAAACAGTATGTCACCTGCAAATAAGTAACTTACAATTTCTCCCTTTTTTTTGTTCTTCAGCCCTCTTCCCATTCCATTCACTATCCAATGAAAGATTACGGCAGGCCACCCGTTTCCATGTCACTGCCCATACTACTGACACACTCTCCAGGCAGAGTTAGAGGCATTTCTCCCATGCAAAAGGAGAGAAAATAGCAGAAAGGAACTCATCCTTAGGCTCCTCATGTGCATCTCATAGCGGCCAAACTGATTAACAGTGCAAGGCACCTCGAGGAAGATTGCCCATCCACCCTCTTAGGTACAAATGATTGGCATGAATAAACAAATGACTGGAAAACACAGAGAGACTGACTCTTATTTAAACAAACAAAACAAATTATTTTTCTTCCACTTCAATAACAGTAGCAGTTAAATTATAGGAGTTATGGAATGCAACTCAAGTTGATTGGAATTTTTGAACTAACTGCATTCCAAAGGTTCTGACACCAGAAATACTTTACAATGAGTAATGACTTTTTTGTCCCTACTACGTATGAAGAATATGAACTTTGAGACCAGTTAAATAAAAGATACTGATGTAAACAGTGGGGTACAATTTAGATCCCTTGAATAGCAGGACTGAAAACTCACAAGTGAGTTTAGTCAGCGTCGCAGCTGGGATAAAGATTATGACCACGGGCTCTGTGTTACCCATTCCGTTTGCAACACATCTTAAGTAATTAAGATAATAAAAGCTAGATTAAATTGAAATTTTAAATGCTAACTATATTAACTTAGATTACGGAATGGTGACAAATCAATAAAACTTAATTTTCATAGCAGAATCTGTTATTAATTTTGACATCACTTCTATGAGAAGCAAGAAATATTTTACGAAAAAGTCTGACATGGCGTAAAGTATTCACGGTGGGAAAAAAGCAGTGGTTTCAATTTGCCATGTGTAGTTTCACTAATGTAGCATAAAAACATTATTTAATTCAGTTAATATAATAGCTAATGGTACTGAAAAATAGAATTTTGGCAAGTCAGATTTATATTTATATTCTGTGTTATTTTGTGTGCATGAATTCCTATAACTGGGATCACAAAGCAGGCTAATTGTAGAAACTGAGTAAATTTTTCCCCGAGGCCTGCAACTATGCTTGTTGAAAGTTTATTTACCAAAGGTGTGCAGGAAGTTTGCGTGAGAATGTCAGAGCAGATCTGATAAGAATCTAAACAAACCCTGTGAACCCAGCATTGATTTGTTTTCTTAGCCTCACCTTAACTTTACTGCCACAGACGTATTTAAAAACTGTCATGAACAAAGATCACTTTTAAAAAAAACACACCCTTGTGACTTAATTCTCCTACCTACAATAATTTAAATAAGTACACATTGTGTAATATGCAAGGTCAGGGCTAGAGTGCAAACATGAACCTTGAGACATCGGGTAATGTTCTTTAAAGATAAAGTTAAAATTTGAGACTAAATATATTTGTTTTTTTCTGTGGTATAACTGCATATAAGAAGTATTGTGCAGACATAGGTGATTGGGCTTGCTTGCTGAAATTAGTGGCCTCACAGCTGATCAAACATTTAAAATATAATGATTTTACTGTAAACTATTGCAACAACCTTCACTAAACCGTATGGTTTCAGTCAACTCTTTTGAAACCTAAGGATTGAAAAACAGACTCCCGTGAAAACAGCCTAGTTATGTGTCTTGTAAAACAAAAGAAAAATCCAAATCAATTAATATGTATATTAAAACAAATTCTAATTGTTTCCCTCCTCTCCTGAAGCTGCTGACTCACGCTGGGGTACAGCTCCATGGGTGCCAGTCACACTCTGGTGCCTTGTTCAAATAGCTACTATTCATGTGTGAGCCCTGACATTCAATACAAAAAAGTTAATTTACTCCTGTTTTTATGTTCTTCCTTTCGTTGGATCACTCCCTTCCAGGTAGGGAGGTAACTTGATTCCAGTTCTTTGTTAATATTGATCAGTCACAAAATGAGAATTTTGAAAAAGAATTCTGCAGCTCAATATAAAGAAAATATATATTTTACAAAAACAAAGGCGAGGCATTGTGGTAGAACAGCTATTGGTGTTCAAACGTGCTGTGCCACTGAGATCTGGACTGCAGGTCCGCAGCCACTCCCCACAGTGCGAGTTCTAAATCACAGCCATATCATTATGGAGAGGTACTGAGTGACAATTTACTTCCCCAGAGGCAGGAAGGTAAATTAGGAAGTAAATTTATTTATCGCAGGCAACTCTCATGAGCATGTTAATGGCCCTGACAGAGGGCTGGGACCAGTTCATGTGCCTACCTTCCTAGCCTGTGAGTGATGCATTGGGACCTAAACATTGTAAGGAAATAAAATCTATTAGAAAGCAGGGAAAATGTCATATCCTCACTCACTGTAAGTATATCAAACTACACAAATAGCAGCTCGCCCCGAATATGGGCCCAGATTAATTTCTACCCCACGGTGCTGAACACGGCAATCAGTTAATTCTGGATTGTGAAAGCTCACATAGCTGAATGAAATAGAGATGGACGTTCCAACTTCTAATTGAATCATCCCAAAACCTCAGAACTATGGAAGTCTTTCCCTTCCTCAATTTTCTTTATTTTTTGCAATCTACAATCTTTTAAAACCCAACCTTGGTGACGCTTAACCACTGCATCTTCATTTATCCCATCTTCTCTCCTACTATTTTCAAACTTGGTAATGTCCTGCACTATAAGCAGTGGCCCTTTGCTGAATTTTCCAATAATAAAAAATGTTGCGTTCTATATGTGTAAAAGTTCTTATTTAAGCTGAATCAATTTAATTTATTTAGAAGCAGTGTAGATGCAAGCATAACATTACAGAGAGCTATTAATAGATAAAGTGAATGGGCAAAACTGTGGCAAATGGATTTCAATGTACATAAGAAATAGAAGCAGAAGTAGGCCATCTGGCCCCTCGAGCCTGCTCCACCATTCGACAAGATTATGGCTGATCTTCTATCTCAATACCATTTTCCTGCACCATCCCCATATCCCCTGATGCCTTTGATATCTAGAAATCTATCGATCTCTGTTTTGAATGTACTCAATGACTGAGCCTCCACAGCCCTCTGGGGTACAGAATTCCAAAGATTCACCACCCTCTGAGTGAAGAAATTTCTCCTCATCTCAGTCCAAAATGGCCTACCCTTTATTCTGAGACAGTGACCCCTGGTTCTAGATTCCTCAGCCAGGGGAAACATCCTCCTTGCAACTACCCTGTCGAGCCCTGTAGGAATTTTGTATGTTTCAATTAGATCACCTGTCATTCTTCTAAACTCTAGAGAATACAGGCCTAGTCTACTCAATCTCTCCTCATACCACAATCCCAGGAATCAGTCTGGTGAACCTTCGTTGTACTCCTGCTATGGCAAGCATATCGTTTCTTAGGTAAGGAGACCAAAATTGTACACAATACTCCAGGTGCGGTCTCACCAAGGCCCTATATAATTGCAGTAAGACATCTTTACTCCTGTACTCAAATCCTCTTGTAATAAAGGCCAACATACCATTTGCCTTCCTAATTGCTAGCTGCAACTGCATGTTAGCTTTCAGAGACTCATGTACAAGGACACCCAGGTCCCTTTGAACATCAACATTTCCTAATCTCTCACCATTTAAAAAATACTCTACATTTCTGTTTTTCCTAACAAAGTGGATAACTTCACATTTTTCCACATTATATTCCATCTGCCATGTTCTTGCCCACTCAATTAGCCTGTCTATATCCTCTTGAAGCCTCTTTGCATCCTCCTCACAACTCACATTCCCACCTAGTTTTGTGTCATCAGCAAACTTGGAAATATTACATTTGGTCCCCTCATCCAAATCATTGATATAATTGTGAATAGCTGGGGCCCAAGCACCGATCCCTGCAGTACCCCACTGGTCACAGTCTGCCAATCTGAAAAAGACCCGTTTATTCCTACTCTCTGTTTTCTGTCTGTTAACCAATTCTCAATCCATGCCAGTATATTACCCCCAATTCCATGTGCTCTAACTTTGTTCACCAACCTCCTGTGTGGGACCTTATCGAAAGCCTTCTGAAAATCCAAATATACCACATTCACTGGTTCCCCCTTAATCTATTCTACTAGTTACATCCTCAAAGAACTCCAATAGGTTTGTCAAACATGATTTCCCTTTCATAAATCCACGTTGACTTTGTCTAATCCTATTATTATTTTCTAAGTGTCCTGTTATCACATCCTTTATAATAGATTCCAGCATTTTCCCTACCACTGATGTCAGGCTAACAGGTCTGTAGTTCCCTGTTTGCTCTCTCCCTCCTTTCTTAAATAGTGGGGTTAAATTTGCTATCCTCCAATCTGCAGGAACTGTTCCAGAATCTATAGAATTTTGGAAGATGATAACCAATGCATCCACTCTCTCTATAGCCACCTCTTTCAAAACCCTGGGATGTATCGACTTTCAGTCCCATTAATTTCTCTAGTACTTTTTTTTACTAATACTAATTTCCTTCACTTCCTCATTCTTGCCAGATCCTTGGTTCTCTAATATTTCTGGGAGGTTTTTTGTGTCTGTCTTCACGGAAGAAGGCAAAGTATTTGTCTAATTTCTCTGTCATTTCCTTATTCCCCATTATATATTCTCCCATCTCTGTCTGTAAGGGACCCACGTTTGCCTTCACCAATCTTTTCCTTTTTACATAGCTACAGAAGCTTTAACAGTCCGTTTTTATGTTTCTCGCTAGTTTACTCTCATATTCTATTTTCCCTTTCTTTATCAATTTCTTGGTCCTCCATTGCTGAATTCTAAAATGCTCCCAATTCTCAGGCTTACTGCTTTTTCTGGCAACTTTATATGCCTCTTTCTTTGATTTAATACTATCTTTAATTTCTCTTGTTAGCCACATTTGGACCACTTTTCCTGTTGGGTTTTTGTGCCTTAAAGGAATATATATTTGTTGCAAATTATGTATTAATTCTTTAAAGGCAAGTGTGGACCTAAAAAGGATAGATCAGAGTACTTTCTAAATGGTGAAAAGCTTGAAACAGTGAAGGCCCAAAGAGACTTAGGAGTCCATGTACAAAGATCATTAAAATATAATGGACAGGTACAGAAAATAATCCAAAAAGCTAATGGAATGCTGGCCTTTATATCTAGAGGACTAGAATATATGGGGGTAGAAGTTTTGCTACAGCAATACAAAGCCCTGGTTAGACCAAACCTGGAGTAGTGTGTTGAGTTCTGGGCATCGCACCTTAGGAAGAATATATTTGCCTTGAAGGGAGTGCAGCGTAGATTTACTAGAATGTTACCTGGACTCCAAGGGTTAAATTACAAGGAGAGATTACATAAACAAGGATTGTATTCCCTAGAATTAGAAGATTAAGGGTGATTTGATCAAAGTTTTCAAGATATTAAGGGGAGCTGATAGAGTAGATAGAGAGGAACTATTTCTGCTGGTAGGGGAGTCTAGGACGAGGGGACATAGCCTATTAATTAGAGCCCGGACTTTCAGGAGTGAAGTTAGGAAACACTTCTACACGCAAAGGGTGGTAGAAGTTTGGAACTCTCTTCCGCAAACAGCAGTTGATGCTAGCTCGATTGACAGATTTTTGTTAACCAAAGGTATTAAGGGTAATGGGGCTAAGGTGGGTATATGGAGTTAAGTCACAGATCAGCCATGATTTCACTTAATGGCGGAACAGGCTCAAGGGACTAAATGGCCTACTCCTGTTCCTGCATTCCTAATAAATTACATAATTCTGATATAAACAGAAGACTTAGTGGTGAGCTATAAATTACAGGTTTTAATCCATGAGAGAAAACCATGTTAACTCACTTATGAGTTATTAAGTGTTCCTGACTTGTGGAATAAATTCTGCAATTACTGTTTTAAATATGTATCCTCATTGATGAGATCCATTAAGATATTATACAGCAACAAATTTTCTATTAGCTATTTTACCAACCAGTTGTCAAAATAGACAGCCTTGATCCAAGCATGGACACAAGTGTGAATGCCAGAGGAAAGACGAGAGTAGCTTCTCTCAATGTCAAGGCAGCATTCAAATGAGTATGACACCAAGGAACCCTAGCAAAACTGAGGTTAATGGAGGCCAATGGGAAAACAGCCAGTGGTTGAAGTCATACTTGATACACAGGTAGATTGTTGAGGTTTTCAGAGGCCAATCATCACAGTCCCAGAACATTGCTACAGGAGTTCCTCAGGTCAGTGTCCTTGGTCCAACCATCTTCAGCTACTTCATCAATGTCCTTTCCTCCATCATTAGGTCAGGAGCGAGGCTGTTCACTGATGATTCCACAATGCTCAGCTCTATTTACAACTACTCTGATAATGAAGCACCCATGCCGGCCTACAACAGAACTTGGACAACATCCAGGCTTGAGCTGACAAGTGAGTGGGACATTCACATCATGTAAATGCCAGGTAATAACCATCTCTAACAAGAGAAAACCCAAACATAACCTCCTGACCTTCGATGGCACTTCCACTACTGAGCCTCCTAACATTAAAATTTTGGGAATCATCAAATACCACTGTAACAACACTATGGCTACAAGCACAGGGCTAAGACCGGACACTCAGTGATGACTGGCTCACCTCCTGCTGCCCCCAATGCTTTTCCAACACTTACAAGGCTCAAGTCAAGTGTGTGATGGAATACTCACAACACTCAAGAAGTTCAAAACTGTCAGGACAAAGCAGTTCAATTTATCAGCACCTCTTCCACCAGTGGTGCATTCTGGCTGTAGTATGAACTATCTACAGGATAGTGCAGCAATTGACCAACCTGGCTTTCACAGTACCTCCCACCCCACGACCTCAACCAGCAAGAGGAATATGTGCAGAAATTTTAGGGAAATATCATCATCTCCAAGTAACACAACATCCTGATCTGGACACATATAATCATTCCTTCATCTTTCCTGCATCAAAATCCTGGGATTCCTTACATATCAGCATCATGGTAGCAGCATCACCACAAGGACTACTGTGGTTCAAGAAGTCAGCCTACTATCACCTTCTCAGGGCAACTGGGGATGGGCAACAAAGGTGCCAGCTTCACCCATATCTCGTGAACAAATAGGAACATACAAACGTAAAAAAAAAAGTTCACCATATAATATTCTGGTAAAAACTTGGAATTAACTTAGATGATAGTTATTAAGATTATTTAATGAAAAATAGTTGCTTGTCTTCACTGTGTCAACAAATTATGGAAATGTAGCTAAACTAATCGCTTCGTTTTGCCTGTTGCAGACATTAGTTCTTACATTATCTAGCAATTCATGGCAGGGAATATGAATTTACATGGATTTACTTCTGTAATTCTATTTGTTAAAATTAACCACCTAGCATTCAAATATCACATTTCTCTAATCTGTATTTATGCCACACATTCAATTCCTTACGGTACAATGACATCGGGATAGATTATTTATTTCTCTGTTTAAAAATAATTAGTGATTTCATGCATCATCTAAAATTATGATCCTTTTATGGTCATATTAACCTTCCAAAAAAGTAAAGATCATTGAAACAGATGTCACACTAGAATGACTCAGTAGCAAGCAATGGTGTGGTCAGAATCAGCTGCTTTTCCATTGTGATATCTTGCATTATATAGTTTACGTAACAAGGAGCTTGCAAGTGCTGCTCAAATTAGTAACAGACTTATGTGCAGTATACATGCAAAATGACACAAATGAGTTTCTAAAGAGTGATGGAATGTCAACTGTATATCACTGGATATCCTTTTCTTTTATTCCATGGTAGTAAATATGGGGGGGGGGGGTGGAAGAAATAGAATAGGTTTGGTTTCTAATTTAATCAGTAATCCCCACCTCTTTCAAAGGTTTCTCAGTCAAACCTGCCAAACACCAAAATAATTTGAACCAATGCTGTTTCTTTGTTTGGTGTAAAATGATCTGATCATATATCAAAGTCAGCATTTTATAAAGTCTACTTGAGGATAATTATTAAACGCTTAACCTTTTACTCTACAAAATATATAAAAGATTTACAAGGGACCTGTAGTTTGCCGAATGACAACTACTACATCATAGGTTTTCCAACTGGGGTCCATGGATCCTAGGGAGTCCTCAAGGTCATTAGATTTCTTTGCGTCCATCACTATATTTCTGTACTCGTTGACTTATTAGCACATTGTTTCTGTACCAATAAAAATAGTTTTCTGTAATGAATGCTGTGTTTTCCTTTGGTAGCAGACACTGCCTTTCAGAATTTTTTTTTCAGAATTTAGGAAAAGGAGTTTGAGATTGTGTCAACATTCACAGGAGAGGCACAGTAGCAAAAAACTACTGAACAACATAACTTGTATATTGTGCAGCCATGATTGAGTTTTACCAGCTGCAATGTAAGTGGCATAATCTCTTTGAAAAATATACACAGAGCTAATTTACTTTTTTAATAATCTAACATTTTTAGCACAGTTTTATGGCCCAGGTTTTGGGGGGGGGGGGGGAAAGAGATATTCAATTTATGTTCGGTTGGTTTTCAAGTGTAAAATCATCAATGACCTTGTGAATTTCGGGTCATAATTTCCTGCGCCCAATCTACCCTGAAAGCAGTGGGGGCCTCTTGGATATATTAAAATTATGGTCCTGCACCTGGTTAAGGACCCCTTTGACAAATTGAACTATGGGCAAGCTGGATATGTTGGCCTAGAAATTTGGGTGCCCCCATTTTTGGGAGCGCAGAATTGGGGGGGGGGGGGCAGACCCGGGGGGCGCAGGATTGATCCCTGTGCCTAAATGGTGAGGCCCGAAGCGCACCTGATATTGGGCAGCTGAGGACAGTCAAAGGCAGCTTTCTGGTGATGTGGGTTTGAAGATGGGGCCACTGTGATGCCAGCAGTGGCCTTCAGGCCAGTGATGAAGGAGGGGGCAACTGGGTCAGGAAGGAAAATGTGGCCGGGGTGGGGGGTAGGAGCTGCGGTGGCGGGGGGGGGGGGGGGGGGGAGGAAAAAGAGGCGACGCCGATGATCGGAGGGAGCAGCAGTGACGATTGGGTTGGGGGGGGGGGGGGGTGGTGGCCAGCAGTGGCTCACGTTCTTTGAATGTGGGATCGGGTGGAACATTCCTGCTCCTCCTGGCTCCATATTCAGGTAAGTATATTTTAAAACCTGATCTTGTTGGTTGCGGCCTAACAGATGGTCTGTTCATGTAGATCTTGTTTTCCTGCATGCAGCCGGTGCTGGCTGCCTCAAGGCCACCCAATCTTGCAGTGGGGGCATATGCAAAGAGCCGAAGCCTGTTTCAGGCATGGGCACTGATGCCAATCTTTTGGCCTGTACCAATATGGCGGCCGGTGTACTTCTGTCTTGTAATGAGCATGCACTTCCTGTCCGCCATATTGGAGGCATAGCGGCCGAATTTCGAGGCCGTTAATTCTTAAACATGCCCATTAATCCTGTCACATGTTGCAGCACTATCTGCAGCCCAGGACCAGGTCATACACATCATTGCCTATAGCTCTGAAGGTAAGTGTGGCCCTGAATTTCTAATGCTCAGGGTCATCCCAGGCTGCAACAGGTGACATTAGCAACATGTTTAGTTGCTGTGTGTTGCTGCATCAAGCAGGTGACGGATGCGCTTCTCACTAAGTGCAATGAATTCATCAGGATTCCCCATGGAGGCAGCAAAGCAAGAAGAGTGAGATCTGGGCTTCACCAGAATACTAGGCTTCTTATATACAGGGCATCGTTGACTGTATCCACATAGCCTTGCGGCTCCATATGAGGACTCCGTAACTATTATTAAACAGGAAGGACTTCCTTTCACTCAATGTGCAGCTCATGTGCAATGACAGGAATCGCATCATGGAGGTTTGTGCTGGCTTTCTGGCAGAAGTCATGATGCCTTTTTCCTGTGCCAGTCCTCAGTCCCCCCTCTGTTCCATCCAGACCATTGGGTGTCAGGCTGGCTGCTTGGAGACAAGGGTTCATGACACCTCTCTGGAACCTGAACACAGATGCTGAGGTTCACGACAATGAGAGACAGGCCTCTACCAGAGCTCTGATTGAGCAAACGACTGGCATTCTCAAATGGAGGTTCCACTGCCTGGATAGGACTAGAGGCGTTCTACAGTAGAGTTCTGAGCGATTCTCTAGATTTGTCGTGGTATGTTGCATGCTCCATAACTTTGCCCTGCAAAGGGGCAACCCTTTTGCTGCCCGTTGGGAACTGCACCTCCTTCCTTCTGCTCACCTTCTCAGTCAGAACCTCCAGAGCAGTGTCTGCGAATCAGGAGGGGCCTTTGTTGCACTTACCGTAGCTGCCATTTGCACTGCACAGCACTGATTCAGTTAAATAAAGGCAAAGTGCAATTCTAATTTAAGAGGTGTAGGCTGCCTTTAAGTGGCAGCACTGACGCCCGATTTCCCGCCGCCCAATCGGTGAGCTGCCAATAAACAGCACGAGCAGTGCTGGCAGCTTGCCAATCTTAATCAAATGAGGCTACACGGCAATTTTTCACGTCTCTCCCTGACATCATCGCTCATTCTGATCGTAAAGCCCATTTTATGCCAGTTGTCGGCACTAGTTGAATTTCACCTCTGTGCCAAACAATGGAGGTGAAATTCAACTTGTGCCCAAACCGGGCACAAAGTCAGTGGAGCAATCGTTGTGCATGCCGGCCTAAGGTCTGAGCCAAATTCAGCTTAGGGCCTCATTTAAGTGCTGCCAGTAAGCTGTGGGAGACAAACGGGCACCCCGCTGCAGCTTGCTGGTTGGGTGGCTGAGAAATCCTCCAATGTCTAGGAGGGTGGGGGAGTGGGGCCTCAAATGCGCTGCCAGTGGGCCGGAGTTTTTTTTGTGGGCCCAGGAGGCGCACTCCTACTTCTCCAGGGTCCACAGAAACAAAAACTGAAGATTTTGTGGGCCTTTTTTTGAGCAGCCTCCAGTGCTATATTTAAGGACCGCTGGTTCAGCCACTCTAAGCCTGGTACAACCAGGTGGATTGTGTGCGGCTCACCCTCCGCCCATTTGAACCTGAAGTTTGCAATCACTGTCATAGAACCAGCATAGGACCCCCATTTGCATATTTAAGCAGGCTGCTCGCTCATTTACAAGCCCATCTAAATATTATACCAGATGGGTCCTGGGCATCAAAAGGGCAATCGAGGTGCTTCTCAAATTTTCAACTGCTGGCTACATGTTTTTCAGATGCAAAACAGGTCTGTCAAGTTCTGACAAGTGGAGTGAGGACTACCTGAGCAAGCAGTTTTATACCACTTCAGTTTTGCACCAGCTTTTGTGCATTAGGAATTTTAACCATTTTTTAGCATTAGCAAAGAGCTGACTGTCCCATCGCTTCTTCGCTATCATTAAAAGTGCAACTGATGGTTGGATGCCAGTGAGTTTGCCTGACCAAACAATTATTTGGGGCCAGCTACACATCTCTTTAAGCACGTACTAGTCTCTGGTGCCTGTAGCTTTGCAACAACATTGGCTATCTTTGGCTGGATAGCCTTTGGGGATCTGTGCACGTTTGGTGTTCTCAAGATGTTGTCAGTCAGTTTCAAGCTGAAACAGGTTGAAGGGTAAAGTCATATTGAAAATGCCATAAAATTCTAGCAGCCATTTTACCTTTCCTCATTATTATTATGAAATCACATACTTAAAGTTGACATAAATCTAAGTATGGAACAGCTTTATAGTACTCTGTTTAAAGAAGCAAATAAAGCTTAGTTGGGGAAAAGAATTCGAATTGAAAAATATAGTATGACTGGTGCATGATTAATTTGAAAAACATTCTAATAACTACTCAGCAGAGGCTTAAACCACCAATATAAATTCAACATGTATACTGTACAAAAAAGTTAATCATCAACAAAGCATGTCTGCAATTATCGTTTTATTTCCTTACAGTCAGATGCTACCAGCCCCAGCTTAAAGGGCCAAGGAATTTGTGCCATGCACTTTTCCATGACTGGTACCAGTACTTTTCTGTCACTGGTAAAGCTCGGGGAACAACTGAATCAAGGCAAGCTGGACTGTCAGATTTATTTCCTCTTCCAAATTAACTTAAGAAAAATCCATTCAAATGAAGTGGGTGAATGTGAGTGACAGTTAATTGTGGAATTTGAACTTTCAACCTTCTGACTAAGAGCCACATGTCCGATCACTTGACTTAATGCGACTCATTGGCTGCTGCTTTTCTCATTAAATATTTTAAGATATCCATTTTTGAAGATCATAAAAGGAAATTTGGAAAATTACATTTGCTGCTTTAAACAGAGTACTAGAAGAGCTGTTCCACACTAACTAAATAAATGAAAAAAGATTTGCAAACATTACAATAATGTCTATACTTCAAAAGTACTTCATTGGCTGTAAAGCGCTTTGGGACAGCCCGAGGTTGTGAAAGGTTCTATATAAATGTAAGTCTTTCTTTTCTTTATTTATCTATTACCTCACAACAACTCTCATAACATCTCAACAGCTTCGCACAATAAATTGAAGAATTTAAATATCTGTTATGAGCAATTACAAAAGATTTAATAAATTACAGATCTAAAATTTATGTGGAACAGTAATTACAATATTGAAACCTGTTTTACTATTTGCTCTACAAACTACTACTGACAATATTTCTCATTTGCATCATTTTCATATATTTCCCTTGTACTGTACATCAGACTGTTCTTCCATAAAAAAATTGTAAACAATTTTACAACACCACTCCATAAAAAAAGATTAGAAGTTTACAACATGGAAACAGGCCCTTCGGCCCAACATGTCCATGTCGCCCAGTTTATACCACTAAGCTAGTCCCAATTGCCTGCACTTGGCCCATATCCCTCTATACCCATCTTACCCATGTAGCTGTCCAAATGCTTTTTAAAAGACAAAATTGTACCCGCCTCTACTACTGCCTCTGGCAGCTCGATAGAATCATAGATCATACAGATTTCAAAATAATTGAATGAAATTATTTACTGAATTGTTGCAAAGTGGTAAGACCACACCAGACTACTTTTGCCTGATCAGAATGCCCAGAAACAAACCAATGTTTATTGCTCCTTCCAACCTGTTTTCTGGAGTGCAGACTCTCTATTCCAAAATAACTGTACAGAATCCAGACTATACAAACAGATTATATTGGGATTTCAAATGAAAGCCACAATTCCTCACTGAAACTTGTTGAGAATTTATATGTACTACTATGTCTTGTACTGGCAAAGATCCAACCCCCAAAACAGAAAGGCACTGGATTTATCACAGCTGTATGTGAATGCTTCCAATACTGCATCAGTCTTCTCCAATTTACACAATCTGAGTTCTACAGTAACTAAAGAATATTAACCTCTTCACTGACCCAAATCTACGATACAAATAAATAAATAAAATGACTGTACAGCATGAACCTATATTTTTATTTGTCTTGCTTTTGCTTCTAGTTTGGCAAACTTTGCTTTACAATTATGTGACTTTTTTGTGAAAGAGGTGTACATAAATAAGATGCAATTCAACAAATATGCAAGTAAAAAACTTAACTTGCTAGTAATTAACAGTACCTAGCACCATAGTTTCTAATTTATTTACACAAATAAGGAGATCTTCTGATTCTACATCTGGAATTTAGGAACTTCTTTCATAAAGGGAGAGTGGAAGAGAAGGAGGAAGTTGGAAATGTACAGCATAGGGCAAACAGGACTAATTTTAGGTTTTAACATTAAAGTTATGTTGGCAGCCTACAACATTCACTCCAATAGGAATTCTAGATATTAGAAATAACATTTTAGTTTTACTCTCTGCTCTCAAAGGCTACTTTCATTATCTTTCAATTTAAAATAAGTACTCAAAATGCTCAGCCGAGTCAAAAGATTTTATGGCCAGCGATTTTTCAAATTTTATGGAAAATTCCAGAACAGGAATGTTTCCTAGAGCTCAAGTATTGCACTGAGATTTTCTGCATAATTACACTTGGCCAGTGAATGAGTTAATTATCTGCAGTAAAACCCAATGGTCCCAGAAACTGTTAGCTGAGATTCAGTTAGAAATAAAGCTTGTGTTGGGTTAATTATCACCGTGTATGGAGCATTATTATATATTCAAAACAAATGCACATATAGTGGATGTATTTTCAGTTCCTATCAAAGTTAATTTCATTTCTCATTTTGATCATGGAACATCCAGAATGAAACTGAGTTTGTGTTACATTCTTCATTGAGCAGGGGGGAGGTCGGGGTGGGGGGGGGGGTGGGGGGAGGGAGGGGTTGTGACGGGACTGAAGAGGAAAAATGATGACTGGGCAAGAGGAATTCAAGCTAAAATATCACTCTGAACTTTCAAATGTTAGCAAGAGTTAAACAAAATATCCAGTTTTTGACAACAGGTTTTCCTTTTGCCAGGATAAAATGTAATCAAAATGTGTTCTTCTTCATAATAGTTGTATATACCCACATTAACAAAAAAATTTACTTCTCATTAATGTGAGCATTTCCATTTCACTGGTGTCAAGCACAGTGCACAGTCAAATCATGAAATTCTCAAAGGCTCAACTGGCAGGAGATTTCAGTAATGCTGGGTCTGGTTACATAGAAAATTTACGGCACAGAAGGAGGCCATTCGGCCCATCATGTCCGTGCCAGCTGAGAAACGAGCCACCCAGCCTAATCCCGCTTTCCCGCATTTGGTCCGTAGCCCTGCAGGTCACGGCTCTTCAGGTGCACATCCAGGTATTTTCTTTAAATGAGTTGAGGGTTTCTGCCTCCACCACTCTCTCAGGCAATGAGTTCCAGACCCCCACCACCCTCTGGGTGAAAAAAATAATCCTCATTTCTGCTCTAATCCTTCTACCAATCACTTTAAATCTATGCCCCCTGGTTATTGACCCCTCCGCTAAGGGAAATAGGTCCTTCTTATCCACTTTATCTAGGCCCCTCATAATTTTGTACACCTCAATCAAATCACCTCTCAGCCTCCTCTGTTCCAAGGAAAACAGCCCCAGCCTATCCAATCTGTCATCATAGCTAAAATTCTCCAGTCCTGGCAACATCCTCGTAAATCTCCTCTGCACCCTCTCTAGTGCAATTACATCCTTCCTGTAATGTGGTTACCAGAACTGTGTGCACTACTCAAGCTGTGGCCTAATTAATGTTTTATACAGTTCCAGCATAACATCCCTGCTTTTATATTCTATGCCTTGGCTAATACATTAGCCTATTCACCTCTTAAGGCCTCTTAAGCAATATTTACTCCATCCCTTCCTAAAGCCATGTCTAGAATATTCAGCCCCTCGATCCTGCAGAAAGATAACTACTTGGACAATTAGTGGTTGGTGATATGAACATGATCCAACCAATGTAAGCATCACCATCGGATATTGGGAAAATGATTCAACTACTCAACCAGTCCCACCTAGCTTTTCCAAAGAAGGAGTATAACCAGACTAAAACATGATGATGGTCTTAGGATGGGGAGGCCAATGTTTCGCACTCAAAGAGAAGTGGCGTCACGACTCTAGATGAAAAGACGTAGATTGAGAGAAACAAGAAAATCTCCAAATTGATCTGCAAAGCTAATGAAATGTAGCCATCACCACTCAACAACACTACCAACAACTTTCATTTACTTAGCACCTTTAACGTCGTAAAATGTCCCAAGGTGCTTCACAGGAGTGATTATCAAACAAAATTTGACACCGAGCCACATAAAGAGGGATTAGGTGACCAAAAGCTTGGTCAAAGAGTTAGGTTGTGAGGAGCATATTAAAGGAGGAAAGAAAGGCAGAGAGGTTTAGGGAGGGAATTCCAAAGCTTAGGGCCTAGGCAGCTGAAGGCACGGCCGCCAATGGTGGAGCGATTAAAATTGGGGATGCGCAAGAGGCAAGAATTGGAGGGGCGTGGGGGAGGGGGGAGCGTTGTAGGGCTGGAGGAAGTTAGAGAGATAGGGAGGGGCGCGGCCATGGAAGGATTTGAAAAGAAGAATGAGAATTTTAACATCAAGGCGTTCCCGAATGGGAACCAATGTAGGTCAGCAACCACAGGGGCAATGGGACAACGGGACTTGGTGCGAGTTAGAATACGGGCAGCAGAGTTTTGGGTGAGTTCAAGTTTATGGAGGGTGGAAGATGGGAGGCCAGCCAAGAGGGCATTGGAATAGTCAAGTCTAGAGGTAACAAAGGCAAGGATGAGGGTTTCAGCAGCAGATGAGCTGAGGCAGGGGCAGAGATGGGCGATGTTGCAGAGGTGGAAGTAGGCGGTCTTGGTGACGGAGCGGATACGTGGTCGGAAGCTAATCTCAGGGCCAAATACAGAAAGTGATCTCTGCCGCCTGACCAGAGTCACAGGTGAGCATAGTTTACATTGGGAACTCCCCAATCCTCTCAATGAACAGTCCATCATTCATGATAATAGTGGTGATGGGAAGATATCTCATTCTATGGCCAACTCCAGTTACTTCAGGAACATACCCAGGAATTGAACAAAATTCTATAATATCTACACTTCAAAGATACTTCAGATGGTCACCAACGTCCTTGTGAACCATATGGTCAAAAAAGGTATGAGCATTCGGTCCTAAACTCCAAAAATAAGGAGGAGAATCCACAGATATGGATATTTGACTGTGTCATAGACCAGTTTGATAAAGCAGAAGTGGAGAGAATTGGATCCTTACAGGACTACATTGGCCTGAACACACATTGACACCTGAAGCCACTACTCAACACATTAGCCAAGCAATTCTGGTTAGTAACATTCCTAGTATTCTGAGAATAGAGATGTCCCCATAATTTATTAAAATCCTATTTTGGGGCCAAAGTTGCTTCTGCATCAACAGCTTCCCTGAAATCTCTCCCATTTCTCACCAGCATCTGGAATGGGTGGGGATAGAAGGCCTTGAAATTAGATTCTCTAATTATTTTCAGTTAGTCAAGGTCAAGGAACTTTTCTTTTGCTGTGTGCGCCAATTAGAATACACTTGGATTGAGTGATCGCTGGTCGGGAAGCTCGTTCCACTGCCGACTACTGAAACGGACCAGGGTTCACATACTACCAGCACAAAGGTCAGGAGGTGTTCTTGCTTGATTGCAGTTTATGTGCGCACACGCAAAGTACCACATTTGAAGAATGTGACAATGAATACTTTGTCTCATGAAGAAATGTTTTGAAATAGAGAATAAAAATATTCCAATAGAAGTAATAAAACAATTCTATTCCAGGTGTACAAATTAGAATTTGTCTACATGCCTCTTTTCTAAAACCTGTTAAGTCAATTTCTGTATTCCAGTGTGGCACAAATCAGTATCCATTTACCTATCTATTCAAGAATCAAAAGCAATCAACGTTACAGTAAATCAGACTAAATAGATGCCCCCATTCGGATTAATTTAGGCTATGACTTTTGAAAGAATGAATGAATCTTAGACGTTCTTTTCACATTCAGGCTGCATAAATGTAAAATGGATCTTATAAATAGTTCACCCATAACATCGCTGTCCATTGTCTTAGGTATTCACTTATTGCTGGATGTTCTAAATAACAGAGATCAGACAGCAGGTCCCAGCACATCACAGATCGAACATCAGAACAGAGATCGAACAGCAGGTCCCAGTACATCACTCCCGCGGTTCACGGCTCTCCGGGCCTGGACCTCCCACGAGCAGGTCTTTTGGTCACTAGGCAAAGGCGTTATGCCTTTAGTACCTAATGTCATTAACAATGACGCTGTCAATTTAATGATTGGCATGTCAGAGCATGAGGATCTGCTGGGGTGCCCTTGCATTTGTTATATTATTGAATTAGATACCCTGGAATTTGCTACGGCATTTTACAAAGGTGCTGTAATATGCACCAATAGGGAGATTTTTTACCCATCTCATAGTACTGAAGCAAATTTTTGTTTTTGGATAGGTTCTTCACGGATGAAAATCAAGATTCTGAGGACCACTGAAGGGACCAATATGGAAAGGCAACTCACAGATAAACCTCTGTCTTAAGAAATGGAGCCTCGAAGATCTACTCAATAACCATACTTGGACTGGAATTACTAACACCAAAATGGAGCTTCCATACAGAGTTGGTGAGGACGTTGGCCAATTTGCTGTTACTTGGTAGTTATGGACAGCACGTACCATGTGGAAATCAAATATTTAGTACATGTGGATAGGTTTAATGGCAGCAATTAAATGAAATTTAATAAATGCAAGAACTGTACAGATACATAAAGAAACATTATTATGCTAAATAAATCAAATACAGAAATTATACTACAGATGAATGTGAAAATGAATAAAAGTTAAATTGGCCAGCATTGACTGCTGAATTTATACTTGTGTATGCACATTGGGTTTTACACAGATTGACTGCCAAGCAAGAATGGCAAGCATTTTGTAATCTGACCTTTGATCAGGGAAATTATTCAATTTATTTAACTAATTCAATGAACTTTCACTGAATGTGCAAAATATTTCTACCTTACTGCAAAGAAAGCAAGTTACCACTTGTCAATTTTTCAATACTAAACGTTAAAAATGTATGAACAGCACAAATTATTTTTTTCATTAATGATTACTATATGCAGCACAGGGTCAGCTTACAAAAAGGGAACATTTTAAAATACCTTTGTTTTAAAATAATATTTTGAACATTTAACATGTCATTGAACTGCAATACGCTATTTTTTTAATCCTGAAATCATTGCTGGGTATAATGTGATATCCACCCCACGCTCTTTAAATGAAATATTTCCATACATACCGATGTCACTGTCGGTTTTATGTTACAAGTTGTTAAAACAGAACTAAACAAACAACAATAGAGAAGGCATACTTTTTATTACATCACTCATTTTTCTCTCCATTTACCAATTGTGAACGTTTTTCAGTTGTTTCTTGTTCATCTGATTGAGCATATGGGGCTCACCTATGTAGGCCTTAGCAGTTGCTATATCTTTTTACCCACTTAACATTACAGGTAAAAAAATGTCACTGTGATTGAACGGTTTCTGTGTTAAGTTTATCTCTGCAACATGATGCGTATTTAGTAATAAAGCTAATGTGATTGAGTGGGGTGTCTAGAAGATTATTTTACATAGTACTCTAATTACATAATTCACCCTTAGCAGGAAATATAACATTAATAGAATCTGGAGGCCAAAATAATCAGCAGAGTGGTCTTTTCCAAAGCAAAAAAGCTGAGCAACATTCACCTTCATGATTGTTAAAATCAAGAGACATACCAGTAGAAACAATGGACTGAGTGACAAGACATCATCAATGATGTATATCCGAGTGGTTCTGTGCAGGGTATTTGCTCCAAGGGTGCCTGGGAGAGATGCTATAAAGGGGCACCACACAAGTTATTGCACATAGTTTTGAAAACTCAGAAATGCTGAGTTAAGGAGGTATGATTTTCCCTGCTAAAAACGATCCAGTTTGGAGACTGCCTTATTCCATATGTTCACAATTCATCCTGTAAACCAACTAAATCTATGCTGTCTGTTCGCCTTCTCTCTTCTGAGTTTGTCATGACTTCGTCATAGAGGAGTTTGCTTCAACAAAGTTTACAGGATTAAAAGTTACAATAATCACAGCAGAAGGAATGTATTGTCATTTTCACGCCTTGAAAAAACTTTTTTTTCTGGTTAAAGTAAGGAGTGCAAAATACTCCATTTATTTCAGACTTTTCTTCTGCAAGGGAAGGACTATATTATTCTTGGGAATATCTAGCAGTAGCGATATTGGATAGGATAAAAATAGATAAAGAGGAGGTCCTTAAAAGATTGGCAGTACTCAAAGTAGAAAAGTCACCTGTCCAGATGGAATGCAAATATGTTACTAAGGAAAGTAAGGGTGGAAATTGCAGAGACTCTGGCCACAATCTTCCAATCCTTCTTAGATATGGGGTGGTGCCAGAGGACTGGAGGATTGCAAATGTTACAGCGGTGTTCAAAACACGGGAGAGGGATAAACCCGGCAATCATAGGCCAGTCAGCCTAACGTCGGTGGTGGGGAAACTTTTAGAGATAATAATCCCGGACAAATAAATTGGCACTTGGAACAGTATGGGCTAATAAATGAAAGTCAGCACGGATTTGTTAAAGGAAAATCGTGTTGGCCCAACTTGATTGAGTTCTTTGATGAAGTAACGGAGAGGGTTGATGAGGATAGTGTGGTTGATGTTGTGTATATGGACTTTCAAAAAGGCATTTGATAAAGTACCACATAATAATTAAAGCCCATCGGATTAAAGGGACAGTGGCAGCAAAGATACAAAATCGGCTGGGGGACAGAGAGCAGAGAGTGGTGGTAAACGATTGGTTTTCAGACTGGAGGGAAGTATACAGTGGTGTTCCCCAGGAGTCAGTATTAAGACCTCTGCTCTTTTTGATATATATAAAAATGACCTGGACTTGGGTATAGAGGGTATAATTTCAAAATTTGCAGATGACACGAAACTCAGAAATGTAATAAACAATGTGGAGGATAGTAACAGACTTCAGAAGGACATGGACGGACTGGTAAAATGGGCAGACATGTGGCAGATGAAATTTAACGCAGAGAAGTGTGAAGTGATGCATTTTGGTAGGAAGAATGAGGAGAGGCAATATAAACTAAATGGTACAATTTAAAGGGGGTGCAGGAACAGAGAGACCTGGGTGCACATACATAAATCTTTGAAGGTGGCAGGACAAATTGAGAAGGCTCTTAAAAAAATCATATGGGATCCTGGGCTTTATTAAGAGGCACAGAGTACAAAAGCAAGGAAGTTATGCTTTATAAAATACTGGTTAGGCCTCAGCTGGAGAATTTTATTCAAGTCTGGGCACCACACTTTAGGAAGGATGTCAAGGCCTTAGAAAGGGTGCAGAAGGGTGAGATTTTATCTCATCGAAACATATAAAATTCTAACAGGACGAGACAGACCAGATGCAGGGAGGATGTTCCCAATGGCTTGGGAGTCCAGAACCAGGGGTCACAGTCTCAGGATACGGAGTATGCCATTTAGAACCGAGATGAGGAGAAATTTCTTCACTCAGAGGGTGGTGAATCTGTGGAATTCTCTATCTCAGAAGGCAGTGGAGGCCAAGTCATTAGATGTATTCAAGAAGGAGATAGATATATTTCTTAATGCTAAAGGGATCAAGGGATATGGGAAAAAAGCAGGAACAGGGTACTGAGTTCGACGATCAGCCATGATCATTTTGAATGCCGGAGCAGGCCCGAAGGGCCGTATGGCCTACTCTTGCTCCTATTTTCCATGTTTCTATGTTTAAGAGATTTACTAGATTGGTGCCAGGATGATGGACTTCAGTTATGTGAAGAGACTGGAGGAGCTGGGGTCGTTCTCCTTAGAATAGAGGTTAAGGGGAGATTTAATAGAGGTGTTCAAAATCATGAACGTGGTTTCCAGTGGCAGAAGGGTCGGTAACCAAAGGGAACAGATTTAAGGTGATCGGCAAAAGAGCCAGAGGCGACACGAGGAAACATTTTTTTACGCAGCGAGTTGTAATGGTCTGGAATGCAGTGCCTGAAAGTGTGGTGGAAGCAGATTCAATAGTAACTTTGAAAAGGGAATTGAATACTTGAAGGGAAAAAAAATTGCAAGCCTATGGGAAAAGGGCAGGGAAATGGGACTGATTGGTTGGCTCTTTCAAAGAGCCGGCACAGGCACGATGGGCCAAATGCCCTCCTCCTGTGTTGTACTTACTTTGATACAATGATCTCTGATTGTTAGCTATTTTTGTCCTGATACTTGTCCTTATTGGTACAACTTCCTTGGCATCACATCAAGTATCAGGTCAAAAACAGCTGACAATCAGAGATCATAGTATCAAAGTAAGTACAACACAGCACAGGAGGGCGGCATTCGGCCCATCATGTGTGTGCCAGCTCTTTGAAAGAGCCACCCAATCAGTCCCATTTCCCTGCTCTTTCCCCATAGCCTTGCAAATTTCTTCCCTTCAAGTACTTATCCAATTCCCTTTAGAAGGTTGCTATTGAATCTGCTTCCACCATCCTTTCAGGCAGCACATTCCGGATCGTAACAACTCGCTGCGTAAAAATATATCTCCTCATTTCCCCCTGGATTTTTTGCCAATCATCTCAAAATCTTGTGTCATCTACTTATATCATCTATGTTAGCAGACACACAATTGTACCAATAAGGACAATCCCTATAATGTCAAGACATTTAGTGCATTGAGGGAAAACTAACTTCAATCAAAATCTCATGAAAATATACAGTAGCAATTGTAAAGTCTTCACTCCATCAGTAGAAGAGTTCCAAACAAGTAACCTCTCTAATTCAATCCCCTAATAGGTAACATTAAACACAATTTCAGAAATAGGTAACATTAAACACAATTTCAGAAACACAATTTCAGACAAAGGCACGACGGAAAAAAATACACTTCTTCAATTCCAAACAAAAGGGAGTTAATAAATAAGTGTTTATACTTAAAGAAGAAAGAAAAACTAAGGATACTTCCTGCAAAAAAAAGTTAACAAATTCCCCCTCACTTGATATATCCTACCCAAAAGATCATTTCTATGCTGTTTTCTTCTTGGAGACCTGCCATTTTGAGCTTCCACTCCCTTCCCAAGCCATTTGAGGAATCCTCCTGTCCTTCTTTGTTCCTTTAAACATTAACATTTTCTGCCTTGTGCCATAACATATGTTATAATATTACTATTGAATTTTTTGCTAATTCATTACATTTCACTTAACATACTTTATTTGCCCAAGCAGTACTATTTTCCTTGCAGCTAATACTTCCATTTTGTCCGATAACACTCATATAAGTGAGAGATTACATTGTCAATGAGTACGTCGCTTCTCGATTTTTGGAACCCAGTGTCTGTAACACAAGTAAACCCAAATTCCATGTATAGCATGGACTGGATTCAAAAAAAAAGCTCCCACTACTGAGCTCTAACATGAGTTCAGAAAACCACTGCTACTACAACATTGTTTTCCTTCTATTTTTAGGAAGAGTTTGGGGTAGCTTCAACCTAGTTCCCAGTAGGCATGAACCCCAACACAAAACTGCTCAAAACTGGGCACTAATTGACAGGGTCATTTAAAGGGCCTGTGAAGAGGCGTTGGTGTGTGGTAGGATTTGCACAAGGTGCTCTTGTGAGGATTGGGTAGAAGAAGCTCTACCTTGCATCTAACCTGTAGTGTATCTGACATGTGATTGCTTGATATTAATAAAACTGGAGACAAACATTCCATTTGATAAATTAATATAAATCATGATTGAATTACTATTAAAGTTAAGTCCGTGGCACCTCATAAGATTTACTGTTAATCTGTATATATAAATAAAAGTCTTGTATCAACCACATGTTGAAACCATTAAGCATGCAAAACTTATGATACACTTGCACCTGACTGGCTCAAATATCATTCACAAAACTTTAACAATTCACCACTGAACAGTAGGAATTCTACTAATGAGCAAGTAGAAAGCAGGTATGAAAAATACCAATTAAAAATCAGCAATCAGTAAATATCTACTAATAAAACAACGAGAAGGGAAAGCACAATACAACATCTATTATATATTAAAAATGTGAGGGACCTCAGGAATGCAAAGGCACCATGCCTATAGATAAACATAATGGCCCAGAAATTGCTGGGAAAATAACGGCGAGTTTAATGCGCATGCCGTTATTAGTGTGTAAATCGCCCAGCAATTTGTGGAGAGGAAGAGATACCCTGTGAGTTGCGAATCGCCACAAATTTCTGGACGATTTGCTCTGCTGTCAGCCTCGTGGAACGGCAGCTTGCTGTCAACCTCCCCGTGAGTTTCAGGAAATTTCGCATTTGCACAGTAAATACGCATTAAACTCGAAGCAGAAAGTTAGGGCTGGTACTTAACAGTGTAAGGACCCTTTTAATGACAAGATTTATGTTCCTGCAATGCCACTCAACCTCTCTGGCCCAGAAACATTTGAAACTGTGGAGTCTCATTCCTGCAGGTAGTAAATTGCTCTTAGAGATTTTTAAAAAATATTACTTTTTTTTCTTCCTTTTCGTCTCTTTTTTTTTCTCTCTCTCTTAATCCAATCTTTCTTTCCCTCTATTTCTCTTTCTGTACCTAATTTGACTCTAATTCACCTTATTTCCTTCTCTGTTGTTCCTCTGTTTCTTTCTCTATCCTTAATTCTCATTGGTTAAGGAGATAGACTATTGGTCCAGTCATTCACCAAGATCCCAGATACCCCGTTGCGATTGATGCACTGTTATCAGCTCGCACTTCCAGCAATTTGTGGTGCCAAAAAAATTTCGAGCTGACGGGTGAGGGAAAAAGTCTAACTAAAGGGCACACCGTGAGATGCCCCACTCCAGCAAATTCCAGCCCACACTGTTAGGTGAATAATTGAGAACTTATGGGGAAAGCACCTAACATGACGTGACCGCCTCCCAACTGTACCCTCAATGATCCTCAGGTGCTCCTTTCTGAAATAGTCACGATTGCAGTCGCCTAGGAACCGGCCAACAGACAATACTCAAAAACAACCTGTGTGGTCTGAAATTGATAGCTGTTAACTTAGAGGGGGGAAACAGTTGTCAAAATGAATGCGCCCTTCTGGGAATATGTCCACGAATTTTGTAAAGCCAGCCTTCAGAAATTAGAGGTAATGAAAACAGGATTAATGTCCACCGAAAATACAACTATTGCTCACGTGGAAACAAGAACGAAGACAGAGGGCCGTTCAGAATCACGAGAACTGGAATATATTGCGCAAACCGAAGTGACTGACAAGTGGTTTTTGAGCTGAAGTGGTAATCGCGGTGAAGCGCTGCCAAATAGCTCTGGGGCTGGAGAAGGAGAAGTGATTAGTGTGGGGAAGTGCAACAGTAAGGAAACTGAGGTACAAAAGAACACTGGAAGTCTGTTGCTTAACCCCTCTCCCCAATCACCAGGAATCACAGCAGCCCAGCACCTCAAACTCAGTTGAAATTGACTCAAGGGAAACTCAAGAGAAAACCAGACCTTCTCCTGTACTTTGTCTAAACCTCCTCACATCAAAACCTGAATTCAAGGCAACAGAAATCTCTCTGCTCCTCCCACTAAGCATCAAATCATAAATCCCTAAGCAAACAAATATTCAACACTGAATCCCTGCCCTCTCAGTGAGCATCGGTTTTGTGAGCACACAACAAAGTAACATTCACACCACCAACAATCTCTGGATGGCACAATAAAGTACCATACAACCCTGAGCACCAAAGTACCAGCGTCCCTATGGAGCAGGAATACTAGCAGCAAACCTCAGCCCCACATTGGTTTTTCCCCACAGCCCCTTCTCTCCCTTTCCATACTTCTTCTCCTGCTTCCTCATCTTCCTTCTCTCCTCCTCCCTTACCTCTCCATTTATCCTCCTCCCATCCCCATCATCCTCCACCCCACACTCTTCACCCTCCATTCCTCTCTCTCTCTTTACCCTCCTCATCCCGTTCCCTCCCCATCATCCTCCACCCCACACTCTTCATCCTCCATTCCTCACTCTCTCTTTACCCTCCTCATCCCGTTCCCTCCCCATCATCCTCCACCCCACACTCTTCACCCTCCATTCCTCTCTCTTTCTCTCTCTTTACCCTCCTCATCCCATTCCCTCCCCTCCCTCCCTACTCTCCTCACTCATCATCCTCCTCCCCCATTCCCCCATACTCTCTCCCCTCCTGGTACAATTTTGAGCTGGTGTGTCTATCACTGTTGCATTGCACTAGGGAAGTAGAGACAGATAGCAGTTTGGCTGGAACACCCTGAACATATTGAGAACAACAAACATACTGCAAATTAATTAAAAAATATATGACAGATTTCAGTTCAAATCTACAAATGTCCCGAGAGAATAACGTAGCCATAATATGCTGCTTACCGGAAACTTACAGAAACCAATTATATCAGCAACACTTTACAAAAAAGCTACAACAGAGGTACTTATTTAAGAGCAAATCTTTATTTAAACAACAATTTCCAAGCCGGCTTTAAATACTTCACCTTAAATTGACTCAGACATAGAAAATTTGGACAAAGTATTAGAGGGCTGCTGAACCCTATGGAACTGTATCTCAGCAAGTGGTAGGACCTTTAGGATAGGAGGTGACAATATTTGTGCGCTGAGGGTAGATGACTATCATGCCTCACGTTCGCAGACTATTAATGCAGATTTCACAGCACCCAGTTGAAAAGCAATTTAGATATAAGTGCTATAAATAGTCCAAAATAAGCAGTGACCATTCTCAATTTTCCATCATTCAAGAATGACGCAAAGGATGAAATCACAACAAATTAAAATTGGCAATGTACATAGTTGTTCAGTGAGCTATTTCTTTAGCAGCAGTAGATAGGGCATATGGAGAATCCCAACCTTCACTTCCTCAGTTGCGCTATGGAGGGTTTACTATATAATATTATAAAGAATAACTAAAAATATAAAAGCAACCTCACTAGATAAGTTACATAAAATAAGAGTCATGTTATGGTGAATTATATGGTTTAGCACATCACAATCTTAGTTTAGGAGTTCCGAAGTCCTGATGGTGTTTCTGCCATGGAGCAGATTTGAAACCATAGGTTTTCAAACAGGGGCCCATAAACCCCAGGGTCATCGGATTACTGCCTATTTGGGACAGGCATACTGCATACAGTGAGCACAGTGTCTTGAGAATTCTGTATTCTATATTTTTGTGCTTGTTGACTTACTATTGTTTCTTCGGCTGTAAACTAATAAAAAAATGTTTTCTGCAATGGTAACACTGTCTTTCTTTTGGTAGCTGATGCTTTTGTTTGGAAGGTATGACTAAAGGTCCTGGGAGTGTGTCAATATTTGTAGAGGCCCCTCCTCAAACAGAAAAGTATGAAGACTGCTGTTCCAAACTAACCACTAATCTGTATTTTATACAAAAAATAATGAAAGTCTAGGCGGTATAGTACATTTTATTTTTTGTCCCATTTTATGCCACACGACTTTTAGAGAGTGCTTTTATTACAATATTGTAACTCCTGTCGCATTCCCATCACAGGATGTGACCTTGAAGGATGAAATTCAGCAATAGTGTAAGCTGTTATAGGTAAAGCAAAACTAAAAGGTGCCAACCAAAGATATAAATTTGAACTGTATTTTTATAAAAAGATGGTTGTTAGTATGTTTAGGCTGGAGGACAGTATTCAAGATGTGATGATGGCTCTGTCTGAAAAGAAGATATTTTTGCTGTACTTCATGGTATGTTCTCACCCTTATATTCTGTACACATTGTAAATGATAATTGCATTATCAATGCAATACATTGCACCTATCTGAAGCCACTGACAACTTATTGCTTATAAAATACTGCCAGACCTACATAATTGAGTGTATAACACGCCTATATTGTGTTCTATTGGTTTAAAATTGTGTTGTGATATTAGTAACAAACAATTTAAAGCATTCAAATGTGATTTCTTTGTCCAATATTTTTAATAATGTCATGAACTGGTTTATTTTAAAGAGGTTAGCATCCTTGTGAAAGTACCAAATGGAGGAATTTCATATGAATGGTAACATATTACCATTCATATCTGTTTTATCATGAAAAATGTTCAGACCACTAAATAATACTTGTTTTTCTCGCATAAAATTTCAGTCTTCTCGTTGGAGTTTTTGTACAAAAGTCAAAAATAGAGAAACATAATATTATAATCCTAGTTAACTTCCATCCTCATTTACTCTAAACACCTGTGGAAGGCATAGCATAGTGTCAGATACAGGAACGTGGATAACATGATATCCCACAGCTTCGTGACTCAGTGCCGAGTCATGAGTTATCAAGTCAGTTTACCCTGCTCTCCGGAAAGTTTATATAATTTAGGGATTATGAAATAATCTCAATTAATTAGTGAAACGAAATAATTTGAAGGGTAGGATTAATAAACCAGAAGTGAAAATGCATAGTCATCATTAATTAAAAAAATTGAGTAAAGCACTCAACCTTCCCTTTCTCAATAGTACCGTGAAAGTTTCGTACTGTATAGTTTCAGAGGTAGGAATTTAAATAATTGTTTGCACAGTGCTTTTCCAAACTCCACTCCCTACGTGAAGGTTACTCAACAGCTAAACACTCTTCGACTGTGCCCTTCATTACGTTTCAATGTATTGATTTATAGACAGTTACATCAGCACTTTCTAACGCCACTAACCTTGACTCTTCAAACATTCAACAAGAACCTCGGTCTCTTCCTCTGTGACACTTAATTCGCAGCAGGTACTGCTTTATCTCACTGCAGAAGGTAAACACTGACCCCCAACCGAGTTGCTCTCTCCCAGACGCACGCACGCGCGGGCGGGCGGGCGCGCGCGGCTCCCGGGACTGTCCTGTCCTGTCCTGTCAAGGCGCGCGCGACTGTCACAGGACTCTAGCCACGCGCTCACAGTGTCAACAAACGTAATTGTTACAGGGTTCGAGCGGGCGACACGGCTCTGGGGCTGGGAGCGGAACGCATCGCGCAACAGTGACCGCGAGAGACGGACAGTCACCAACGACCGCTGCTCGCTGACTCGAGCGACCCTACAGCGCGCGTTCCCGTGAACACGGAGCAGGCGCGCCCCCTGGATCATGTGCAGCACTGCATCATATGGAGCTCGATGATGAGTCCGGAAGGATAATCTCCTAGGGCTAGTGTGGCGTCGCGTTGTTTTCCACAAATATTTCCTACACGTTAACCGCAAACCCCCCCCACACACACTTATTGTTTACAAATAATATCTAAATACTTTGGCCGTCAGACAACTTTTATTCTCGGTTGTGATAATCCTTACTGTTTTTTTGTTAAAGTGAGAAGGTTCCTCAAGCGGCCAGGAACTGCTAACTTCAGTATTATCACCAGTTATTTTTCATGTACTATTTTTATGCAGGCCGACCGAGGACGCTGGCAAAAGCTGACAATTCAAGAATGCCTTTGACATGTGAAAGTAAGTTGTTAAAGGGGGTTTGCATTGTAACTGATAGTTATACACAACATTCCTTCACTTGCAAAATAGAAAAAAAAACCCTGAAAAATACAGGAAATACACCGCAGGTTAATCAGCATCTGTAAAAAGATAAATTTGAGATTTTGGGTGTGTAGTATTCAGAACATTTGTTGTGCAGGAAATAAACCCATAAGGACACGAAAGCCTGAAGGGGAAATCGAGATATTAAAGACATAAAAAGTGGTGGTATATTTCTAAGAGGATCCATGTTTCTCTTGGGGGAAAAAAAAATCGCATTTTTATCTTAAAATAATACATTCAGGTTCATTTTATATTTATATTTCAGAATTAATATATTTTAATCTAAAAAGGGAAAAATAAAATGATAGTGGATTTTTAACATCCCCGCTCCCAGCTTTTTCTGTTCCCCCTCTCCCCCAAAGTGATGCTCCCAGCTCTGCTTCATTACCATCCATTTCTTCTTTCTGCTCCCCATTTTCCCCTCTTGTCCCTTCATTGTCATCCACTCTGCTCAATCTTTCACTGTCATCTACTCCCCTCTCATTGCCATCCATTCTGTCCTCTCTCCATGACATTCATTTCCACTCACCTCCCCTTGCTGTTTTCATTTTTTGTCTTGTCTATTTTCACTGCCAACTACTTTCCCATCTACCTTTATACCTTCTGCTGTGGGGTTTCCATTCCTCTGCCAAATTAAAAAGAAGGCACAATAGGTTTCCCATTGAGAACACTCTGTATTTTGTGTTTTATGGAGGAAGAAGAGGAGGAGAAAAGGAAGGAGGGCAGACTGGTCAGGCAGTACAGGTATAGGAGGTATATGGCACTCACTCACTGGTATAGTTATTCCAGAATATACAGATGGAGGCATTCCCACCTCCACTTGACCCAGGAATAATGTTGTGTCGGGAAAATGTGCCTCAAAAAGGAAGTCATCAGTGAGTTATGCTACATGCTTCAACCTGACACATGTAGTCCCTTTCCACCACAGGCAGTACCACTGGCTGTAACGATCACAACTGCCTTGAACTTTTATGCAACAAGGTCATTCCAGGCTGCCACGAGGACATCAGTAACATTAACAAATCAGCTGTGCACAGATGCATAAAGCAATTCAGAGATGCATTTTTGTTAGAGTAAGCTAATTCATCTACTTCCACATGGGCAACTGGCAGTAGCATGACCGGGCACTACACTTTTGCAGAGTAGCAGGATTGCCCAAGGACCAAACAGTCATAGATTTCACCGATGTGTCAAAATGTGCTCCCTTGATCGATGCATCATCTATGTCAACAGGAAAGGATTCTATTCTCTCAGTGTCTGTTTTGTTTGCAAATAGCAGCACCACATCATGCAAGTGCATGCTCGCATTCCTGCAAACTGCCACAATGCCTTCATGTTAAGATACTTCACCATGCCAGTATCCTTTCACCCAGAAAGGCAAGTCTCACAGTGGTTCCTGGGAGATCAAGGTTACCCTCTGCAACCATGGCTGATCACATCTGTGTTCTTTCCCAGAACATTGCTGAGCACCTCAATAAGGAAGTCTCTTCTACCATAGAGCACACGGTGGAATTGTAAATACATGCTGCAGGTGCATGGATTGGTCTGGGTGCTCTGCAATATGGTTTGGTTAGGGTCTCAAGGAATGTAGTTGTGTGCTGCATACTGCTGAACTTTGTTTTACAAAGTGGTCTTACAAAGGAGGAGGAAGACACCAATATCAGGGGGATCAGCCTTAGGAACAATTGCAACTTGCGGAAAATGCGGAGGATAATCCATTGTAGGCTGCAAGACAATGGCCAGTCTGATACGGGAGAACTTAACTTGACCACCACATCTGGCTAATGTATGATCAGCCCTGTTTACATCTTCCCCCTTCCCACCACAAAGATACCATCACTTACAGACCATCACTTACAGACCATTCTTTGTCTGGTTCAACTTACACAGCTTCCATTCAAGCCACCTCATCAAAGCTGCTTCCCAAGAACAATATCTGCATGTGCAACAACTTCAGTGCAAGCATCATTTTATTTACAAACATATGAAATTGACGGCCAGGAAAAGATCAGCTGGTCCAAGGAGCCTGACCCACAAAACTGCAACGCATGGAGCATCACTAACAGACACCCATACCCGCCAGCACACATACCCACCTGCAAAAAAACAGAAAAAAAACTCAAGGCCAATAAGGAAAAACAAAATCTGGGAAATTCCTTTCCAACCTGCTTAGGAAATCGAAACCAGTCCAGGAGACCACATGGACCATATGTATAGCACCTGGTATTTTAACAATGTGTCCCATTTCATGGCAGCTAAATCCTGCCATGGACCTGCTGCAGATTCTACTTCTCGCTGCTGCTGGCCCCATCTCTTTTCTGCTGCATGTGCAGGCATCTGAGGAGGTTGGTGGAGGGTATGTATCTGCCGCTATCCTGAGACATAGAGGTATCATTTGAATGTATTCAAACATGCCACTCGTACCAGCCACTGGTCTGTAGCAAACCAGATCTAATGGTACCAATCAGATTTTTGAACCCTGAGTGAGGGCTGTCCATAACTGGCGAGCCTGCCAAAACAGGAATGGATAGCCATCTCATTTCTGGGATTCCAGGCCTCTGATAGCAGCCTGAAATTCAATACAGAATCTAAGAATGTCCTTAGGGCCTCTGTCACTGGGTTCTCTGCTGTAGATTGGCTTGGAGTTACCACATCCTGCAGCATGGACTACAATGCTGCAAAATCATCCCTCATGATGTTGTAGGTGCTGGCAGTTGACTCTTCCAATTGACCTGTCATCTGCTGCATGTTCTTGGAGACTGGCTTTGGTGCTTGTACGTATCTTTTATGATCAACTGGAATTCTTTTAAAATCAGGACCTGGAAGATATAGGCTACTAGACTCTTCAGCCAAAGGGCTACATCTTCTGACCCACTGGACATCAATGTCTTCTTCCTCATTTTCCAGCCCCAGCTCCTCCTGTCCAATTCTGCTCTGTGGATCACCCTACCCCTTTCCCTCTGTCTCATTTTCTAATTCCACCAGATGAATGTCGCCGGACTGGTACTCGAGAGGGAAAGAGGGATTGCCAGCAAGTAGCCTGATATGCTGGCTGGGCTGCAAGCAGAGGGGGCTGTTTTTCTTTCTTCCTCTGCTTCTTCCTGTTTGTCAGGCACATCCAGAGAAGGAAAAGAAGAGAGATTGGAATTGATTGCTGAGGAACAGAGCTAATATATCACTTACAGAAGAAGGAACGACAGGAAGGAGGGAGGTGTACATTTAGATGAGGTAGAAGGGAAGTATATTTGATGAACCTGCAGTTGCCCTCCGACTTCCCCATCTCCAGTTCTCTTTGGTGTCGCCCTCCCCAGGAACTCCTGTGCTGCCTCCTTGTAAGGGGCGAAGGCAGAGTTTGGGAGGGCCCATCACCTGTGGCCCTTCTCCCTGGTGTTATAAGCTGCCTTTTTTAAAAAGAATGGAAAATTGAGAATGACCTCGAGTTAGAATAAGTTGCAGACAAATCCAGGTGTTAGCATGCAAACTATAATGGGGGTAATGACAATTGCATGAACCAAGCAATTACATACGATGTGAGGCTTTCAGTGGGGTGAAAGCATATAAGGATGTGAGTGAAGGAATATTTTCAGGGTAAAGCTGAGAGTATAAAGGGCCTCAGCTAATGTGTGGAATTGATGGTGAGCTATGGAAGCACTTAAACAAAGTGAGGGGGAGGTGATTGTAAGTTGTGCACTTACTTAGTTGAATGCATTCTTAGAAGACAAGGCTGGCTCCTCCTATTTTGACAGACTTGGTAAAATTGTTAAACTTTTTGTGACATTGCACTGCTGTGTATGGGTCATGGAGTTGTCACTGACTACCCTGACCACCTCTTGTCACTCTGCCATGCTGCTCTCCTGATGGAGCGATGTCACAGTGTTCCAAATAATCACTTCTGTTGCATCATCTGGTAGCCAGGGGCCTTGCATGCCTTCCGCCAACTTATACATATTTCTGCTGAAGAACTTTTGTGCTGCTAAGTTGCTGCAGACCTTTAAATCTTGCAGCAGCATGCAAGTTTCTGACTTCATGATAATGAGCTCCCAATGACTGGTGAATGATTATGCAAATCTTGTATGACCCCAGAAACTTTGTCATGGTCCACCCACTTTTTGTTAGGTGGACATGAATCTCTCTGCCATTTATAATTGATATAAATCACATGGATATAATTAACATTAATTAGGTTTTTAAAGGGAAAACTGCGAGGCTGTTGCTGAGACTAAGGGCTCGATTTTCGCACCCCCGAGCGGGTGCATTTGTGGTGGGGGGGCTGCAAAAATCGGGGATTCCCGGGGCGGGTCTGGAGCCCGGCTCCAACCCGCCCACTTCTGGGTTCCCCAGTGACGCGCTCACATGCGTGCGCAGTCCCCGTATGTGGGACTTCCGCCGGCAATTAAAGCCGGCAGAATGCCACTTGAAGTAATTAACCAGGTACTTCAGGTCGTTTACAGACCTGATCTGATATTTTAGGAGGGGTGGGATTTTCAGACCAACTGGGACTGTTTCCCGTACTGGGGAAAACACTCCCAGTTGAAATGGACGTGTTGCAGCCATCAGCCTGTGGCAGCTGCAAAAGCTCATTTGACAGGTGGGGGGGGGAGACCCTCACTCATTGCAGGGGGCCACTCTGTCACTTTGGACAAAGTATGGCCTCCACCACCCTCCTCCTAACAATAAAATTCACCAACTTGCACACTTACACCGGTGTCCAGACATATTTACCTACCTTGCGGACCGCCTCAAACGCACATCTTCCGGATGGGGTCCGCCGTAGCTGCAGTCATGACCTCCTCGGAGGACGAACAGCATCACCAGCCTCGCCGGCCACGCCGTCCACCTCTGACACGTGGAGCTCCACAACACAGTGCTGTGACACATTCACTTGCATAGCAGGAGGGAGGACAACGGCAGAGAGAGGTACGTCGCAGAAGGCACTACCCTCGCCACAGGGTCTACAGACCGAGGCTCAGCTTCCTGGACCTCTCTGAGCAGCAGTGCACATGGATGCTCAGAGTCACTTGACGTGTAGTCGGGGACATCTGCAGCCTCCTTCATGCCGAGCTGCTCCCGGCTGACCCAAGCACCATCTTCTTACCTGTCACTGTCAAAGTCACCACTGCACTCAACAACTTCTCCTTCACATCCTTCCAGGGTGCCACTGGGGACATCACCGACGTCTCTCAGTCGTCTGCACAAAAGAGCCCTGCAAATACACCTACACCCACTCTGCAGTGACACAATGGGTGTCATCAGTTGTGGGTCTTCATAGTGATCCTCAGGAAAGGGCATTATTGCACAAACCAGTCAAGATTCGCAAAGACGTGGCAGTAGTGGTGACAATATAATATGTAATGAGAGTTGATCAGAAATTAAATATAAATAAGAACCATGACAAGCCCTCAAACACCCTTGTGCATCCCCTTCATGCTCACGACACGTTTGCCTTACGCTTCCTACTGCACATATGTGATGCATACCCTGTGGCTGCAGCACAGGTAGTGGCAGGTTGAGTGAGGCTGACCGTGAAAGAGATGCATGAGAGGGTGAGTATGAGATCGAGCCATGAGATTGTATGAGGATTGGGTTGAGTGGTAGTGGTGGGATGAGTACTGGTGAGGTGAGTAAGTGCTGGTAAGATGAGGATGAGCTTTGAGTGGATGTGAGGAGTGACGTGATAGAGTAGTGTTGGCAGTGCAGAAGGAGATGTGGGGTGGGGACAGTGATGTGGCAGACGGAGTGTAGGGGAATGAGTAAGTGTACTCACTTTGGCTGACCTACTTAGATCATTGCAGCACCTCCTGCACTATATGTAGGTGCGCGATATGTTGGTGGTGCAGGTGACCTCCTCTGCCACCTCGAGCCAAGCCTTCTTGGTGGCAGAGGCAGGCCGCTTCCTCCCGCCCGCCGGGGGGAAGAGCTCTGTCCTCCCCCTCCTCCTCACCCCATCCAATAAGACCTGGAGTGAGGCATCATTAAACCTGGGAGCAGCCTTCCCCCTGGGCTGCTCCATGCTGTAATTTTGCCTATTTTCTGCAGCATCGGTCAGTGGAGGACTGCCCCTTTAAATAGGGCTCCTCCAGCTGACAGCCTATGATGCGGGTGCGCAGTCCGCCTGCTGCGCAGCTTTCCAGCGCAAAACCCGGAAGCAAAGGTAAGTACCTTCAATCAAGCTGCAATCGTGTGTGGAGCACCCGATTTCACCTGGCGCGTTACCCACGCGCCCAGTCGACCCCCCGCTGCCAACCCGCCATCCTCCTAATGTCGGGCCCGAAGAGTTTAGAAATGCTGAAGAATAGTTGGAAGTCAAGTAGGATTGTTGTGGAGAGATCTACGGTGTTCGTTATTTTGTATTATTATGCAAAGATAAATTGTATTGATTGAATTAAATGAGTCTGATCATAACTGCTATTTTAGATATTAGCTTTACTGTCAAAAAAGTAACTTACCAATTTGTACCTGGTCTCATTATCAAATGTTTGCTCGGTCCACCTTCAGAGTGGTTGAAGAAGCACACATGTGAAAGACATGAATATCCAGTTCAGGTCACAAGGGGGTAGTATTAAGGGGACACCCTACATTACGTATTATACATGTATACATAGAGCAATGTGAGTCAACTATATTAAGATGCTCAGACTGCAGAGGGGGATACAAAAAGAGGAGATAAAATAACTTTTCAAACTGGGGAAGAAAGAAAAACACAATGGTCTGGAATTCGGCGCAATGGCGAAATTGTCGACAAATGCCATGAGTTGGACCATTAGTCTCCCCAATCCTCCAGTGGTGAATTCACACCACAATTTGCTCGAAAAATAATTAGAATTCATTGTAGCAAGCATAGCGGGAGATTGGGAGCGGCGCGGCCAATGTCTGTACATATCGAAGGTGCTAGGGCCTGACACAGAACAAAATAATAGGTTATTTAAGTGGGACTTGTTTAGGAGCAATAGCTCTGATCTGATACTGTGGGGATGGGTCGCAGTATGAATGGACAGAATGTCCTGGCAGGATTTAGTTTGGTTTATGAGTTTGTACTGAAACAGTATAAATATATAAATCAGCATTAAGAAGGGACCCATATGCATAGGGATGCCTCCCGAACTGCGTGCGATCCCTAGTCATATTTCATTGCCAGTTGCAATCCATGCTTAGTTCATGAGCTCAATAAATATTGGGCCAAATTTTGCTGTAGCAGGGCATCTAACAGCATCTGCCAATTTTTAGACTTGCTCTTGCATGTTTAGATTTTTAAAATTTTTGCGTGGCACATTGCTGAAATTGTGAGCTGATAATGTCGCAGCGAGGGATACCGGATATCTGGGACCTGAGTGAACAGGGCAAGCAACTGTGTATCTCCTTAACCGATCAGATTGAAGTATTGTGAAATTAATGGTGCAAGGACTGAGAAGGAAGTGTAAATTTGAGTGGGTGAATTCAATGTCAAATCAGGTATAGAAAAGGAAATAAAGAGAAGGAAAGAAAGATTGGATTAAGAGAGAGAGAAAAAAGACACAGAAAGGAAAAGTTTTTAAAAAAATGTAAAAATGTAAAATTTTTAAAATCTCCAACAACAATTAAAACCTGAAGGAATGAGACTCCACACTTTTGATTGTTAATTTTCAGTGCTAGAGAGGTTGACTGGCAGTAATTAACACTTATCACATCGTTAAATGGGTACTTAGACTGAAATGGACAAGTCTTAACTTTCTGTGGTGAGTTTAGTTCGTATCTACCGCACAAATACAACAACTTTACGCCTTTTACTGTATTTCAATGGTGTGGCAGACAGCAAGATGTCATTTTCGTGAAGCTAACGGCAGAGTGACGCATCTTCGACAGCAACTTTTGGATTTCCGCGTTTAACTGATTTCACCTGAAGTTGCTGTAGCATTTGCTCATAAATAATAGCAAGCGCCAATAGCCTCACTGTTATTTTCACGGCAAATTATGGCCCATTTATATAAAAATATTATCAGTTGGGGGTAAAATTAGAACATGCCTCGCTATCAAGATACTTACTTCATTACTTAATTGAAGTATAAGATTTCAATGAAGTTCCTTGAACAAGTCAGTAAAAACGTTACCCTCAGGCAACCTGCAGAGTGATTGAATACTTGACTGATTCTGAGCCCTCCAGCATCATTCTGTAATGGTCTAAGTGGCTGTGGCAATCAGAGTGGCATTACTTCAGCAAACTCAATCACGCCATTGATTTGAATATATTCTGAAAAGTCACTGTAATTAACATTAACATAAGCCATTTCTGCCTCTGTGGGGGTGCTCAATGGAAAATGGAATACTGAGCAGAAGCAAAGTAACCTCAATAAAATTGAGCTGTACAAATACTGCTCAGAAGACAATTGATCCCTGTGCATATCTTTAATACTTTGCCCATGATTCTGAATGTAGTGAGTTCTAAATCCTAGCCTGGCTGTTAAGGGAGGTGTTGAGTAGAAGCAGAGTGCTTCTCCACCGGGAATAGAAATCAGCAGGTGAATTGAACGGCACTGATTTTGCTCAATTCCTAATATCTGGTTACAGGCAAACTACAGGGAAGTAGGGAAGTTCTCCCAGTATCCTGCCCAATATTTGTCCCTCAATCAACATAACTAAAAAAGATTATCTGGTCATTTATAACATTGCTGTTCGTGGGACCTTGCTTTGCACACAATTCGCTGCCGCATTTCCCTACAACAGTGACCATGGGGGTCAATTTTTGGATGGCCGACTGGGTGTATTCGTGGCGGGAGAGCTCCTAAAATTGGGGATTCCCGGAGCGGGTCTGGAGCCCGGCTCCAACCCACCCACTTCCGGGTTCCCCAATGACGCGAATCGGTGCGCACACAGCCCCCGCATGCGGGACTCCCACCGGCAATCAAAGCCAGCGGGATCCTACTTGAGATCATTATCTGGGTAGTTGAGGTCATTTACAGACCTCATTAGTTGGAGATTTTAGTAGGATTCGGATTTTGGACTACCTAGGGCCCGAATTTAGCAGGCCTGCGGGTTCCCAGCGGGTGGTCCTCCGGGAGCGTGGAAAACGCGGACGCCTAAATGAGTGCGCCCCCCGCGCGATCGCGGGTTAATTGATCCCATTCAGCCGTGGTTATGGGTTCTCCGCTCCCCAGCTGCGCGCCGGCGGGCTGCGCATGCGCACTAACGGTATCACGATGGAGGAGCTCCATTTAAAGGGGCAGTCCCCCAAAGCCCCTCCTGCTTCAAGCAAGAGGCATCAGAGCATGGCGCACCCCAGGGGCAAGGCTGCGCCACGGTTCTCCGACTTCGGGCTGCAGCTGCTTCTGGAGGGTGTGAGGAGGAGGAGGGAGACGCTGTTCCCGATGGACGGACGCAAGTGCCCTGGCTCCGTCACCAGGAAGGCATGGGCAGAGGTGGCGGCGGAGGTCAGCAGCAGGGCCAACACCACCAGGACATGGGAGCAGTGCCGAAAGCGATTCAATGACCTCACTAGGTCCGGCAAAGTGAGTACACTAACGCACCCTCCCACAACCCGTCTCCAACATCACGCCAAACACATCACAACCCCTTCTGCACAGCCACCACAGCGCTCCCGCAGCAATCCTCACAGCCACTCACTCACCATCCTCGCCGTGCCCGCAAGTACCCACCGTCCCTGTCCCCACTCGAACACTACCACACACCCCAATCCCCATGCAATGGGATGGGCATGTGGCACACGCATCCTCCCATCCATCTGCCCCACGCTCAACCCACCCACACCGATGCTTGAGGCGTCTCACTATGCAATCTGCACTCACTCACGCATCTGTGTTTTGCCTTGATATGAGAAGAGATGCAAGAACAACCGAGAAAGGGCCCGCACCGGAGGGGGCCCGCCGCACGTGCTGGAACTTACGGATGCAGAGGTGGAGGCGCTCGACATCAGCGGAACGGAACATTGCCTCTCCGTGGCGGATGGCGAGTCTGGCGCTGCAGAAACGGCCGGTAAGGGAAAGATGCCACTCCACACTCATGATCGCGAATGACCGTATCATCACCTGGCATCTGGCGCACCGCAACGTTTGTGTACATGCCGCATAGTGCCCTCTGTTCTCTTGCATGGCCGTCTGCGAGCGCTGTGTGTGAGGAGGGCGATTCCTCAGAGGACATGCTGGTCTCTGAGGGTGCATCGTCACATATGAGCCAACCATCCACCAGCGCAGAGACACGCACCTCGGTGGGTCCCCCTTGACAACTAGTTGGGGTTGCACATGGTGATTCACTGCGCACGTGTGAGCATGAGCAGACCCTGGTGGCAGGGGCAGCCGCGGAGGGTCCACGTCGGTGGGTGCACTCATCTCCAGGCTCTGCTCAGCCGGACCCAGATGCTGAACCCAGGGGGCCACCAGTCAAAAGGAGAGTCGTCGAGGGGCACCAGCACATTGCCGAGGTACTGGGAGAGGTGCCACGCGCATTGTCCACGATCGCGCAGGTGATGGAGGAGTCCAACTCCTGCATGCGGGCATTGGTGGCGCAGGGACAGGAGGGTATCGGCGACATAGTGTCGCGGGTAGGTGCGGGAACGTCTGCGGTGGAGGACAGGCTAGCCTCCCTCGAGCGTCACGCACAGCTGAACATCGAGTCCATGCAGGCCCTGACAACGTCTGTACGGATTCAGGCTGAGCAACATTCCGCCGCCATAAACAGGCTGACGGATACACTAGGGGTGGCCTTGCAAGGCCCCACACATGCCATCCAAACTGTCGTCCAGCAGGGTGGAAGGGGTGATGTGGGCCGAGGCCACGAGAGGGATGATGGTGAACGGGGACATGGAAGCGGGGACGCTACTCAAGGTGCCCCCACGTCCCACCCGTTGCCCCCCTCTCAACCAGTACCCGCAATGGTGCCTCCTCTCCAGGTGGCCGAGTCTGCCCCTGCACAGGTGCAGGAGGAGCAGTCTGTGGAGTTGCACTCACGGGCACCGAAACCCAGGGGCCGTCCGCCCAAAGCATCTACCCGGTCAGGGCAAGAACAGGAGCAACCTGCCACTACCTCTGCTGGAGCCACAGGGGTAGCACCACGTAGGGGTTCCCGTAAACGAAAGCCAAGGGCGTTATAACCACAAAGGGAATGCACCAGGGTGTCTGTTCATTTATACACGTTCTGTTTATAGTCGTTCACTATGTACATATTAAACACAACCGTTCTCACCACTCCTGCCACCTCTCGTCCATTCTTCTGCGGCTTGTGCAATAGGTGCGTTCCGTGCGGACCATCATGACGACGAACACCTGCTGCCGCCCATTGGGCACACTACTGTGGGTGCAGGAGTACTGGCGACACTCTTCTGTGGAGGGGGCTGGTATGGCCCCTCGTATGTGCAGGTGATGAGATGTGAACGCCTCAGACTGTCTGACTCTAGGAGAACCGTTGACGTATGAGTGCCTCCCTGGCCTGGCGAGCATCCCGATGAGCCGGTGTACGGCGCATGGGTCGTACATCATCCTCTCGCGCGGCCTCCTCCTCCTCCCCCTCCTCCTCCACCTCCTCCTCCTCATCGTCGTCCTCAATGTGGGTGGCGGGTGTGGATGGGGCCTCCTCCAGCGGCACCCCTCTCTGTTGGGCCATGTTGTGCAGGGCACAGCAGACAACTATGATTCGTCCCACTCTGAATGGCGTGTATTGGAGCGCTCCCCCAGAACGATCGAGGCACCTGAAGCGCATCTTGAGCAGCCCTATGGTCTGCTCAATTGTAGACCTGGTAGCAATGTGGCTGTCATTGTATCGACGCTGCGGCTCGATGATGGGGTTCCTGAGCCACATGAGCAGGGGATACCCCTTGTCGCCGAGGAGCCAGCCGTTGCCGGTGTTGGGTGCGTGGAAGAGGGGCGGGACGGTGGACTCCCTGAGGACGAAGGCATCATGGCAGCTGCCGGGGTATCTGGTGCACACGTGTAGGAATCTCTGGCGGTGGTCACAGATGAGCTGGGCATTCATGGAGTGATACCCCTTCCTGTTGATGAACAGCCCTTACGGTGCCCGTATTGCGATGTGGGTGCAGTCGATTACACCCTGCACCCGTGGGAAGCCAGCCATGGCATGGAATCCAACCGCCCTCTCCATCTGGCTGCGCTCGTCCATGGCGAAGTTGATGTAGTGCGAGGCTCGGTGGAACAAACCATCGGTGACCTGCCTTATGCACTTGTGTGCAGAGGACTGGCAGACCCCGGTGATGTCCCCGGTGGCACCCTGGAAGGATCCGGATGCGAAGAAGTTGAGGGCAGTGGTGACTTTGACGGCGACGGGTAGGAAGATGCTGCTTGGTCCATCCAGGAGCAGCTCATCATTAAGGAGGCTGCAGATGTCGGCGACTACCTGGCAATTGACTCTGAGCCTCCGTATGCACTGCTCCTCGGAGAGGTCCATGAAGCTGAGCCTCGGTCTGTAGACCCTGTTGGGAGGGTAGTGCCTCCTGCGACGCAGCTCTCTCTGCGGTTGCCCTCCCTCGTGCTGTGCAGGTGGGTGTGCCGCAGCACCGTCTTGGGAGGCTACACGTCGATGAGGTGGACGGCGTGGACTGCGAGGCTGCTGGGGCTGGTGATGCTGTTCGTCCTCCGAGGATGTCGAAGCGGCCCCCATCTGGCAGGTGTTGGTCTGAGGGGTTGTGCACGGTAGGTAGGTGTTTCCTCGCACTGGGGCTGCGGTTCCACGTCGGTGTTTCTTCTGGCTTGGAGGGCGGTGGTGGAGGGCAGGCGTTGCCCTATGTGACGGAGTGGCCTCCTGCGTTGGTGAGGGGTCTCCCCCCCCCCCCCCCCCTGTGGAGTGCACCTTGGCAGCTGCCACAGGCTGCTGGCTGCAACACGTCCGTTTGGAGTGAGACTGTTTCCCCCAGTATGTGAAACAGTCTGAGTTGAAGGTAAAATCCCACACTTCCTAATAAGACAGCTGAATCAGGTCATTTAATGACCTGAACAAGCAAAGTAAATACACTCAAGTGGCATCCCGCTGGCTTTAATTGCCTGTGGGATTCCCACCAGCGGGGGCTGCACACGCAGCCCCGCACGTCAGCGCGGAACCCGGAAGTGGCCGGGATCGTGGCGCGATCCGGTCATGCACCTGGAGATCGGGATTTTCGAGGCCCCCCCGCCGAGAATGCACACAAAACCCGGTGCTAAAATCGGGCCCCTAGAGCGTGTTTCCCATGCTGGGGGAAACACTCCCTGTTTAAACAGACGTGTTGCAGCCAGCAGCCAGTGGCATAGAATCATAGAATCATAGAAGTTTACAACATGGAAACAGGCCCTTCGGCCCAACATGTCCATGTCGCCCAGTTTATACCACTAAGCTAGTCCCAATTGCCTGCACTTGGCCCATATCCCTCTATACCCATCTTACCCATGTAACTGTCCAAATGCTTTTTAAAAGACAAAATTGTACCCGCCTCTACTACTGCCTCTGGCAGCTCGTTCCAGACACTCACCACCCTTTGAGTGAAAAAATTGCCCCTCTGGACCCTTTTGTATCTCTCCCCTCTCACCTTAAATCTATGCCCTCTCGTTATAGACTCCCCTACCTTTGGGAAAAGATTTTGACTATCGACCTTATCTATGCCCCTCATTATTTTATAGACTTCTATAAGATCACCCCTTAACCTCCTACTCTCCAGGGAAAAAAGTCCCAGTCTGTCTAACCTCTCCCTGTAAGTCAAACCATCAAGTCCCGGTAGCATCCTAGTAAATCTTTTCTGCACTCTTTCTAGTTTAATAATATCCTTTCTATAATAGGGTGACCAGAACTGTACACAGTACTCCAAGTGTGGCCTCACCAATGCCCTGTACAACTTCAACAAGACATCCCAACTCCTGCATTCAATGTTCTGACCAATGAAACCAAGCATGCCGAATGCCTTCTTCACTACCCTATCCACCTGTGACTCCACTTTCAAGGAGCTATGAATCTGTACTCCCAGATCTCTTTGTTCTATAACTCTCCCCAACGCCCTACCATTAACGGAGTAGGTCCTGGCCCGATTTGATCTACCAAAATGCATCACCTCACATTTATCTAAATTAAACTCCATCTGCCATTCATCGGCCCACTGGCCCAATTTATCAAGATCCCGTTGCAATCCTAGATAACCTTCTTCACTGTCCACAATGCCACCAATCTTGGTGTCATCTGCAAACTTACTAACCATGCCTCCTAAATTCTCATCCAAATCATTAATATAAATAACAAATAACAGCGGACCCAGCACCGATCCCTGAGGCACACCGCTGGACACAGGCATCCAGTTTGAAAAACAACCCTCTACAACCACCCTCTGTCTTCTGTCGTCAAGCCAATTTTGTATCCAATTGGCTACCTCACCTTGGATCCCATGAGATTTAACCTTATGTAACAACCTACCATGCGGTACCTTGTCAAATGCTTTGCTGAAGTCCATGTAGACCACGTCTACTGCACAGCCCTCATCTATCTTCTTGGTTACCCCTTCAAAAAACTCAATCAAATTCGTGAGACATGATTTTCCTCTCACAAAACCATGCTGACTGTTCCTAATTAGTCCCTGCCTCTCCAAATGCCTGTAGATCCTGTCCCTCAGAATACCCTCTAACAACTTACCCACTACAGATGTCAGGCTCACTGGTCTGTAGTTCCCAGGCTTTTCCTTGCCGCCCTTCTTAAACAAAGGCACAACATTTGCTACCCTCCAATCTTCAGGCACCTCACCTGTAGCGGTGGATGATTCAAATATCTCTGCTAGGGGACCCGCAATTTCCTCCCTAACCTCCCATAACGTCCTGGGATACATTTCATCAGGTCCCGGAGATTTATCTACCTTGATGCGCGTTAAGACTTCCAGCACCTCCCTCTCTGTAATATGTACACTCCTCAAGACATCACTATTTATTTCCCCAAGTTCCCTAACATCCATGCCTTTCTCAACCGTAAATACCGATGTGAAATATTCATTCAGGATCTCACCCATCTCTTGTGGTTCCGCACATAGATGACCTTGTTGATCCTTAAGAGGCCCTACTCTCTCCCTAGTTACCCTTTTGCCCTTTATGTATTTGTAGATGCTCTTTGGATTCACCTTTGCCTGATCTGCCAAAGCAATCTCATATCCCCTTTTTGCCCTCCTGATTTCTCTCTTAACTCTACTCCGGCAATCTCTATACTCTTCAAGGGATCCACTTGATCCCAGCTGCCTATGCATGTCATATGCCTCCTTCTTCTTTCTGACTAGGGCCTCAATCTCCCGAGTCATCCAAGGTTCCCTACTTCTACCAGCCTTGCCCTTCACTTTATAAGGAATGTGCTTACCCTGAACCCTGGTTAACACACTTTTGAAAGCCTCCCACTTACCAGACGTCCCTTTGCCTGCCAACAGACTCTCCCAATCAACTTCTGAAAGTTCCTGTCTAATACCATCAAAATTGGCCTTTCCCCAATTTAGAATTTTAACTTTTGGGCCAGACCTATCCTTCTCCATAGCTATCTTAAAACTAATGGAATTATGATCACTGGTCCCAAAGTGATCCCTCACTAACACTTCTGTCACCTGCCCTTCCTTATTTCCCAAGAGGAGGTCAAGTTTTGCCCCCTCTCTAGTCGGGCCATCCACATACTGAATGAGAAATTCCTCCTGAATACACTCAACAAATTTCTCTCCATCCAAGCCCCTAATGCTATGGCTGTCCCAGTCAATGTTGGGAAAGTTAAAGTCCCCTACTATTACCACCCTATTTTTCTTGCAGCTGTCTGTAATCTCCTTACATATTTGCTCCTCAATTTCCCGTTGACTATTTGGGGGTCTGTAGTACAATCCTATCAAAGTGATCTCTCCCTTCTTATTTTTCAGTTCTACCCATATGGACTCAGTGGGCGAACCCTCGGATATATCCCCTCTCACTACTGCCGTGATGTTCTCCCTAATCAAGAACGCAACTCCCCCTCCTCTCTTACCTCCTGCTCTATCTTTCCTATAGCATCTGTACCCTGGAACATTGAGCTGCCAGTCCTGCCCCTCCCTTAGCCATGTTTCAGTAATAGCTATAACATCCCAGTCCCATGTACCCATCCATGCCCTGAGTTCATCTGCCTTGCCCATCAGACTTCTTGCATTGAAATAAATGCAGTTTAATCTAGACTTCCCTTGGTCTTTGCCCTGCTTTCTCAGACCATCTGTCCGGTCATGTTCTGTACACTCTCCCTTACTGCCTTTTGTTTCTGTCACCACTTTATTTCCCACTGACTTCCTGCATCGGTTCCCATCCCCCTGCCACATTAGTTTAAACCCTCCCCAACAGCACTGGCAAACACTCCCCCTAGGACATTGGTTCCAGTCCTGCCCAGATGCAGACCGTCCAATTTGTACTGGTCCCACCTCCCCCAGAACCGGTTCCAATGGCCCAGGAATTTGAATCCCTCCAGCTTGCACCATCTCTCAAGCCACGTATTCATCTTAGCTATCCTGTCATTCCTAATCTGACTAATCCGTGGCACTGGTAGCAATCCTGAGATTACTACCTTTGAGGTCCTACTCTTTAGTTTAACTCCTAACTCCCTAAATTCAGCTTGTAGGACCTCATCCTGTTTTTTACCTATATCGTTGGTGCCTATATGCACCACGACAACTGGCTGTTCACCCTCCCCCTCCAGAATGTCCTGCAGCCGCTCCGAGACATCCTTGACCCTTGCACCAGGGAGGCAACATACCATCCTGGAGTCTCGGTTGCGTCCGCAGAAACGCCTGTCTATTCCCCTTACAATCGAGTCCCCTATCACTATAGCTCTGCCACTCTTTTTCCTGCCCTCCTGTGCAGCAGAGCCAGCCACGGTGCCATGAACCTGGCCACTGCCACCTTCCCCTGGTGAGCCATCTCCCCCAACAGTATCCAAAACGGTATACCTGTTTTGGAGGGAGATGACCGCAGGGGACCCCTGCACTGCCTTCCTACTCTTCCTCTGTCTGTTGGTCACCCATTCACTATCTCCCTCAGTAATTTTTATCTGCGGTGTGACCAACTCACTGAACGTGCTATCCACGACTTTCTCAGCATCGCGGATGCTCCAAAGTGAATCCATCCGCAGCTCCAGAGCCGTCAAGCGGTCAAACAATAGCTGCAGCTGGACACACTTCCCGCAGGTGAAGGAATCAGGGATACAGGAAGGAGCCCTGAATTCCCACATCCCACAAGAGGAACATGACACGGCGCTGGGATCTCCTGCCATGACTTAACCCTTAAATTAGCTTACGAACAACTACAATGTCAAGAGAAAAAAAAAGGAAAGAAAAACTACTTACCACTCCCTTTAAGGAGTTTACTCCTTTAAATTGTTCTCAATTTAGAGAATGTTAACTACACTAGGGACCTTGATTCACTAAAAAATAAACGCTACTTCCGATAAGACCTGCAGACCTTCCCTTTCCTTTTACTTCAGTTACTGTCGATAAGTAGAAATACTCACCTGAACCTACTCACCAATCAGGTGCCTCCCCTGTGTCGCGTCCCGATCTGATTCCTGACGTCACTTCGAACTCGGTCTCAGCTCGGCTCGGCTCGGCTCCTCTCAGCTGTTCTCAGCGCTCTGAAATCCCGCCTTTTATCGAACGCTCCCTCCGCTCAGCTCGGCTCCTCTCAGCTGTTCTCAGCGCTCTGAAATCCCGCCTTTTATCGGACGCTCCCTCCGCTCGGCTCGGCTCCTCTCAGCTGTTCTCAGCGCTCTGAAATCCCGCCTTTTATCGGACGCTCCCTCCGCTCGGCTCGGCTCCTCTCAAAGGTCCATTTAACAGGTGCGGGGTAAACCCTCATTCATTGCAGCAGGGCACTCTGTCACCTCAGACAAACTTTTGCCTGCCACACCGTTGTCTCTACACTCTAAATTATTAAATCATATCCTAAACTCTGCTGTCCAAACACATTTACCTACTCTGTGGACCCCCTCACACTCACACCGTCAAGATGGGGTGGGGGGGGGGGGGTTCCATTGCTGTATTCATCACTTCATTGGAGGATGACCAACATCACCAGCCTCGCCAGGCATACTGTCCATATCCGCCACGTGGTGCTACACAACATAGTGCTGCGCAACAGACACCTGCACAAAGTAGTCGTGCAACTACACATACACCCACTGTAGGGTAACCCAATGGGTGGCATCAAGGGTGTGCATGGAGAACCTCATGAAAGGGCATTATTGCACAAGCCAGTCAAGAAGGGCCAAGACGTGGCAGTAGTGGTGACAATGTGAGTTGATCAGAAATCAAATATAAGTAAAAGCCATGACAAGCCCTCAAACACCCTTGTGCATCCCCTTCATGCTCAGGACACGTTTGCCTTACGCTTCCTACTACACATATGTGATGCATGCCCTGTGGCTGCAGCACAGGTAGTGGCAGGTTGGGTGAGGCTGACCGTGAAAGAGATGCATCAGGGGGTGAGTATGAGATAGAGCCATGAGATTGTATGAGGATTGGGTTGAGTGGTAGTGGTGGGATGAGTACTGGCAAGGTGAGTAAGTGCAGGTAAGATGAGGATGAGCTTTGAGTGGGTGTGAAGAGTGATGTGATATAGTAGTATTGGCAGTGCAGAAGGAGATGTGGGGTGGGGGCGGTGATGTGGCAGACAGAGTGTAGGGGAATGAGTAAGTGTACTCTCTTCAGCTGACCTGGTTAGGTCATTGAAGCGCCTCCTGCACTGTGTGCAGGTGCGTGATATGTTGGTGGTGCTGGTGACCTCCTCTGTCACCTCGAGCCAGGCCTTTGTGGTGGCAGAGGCAGGCCACCTCCTCTCGTCCGCCGGGGGGAAGATTTCTGTCTTCCCCCTCCTCCTCACCCCATCCAGTAGGACCTGGAGTGAGGCATCATTAAACCTGGGAGCAGCCAACCCCCTGGGCTGCTCCATGCCGTAATTCTGGCTCCTTTCTGCAGCATCAGTCAGTGGAGGACTGCTCCTTTAAATAGAGCTCCTCCAGCTGACAGCCTATGATGCGGGTGCGAAACCCGGAAGCCAGGGTAAATGGCTTCAATTTACTTACACGCGCCCAGTCGACTCCCCGCTAGCAACCCGCCTCCCTCCTAATATCGGGCCCCATAGTTCAGAAAATAATTTAATTGGCTGTGAAGTGCTTTGGGGCATCCTGATGTCATGAAAGGTACAATATAAATGCAAATTCTTTCTTTCTTAAATAATATTCCACAGGATGAAACAATGCAGTTGAACCTGTATATAACAAAAATGTTTTTTAACATAATATTCCCTTTAGCAAAATTAATTCTAGGTATGAGAGTTTTCTGTGTTATTTAATACTGGTCAAAATCCATGTTAAATGAAACTGATTAAAGTGAGATGCCACTTATTAAATCTTAACAGTTTACTGCTGATAATTCAGTTTTTTTGTGTTAAAAAATTTGAATTATCCGATAATTAGAATAAATCAGTGTACACAACACAGGACAGTGGGAATCTGTTGATAAACATTGAATTATCAGATCATTTGAATTAAGTAGCTTGGAATTGAGGAGTAAGGCTGCATTGACATTACCCAAGAGATACTTTAGTGTTACTTTTACTCAAGTACCAGCTGTTTCATACATATGCAATCCCATGACCTTGATGAGAGATGGCATGAGAACCAAGATGGTGTGTAGAACTCTACCAATAAGGAAAATTCTGCATTGGAGAACAGAGATTGTGCTTTGGAGAATAGTAATTCTGCAACAGTTGCAAATGGAAAGAAGAAAGAAAAAGGTCATAAAACAAATTGGCATATGCACTTTCTCTTTCTCAAAATTGCTCATGAGCATATCCAAGTTCAAGTGCTGTAAGGAGATGGCAATTGAAAGCATGTACAGGAGCTTACTCTGATGAATGTGCATAAGGTGTTGTGCTGATTTTGATAGGTATTTTCACAAGGTCTGCCATGCAGTGGTCCATTTCTACCAGTCGTCCTGTCCTAAAATGGAGGACCTCAAGGTCACCAATAGGTGGATGGGAGATGGAAAAAATGTCACAACATCAAACTGTGAGACATTTGCTGTGAAGCAGGTGCCATAGACCCAGGTGTAGAGGATGCTCGTGGGAGAGGTTACTCCTTTGCTGCGTCTTTCAGAATATGATCCATCAGACATTTTAACGCTGATGAAACAGGTCTCTTTTGGCATATGCTCACTGATAAGCCTTTACACTTCTCTGGAGAAATATAGCAAGTTAAATATGAAAGAGCAATAGTTCTAATATGTGTGAACATTTGAAATTGGGAAATCAAAAAAGCAGCAGTTTCCTGTGTGTTCCAATACAAATGAGAAAGCATGGATGATGTCTGTCATGTTGAAGGCCTGGGTGAAGTACCTGGACAATAAGACAGATAACTTGCCTTAGGGTAGAATAAATTTGACTGATTAATTGTGACTGAGAAACATTGCACAAAAATGTTACAGAAAGTGTCTCATGGCATTCTATACACAAAACTTTTAATACATCATAGATAAGTGTACTATACTGCCCAGGGTAAATACATCATGATTGTGTATTAACACAATAGAATCTGTGAATATATCTGAAACTCCTGTTTTAAGTGTCAAGAATGATGGTTGCTGTGATTCTTTATGAAAGCTGTCAAAAAACCTGATGTAATAAAAATCAGATATAATGGCTCAGATTTTCCTGGGGACTTGCTCCATTGTAGTGATTCATCTACATCGCAGGGACCCTTGAATGGCACAAAGGAAAGAGGAAATTATGGACTAAGTCATTTACACCATTAATTATGCCACTCCATATTTTCCTGGGACTTTTGCAACGCTCCGCCGTCACCCTTACTAAAAACAGTTAGAAAGTATTTATCATTACTCCGCTCCCCATTGAAATCAACGGTGATCGCCATTTTCCTGCATTTAAGCCAGTTTTCATGCCGCTGCCACATAGACTTACAAATAATGGTGCTGGTGGCTTGGCAGTAGCGTGATATTGACTTTATATAATGCATTCGCTGAATCAGACTTTACTTTTAAATGACGCTGAAAATCATTTGAGCTCCTAAACAAACTGTTACCTTTCAGAATATAAATAACAACGATCTCTGAGCCAAAGACTTGGTGAAGAACGATGTTTCAGCAAAATACCTGAAGTTCAAGCGACGAGATTGTGTTGTCCTGGGTAAAAATAAACATTCATAAAGCACCAGTCAGTTTGAGGAACTGGTGTATATTTATCAGCCCTTTTAGAGTTCAAGCAAAAACTAGCTTTGCAGAACATCATTTAATGGCTGTTCTGTATAACCTTGCTATATTTTTAAAAATTGAGATTTCAATAGACCTTATAGTTCAAATGAAATCTGCAATTACTCAATGAAAATAAGACCAAAGGATGAAATTCAACACCAGCAAGCCTCAACTTTCTGACTTTTATATTTCTTTCAATAATTATAAAAATTGAAGCAGCTCAATTGAAATTACAATCCAAAGTAACTTTTAAAAAAAATGAATCTGCCGATCAATTTATTCAACTTCCAGTCTGATTCTGCATTCTGCACACATGACCTTTTTAACAAATCAAGTCCATATGAAGAAAAATGATGATGGCCTTTGTTGGTTCTCTCCACTGTCTCTGATTTGTCATACTGCTTGTCCGACTGTACTGGATGAGCAAAAATGTCCTTCAACTAAATAGTGAGAAGATGGAAGCCGTTGACTTCGGTCCCCGCCACTAACTCCATTCCCTAGCCACCGACTCCATCCCTCTCCCTGACCACCGTCTGAGACTGAACCAAACTGTTCGCAACCTTGACGTCCTTCTTGACCCTGAGATGAGCTTCCATCACATATTCGCCCCATCACCAAGACTGCCTACTTCCACATCTGTAACATCATCTGTCTCCATCCCTGCCTCGGCTTATCTGCTGCTGAAACCCTCATCCATGCCTTTGTTACCTCTAAACTTGACCATTCCAATACTCTCCTACTCTCCATAAACTTGAGCTCATCCAAAAAGCTGCTGCCCATATACTAACTCGCACCAAGTCCCGTTTACCCATCACCCCTGTGCTTACTGATCTTCATTGGCTGTCGGTCTGGCAATGCCTCTATTTTAAAATTCTCATCCTTCTTTTCAAATCCCCCCATGGCCTCGCGCCTCCCTGTCTCTGTGACCTCCTCCAGTCCTACAACCCTCCAAGATCTTTGCGCTCCTCCAGTTCTTGACTCTTGCCAATCCCTGATTTTAATCGCTCCACCATTGGCAGCCGTGCCCTCAGCTGCCTAGGCCCTAAGCTCTGGGATTCCCTCCCTAAACCTCTCCACCTCTCTACCTCTTTCTCTAAATTAAGACACTCCTTAAAACCTACCTCTTTGATCAACCTTTTGGACACCTGTCCTAATTTCTCCTTATGTGGCTTGGTGTCAAATTTTGTTTGATAACGCTCCTGTGAAGCGTCTTGTGACATTTTACTTAAAGGTGCAATATAAATGCAAGTTGTTGTTATAAAACTAAGATCCCTTTATTGGCAATTGGCTGCGCCGCTTCTCATTCACCTCTATCCTCGCAGTGGCATATTCAGATCAATTTTCTAGTAAAATTTGATGTCAATTCGGCACTGGAGGATTGGCGTGCACATGGTTTAGCTTATGGCACTCATCGTCAAAATGGGAAAATCTGAGCCAACATATTCACTTTACACCTCTTTAGTTATCATGTGATTTGACTACTTATGCCAAGTTCATCCAACTGTACCTGTGGTCATAGTCATAAACCCTTCTTTGTATTTAAGGCTTTAGAGCCAAGCCATAGTATTATGGACATTTCCTTTCATGCTAATGTATCTCTGAAATTGATGAGTGATTGAATATATATTTCACATACAGGAAGTTGTGTTGTCTTTTGCTCTTTGATGAAATGCTTAGCAAATGGCATGCAGAACCTTTTATCACTAAAACTTATAAAGTATTTAAAATTAACAATTCGGTTATTTCTAGTTCACAGATGTCAACTTGCAGTAGGCCTTGCTGCATCAAATATGTAACATAGAGACAAATCAAAACATAACAAAAATAACAAAATTAATTGTATAGTCTTTCAGTTATAAATATCCATATTAACCCTTACACTGAAAGCAGGATCAGGGAAATTCCTGTTTCACTGGGCTGACTAGTATTGTTTATTTTCAGTTCACACATGGGGTGCTACTAAAATAAACAATATTACACAATTAAACTGTTTTTTGAAAACGAGAAAAAGTTTGGCAAACACTTTTTCCTCAATAGTGGTCTTATAACTATTGCTTTCTTATAACTCTTCTCTTGCCCCTTTTTCTTTTTCCTTTCTGCTTTAGGCCACATCACTCTAAATTAACCATGCGCTTCATGAGTACTCACATCTAATAGATGGGATTCTGAATATCTGTTTGGACTTGAATATAGTTTCAGATATGGTAACTGTACTGTAGTTTATGTAATGGAATAAACAGCTTTCTGTACTTCTCATTGAGTATATTATTCTATGGGAACTTATACAAAAAAGAATAGGGGGAATTTTAACTTTCGGCGGGAAAGCAGCAGGGGAGCAGTTAAAATGGAGTTCCCGCCGATTCCCCATTTTAATGCCGATGGTTTTGGTGGCGGATATGGCTCCCGTTGGAGTCCAGTGGGAGCCTCATTAATATATGCAAATCAAGGACATATGATAGATATGAGACCCCAATAATGTTTTACTTTGCTGCTGAGTGGGGCACCCCCTTCCCATGACTACCCTTCAGATAAAGCTGTTGGAAAGCCAGCGAGGCCACTGAAGATAAGTGAAAAATTTTCCTTAATGGGGCCAGCAGGAGGGCTCCTCCAGGCTCCACAAGGAACGTCCGGGTGTGTGCTGCCTCGGGCTCCCCCCCTCCCCAGCTGCAAGGCGCTCACAACACTCCCCTCCCCCCTCACTGACAGTCTTCCCTTGATGCTGGCAGGAGGCCTCTGAATTGCAAAATCTTCGTTTCCCCCCCATCCGCTGGCCAGCTTCTGCTTTCCTCCCGAAATGGGCAAGCAGCTAACTGGTGGCATACAAAAGAGGCCCAGCAGTAAAAATATGCTGGGTCTCCAATGAAGATTCTCACGCCGGTTTGCTGTCTGCTGCCGCCGGCTTCCGAGTTAAATTCGGCCCTAATAACCTAGAAATCCCATGGCACCATTGCACTGCCAGAAACATCTGGAGCAGGGCTTCTGTCTTTAGGACTTCGACATAACCCTGTCAAATCCTGGGGATGGGGTGATTTGAATGTTAAAGGTGGACAACCCCACCATTAATGATGATATCGTGGTGCCCGCTCTTCAGAGCAAGCAGAATTGAGGAGCAGCACTTTACCACTCTGTTGGGGTGGGGTGGGGTGGGGTGGGGGAAACAGCAGCCTGGCTGAAGATTTAAGAGGCTCCAATTTCCTTCCTGGATGCTCCCTTGTCATGGGCCAGGTATCTAAACAACAATCAATCTCAATTGGATTGATTGCAGTTTGAATATGGCATTGTGGGGCCCACACATTGCCCTGTATGGCAACTACACCGGCTTCAAGCAGGTATATTTACCACTGGCCACACAGGAGACGTAACTGAGGGGATTTCCGGCAGGGGGCGGGGTGGGGCACTCTCAAAAGTAATGTCAGGACAGCGGGGACAGGTGAGCGGAAGAAGCGCCCATTGCTCCCCTTTGTCATAATTGTTTTTCTAAACAAGAAAAGGGAGAAGCCCGCTGGAAACAAGTTCCACCGCAAATTCCTGCCCCTCTGATCTTTGTACACCAGAGTTCTCCATCTCAAAATTGTGCCATTTCTAGGCTGATACATATAAAAGAGAAATAGAAAACAGAACATATTATTATAAATCCAGAGAATTATTTTCAGCCTTTTGGGGAAATAAGAGATATCTTACATAGAATTTACAGCACAGAAACAGGCCATTCGGCCCAACTGGTCTATGCCGGTGTTTATGCTCCACAATAACCTCCTCCCACCTTTCTTCTAACCCCATCAACAAATCCTTCTATTCCTTTCTCCCTCATGTGTTTATCTAGCTTCCCCTTAAATGCATCAATGCTAGTCGCCTCAACTACTCCTTGTGGTAACGAGTTCCACATTCTAACCATTCTCTGGGTAAAGAAGTTTCTCCTGAATTCCCTATTGGATTTATTAGTGACTATCTTAAAATCTTGGCCCTAGGTCTGGTCTTCCCCACAAGTGGAAACATCTTCTCCACATTTACCCTATCAAACCCTTTCATAATCTTAAAGACCTCTATCAGGTCACCCCTCGGTCTTCTCTTTTCCAGAGAAAAGAGCCCCAGCCTGTTCAGTCTTTCCTGATAGGTACAACGTCTCAGTTCTGGTATCATCCTAGTAGATCTTTTTTGCACCTTCTTCATTACCTCTAAATCCTTTTATAATATGGAGACAAAAACTGTTCACAGTACTCCAAGTGTGGTCTAACCAAGGTTCTATACAAGTTTAACATAACTTCCCTGCTTTTCAATTCCATCCCTCTAGAAATGAACCATAGCGCTTTATTTGCTTTTTTATGGTCTTATTAACCTGTGTCACTACTTTTACGTCATTACTCTTATTCAAGTAGGAATCATTATGCTTACCCCATTTTCTATTAACCAAAGGACATACTTACTTATAATTTACAACTTATAATTCAATTCATTAGAATTGATTTTTTTTGTAATCATTTAAGTAATGAATAGCACATTTTTCAGCTTTGATAAACAATACGGGAAGTTGTAAATGTGCACTTGTCCCTGGGATTGTTATAGAAACAGATGTCTTTCCTGTTTGAATGGGTGTACATGTAGTAATCTTAAGTGCAAAGACATGGATGTAATCTTTTTGGGTTAGAGTCATGACCAAGACAGTCAAAACTCAACTTTGCAGAATTGTGACTTCCCACCTCCCTGACTATCCAGAGAGGTGAATGCTAAATTATTCACAGCACGTAGAATTGATGCCTTCTTAAGACGCAAGAAAGCTAATTCCCACTGCATTAACCATGTACTGTGGTATGGTTTCACTGTAAGTAGAGAACAGCCGAGCCTCAGTGGTCTGGATTCAAGTATTTTCTGAAATGAACTGTCTTATGGATACGGTGGTCATAAAAGATCCCATGGCAGTATTCGAGAAAGAGCGGGGGAGTGCTCACAGTGTCCTAACATCTATTCCTGAACCAACATTGAAAAAACAGGTTAACTGGTCATTCATTTCACTGCTGTTTGTGGAACCTTCTTGTGTGAAAATTGACTGCCGTGTTGCCTTACAAATCAACAGGGACTACACTTCAAAAGTACTTTATTAGTGTGTAAGTTTCTTTCTTTCTTTAATAAGGAACATAGATTGGGCAGTATTACATAAGCACTTTCTCTCCCTCAACATTGCCCAACAGCATATCCAAGTTTAAGTGCTGCAAGGAGATGACAATCAAAAGCATGTTTCTCAGATATTGGCACACATGAAAACTCTGGTGAAACTTAAAAATGTCATAAAGTTCATTTACATGGCTAAAAAGTGTCTCTGAAATAGATGTTTTCATTATAAATGCTAACAACCATGTGGTTTTTATTAACTATAAAATCATCCTTAATAAAAAATAATTTTCATTAATTAACTATAATTGAAACTAAAATGACTTCATATCTAAAATGAATAACTAAAAATACATCTAGAAAATTAATAACTAAATGTAAAATTATTTTGTGCAACTGAAACCACACTGGCTAACATTCCGCATTTTGCATATGTACCATTTGGTGGCAGGATAACAAATGACAGATTGATAATTCTGGTATAGATGAGAATAATGCTGTATGTTATCTGCACCTGCTAGATAAGGCAGATGTGTGGTTATGTCAAATCCTTCCTATCCTGTTTTTCACATGTACATAGTTGTTACCTACCTTGTAAATTTGGATAAAAACTTTATGGAGAACACGTTGCAATAAAGGCTTAGGATAGTATGGATTTTGCTATGATCGGACTATGCCAATAAAACAATGAACTGTTATGGTTCATAGGTAACATTTGGCTTTAATCTACTGTACTGTTTAAATCATCAAGATGATCAGATTAGAAATTAGAAATTTTGTGTGACTAATAATACAGAATTGTATGTCTTACATGAAAGAACATTTGCTCGCTAAAACAATCATTTGAGTGTGAATACTGAAAACTATAGTTAGGATATCCTGAAATACATAGAAGACTGGCAAGACTAGATCTGTTGTAGGATTACATCAATGACTGAAATTTTTAAAAGTTTTTTTTGGGCAGTTTGCATCTCTCCTGAGTCTTTTTCTGGCCTTCAAGTAAGAAACCAGTTCTGTTAAACTCATATAAACTCACATAAGTACATCGGTTTAAGCATTAGGATATTGAACTGACTCATTTCACAGGGATTGCATATGCTCCCTGCATGCAATACAGCAGTTACTATTGCTACAGATCAATCTTTGTTTTACTGAACAGAGATAGAGTACTATCTCAGTTTATTTTTATTAGTCTTATAGCTAGAAGGAGTGTGGGAGGGCATAATATTGGCAATTGTGCTTTTGTTGCTTGTAGCAATATAAACATAATTATTATAGAAATTAAAAAAGCTCCAAGAACAAAACACGCTCAGGCAGCTAATGCAATTGGTTTGTCGACTTAAATTATAATCAGCGATGACAAATTATACTTTCACATTAGCATCAAATATGTGGCTCATAAATAATTATATTAATATCACACTTTGCCTCAGGGAAAGGATAGGAACATAGAAATGTACAAGAATGGAAAAGGCTACTGTGATCCATCTGGTTGGTCCCAGGATGAGGGATTAGTAAATCGAAGAAAGTGGAATTGTAACATGGCACTGCAAAGAATTTGAATCAGGCTTTCTCTGTGAATGACTTGCCAGTCTACCACCATCTCCAGTGTCTTTGCTTACAACCTTCAACTTTAAACAGCCATGCTTTTTTTCAATTCTGCTATTATTTTATTAACTGAAGTTTACAACTTTGTTTATTTAAATTCTGTTCAACTTTTTCCAGTTTAGTATCTATAACTACAATAAGAAAGTGATTGCTGTTAAAGATATCATATTTCTGTGACTTTATTCTTGATTTTGATAGGTATATGATCAGTCTGTGGTATAGTCACTGTAGTTTTATTCATCAACAATCTACAGTAATGTGATCATATACCAAAACGTCTAAACAGATGGTGATCACATGGCATAGTATTAATACTATATATTGTAAAATATGATAGAACAGATGCAATATGCTGTGATGCTGTGGTTTCCTTTGGAGGTATCTCCCCAAATAATCACAATGTCTTCATTTATTTGATGAATATATGTACACCGGACACAAAGTTGCTTAATTTTAGCAGATCATACAAGTTATGCTGGGTTAGAAAAGCAAGAAAAAAACTAAAAGGTATTAACAACAACTTTACAACATAATAGAGTATATAACACATACACTAGGATAATAGAGATGTTATTTTTTAATATACATTGATGTCTATAGGAAGTTATTCTATGACACTACCCCCCAATTGTCTATATAAGTTGTTACACTTAGAGGAAAGCATTTTCTGCAAGTGCAAATGTAGTGGAATGCAATTTTTATTCATTCCTTACATTACAAAGGGATCTCAATCAATTCACACTCATAATACTGATGTTACTTTTGACCAATTCAAAAGTAACTGGTAGATTGGCCACAACATATGTACTGTATCAAACTTACTACAGCACAGTATAACTAATCACAAAAGCATTTTGTTAACTAATATTGCATTCTGGCAAGGAAGTGAACAGAAATAAGCACATTTTTATTGAGTATCATACTGTCAGACTTCACTATGGAGTAAAATATAGAAATGTTACATTCACTATAAGGCAGCTCTGTGCTCATATCACAACATCACAGTGAATATGCTAAAGGATAGTTTCTTTCCCCTGTTGAAAAACCACTCAGATACCACACTAGTACTGACTGTTAAATGGAGCGTGATTTTTATCAAAGTCTTCTTGCACCTAACTGACCTAATGCAGCTCATTATATCACATCCTACTTTATACACGTTACACTATCCACCCGCAAGTGCACTACAGAAGGTATCAACTCTAGGGCCACAGAACAGAATTTTTCTATAGTCACTGAAGTTAGTACGCTACAGCTTAGTGTAACATTGACATGGAGTTATCCAACACCTCATGGCATTCAATTTCTTCTAATCAGAAAATAAACTGGCAAAGGACTTCCTCAAGTTACGGATTGTTTCAGCCTTCGCTTCGTCCTCATTCAAATTTGATCGAAATAGTGATGATTCCGAAATGTTGAATGCATTGGTCAAAGATTGTGATTTACTGCAAAACCAAAACAAAAATAAATGCACTTAATTATATTTTAATCGTTGAAGGATACCACAATATCAATAAACCATTACTCTCATAAAACCATCTATATCATGAAAAGTGATAGTATCTCATAAGAACATAAGAAATAGGAGCAGGAGTAGGCCATGCGGCCCCTCGAGCCTGCACCGCCATTCAATCAGATCATGGCTGATCTTCGACCTCAACTCCACTTTCCCACCCGATCCCCATATCCCTTGATTCCCCTAGAGTCCAAAAATCTATCCATCTCAGCCTTGAATATGACTCAGCATCATGTTTTCATCATGCTTTACTTTTGTTCCTTAAGCACTGTAAGATATGCATCAGGCATTCTATGACCCCTGTTCATTAATAATGAGTAAATTTTAACAAATTTTCTATAGCTATAATATAAAAATGTGATTTAATACTGCTTAATTGTTTATCGCAAAAGCTTTCGATGTAAAATCTTTAGCTGCATAATGTGCTGAAACAGGTTATGAAAAGGGAACAGTAATAACATTTAAATAAGAGTGCTACAGGAATTTCAAGCCTTCTTGTATGCTTATTTTACTGAAAATAAGTAACGTTTCTGCTGATGCTGAGTTTAGGGAAAATAAGCTTAAATCTAGGAATGTGGAGTTTGAGATACTTAATTTTTTAGTTGAATATATCTCTAAAGAGGGTCACCTGCTTTTAGCTCACAAGAACTAGTTTACAGAAGCCTCTTTGGGTTGTCATAATCAAAGCACAAGAAATCCAAAATGACTTTGCAAAAATAGTTATTTAAGAAAAGAGCATGTTCATTTCTAAGATTGCCAGCCAACAGAACCATTTCTTCAGCTGTGCTCATCTTTGGTTGCACCAGGGAAATGTTATAAAATTTGCCAGCAGATCTGCCTGAAAGTCAGCATCGACACCCAAATAAACTTATTTATCATATGCACTAAGCTCAAGTAATGGTGACACAGAACATTGTACCAGATCAGTGTAGGCAATGGGAAGAGAGTTATTTGCATTTAAAGCACAAGCGACCCTGTGTCTGCTGAAATAAGGTGCAGCTGGAAGAGTTATTTTGAATGATGGTTTTTATAAACCACCTGCATATTCATGGCCTGGCAGAATTTCCCTGGAGGTGTCATCATTATGAGGAGGTGACTTGAGAGGTATACCTGTGAATTCAGTTGCAATCAAGACATCTGGAAAACATATTAAATTTGTAGGTAATGTTGAAACTGACTGCTGTGTTGAATCAGGAACCCAGATACCAAAATATTCTAAGTAAACATCTGTGTTTGCCATCGCTCTACTCGTTCAGTTCTTTAACTGCCTCCTAATTATAGTTCACAGCTGATTAAAAGGATTCGCTTTTTCCCCTTTTTCATTAACTGGCTTGTGGGAGATATAGCCAACATTTTAGACCACAGACCGAAAACAGCAAAATCATGACTAAACCAGGAGGGAGGAGAAGTGAAAGGGGGAGTATAAAGTGAAGGGAGAGAGGGGAAAATATCAGAGGCAAAGGGGAAGATGGTAAGGGAAATGGCAGAGGAGGTAGAGAAGAAGTGAGAGTGAAGGGGGGGGGGGAGGAGGAAAAGGAGAAGGAAAGAATGGGTGGGAAAAAGAGGGAAGGGATACGGGGTGATGGAAGGGATATGAGGAAGGGGAGACAAGGGGAGAAAGTGAGATGGGGAGGCTTACATCCTCATGAAACACTGTGGAGTTTCACATTGTGTATTCAACATTTTCAGATCTGATGAAAAGGAAGGAACACTCCTTGTTTGAGTATTTTATATCCATTTTTTAATTGTTTGAAAGTGAATTTTCACTGGTGCTTTTTATGTTTTTTGTGTTACCAATATTTGTTAAGTTTAATATTTGAGATGGCAGTTTTATACTTTGTATGAGAAAGAAACCCCAAATTAACACTATCTTACTTTAAATGAGGATGGGATTGTGATTGTTGCTGCGATTTGAGTGGAGGCTGTGCCTGCATCTTCTGCTCAGGTTGCTCCTTCAGTAGTTGACCTTGTGGTCTCTGGGTTTGCAAAGTAGGCTGTGGTTGTTGCATTGCTTGGCTTGGTTGTCTTTGTTGCTGAGTTGGGGGGCCAGTGGGACGCAGACCTCCTTGTGGACGCAGCCCCTCAGGAGAAGCGTGATGTTGCTGCAGTAGATCTTGGCTTTGTGGATGTGGTCCTTGGGGTTGTGTTGGGCCCCCTATGTTCAGCACAAGAAATACTAAATAATGTTACATTGATAGGAATTCCTTATACACTTTGAAATTCAGCGCTTCCTTATTAGAACATTAAAGAGGGGTATTTATATGTACCCTGGTGGCCTTTAAAAGTGTGACATTTTATGGGATTGCAGTACTGTGATAACTTTAATGTTTTAGATTAATGGCTACGTTTAAGCCTAAAGTCATAATTGTGTGCAGTGGCTCAGACCTTGCTCCTTAATAAAATACAACCTTCGTTATGAAGGCAATACCAGCGTTAGAATAGTTTTACACAGTAGCTATAGTGCTTTAAGTTATAAGTAAACAGTACATGGAGATAATATACTAGGTCGCTGAAAGCAAAAACAATAGAAAAATCCAAAGGAGACAGATAAACGACAAGGTTAGAGTAAGCAATATGGTAGGTGCCACAAGAAAATTGAGCAGAAAAATTACAAAACTTAAGGAAAGCTATGTCACTGACATAGCACATTGACCCTATTTACATGAAGTCACCAGCTAATGACAAGTTTGCTGTTGAGCTGTCTATTGATCATCTTACTGCCTTTATAAACTAATTCTTTGAAGTAACCAGTGCAGTGAAATAAGATGGTTCAATTCACTGCTTAATTATCAAGATCAATACATTTTTCAACAAACTTTAAAAATGTTTTAAGAGCCAAGAAAAATGTTGTTTTACACTTATGCGGTACTGGTAAGTCATGGAAAACATTATTAAACTGCTATAATTGACAGATTTTATTTGTGGCAGATTATCCGCCATATTTTCTCATTTCAAGCATGCACCAGTTGTTGGGAAATTGAAAAATTAGTTAATATGCTAATCTTTGTCAAGAAATCTTTTGGTTATACAAAACAGGCAAAACATCAACTGCATACAAAAAGGAGACATTAAAACATCAATTTAAAATTGTAATTAAATTTAAATTAAGAGAAACCAACATTATTAATTTGTGTAAGTAGGGACATTGAAAAACAGTGCAAAAGTAATTAATTCATTAATTTGCAAACATTTGATATTTGAAGATGTAATGTTAGAGTAATATACTTAAGGGTGGACATAATTGGTCTACTATTCAGTTCTGTTTGATTTTTGAATATTGGGAGAAGTATTACTGTCATTTCTCTAAGTACGATTGATGAACATTCATTTATAATTCTCCCCCATTTGATAAGTAATTTTGCCCTTTCTCCTTAAGTTCCTTTGCAAAACACACCATTCCCTGACCAGAGGGTGAGTAGGTTTCCTGTTCTGAGGCCTCTGAAATTCTTTAGAGAGACACTTGAAGGTGTGTGAGAGTGACTCAAGGTGACTCACCCTCTGATTTCTGATTTTTCCATCTCTCCCTGTGGGAAGTGCTTGGCCTCAGCTTGACGACTCCCACTGATAGTGGTTGAGATTGAGAACTTACCACGTTGGTAATCATGATTGCTTCAATGTGCCTCCCTTAATTTGTTTCTTAAAGTTTAAATAATAATGCAAGAAATGGTCAAATGCAGCTACACAAGTCTCTGAGATTACATTTACAATGCATAAGCAAGTGCTGGATTTAAATAATTCAACAATATTCCTTTGTTACAATGCACAACACAGTTGATTTTGCAAAACAGATTCCTTCAAAAGGAAATCTGAATGACTTTTAAATAGTACATTTTCATTGCATTCAAATTTCAATTAGATTTGAATGAAACAAATTTGATTGAGTGTTTCAACAGGGGATTTGATTTAGTATCAATTGAACACAGTTTCACAAAAGCGTTGATAGTAAAAATTAACAGTGCCAAGAGCTTTACATCATTCTTCAGTATGTCAGGGCATATTAAAACACAGCTTTAAATCCATTGCTAATACATTAATGGATACATGGGTCATCAGGGCCTGTATTCATAAAATAAATTAATTATAATCTAAAGATTTCAATGATCTTCATGGAGTAGATAAAGCTCATTTTGTGTATAATAATAAGAAACAAATCTTATGAATAGTGGTCTTAATAAACAGATGTACATTCTAACAATTGCTTTGTTTTTCAGGCTTACTAAGAGATTGAACTGTACATTTAGGAATAAGCAGAGGTGGTAGTATTTGAATCAAATTCATACAGAGGAGGTTAAATAGGTACGCATAATCTTTAAATCATTATCCTAGATTGTAGTATTACTATAGGCAAGGAATGTCACTTCAAATAGGAGTTAATGTTTAAGATGTCATGAGAGCTGTTGAAACTTTTACTTTTTGATACATAAACAAAAGCTAGCACAGGGAAATGATTTTATTTCAGTTAGTACATAACTGTAGTTCCCTTATTGAATTTCTTGTGAGAATTGTCAGTGTAGAAAACAGTGTATGCAAATGTAGTTAGCTAACGATTTTATTTTATACATATATATGTGTAAAAATTATATCATGAAGACCCATCTACCTTTTGTGTTTTTATTGCACATCAAGCTGTACAAGTGTGTAGCCACATTATGTAAAATACTGCAGTAAAACCTGAGCATTTTTTAAACCAAATACAGTTATAATAAAAAAATAAGAGAGACTTTTACAAACACATTTTGTTACGACCTCAACTGTAACATTAGACTTTGCATATAGCATGCTTGCATGCAGATCCAAACGCATTTTTAGTAGGAATGTTTACTTCTGGCTGTGTAATTCAGTGTCCTCCAGGAATTAAAATATTAAGCCATTTTTGTTTCTTTTAGCCACAACACTGTACTTTATCTCAACAAATGTCTCTCCTAAAGCAATGCACAAGGTTAACCATATCTACTTCATATGATTAGGACAACTGCAGAATTACATGCAAATAATTATAACATGAGTTCAGAAGCACACCCATTTAAGTTCTAACAGTGGGCAAGAGACCTTTTAAAAAAAATTTCAGCAATATTAGGCTATTCCTCAGTCACACACCACCACATTATGACATTTTTGTATACACATTTCAAGGTGATTTTAGGAATACATGCTCCTGGCGCGGAGCTTCACCCGCCGGGAGCACATATCATAAGCATGTATATGTTACAAATTGTAAGCATGCTCCCCATGATTTTCCATCCATTAATTTTAGCAATATTATAAATTATAAGAGCTGTATTTTCCTTTGTATGTTAATTGTTATGAAAATGTAGATATGTGTAAATAGGGACATAACACTAGCAGAAAGTAGTAATGGACTATTTGTGCTACTACTCTCAACAGTGTTTCTACAGAAATGAGTGAAAACTCCCCCCTCCCCCAACAACCAGCTTTCTGCTTGTTAAGGCCTTGTTAAAATCTATGATGTGGAGATGCCGGTGATGGACTGGGGTGGACAAATGTAAGGAGTCGCACAACACCAGGTTATAGTCCAACAGCTTTATTTGAAATCACAAGCTTTCGGAGCTTTGCTCCTTCGTCAGGTGAGTGAAGGGTTCCATAAACGCACAGCATATATAGTCATAGAACAATGCCTGGTGATTACAGATAATCTTTCTAACTGCCCTTTATCACACCTCGGCAGAGAGATAATCACAGCAATTAAAGGAGTGGATGGTGTTCAGACAGGTTAGTCAGGGAAACATTACATCCAAGAATACTGAATACACAAGGGGTCAAATCACAAAGACAGAGAGAGAGAGAGAGAGAGACCAGAAAAGACAGAGAGAGAGAATGACCAGTTGTATTAAAAACAGATAACTTTTTTTCGCTGGTGGGGTTACATGTAGCGTGACATGAACCCAAGATCCCGGTTGAGGCCGTCCATCCTGGTTGAGGCCGTCCAGATCATCGACACAGATACCACCATCACACGAGAGGACACCACCCACCAGGTACATGGTTCATACTCCTGTGACTCGGCCAACGTTGTCTACCTCATACGTTGCAGGAAAGGATGCCCCGGAGCATGGTACATTGGCGAGACCATGCAGACACTGCGACAATGGATGAACGGACACCGCACAACAATCGCCAGACAGGAGGGTTCCCTCCCAGTCGGGGAACACTTCAGCAGTCAAGGACATTTAGCCTCCGATCTTCGGGTAAGCGTTCTCCAAGGCAGCCTTCGAGACACACAACGCTAAATCGTCGAGCAGAAATTGATAGCCAAGTTCCGCACCCATGAGGACGGCCTCAACCGGGATCTTGGGTTCGTGTCACGCTACATGTAACTCCACCAGCGAAAGAAAGTTATCTGTTTTTAATACAACTGGTCATTCTCTCTCTCTCTATGTCTTTTCTGGTCTCTCTCTCTCTCTCTGTCTTTGTGATTTGACCCCTTGTGTATTCAGTATTCTTGGATGTAATGTTTCCCTGACTAACCTGTCTGAACACCATCCACTCCTTTGATTGCTGTGATTATCTCTCTGCCGAGGTGTGATAAAGGGCAGTTAGAAAGATTATCTGTAATCACCAGGCATTGTTCTCTGACTATATATGCTGTGCGTTTATGGAACCCTTCACTCACCTGACGAAGGAGCAAAGCTCCGAAAGCTTGTGATTTCAAATAAAGCTGTTGGACTATAACCTGGTGTTGTGCGACTTCTTAGATTTGTTAAAAGCTAGTCATGAGAAACTTTCACACAAATATGTGGATGTGGGAATAAAAACAAAAAGTGAGCATTGAAATCCAGGTTAGCTTAATGAATGGGAAGACTTCAAAGTATCAACATAGCTTTCAGAGAGCAGCGTAATAAAGGTTATAATAACGTGGTGTAGAACATAACAATTTTACAAAAGTGGACATATGAACAAAACACAATTATTTTCATCTACTTTAGTCCTCTAGGTTATGTAGTTCCTGTGGCCATGGAGATTACAGTCCATATGCAGTTTACAGATCAGAAAAGCTAATCCCAGTTCCATAGGATGTATTGTTCTTTTATAGAAATGCATAAGATTCCTGATTTATAAATTTTACCAGCAATTTAAAGCTTGAGAGTCCAATGTAGCTCACATGTATTCAACCACATCTGCAGTGATTTATAGAAGAAAAATACTATGTTCTTTAACCAGAAGCTCAAGATTTTTTATACCTAACAACTTGTATTCTTGACAACTGAGAAAAATAAGAGCATTTTTTAACATACTCATTTTAAAAAGTCTGTTAGAACTATGACCCCAGTACAAAATTTACAGTTTACATCTAATTTGTTTAGAGCACTCACCACATTAAAATAAAGTCAAATATTACATTTTTCATTGATGGAGTGATGGCCATATTTCTAACAGAATATAGTGGCCAATGAAAGGTTCCAAAATTGTGTTTTACTTCTTTCTATAATATTAAAAAAATCACTCTTGTCTTTGTCACAGAACAAGAACATACAAGTAATATTGATGAAGAAGATAAAAACTGATCAATAGAATTTCTTTAGGAGGGGGTTGTTTGAATATAATAAAGCTTAAACTTATGGTTAATTTCCCTATTTCTTTTCTATAAATCACCGAAGTCGAGGTTGAATACACATGGGACATGCTAGTCAAGCCTGTAAAATTGGAAACACAGTTTAAGCACTGCTCTCCAGGACATCTCTTCAGTATATGAGTTTTGCAGTTATAAATCTGGAACCTTGCATTTCTTGCAAATGAACAATATGGTCCTACAGGATAGGAGAAATGCCAGCAGTGTTCTTGCTTCTGTGGTCTGTAACCTGTGTGTGGACTGTAGTGTGTTTGGCCAAAGCAAGTACAGGGGTAAATTTTTGCATTTATAGCTTAGTGCAGTGCATGCTGGGATATTAGGTGTGGAGGATTGTGCATTCACTATACAGCCAACCTGTCCATTTCAGTATGCATTCTCAGCGTGTGCTGCTCTCCACTGGGAACACTAAAGTAGAAAATGTATCTTCACATATCCTACAGTGGCGGTGACCATAACACGGCCACTTTACCAGTTTTCCGGGCCCAGGAAGTTTAAAGAGACTGAAGTTTCCACATTGTTCACTTCATAAGGGACATCCTGGATAGCAGTGGACGTGGATGATACATTGGTGATGGGTGCAGCTTGAGTGTAAAAGGTGGTGATTGCAGTAGGAGTGACAAGGCAGCAGAGATGTCTTCAAAGGCAGCAAAACCAGCAAGCGGTGGTGGAACAGATCAGGGAGTAGCAGAGGACAGCAGACAATGGGGGAGAAGAACAGCAAAAAGGTAGAGTGAATTTGTGTTTGGTGGGGAGTTAGATTTTTAATGTATGAGGGACGGCTTTTTGGTGTATGGGGGTTAGATTTTTATTGTATAGGGGCTTGGATGTTCAATTTATGAAGGAGTAGGATTTTTAGCATATACGGGGGGGGGGGGGTGGAGTTTTAGCATGATGGTTTAGATTGTTTGCGAATGGGAGGATTTGATTTTTGGTGTATGGGAGGGGGCTTGAATATTCTGTGCACAAAGCAGTTTGGATTTTTAGCATGGGGTGGGTGGGCTTGGATTTTTAAAGTATGAGAGCTTGCATTTTTCAGATGTTTCTTAAATGAATGTGCAAATGTTTTAGTACAAAAAAAAGCTCATGTGTGGCACATGGTGTTTAATCATAATTCTGCCTGTCTCCAAAGTGTTTTGATTGTATGCAGTCCATACAATGGTTATTCCATGTGGCTCCGGGCCCCTGCTCCAAAAGGTTAGACACCCCTGTTCTACAGAATTAATGCAAATGAAAACAAGTGTCAACATCTCGGAATTGTTATGCTACATACCTTGTTGAATGTAACATCAATGAAAGTCATACATAGAATCATAGAATGGTTACACCACAGAAGGAGGTCATTCAGCCCATCGAGCCCATGCCGGCTCTTTGTAAGAGCAATCCAGTTAGTCCCATTCCTTTGCTCTTTCCCCACGGGGATGGTTTTTTGGTATATGGGGGTTAGATTTTTATTGTATAGGGGCTTGGATTTTCAATTTATGAATAGTTAGAATTTTTAGCATATTGGAATTTGTAGTGCTAATGCATTCACTTTAGCATGATCTATGAAGGATAAAAACTTTTTGTCTTTAAAAAAATACCATTATTTGTAAAGAAACCTATTCAATTTCTTAGCAATCTACTTAATTTCAGATTGAGTTTTTTGCAGGTTTCAAAAATCTGTGGGAAAATAGGGTATGCAACCCCTTTTTTGCAAAGAGGAAAATATGACCCATAAGTTTTTTATGTGATGCTATAAATCCTGATGCTAAAATGCTAGGGCACTTCTGGCAATATTAAGGAGAGATCAGGAAAATATACATATTTTTAATTAAATAAAAGTTTAAACACAAAACGTCTAGTTGGGATCTAAACATCAAATGACTAAAGCTTTAGTGATCTAAATCAAGATGTCAAGTTCTATTAATAAAAGTAATACTAGTTGAATCTAACCTTTTACCTGTGGTATAAACAGAATACACAGCAGCTAACACCATCAACTGTGTAGTTAGCTCCTAAGCAAGATTTGCATCATTTTTGGCTTATTAGCTCTTTCTCATTTTTGCACAAATTGCATATTCCATCTTCCCCACTGTGTGTCCTCCCTCTACATTTAACTGTTTCAAATTTTGGAACACTGTAATTGATAATCAAATGTGTATTATAAGTTTTCTTAAGTCAAAACTAAACTGTTTGTAACCTGTGGATTTGACATGGGCCTGGTATTTATTGATTCATTAGTGAAGAATTACCTTCCTCATAGCCCTTAAGTTTGCAAATTACATAAATAAAGTGGCCTTAAAGTTAGAAAATTGTTTAAAAAGTGAGTTTCCAATTGTTAGGGAAAAGTTTAGAAAATATATTTGAAAAGAGTAATTTAAAAGGTAGCTCAATTTTTATTCATGCAACACTCTGATATGGTCCATTAGTATTGTATTACTACATACCAAACTTTTAACTTGTTATAAAGATGGTTCAAAACTTTGCTAAATATCTTTGCTGTTGTGTTGAATGCTGACTTAAACTGGTAATTGAAAGACGTCTTTATTAAATTGTTATCTGTTGCCTTTTACTTAATATTACAGTTACATTTTATATTCAGAAAATTAATTTCTGCTTTTTGTTATAATTCACTGAATTTTTTGTTAAATTCACAAGTAGCATGAATTTAAATATGATAAATAAGTGTAAAAATGTTAATCCCAGGAAGGTCTATGGTTCAATCCCCAGTCTGTGCTAAGTTAGTTGACTAGAATCAGGTGGCAGAGATGCTATAGTCGCCCTCAATGCCCCCAGGTTAGGGAAGGGAAAATCGGCTGGTAGTGAGCATCTGTAGTTATCGGGCAAGGGCAGGATTGGGCTTGACTGGGGTGCTTCTTGCAGTTGAATAGCTTGCCGACAATAATAACAAGGCTCAAATGTGAATATTGGCCACTTGGGCGATAGACTGGAGGGTGTTTGGGCCAGTGGCACCATTTCTCAGTAAAGATTAATCATTTTCCAGAGGAGAGGAGGGAAGGGGTGGCAATTGGCAACGAAAGAAAAAAGCTCTAATCAAAAAAAGTACAAGGTTATATAAAATTCACCTAAGGTTAATATTGCCTTGTAATGCCTCTTTTGAGCTGCTGGTGTCATCCTTTGCTCAAATTACTCTTGACTAAAATGTTTATAAAGCATTCCAAAACTAAATTGATTCATAAAATTAAAATGTCATAAATGTGGGAGTGATAGACAGATAGAGTTGCCTTACTTGTTGCAAGAACTAAGAAAAAAAGTTAGAAGAATATAAATAATGGCTCAATAGCACAAAAATAAAAGAAATGCTAGAATTAACTCACAAATTAATATAAAGTTTAAGCTTTTAAAATTATCTCTAACTGTTCCATTTAATTCCCATGCAGAACAACAAGTAGCACGTGATAAAAGCAAAAGATTAACTCTGAAACCATTCACCTCACAACATAAAATACTTTGAAACACCATACCTAGCTATTGAATGAAGTACAGCAGCACTGGACTCTGTATAGGCACAATTGTGTGTACTGTTTACAACACCGTGGCTTAAACTGCAGTCCCAAGGTCACAAAATGTACAGTAAAACATAGCCATTAATTACGAGCACAAACATTGACAAATAAACATTAGACAGTACAGTTGACACTGCATAGAAAAACACAGTCCAGGTCAGCACTGAAACACTGCCAAAAAATTGCACGGTAAACTTTTCTGTTTTAGCTAAAAATCACCATCCTCTTATTTTTTTTTAGGAAGCCTGGACTTGTTTTGGTCCTACTGCAACGCCATTACAGTCGAGAATATACTGTAAACAACCTTGTGGTGGTGGTCGCTGCTGAGGAAATGAGCCTGGCTGTGTCTGTGCCTCCTTCAAACTTCCACCCTACAAAAGAAAAGATTGAATCCAAAATCAGTCTGGTATTTAGATATAATCTATTTGCATTGGTAGTATTGGTCTAGGAATTTCTGGTGTGCCTCCAATAGTTACCCAAAGATACCGCTGAATATGTTCACCATCTACCTATTGGTTATGAATGAAATACTTCAGACAAGGGTGACTTGTTTATGATTGGTGCATTTAATTATTAAAGTAGTAACTTGAAAATAACAATTCAAAACTTGGATTTCAGAAAAAAGCAAATAATTTACCTTGGGAGATTTTGTTTTCACATATAAGGTCAATTTTGATTCTAGTGTCTTTGCTTTAATGCACTCCTCCCCACCTCCATCACCCTGAAGGGCTGTTGAACAGTAGATGAAAACAACTGGGGCCATCTTTGGCCACATGAGGTGTCATGTGAGTGTAGCAGGGGGACATTTAAGCCACACTAGGAGATGAATGGAGCTAGCAAGGCAGCTCTTAAGCTAAGCTTCTATTTTAAATGCCAAAATGCTGTTGCCAGCACAGTTTACATGTCATGCACTGCTGTTGGCTACAGTTAATAGGAGGATGCTACCGTCAGGTGTATTTAAACTGCTGATGCTACTCATAGCTTTGTTTAAAAGGGAAATGCTGCTGCTATCGGTCAGACTGGCATTGTGAAAAATATTTTATAAAATTGGGCTGCACATACTGTATAGCAATATTACCGTTATAAGGAATTCTGTTTCTTGATTCCAGTCCTTTTCATGAATGATCAAAGGAAACATTAGGAATGAATGGCCAGTAGTCTAGTAGTCAGGATAGTATTGTACCTGGTTTCTTTGTAAGGAGGGTAAACTGTAGTTGGATTACATCAAGGTGCTGAAGTATTCACTGATGTCTTATAGTGTAACATTAACATGTTACTTCCATAGTAACAAATGTCGCTGAAAGATTTAGGTCACCATGACCTACACTTTAAATATGTGCAATAAAAAGAAAAAAAGACAAGCACATTAGGTAAATTAATATTTTTTTCTCTGCTTTGCTTACCTGTGGTTGCTGCGTGGCAGTAGGTCTCTGAGGTGATGGAATAGGTGTTCTTGGGATCAGTTGGTTCATTTTGGCTAAAACCAGTTCAGTAAGAAGTTCTCTGTCTTCAGCCTGGTGCTCCCCAATCAATGGCATTGTACAGTCCATGACCTGTAAAAGATCATAAATGTGTACCTGTTGTGCTGGTGAGAAATTGCTTCATACCATTCACAAACCCTGGTGAAACAACTTGATTGATTTCAAACATTGTATTATTTAATCTGAAGCTTTTCTGATGTAAGCAAAACCAGACTAGTGTCAGTCTGTAGTCTTGCTGGTCTCATTTAATGTGTTACTCTTTTCATATGTAATTCAACATGACTATACTGTTAGCTCCCTTTGCAAAGAATTTCAATCTATTGTTCTTCCGTGAGCCCAGGTCGTCTTATATATCAGATTAGTACCACTGATACAGATATAGGCTGTCACTGTAATGATATAGAACCAATAGGTGTTGCTGCACCCATCACTACTACATCACTATTTCATGTAGAAATAAAGCCTTAGGTTGTGATATTACCAGGGAGACGGGATCGCAGCGGGGGGAGGGGGCGACTGAGCACGCAGGTAACCCGCCCCGTAAAATCCGTCCGTTCCCCACCCGATTGCGGGTAAATTGAAGCCACTTCCCGTGGCTTCCGGGTTTCCCGTCGTCAACCTGAGCAGCGGGCAGACTGCGCACCCACATCACAGGCTGTCAGCTGGAGCAGCCCTATTTAAAGGGGCAGTCCTCCAATGCTGCTCCTGCAGCAAACAACCAAAAGTACAGCATGGAGCAGACCAGGGGAAACGATGCTCCCAGATTTAATGATGCCCCACTCCAGGTCCTACTGGATGGGGTGAGGAGGAGGAGGGATATTTTCTACCCAGCGGATGGGAGGAAGTGGCCTGCCTCTGCCACCAAGAAGGCCTGGCTCGAGGTGGCAGAGGAGGTCATCAGCAGCAGCAATGTCTCCAGCACATGGATCCAGTGCAGGAAGCACTTCAATGACCCAACTAGGTCAGCCAAAGTGAGTACACTTATTCATTCTCCTACACTCCATCTTCCACATCACCGCCCCCACCCCACAACTCCTTCTGCAATACCAACACTACTCCATCACATCACTCCTCACACCCACTCAAACCTGATCCTCAACTTACCTGCACTTACTCACCTCCCCAGTACTCATCCCACCACTACACTCAATCCAATCCTCATACAATGTCATGGCTCTGTCTCATACTCACCCTCTGATGCATCTCTTTCACGGTCAGCCTCACCCAAACCAATGCATTCAGCGGTTGGCCACATCACCATCCCTCACTCACGCCTCTCTACTTTCTCCCCTTATAGGAGAAGAGAGCCCAGAATGCACGGGAGAGGGCGAAGACCGGAGGGGAACTGCAACATCAGATCGTCCTCACGGACGCAGAGCAGGAGACTCTTGAAGTGAGCCGCACCCTCGAGTGCCTGTCCGTTGGGGATGCTGAGACTGCCACCCGACAAACGGCTGATGACAGAACTTTAACATTCAGCACTCAATAGCAAATGATGTTAACATGCCTTGCCATCTTCAGCATCTCAACATCTGTCATCATGCTTAATATTGCCTTCTGTTCTCTTACAGGGCCTTCAGCGACCGCCGTGACGGCGGAGGGCGATTCCTCAGAGGACCTGCCAGCCTCTGAGGGGGCACCGTCACTTCTGAGCGAGCCATCCACCAGCGCAGTTACACACACCTCAGTTGGTCCCCGTCCTAGTTAGTTGGGGTCGCACATGGTGAGCCACCACACACGTGACAACGAGCAGACACTGGTGGCAGAGGCAGCTATGGAGAGTCCGCGTCAGTGGGAGCACTATTCTCCAGACTCTGCTCAGCTGGACACAGGTGCTGAATCCTGGGAGACATCCTTTAAAAGGAGAATGATCGAGGGGCAGCAGCACATTTGCAAGGTGCTGGAACAGGTGCCACGCGCACTCTCCACAATCGCACAGAGGATGGAGGAGTCCAACTCCTGCATGAGTGGAATGGTGGCACAGGTACAGGAGGGAATCTCTGAAATACTGTCACAGGGACGTGAGGGCATCTCTGAGATAGTGTCGTGGGGAAGTACGGGAATGTCTGCGATGGAGGGAAGGCTAGCCTCCATCAAGCTTCAAGCACGGCTCACCACTGAGTCCATTGAGGTCCTGACAATGGCCCTTCGGACTCAGGGTGCGCAACTTTCTGCTGCCTTAAACAGGCAGGCAGATACACTAGCACTGGCCTTACAAGGCTTCACACATGTCCTCCAAACTGTCGTCCAGCAGGGTGCTAGGAGTGATGTGGGCCTGGCCCAGGAGAGGGATGATGGCGAAAGGGGACATGGAAGTGTGGACGCCACTCAAAGCGCTCCCATGTCTCACCCGTTGTCCCCCTCTCAACCAGTGCCAACAATGCTGCCTCCTCTCGAGTCTGCCCCTGCACAGGTGCAGGTGGAGCAATCTTTGGAGGGGGCCTCACGGGCACCGAAACCCAGAGAGCGTAGGCCCAAAGCATCCAACCGGTCAGGACATGAACAAGACCAACCTGCCATTACCTCTGCTGCAGCCACAGGGGAAGCATCACGTAGGACTACTCGTAAGCGTAAGGCAAAGGTTTTGTGAACACAAAGGGGATGCACAAGGGTGTTTGACGGTTTGTCATGTTTTTTTATTTATATTTGATTTTTGTTAATGGCACATTAAATATTATTATTGTCACCACTACTGCCACGTCTTGGCCATTCTTGACTGGCTTGTGTAATGATTCCCTTTCATGAGGTTCACCACGAACACCCACACTTGATGCCACCCATTGGGTCACCCTACAGTGGGTGTATGTGTAGTTGCACGACTATTTTGTGCAGGTGCCTGTGGTGCAGCACTGTGTTGTGGAGCTTCACGTGGCGGAGGTGGATGGCGTGCCTGGCGAGGCTGGTGATGTTGCTCATCCTCGGATGAAGTGTTGAATGCAGCTATGGCACCTCCCATTCTGACGGCGTGAGTTTGAGGGGGTCAGCACAGTAGATAAATGTGTTTGCACAGCAGAGTTTAAGGTATAAATTAATAATTTTGAGTGGGAAGACAAAGGTGTTGCAGCCAAAACTTTGTCTGAAGTGACAGAGTGATCTGCTGCAATAAATGAGGTATTCCCCCCAACTGTCAAATAATCCTTTGCATCTCCCACTGGCTGCTGGCTGAAACACGTCTGCTCCAACAGTGAGTGTTTCCCACAGCATGGGAAACACGCTGAGGATCCTTCAAAATTGCACCCCTGCCAAAATCTCCACTCAATGAAGTCTGTCAAGTACCTCAAGTATCTAAATAACGATCTAATGCAGCATCCCGCCGGCTTTAATTGCCGGTGGGAGTCCCGCATGCGGGAGCTGCGCGCGTACCCGAACATGTCATTCGGGAACCTGGAAGTCAGCGGGTTGGAGCCGGCTCCAAACCCTCTCCGGGATTCTGCCATTTTAGGAGCCCCCCCCCCCGCCCCCAATGCACCCACTCCGCCATCCGAAAATCAGCCCCTTGGATTTTAGTTTCAATCTTTGAAATGATAGGGAACCCACAAACCAAATAAGAATGTAAGAGAGCATAGAATGACAACAGGTCAGTTTGCACTATCGTAGACTTCACCCAAATAATTTAATCTCCTAAGCGAGATAGATAACCACAGCTAGTTGTTCAAGAAAATAAAGTTCTATGAAATTTCTTCCTGAATCTCAAGACAACCTAGGAAACTGATGTAATTGTAAACTTATATGTCTATGTAAAGTAGTGGTTGGAGCAGCAGCACCTATTGATTTTATATCAACATTTAATTTATTATTATTGTTCTTTATTCAACCATCATCAGCTGCATTTCACAGAAAACACTTTGATGACACAGGACACAGAAGTCACCATGGTCCATAGAATATTTAATCATCTACATCTATGCTATCATTTATAACCTTCAATAACATTCTAATTCAGATATTCAATCAGATCATTTTTAAAGGAATTAATTGACATAGCATTAAGTGCTTTTGATAGGAGTTTTTTTAACACATACCTTTTGCTATGTGTGTGCATTGGATAGGAAGGAGTTATTCACTACCTGATTTTTGTATTGCATCACCAACACTAAGATGAATGTTACAAATTCTTTATTTGATGGACAGTGTAAGTTATTCAACACTATTGCAAACACTACAATCCACAGACTAATACACAATAGCAGCAAACTAGTAATTTGTTTAATGTCTTACTAAAATCAGAATATATTACAGGGCTATTTTGTCTCACTACCCGCCCTGTTTATGCCTGGAAACAAGGTTGTAGCGAGACAAAATTGCGGATGAAACAGAACTGCTGATTTACCGCAGGTTGTCCCCTGTTCAGTGGATCTCGATTTAGGCAGAAGCAGGCAGGGGCCTAATGAATATGTGCAAATGGGGGTCAAATTATGTTGTCAAGACTCCTGATGCATGTTTGTCTCATCCTGCCCACAAACTATGAGTAGTACAAGTTAGGCGGTGGCCATTTCTCATATTTAAAAGGATTGCCCTCAGGTAAAATGCATTTTCCTAGTATTACATTGTGCTTTTTGGCTACCGAGACCATTTCAAAATGCTTCTCGTGGCTGTAAAATTTTCTGAACTCTTAAGGATCTTCTGGCAATGTACTTTTTTCTTTATGGAGGTCCTTCCGGGCAATTCCACACTGGCAAGAGGAGGAGCAGACACAGGAAGAGGAAGAGGAACAATACAGCTGCAGTTGCAGGGAGAGCAAGTTGAAGGAGGTGTGCTTGCAGGAATCCTTATCCTTCCAACAGAGTTTATAGGCCCAAGATAGCATATCTGCAGTTCTCAGAAAGGCAGTACATAAGAAGGCTATGCTTCTGTAGGAAGGCTATCAGAGTTGGGATGCCACCTGCAACAAGACCTGCAACCAACTGCCACAGCTAGCATAGCATTGTCTGTTGCAGTCAAGGTTACTGCAATCCTTACATTCTTGGCCTCCAGCTCCTTCCAGGCTGCCACAGGGGATATTCAGTCTGCAGTTCATCTTTTCATTAAGCAAACGACTGATACCAAACCCCTTCATTGCTTTCCGCATGGATATCCAGAAGCAGCAGGATCGGGCTCTGGGGTTCACGCAGATTGCAGGCTTCCCCCAAGTCCAGGGCCTCACTGACAGCATCCACATTGCCCTGGGGGCTCCTTTGCATTACCCCACTGCCTTTATGAATTGTAAGGGCTGTCACTCCATTCATGTGCAACTGGTGTGTGAGCACCAACAGCACATCATGCAGGTCTGTGCTCACTTTCCTGGCAGCTGCCATGACACTTCTATATTGTGGCAATGCCCCATCCCCCAATCTTTGTCCTGCATGGCAAGCAAGAGGCATTTGAGTCGGTATGTGTGGAAAAATAGCCATAATTTAGTCTTTTATGCACTAGCTATGGAACTGTAGAATGTGGTGCCCTGCCTCTTGACTTGCTCCTCTATCTAGAATCATAGAAAATTTATGACACAGAAGGAGCCATTCGTCCCATCGTGTCCGCGCCGGCCTAAACTGAGCCACCGAGCCTAATCCCACTTTCCAGCACTTGGTCCATAGCCTTGTAGGTTATGGCATTTCAGGAGCATATCCAGGTACTTTTTAAAATGAGTTGAGGGTTTCTGTCTCTACCAGCCTTTCAGGCAGTGAGTTCCAGAGCCCTACATCCTCTGGGTGAAAATATTTTTCTTCAGCTCCCCTCTAATCCTTCTACCAATTACTTTAAATCAATGCCCCTTGCTTATTGACCTCTCTCATCAGGGAAATAGGTCCTTCCTATCCACTCTATCTAGGCCCCTTATAATTTTGTACACCTCAATTAAATTACCCCTCAGCCTCCTCTGTTCCAAAGAAAACAACCCCAGCCTATTCAATCTTTCATCATAGCTAAAATTCTCCAGTCTTGGCAACATCCTCGTAAATCTCCTCTGTACCCTCTCGTGCAATTGCATCCTTCCTGTAATGTGGTGACCAGAACTGTACGCAATACTCAAGCTGTAGCCTAATTAGTGTTTTATACAGTTTTAGCATAACCTCCCTGCTCTTATATTCTATGTCTCGCCTAATAAAGGAAAGTATTCCATATGCTTTTTTAACCACCTTATCTAACTGTCCTGCTACCTTCAGGGATCTGTGGATATGCACTCCAAAGTCCCTCACTTCCTCTACACCGCTCAGTATCCTCCCATTTATTGTGTATTCCCTTGCCTTGTTTGCCCTCCCCAAATGCATTACCTCACACTTCTCCGGATTGAATTCCATTTGCCACTTTTCTGCCCACCTGACCAGTCCATTGATATCTTCCTGCAGTCTACAGCTTTCCTCTTCACTATCAATCACACGGCCAATTTTTGTATCATCTGCAAACTTCTTAATCATGCCCCCTACATTTAAGTCCAAATCATTAATATATACCACAAAAAGCAAGGGACCTAGCACTGAGCACTGTGGAACCCCATTGGAAACAGCCTTCCAGTCACACAAACACCCGTCAATCATTACCCTTTGCTTCCTGCCACTGAGCCAATTTTGGATCCGCCTTGCCACTTTCCCCTTGGATCCCATGGGCTTGTACTTTTTTGACTAGTCTGCCATGTGGGACCTTGTCAAAAGCCTTGCTAAAATCCATGAAGACTGCACCAAACATGCTATCCTCATCAACCCTACTTGTTACCTCCTCAAAAAATTCAATCAAGTTAGTGAGACACGACCTTCCTTTAACAATTCCATGCTGACTGTCCTTGATTACTCTGTGCCTTTCTAAGTTATCCTGTCCCTCAGAATTGATTCCAATAATTTGCCAACCATTGAGGTTAGATTAACTGGCCTGTAATTACTCGGTCTATCCCTCGCTCCCTTTTTAAACATCGGTACAATGTTAGCAGTTCTCCAATCCTCCAGCACCATGCCTGTATCCAATGAGGATTGGAAAATGATGGTCAGAGCCTCTGCTATTTCCTCCCTTGCTTCTTTGAACAGCCTGGGATGCTTTCATCTGGGCCCGATGATTTATCTACTTTCAACGATGCTAATCCCCTTAATACTTCCTCTCTCACTATGTTTATCCCATCTAATATTTCACGTTCCTCCTCCTTAACTACAATGTTTGGATCATCCCTCTCTTTTGTGAAGACAGGCGCAAAGTATTAAGAATCATACCAACATCTTCTGCCTCCACACATAGAGATCAAAAAGGTAACCTAATAAGCCCTACTCTTTCCTTAGTTATCCTCTTGCTCTTAATGTACTTATAAAACATCTTTGGGTTTTCCTTGCCAATATTTTTTCATGCCCTCTCTTTGGTTTTCTAATTTCCTTTTTAATTTCACCCCTGCACTTTCTATACTCCTCTAGGCTTTCTGTAGTATTGAGTTTTCAGTGTCTGACATAAGCTTTCCTTTTTTGCCTCATCTTACCCGTATGCTCCTTGTCATCCAGGGGGCTCTGGATTTGGCGGTCCCACCCTTTTCCTTGTGGGAACATGTTTACTCTGAACCCCTTGAATCTCTCCCTTGAATGCCTCTCACTGCTCTGACACTGATTTACCTCCAAGAAGCTATTTCCAGTCCACTTTTGCTAAATCACTTCTCAGCTTAGTAAAATTGGCTTTTCCCCAATTGAGAACTTTTACTCCTGTTCTATCTCTGTCCTTTTCCATAACTGTGCTAAATCTAACTGAATTATGATCACTTCCACCAAAATGCTCTCCCACTGATACTCCTTCCACCTGCCCAGCTTCATTCCCTAAAACTAAATCCAGATCTGCCCCCCCTCTTGTTGGGCTTGCAACATACTGGCTTAAAAAGTACTTCTGAATGCAATTTAAGAATTTTGTGCCCTCTATACCCTTCACACTGTTTGTATCCCACTTAATATTAGGGTAGTTGAAATCTACTATTACTGCCCTATTGCTTTTGCACTTCTCAGAAATTTGCCTACATATTTGCTTTTCTATCTCCCTCTGAATGTTTGGGGGGTCTATAGTACACTCCCAGTAGTGTGACTGCCCCTTTTTTGTTCCTTATCTCAACCCATATGGCCTCATTTGATGATCCTTCTAACATATTATCCCTCCCTCACATATGTAATTGTCTCTTTAACCAAAATTGCCACCCCCCCCTCCTTTTTTATCCCTCTCTCCATCTCGTCTGAAAACGCTGTAACCAGGAACGTTGAGCTGCCATTCCTGTCCCTCTTTAGGCCATGTTTCTGTAATAGCTAAGATATCATACTGCCAAGTGTCTATCTGTGCCCTCAGCTCATCTGCCTTATTCACTAGACTGCTTGCATTGAGGTATATACCATGAAGCACTGCCAACTCCTTCGTTGTCTAATTTCTAACCTTTGTTTCCTCTGCCTTCCAATCTCACTTACTAATGTTCTGCCTTCCATTTCTGATTCTGTCTCATCTGAATCTACACTCAGGTTCCCACCCCCCTGCCAAGCTAGTTTAAACCCTCCCCAAAAAGCACTAGCAAACCTCCTCACAAGGATATTGGTCCTGGCCCCTGTTGAGGTGCAACCCGTCCGGTTCTTACAGGTCCCACTTCCGCCAGAACCAGTCCCAATGCCCCGGGAATCTAAAGCCCTCCCTCCTGCACCACCTCTCCAGCCAAGCATTCATCTGCTGTATCTTCCTATTTCTATACTCACCAGGCACCAGTAATAAAACTTTGATAAAATAACCTATTAACAATACTCACTTGACAATAATTTGAGAAATAAGACAAAATATTCACAAACAGAATCTATCCTAAATTAATCACTGCCTTCCTAGTGCAGATCGTTCACAAAACAGCTTTTGAGGAAACAGCAAACTTAAGGGACCACGATTTCAACAACACCTCTGTGAAGCTTCAGGAGAACACCTCTTTAATTTTATTTTATCACTGTGAAACCAGTATAAAATCATACCTTCATCATTGCCCACTGATATGGGTGAATCTCATAATGGCCTACTCACCCCACAAGTTAGTGTAGTTTCCATGACAACCCTTCTACAATGTTGAAAACATGCTGAGAAAAGTGTTTTTTCATTCTTCACATGCAAACTCAATCTCTTCAGAATGCCAAATTACCATCTATTTAGAGAGAGACTGCAGTGTTCCAGTATTTCCTGAAATTATCTTTAATACCAGATTTTCTCCAGTGATTTCAACAGTTAAAATGGAAGCAGCAAGCATATGCTTAAAGGGGTTTTCACAGAGCCTAAGCAACTAGAACAGCCTGCTCCCAAAATCTGTAGTCCTATATATTTGATTGCTTTTAAATTTATACTGAAGCAAATGTTATATACGCTGCAGCACAAACTCTTTTGCATTCTCATTTTGTAGTTCGTTTTTAAGTAAATTTTTAAAATGTGTAGTATCACAGAGTTAGTGATTACCTTATTGTATAGTAAATCAAAAGCAAAATACTGCGGATGCTGGAAATCTGAAATAAAAACAAAAAATGCTGGAAATACTCAGCAAGTGAGGCAGCAGCTGTGGTGAAAGAAACAGAGTTAACGTTTCAGGTCAATGACCCTTTGTCAGAACTGGAAAAAGTTCCAGATTTAACAGTTTTTAAGCAAGTACAGAGTCAGGGAAAGGTGGGGGGAAGGGGAGGGAAGAACAAAAGGGAAGGTCTCTGATAGGGTGGAGGGCAGGAGTGATTAAATGACAAAAGGGATGATAGTGCAAGAAAAGGAGGGTGGTAATGGGACAAGTAAAGAAAGAAAAGATAGGTCTAGAAGAGCTGTAAATGACAACAGCAGAACCATTACCAGCACCTGCTGTCTGAAAAAAATGGGAGCAGTGGTTATGATTTGATGTTGAAATCAATGTTGAGTCTGGAAGGTTGTAAAGTGCCTAATTGAAAAATGAGGTGCTATTCCTCGAACTTCCATTGAGCTTCATTGGAATAGCGTAGGAGGCCGTGGACAGAGAGGTCAGAGTGGGAGTGGGACGGAGAATTAAAATGGCAAGCGACCGGAAGGTCAGGGTCACGCTTGTGGACTGAGCGGAAGTGTTCAGCAAAGCAATCACCCAATCTGCGCTTGGTCTCCCCAGTGTAGAGGAGACCGCATCGTGAGCAGCGAGTACAGTATACTAAATTGAAAGAAGTACAAGTAAATCGCTGTTTCACCTGCAAGTAGTGTTTGGGGTCCTGGACGAGAGGAGGTGAAAGGGCAGGAAGGGTGTTGGGGGTGATGGAAGATTGGACCAGGTTGTTGCGGAGGTAACGGTCCCTGCGGAATGCTGAAAGGGGAGGGGAGGGGAAGATGTGTTTGGTGGTGGCTTCATGCTGGAGGTGGTGGAAATGGTGGAGAATGATACGTTGAATGTGGAGGCGGTTGGGGTGGAAGGTGAGGACAACGGAACCCTATCTTGGTTTTCGGAGGGAGGGGAAGGTGTGAAGACAGAAGTGCAGGAAATGGGACGGAGACAATTGAGGGCCCTGTCATCTACAGTGGAGGGGAATCCTTGTTTGAGGAAAAAGGAAGACATGTCGGAAGTACTGGTATGGAAGGTGGCATCGCCAGAACAGATGCGACGGAGACGGAGAAACTGAGAAAAGGGAATAGTGTCCTTACAGGAAGCGGGGTGGGAGGTAGTGTAATCAAGGTAGCTGTGGGAGTCGGTGGGCTTATAGTAGATATTGGTTGACAGTCTATCCCCAGAAATGGAGATAGAGAAGTCGAGGAAGAGAATAGTTGGAGGTGGACCATGTGAAGTTGAGGGAAGGGTAGAAATTGGAAGCAAAGTTGATGAAATTTTCCAGTTCGGGATGAGAGCAGGAAACGGCACCAATACAGTCTTCAATATCCCAGAAGAAGAGGTGAGGGAAAGGACCTGAGTAGGACTGGAACAAAGAATATATCCCACGAAAAGGTAGGCATAGCTAGGACCTATACAGGTTCCCATAGCTACATCTTTTATTTGGAGGAAGTAAATGGAGTCAAAGGAGAAGCTGTTCAAAGTAAGAACAAGTTCAAGGAGGTGCTGGATGGGGACTGGTTGGGCCTCCGTTCAAGGAAGAAGCGGAGGGCCCGCAGGCCGTCCTGGTGGGGGATGGAGCTGTAGATGGACTGGATGTCCAAGGTGAAAAGGAAACGGTTAGGCCAGGAAACTGGAAACTGTTAAGGTGGCGGAGGGCATCGGAAGAGTCGCGGATATAGGCTTAGAAGAGACTGGACAAGGGAAGAAAAAATAGAGTTGATATAGGAAGAAATAAGTTCTGTGGGGCCAGATCAGACTGAAATGACGGGGCAGTCCTGTTTGTGGATCATGGGAAGGAGGTAGAAGTGGGCTGTGCAGAGTTGGAGGACTATGAGGTTGGAGGCCGTTGGCTGGGGTTGGGGAGTGGGGGGGGAAGGTCTCCAGAGGAGGTCAGTGGCGGTCTGGGAAACTATGACTTGATGTTCAGCGGTGGGGTCATGGTCCAGCGGGAGGTAGGAGGAGGTGTTGGTAAGTTGGTGTTCAGCCTCCGCAAAGTAGAGGTCTGTTCGCCAAACAAGAACAGCGCCACCCTTGTCAGCAGGTTTAATGACAATGTTAGGGGTGATGGTCAAGAACGGAGTGCTGCAAGTTGAGAGGGAGGTAGATTAGAGTGAGTGGGGGGAGTGGAGAAATTGAGACAGTTGACCTCATGCCAGCAGTTCCCAATGAAAAGATGAAGAGAGGGTAAGAGGCCAGAGGGAGGGGTCCAGGTGGAACAAGAAAATTCTGAAGACAGGAAAAAGAGTCCGCTGTGTGGTGGTGGGGGGTGGGGGGGGTGAAGGCTCCTGGCCAAAGAAGTGGGCGGGGAGGTGAGGTGATGGAAGAAGAGGTGGTGAGGGGGGGCGTAAGGGGATGAAGCTGAGACCTTTGCTGAGGACTGATCGTTTGGGGTCAGAGAGGGGATAGTGAAAATATGACAAAGGGTGAGTTTGGAAGGAGGGATGAGGTCAGAGGAAGGGGAAGATCAGGAGGGGCGTTGGTATCTAAGATTTATTGAAGCTTGTGGTCCTTGACACCTGAAAGGAAGAAAATAAGTTTTGTTAAAGTGCCGGATGAGGTGAAGGATGAAATGGAACTGAGGGCTAGGACAACTCTGAAGGAGTGAGTCGGTGTTGCTGAAGAGAGTTTGAGAGCATGCATGTGGCAGCGCATGGCGTTGAGCATGGATCTCAGGAAGTGGCAAGAGCAGTGGTTCGAGGAACGCTGAATATCATGGATGGATCCAAAACATGAAGGGTGGAATTTAATTTGGAATCCATGTGGATTGACAAATTGTCTTTTAATCACTCCTGTCCTCCACCCTATCACAGATCTTTCCTTTTGTTCTTTCCTCCCCTCCCCCCTTTCCCTGGCTCTGTACTTGCTTAAAAACTGTTAAATCATTAACTTCTTCCAGTTCTGACGAAAGGTCGTCGACCTGAAACGTTAACTCTGTGTCTTTCTCCACAGATGCTGCCTGACATGCTGAGTATTTCCAGCATTTTCTGTTTTTATAACTTTATTGTATAGTCCTTAGTTTACAACCTGACTAAGCACCTGGCAAATACATAGCAATACCCTTCTAAGATCAAATTAATGATTAAAAATTTCAGTAGATGTTGATGCACGGATAACAAATATAAAGCCCCCATGACATTGCCAGCATGACGCCTGGGCGATTTTAATGCCCTGGGCTCAATTTAATGGCCCAGAAATTGCACTGGGCGCAAACCAACAGTGCTCACCGCTCCTTAGATTTGAACTCGCCCACTAAGTTACTGCAGTCTCTTTGGCATCAACTTACTTCAAATGCGAGTTCAAAAAACTGCAGTGTTCTTTCCTGGGCTGTGTGAGCGGGGAAAGGATCTCTCTGCCCCCTCCACCAATCAGTTTGAAGCAAGCCATGCTGTGAGAATCAGGAAGTGAATCTCATTCACAAACCGTGCAGAGTAAGAACCAGGAAGTGTCAGATAAGATTAGTAAATGCACTATATAAGCAGATAGAGAAAGCAAAATAAAGAGAGGGTAAGATTGAAAGACTGTGATAAAAGAGACAAAAATTTTAAATTTTTTAAATAAAGATTTTTTTTAAAGTGTCCGAAAACTATTAAAATCAGGAATAATGAGATTCTATGTTTTTAAAAGTTAATTTTCATTGCCAGAGAGGTTGTTTGGTATTAATACTTACCATGCCGTTAAGTTAGCTTAGACCTGATATAACTCTGGATACCTTTTTTCTGGCGAGATTTCCAACTGGGCAGAAGAGCAAGTTCGCTCTGGTCCATTGATCCCAGCCTGCGATATCTCTTTAACGCGAAGTTGTCAGATCAACAGGGAATCAGGAAGAAAAAGTTCCAGATTTCTGCCTTTGACTGCGCATGTGCGGTCGCCGGAATATGCTCATTAATAATGACGAGTGCCATTCGGCTCACTGTTATTTTACGAGCAATTTCCGGCCAAATATGATTGATGGGTTGCCCATTTATCCGCCTCGGAAAACAGGCAGCCCACCCGTTTTATCCACGCAATTTTTGGCGGACATTCCAAGGCCTAATTAAAGCCAAAATGCACCTATTAAAGCGAGATTGCATTCCCCAACACCAGATTTTGTTTTTATACTGCTGGAAGAAGGACCTTTAGGAGAATAAGTTGCAGGGCTGTCCCCAGGTTTCCTGATGCCTCCCTGAGCAGCAATGGATGAGTACAGCTTTTCGGGATAGAAAGCTGTCTTGAGCGGTATTACAAAACAGGAGGTATCGCATCAGCTGCCCGTTATATGCCCCACCAATAATCAGTTCCTTTGGCTTCAAAGGGACTGAATATCAAGCAGGGCGTACAAAAGGCAGACAATGCAATGCCGCCCATTGGGTACTACTGCCCAAAGTGAATTACTACCCCTTCATCTCTCACAACAAAACTTGCTGTCACTCCTTTCACCCCTCCCCACCACTCTCAACAATTCTCTCCCCTCCATCACATCCTTCAACATAAAATCACAAGGGCACACTATAGCAGCTTTCTTTCTCATTCCAAACACATTCACCTCTTCCTTTGCTCCCTTCACACCACACACTAACAGCATTCTTTCCTCACATCCTAGCACAACCACCAACTCCTCCTAGCACTCCTTTCACACTTCACATTCCACACAATTGGCTTTACATTCATCGCTTCCCCAACCTCATTCCGCCTTGCTTCTTCTCCAGCTCTCAGCACATGTACAAGCTCAACACATCTCCATTTACCTTTTAACAACCACTCACTAACTCTTCCCCCCTCTCTTTCTGCAGGTCCAAACAGCACCTAAGGCAAGTGAGAGGGCCAAGACTAGAGGAGGAGTACCTAATATATCATAACCCACACCCAAGCGGACATTAATGGCCCAGGCAAAGCCGTGACCATTGGGAAAGGTGAGGCTAGCGGCTTATCTGAGCAGGTTGTCTGCATATTACTTGTAACCATTCATTCACCTCAGCAAATATTCATTAAGCTTCACAACTTCAAGCTGCACTCTGAAGACTATGACCTGCTAATGACCAGCCTCTCAGTGCCATTATAACTTTTGTCCATTTTCTGTTTCCTCTAGGTCCTTCTCAGCAGCAAGACCTTCCTGTAGAAGACACCTTGGAGGAGGATAATCGTCCTGAGGATGCACAGTCCCTCCCCGACATTTCAGTATGTAATTGATATAGAAGTTGGCTGCATGGTTTGAATATTCCTTAATGTAAGATTAAGGAAATGGTGAAGGATGTATCAGGGACTGTTAATGCAGCGGGACTTTTCTCTTGCTGTAAGGTGTTGAGGTGTCCCTCCTTCTTCTGCTGCTTCCTTGCCTTCTCCATGATCTTCTTCATCCGATGAGCACTGCTACTATTTTTTTTTATTCATTCATGGGATGTGGACGTCGCAGGCAAGGCCAACATTTATTGCCCATCCCTAATTGCCCTTGAGAAGGTGGTGGTGAGCCGCCTTCTTGAACCACTGCGGTCTGTGTGGTGAAGGTTCTCCCACAGTGCTGTTAGGTAGGGAGTTCCAGGATTTTGACCCAGCGATGATGAAGGAACGGTAATATATTTCCAAATCGGGATGGTGTGTGACTTGGAGAGAAACGTGCAGGTGGTGGTGTTCCAATGCGCTTGCTGCTGTCGAAGAAGCCTTGGTGAGTTGCTGCAGTGCACCTTGTAGATGGTACACACGACAGCCACGGTGCACCGGTGGTGGAGGGAGTGAATGTTTAAAGTGGTGGATGGGGTGCCAATCAAGCAGGCTGCTTTGTCCTGGATGGTGTCGAGCTTCTTGAGTGTTGTTGGAGCCGCACTTATCCAGGCAAGTGGAGAGTATTCCATCACACTCCTGACTTGTGCCTTGTAGATGGTGGAAAGGCTTTGAGGAGTCAGGAGATGAGTCACTTGCTGCAGAATATCCAGCCTCTGACTTGCTCTTGTTGCCATAGTACTTGTGGCTGGTCCAGTTAAGTTTCTGGTCAATGTGACCCCCAGGATATTGATGGTGGGGGATGTCAAGGGGAGGTGGTTAGACTCTGTCTTGTTGGAGATGGTCATTGCCTGGCACTCATCTGGCGCATATGTTACTTGCCACTTATCAGCCCAAGCCTGGATGTTGTCCAGGTCTTGCTGCATGCTGGCATGGACTGCTTCATTATCTGAGGGGAACTGAACACTGTGCAATCATCAGAGAACATCCCCACTTCTGTCTTTATGATGGAGGGAAGGTCATTGATGAAGCATGTTGTACTACCTCCTCCAAATTCAGGTATCTCTGTAGGCTAAGTTGGTGCAAGATACAGCACACCATTCTGATGTGGGAGACTCTTTGTGGGGCATATTGTAGGGACCCACCAGACCTGTTCAGACACCTGAACCTCTGCTTCAGCCATTCTAGGACCACCAGTATCAATAATGATACTGGTGGTCCCATGGCATTGATTATACCTATGTTGCTCAAGTTTGGCAGGGTTGCGGAGGGATGTCATGAGCTATGTGTGTGAGTGATATCCCTTGTCCTTCACCTGCTGTCTTCTAATAAGATCAGCTGCTGCTGGTGCTGGTTGCTGGCTGCTGATGCTGCTCCCCTTCCTCCAACTGTTGCTCCATCCGAATGAAACTAGTAATAATAGCTCCCATGATAAGCAGATAGGGATAATATAAGAAAGAAGTGATCTGGAAGCTGGAACTCTTCTTAAAATCAAAATGGCACAATGGCCAGGGAAAGGGTTCTGAAAAAAATATTAAAACTAAAAGCTGACAAGTCCCCAGGTACTGACGGACTTCGTCCTAGGGTCTTAAAAGAAGTGGCTGCAGAGATAGTAGATGCATTGGTATTAATTTTCCAAAATTCCCTAGATTCTGGAAGGGTCCCATCGGATTGGAAAATAGCAAATGTAACTCCTCTATTCAAGAAAGGAGGGAGACAGAAAGCAGAAACTACAGGCCAGATAGCTTAACATCTGTCATAGGGAAAATGCTAGTGTCTATTATTAAGGAGGTTATAGCAGGGCACTTAGAAAATCTCAATGCAATCAGGCAGAGTCAACACAAATTTGCGAAAGGGAAATCATGTTTGACTAATTTATTCGAGTTCTTTGAGGAAGTAATAAGCAACATGGATAAAGGGGATCCTGTGGATGTGGTGTACTTGGATTTCCAGAAGGTTTTTGACAAGGTGCCACACCAAAGGCTACCATGCAAAATAATTTGGCAGATGGAGTATAATGTGGGAAAATGTGAACTTGTCCACTTTGGCAGGAGGAATAGAAAAGCAGTATATTATTTAAATGGAGACAGATCGCAGAACTCTGAGGTACAGAGGGATCTGGGTGTCCTAGTACATGAATCACAAAGTTAGTATGCAGGTACAGCAAGTGATTTGGAAGGTAAATGGAATGCTGTAATTTATTGCAAAGGGAATGGAATATAAAAGTAGAGATGTTTTGCTACAGTTGTACAGGGCATTGGTGAGACCACATCTAGAATACTGTGTGCAGTTTTGGTCTCCTTATTTGAGAAAGGACATAATTGCTTTGGAGGCGGTTCAGAGAAGGTTCACTTGACTGATTTCTGGGATGAGGGGGTTATCTTATGAGGAAAGGTTGGACAAGTTGTGCCTGTATACAAAGGAGTTTAGAAGAATGAGAAGTGATCTTATTGAAACATATTGTCCTGAGAGGACTAGAAGGGGTAGATGCTGAGGGGATGAGGGGAGAGACTAGAACTAGGGGCCACAGTTTAAAAATAAGGGATCTCTCATTTAAAACGGAGATGAAGAGAAATTTTTTCTCTGAGGGCCGTGAGTCTGTGGAACTCCCTTCTCCAGAGAGCAGTGGAGGCAGGGTCATTGAATATTTTTAAGGCTGAATTAGATAGATTCCTGATTAACAAGGGAGTCAAAGGTCATAGTAGGTAGATGGGAAAGTAGGTCACAATCAGATCAGCCATGATCTTGTCAAATGGCAGAGCAGGCTCGAGGGGCCTACTCCTGCTCTTAATTTGGCACAAAGATCCTGCTTGGTTTTACTGGCAGGTTGGGCGCTGGGTAGGACCTCTGTGATTTCGTGTTACAATGGCGTTGGGGTCTTAATTACGTTATAGAACTCCGATTTGCATGTATTCTTTATTATTATCATCTGCCTCTGGCGGGTGCCTTCGCTGACTAAGAAAAACTGTGTGATTAAAATGGCGGCCAGCATAAATGCAGTGGGAACGGAGCAATAAGTTTGATTTTAACCGCCCACCGTCTCTGTTCCCGCTGGGCATGCAGAGTTAAAATTGCCCCTTGAGATTGTATATAAATCTATTGATACTATGTGATAATCACCTTGGAGACAAAAAAACACTGTAAATTTGCCTCTACTGCATATACACAAAAGATTAAATTCCTGTTGTGCTGGCAGTGTGAACAAGGACATGACGGCACTACAGCAAATCCCTTACCACAACTGGAATTATATCGAGCAATTTAGATCAGTGTAAATGGGAAACACTGATACCTATCATTTTTACTTACACAATGAGTGAAGTTGTGCAAGTACCAAAATTGTAAACTGAGCAAACACAATAAAATGCTCAAGGTAAGAAATTACATGAATTTTAAACTGGGGAATCCAACCAGGTCAAATATATCAACTTTTCACAACTCTGACTGTTTATATTTCTTTCTCTGCACAGTTACAGGGCCCCCAGGAAAACTTACCATAATGCAGAAAAACTTCATACAACCAGTGGTTCAAAATATTCTAGCATTTAAAAATACTGTCAGAAGGGGGCAAGGCAGAGTCAGCAGATCAATTACAATATAAATACAACTTATCCAGGTCTGTATATCTGAACAGGGATATTCCAGCCTCAGCCACCCAAAAGTGAACACACAAGTGATGAGTGTGGGCAGAAAATGGCTTGGCAGCTCACTGCACCGAATCTCCGCTCATGCTTTAGTCCACTGAGTTTTCTGCTCCCTCTTCCCTTGGGGACAGTGCCACTAAGGCCTACCAGAAAACAAGTGGATGACATGCAGTTCAGGGCAGGATGATGGGGTGATGCCATCCACCATATTTTCTGTCATCCTGCACCTCTTTACGTTAGTCACAGAGCCCGTTGGAAGAACAGGCAGGCCCAGATCTCAGGATATAAATTTCAGTAAAGGATGTTGGAAGCAGCGAAACTTAGTGAGCTGAGATTTTGATTTATTGTAAAGAGAGGATTTTTTGTTAGGAGATATTTTATTGCTGCCGTCAGTTTAAGTACTTTAACTTAAAATGTTTTACTACTGAGACCTGAAGCTGTGAATTCAGTGTGGGAGAGACTTAAAGGGTTCTGCACTGACTCTTAAAGAGGAATTTATCTTGTGGTGTCAGAGAGCATTGCAGTACCTCTGGATATTCCTCTATCATAGTACCATAGCAGGTACACCACGGGAGGAGGCCATTCACCCATCGTGCCTGTGCCAGCTCTTTGAAAGAGCAATCCATTTAGTTCCATTCCCCTGCTCTTTCCCCATAGTCCTGTAAATTTTTTCCCTTCAAGTATTTATCCAATTCCCTTTTGAAAGTTACTATTGAATCTGCTTCCACCACCCTTTCAGGCAGTGCATTACAGATCATTACATCAAAAAAATGTTTCCTCATGTCACCTCTGGTTCTTTTGCCGATCACCTTAAATCTGTGTCCTCTGGTTACCATCCTTTCTGCCACTGGAAACAGTTTCTCCTTATTTATTCTGTCAAAACCATTAATAATTTTGAATACCTCTATCAAATCTCTCCTTAACCTTCTCTGTTCTAAGGAGATAAACCCTAGCTTCTCCAGTCTCTCCACATAACTGACGTCCCTCACCCCTGGCACCATTGAAGTAAATCTCTTCTGCACCCTCTCTAAGGCTTTGACATCCTTCCTAAAGTGTGGTGCCCAGATTTGAACACAATACTCCAGCTGAGGCCTAACCAGTGTTTTATAAAGGTTTAGCATAATTTCTTTGGTTTTGTGCTCTATGCCTCTATTAAAGCCCAGGATCCCATATGCTTTTTTTAACAGCCTTCTCAACTTTTCCTGCCACCTTCAAAGACTTGTGTATGTGCGCCCTCAGGTCTCTCTGTTCCTGCACCCCCTTTAAAATTGTACCATTTAGTTTATATTGCCTCTCCTCATTCTTCCTACCAAAATGCATCACTTCACACTTCTCTGCTTTAAATTTCATCTGCCATGTGTCTGCCCATTTCACCAATCTGTCCATGTCCTCCTGAAGTCCGTTACTATCCTCCACATTGTTGACTACATTTCCGAGTTTCGTGTCATCTGCAAACTTTGATTTGGAATTCTTTGATGAAGAGGAGCAGGGGTGGATTAACGCACAGGTTTACAAAGCCCCTATCCAGGGGAGCCCAGACAAAACTGGGGCCCCTGAGAAAACTCAACATTACGCAGAAGAACCGCCTACAATCACTGGATCAATATATTCCAGCATAATGTGGAGGAAGGGGTTCTAGAGTTGTGCATGTAAGTACTTGCTGTGAAGGGAGCTGGGTAGCCATAGTGCAAGATGCTGAGTTAGAACTCCCCTTAACCAGAGTGCAGGGTGAAGGGTTCGTTGTGGAAGTGTTGCTTTAAGAAGATGAAGAGTGTGATGGTGCTCAGTATGGGCAAGGAAGAAAAGGAGAGAGTGCCCAGCGTGTTACCTTGCCAGTCCTGGTGAGATCATTTTTCTGGCACTGTTCTGCAGTCCGAGACATGAGGACGTTGACACTCATACTTACATCCCCCAGGCAACACGAATTACATTTTTGGGTGACACCCAGACACAGGAGTCTGTGTCTCTTGCCTTTGATATCGTTGAGGAGGCTTTGGAGGTCTGAATCAGTGAAGTTGTGTGTTCTTCTTTTCTGGCTTGGTGCCATGCCCTGCTGCCCTCTGGACCCAGATGGGGTCTGCATAGTCATAATTCTGCATATGTATAATAACAATAATGCCAAGATGTACAGTGATGATATTGGACAGTTAAAGTAAAAGAACCAAGCTCTGTTCCTCTCTTACCTGTTCCCTCAGTTTGCTGCTGAAGAATGCAGGCTGAACTGTCATTTTAAAGGCTGCACGGAGGTTTCCAGGTAGTTCAGCTGTTTACACTTTCCAATGGTTTTAGGCCAATGACTGAACCAATGTGAATACAAATTATTTGACCCAGGAAACCTGCGTGTAATTTCCTTTGCAAATTTTCTTGCAAGGTGCAATAGTGACATAACTCACTTTGAGGAAATTCTAGAGTTTCAGTTCAAAACAGATATCAGAACAGTTCAAGATAGCAGCTCTTTTTGCTCGATTTGGCAACACAATTACTAAAAAGCAGCTCTATATATCTTTGAGTAATTATTAAATGTATGTTTCAAGAACGCACAGATGCTAAGGTGAACTTCGAACTTAGTTAGTTGTCTGGTTGCTAATCTGGCTTCAGTGACGTACTTAAGACCAAAACTAGAGTCTTAAACTTTAATAAAGCCAATTACATAGGTATGAGGGGTGAGTTAGCTAACATAGATTAGGAAATTAGATTAAAAGATATGACAGTAGATAAGCAATGGCAAACATTTAAAGAAATACTTCAATATTCTCAACGCATATACATTCCATTGAGAAATAAAAACTCCACGGGGAAAAGTGATTCATCCATGGCCAACTAAAGAAGATAAGGATAGTATCAGATTAAAAAACGAGGCCTATAATGTTGCCAAGAAGAGTAGTAAGCCTGAGCATTGGGAGAGTTTTAGAAACCAGCAAAGGATGACCAAAAAATTGGTAAAAAGGGAGAAAATAGAATATGAAAGTAAACTGGCAAGAAATATAAAAACAGATTGTAAGAGCTTCTACAAGTATGTAAAAAGGAAGAGAGTAGCAAAAGTAAACATTGGTCCTTTAGAGGCTGAGACAGGAGAAATTATAATGGGGAATGAGGAAATTTAAAGTGGAGAAAAAAGTGGTCTCAAAAATCTGCAGGGGCGTGATTCTGGCAGTTAAGCAGGATCACATCTGCTGTGCAGTTCTGCTGCTGACATTGTCAAAGTTCACAGGGTCAGGGGGATGGGGCCTCCAGGAGTGGGCCTTCGGCAGTTTGAAGTTGCATGTCGGACACCCCTCCTGCCAAACACCGGGGGAAAAGTGGACAGAAGTTGACCAGCTCATGGGGGTGCTGAGTCTCCCCCAGAAAGGGGCGGATCATGCCCTAGCAATCCCTGTGTCAGAGAAGTGTTCTAAAATTAAAAAATAAATTCAACCCCGTGTCTTCAGGTGTCCAGGCCTTAATCCCACACTGGACCCCCTGTTGAGGCATACTTCCAATTTCAAGAGGTCTGTATGACTCATCTCATTTAGAATACTGGCCTCCAAACTTATTTCTTATCCCTTTGAGGTGTAAACCCTGTCTTCAGCCCTGCCCCATCCAAGTCAGACCTAATTTGAGGCAGGCGGAGGCTCTGCTCCCAAATAAGGCCACAATAAACTCCAGTGTTAGGCCAGGACCTGGTGTATCCAGGTCCCGGTGGAATTTTTAGCCACCCTGTCAGAGTTAGGGCAGGAATCCACTGAAACAGCTGAGCAATTTGAGAACCGGTGTGACTTTTATAACTTAAACCTTTTTTCTCCCGTTTACTTTTTTGTCTTATGATTTGGAAGCCAATATCCTAAAGCCGTTATTTCACCCCTGTAGTGCCCCTTTGTTACATTTTGGCAAAAGTTCTAAGTTTGGCAAATCTCTAAGTTAAACAGTGGACCAACATATCTGAATGCAATCAATAGAGTTAGATTTCTAACTGCTATTAAATATGCAGTACTGGCATGAAGGGACATATTTTTGTGCTTGATGAGGCAATGCGCTGTACAATATGTCAAGTTCCTTTGGGTTATCATGTCCTCAATCAGACAGAGATTGGCAGATTAAACTATAATTTTCCTGAGACATTGTATAAAATCTCCAGGCCAGGACCTGTTCACAAGAATAGACTTCCAGACAGAGTAGTGGAGACAGAAATAAAACCACCCGGAATCATTTAAGAAATGATTGGATGTTATATTGGGGTGCTGTTGGGATCTCTCTGGATGGATGAATTAAGATGGGCTGAATGGCCTTCCTCATCCACAATTCCATGTCATATGGAAGTCCATTTCATGAGTTGATCACTCTTTGTGTGAAGAATTTCCTAAAATCAGCCGTAAATTTTCCTTTTGTTAGTTTCACCGTCCTCCTCCCTCACTCCCCTTCTCTTCCCACCTTTTTTTCCACCAATTCCTCCAGGCCTTCTGCCCCTAGTCCCCTTCTCATTCCAATTTCTATCCCACTTCTGGCCCTTCCTCCCCTGTATATTCCACCTCCTCTCTCCTCCTTCACCATTCTCCCTGTTCTCTTCCCTCCCCTTCCCCCTTCTTACCCCCACCTGCTCCTCAATTCCCTCTTCCCTCCTGCTCCCCATCTCCTTCTCCTCCACTCCCTCCCCCTTCTTCATACCTCTCTCTGCTCTACACACTCTCTCTCTCTGCTCCCCCTCTCTGCACCCACTCCTCCTGCTTCCCCACATCCCTTCTCCTCCCCCTCCACCTCTTTCTGTCCATTAACGGTTTGACTTCACCACTGAACAGCACCTTGGGGGAAGGAGCAGCAGCAATAGGAAAATTCACTGATTTTAAAAATTTACTTTAAAAATATATTTGGTACATACTTGATGCCATAAAGGGAATGAAATACTGTGGTTTAATCTCAGGGTCGGCTGATGTTCATAATGTATTCCTTTGTCATTTCATCAGAAGCACAACATTGAGTTACGTTCATTAAGCTCCCTCTCCACCATCTATTTTGCTATAGCTAATTACTGAAAGAATACCATCATGGATTCTGCTGGTATGGACATTGCAAGGACACCAACACCAACGAAGACAGAAAATAGCATCAATCTCAGTGTCGTGCCAAGAGTCTAATTATTTCAGTAGGCAGTAGGAATAATTCTGGGCCCCTGAGAAAGCAATTAGCAGACATTAAGCATCAGCATGTACAATTTCAAAATCTAAACTTGCATAGAGATTCTTTGAAAAATTGATTCAGAAAGCAAATGAAAACAAATTACAAATTACTTTATAGATTTTTTTCATTATAGATTTTTTTTGACATTTTCTCATGGAATAAATCAAGAATTGTAATTAAAAAATGTATTAAGCATGATGATATTCATAAAAGATTAGCAGATGATTTGAGCTGATATGCATCTTAAGTTTTTGGAATCACAGTTTGCTAAATTGGAGGCAGATTAAGATTGCATTAAAAAACAAACACATGTTTGTGATATATAACCATTGTTACTCTAGGACCAGCTGCTTAAATTAATTGCATAATGTGACTGCAGCACTGGATAATGCTGCCCAGTATTACATTAGGTGGAATTACAAGCTGTTAGTTCATTAAAAAAAAAATTGCATGTTTTTCAGTCCTGCAATTTCACCATGTGAAGTCTAATTTGTACTTCTCTTGCAGTCGTCATGTTTTCGCTCCATTCTACTTTTACTGAGCCTGCTGCTTAAAAGGTCATTGTAAATTTTGAAAATTAGCCTGACAATAATGAATACAAATTTTCCCTCCAGCTTCATATGTCCATTATAAAATTCCAAATGGTAATCTATTATATTTCTAAATGTATCTGTTACGAGTTCAGATCTGCTGTAGATATTACCTCGGGTTCAGTGGCATTAGTCGCTCACGTAAGTTTTCTGAGCATCTTACTTTTATAGGAGTTGACTTACACTGCCCTATATTTACTTGTATAATAGCATAACCTGGGATATAACAATAGTACCCCTTTGCAACCCAAACCGGATATTCATGTCTTTCTCACTTGAGTTTCTGCAATGTCTCCGACAGCGGACTGAACAAACATTTCCTGAGATAAGGCCGGATACAAATCAATAAGCTGCTTTATTTCACATTAGGGCGAAAATATGGAATTACAGTTATAATTGAACTCACCAAATTCAATTACAATTTTATTTTGGCACAATAATACAAAACTCCTTCTTTCTTGTCTTCCCTCATCATCCACCATTCCCCAGCCAAGGTGGCAGGTAGGTGACTTACTCCCAGGCTTTTGTCAATATAACCAGCTCTGGGAACTGACTAATCGTGAACTTCTGTGACTTGCACTCTGATTTTTCCACCTTTCCATCTTGGGAAATGTCTGGATTCCAATGAACCCTTCCCATTAATGGAACTCACTGCATGGGAGATTGCAGGTGCATACCTGCATTCTTCTGCTCCCTGGTAACTCTCAGTTACAATGTAATCAATAAATTACTACAAGTACACAGCAATGGTAGTGAAAATCAGCTTACTTTAGGTCATTGTTGATGATTGAAAGTATTACAGGTTATGTCCATAAAAATGGATGGACTTTGAAATTCTGCAATAATTACAGTTGCAAATGCATTTTACTTCAAATAAATACATTGGCCCTGAATTTCCTTAGATCCTGGTCTGGACACCCCAAAATCTTTGGGCATACTGAAGCATATCAGCCCCCATTGGCAACATTTTTAAAAAAGCTTGGGAGCCAAATGCACTGGTTGGCCACCTGAGCAGCTTGCCAGCACTGATTTTCCTCCCTAGCTCCTCTCCTCTAGCAGGTCCATCCTGGCACGGTGCCTCCTTTCAATTACCTATGCTGGCAGATGTTTGCTGTTCCAAATGTTCTTGGCTGCAGCTAAACATCCCACCAATTACTACTCAAGTTGGGCCCCAAATACTAAAGAATAAGTGCAAAATGGTAAATTTCACTTCTCTTTATGTACTGTACATAATGATCCCATTTTTACACTAATTAAACCCCTCTGTACTATAACATAGAACATTGGCAAACATTAAAATGCAGATGTTTATTACACATTCTACAATAGTAATGCCTGATAATGCTTATCTTGCTGTGCCAAACCCTCCTCTCTGTCTCAACCTTCCCTCTCTTTCTGAATTCCCCTCTCTTCTCTCTTCCCCCTTTTATGCACCCTTCCTTTCTATTTCTCTTAAAGAGGCTTCTTTTGTTTTAAAAATTCAATTCTTTTTTCAAAAAGATCAAATTAGAATGAAGAAAAAAAATTGCCTGGCGGCCTTTCTATCTGTCTGTCTCTCCCTCCCTCTGTCTCATGTCTGTTAAGAATTAAAACCTTTGTCTCACAGATGAAAGGCATTAACATTGACCGTTTCTAACCATCAATCAAAACAGGTGGAGATAATTAGTTGGCTTCAAAATTCAACTTTTTTTTTGATAATTTAACATTAGCATTAAGAAAGGCATTCTCTCATACTCCTTGCTTCTCCGTCTCCGCCTCCCCCTTTCTATCTGTCATAGACGTTCGTAGAACACCAAACAAAACAAGAACAGGTGTGTATATTAATTTTTTTCTCACTCTTTCACTCCTTCTCTCCTCCCCTCCTCCATTCACCCCCAACTCCCTCATCCCTGCTCCATTCCCCTCTTCCTCCTTCCTCTCTCGCACTCTCTCCCCTTCCTGTCTTTCCTCTCATCCTCTCTTCCTCCATCCATCCCTTCTCCCCTTCTCCTTCTCTTTTCCCCCCTTTCTCCTCCTATCCTTTCCAATTCCTCTTCACCTCTACTCTATCCCATCTCCCATTCTCTCTTAGGGGGGAATGGGCTTGTTTGGCCTAATGGTCTTTTCTAAATCTTCTTAGGTTTACATTCTTTTAGTGGAGTAGACATACTTGGCCAGTAGATTGCTTTGCAACAAATGGATGTTCTGCAATATTGAGAGCAGCAAACTTGTTTATAGGTCGGTTTATAGATCATTATTGTGTCAATTTACTACCCCTGTGTATATTACATTTAGAATTGCTTTTTAACTGACGTAGTCAAACACAAATATGCTAGGAAGGAGATTCAAAATGGAGAAAAATTGTGGATTTCCATGGAATAAACATATGAAACAAAAAGACAATTTGGAAATTTATAATGATGACATTTCACAGAAATGACCAAGTGAAAGAATGGTGTGGAAACATTGTGGATTGGAATACCAATATATGTTGCCATGGATCAGTGAGATATGAGCTCAGTCCCTCACACACCCTCACTCTGCTAAGTTCTCAAATTCAATATGCTGCATGGATATCATTATTTTCGATCTCCACTTGCTGATTTTCATTGGCCTTGGTCAGGAGCAAAATTGACAGTATCTTGGGAATCTCTCACTTTGCACTGTAGGAGGTACATGACTCTGGGGAGGCTCCATAAGGGGGGAAAATAAGCTCTGCATCCTCACACAAGACCACATTCCTCCTTGCACTCAATTTTGTATTATGTTGCATTATACAAAACTGTCCATCTCATTTTCTACTAAAGAGGGTTCATCGATAGAATTACTTTACTCTCATTATTTTCTCTCCCTTTCATAGCAGGATATCTGCTGCTCATTTCCTGCTGAAAACATGCGATAGGCAGTTTCACTTTGTTCTCCATGTGGGGAAATGTTAATATTTTCAGTGTAATCACATCTTAAACCTCAATCTCAAAAGAACTGTTCCTACAGTTGTATCAGAAAATCATTTATTTCTCCATTTGCTCAGTCATGAATCACATGGTGAAATAATCGCTCCAATATTTTCGGGGAGGCGGGGAGGGAGCGGGGTCGTGTGTTTGCGACTGGGGAAATCCGGAAATAACGGAAAGGTGGAGGTCCTGCCAAATTTAACGGTAGGACCTCTTTAGAATTTTTTTACTTTGTTTCCCGCCTGGCAGGCGGCCAGGTTGGGGGGAGAGATGTAGAGATCGCGGGGGGAGGTAGAAAATTGCGGACGGGGAGCTAGAGGTCGCGTGGGGAGTTAGAGGTCACGGCGGAGGAGTTGGAGGGCGTGGAGGGAGAAATAGATACCACGGGGGGGGGAGGAGATAGAGTTCACGGGGGGTGGGGGGGGAAAGAGAGATAGAGACCGCGAGGGGTGGGGGAGGAGAGATAGAGACCGCGGGGGTGGGGGGGGGAGAGATAGAGACCGCGGGGGTGGGGGCAAAGATAGAGACCGCGGGGGTGGGGGGGGGAGAGATAGAGACCGCGGCGGTGGGGGGGGGGAGAGATAGCGACCGCGGCGGTGGGGGGGTAAGAGATAGAGACCGCGGGGGTGGGGGGGAAGAGATAGAGACCGCGGGGGTGGGGGGGGGGAAGAGATAGAGACCGCGGGGGTGGGGGGGGAAGAAATAGAGACCGCGGGGGTGGGGGGGGAAGAGATAGAGACCGCGGGGGTGGGGGGGGGAAGAGATAGAGACCGCGGGGGTGGGGGGGGGAAGAGATAGAGACCGCGGGGGTGGGGGGGGGGAAGAGATAGAGACCGCGGGGGTGGGGGGGGAAGAGATAGAGACCGCGGGGGTGGGGGGGGGAAGAGATAGAGACCGCGGGGGTGGGGGGGGGAAGAGATAGAGACCGCGGGGGGGGTGGGGGGGGGGAAGAGATAGAGACCGCGGGGGTGGGGTGGGGGGGAAGAGATAGAGACCGTGGGGGGGGGGAAGAGATAGAGACCGCGGTGGGGGCACGGGAGAGATAGAGACCGCGGGGGGTGGCGGGAGAGAGAGAGACCGCGGGGGTGGCGGGAGAGAGACCGCGGGGGGTGGCGGGAGAGAGAGAGACCACGGGGGGTGGCGGGAGAGATAGAGACCGCGGGGGGTGGCGGGAGAGATAGAGACCGCAAGGGGTGGCGGGAGAGATAGAGACCGCTGTGGGGGTGGGGGGGGGGAAGAGATAGAGACTGCAGCGGGGGGGGGAAGAGATAGAGACCGCAGTGGGGGGGGGAGCAATAGAGGTCGTGAGGAGGGGGAGAGATAGTGATCACGAGGTGGGGGGGGAGAGATAGAGATCACAGGTGGAGGAGAGATAGAGATCGCGGGTGGTGGGGGGGAGTTGGCCGATTGTGGGGAGGGACAGATTATGGCAGAATGTTTGCTTGAGGGGCTGGGGGAGGTACTTCTGCTGCTCATCCTGACCCACAAGCTCCCCTTCAGCTGCTGAGTTTCCCGAGCCCTGGGTTACCCAGCCTGCAGCCGTTAAATTCTAATGGCTGCCAAAATCTGAGGAACACAGCCTGATTTAAATATTATAATTACTGACCCGCCTCTCCAATGCGGGTTACTTGGTCACCCTCCCAACCGGCCACGGTAAAACCGGAAGTAGGTGTGCTTGTGGCAGGTTGGGGTCGGGTTTCACATTTTTAACAATTTAACCCCCCCAACCCTCTCCCGCCCATTGTTGGGGGGGGGGTAAAACTCCCCCCAATATCTTTATGCTTTATTTATAGGACACTCTCAGAGCAGTATCTCTGCAGAGCATTAATTGTTTCTTTAAAAGTGCTCCACATATTGTTCCAGCTAATTCCCTGGTCGAAGGTTGGCATTTTCAAACACAACAGATTATGCTGCAACTTTTCAAAGAAAGTTGTTTTACTCATATATGATATTGTTCCTCAGACTCAGATTCAATTCCTTGTAAGATAAGACAACAGCTGCAATATTTTAAAGTAGGTTACAGGAATAAAATGAAATGAACAGCAGAGAACACTGCATAGAATAATTAGTTCCTAATCGCAGTGATGAAGTTGACAACCATTTCTTCAGGCCAAGAGATGGGGTCACACTATTCATTATACTCTAATAAAGCTCAGAGCTTTGATGGGAAAAGCAGTAACGTTGTTAAAATAGATTTAATGTGGCATTTCTTTCTCATCATATGCACAGCCCACCCAATGCAGAAGAGTCCACAATGGACCTTGTGCCTTTTACATCAGCTCAGCTGTCAGAAACCTAACTTTTCCACCAGAGACAACTAATAGACAGATATAATTGAGAATCAAGTTAATTTAAATGCTCAGTAGAAATTGCAGTAACATTAAATAAGAAATTAGCATTCACACATTGCTCCAGTTTTATTAAGCACATTCCAGCATCTATCATGTACTACAGTCAGTGTAGGCGATAATGAAGGGGTTTCTAATTTATGCAAATCTGTAATGACTATCTGGCAACTGCAAGGAAAACCAAACCACTAAGGAGTTGTCACATTCTGGGAAATAATGACAACCTTGAGTGGAAAAACAAATTATTTAAAAGGCTAAGGATATAATGTAGGGAGGAATAAACCATGCAGAGTGACATTCCTGGTGCAAGGGCATTTCATAGCTTAATCAATTCATTTGTAATTGCCTTCGTTTTATTTGTATTATCAGTGACCTTGATCATTTTACTGACAGCTGATTATTGGCTGAACATCTTGCTGTATATGACAATCATTTCTGCATTCAAAGGGGCCGGTTTTCGGATGGTCGAGAGGGTGCGTTGGGTGTGGGTGGGCAACGAAAATGGCGGAATCTCGGAGTGGGTTCGGAGCCTGGCTCCAACCCGCTCACTTCCGGGTTCCCCAATGACGCATTCGGGTGCGCACGCAGCTCCTGCATGCGGGACTCCCACCGGCAATTAAAGCCGGCGGGATGATAATTTAGATAGTTATTTAGCCAGTTGAGGTACTTGACAGACCTCATTGAGTGGAGATTTTGGCAGGGGTGCAATTTTGAAGGATCCTCAGTGTATTTCCCGTGATGTGGGAAACACTCCCTGTTGAAGCAGACGTGTTTCAGCCAGCAGCCAGTGGGAGATGCAAAGGATTATTTGACAGGTGGGGGAAAACCTCATTTATTGCAGCAGGGCACTCTGTCACTTCAGACAAAGTTTTGACTGCAACACCTTTGTCTTTCCACTCAAAATTATTAATTTATACCCTAAACTCTGCTGTGCAAACACATTTACCTATTTTGTGGACCCCCTCAAACTCTCACAGTCAGAATGGGGGGGCGCCATAGCTGCAATCATCACTTCATCCGAGGACGAGCAACATCACCAGCCTCGCCAGGCACGCCGTCCACCTCCGCCCACATGGAGCTCCACAACACAGTGCTGCGCCACAGGCAGCTGCATTAAATAGTCATGCAACTACACATACGGCCACTGCAGGGTGACCCAATGGGTGGCATCAAGTATGGGTGTTCATGGTGAACCTCATGAAAGGGACTTATTACACAAGGCAATCAAGAATGGCCAAGACGTGGTAGTAGTGGTGACAATAATAATATTGAATGTGCCATCACCAAAAATCAAATATAAATAAAAAACATGACAAATCGTCAAACACCCTTGTGCATCCCCTTTGTGCTCACAAAACCTTTGCTTTACGCTTCTGACTACTCCTACGTGGTGCTTCCCCTGTGGTTGCAGCAGAGGTAGTGGCAGGTTGCTCTTGGTCATGCCCTGACCGATTAGATGCTTTGGGCCTACGCCCTCTGGGTTTCGGTGCCCGTGAGGGCCCCTCCAAAGACTGCTCCACCTGCACCTGTACGGGGGCAGACTCAACCACATAGAGAGGAGGCAGCATTGCGGGTACTGGTTGAGAGGGGCGCAACGGGTGTGATGTGGGAGCGTTTTGAGTGGTGTCTCCACTTCCATGTTCCTTTTTGCCATCATCCCTCTTCTGGGCCAGGCCCACATCACTCCTACCACCCTGCTGGACGACAGTTTGGAGGACATGTGTGAAGCCTTGTAAGGCCAGTGCTATTGTATCTGCCTGCCTGATTAAGGCGGCAGAAAATTGATCACCCTGAGTCCGAAGGGCCATCATCAGGGCCTCAATGGACTCATTGGTGAGCCGTGCTCGAGGCTCGATGTAGGCTGGCCTTCCCTCCAACGCAGACATTCCTGCACTTACCCGCGACACTATCTCAGAGATGCCCTCACGTCCCTGTGACAGTATCTCAGAGATTCCCTCCTGTACCTGTGCCACCATTTGGACTACTCCATCTTCTACGCGATTGTGGAGAGTGCGCATGGCACCTGTTCCAGCACCTCGCAAATGTACTGTGGCCCCTCGATCATTCTCCTTTTAAAGGATGGCTTCCAGGGTTCAGCATCTGTGTCCAGCTGAGCAGAGCCTGGAGAAGAGTGCTCCCACCGACACGGACTCTCCACAGCTGCCCCTGCCACTGGTTTCTGCTCGTGCTCACATGTGTGTGGTGACTCACCAAATGTGACCCTAACTAAGTGAGGTGTGTGTATCTGCGCTGGTGGATGGCTCGCTCAGATGTGACGGTGCCCCCTCAGAGGCCGGCAGGTCCTCTGAGGAATCCCCCTCTGCCGTCACGGCGGTCGCTGAAGGCCCTGTAAGAGAACAGAAGGCAATATTAAACATGATGACAGATGTTGAGGTGCTGAAGATGGCAAAGCGTGTTAACATCATTTGCTATTGTGACTGCTGAATGTTAAAGTTCTGTCACCAGCCATTTGTCGGGTGGCAGTCTCGGCGTCCCCGACGGACAGACACTCGAGGGTGCAGCTCACTTCAAGAGTCTCCTGCTCCACGTTCGTGAGGACGACCTGATGTTGCGGCCGCCGTCCGGTCTTCGCCCTCTCCCGTGCATTCTGGGCTATCTTCTCCTATAAGGGGAGAAAGTAGAGAGGCGTGAGTGAGGGATGGTGACGTGGCCAACCGCTGAATGCATTGGTTTAGGTGAGGCTGACCGTGAAAGAGATGCATCAGAGGGTGAGTATGAGACAGAGCCATGACATTGTATGAGGATTGGATTAAATGGTAGTGGTGGGATGAATACTGGGGAGGTGAGTAAGTGCAGGTAAGTTGAGGATCAGCTTTAAGTGGGTGTGAGGAGTGATGTGATAGAATAGTGTTGGCATGTACAGAATGAGTTGTGGGTTGGGGGCAGTGATGTGGAAGATGGAGTGTAGGAGAATGAGTAAGTGTACTCACTTTTGCTGACCTAGTTAGGTCATTGAAGCGCTTCCTGCACTGGATCCATGTGCGAGAGATGTTGCTGCTGCTGGTGAACTCCTCTCCCACCTCAAGCCAGGCCTTCTTGGTGGCAGAGACAGGCCACCTCCTCCCGTCTGCCGGGTAGAAAATATCCCTCCTCCTCTTCACCCCATCCAGTAAGACCTGGAGTGAGGCATCAGTAAATCTGGGAGCAGCCTTTCCCCTGGGCTGCTCCATTCTATAATTTTGTTTCTTTGTTGCAGGAGCAGCATTGGAGGACTGCCCCTTTAAGTAGAGTTCCTCCAGCTGACAGCCTGTGATGCGGGTTCACAGTCCGCCTGCTGCGCAGGTTTCCCAGAAGCCACGTTAAGTCACTGGGCGGATTACCCATGCGCCCAGTCGCCCCGCCCCCCCCCCCCCCCCCCCGCTGCCATCTCGCCTCCCTGGTAATATCGGGGCCAAAGTACACAATTGGATATTTCTAAATTTACTGTGTTTGAATCTGGGCAATGTGTGCGACCAGTTGAACAGTTACATAATTACTGAAGGCAGAACCTGGGGCTTAAAGCAACTGACGCTTACCCATGGAAAAAGGGTAAATGAAATCAATTCTTTGGATTTAGAAACATAAGAAAATGAAGTTCCAAATGAGAACTTTGAAGCTGAGATTTGGATTCCCCGGATATGTTGAAGTTTAGATTAAGAAGCTTTGGAAATCATTCAAAGGAAAATTCTGTGGCGGTACTATTTCTATATTCAGCAGTAGATACATTCATTACTACCATTCCACATTAAATACTTCATCACAAGGACAGTTATTCATTAATAACCATAAATAATGTTGTTTTACATAACATGAGCATTGATTTATTTAATGAATGAGATTGTCTTCCACAAATATCCATGTAATGTATACTTTCCTTTGCAGCCAATTCTCCTATACAGCCTACTGCATAATTTATTTGCTACTAATCTGCTTCAAGAAAGCCTTACAAATGCTGTAGTATCAGTCACATGACATATATCTTCATATTGGATGTTACAATCAACTCCATTGGCCTTTTGGTTATATCATGCTAAACACTCTCAGCGCGTCTAATTGGTAAGGAAAGTAGCAATTATTTTTGAAAGAACTATTTAATATATTATACAGAATAACCAATAGCTTTAATTAAATATACGATTGTAATTTATTCTCAACGTTCTGCTGATATTCATAAACAATTTGAGCTTTGCTCATATGGTTTATAATTTAATTAGATCTACTCGATTGAATTACAGGCTTATAACTCAAAGCTAGCTATCCAGTATTATATAATTTACTATTACTCTATTTCCATTTTTTTTCCTAATTATTTATATTCTAGAAATTGCATGTTACTTTGTTCCCTAAAACTTCAACTTATTGTTATACCTGTTGTAGTTAAGGCTTTTCCCCAGAAATTATGGAAAAAGGGCAGTTTTCACGATCAGACAGTCTCCCATGATCAGAAAACGACATCCTTATAAATGGTAATCATGGGAGAACATGCCCAGAGTTAATAATTACTACCTTATTGCAGTATATGGTACACTAGACATTGTTTGGAATGTCCACCACATTCTCCCGTCTCTACCAAAATGTGGAAAGAACCACATCAACAGATGTAAGGGTTAAAACCATTTTGTCAGATTTATTCACAAGTTAATTAATGCACAAGTCAAATAATACAGCAACATACTGAATCAGCATAATACTTAAATAAAACTGGAATCAGTCCATATAGTTTTAAAATACCCTTGAGAACATATTTCTTATTGAGTCTGATAGGGGTAAGAATTTTGGATGAAACAGTCAGGTTTGTTTCTCGATGGATGTTCCAGATACAGTGGAGGGGTTTTCGACTTCCGCCCGAAAGAGGCACAAAGTCAGCGGAATGGCTGCACCACTCACCTGAAGCCAGCACGGGAAGCCTGAACCGTTTTCAGATTCAGGTCTCCTTTGAAAGCTGCTGGTGAGCTGCAGGCACCATACAGGTGCCTGGTTATGGGAGGGTGGGAAATTGGCCAGCTCCCGTGTTGAGGTGGCCAGCAGGTTGGGCTTGGGAGCAAGAAAGGGACAGCTGACAGTTGGTAGGTACAATGTCATTTGGATAAAGGTGATATTGCAAACAGGCTGGGTTATTCCTGGTTGTCTCAGACACTGTGTAGCCACCAAATATAGGTGCCAGAATGATAAAGAACTTTAATTTGCTATGGGGAAAGGCATTGTTGTACAATTGTACCTTCTCATTTAAAATACTGCCGATGCATCAGTTGACTGCAATTTGAATACACCTATTCATCTTCCTTCACTTCTTTCCACCTCCTCAGGCTTTCATTGACCTGGCACTGTAAAAAAAAAATTGTGTCCTTCTTGACCCCTGTGGAGTCTTTTACTTTATTTAATTTCGAAGCAGAACATTGGAATATAAGAAAAGATAATTTGGTCTATCCTTCCATGGACTTTGTGCTACAGTGGAGGTATGTCTGAACTGTACTAGACCTGTAGGGATTGTCAACTCTCTACTTATGCAATGAGATATGTTAACATGTAGTATGAACATGGTAAATGAGTTGTGCGAATCTCACTTCCGTTCACAAACTACAATGTGTGTGGATACTTATGTGAGTACTTTGACGTTCCCTATGAAGTACACTACGATATGTTACTGCAGATTAAAACACGGTAACCATAAATGTATTAATTTCTATTCATGCTGGTAACAAATAATATATCACTGTCAGCCTTGAAACCCCCTTTCCCCAATAACAATTCTACATCCTTTATCTGTAAATAAATATCTATTTGTAATCTGCTTTAAATTACATGTGTTAGTAAGTACACCACAGATAATTACAACACTAATTATCTTATAGTAACTGGACCTTTTGTTTCATTCTGTCATCTCTGTTTTTAATTCCATTCCTACTTTAAGTTTTGAACAGGCTCATCTTAGTCACTAACTTACAAAAATGTTTTCATCATACTGATTTTCACAGCCTTTGCCATTAGAATCTGAGATTCGGAAGGCAAAGAGGAGGTACAAAATGAAAATATCAAAGAATGTAAAAAGAAAAAGTAAAATATTCTATAGGCGCATAAGTACCAAAAGGAGAAGTAAGATAGGAATATGGCCACTAAGTGATGAGAAAAATAAACTCACAGAAGATGATATTGGAATGGCAGGGATCCTGAACAGATATTTTACCTCCGTTTTCACTGAGGAGGCTACCAAAGAGGAAATTACAACAATAGAAGAGGTCAAGAGGGATATGACAACAGTAAAAGTGCTCCCACAATTCTGTTAGGTAGGGATTTCCAGGATTTTGACCCAGCAATGATGAAGGATCGGCAATATATGTCTAAGTCGGGATGGTGTGTAACTTGGAGGGGAACTTGGAGGTGATGGTGGTGGAGGTCGCAGGTTTGGGAAGTGCTGCTGAAGAAGCCTCGGCGAGTTGCTGCAATGCATTCTGTAGATAGTACACACTGCAGCCACGGTATGCCAATGGTGGAGGGAATGTTAGCCAGTGAATGGGGTGCTGATCAAGCAGACTATTTTGTCCTGGATAGTTTCAAGCATCTTCAGTGTCGTTGGAGCTGCACCCACACATGCACATAGAGAGTATTCCATTATGCTCCTGACTTGCATATTGTAGGTGGTAGAGAGGCTTTGGGGAGTCAGGAGTTGAGCCATTCATCACAGAAAAACTAGCCTCTGATCTGCTGTAGTAGCTACGGCATTTAAGTGGCTGATCTAGTTTAGTTTCTGGTCAATGGTGATACCCAGGATGTTGATGGTAGGGGACTCGGTAATCATAATGCCGTTGAATGTCGTGGGGAGGTGGTCATTGCCTGACACTTGCGTGGCATGAATGTTACTTGCCATTTATCAGCACAAGCCTGGATGTTATGTAGGTCTTGTTGCAAGAGGGCATGAACTGCTTTGTTATCTGAAGAATTGCGAATGGAGCTGAACGCTGCAATCATCAGCAAACAGCCCCACTTCTGACCATATGATGGAGGGAAGGTCCATCCCTAGTTGCCAAGGGGCAGCATGTAGATGCGAAAGAGGAGGGAGCCAAGGATAAATTGTTGGTGGACCCTGGAAGTAACAGTGCGGAGGCTGGAAGAGAAGCCGTTGCTTTGAGATGCTCTGGCCATGATTGGATTGATAAGAGTGGAACCAAGTGAGGGCAGTCTCACTGAGCTAGACAACGGAGGAAAGGCATTGAAGGAGGATGGTATGGTCGAACATGTGAAAAGCTGCAGAGAGGCTGAGGAGGACAAGGAGGGATAATGGTTAATAGTGACAGACGATGTCATTTGTGCATTTGTTTAGAGCTGTGTCATTGCTGTGGCATGGCAGAAACCTGATTGGAGAGATTCAAACATGGAGTTGCAAGAAAGATGGCCACAGATTTGGGAGACAATAACAGGTTCAAGACCTTTGGAGAGGTAAGGGAGGTTCAATATGGGACAATAGTTTGTAAGGACAGAGGGTTGGTATTTTGAGGGCGGGGGAGGAAGAGGAGGGGCTGACAACAGTAGATTTGAAAGCAAGCGTGACAGTACTATTAGACTGCCAACAATAGCCAGCAAAAAAATAAACCCATGAATCTGCCTCAAATACATTCCACATCTTAAAATAATATATGGCAAACAGCAGCAACCATGGCATGTTACTGAAATGATTTAACAAACATAAAATATCCAAAAGTTATGAGAAGCACAAGACTGAGCTATCATTGAGTGAAATAAATCTTCTAATTTGCTGTCTTTGCATATTGGGGTAGCATTTCTGCTAGATTGCATAGATTTGCTTTTCAATGGATGACAGAATTTGTTGTGTGGCACAGTCCACTCAATGGTAATTAACCAAAATTAATTTGCATTTTTACTTTCTCTGGAATTAAGTATGACATTTGTGGTTTGTGAAATTACAACTGACTTATAGTAATAGGCTTAGCACCAAGCACAGTACATGTTAATTATTTCTATAGACTTTCTAGATGGGGGTGGGTAGTAAAATGGTTGCAGTGATCCACTATGACTTGCAGCCCCCCCCCTTTCTTACCTCAATAATATAATCCTTTCCATCCTTGCCATGGACAGCCTTCACAGCACAGATATCCAACCCACCAAACATTTCACAGCATGTATCAACCCAAAGCCTGTACCTGCAGTAGAGACAAAAAAAACAGGTTTTAGGTGATGTCCATATATTTTATTTTAACTATGTTACATTTTCGACAGATCACAACCATTATTTCAAACATTTGAGCAAAGAACATCCCTGGAGGCTTTCAAAAGGTGTTTACTTTCTGCTGTGTAAAATTTGTTGAAGAAAATGCTGTAAAGTCCTGCTGTTAAATTTTATAACTCTGGTGCATAAAAACAAAAGCCTCGATTGCAACCCCCGGCATGGAGTTGTGCGGGTCGGGGCTGAAGCAGATAGCAAACCGTCTACCCTCCACCGTGTGAGGCCCGGGAGATTTTAACTCCTGAGTCTCATCTGCATAAGCCCTGTCAGTCTCTCGCCCGAACCCAGCGGGAGCTGTAGCTGGCCTGTGGCGGGGGGGGAGGGGGGGGAACGGGAGAGCAGGATTTCAGGTGGCAGGAGATTGCCACTAGTGACTCGAAGGAACGGTCCCCGGCACTCAGGTAAGTAATTGGAAGGGGTGCCAGGAGGGCATCGTGGTTGGGGGAGGGGGAGGGAAGCCTGAAGCCCACAAGGAAACTTAAAAAAAAATTAGAACCACTTACTTTTCTGAGCTTCTTCTGGTCCTGGCTCCTCTTGCCACCAGGATGGCCCGGCGGCGAAGCCACAAAGGCTTCCCAGCGAAGGCCTCCAGTTAAGATTGCAATCGGGTTCCGATTACATAATCGGAGCCCGATCTGCATATTTAAAGGAGGACCCAACTGGCTTCCAGCAGTTGTTGCTCTTGCCTGCTCGGAAGAGCAGGTTAAGACTGCAATCTGCGGGAAGGCAGCGGGATCGTTGTGGGTAGGGCAGACCGGCCATTTTAACTGCCTGCCCACTTGGTTTCTGCCAGGCGGGCAGGGTTATAATCAGCCCTAAAGGTTCTATTATACAGTAAGAGACAGAAAACTAATTAAGGATGAGGCAATAATTGGGTGCTTTAATTAACTAGAACACTGCCTGAACATTCTTGTACAAAGCGGCTTGTAGACATTTTGACAAGTGGCCCTTTTAAGAAGATGTATGTAATTGCTTTTGAACTTAATGGGCAGGAAATTGCTTAAAAAGAACAGTGAGCTCAATAGTGCTCACCGTTGTTAGTGGTGAAATCGAGGAGCATGTTTTGGTGTTCGAACATGCGCGGTCAAACGCGCAAATCCAGAACTTGCTCCTCCTGGTTTGCCGGCGATACGACAGCTTTGAATTAAAAGGGATATCGTTGGCTGGAATCAGTGGACTCAACGTACCAACACCAAATTGCTCTTCTGCCCAGCTGGAAAGTAACTAATTACGCCACAAAACAGGTACGCTTAAAAATACCAGGTCTAAACTAAGATTTAACAGCGCGGTAAGTCTTAATGACTACCAAACAACTAAAAATTAACTTTTTTAAAATGTGGAGTCTCATTACTTCTTATTTTAATAGTTTTTGGTTATTACAATTTTTTTTTTACGTTTTCCTTCTGTCTCTTTTATTTAATTTGATTATTTCTCACCCTCTCTATTTTTCACTGTCTTTAACTGTTTTTACAAATGATTTGTGTGTTGTACCTTTCACTTCCTGGATTTTACATTCCAGCTTGCAGAAACTGTTTGCTTGTCAAAAATGCTGCAATTTGATTGGTCAAGGGGAGAGAGTGATCCTCTCGCTTCTCCAATGGGTCCTAGCTTCACTGGAGCTAACACCAGGCTCTTCTCCACTTCCGATTAGAGGAAGTGCTCACAGCAAAGACCACGCTAAGTTAGTGGGTTAGTATAAATCTACGGAGCAGCGAGCAATTTTGGTTTGCCGCTCCGAGCAATTTCCGGGCCAATATCTTAAAATGGGTCATTGTCAAGAAGAGGTTCCCGCTCGTTAGTCTGGTTGCTTTATGTTAGCAATGCAGCTGGTGATATAAAGCAGAATTTCAGAACTGTAAAGAACATTCTCAAAAGAAGCTGGCTGTCTTTTTATTTCAGCACACTGTAGCTCTTAATGAAAATGACATCCTTGCCCTGCACAGGGAGTTTTTGAGCAGGCTCGGGTCCTGAAACAACCAGGATCATGCTGCACTGTAAATTCCATTTCCACACTCACATGTGAATTTCTGCGAGGCACTTCCTGCAGGGTGATCTGAAATTTTTTTCAGTTACTTTTTACCTTAAATCTGCAAACATGATTATTGGGATTATAATGTTACCATATCATTGAACATCTCTGTTTACAAACAGTAGGTAAAATGAAATCGGAATAATTTTATTTGGACAATGACACCCTTTTACTATAGATACATGGATCTACCACATTCAACATTGTGGTACAATATTAATGGTGTGTGTGTATGTGTGTGTGTGTAAGGGGGTCGTCATCCCTTTTAACACTCCGCTCCTTAATGCCACACTAACTTCAAGTAAGAAGAACAGGAAGGAAGAACATGAGGATCAGGAAAATACAACAAAGGCAAATGAAATTGGTCATTTAACTGGACTTCAGGGATTAGCTCAGATTGACAGAAAGTACCACTAGATACATGTAGCTGCCACAGAAATACATATAGTTTCTGGAAAATGTGGCTATTGATATTATTCAAAGTCCATCATTTAGTCAAAGTATAAATTATTCTATCTAGTTTTAATTTGGATTGGTAATGATCATAGCTCCTCTTGGATTACGGGCAGAAGGAAGAAATGGCGATTTAAATAATTTGTCCTTCCCATTAGTGAAATTGTCAGCAAGTTTAGTCTGTCGGAGCGATGAAACTGCCCTTAATGCCTGAATACCAGGGTTCTTTCTGGACAGGAAAATTTAGTGAGAAATACATAGCCAATGCATGACAAAAGTTACCGCCTCCTCACCCTGCAAAATTTACAAATAATTGCTAGTTAACAACTTGTAAACATTCTGAACAATTTGTTGCCATCTGGATAGTAGGTTGCAGAAGAGGCTTTTAGCTTTTACCTTTACTTGGCGTATGAAATAATTCACTCTGCTGAGCAAATATTGAGAACTAATAAAAAGCTTACTCAAGGTTTCCGAAGCCAACTGCTGGAGTATGAAGCAAGGCTTAGCTCACAAGCTTTCTTTTCTTACTGTTCAAAGTAAAGTTGGTTAAAACTGAATTTTTAATATGTACCATTATTACTGAAGAAATAAGTCAAATATCTAAAGATTTAAAAGTATTTGGTCATTTAAAGCAAACAGTTCTAATAAATGAGTTATTTTATACGCACATTTAACTCAGCACAGTTGAAAATCACTATCAGTGCTTCCCCAAAGAGTGCAAAGATAATGCCCAACAGTCACATAGATTTTATGTTTTTAATCTAATTACAATAAGTTTAAATTTTGCCTCATTCCTGTCTCTATTTTGTAGTCCATAGGATTGGATTGTCACAAGGAACAAGTAATCAAAGGAGTCACATGAGCAGGAGCGTTGATGGCCGAGAATACCAGATTACCAGATGGAAGGCGAGAAAGCAGCAGAAGAAGGAGGACCATCTCAACACTTTGCAACAAGAGGTGCGAGGGATGAGTTAATTGCTCAGTGACCTGCTCATTCCCCTGCCCTCAAAACTTACAGACCCCTTCTACATTAATAGTCCTTGTTACATCCTTCACCACTCTCTTAATCCTGCATGAAAGAACATTGAAACCATTCAGACAATTTCTATATCAATGACATACTGAGAATGCTGACACAGAAGCTGCTATTAAACCACACTACAAACCAAATTGCCAATTTTTTTGCCAAATTGCCAATGCCCTGTTTGCCTGGGCATCTTCCACATTGATCTCATCAGTCAACGAGAGACCTCAGGGATTTGCAGCAGGGGATGGCTTTCCTCGCATCTGGGCTGTCATTGACTGCATATGTTGCCATTAGAGACCAGACCACCAGCTAGCAGCATTCGCCATTAGAAAAGGCTACCACTCCATTAATGCTCAGGTAGTCTCACATTACAGAAACAGAACCATGCAAATTTGTGCAAGGGACCCAGACAGCTGTCACAATGCTTTTATCCTGTGGCAATCTACCATCCCTCCCCGCACCCCCCCCCCCCAATATTCGCCCCTTCCAGGAACGTAGCAGGATGCCTGCTGCGGGACAAGGGATAACCCCTACACATGTTTCCCGCATCATAGTGGTGACCTCACTATACAGAGAGGTCAGTACTTGGAGGATGCTGTCAGAACTGACAGAGGCCCGAAATTTCCTGGAAAGTTCTGGTGTAACTATGGCGTAAGAGCGGAGTTGTCATTTTGTTCCAAGGAAATTCATGCGTGACTGATTTAATGCCGCTTTAATGCCACCTTTGAGATACGTCTGTCGAAATCACCTGTTGCTCATTTACATAGCTCCGCCCCATGCAAAAGACCAGCTTGCATGAATTTCTGGATTTATATGAATAATGCGCTAGTGTAGATTTACACAATTCCTTCCCCTTATCCTTCTCTTCCCTTGAGTTCTTCCTCCCAACTCATCCTAACCCCTTCCTCCTTGGGGAGGGCAAACAATGCAAGGGAATACACAATAAATGGGAGGATACTGAGAGGTGTAGAAGAACAGATGGGCCTTGGAGTGCATGTCCACAGATCCCTGAAAGTAGCAGGACAGATAGATAAGGTGGTTGAAAAGGCATATGGGATACTTTCCTTTATTAGCTGAGGCTTAGAATATTAGAGCAGGGAGGTTATGCTAAAACTGTATAAAACATGAGTTAGGCCACAGCTTGAGTGCTGTGTACAGATCTGGTCACCACATTACAGGAAAGATGTGATTTCACTAGAGAGGGTACAGAGGAGATTTATGAGGATGCCGTCAGAACTGGAGAATTTTAGCTATGAGGAAAGATTGAATAGGCTAGGGTTGTTTTCATTGGAACAGAGGAGGCTGGGGGGTGATTTAATTGAAGTGTATAAAATTATGAGAGGCCTAGATAGAGTGGATAGGAAGGATCTATTTCCCTTAGCAGAAGGGTCAGTGGCACAGATTTAAAGTAATTGGTAGAAGGATTAGACGGGAGCTGAGGAGAAATTCTTTTCACCTTGAGGGTGGTGAGGGTCTGGAACTCACTGCCTGAGAGGGTGGCAGAGGCAGAAACCCTCAACTCATTTAAAAGGTACTTGGATGTGCATTGAAGTGCCGTAACCTACAGGGCTACGGACCGAGTGCTGGAAAGTGGAATTAAGCTGGATAACTGTTTTTCGGCCAGCACTGACACGAGGGGCCGAATGGCCTCCTTCTGTGCCATAACTTTCTATGATTCTTCTATGATTCTATTCCTCTTTCTGGGTGTGGGTAAAATGCTGCTTAGTGGGGGAAGGATGAGGCTAAAATGCTGCTCAATGGGGTAGGGATGGTGGCATGTCCCTCCTCTCCTCCTTCAGTCCCTTTTCCCCTGTTCTCCTTCTCTCTATTTTCCCCAGAGGAGGTGGTGGAAATACTGCTCAGGGCACAGGTGTGGTGGGTGTGCTGCTTAGTGGGGAAAGGGGCTGGTGGCATGGATATGCCATTTTTTGGGGCAAAGGGTTGGGACTTGGTACGCTGTTTAATGGGGGGAGTAAAAGAGTAGTTCAAATGTTGCTCTGGTGGAGGGCTTTGGAAATGCTGCTCAGTAAGGGCACGTTCAATGCTTCCATGTTCAATTTAGGGAGCCCCACTCAAAAGAAATGTAGTTCAAAGAGTCAGTACTACTGTCTTTGAGCCCTATCTCAACCTATGCTCTGTTTCCAACAACGTTCACCTGAGGAAGGAGGAAGCCTCCGAAAGCTTGTGAATTTAAAATAAAATTGCTGGACTATAACTTGGTGTTGTAAAATTGTTTACAACTGTTTGAATAGGGGAGAATTCATTTTACTTGTTGTGCTGAATGGTTTAATTTTCAGATTAAATACCCCTTTCATTTAGTTTACTTAGCTGCAAGATGGTCTGGAGCACTAAATGAGTCACTGTCAGATGGTAGGCACTGACCAAAAAAGAAAACATCATTAACAGGATAAACTTGTTCAATTTTCTTTAAGTACTTGTAGTTTGAGATAATTGATTGAGGGCACCGCTGGGTACAACTTAAGGCAAGATTCATGAAAGATTACTTTCTTCTAAATCAGGGTAGGCTTTTCATTTCTTTGAATGTTTAATTGTGGGAAGGACTCATAATGGTTTCATGGATATGCTCCAGGGTAAACATAATCTGAACTTTCTCTCATATAAAACTCTTTATCCAAGCTTCCTGCAACACAGTATTGGAGTATGACATATTATTAGCAGCTTCAAGATTTTCAAGGAAATTGGAAGCAGGTGTTCTGTTGCTATTTAACCTAACTTAAAAGTATATAAAAGGTTGAACTCACATCAAGAAAATTATTGGCAAAAGCAGACTAAAGTGGTATCTAGTTCATCCAGCAGATTGAATATAAATGCACTATTAACAAAAATTTAAACAATTACATCCATTTCCTCTCCTTATACTAGTCGTCTCTCAGCCTGTTATTCAGCTACTCATGTTCCATCTGGGCTTCTCGGCTATTGTGGTGGAGAATGTTAAACATACTGAATTCCTTCAGACTTTTTGCCCTGTGCTGCCATAACATCGGCAGAAGTGCAGCAGAAAAGTAAATGGGGTTTTCACCGCACTTCCAGCGAGGTTACGGTGGAGGAGCGGTAGAAAGCCTGAGGAAATTCAGGGCAAATATTTCAAATTACAACTGCAGCAACAGAAGCCTCCATTTTTAGCTTCCTCAAATGCCTCTCACCCCCCCCCCCCCCCCCAACTTTCCTCTCCTCCTACCCATTCTGTCTCTCCTGGGATGAGGAGAAAGGCTGGGTAATGACTCCTTACAATGGCTGTGGCTGCAGATGTAAAATTTATCATTGATTCATACAGAGTAAAAATAAAGAAAAAACCCTGCACATGTTGAAAATCTGAACTATAAATAAAAGTTCTGATAATACACATCAGATCCATCAGCACCTTTAAAGAGAAAAGACAGGTTGATGTTTTAGGTGTATAGCATTTGTAGAACTGGAAACTAGAAGAGATGTCAGCCCATTAATAGGACTGAACAAAAGAACACAGACACTGGTGGACTTGGCATGTACTTCTAGCATTTTTTGCTTTTATTGCACATTTCCTGCATTTTTGTTTTCTTCCTTCTATTGACTTGCATTTTTGTATGTTTTTCTTATGCCTTTTCTCCACCTCATTTAGTTGTTTTCGCAGCATTTATCTTTCAAATGCTTTTTCAGTGCCTTTCCGCGATGGTTTTTGCACATTTTCTAACAGTTTTCACCTTTTCAAAAAACCTGTTTGCTGGCCACTCACCACCCCCCCCCCCCCCCCTTACCTCCGCCCTGTGACAGCACTGAGCATTTGTGATTCTTGACTACTACCTGCTGTTCTCCTCCCTTTGCTTATTCACTCCTATTAATGGGCTTATGTTATCTTTACAGATGCCAACAGACGTGCTGTGCATTTACGACATTTTGTACAAAAATAAATAATTTGGTGCATAAGATTAAGAAAACAGAAAAAAATAGAACCACTTTAATTCATAATAGAGACTTTTATTGTGTATTACTTTGCTCTTCTATTTTGCCCTGCAATCACAGTGTCCACCACAGTCAGGAAGGTAAAGTAGTCTAAGGATGTGCTTGAATGGTACGAGTCAAGACCTTACACAGACAGTTTTCCTTCTTTCTGTTAACTAACTTGCATGAGACAGGTAAACACACCCTTAGAGGAAGCCACAATGTGAATTTAATTTTAAACGTGGGTTCAAATTCAGGTTCAGTCTCTCCTTTTGTAATTAGCTGTTTTTTTTAACGACTTGACATGTTCAGATTTGACGGCAGTAAAGTTGGTTCCATATGCCATATGCCTGATGTCCTGGTGACTATGTAACTGTCAATCCAAGTTCCTCTTGTGATCCAGTGATTCTGATGCATCCAAGTTTCCTGAAAGTCTAGTTATAGGCATCTAACCATTGAAGTTGCAAGGCTTTCTTGTGTGTCCGATACCATGTTCCCTGTCAGGCTAGTGGATTCAGCTTGTGTATGCATTTCCAAGTGATCTAAACAACATGATGCGAATATGGCTATGTCAAGTTCTCTGGGAGTCGGTAACACCAGTCTGTCTATTAAAATAGGGTTTGAATTTGGATCACCTGAATTTTGGAGATTGTAATGAATATTGTAATGGATATGAATCTGAATCTCTATCTCTAATAATATTCAACTGGATAATAATAGCTAATGCTGTCAAGTGCGGTATCAAAATTTAGAAAATAATTGCACAGGTTAAGTTTCAAAATGTTTTCTTCTTTAACTAATTAACCAGTTCTATCATTTGACTTTTTGCCATTGTATTTGCTGAGTTAGTTTCAGAAGTATTCTCATTAAAGTATATTCAGTGTGGCAGTATGGTTCCAGTGCAGGAATAATAATGAAGCTTCCTGGACAGCTCTTCAAATTACCAGAGATTCAGCAAACTACAACCCAATTAAAGTATGTTATTGTTCAGATACCGTGGCCTGGATTTTCACTCCAAGCCATGGAGAGTAATGGTGGGGGGGAGCATTTTCCTCGGTTTCCCAGACATCCTGACGATTTTGACGTAAGTACATCTTTAAAATTTTTTCAGCATGTTTCCCGCCTGTCCGACAGCCAGATTGAAGCAGCCGTGGAGTGGTTGCCAGGCAAGACTGACATCGGGTGGCTTGGGGCCGGACATCGTGGGGGTGGGCTCATAGACATCGGGGAGGAGCCGTGGCTAGATCAAGGTGATTGGACATGGGGTGGGGTCAGCCGATTGCTTGAGTCAGATCGTAGCAGGTAAGCTTGTTGGGCCTGCAGAAACAAACACTCCTGCTCCTCCTGGCCCACAAGCAGTGCAATAAAGGCACTTACCTGTTGATCCGGACCCTCTCACTTCCTCTTACGTGGTGAGAATCAGAAGGCCCGGGAATTCCAGCTCCAGGAGTTAAAAATAAAAAAAGCTATTAAAATGGAGGCATGCAGCCTCCTTAAAAGATTTTACTGACTGACTGACCTCCTGAGCGCGGATTGGTCGCCCGCCCCTCGACCCACCTCCGTTTAAACCTGAAGTGAGAGGGTTGGAGGCGGGCTAGGGTGTGGTTTTACATTTTCACAATTCACCTGCCCCCAACCCACCTGTCCTTGGGGGTTAAAATTATCCCCCATAGTACAGCATACATTCAGAAATTCAAAAGCCCCTTTGATGCTAAAACACAATAGGTAAATCAAAGAGTACATTCAATGTGAAAAATGCTCCGCTAACTAGGGAAGTAAAAAATGTTCACAAAAACTCTAATCTTGTAGGAGGCATTTCAAATGTATTTCCCATCTGTTATAGACTTATTATTTTGGGTTGAGTCAACAGAGATCCACTCAACTGACATCGGATACAAGATTAAACTCATCTATATGGGAGGAATATTTTACATTGAATGGTCCCTGATAGTTACTTTTTCCTTTAAGATATAGATTCATGTAGTACACAAGTAGGTACAGATAATGGAGTCATGCTACTGGGGTGAATTTTCTCACCATTTTCGGAGTACTTACCATGCAAGAATGGCGCAGGAACGTAGGAAGATAGGAACAGGAGTAGACCACTTAGCCCCTTGAGCCTATTCCGCCATTCAATAAGATCATTGCTGATCTGTGACCTAACCCCTCATACCTGCCTTAGCCCCATATCCTTTAATACCTTTTGGTTAACAAAAATCTATCAATTACAGGTTTAAAATTAACAATTGAGCTAGCATCAACGGCTGTTTGCGGAAGAGTTCCAAACTTTTTAGGAAATTTTTTAATAAGGAAATTTGGGTGGAAGCTGTTTTTGCCAGATTTTTGCTTTTGAAACGCTTTCCTTAAGTTTCCTCACACTTTTTGAGTGTTCCCATAATCCACCTGTTGTGTTGCTACTGGACTCATTTGAATATGTTAAAGTGACAGCCAATGGCTGTGAAGTCAGTGCAATCAAATGCTGTTTTTCAGTGAGAAAGTAGATGAAAGTGCTGGCCGTATTCGGCAATACACCAGTCACTTGTTTGATACATGTGTGTGCAGCAGATTAGCTGATATTGTAGTACTAGTAGGAATGAGCAACAGGCAGTGAGGGCAGTGAAAATCTTGACAACACTGACAGTGTCCTACTTACGTTCCACCTTGTTTGTAGGTGCCCTTGCTACGGATGGAAAAGCTCTGAAACTGGTTCCTTGCTGATCCGGAACAAGCCAAGGTAGTTGTTCTCACTTATTAGCAGCTAGGTGCATTATTAGGTCTGCAGATATGGGGGGCGAAATTGGGCCGTGTAGCGCCTGTTTTGTAGGTGTTACCTAAGTCCCGAAAATGGCGTCCAAGATGCGTGCGCACACTTCCGACGGGAAGTGCACAGGATGCCATCTTGCTAAAGGTGTTTGCGTGCATGCATCTAACAACTGATGACAATGTAGAGTAGGGAGACGATGACACGAATCAGTGTGCAACGCTAATTTGAAGCAGCCGGTGAAATTTTGGAACTCCACACTCCAGCCGACGCATAGCTGAACAGAACTTAAAAGGCATGAAGGACTCCCCACCAGCGTTTTTTAAAGGGATCATGAAGTACTTACAGGTTAGTTGCTGGATTATTTCTTCTAGCTGCTGGTGCAATTGTACATGTTTTTGGACGTATCCTTGGCTAAAGTTTCAATATTCTACAGGGAGTGGTCTGGCTGATCTTGCAGTACTTTTACTGGCATTTAAAATATAGTGCTGAAAAAAGTTGCTTCCGGACATGGGTGGCCTGCTAGGTCTTGCTCTGGGAATTGAACATGACTGGAAGAATGAAGAGAGGCCATGCAGAGCTGCTAAAGAGGGAGGAGGAGGAGGAGCAGGGCACTCAGCAGGAGGCCATATCCAAGGAAGGTCTTCATGGAGCAATTCTCTTACCTCAACTTCAGCAACGACCAGTGCATCAGATGTCTGTGGTTCACTAAAGAGGTCATGATTGAAATTTGTCAACTGTTGGCCGCAGCCTCAAAGAAGAGCAAGGACAGTATTACCTGTCAAGGTGATCGTGGCTCTTAATTTTTACGGCTGTGGATCCTTTCAGTCTGCTGCTGGAGATATAAGCAACATCTCGCAGTTTGCAGTGCACTGCTGTATAAGGGAGGTCACTGAGGCTCTGTACACAATGGAACAGATTCATCTCATTTCCTCTTGCCAGAGACAAGCTGGAGGAGTGAGCACGAGGGTTGGCTTGCATTGCAGGCTTCCCCATGGTGCAGGGTGCCATTGACTGCACACATATTGCCGTGTGTGCTCTATATCTGAACTTGGAAATGTTCATGAGCAGAAAGGGATTCCATTCCTTCAGTGTGTAGCTGGTGTGCGACCACACACAGCTCAACATGCAGGTGAATGTCCACTATCCTGGCAGCAGTCTTGATTCTTTCAGTCTCTGGCAGTCCAACGTACCACCTATATTTCAACCAGCATAGCAAGTCAAAGGCTGGCTACTGGGCAACAAGGGTTATTCCCTCATGAAATGACTCATGACGCTGCTCAGGAACGCACGCATACATGCACAGCAGGCCTACAACGAGAGCCATGCTGCCACACCAAACATCATAGAGCACACCATAGGCATCCTCAAGCTATGCTTCCACTGCCTGGACCGCTTTGGAGGAGCTCTGCAGTACTCAGCTGAGCGGGTATCAAGATTTGTCGTTGTATGCTGCATGCTGCACAACATGGTCATTATAATGGAACAGCCCTTGCCACCGCCTATCAGGAGAGAACCTGAGCAAGAGGAAGAGGTGGAGTAGGAGGAGGAAATGGAGGAGGAGGAAATGGAGGAGGAGGAAATGGATCAGGAAGTGGAGGAAGAGGCAGGGAGGCTACAAGGTAAACAGGCCCTATCTGCCAGGGTTCTGCATAATCAGATTATTAATGAGCCATACCAGTAATCTCAATGACACCTCCCCATTCACCAACAGTCCCACACTCCTTACCTTTCCTCTCTCACATGACCATCAAATCATCTTCCTTATGATTACATATTGGTTCCTCAGCTCTTTGCAGAAATAAAAATAATCACAAATGTAAATCCAAATCCGCATTTATAAATTAACAGATGAAATTATGCAAACAAAATGAGACTATTCACCCTTGTGCATTCCCTTGTCTTTCGTGTGCCTTTACCTCTCCTAGAGCTCCTATGCGGTGCATCCCCAGTGACTGGAGCATGGGTGGTGGAAGGCTGCTGCCCTTCAATTGAGGAGACTGCAGATGGCCTTAGAGGACGACCTTGCGCAGCTCTGGGACGAGAGGGCCTGGCTTCACACTGCACCATCTCGACCAGGGCTGCAGCAATCTGGGCTGGCTGGCTGACAGACAACAGCCAGGGCACTGGCGGAGTGGCAGGGGTGGGAGCAGGAATGGTGTCATCCTGAAGTTCCTCTTCCATGGAGCCACTGCCACTCTCCTGGGGCGGCGCCTCAGCAATCCTGGTGATCTGTTGGAGAACAGATTGCTGGACTGCTGTGATGCTGTGGAAGTCCCTTTCAACAGTGGTACCCAGAGCCACAATTGCAGCAGTCTGATCTTCCAAGGCAGCAGTATGAGCTCCAAATGCAGCAGTCAGACCTTTGATGGCAGATGTTTGTGCTGCAATGGAAACTGTGACATTGGTCATCAGATGTTGCATCATGGTGGGTTCCACAGGTGTGCTGATGGAGGTGACCATCTGTTCCATGTGGGAAAGGATGGGCTCCAAGCTCTGTGCATAGCCCTGTGCCAAGTTGGAGCTGGACTCATCCATGCTCCTTAACATTGTGCGCACGCTTTCCAGCAGGCTTTCCAGTGCACCATGCATTTGGTTGTGTATGCCCATCAGCTGCCTTCTGTAGCCTGGCCCATCAAAGTCATCATCTGGCGTCTTTGCAGCAGAACTAGTATGCGACCTCGCCCTCTGGCGAGCTGGCACCTTCGGTATCCTTTCCCCTGCCCTGGCTCCTGTGCAGATCCCTCCTCTATCCTAGCCTCTAAAGTACACGCAGTATCAGTCTCTGAGCTGGTGGCTGCAAGTGCAAGATCGATTGACGGTGTCTCTTCATGATCACTGTCTTCTTCCTTTGTCTCCTCTGATTGGGCAGGTTCCAGTTCTTGGATATCTGAAATGACAAAGGCACATGGGTTGAGTTGTGGTGAGGGAAGAGGAGAAAGTAAGAAATGCGTACTTACTTCATCTGCAGCACGTGAGTCAGAAAAGATTGTGGGATGAAGGAGAAGTGGGAAGCGAGGAGGATGATTAGGTATCCAGAGACCCTCATCATCGATCCTTCCAGCACTGCCAGTGGCCAATGATGGCCAGCACTGTCTCCTCCATGGGAGTTAAGACGTGTAGGAGTGCTTGTCCTTCTCCAGTTCTTTCTTGCTGCCTACTGTTATGCGCCACCTTCTCCTGTAAGAAAGGGGGAAATGTATCAGTGAGTGTCCTGCTAGATATTTGGGTGATGTGGCTGTCATGGTTGCATAGCTGCCAATGTGCGTGACCTGTGAGTTGTGGGTGTACGGTTTGCAATGGTGGTAATGTGTGAGGGTGAGATGAAGCACCTGATTTGAAGGGTTGAGTACTGATTGAAAGAGATTGTTGGTAGGTGGGTGCTGGGGGGGTGTAGTGCATTGAGCAGTGGATGAGGCTAGTGGTGCAGGTGGTAGGATATGCCACTTGAAAGTTGAACGCACTCACCTTGACAACTTGTGTTAAATCATTGAACTTCTTACTTCACTGCATCCATGTCTTGGTGCTATGTTCCTGGCATTGACCTCGTCCGCTACTTCTTCCCACTGTCTCTTGAGCATATGTCTGGAGGGCCTCTTGCCCCTCCTGAAGATGCAGGATGCCCCGCCTTCTGCCCACCTCTTGCACTAAGGCCTTTAGTGCATCATCAGAGAACTTTGGTGCACCTCTCTTGCAGACGCAGCCATTCTTCAAAGTATCACAGCCGCAGGGATCACATGTCAAACGACTGCCACCACTTTTTGCAGCCACAGTGCACCTCCCCTTTAAGAGGTGCAGGCTGCCTTTAAGTAGCGCTAGCCACTTGTGATATCGGGGCCCCCTGAAATGTGTACCAATCAACAGCGCAGGTAGCAGTGGCTGCACGTAGCAATCATTTAAAACAGCAGGCAGCACGAATGTTAGGTGCTGCCTGCATCAGAACGAACAGACACGGGTTAATCGTGTACCACGATCCCAGCGCCCGTTTTGGGGAGTTATCCAATTTAAGTACAAAGAAGGTTCACTCAGTTAATCCCAGGGATGAGGGGGTGGACATATGAGGAGAGGTTGAGTAGATTGGGACTCTACTCATTGGAGTTCAGAAGAATGAGAGGCGATCTTATTGAAACATATAAGATTGTGAAGGGGCTTGATCGGGTGGATGCGGTAAGGATGTTCCCAAAGATGGGTGAAACTAGAACTAGGGGGCATAATCTTAGAATAAGGGGCTGCTCTTTCAAAACTGAGATGAGGAGAAACTTCTTCACTCAGAGGGGAGTAGGTCTATGGAATTTGCTGCCCCAGGAAGCTGTGGAAGCTGTGGAAGCTACATCATTAGATAAATTTAAAACAGAAATAGACAGTTTCCTAGAAGTAAAGGGAATTAGGGGTTATGGGGAGCGGGCAGGAAATTGGACATGAAGCTGAGTTTGGATCGGTCAAGGCCCTGTGGGTGGCGGAGAGGGCCCAGGGGCTGAGTGGCCGGGTCCTGCTCCTACTTCTTGTGTTCTTTAGATTTGTGGTTGGGATCAGATCAGCCATGATCTTATTGAATGGCGGAGCAGGCTCGAGGGGCCGATTGGCCTACTCCTGCTCCTATTTCTTATGTTCTTATGTTCTTAACCCCCGCGGTCTGATGTTTGCTGATCTCCATGGCATGACTCCTATCAATATATTCCACCTCAACCATGAAATATTGTATTTGAGGCACTTTAAAAACAAACTTACCTTAAGGAGTGAAAAAAAGATGATTATATATATTTTTATTAAAAAGTTTTAGCATGAAAAAACTGTACTAAGAAGAAAACTAATACAAAGCCTTTATAACTTTAGGAACTTCTTCGTCTATGGAACTTCTCTTTCTCCCATTCCAAATGGATACACAAGTTAAAAGAGCAAACCCAGAAGAATCATGTAGAATTGCAGGAGGTGCTCATTTAAGTATTTGTGTAAAATCTGGGGCCTTAATGTAACTAAGACACAAATGGGCATAAGCCTTCTAACACACAATTACAATAGACCTGAGAATTATGGCCCTGTAGGAATTGAGCAAAGGGCCTGCATTTTAAGTTACGTAATGCACTTGCACGCATGGTACACAACAACATAGAATTGGCCCCGTTATCTCTAAAACTGACCTGGAACTAATGTTCACTGAGTTATGCTGTGACATATATTCATACTTCGGAGAACATATTTGCATGTAGTGTGCTTCTGCGTCTGTATCAGTGATGTACCCACCTTTCTGTCATTGCAATTTGTTCGAGCATGGCTGATCCAGTGTTTGTTTTCCAGTTTCCAGATATTGATGTTCTCCTAGAAAAGATTAATAAATTACAGTTGGTGAATTTGCTTCCATTTCTCAGTGTCTCTGTAATTCAATATTTCAGCATTACTTCTAAACGTGTTTAGCTACAATTTACATGCAAGTGCTATTTGTCAGATCTGCTAGGCTTATTTTACCTAGTACCATGTAATAAATCAAATTATTGTCTACTTTGTATCACTATGTAGGATGAGATTAAGGAAAATCCCAGTATGTTGCAGCTTTGCTTCTTGTCTACATCTACATGTAAATGATCTACAATTCAGTTTCATAATTAAGCAGCCTGAACTGATCACTTCATTGTTACATTTGCTAGCCATTTAATCCTTCTATTCAATTATCAGAAAAATACTACTTATTTGTATTTTTCAGCATACCTGGTAAACCTATAGAGCTTCAGAAACAGACAATTGATTCAATAAATTTAATAGAGGCATTAGCCAGAGTTGCAAAACAATATAATTTGGAAGATTTTTTATCTGAAAGATATGTATTAAAAGTTTTTCTGTTACAGTAGAAGTGTAGCACCTCATAAACTTTACATTTACATTTTAAAAACTCCTTTCTGAAATATTCCTGTTGTACAACTTAATTGTGAAAACCTGCTTTCTTTGTGTATCCTGAGTTGATTTTGTTTCAGATTTAAAGGTTCCAGCGGAGAAAACACCACGGAGTTAGCTGGTAATGGTGTGAGGTGGGCATTGAGTAAAAACAGTGCTTCCAAAATGGGAATTTGAATGGAGTGGGAATTCAGTGGTGAGCATGGTTAAGTAGTGGGTAAGTAATTTTCCCCCTCTTTGACTGAACTTTAAATTTAAATTTGTGCAACTATAGTGAATTGGCAGCCTACAGATAGCAGGTGATCATTAGTCACTGGCTAGGTGTTAATTAAGCTACTGTGTAGTTGAGCTGACTGAAATTGGTTTGTGATGTTATTTTGTAGGAGTATAAAAAAAATAGTAGCAGGACCATATCATTTCAACTGGAGAGCAGACCAAGAAGTGAGCTGGGAGCCGAGCAAAACAATACTTTCATAATCAGAATTTGACTAGAGGGGGAAGGAGGAGCCGAGTAGCTTGATTGAAATTGAAGTAGACAAGAATATAAATTTAACAATAGCTTAATTTATAGTAAGAATGGTAGCACAGGAAGGGACAGTGATATGCGGTTCCTGCAGGATGTAAGAGTTTTGAGGCGTCACAAATGTTAACTCAGGCAAACACATCTGCAGGAAGTTTGTCCAACTAAGGTTACTTGAGCTCAAGATCTCATAACTTCAGGTGGAATTGGAAACAATTTAACACACCAGAGAGGGAGAAAGGTTTTTGGAGCAAGAGTTTCAGAGGGTAGCCACTTCACTGAGGGAACTGGCAGTGAAAGGAAAGAATGGTGACTGTCCATAGGTCAGAGAGATGGGGGAAGGGCAGGGAAGAGCAGAACACCCTGAGAAAATGACCATCTCTAACAAGTTTGAAGCATGGACTTCCTGTGGGGAGAATAAGGACTCCGGGCAGGACCATTAAATGATTACAATGGCAACCAGAACACGAGATGGTTTTGGGGAGGGGAGATTAGCAATTCAGTTATGATTACAGTAGTAACAGGAGATTAGGAAGCATGGGAGGATTCCTCCATCACATAGGTTGGGCTTATCAAGAAAAACATGAATGCTTTTTTGTTTGCTGGCCTAGATGTATTTTTTAATTCAATCTGATACCCTTCAAGAAAAGCAAAAAGCAATTCTTTCACCAACTAAGTGCAGCCTTTGTTAATTTACATCATGCTCTTCAAATTGTAGGTGGCGTAATTAGCACAATGCTAAATCAGCCCAGAATACGCCCTTTCTTTAATTATGTTGCCTGCTACAAGCACTTAACAGTGGCATTCGAGTCAAAGTAGAAAGCTGTGGCAACATCCAGTTCAAGATTTTAAATGTCCTTCAGGCAATAACGTCTTATTAGAAGTGGTGCTCACCTGCCATAAAGTTTGTCAAATGTTATACCGGCCATCGTGTATAGCAGGCAAATCACGTTTGCACAAATGCGTCCGCTATAAGCGGTGGGCACTGTACTACAAAAAGTTACCATCGCTACAAATATGGAAAATAATCAACTAAAGATACATAAAGAGGGAAGAGGATTTGGGATTAATGAACACAAAAGAATTATATTTTAAAGTCATTTTTAAAAATACTTTTATTACAGAACGTGGTTTCAGAGAAATATATATAATGCTTGCTCACATGTAAGCCTTGTAATTATTGCCTATTTTTTGAATCCTTATATCATATTTGGAGTCTACGAAAGGTTCTGTTGTGGCGTAGGTTTTAGTCAGGGCTACCACGCTTGCTATATCCTGAAAATCGTAATGATTTTCTACTTTCACCTGGTACCATCCAATAAAAGGCAGCATATGGAAAAGGTAGAAGAGAGAGAGAAGAGAGAAGAATCAGATGAAGTGCTTCTGTTGAAACATTACAAATGTAATTTTGTTTAATGAGGATTTTGAAATGATTTTGCAAAGTACCTGCGTCACATATCCATTGCACAATGTAATTCTACAAACAGTATATGAAATACAAAATAAAATTTGATTGATTATTAGATCAAAATATATCGGGGGTGACATTCGGAAGGAAGTTTTGGCCAACAGGTGAGTGCATATTGTAGGTTTGGGCACACGCTGTGCACAATCTTCTGACCTTTCAGGTACTTGGTCTGTAGACAGTATCAGAGCGGGCTAGTTGACATCATGAAATTAATACAGTCTTATCACAGTGTAATTCTGCAACATATCATTAATGGGGAGCAATGAGAATTTTTAAGTTAGGATTTAGGGGAATGTTTTTGTTCAACCGCAGAATTTTTGACATAGTACTGACTTTTGGCTCAGACAACTGTAAAAGATTAGTTACCTTTCCCATGCCCGAATGAGCGTGCCCAATCTTCACAACAACGGGAAATGTTGGCATTGTTAACTGAAAATACAGAAAATATTCCCAACAGATTTAATAAATGTCACTTTTATTCAGAACATGCTTAAATAGAACATATTTTACACAACAAAGGAAGTACCACATCAGATATTAGCAAGATTATTGAGTACTGTTCAGGACTACAATTTGCATTTAAAAAGCACCTTTATGCAGCAAAATCTCCCAAGAAATCCACATTTGGGTGTTAGGCCCAAGCAGGAGTCAGTCGGGGAGGTGACCAGGGGGTAGATTTTCATGTGACCACTTTCGTCAGGTGGGAGGAGGACGAAGCAAGCCTACAACCCACCTGATGCAAATGGTCGGAGGCTCGAATCATTTTCTAATATAATTAGTGAGCTGCCAGCACTATATGAGCGCTGATAGGTAGATCGGCAATTGAAGAAGGGGGTAGGCCCCCTCCCCTCCACGATGCAGCCCTCTCCCGGGATCGCCTCCCTCACTCTTAACTTATCTACACTTGCTGGGCTGCCTGGTGGAGCCACCAGACTTCCCACTCCTGATTGCCGAGCATCATGAATGCAAATGAGGCCCGACCACAGAAATGGTTTGGGCCTCCAACCACTTCCATTGGGCAGATGGTGTACTCCCTCTTCCTGCCTCCCGCCTGATGGAACGGGCATTTGAAAAGCGACCCCATTATTTGCAGATTTGTGTTGTAGTTTTAATTGCCTGATCATGCCACTATATGGATGACATTGTGCAACATATCCTATTTAATTTTTTTGCATGTTTAAACATTTTATAATGAACAATAAGAAGCAATTTAACAATAGGAACATAAACTGACATCAAGCCTAGCATGTAAACCAGCAACTTCAGAAAACCTGGTAGAAATATTTCAAATTAATTCCTATTATATCCCTGCCTCTAATTAACCTTACAAATACAAACAAGAAACAATTAAAACAGAAACAAGTAAGAACAATGAAAATGGAACAAAATGAAACTGTGAAAAAGAAAAAGGGAGGTGTCTGTTCCAACCCAGAATGGACCCAGAATTCTCCATCATAGCTTCCTTAAGTTTCCTGACTCCAGGCGAGAAGTCAGGTCACCTAACTTTGTACTCCAATAGCCCTCCTCATCCCTATCCAATTCAGGTAGCACATTTTTACCTTCTAGGTTCTGTAACTTAACCTTGTTGAAAATCTTATAGGCTCTGATCACAAGCATGGATTGTTGGTTTCTTGATAGATAAACTTTTCAAGCTCTGAGGGACTCAGATGCTGTCTACCATCCCGGAAGTGATCCTTCAATACCCCCCAAAGCTGCAAGAATTTATAAAATTGCTGATGGGGCAGATTGAATTCCTGACATCTGTTGGAATGGCTGGAGAAACTATCCTTCGTCACCTGTAACAAAACTGATTCCTGCTTCTGCCCTGCCGTGCTGCTCTATACTTTTATGTTTTACCGTAAACATACAAAGGCTTAGACTATATCCGCATAAGTTATAATAGGGCTGTATATGGGGTAGGGCTGGATAGAATTGTATGAGGTTCATTAGCTTTTTTGGGGTCAAAATCAGTTAAAACCAATATTTTAAAGTTCTGTTCAAACTCTTTACAAGTTGGTTAACTGGAACTTATCTGGGAATTCTATGCCCCTTTTCCAACTTCAATAAAATCTTAATACTAAATAATAAATACAACCAAAATGTTTAAAAATAAAATTACATCCTATATAGAATTACATAGAAATTACCACATGGAAACAGGATGTTCAGCACAACCAGTCCATGTTGGTGTTTATCCTCCACATGAACGGTAGTCCTAATTCCATGTTCCCAAGAAGAACAGCTTGTGCAGCCAACTTTCTGACAGTGCAGCAAAATTCAACGGTGAAAGCTCTCCTGATAGATATTTGCATGAATATCTGGCTATTGGCCCATCGATACTAAAACTATTTGTTCTGTCAAACCTAGCAAACTTTGCACTTAGCCTTTTTCCTAGCACCAACCTAAACTGGAATATTAAATGCCCTTGGATTGTTACAGCACTAATATTTAGTTATTAACAATGTTCAGCAAACCAAATCTGCAACTCAGTGCAAAACTGGACAATCTAAGGGATATTTGCAAATAACCACCAATTTAGGTTCAGATAAAAGGATCCCTTTAAAGTACACTATCTTTCATACTCCTTTATACATATGTGGATGGTATATGCCAAATATTTCCTCTATATGATGACACTCTCTGGCCAAAGTCATAGCAACAAAGATTTAATCAAATAATTTCTAACAACAACAACAACAACAACAACAACACACATTTTAACGGAGTAAAACGTCCCAAGGCGCTTCAGAGGAGTGTTTTCAAACAAAAGTTGACACCGAGCCACATAAGGAGATATTAGGACAGGTGACCAAAAGCTTGGTCAAAGAGGTAGGTTTTAAGGATTGTCTTAAAGGAGGAGAGAGAGGTAGAGACATGGAGAGCTTTAAGGAGGGAATTCCAGAGTTTAAGGCATGCCGCCAATGATGGAATGATTAAAATACGCAAGAGGTCAGAATTAGAGGAGCACAGAGATCGCGGAGGGTTGTAGGGCTGGAGGAGGTTACAGAGATGAGGAGGGGCAAGGCCATGGAGGAATCTGAAAACAACGATGAGAATTTTAAAATTGACGCGTGGCTGGACCGGGAGTCAGTGTAAGTCAGCGAGCACAGGGGTGATGGGTGAACGGGACTTGGTGCGAGTTAATATATGGGCAGCAGAGTTTTGGATGAGCTCAAGTTTATGGAGGGTAGGTGATGGGAGGCCGGCCAGGAGAGCATTGGAATGGTCAAGTCTAGAGATAACAAAGGCATGGATAAGGGGTTCAGCAGCAGATGAGCTGAGGCAGGAGCAGAGATGGGCGATGTTATGGTGGTGGAAGTTGGCAGTCTTGGTGATGGAGTGGATATGGGGGTTGTAAACTCGATCGGAAGTTATGGGGTAGATTTTATTTCCTATCTGGTGGAGCAGGGGATTTGGTAGCTGTGGTTCGGTATTTGTCTATCTATATTACAGTGGATATTTTATTTCCTATATAGTGGGAGAGAACAGAAGATTCCCGATAGCGGTCGCAGAGTATGTGTCTATCTCCTGAGTGTTCCTCAGTCTAGTCAATCATATATACCTTTAGCAAGTCAAAGAGGTGGGTTCACATCGTGCTTTTTTTTTTAAGTGTTTGGCAGATTAATCTATATTTGACACCTGACAATGTAGTGGTCAGTGTATATTTGAGTCCCTCAGTAGTTTAATCAGGAAATGTGCTGTGTCTGAGTGTGCCGTGCAGTATTCAGATTGGTCTTTTGTTCTGACTTTGCAAATAACCAAATTGAAGCCAAAACATTTGAAGGCTTATCAATATAAAAAAGAATTCTTCAAAAAAAATCCTGTACGGTTGCATCTTGCATATAGCAGCTGGAAGTGCTGATATTGATATTGATCAGCAGCAAAAGATTTCCTATAGATCATGAAAGGATGGACCTGAGGGAAGTGGCTCTGCAATGACAGCAATGGAAGTCTAGAACCAAGTCAACCCTTTGTGACACACTCGATAATCTGATTCCTGAGCCAGGCAGGTCTGCAGTACTGTAGGGCACTGTTGATTGAACAAAATGAGGCCATTCACCCAATTGTGTCTGAGCTGGCATTTTGCTGGAGCAATCCAAAACGAATCCCTGCTTTTCCCATAGCCCAAAATGGTCTGCTTCAAATCAACTACTCTTCCCTTAAAAGGTAAGATGGCCTCTGCCTCAACCATTCCCAATGGCAAAGCATTTTCTGAACTCTGAATAACAAATTTCTCCTAACCACTTTCCCCACTCTCAGTGACAATTTTAAATTGATGCCCCCTTGTTACTGACTCCTGAATCAGAGGAAATTTTCTTTCCCTATTCATCCTATCAAAACCCTTCATAATTTTATAAACCTCATAAATTTTCTCTAATAGAAAAAGTCCCAGTATCTCAGATCTCTCCTCATAACTATAGTTTCTCATCCCTGGTATCATCCTGGTGAATCTACACTGTACACTCTCTATAGCTTTATAGTAATGCTGTTTTCTTTAATGGGGCACCCAAAGCTGTGCAGGGTATTCTAACCATGGCTTAATCACTGCCATGTACAAGTTTATCTTTACTTCTTTGCTCTTATAATCGATGCTCCTATTAGGTGTCTCTGCTCCATTTTAACATTGAGTTTATCCTCCCATTTCTTGCTCTTCCTATGGAAATGCAATAGCTTACATGTTCTGTGCATTAAATTGCATCTGCCACCATCTGCCCATTCCACTAACCTATGTCCTCCCAATTTCTTCTACAGTCCTCTTCGTTGTTTGTCAAACCCCTTTTTTGTCGCAGCAAATTTTGATATTTTGCTTTCTATGCCGTACTGAGAACAAAAGTGGACCCAGCCAAGAACAATCTCTGCATGAATAGCACCAACCAGTGCAACTATAATTTTAAAGAATTCTCATAATATGTATGTACCTGGTGCTTCTTACTACCATGCTTCCACTTGGTACCAATGTGTGAAGACTGTGCTTTGAACCCTAGCCATGTACGTCTCCTGGATACTACCTGAGTGGTGGAATGTGTGAGCTGGCTGCATGCTCTTTTGTTTTTGGGGCCTCCTGGAATGAGGACAACAAAATACTAAGAGTGAGCTGCTGCAGTCTGCACCTCTTGTACTGCTGCATTGACAGCCTGGCTTTGTATCCTTTCAGCTGTATGTTCAGGCCGGGGCTGGCTAAAGGGTCTGCATGTGTTGCCTTTCTCCATGTCCATTTCTGCCATGCCACTATTCCTGGTCACTGCCTCCACATGGCCACTGTTCTGTGAGGATGGTAACGGTGAGATTAGTGAAGGCCTCTGTGATGCTAGTCTGGAACTCAGTTCCCATCATTTGGAGGCTGGAAGAGACAGCTCTATTCAATCTGGCAGATCCGGCTTCTATGACAGTAGTGAAAGAGCATCAATGAAAGAAGCAGAGACTCTCCTTCGGACCTCTGCTGTAGATGTCCTTGGAGTTGCCACATGCTCCAGGGTGGACTGCAGTGCTGCAAAGCAATCCAGCATGATATTGCACATATGGATACTGGATTCCTACACTCAACTGTCATCTTCAGGGCATTGCGTGTGATGGCTTCCAGAGCCTGCATGTTCATTTGATGCTCCACAAGCACCCTTCTTTTAAAAGCAGGGTCAAGATCTGGATCCTGAGGCTCTTCAACCAAGTGGTTATGGATCCTGACCCTCCAATCAGCAACATCCTCTTCCTCATGTGCCATCAGCAGCTGTTTCTGCTCATTCACCCGTTGTGTCACCCAATGCACCTCTCGGGATGGAAGTGTCTGGGCTAGTGCTTGCAAGGGAGACTAACATTTCTAGGCTAACAAAAGGATTATTACTTCTTTAAATCCATGTAATCAGTTCTCAAACAGTCTCTTAAAATCCATAAATTATATTTGATGAAGTACAACACTCTTGCTTTATAATTTCATAATCTTATAATACAAACCTCTCCAGACACACCACCACCCAATACTTTATCCAAACACTTTGGTTTATTTTAATAACCAGTTGTGGAAAAAATGAAACTGACAGGGGGCCAAGTTACACAGCTATTTGCTTTAATCAGTCAGACTACTATAATAAGCGTACAGCTAAAGGGCCATGCAGAAAATCAAAGATAATGGGCCAGAAATTGCTCCCGAAATAATGGAGGAGCTCAACAGCGCCCTCTGTTTTTTAGTGGCGAATTGAAGGAACAAGTTCCCGTGTTCGGACATGCGCAGTGAAATGCGGAAATCCGGAACTTGCTTCTAGTGGTTCGCTGGTGATATGACAGCTTTGAATTAAAGGGCCATCGCATGCGGCAATCAGAGGAATCATTGAAAAAGCGCCAACTTGCTTTTCTGCCCAGCTGGAAAGTAATTAATTACGCCACCAATTCAGGCACTTTTTTCTTATTCGTTTATGGGATGTGGGCGTTGCTGGCAAGGCCAGCATTTATTGCCCATCCCTAATTGCCCTTGAGAAGGTGGTGGTGAGCCACCTTCTTGAACCCCTGTAGTCCGTGTGGTGAGTCGCCTTCTTGAACTCCTGTAGTCTGTGCGGTGAGTCGCCTTCTTGAACCCCTGTAGTCTGTGTGCATACTAATCAGGTATGCTTAAAAATACGAGGTCTTAACTAAGTTTTAACAGTGTGGTAAGTCTTAATGACTGCTAAACAACTAAAATTAACTTTATAGCAACTCACGCTGCTCAGAGGCTGTGTTGATAGCACACGTTTTTTTAAAAGTTCAAGTTCAAATGTGGGAGTCGGAGGCCCGAGAGCAGCTGAGGCGGCAGAGCAGAGGAGAGGCTGCAGCCCATAAAAGGCAGGAGTCGGAGGCCCGAGTGCAGCTGAGGCGGCAGAGCAGAGGAGAGGCGGAGCCAGAGCGCGAACGTCAGGAGAGAGAGAAAAAAAGTGATGTCAGCATAAGGGAAGGAGCTGATTGCTGAATAGCTGGTGAGTGTTTTTTTTAAGTCCTTAAGATTATTTTTATAAAGTTTATTAAATGATCTAATAAATCGAGGTATGGCAGGGAACCTCACTCCTGTGGAATGCACATCTTGTGCCATGTGGGAACTCCAGGACGCTTCCCGTGTGAGTGCAGGAAGTGTCGCCAGCTGGAGGAGCTCGAGCTCCGGGTTTCGGAGGTGGTCACCGCACAGCTTAAAAGAGTGCAGGCAAAGAGGGACTGGGTAACCGCCAGACAGACAAGGAGGATCAGGCATGTAGTGCAGGAGTCCCCTGAGGGCATCTCGCACTCTAACCGGTATTGAATACTGGTGAGGGAGATGGTTCCTCTGGGGAGTGCAGCCAGAGCCAAATCCACAGCACCATGGGTGGCTCAGCTGTACAGGAGGGGAGGAGGAAGGTCAGGAGAGCGATAGTGATAGGGGATTCTATAGTGAGGGGAGCTGACAAGCATTTCTGCGGCCGCAGACGTGATTCCAAGATGGTATGTTGCCTCCCTGGTGCCAGGGTCAAGGATGTCACTGAGCAGCTGCAGGACATTCTGGAGGGGGAGGGTGAACAGCCAGAGGTCATGGTCCATATCGGTACCAACGACGTAGGTAGAAAGGGGGATGAGGTCCTGCAGGCAGATTTTAAGGAGTTAGGAAAGAGATTAAGAAGCTGGACCTCAAAGGTAGTAATCTCCAGATTGCTCCCGGTGCCACGCGCTAGCGAGTATAGAAATAGAAGGATAGAGCAGATGAATGCGTGGCTGGAGAGATGGTGCAGGACGGAGGGCTTTAAATTCTTGGGGCATTGGGACTGATTCTGGGGAAGGTGGGACCTGTACAAGCCAGACGGGTTGCACCTCAACAGGGCTGGGACCAATATCCTCGCGGGGACGTTTGCTAGTGCTGTTGGGGAGGGTTTAAACTAGCTTGGCAGGGGGATGGGAACCTGAGTGTAGACTCAGACTGGATCAGAACTGGAAATGGAAGGCAGAACATTAGTAAGTGAGTTTGGAAGGCAGAGGAAACAAAGGTTAGAAACTAGACAACAAAGGAGTTGGCAGTGCTTAATGGTATATACCTCAATGCAAGGAGTCTAGTGAATAAGGCAGATGAGCTGAGAGCACAGATAGACATTTGGCAGTATAATATCTTAGCTATTACTGAAACGTGGCCTAAAGAGGGGCAGGAATGGCAACTCAACATTCCTGGTTACAGGGTTTTCAGACGAGAGAGAGAGAGGGGGATAAAAAAGGAGGGGGTGGCAATATTGGTTAAAGAAACAATTACGGCTGTGAGGAGGGATGATATGTTAGAAGGATCATCAAATGTGACCATATGGGTTGAGCTAAAGAACAAAAAAGGGGTAGTCACCCTACTGGGAATGTACTATAGACCCCCAAACATTCAGAGGGAGAAAGAAAAGCAAATATAAAGGCACATTACTGAGAAGTGCAAAAACAATAGGGCAGTAATAGTAGGGGATTTCAACCATCCTAATATTAACTGGGAGACAATAAGTGCAAAAGGTCTAGAGGGCGCTGAATTCTTAAATTGCATTCAGGAGAACTTTTTTAGCCAGTACGTAGCAAGCCCAACAAGAGGAGGGGGGGGGCAGTTCTGGATTTAGTTTTAGGGAATGAAGCTGGGCAGGTGGAAGGAGTATCAGTGGGAGAGCATTTTGGTGGTAGTAATCATAATTCAGTTAGATTTAGCAGAGTTATGGAAAAGGACAAAGATAGAACAGGTGTAAAAGTTCTAACTTGGGGAATGGCCAATTTTACTAAGCTGAGAAGTGATTTAGCAAAAGTGGACTGGAAACAGCTACTTGAAGGTAAATCAGTGTCAGAGCAGTGGGAGGCATTCAAGGGGGAGATTCAAGGGGTTCACAGTAAACATGTTCCCACAAAGAAAAAGGATGGGACTGCCAAATCTAGAACCCCATGGATGACAAGGACATACAGGGTAAGATAAAGGCAAAAAAGGGAAGCTTATGTCAGACGTCAAGAACTCAATACTACAGAAAGCCTAGAGGAGTATAGAAAGTGCACGGGTGAAATTAAAAAGGAAATTAGGAAAGCAAAGAGAGAGCATGAAAACATACTGACAATTAAAATTAAGGAAAACCCAAAAATATTTTATAAATACATATTGAGCAAGAGGATAACTAAGGAAAGAGTAGGGCCTATTAGAGACCAAAAAGGTAACCTATGTGTGGAGGCGGATGATGTGGGTATGGTTCTTAATGAATACTTTGCGTCTGTTTTCACAAAAGAGGGGGACGATACAGAGATTGTAGTTAAGTAGGAGGAGTGTGAAATATTGGATGGGATAAACATAGTAAGAGAGGAAATATTAAGGGGATTAGCATCTTTGAATAGATAAATTGTCAGGCCCAGATGAAATGTATCCCAGGCTGTTAAGAGAAGCAAGGGAGGAAATAACAGAGGCTCTGACCATCATTTTCCAATCCTCCCTGGCCGGAGGATTGGAGGACTGCTAACATCGTACTTTTGTTTAAAAAGGGATAAAAGGATAGACCTTTACAGGCCAGTCAGTCCAACCTCGGTGGTGGGCAAATTATTGGAATCAATTCTGAGAGACAGTATAAACCGTCATTTAGAAAGGCACGGATTAATCAAGGACAGTCAACATGGATTTGTTAAGGGAAAGTCATGTCTGACTAACTTGATTGAATTTTTTGAGGGGGTAACAAGGAGGGTCGATAAGGGTAACGTGTTTGATGTAGTGTACATGGATTTTAGCAAGGCTTTTGACAAGGTCCCACATGGCAGACTGGTTAAAAAAGTAAAAGCCCGTGGGATCCTAGTGAAAATGGCTAGTTGGATCCAAAATTGGCTCAGTGGCAGGAAGCAAAGGGTAATGGTTTTTGCGAATGTAAGACTGTTTCCAGTGGGGTTCCGCAAGGGTCAGTACTAGGTCCCTTGCATTTTGTGGTATATATTAATGATTTGGACTTGAATGTAGGAGGCTTGATCAAGAACTTTGCAGATGATACAAAAATTGGCTGTGCGGTTGATTGTGCGGAGGAAAGCTATAGACTGCAGGAAGATATCAATGGACTGGTCAGGTGGGCATAAAAATGGCAAATGGAATTCAATCCAGAGAAGTGTGAGGTAATGGGGGAGGGCAAACAAGGCAAGTGAGTACACAATAAATGGGAGGATACTGAGCGGTGTAGAGGAAGTGAGGGACCTTGGAGTGCAGGTCCACAGATCCCTGAAGGTAGCAGGACAGGTAGATAAGGTGGTTAAAAAGGCATATGGGATACTTTCCTTTATTAGCAGAGGCATAGAATATAAGAGCAGGGAGGTTATGTGAGAACTATATATGATACTGGTTAGGCCACAGCTTGAGTACTGCGTACAGTTCTGGTCACCACATTACAGGAAATATATGATTGCACTAGAGAGAGTACAGAGGAGGTTTACGAGGATGTTGCCAGGGCTGGAGAATTTTAGTTATGAGAATAGATTGGATAGGCTGGGGTTGTTTTCTTTGGAACAAAGGAGGCTGAGGAGAGATTTAATTGAGGTATATAAAATTATGATGGGACTAGAGTGGATAGGGAGGACCTATTTCCCTTTGCAGAGGGGTCAGTGACCAGGGGGCATAGATTCTAAGTATTTAGTAGAAGGATTAAAGGGGAGCTGAGGAGAAATGTTTTCACCCAGAGGGTGGTGAGGTCTGGAACTCATGGCCTGAAAGGGTGATAGAGGCAGAAACCCTCAACTCATTTAAAAAGTACTTGAATGTGCACCTGAAGTGCTGTAACCTACAGGGCTACGGACCAAGTGCTGGAAAGTGGGATTAAACTGATAGCTCTTTTTCGGCCAGCACGGACACGATGGGCCGAATGGTCTCCGTCTGTGCCGTAACTTTCTATGTTCCAAGCAATTCAATGCCACAGAGCTCGCAGTAAGTATTTCTGTTAACTTAATTCACAGGACCTGCGGTGAGCGTTGCCTCGCTGCACTGCGCCATTTCTGGTCCAATATAAAGTGTTCTGTTTCCTAGCATTAGTCCCAGGTCTGTTAATCTGCATATTAAATTTATCAGTCAGTGTTCATGCGTTGTCAAGTTTTCTAAACTGGAAACAATCCGAAAATAATGCTTTATTCTTCAACAAATAAATTCCACACCACGTGTCTGAGAATCATCGCCTTGGTTGCCTATCATGCGACAATAACTACTAGAATTGCTTATCTGCTGTGTCACAATGTTTGAAGGATAACACACTGGTTATCTATCTTGGTTCCTCAGTTTCTGTTTTGCTTGGTGTCACGTCTTATGTTCTCATTGATCTAGAAGTCGGCAATGCCAGTTATCCTTGTGCTCAGCCATCTTGGGTGGTCTGCTGCTGTTTCCTACTAATTGTTTATTAGTAGGCCACAGAGCTTCAGCAATGCCTTCATTTTCTTTTAGCAGACTGCCGTCATTGTGAAAAGCATCATACAGTTCGTTGTGAAAAGAAAACAGGTTCAGGTGACCATATGCCGTCCTTTTGGATGACATGCTGACCAACGAAGTTGTGGCCTTGTTACCATTGACATTATGCTAGTCACGTTACTTCATTTATTATGTGATGATGTGGAGATGCCGGTGATGGACTGGGGTTGACAATTGTAAACAATTTTACAACACCAAGTTATAGTCCAGCAATTTTATTTTAAATTCACAAGCTTTCGGAGGCTTCCTCCTTCGTCAGGTAACCCGCCCAGTGAATTCCGTCCGTTCCCCATGCGATCGTGGGCAAATTGAAGGCACTTCCCGTGGCTTCCGGATTTCCCGTCGTCAACCTGCGCAGCGGGCAGACTGCGCACCCGCATCGCAGGCTGTCAGCTGGAGGAGCCCTATTTAAAGGGGCAGTCCTCCAATGCTGCTCCTGCAGCAACCAACCAAAAGTACAGCATGGAGCAGACCAGGGGAAAGGCTGCTCACAGATTTAACGATGCCTCACTCCAGGTCCTACTGGATGGGGTGAGGAGGAGGAGGGAGATTTTTACCCAGCGGATGGGAGGAAGTGGCCTGCCTCTGCCACCAAGGCGGCCTGGCTCGAGGTGGCAGAGGAGATCACTAGCAGCAGGAACGTCTCCCACACCTGGATACAGTGCAGGAAGCGCTTCAATGACCCAACTAGGTCAGCCAAAGTGAGTACACTTACTCATTCTCCTACACTCCGTCTTCCACATCACTGCCCCCCTACCGTACCGGGGTATGGTAGCATAGTGGTTATGTTACTGGACTAGTAATCCAGAGGCCTGAACTAATAATCACCATCCCTCACTCACGCCTCTCTACTTTCTCCCCTTATAGGAGAAGAGAGCCCAGAATGCATGGGAGAGGGCAAAGACTGGAGGGGGGGCCGCAACATCAGGTCGTCCTCATGTAGGCGGAGCAGGAGGCTCTTGAAGTGAGCCACACCCTTGAGTGCCTGTCCATCGGGGACGCCGAGACTGCCACCCGAAAAACGGCTGGTGACAGAACTTTAACATTCAGCACTCACAATAGCAAATGATGTTAACATGCTTTGCTATCTTCAGCAACATCTGTCATCATGCTTAATATTGCCTTCTGTTCTCTTACAGGGTCTTCAGCGACCGCCGTGACGGCAGAGGGCGGTTCCTTAGCGGACCTGCCGGCCTCTGAGGGGGCACCGTCACATCTGAGCGAGCCATCCACCAGCACAGATACACACACCTTGTTGGGCCCCGTCCTCAGTTAGTTGGGGTCGCACATGGTGAGTCACCACACACGTGAGCACGAGCAGACACTGGTGGCAGGGGCAGCTGTGGAGAGTCCGCGTCGGTGGGAGCAATCTTCTCCAGGCTCTGCTCAGCTGGACACAGATGCTGAACCTTGGGGACCATCCTTTAAAAGAAGAATGATCGAGGGGCAGCAGCACATTTGCAAGATGCTGGTGCCACACGCACTCTCCACAATCGCGCAGCGGATGGAGGAGTCCAACTTCTGTATGAGTGAAATGGTGTCACAGGTACAGGAGGGAACCTCTAAGAAACTGTCACAGGGACGTGAGGGCATCTCTGAGATAGTGTCGTGGGTAAGTGCAGGAATGTCTGCGATGGAGGGAAGGCTAGCCTCCATCGAGCTTCAAGCATGGCTCACCAATGAGTCCATTGAGGCCCTGACAATGGCCCTTCAGACTCAGGGTGAGCAACTTTCTTCCACCTTAAACAGGCAGGCAGATACACTAGCACTGGCCTTACAAGGTTTCACACGTGTCCTCCAAACTGTCGTCCAGCAGGGTGGTAGGAGTGATGTGGGCCTGGCCCAGGAGAGAGATGATGACGAAAGGGGACATGGAAGTGGGGATGCCACTCAAAGCGCTCCCACGTCTCATCCGTTGCCCCCCTCTCAACCAGTACCCGCAATGCTGCCTCCTCTCCGGGTGGTTGAGTCTGCCCCTGCAGGTGCAGGTGAAGCAGTCTTTGGAGGGGCCCTCACGGGCACTGAAGCCCAGAGAGCGTAGGCCCAAAGCATCTAATCGGCCAGTGCATGAGCAAGAGCAACCTGCCACTCCCTCTGCTGCAGCCACAGGGGAAGCACCACGTAGGAGTAGTCGTAAGCGTAAGGCAAAGGTTTTGTGAGCACAAAGGGGATTCACAAGGGTGTTTATTTATATTTGATTTTTGTTAATGGCACATTAAATATTATTATTGTCACCACTACTGCCACGTCTTGGCCATTCTTGACAGCCTTGTGTAATAAGTCCCTTTCATGAGGTTCACCATGAACACCCACACTTGATGCCACCCATTGGGTCACCCTACATTTTGTGTATGTGTAGTTGCAGGACTATTTTGGGCAGGTGCCTGTGGTGCAGCACTGTGTTGTGGGGCTCCATGTGGGTGGAGGTGGACGGCGTGCCTGGCGAGACTGGTGATGTTGCTCGTCCTCGGATGAAGTGATGAATGCAGCTATGGCTCCCCCCATTCTGACTGTGAGAGTTTGAGGGGGTCCACAAAGGTAAATGTATTTGCACAGCAGAGTTTAGGGTATAAATTAATAATTTTGAGTGGAAAGACAAAGGTGTTGCAGCCAAAACATTGTCTGAAGTGACAGAGTGCCCTGCTGCAATAAATGAGATATTCCCCCCAACTGTCAAATAATCCTTTGCATCTCCCACTGGCTGCTGGCTGAAACACGTCTGCTCCACAGCATGGGAGACATGCTGAGGATCCTTCAAAATTGCACCCCTGCCAAAATCTCCACTCAATGAGGTCTGTCAACTACCTCAACTACCTAACTAACAATGTAAATTATCATCCCGCCGGCTTTAATTGCCGGTGAGAGTCCTGCATGTGGGAGCTGCGCGCGCACCCAAATACGTCATTCCGGAACGCGGAAGTCAGCGGGTTGGAGCTGGGCTCTGAACCCGCTCCGGGATTCCGCCATTTTAGGAGCCCCCCACCCGCAACCACTCGGCCATCCAAAAATCGGCTCCATTGTAACGCATCCAGAAACATGGCAGTGAAGAACAATGAGACATTTCAGGACAATCACATCTGTTTTTGTCCGTTTATTGCTCACTGCGAAAGCAATCAAGAATCCTCCATCTGAGATCACTTTCATCAGTATGCCATCGTAGAGCTCTTTAGAAAGTCGAATAAGCTTTTCTGTCCACAGTGTTGACAAACACCACAAATAGGTCTTGATCTGTTTTATGGCTTCTCCTGAGTTTGAAGTGTTATCATGTCATTGCTGCCACAGTTGGCATGGAACCCACACACTCCAGGCCAGTCAGTTTAACCTCGGTGGTGGAGAAACTTTTGGAAATGATAATCCGGGAAAGAATTAACAGTCACTTGGACGAGTGCAGATTGATTGGGGAAAGCCAGCACGGATTTGTTAAAGGCAAATCGTGTTTAATCAACTTGATAGAGTTTTTTGATGAAGTAACAGAGAGGGTAGATGAGGGCAATGCAGTTGATGTGGTGTATATGGATTTTCAAAAAGCGTTTGATAATGTGCCACATGGTAGGCTTGCTATCAAGATTGCGGCCCATGGAATAAAAGGGGCAGTAGCAACATGGATACAGATTGGCTAAATGACAGGAAACAGAGAGTAGTGGTGAATGGTTGTTTTTTGGACTGGAGGGAGGTGTATAGTGGTGTTCCCCACGTGTCTGTGCTGGGACCACTGCTTTTCTTGATATATATTAATGACTTGGACTTGGGAGTACAGGGCACAATTTCCAAATTTGCAGATGACACAAAACTTGGAAGGGTAGTGAACAGTGAGGAGGATAGTGATATACTTCAAGAGGCTATAGACACACTGTGCTAATCTAATAAAGGAATTCAAAAATAAAAAAATAAAATGGAAAATGAGAAATTACAAATGCAACATGGAAGGATCAACAAATTCCATGAAGGGAATAAGAAATATGCATGTGAACAAAAGTTTTGTCCCAAGCAAAATAAATCCAAGTTCACACGTTTGATTAGCCCCAAATCATTCGGAATCTTGAAAGCGCTCAAAATGAGAAGGCTAAGACATACCCCAAAGAACGCCTATAATATGTTTACTCATACTGGAAACCAGACAGGAAATAATGGAGCGAAAGATAAAAGAAAATGTGACAGTAACTGTAGAAAAACTGCAGGACAAAAATCAGCAAGTTGAAAAGAAAAAGATCACATTAAAAAAAATTGAAATTGTAAAGGGAAACCCAATCAAAAAGGGGTAAAAACAATTCAGACCGCAAAAAAGCAACTGGCTTGAGGATTGGACTAAAAAGAAAGGATATGAAGACAATGCGACTAGAAAGTGGTGGTGAGTGGGTAACTTTAACTTTAATCGCCAGGTGAAAAATATGCAATAATGAATCGGCTGTTCGTTTTAAACCCCGCCCAATGGAAAAGAAAATCGGCAAAGTGTAAAACAGACGGCCAATTCTCTGTCGCCCGTGGTGGAGGATCGGCACATTTTGGCAGTTTGACAACAAGAGTAGACGCATTAAAAGCAAGAAGAAAAGGAACCAACGAAGGAAGACGAGCGATAAAGTAGAAGCAATGTCAAGAGGAAGGCGAAACAGCTCTATTGCTACCATTTAGCTGAATAGCATAAGCAACTGGAAAAGAGGGAAGAATGAGGTGTGGAAAAGGTTATTTGTTGGCCATGGATTTTAGAAGGAACCAATTAATTAAGGGGCTAATTGATTTATTGAATTGGAATGGAAGGAGATTAATCATACGTCAGACAGTAATTTTGTTGAAGTTTTGCGGAATTCATTATGGAGTCAGCGTCAATTTCACAGGAAACTGAGGAAAGAGTGACCGAAAACCAAGTTGTGGGCTCACTGAACTAAATTAATTTTCCAGCAACTAATTTATCGAGAAGAGTTTATTGGCCTAATCATTAATTTCTTAAAGTAAGTTATTTATCCATAAATAATTTATTGAGTAATTTATTGAGAGGTTATTTATCCAACAAGTAATCTGTAGTAAGCTACACATTGATTAATTTATCATAGAATTGAATTCATTTAGTGAGTAATTTTCCTACAAGTAAGGATCAAAAGTTCTGAAAAAAGTAATTGGCACCAAGGTCAATCACAACTTAGATTCAAGAGTTATGAGTTAACATAGTAGACACTTGAGGGCAAACACAAGTAAGAACTACAAGTACCCATAGTAAAAGGGTATGTTATGGGTAGAACAAGAGTCCTGAGTGCAGCAATAGGGAAAACAAGATGTAAAATAATGCATATCAAAGGATAATAAGCAAGATATCAGTCGGGTTGTGTAAAGGTATTTGAAAGACAAAAGATGAGTAGACACCACTAATGAGACTAAGGAATAGCTGTGTCAGGGTGGCTCCAGTACTGCAGTAAATGTGGTTCTTTGATCAGCTGAAAATGCTCCCTCAGAGCCAGATAGCTGACAACTAATGTAGACACTCCTTTTAAATGGAAAATTCCACCACTAATGACTCAGCCTCAAACCAACAAAAGTCATTCTCATCTTTGGCTTGTGGGGGTCAATTTTTCTGAACTTTGTCCCTAGGGAATGTTTTCTCCCCAGGCATAGGATCAGGAAAAAAGAGTGGAGGCCTGTTACCCAGGTCTCTGTCCCATTTACAATGTCGTGGATTTGCAGGGATTCCCAGTGTGGCGATTGTGGAGCTAAGCTAGTGCCTTCAACAGTTGCAGGCCCATCACTGACATGATATTGAGATGAGAAGTGGCCAGAGGATCTTAGGGGAGCCTGGTAGCAAGCCAAAGATGACCCCTAATGGTGAGTCAGATAGACCCACCAGCTCGTTGGGGCTTCCTGGCTGTTGCTGGAGAACAGCAACCAAAAGGACCTGAAGCCAGTAGTCAGGCATGAGCTGCAGTCTTTCAGGCCTAAAGCTATGCTCTGTTCCTTTGCCAAGTTTTTTGGTGCCAGGGGATGTCTTGGGCCACGTTAATGGTCCAGGACCGAAAATTCTGGCATACTTGAACCGGTGTGCCAGAATCCGCTGTTCCTGTCCAGTGCAGGGCAGAAGGAGGCCAGGAAAATTGGCCATTTAGAGTTTCTGTTAGCTCTGGACTTCAAACCTGACTACATTTGCAGGGATCAGACGATGGGTGGAGCTAAGATGTAACTGGTAGGAGAGGTCTATTCCACTTTAACTGAAAATGTAATGTTTAAGAAAATAGTAAAGATCAGATGATCTTTAAAAATGGTGATTTGGAAAAGAGACATCTAACACACAAAACCTTCCTTTGCCATCAGTGGACATTAAAGTACAGTCACATTTACAGTAAGCTGGTATAACCTTAACTCAGATTAAGTGTTACATGCTTGAATTACACAGACGCAGCATCTAGCTAAAAGGACCATGATACCCTGTGTGCAGTATTTGCAGGTTTTAAATTGAATTAACAATCACCCAATCTGCACAACAAAACAAATGACAAAGCCTGGACACATTCTTTGGGGTGCTTTTTGTAGGTTTAAGCATTTAATTACTTGAATTATATATTGCACCCAAAAGTCTCTTTAAAAGCCTTGTAGTGAACACTGAGTCTGTGATTTAAGGTGAGGAAAGATTCTGCACTGGCTCATATTTGACAGGTATTGTATATTGACATCTGACCTACTTAAGTTTGTGGTGTGGCAAAGCGATCTTTGCATTTTACACAGTAAAATTATTACAATAAATTATAAATATATAAAAAATACAAGTCCTATTTCTAAAATGCAATGAACTTAAATAATGAACCCCTCTGAATAATGCATTAAGGAAATACATCAACTATTAAACTGATTCCCTACCTCTGCCTGTTTAATTATCTGATAACATTTTCAAGGTTTGATAATAATGATAATCTTTTTACGTTGGAATTCATTTCATCCAAATGCTTTCCTCAGTTTGATCATAAATTGGTTCTTTGCAAAACTGTTGATTTCAATTTAACACTGCCTGTTCATATTAATGTTATTTAGTAGTATTGATCTTTGCACACATCTAACTTTTTTCCTTTGTTAGTAATATAAAATGATTAATATAAATAAATCATAAACTGTGTATTTCTGTCGCTTTATGCTTTTAACAGAATATAAAATTGATCTTAGTTGTTGACATTTAAGAAATAGGCGCTGCGCTGTGTGCGATGGTCAGTCCCGTGTTTGGGCACAAAATCTGAGCCACCTGATTTGTATTTTGTGCTCGCAGCAGATTTGAATTCCTTGTCTGATTTGCATTTTGCACATCATGCCCAACCCAATTTGAACGCCCCTCGCGAATAGCACCCACGTTCTGACCTTTCACCCCTACCTGTGAGTGCATGTTGGGCAGCCACAAGCAACAAGCCTACCCCTAGTGAATCAAAGGAAGTGATTGCAGATAGGAATGGGGTGCAGTTGCTTTGCCTGCATGAGCAATTCCATTGTTCACTACCATTTGAATATTGTGCTGTGTAGTCAGATAGTGGGACATGTGTCCTTTTTTGGTCATGACCAAAAAAATATCTGCTCATGTGGTTTTCCTTCTCTTCCTCCAAGTTTAGGATTGTGGTAAACATTACATGCTGAAGTATGGTTTGTTTCTATCACCAAAATGGTAAGAGATATGTTCTGGGGATGCAATGTACTATACAGAAGGTATGCAATTTAGACAAAAAAAACTTGATAGAAAATAAAATGAAAAAATCAGAAAACAGGATTTTACAGCTAAAATCATTCAGTTAACAAGACTAATTCATTTTAATAACAGTGAACATAATGATGTAGTCAGAGTGTTTTTGGATTTTCCATTTTTTATTTAAGAGAATAAAGACACTTCTCAGGCCATTTAAAGGGCCTTGCTATTTGATAAAATGTTTTCTGAAACAAGGTTTGTGGGAAGGTGGGGTTGTGATAATATGATTGCATCACCCATGGCGTTAGCTGCAACAAATTTCAAAAGTTTAATTCTAAATAAAAGTGCAGGCTATACTTACAAGTTTATATTGCAGCATATATAGAGTTTGCTGCAGTGTAGAATTATTCTGGCAGTCAACATAGCAGAGTTTGAATAGCATCTACAGAGAGGATCTTCCTAGAACCTAGCTTGGCCGATAACTCCCTCGTGTGGCTACATCATCCTTATGAGGGGAGTTAACTGTATTGTAACCCTTGCACCTTGCCCCACATAGCCATCTCCACTTCAGTTTATAACTGATATGTTAAAAGAGATTGAAAACAGAATAACATTTTCTATTTATGCTCAATCCTGTTAACTGATTCATTTCTCAAATGCAAATTTTTTTTTGAATTGATTACAAATTTTGATATGATGTTGCCAAATTACAAACATCCATTTTTCATTAGTGACATTTTTTGTTTCCTAAATCTACCATATTGTAAGAATTATAAAGTTATGGCTGCAGTAACTGCTAATATATTAGAAAATCTTCCATTACAACTGAAGGAAATTGTGCAGTGGAATATCTTTAGTAGTATTTTGCAATGAAGTCCTGATTAGTGAATTCAATGTTGTGGAAAGCAGATTACTGACACAATAGGATTAAATAGAGCTGTTCATGAAACAGTGAAAAATCTCCACACCGTTTCTGTGGGCGGATTTAATTTTCAATGATTTAACATATTAAGGAATTGACATAAATAGAAATTAATTTTAGAGTAATATAATTGAAAAGCAATCTATAGGAAGCTATTCAACTATTTCTTAACATACATTATTATAAATAGATACAAGTCATGACAAAGATTATTTGAAAAATGTTTATGTTTTAAATTTAAAGATAATTTAAATAAATTCTACACCTAAAGCTAATTATCATCATTGACACAGCAATTATACTGAGTCATAACAGACAGTTTGATGAAATCACCTGAAGTGACTGATCTGTGTGAGAGTTGGAGTCCAACAATATGCTGTCATACAGGATCTCAAACAACGACAGACCGTTTCCTTCATGGGAAGGCGGGACTAGAAAGAAGTGGCAGAACCATAAATATGAGGGTCCACTGTGTTGAAAGTGGGCAATCAGACAGCTCAGTCAGAGAACCTTAAACAAGGTTGCTGCATTGTGCTATTGCTGAATAAGCTTCTTCCAATCACTTCTGCAGCAGGCAAAAGAAGTTTGCTGAGACGCTCCTCCACGAGGTTAGGTCTGCACATAGTCTACAACCTCTTCTGAGCAGAAAGACTTGTGTGTTTTTGTGTGTGCTATAGGACAACATGAACACCCCGGTGACTGGCTTGCTACTCTCAGTGCTACTACTTCTGACTCTGAGGCTTCAGGAGCTCGTGGATGGATGTACCTGTTCTCTAGATCATCCACAAACAATATTTTGTAACTCCGATGTAGGTAAGTCAAATGTTCCAGCTATTTTCATAGCTGCACGATTGTGATTCATTTTTGTCTTTAATGAGATATTTAATGGCTTTCAGACTTTGAAAAAATGATAATCAATTTGCTTTAAGAAAGCAGGGAGCATACTAAACATTGGAAGAAGAGTCCTATCAAATTCAACTGTCACTTTCTGAAGCTGAATTAGGATTTCATTAAGAGAAAATGCAATCTTTATTACACGGCTTAAAATAAAGGCTTAAACTCACAATTTTGTTAAATATTGAGTAAATATACAAAAGCAACTGTTTTCAAACTGTTATTAGATATCTATCAAACACTTCTAACAATAAATGTGAAAAAAAATTTAAACACAAGGCACAATATTTGCAGTTCTTTTCCAAAGATAATTCTCCCTGCATGCTGATTAAATTGCCCTTAATGTCCAGATAGAAAGATTTATGTGCAAATTGAAAGTCTCGATCTTTGGTTTAGATACTTCAGTCTGTAATTCTTACTTTTTAAAGCAACCCTCTTTGTAAACTTTAGTGCACCAGACTGTTTGAATAGTGATTGATCTGATGATAGCAATATCTGGTTGCCAACCTAGGGGCTTCCCTTTTAGTGGAAGGAACAGTTAACCTAATTTTGGATAGATGTTGTTAAACTAAGAAAAGGCTGTCGAACTAGCTCAAAGAAAAATCTGATCATCACTGCTGCAAAAATCAGAAACAAACATTCAGTGGGGTAAAAAAAATGAGATTTAACATATCTAACACTCTTGATGGAGTGAATTGTTTACCCGGAGTTTAAAATCAATAGAGAGAATTTGATCTATGTTTAAATCTGAGAGACCACCACAACTTTTGCATTTACTGTGCCTGTTCTTTATGGTTACAAGCGGGAGAATTGATTAAGCCTGGGCCAAGCACCTTTTACTGTCTGTTTTCTTTGGAGTGATTAGTGGTGTGGCACTCAGGGACAGCTTGACAGTGAAGCTTTTGTTTCATCAGCCTGTCCCTTCAATAGATTTCAGCCAGCACACAGCATGACAAACTGGACTAAAGCTGCACACAAACTGACAACTGAAAGATTCTTTGGCACTTTGACGTGTGATAATAGTATTTTTATAAATTGCAGCACCACATCACATATACAAAACTCAAGCCCAAAGATTCGTTTTTATAACAATTTTCAGACAAGAAAGTTATGCCATCCATAAGAATAAACAGAAATAAAATCTTGTATTGCATGATTTGTTGTTCATTTGATAAAGTGTCTATTAATGTTAATTTACAACATTCTTTACTGTAACTGAGTCCCAGTCTGTTTTGAGACAGTCTCAGGGTTTTGTTTTATCACACTATCTTTTCAGTTTGCTTAACAAAGCTATCCTCTGAACACACTTCAACATAATAGAATTTTTTGGGCTCCTCTTTGGGAGCCTTAGCAAATGAATGGGAATAGTCCCAAATCTTGCAATAGAGAGAAAAGATTCCTCTAATGCCTAGGATAAGATCGATAAACACAGCCACTTTTGGACATAAGGAATTGCAAAAAATAATCTGATAGATTTTATGTCAAAGATGGCAACCCAACTTGGGGAGAGGAGGTTTTGTTTAATTCCTCATTTTTCGTTAGAGCCAACAACGCTGCTTTGTTTTACTCGGTGCCTTTGTCTAATGCAAATAACGATTCTCAGAGAAAAAGTTTATTCCCCATTACTCCAAAAGTCTGCATTCAAGAATTTAACAGTCATCCTGTGCGAATGAAAACACATTATGGGGTAATGTATGATATTGCTGGTTTTGCACTAACATCATCCCTTGTGTGAATATGCAACAGCCTAGTACAGCTGGTCATCAAAAGGAACAGTCTTCCTGCATATCAAAAACGTTTATGTGTGTTGGTATGGGTAAGGTACTTAAATCTGGTAGGCATTCTTACTTCGTGCAGGATGAAAAAGGACAGAACTCAATAAAATTGTCTTTTTGTCTTACATTTGACCATGCAGGAAAAATTCAGCTGCAGCGTTCAATGTTTTGATTCGAAAAGCAGTTGTTTAATTCTTTTGCCATTAGACCATGAGCGCCACGGTCATTAGCAAACCTCTGATGTGTTTGCAGGAACTAGGACAAACATTATGTTAGCAGTGTGGGATTTAAATAGATAACAGCTGCACAGACTGCAGCGGTTCAAGAAGGCGGCTCACCACCACCTTCTCAAGGGCAATTAGGGATGGGCAATAAATGCTGGCCTTGCCAGTGCTGCCCACATCCCATGAACAAATAAAAAAAAAGCTAAGACAAAATGTACAACCACTTTCATTAAAGCACTACATTACTAGTAGTGGGCCACGTTAATAACTGTAAGTGATTTTATACATTTATGAATATTTGAATACAAATGTCATGGTAACCTGACTCTCGCCAGACATACTCTGCACAGCATCAGTATGCTGATGATTTAAACTCACCACTACAGAATTAAAGCAAATATTTAGCAAGCATATTTCTTCTCGCGCTAATTTTGAACAATTTTCTAAGAGAGAGAAAATTAAGTTAGTCCTAAAGTAAAGTCTTATTAAATTTGAGATTATATATATATATTAAAAAAAAATTCACTTTGATCTATCAACCCAGATATTTACATTATAGAATTTCAAAGACTTTCAATACCTTGATAGGGAAGATTTTCTCTGTGCATTATAACCTATTCCCTATAAACAGGTGACAATGCACAGTGCAAATCTTCGTCAATGGGTCTGGCTGTACTGATAAGTGTGCGCATTTTGCCTGGTTACAAAGTCCGGCAGCCAGATTATCAGTTCAGTTGCATGGAGGATATCAACTTGGTTTTCTTATTCCCAGGAGACCTTTTACCCCATTGGTCTTTATACAAATGATAATTTAATGAGCTGAAAATCTGTGTGCATTCAAAAACTGGAAAACCTTTCCTTCACAAACTTTTAAGAGTTTGCACTCTGCACAGATTCCTGGATTTTTTTCACATCCCTTAATCTGATTCTGCTGTTGGACTGTAAGTGTCATTTTTAATCACAGTGTTAAAGATGGAGTGTAACCAAGGTCAATCCGCCTACAGACCCAAAATTTGAACCTCCAGCGCTTGGTGGTTTCAGACGCGAATTGCAGTTTCAGACCGCAGTGTAAACATACTCTTTTGCCATATGGTCTTTAAGGGAAAGTCGAGCGGGGCTAGGAAGAATAGTAATCATTTCTAAAATATTTCCCCCACTCATTGTTCCTCCTAAGTTTAATGCTTAAAATATTTTCTCTGCCTGAAAAATTTCCGAAAAACATTTTGCGGTGTATCTGCTATGGTGTCACCATGCAAACAAATCCCAACAAACTCAGATTGGATTTTGCTTTCCAACCTGAAGCAAACTCGAGAGTGATTCGCTTGAGTTTGTGTGAATATGCCATAACATTTATAGTCTTTACAAAAAGAAAAGCAGAGTGAGTGGGAAAAAGTATTCAAGCTTTGAATGTTCTACAGTACTAAGAAAATATGAATCCATGCCAATATGAACTCATACTATTTTGAAGATTCTAACATCTTCTGTAAAATGCATCAACAGTACCACTAACCAAATAATACCGCAGTATAATTCATTTGACTTCTGATATCTAAAGTTTTTGAAAATTACATTAATAACTAGACTTCAAAAGCTGGTGCAAATAATTATTTATATACTGCATTTTCGTGTTTGATACATCATCCTTAATACTTCAAAACAACACTTAAGCATAGTGGGGTAGAAAATGGACCTTGTGCCCATTTTACGGGTATAAAATGGATGCAATGAGGCCCAATTTCGGGGACCAATGTCTTGCGTTCTAAGAACGACTGAATAAACGTCCGACCCAAAATTAGGCCGGGCCATTCTTCAGGCATCCCTGGTGGCTGCCTAAAACAGGCATTAGGTCATAAGTAAATGAGGAGTCTAATGCCTGTTTTAGATCCCTCACAGAAATTGGGTAAGGAGGATTCTTCAGTGGCAGAAGCAGCGGCTGCCAACTAAAGGAAAGTATTTTTTAAAAATAAATTTAAAAACCTTCCTGTGGAGCCAGAAGAAGCAGGTGTTCTCTTCCTGCATCCACTGCACTGCTGACAGCCTCTGCTGGCACATTTGGCCCTCGTCCCGCTGTCCTGCAACATCCGGCGCTTAACCTGAGGCCGCATCCGGTGACGCCAACGGCCTGAAATTATTTGCTGCAACAGGGCGAGCTGCTTGTGGAGGCGCGACAGGCGCCGGCAGCTCGTCCGTGTTATTTAGATGAGGCCCGAAGCCCAATTTCAGGCAAGCCTCAGGCCTCCAGGTTTAGATGAGCGCTGCCTGTGCAGCACCGATTCTGGGCCCAAAAACAGACCCAGACTTTCTACCTAATGTTGGCACCCAATTAAATTGATGTAGTCGTCAAGTCAGGTTCAGCATCAAACATCCTGATCAAGGACTGCTTATAGCAACTCCTGGTGTCAGTTTCATAGGTACTGATGGAGCCTACAATTTAAACTGTCAATCAAAAGTAATTGCTGGTTTTAGAAGTCACAGGTGCAAATAGCTTCAGAGAGGTTTCTTCTTCCTGTTCTACATTATGCTGCAGGAGTGTTTCGACAGATTGAATACAACTATCCAACCTTTTTACACAGGATAGGTTTAATCATAGGATATACAGATTAAGGATGAATGGGAAAGTACAAATAGATTACTGATGTTTTCAGTACAAGTCAAATATAAATAATGATACACACAGTGTAGGGATTCAGAGACCCCTGCAGTTGAGACTTCATTAAAACATCATAAACTGTTTGTACAGTGAACAGATAGCTCTACAATCTAATATTGCTATAGAGTGGAACTCTATAGGGACTTCAGTAGCCTTTCTGCACTAGAATAACAAAACAGAACAGCAATGTTCCTACACCATTCCAAGAATACTATTAAGTAAGAAAAGTTCTACAGTTGGGCCACTCCTCTAATTGTTCTTCATAATCATTATAAATTTACACTAATAATTTCTGTAGATCTTGTATGTGAATAAAATGCCTTGATTACCTTGATAGTTGAAAACAAGTTGCCTTTTTAAGGTTAAAGATCAGTTGTGTCCATAATGCAAAACCAATCCAAATTTGTATCGGCAGCATACTGGTGCCTATGCTTTGCACCTCTCCCTCATGATCGGTCAGAGACTGGGAATGTGAGGTGTGCAGAATTGTTGATGTGAATGCATGGCTGAACACATTAGTGTGCAAACCCATTGTGGCACTGCACTGCCCAAAAACAAAGCCATTAACAAAAGTTGTACATGGACTAAAGCAACTGATCCACCACACATTTTTCATAGACAGGGATTAAATACTCTCGAAAACAATGGTAGTGCATGCTCCCCACACCATTAAAGGTAGTGAGCCCAATTTTAATTTAGTCAATGAACTTACACAGGAAGGAAAAGCATTTTCCAGTTTTATGTAGTTCCCATCTCATGCCCCCATGAGATCTGAATCTATATCAATGTTCCATCTGTCTGTGTATTATAACTGAGGCTAATAACAGCTGTACTGCCTCCCCCATGGATCATTATTTTGTAGAGTGGTAACCTGTCACAAACAATAATATATTAATTTCAACACTGTTCCATTCTCAGCAAACCAGAGCTTAAGCCACCCAGGCAATATATGTGGACAATGCACACATAGGCTTCGATATTTACGGGGATGCAGGGAGCGAGCGGGGCGACTGTCAGGGGCCGGGAATCCCGGAAATACAGGGAACGCGGAGGTCCTGCCGAATTTAACGGCAAGATCTCATTTGAATTTTTTTTTCTCCATTTCACGCCAGCCAGATTGAGAGACGGGCAGGCTGTTGAGCGGGAAGGCCTGCGGTAGGAGGCCGCAGCCGCGAACCGGAGAGGGGTCTGGAGATCGCGGCAAATTAGCTCGGGGGGCCGGGTGGGGTGGGGAAGCACTCCTGCTCCTCTTGGCCCACAAGCACTGCTGGAAAAGTACTTACCTGCTGGATCTGGCAGTTCTCACCTCCCTTCAGCCGCCATGTTTCCCGAGCCGTGGGAAACCCGGCCCGCTGTTATTAAATCCAAATGGCTGCTAAAATCTCTGAGGCACGCAGCATCATTAACATATTATACTTATTGACCCTCCACTCGAAAGCAGGTTACTCACCCGCACCCCCAACCTGCCCTGGTTAAACCAGAAGTAGGTGCATTTGCGGCAGATTGGGTTTCCCATTTTTAACAATTTAACATCCCCCGCGCCCCTCTCCCACCCGTCCTGGGGGTGGAAGTTAAAATTACCCCCACTGTGTACAAAGCAGAAGACCATGTCTGTGTAGTGCCTCACTATGGTCTACCACATGCCCAGTTTGTCATTCTCTTTCCTCCATCCCTTACTTGTAGAGTAGTACAGGCAAAATCTAAAATTCATCCGAGATCCAGTTGAATGATGGGGGGCGAGGCATGGGTATCTAAAAAAGATATCCTGGATAGATGAGCTAAGGTGGACAGAATAGGCACAGTTATTTGTAGGTATTTTGTGAATCATGGCTTCTTACCTCCATTGTTCTAGGCTCATATTTTCTGCAGCTGAGAGCACAGATTAGACCACAGATTGTTCTGTCACTTCAGCCATAATACTTTTTGATTAGTTTAAATAAGGTGTACTTAGTATTGGTTGAAATGCTTTGCACCTGTAAACAGCTCACCTAACATCTCAGCTGGAGCTGCTGAAGCTCATTAGCAATGAGTGCAAAAAATGAGTATATAATGGGCCGGATTTTGCTGTAGAAAAAACAGCGCTCACTGTTGTTTATGTGCAATTTGGAAAGCAACTTCTGGCGACCGCACATGTGCAGTTAAACACAGAAATCCGGAAATTGCTGTCCGAGATGCGATGCTCCTTCAAAAGCTGTGCGAATACGGCATCTCACTGGCTGGCTCCCCATTCAATGGCGTGAAGTTTCTGTACTGACGTCGCAGATACGGACTAAATTTGCCAAAAAAAGTTTTGTCAAGTCATATCAAGTCTAAGTACCATTTTACTGGCGTGGTATGTCTTAATTACTGTCAAACAACCTCTCTGGCACTGAAAATTAACTTTTACAAGTGTGGAGTCTCATTCCTTCAGATTTTAATTATTGTTGGACATCTAAAAAAAATTAAATATGTTTTTTTTTAACTTTTTCTTTGTCTTTTTTTTGATCTGTCTCTTAATTCAGTCTTTCCCTATCTTTATTTCGCTTTCTGTACCTGATTTGACATAGAATTCACTATTCTAACTTACACTTCCTGGTTCTGACTGCGCTGTTATTAACGATTCTTCAATCTGATTGTTTAAGGGGACACAGCTGCTTGCCCTGTTCACACAGGTCCCAGATGCCCTGTAGAGGGCGCCGTGCTGAATGGCTGTCCAGTTGACAGTAACTTGTCATGAAAAAGTTCATAGAAAGTCTATGGGCAAGGGCAAATCTAAAAAACGGTGCCACAGCAAAATCTGGCCCAACATATTTTTTTGAATTCTTAGATGCTACTCTAAAACAAAGGCTATGATACTCTTTTTAATCTACAGCTGTTCAAGGCCAATAAAAAGCATTTTCTCATATGTGGCAGCCTTTTAAGTTGCACAATGAAATTAATCACAGGAGAAAATGGAGCACTGATGAACGGTTGAGACTATGTGAGATACCAGACACAGGACCCCACTGGTATGGAAATTTACTGCCCACTGGCATGGAAATTTACTGCCCAATGGCAACCAACCAGGTTTCAATGACACATTCAGGCATATGAAAAAAGCTTATTCTATTAGTTTACATTTTCTAAATGTTTTAACAAATGTACAGACATTACAATTGATAACTTTCAAAGTACTTAACCACAAAGTTGATATTAATCTCAACACATCAAACATACAGTATACTTTCAATAGTCTTTGAATTTCCTTCCCAGCTACAAACATAATTTCATTATTATACCCTTCTGTGTATCACTGGAAAAATCACTCTGTAGTGATGGCATTACTATAGCCTATCTCAGTTTTCTATCAATATCATTGAACCACTATCTTTAACTGTTATCAGTATGATTTTCATTTACTGATACTATAATACTGCACATAATAGAACCAAACCGATGGTGTAGAATGGAATTAATAATAATAACAACATGCATTAATATAGCATCTTTTAAGTAGAAAAACATCTCATGGCGTTTCACGGAGGCGTATGGAAAATGGATACCAAGCCAAAGGCGATATTAGGAGAGTTGACCAAAAGCTTGGTCAAAGAGGTGGGTTTTAAGAAGGCTGTAAAAGGAGGAGAAAGAGGTGGAAGGTTTATGGAGGTAATTCCAGAGAGTGGGACCTAAGTGGCTGAAGGCACGGATGCCACTGGTGGGGCAAGTGACAAGACTAGAGTCAGAGTGGAATGGAGAGTTTGGGTTGGAGGAGGATGTTACAGAAATAGGGAGGGGTGAGGCCATGAAGTGATTTAAACACAAGGATGAGTATTTTAAATTTGAGGCATTGGTGGATTGGAAGCCAATGTAGGTCAGCAAGGGAGATGAGCGAACATGACTTGGTGTGGGATAGGATACAGACCGCAGAGTTTGGGATAAGCTGAAATTTATGGAGGTTGAAGGATGGGAGGCGAACCAAGAAAGCATTGCAATAATCGAGTATGCAGGTGACAAAGGCACGAATAAGAGATTCAGCAGTAGATGGACTGAGGTAAGGACAGAGGCAGACGATGTTATGTCTTTGTTATGGGAAGGATATAATATAATGTTGGTAGCTCAGCTTGGGGTAGAAGATGCCAATATTGCAAACAGTCTGCTTCAGCCTGAGACAGTGGCCATGAAGGGGATGGCCTTAGTGGTGAGGGTGTGGAGTTTGTGGTGGGGGCTGAAGACAATGGCTATGGTCGTCCCAAGTTTAACTGAGGAAGTTACGGTTCGTCCAAGACTGGATGTCGGACAAGTAGCCTTACAGCACAGAGTTTCTGTGGGGATCGAGAGAGGTGGTGAGACACAGATCATGGTGTCATCAGACTATATGTGGAAGCTCACCTCATGGCTTCAGATAATGTCACCAAGGGACAGCATGTAGATGAGAAAAAGGATGGGGCCATTGGGGACTCTGGAGATGACGGTGTGGGGGTAGGAAGAGAAGCAGTTGTTGGAGATTCTTTGGCTATGATTGGATAGGTAAGATTGGAACCAAACAAGGCTGATCCCAGGGTGCTGGACAGTGAAAGAGAGGTATTGGAGGAGGATCATGGTGATCTATTATGTTAAAGGCTGCAGAGAAGTCAAGGAGAATAAGGAGGGGTAATGTGGATAATGTGATCCACACGATCACAGTCACAGAAAATGTTGTTTGTGACTTTGGTTAGAGCCATTTCGGTACTGTTGGAAGAGTGGAAACCTGTTCCCAGAATGGCATCCACAAATTAGATCTTCATGGTTTGTGATATGATCTGGACTCCTTAATTAATTACAGCTTTTTCACTCTCTTCAGACTACAGTGTTATGTGTATGTGTTTGTATCAAGTATGTAGACTATGCTAGGGCATTGCCTTGTTCTGTTGTGACTCAGTGGGACTTCTGTCAGTCTCTTTATGATTTCTATTGCAACGACTTCTAGGACTTTTCCATCATTGATCAAGCATAACTGAATAAGGATTAGAATATTTTGCATTTGTGAGGTTAGATATGTAAATTAATTTACTACCTTGGAATTCAAAAAATAAAATTGGTATAATTTAAATATTTTAGACCAAATTAATAATCACAGCCTCAATTTGTAATTTTATTTTCATTTTTTAAACCAGTGTCTGCACTCAGTATGACAGAAAGGCCATGAACTGCTCAATATGCGACTGTACAGAATGAAAATGTTGAAAGGGAGATAGAAGCAAGGATTAAATATGTGGCAATGGGGTGAGCTGTGGAATAATATTACTGCTTTGGCTTCTGACTGCATTGCATATGTGACTGAATTGTACAATGACTTAATCTACAGGCAGCGGAAGCCTGAAAAGTAACATTTTCTTTGATCTGGTAAGGAAATTACAAATAACAAACTGACTTTTCCCAGCAGGGAATGTGAACATATTATTGAATGTTTGTTCATGAAATGTCTCAGACGGGCAACAAAACAATTTACTTCCTATCGAGAGTCACTGCAGTATTCAGAATAAAATGTCTTTGTTTCCATCAACTCATATTAAAAACATTCTGCTACAAAAACTAAGAGGGTAAAATTATGTAAGTGTAGGATTGGCTTTGAGTTAGATCCCATTATATATTAATTACCATCAGGAGTATTTTACTGACAGCATGGAACAGGGGTTAACCACTAAGTAACAGCAGCAGAATGTTAATTATAGCAGAATGTCTGATACACCAGATGCAGTGGGACTCCTAATATACCCAAGCTGTGCTTGTCAGGAACACTTACTGCAGTATCTTGATGCAGTGTCTATTATTGGGAGAAATCACCATATTAAAAACAAGGTGGGATAGTCACACCGTTGCCTGAAAGGAGGAACAGCCACCTGTTCTCTGCCCCTCCCAGGTGCTTCAGAGGCGTATGGAAAATGGGATACCAAGCCAAAGGAGATATTAGGAGAGGTGACCAAAAGCTTGGTCAAAGAGGTGGGTTTTAAGAAGGCTGTAAAAGGAGGAGAAAGAGGTGGAAGGTTTATGGAGGTAATTCCAGAGAGTGGGACCTAAGTGGCTTAAGGCACGGATGCCACTGGTGGGGCAAGTGACAGGACTAGAGTCAGTGGAGAGTTTGGGTTGGAGGAGGATGTTACAGAAATAGGGAGGGATGAGGCCATGAAGCAATTTAAACACAAGGATGAGTATTTTAAATTTGAGGCATTGGTGGATTGGAAGCCAATGTAGGTCAGCAAGGGAGATGAGCGAACATGACTTGGTGTGGGATAGGATGCAGACCGCAGAGTTTGGGATAAGCTGAAATTTATGGAGGTTGAAGGATGGGAGGCTAACCAAGAAAGCATTGCAATAATCGAGTATGCAGGTGACAAAGGATTAGCATCCTCCCCAACCCCACCACCCACCCTCAACAGGCCCAACCTGCCGGCTGGCTCCATGCACAAGCTGGCTGATTTTTGGCCTTCCAAAACCAGTGAGATGCAACGGAGTACCTGTTTGGCACTTTCAGTTCACTGGTTAAAAATAAATAAGGCCCAAACCTGAAAATGGGTTGGGACTCCCGAATGTAGCTTTAGCCAGGTGCTGCAGACACACCATTGTCGTCGCGCCCATTTTGGTCTAAAGTAAAAAATGGCACCCAGCATGTTAACAAAGGGATTAAAATGCAGTCTGTGCCTCATTATTTGTTTTTGCACTAAAAAAATTAAATTATCCAATTATTTGAATTGAAGATAATACTAAAAAAATTCCCAATTATCAGATAGTTTGAATCAAGCAACTTTGAATTAAGAGGCGTAGACAGTAGATATATTCTAGATAACATGTTGTATTTGCATTTGTAGTCCATTAGCTACACATTGAAATTCAATGAGGGGGATTTGTAACTGCCGGCAGCCCGTTTCTTGCATGAACAAAGGGCAACTGGCAGAAAAAAAATCTGGTGGACACCTTGGACATCAATTTGCCTGGCTGATTCAATTTTCAGCAGCCCTTTAAATAGGCACCCAATGCTCCTGCCAAAAACAGGCAGGACGTGTTTAAATACACAAATTGGGGTGCTAAGTTGGTTGTAGGTCTCCAATTGCAATTTTAATGTGCGAATGGATGGAGCATGCATCATACATCCTGGTCCCAGTTCTACCGGGCGTTAAGCGGCCTAACCAGTGGTCCTTAAAGGAACTGTTGAAGACTGCTCAGGAAAAGGTAAGATTTCGGCATTTTTAAAATAATTTTGCGAGAGCAGAGAAAGTATTCATGCTCCTCCTGGCTCCACAAAAGTCATTTGTTCTTGCCCCCCACCCCGACCCCCACAAACAGGATCTGTGCCCTTCCCCCAACAGGCACTACTTGCTGGCCAGCTTAGTGCAGAATCTGGCCAATTTTCCGATGTGTTGCAGTGGAAGTCAATGGAAAAGAAAATCGGACAGGGTGTAAATTGGGCTGTCAATTTGCTGTTGCCTGTTTTACGCTACTGCCGATGACCAATTTTACCTCTCCCCCCCCCTCTTTGTTTTGGCTCCAGCTAGAGAATAGCAGGACAGTGAAAATAACACCAGTGAGGGACATACAGGCTCTGACAAGACAGCAAAATTCCCATTTACGTGTGCAATAGATAGTCTATTTGAATCCAAATAAATCCAAAACACACTATCAATCACTTTGTGTTTTTATATTGGTTTAGTGTGCATCCCAGACATAAATACATGCATAAAAATAAGACGACTTGTTATATTTTTCTTCATCTAATGAGAGTTCTTTCAGTACTGTTAATTGTAGAAGTTACTATTTAATTTTTGATGAGCTTGGAGCACTAAATAAGATTTAATGGATGAAAGTAATTGCAGCTAAAACTTGTGAGGTAACTAGGCGGAGTTAAAGCTGCAGAACTATTTTGAAATGCAGCCTGACACCATTGGCGTGACTGATTAATATGACCAAACTCCTTCTAATAAGGAAAACCTTCATCATTAGCAGTCAGATCTTTGAATTATACCAGAATGAACTGATAACTTTCTTTCTGAATAAGAAAAATCTAGTAACAAATATTTCTTCATAAAAAGCTTTATTATTGCACGGGGATATATTTATGTTACAGCACTTCCCATTTTTCCATGTCTGTTTATTAATGTGAGTTATTTTTATTACCATGACATTTTCTCTCTTATTTTTTTTAAATAGCGCTACGAGTATTAGTCACTAGTAAAAGGTTGGTTTCTTCTGGCAACATGCCACCTGGCACGGTCGAGTACACAGTAAAACAAGACAAGGTAAACAAAGGTTAAAAAGAGTTTAGCAAGCAGAATGGGCCTATGGTATGAAATAAAAGTAGAAAACATTGGAAATGCACAGCATATCAGTCAGCAACTTAAAGACAAAGAAAGGTTAGCTTTCTGACAAAGAGTCTGATCCAAATCTTAACCCTATGTTTCTCTTTTAGATGCTGGCTGACCTGCTGGGAATTTCTAGCATTTTCTGCTTTTAATTTGGACTTCAGAAGTTATATTCTTTCTTTTTAGCTTGGGTCTTTAGCATGGCTATATAGTAAACAGTACTGTATTATGATTGTTTAAAGTATGTTTCAAATGATTAAAGAGGAATAATTGTAATTTTCTACCTCTGTGCTGGCTGAAAATGAGCCATTTGCCAAAATTACCACAGATTGCACTGAGCAGTCCTTTTTAGTGTTTTCTAATTTTCATGATAATTCCATAATAAATTTCCACTCTATCACTATGTACAACAGTTTATTAAAGGTTTTTTTTTAGTACACATAGAGCTCTTGATTTTATTTTAATTATTTATTGTCAAGAGATCAGAGTAACATATTTAAGTAATCAGCCAAGCCTTATTGGGAAAACATCGATGTGGGAGAAAGTTAAACATATTTGAGTAATTTACTCCAAGATCCTTCTAATGTAGAAACCCATTACCCATAAATGCTCTTCACAGCCACCCTGACAATGTAGGCAATTGCACAATGAACCTTTGTCTTGCAAGCCGAACATTCATGTATAAAAATGGATTCATCAGTTGGGATAGTACAGATTTTCTAATCAAGATAAGATTTAGGGCCATTTCAAAGTGTGGTGTTCAGGGAAGAAAAACTAGGCTGTTTAAGTGAAGCTTTTGATCATGATAATGTAGTTTTTGTTTCTAAGAGCATTAATGTTCAAACCTTTACCAGACGTACAAAGAATTTGAAAAGAACGAAAAGGTTGAATACATCTACACAGCTTCCAGCTCTGCTGCATGTGGTGTAGAGCTTGAAATCAATAACTGGTACCTCATAACAGGTAAGATAAGAACTCAGCCAATGAGAGCAATTTCATTGTTTGAATACCTTCATTTATGTACATTAAAAAAACTTGCAGATCTCCTGCAGTGTTATGGTGAGTGGGTGGTTCAACCGGGGCTGGGGGGCGCGGGGGGGTTGGATAAGGCTGCTGCAGTGTGGAAATTAGTTCACATTCCCACTGAAAGATTTGGGAAAGAAGTTTGGAAAAAGGTTGGAAATGATCAGATCAGAAACAGTGTTTTTGATTGATTCTTGGAAAATAGTACTTCGTGTACCCACTGCAAGTAAGCAAATACATAAATTTGTTCCCTCAAAGTACCACAGTTACATACATAAATAAATGACTGCATGTAACATCAGAAAACAACTATTTAAACTGTTTACTGCATGATTTTTATAGCAAGGGCTACAATTGATGAAACATAGCAAAGATTGAATTGATTTTCATCTCCTTTATCAAATATTTTTGCAATAGTTCTTATATTACCATAAGGTTCTGCTTAAATATGCAGGTTTAAATTCAGGACTTTTATTCAGAACCATTCTCTAAACTCAACTAATGGTACAATCTTCTGGAGGTTTTATATTTTTATCAATCATTTTGTTTTTCAGTTATGCGATAAACATAAATAGTAGTTGGTGTTCCCATTTAGAATGCATAATAAAATATAAAGATTAAACATAAGAACATAAGAAATAGGAGCAGGAGTAGGCCAATCGGCCCCTTGAGCCTGCTCCGCCATTCAATAAGATCATGGCTGATCTGATCCTAACCTCAAATTTAAATTCATGTCCAATTTCCTGCCCGCTCCCCGTAACCCCTAATTCCCTTTACTTCTAGGAAACTGTCTATTTCTGTTTTAAATTTATTTAATGATGTAGCTTCCACAGCTTCCTGGGGCAGCAAATTCCACAGACAAACAATACCTAATATCAAATTGTAAAGTTTCATTTTTCCAACATATAGTATGGTGCATCTGCTAAATAAAATACCCGTTGAATATAATGGCCTACTTCTAATTGCCAGCCCTTCCGGCTGGAGTTAAGGTGGGGGTGTTCTGGAAAGGCCATAGATTTTTAGCCCCATTGGGTCCTTGGAGAGAAGGTGGTGAAATGCACAGTATTTTGAGATTGTTTTGCTTCATAAGAAAGAGGCTGAGTAGAGATGTAAATAACCCCAATTGTAAGAATGATTGTTTAAAGAGTTTAAAACTTTCTTACATTTCTACCCAGTTTGGAACTGTTCAATTGTTTTTAGTTTTGTAATTTATCTGTGGCCTGCTGAGAAACTGAAAGTCAGGGCTCAGAGACAATTATGTGTTAGAATTAGGCAATCAAAGGTAAGTAAAGAAACTTACCTTTGGGTACTTTAGAATACATTTTGGGATAATTATAATAACTGTGACTATGATTACGAGTCGATGAAGAGTATGACATAGCCAAGTGTTACACTTGCAGGAAGCATACACTTACATAAGACTTTTAAGGACAGAAATAACAAGGTTCTGCTGCCACTGCAGAGTCTTGCTAGTCTCTAGCCTGGGACGGAGAGATGGCTACAACATTATAGCCCCAATTCTGTGCATTGCTTTCTTGTCTAGTGCAGCTTCAAGCAGCAACAGATTGTAATTCCTGCCCTTTAAAATATAATAGATAGATGTATAGATATTTTTTCTTGTTATAGGCCGAATTGGTAATCAGGGAAAAATTCATATTGGGCTTTGCAATTGGATTGCTCGATGGGATGATCTAACATCATCACAACAACAGTACCTGCATTGGAACAAATATGAAATGGGCTGTTCCTGCCAAGTAAGTCAAATTCCTAGTACATTTTCCAATCCTCTCCCTCCCGTTTATTCCCCAACTCCTCTCCCGATGGCACTGTGGTGGAACAGTTCCAAGGACTGATAACACTTCAGCGTCGCGACCATCTGGCCATTCTTTGTGTGAGTCTAGACGGAGAGTGGAGGGCATTGCAAGGGACCTGACCTGACATCCACATCCGCATTTTCCAGCAGGATCACTGATAGCAATCAGGAGCTGGAATTCTGGCTGATTTGTCCCCTCTCTAACGGATGTCAATTGTAATGCATTGGCACAATTTTGATGCAATGCCAGCTGCCTATATACTAGGCTTACTGCTACTGCCACCACGTTGGAATATATGAACCCAATTTATTTTGTACCTGAGTTTCAGACTCTCCAGAGTTAAATCTGAATTAACTAAACTATACCCCTGTAAGAAATACAAGTATTATATATCTATATATTATCAATAAACAAATAATCTGAATTGATTCTTTTATAACTTTGATAAATATATTTTTAATTTTCTGTTCTCCAGATTGTCAGCTGCCTCAGTCTACCCTGCCCTACTCCAGCAAAGAACCAGTGTGTTTGGACTGACCTGGTAACCGAGAAAACCACAGCCGGATCCCAGGCAAAGAACAGTGTCTGCTTGAAGCAACGTGATGGTTTCTGTTACTGGTGTGGAGGAGGATCAGCCAGTGTGTATGAACCCTGAGTCTCCCTTCACCCCACAAAAGTTGTGTTCCTGTATCAGCTACAGGTGGTGCAGCTGTATCAAAGATCCCTAAGTTCTGCTGTCTATACAAACATTTTGTCAGTTTACTGCATTCCTGTATGCTATGTGAAGCATAGCAGTTTCTTTATCCATTCTTACACCTACATGAATGTATCCCAATGAACGAAAAGCAACATTTATAGCCCCTCATTAGATACTGCTAGAATGTTAAGTTTTGCCTCTGCAATAAGGCAAATGGAGTTCCTCCCTCCACTTTCACTCAAAGCACTTATCTTAAATTTGACAACATATTCATTTGCAAATGTACTGCTTTAAAATATAGATACAAAGATGATTTCTCATATCTGATATGAATGTCGTGCTTTGTAAGAACTATGCCATCTTGCCAAATATTTAACAAAAAGCTTTCCTATTAATGTTTAAATAAACGTCATGTGAGTTTTCTGTAAAATTTCTGATACCTCAGATATACTTTATTTTGAAAGCATTTTGGTGTGAGTGTACTTAATTTTTTTGATTAGTTGGACATCAGATAAGCATAGAAACCCATCACACCGCTTTAGTCTTAGAACTACTGTGAAATCGACATAAGTAGAGTTCCTGTTTGCCGAATATGAAGTGCATACTCTTTCCTTGTAGGGACAAACCAACTTCTTTAAACTCAGCACCAGGCATACCTAAAAATGAGGTGCCAACCTGGTGAAGCTACAACACAGGACTACATGCATGCTAAATAGCAGAAGCAACATGCTATAGACAGAGCTAAGCGATTCCACAACCAACGGATCAGATCAAAGCTCTGCAGTCCTGCCACATCCAGTCGTGAATGGTGGTGGACAATTAAACAACTAACGAGAGGAGGAGGCTCTGTGAACATCCCCATCTTCAATGATGGCGGAGTCCAGCACGCGAGTGCAAAAGACAAGGCTGAAGGGTTTGCAACCATCTTCAGCCAGAAGTGCTGAGTGGATGATCCATTTTGGCCTCCTCCCGATATCCCCACCATCACAGAAGCCAGTCTTCAGCCAATTCCATTCACTCCACGTGATATGAAGAAATGGCTAAGCACACTGGATACAACAAAGGCTATGGGCTCCGACAACATCCTGGCTGTAGTGCTGAAGACTTGTGCTCCAGAACTAGCCTCTAGCCAAACTGTTCCAGTACAGCTACAACACTGGCATCTACCCGACAATGTGGAAAATTGCCCAGGTATGTCCTGTCCACAAAAAGCAGGACAAATCCAATCCGGCCAATTACCGCCCCATTAGTCTATTCTCAATCATCAGCAAAGTGATGGAAGGTGTTGTCGACAGTGCTATCAAGCGGCACTTACTCACCAATAACCTGTTCACCAATGCTCAGTTTGGGTTCCACCAGGACCACTCGGCTCCAGACCTCATTACAGCCTTGGTCCAAACATGGACAAAAGAGCTGAATTCCGGTGGTGAGGTGAGAGTGGCTGCCCTTGACATCAAGGCAGCATTTGATTGAGTGTGGCACCACCTAGCTCTAGTAAAATTGAAGTCAGTGGGAATCAGGGGGAAAACTCTCCAGTGGCTGGAGTCATACCTAGCACAAAGGAAGATGGTACTGGTTGTTGGAGGCCAATCATCTCAGCCCCAGGACATTGCTGCAGGAGTTCCTCAGGGCAGTGTCCTAGGCCCAACCATCTTCAGCTGCTTCATCAATGATCTTCCCTCCATCCTAAGGTCAGAAATGGGGATGTTCGCTGATGATTGCACAGTGTTCAGTTCCATTCGCAACCCCCTCAGATAATGAAGCAGTCCGTGCTCGCATGCAGCAAGACCTGGACAACATCCAGGCTTGGGCTGATAAGTGGCAAGTAACATTCGCGCCAGACAAGTGCCAGGCAATGACCATCTCCAACAAGAGAGAGTTGAAGCACCTTCCCTTGACATTCAAAGGCATTACCATCGCCGAATCCCCCACCATCAACATCCTGGCGGTCACCATTGACCAGAAACTTAACTGGACCAGCCACATAAATACTGTGGCTACAAGAGCAGGTCAGAGGCTGGGTATTCTGTGGCGAGTGTCTCACCTCCTGACTCCCCAAAGCCGTTCCACCATCTACAAGGCACAAGTCAGGAGTGTGATGGAATACTCTCCACTTGCCTGGATGAGTGCAGCTCCAACAACGCTCACGAAGCTCGACACCATTCAGGACAAAGCAGCCCATCCACCACCCTAAACATTCACTCCCTTCACCACCGGCGCACTGTAGCTGCAGTGTGTACCATCTACAAGATGCACTGCAGCAACTCACCAAGGCTTCTTCAACAGCACCTCCCAAACCCGTGACCTCTACCACCTAGAAGGACAAGGGCAGCAGGCATATGGGAACACCACCACCTGCACGTTCCCCTCCAAGCCATATACCATCCCAACTTGGAAATATATCACCGTTCCTTTATCGACGCTGGGTCAAAATCCTGGAACTCCCTGCCTAACAACACTGTGAGAGAACCTTCACCACAGCGGACTGCAGCGGTTCAAGAAGGCGGCTCACCACCACCTTCTCAAGGGCAATTAGGGATGGGCAATAAATGCTGGCCTCGCCAGCGACGCCCACATCCCATGAACGAATAATAAAAAAAAACATAGGCACAGTCTGGCAAAAGCCAAGGCTTAGGGTTAAGTTACGAGGAGAGATTACAGAAATTGGGGTTGTATTCTCTAGAGTTTCGAAGGTTAAGGGGTGATCTGATCGAAGTTTATAAGATATTAAGGGGAACATATAGGGTGGATAGAGAGAAACTATTTCCATTGGTTGGGGATTTTAGGAGTAGGGGGCACAGTCTAAAAATTAGAGCCAGACCTTTCAGGAGCGAGATTAGAAAACATTTCTACACACAAAGGGTTGTAGAAGTTAGGAACTCTCTTCTGCAAATGGCAATTGATACTAGCACAATTGCTAAATTTAAATCTGAGATCGATAGCTTTTTGGCAACCAAAGGGTATTAAGGGATATGGGCCAAAGGCAGGTATATGGAGTTAGATCACAGATCAGCCATGATCTTATCAAATGGCGGAGCAGGCACGAGGGGCTGAATGGCCTACTCCTGTTCCTATGTTCCTATGTAGAGATAATTCTGGAATTTAAGAACATAAGAACATACGCACTAGGAGCAGGAGTGGGCCATGCGGCCCCTCAAGCCTGTTCTGCCCTTCAATAAGATCATGGCTGATCTTCTGCCTCAACTCAATTTTCCACCCCATATCCCTTGATTCCCTTAGTCCTAAAAAGAGAATTTAACCAGTTAAAACTGTCCAGTCTACCAGCATAGAGCCCTGGTGAGTTCCCTACTGTTTGTCCAGGTAGTATCATCCCATTCAAATTACTGGCTTATATGAGCCAAGTGGGAAGAATCTCCGTCCCCAGTGACAGAGCTGGGCCCAATCAATGAGCACAGCTAGGTGGTCAATCATCAGCAAGACTGTAGCGAGTACACAATTCAGCATAAAATGATTGAGTGCATTGCAACTAGCCTCATCATCAGAACATGGGTACACACCATATACCACTGAATGGTTGTTTCGCCAAATGGGGGTGCAGAGCTTTAGATACAACTGCTTGCCTTAGCAAAACAATCAAAGCACGCACAAAATCATGGGTGAATGTTCATGTGTTGCCACACACAGCTTAAGGTAATTCCTTCCAGCTGTTGTTATCCCAAGCCGCAGAGTTTCTTAATGGGTTATATGATGAACATATGCCTTCAGTATGGTGGAACAACTTACACCAGACAGCTTGTGACATGCCAGTCACCAAATGCCCAAGTCTAGTAATCCCAACCAAAATCTATACTTATACCTATGGGTTTTATGTGGTCATTAATGAAATCTAATGCGCCAATATCATAGAAAATGAATATATTCATATATACATCAATATATATGGTGTTTTTAAGTACAGACTAAATGACCATTAATACCAAATGGTAGTACCAAAGAGACAGTTTCTCACAGGCTTAAAGCATTGGTGCATTTAGATGGCATATTTATAAAAACAGTTGGAGTAACAATGAAATTATGTGCACAATGTATAACGTCCATTTATTTCAGATTTCCAGCATCCGCAGTATTTGGTTTTGGTATAATGTCCATTGCCTGGAATGTATCTTGGGATTGATTTACATTCATTTTAATGCCAGATAACCCCCCCGAGATAAAGGCTACATTTTGAAGTTCTAAATTTCAATTCTAAAAGAACAAGAAGAAGCAGTCTTACTCGGTGCAAAATATTATTTGGGTGGTGCCCTCTCTGGTCCCTCACCCACGCTGCATGTTGTAGTAATCATTGTATCAAGTAATCAACTTCTAGTTGTTATAAATCCTCTACATTTGATGTTCCTGGGTACTGAAGCCTGGGTATTTTTATGTTCTGAATTCTTTCAGTAGCCTGTCTTACAATACAAGGAAAAGACACTTGAGCTGCACACTTACCATTTCCTTATGATTTGGATAAAAGACCTGTTCAATCAGTGGAAATTTCTCTGGGCCCATGCTTTTGTAGATGCTCACCAACTGAGCAAACTGAAACAGAACAAACCATTGTATTGTAAGTAATATATTTATGCCAACAACATTCATACAGATTTCACCTCTGGCTTTTTACGCTTTGATCCCTCTCAAGATCTCAGAGGGAACAATAACCTTTCAGTGATGTAACGCAGCTCTGACAGTGTTGCGATAGTAATGATCCAGAAGCTATAATTCAAACACTAATCTTCTCTGGTTCTATCTGTCATTTCAGATGGGTTTTCACATCAAACAATAGCAGAGCCATAAATCACACGAGCACATTTTTCCAACAGTTTCAATTATTTTTCTTTTCCTTAGGTTCTCTTTTGCCAAATGCTGCATAACAAAGAAGATAAGTAGTAATTTCTCACCCTAGGCCTCTCACAATGCCACTGGCTGCTAGGAGTTATCAGAGAGCACTCGACAAGCCCTCAAATTTTCCCTCTATGGGTGTCCTAATATTGTACATATTTATGTGGATGTAGTTCTGATGTATTTCTGCATGTATATACTATTTTGTTATATAATGTGGCATAGAAACAAAGAAACATAGAAACTTAGAAACAGGAATAGGCCATTCAGCCCCTCAATCCTGTTTCACCATTCAATTAGCTGATCTGTAACCTCAACTCCATTTAACTGTGTTTGTTCCATATCCCTTGATACCTTTATCTGACAAAAATCTATCATTCTCAGTCTTGAAAATTTCAATTGACCCAGCATCCACAACCTTTTGGGGGGTGAGTTCCAGATTTCCACTACCCTTTGTGTGAAAAAGTACTTCCTGATTTCACACCTAAATGACCTACCTCTAATTTTACGGCTATGCCCACTTGTTCTGGATTCAGCTACCTGGAGAAATAGTTTCTCTACCCTATCGAATCTCTTAATCATTTTAAATACCTTGATTAGATCACCCCTCAGCCTTTTAAATGGTCCTCATAATTTAACCCTTTAAGCCCCGGTATCATTCCGGTGAATCTGCACACTACCCCTTCCAAGGCCAATATATCGTTCCTGAGGTTCGGTGCCCAAAACTGAATGTAGTACACCAGATGGGGTCTGGCCAAGGCTTTCTCACTTTCCAATCCCCTTGAGAAAAAGGCCAATGTTCCATTAGCCTTTTGGATTACTTTTTGTACCTGTGCGCTAGCTTTTAGTGATTTGGATATCTAAAGCCCTTTGCTCCTCCACAGTTCCTAGTCTCTCACCATTATGAAAATATTCCGATTTGACTTTTTCAGATCCAAAGTGGATGACCTCACGCTTCCCCACATTGAACTCCATCTGCCGTAGTTTTGTCCATTCACCTAGTCTGTCTATGTACTTTTGTAACTTTATCCTCCCATCCACACAACTTACTGTGCCTCCAAACTTAGTTTCATTTGCAAACTTGGATATACAACACTCTTTCCTTAATCCAAGTCAATATATGATCAAAGGCTGAGACCGTAGTACAGATCCCTGGGGAACACCACTTGTCACATCCTGCCAATCCTACTCTCTGTCTCCTCCTCCCAACCAATTACCAACCCATATCACAAGGTTACCTCCAATTTCATGTGCTCTGATTTTTGCTAATAATCTCTCGTGTGGAACATTATCAAATGCTTCTAGAAGTTCATACAGACAACATCCATAGATACTCACCTATCCACCATGCTAGCGACCTTCTCAAAAAATTCAACTAGATTAGTCAGACACGCCTACCCTTCACAAATCCATGCTGACTCTCTTTGATCAGCTGATACCTGTCCAAGTGCTCACTCTGTCTCGGATGATAGATTCCAGTAACTTCCCCTAAATTTATGTTAATCTGACAGGTCTGTGGTTATCTGGTTTCTCTCTTCCTTCTTAAATATTAGAGTGACATTTGCAATTTTCCAATCCAAAGGCACATTTCCTGGAAAATGATGATGAATGCATCTGAAATTTCCTCACCAATTTTTTAAATACTCTGGGCTGGAGACCATCAGGTTCTGTAGACTTGTCTATCCTAAGTCCCATTATTTCTCTGTTGCCCCTTTTAAACTTATATTAAATCCTCTAAGTTCCTCCCCTTGACTTATTTTTAGGTTCCCATGTTGCACTGTCCTTTTCTCATTTAACAAGTTTGCCATTTCCTTATTATCCAATATAGTCTTGCCTGCTTTAATGGGCCCACATTTCCCTTTACCACTCTCTCAATATATAAAAATTTTGCAAGTCTTTTTCATATTTCCTTTTTGCACCTCTTAATACTTTATACCCCTTTGTTGAATTTTATTGCTCTCCTGGTCTGCTGGATATCCATTTCTCCTTGCATTTATGTAAGGCTTTTCTTATAGCTTGATACTGTCTCTTATCTCATTTGTTGACCACGGTTACTTAACTACACAAGTGAAGCCTTTGCCTTTTAGGGGTTTTGTGTTGTACCAAATACTTCTTTGAATACTTCCCACTGTTTATCTATAAGCATGGTGTGCCTTGTCATTGTGATAGCCCCTCTTGGACCCATTCAGATGGATTATTAAGAGTAAAATTAGTTTGTTCTCCCAACATTTTGAACTTACCACCCATGGCTTGTCACAAAAATTGTAGATGGATTCTAGTGAGTTCACACTTGGAAGACCACCATACTGAAGTCCTATTATAATGCTCCGGTAATCCTCATTTTCTGCCATGCTAAAGGGATGTTGCCTCACAATGATAAAGTCAGGTTTGAATGATCTGTCGATAAAACCAAAAATATATCTTTGTCAAAACAGTTTGATACTAAACAATGCCTTGCCCTCCCAAAATGGCACATGTTGACATTGATAATCTAAATTATCACAATTGAGAGATGACTATGTGAAATTAAGAACATTTTAAGAACGTATAGCAGCCTGGCATCACACATAGCAGGATCGAGATTTCTGCCCCCGCCCAGGCCCCGGCCTCGGCCTCAGCCTCAGCGAGGTTCTGATTTCAGCCAGGTTGTTGGTCAACAATGAGCAGAAATCAGGTGATTCATCTCAGGGATGAAAGGAAATTCAGAGATCAAGTCTCTCCAGGTTCCTATCTTATATCACCAATCAGCAGATAATAAGACAAGAGATTAAACATGTGAAAGTAAGTAACATTGCCTGCCCTTTAGCCAGGGAGGAGTGGTGTATGACAAAGAATTAACTGAAATAATGGGAGAGGAGAATATATTAGTATTACACTGCTTAACAAACTAATTGTTGCAGTGTATGTAGTAGATTGTGCATTAAAAACTATTCCACCCAAATTTTTCCCTTCTCAAAATCTTTCAAGCTGATTAAGAAGAACATCAGAATGCACAGAAAATTGTTAGCTGGGCAGCATTTGCACTTGAACTTCAATTTTCATAGCTCAGAATCTTGTTGAGTTTAATGGGTTCAATTACAATCCAAGCAGTGGCTGCTTCCTCCAACCCTGCTATTTGTACGCTCTACAAAAGATGAACATAATGATCCCATTTAACAATGGTTTGTCAAAGAATAAGCCATAGTTCTGTATTGTAGCTTTACTGTGTTGATTGAATGCAACTGTGCAACACTGTATTTTGAATTAATGTACGTGTATCACTTGAGAAAAATGCGGTAACACTCAATGCAAACAAGTACATGTTAAATTGAAGGTAAATTTTCTCAGCACGGGTAAATACCATAATAAATGTATGTTAACACAAGATAAGTTTCCTAAATAAAGGAATTTCCAGGACACATTTCTGTGTACATTCCTGGAATAAATATCTTTGACAGCTACACTTCCTGACTAGGTCCTTAATGAACCAAGTTTGAAAATGCCTCATGAAAAGTTATAAAAGCAACCATCAAAAATGTCCACAGGCTAACTTCAAAAGGTGCGAAAAATATATCACAGCAACTTCATAAGAAGCTAGCATTGGAAACAGCATGCTTAGTTTTGAAAATGTGATAAAGTTTGGAAAACCACACATGCTTCAAATTACACAGGTGAAAACAACTCACTTCTGTGCCTACAAGGTTAGTCAGTTGTACTTTTAAGTGTGATACAGTTATTTACAGCTCCATTAAAGAACAGTTTTTAGTGACTTCCTCTTCTATGTATCAGTGAATGTTACATTGCTAATGTGTCACTAAAGCCAAAAAAAACATAAAAATAAAGTGTCCTGGAAATAAAATGTGATTAATTTGTAGATATACACTGTTTAGAAGGTACTATTAGCTGTCTCTGTTAACTTACACAGTTTTAATTGACCAGCATTTTTCCTACACTCTGAAAATGGGCAAGAGTTAATTCCACGTAAAGTTCAAATCTCAGCTTGCTCGTGCAGCATGTACCAACATCAAGGATAGTCCTGGCCAAACTGACAAAGTTACAAATACAATTTGTACTTGTTGTGCATATAAGTTTGTTTGTTTTTTAAAATTTGGAGCAATTGTTTATTTGCAGTTATCTACTGTAGACAAATCTGCCCTGCTGCATGAATGGGGGAGATTTGCAGCAAGATAACTAGATTTTAGTACAGAAAAGTGAGGCATACAGCATAAATAGCCCAAATCTAGCCAGAATTTTTTGATTGGATCACCCTTACCTCTTCGTCAAAGTGCTGTTAATCTGAAAAACGTAAATTTCTTTTACTTTTGTTTCTATTAATTAGTATATTAAAACATTGGGCTGGTGTCTATAATTTCTCCTACTGTAATATAGCACATGCACTTGAAAATTGTTTTGTGCTATAGCACAAGTATGGTGCTTTCATTATTTTGATACAATAGTAAACTTATCCTCTGCACACAAAGTGAAATTGCAGTTTTATTTGAATTGTGGCCTCATGAGTTTCGCACTTGTTACTGAAAGCATATTAACACTGACTGAGCAGCACAGTTACAATGGGAGACCAAAGAGGGAATTTACTCACACAACCTTACATTGTGACACACAGGGCTCCATTCAAAAGCCAAAGGGTTAATAATGTGGGATACAAGGAAACTATCAATGTGTTTCTTCTAACCCTTTCTGCCAGTTGCTAACATGTGCAACTACTTACATACTGATATTGGTGGAAACATATGGTCACACAAAGCAATTAATTTCAGTCAGCAACTGGCATGAAATGCTTTAAATTTCAGTTCAGTGATTACTACTTTGGGACTCGGTTGAACATTTTACTCTTTATTGTCCAAAGAGCCACCTGGAATCATAGAAGGAAGCCGTTCAGTTTATCGTACCTGTGATGGCTCTCTAACAGAGCTATCTGTATAATGTTATTCCATGACTTGCTAGTCAAAGGTCTGAAGAAGATGATAGTGAGGAATTGTACAGTAGGGCTTCTGTTCTTAGGGCATTGATGAATGGGAAAGATTTACAGATGACAGTTGGGCAGTATTGGACTCGTAAGAGAGAGAATGGGAAAAGGTGTCTGCAGTGGCCCTATCTGTATAAATCTGTGCTTCATTAGTACTGTGATCAGTTAGTTATTTTTATAATAAAGGGACTGTTGCATGATGGATTCCTATTGCCTGTAATATGGAAACTATCTGTGTGTGTGGATCATTGAAAACCTTACATGGTGTCAAAAGTCGAATCTTATCCACTGAAAACCGTTCAAAGGAGTGGACAATTGAGGGGCACTCATTTCTTGGACGGGCCAGATGTATTCAGAGGACTGGATATTAACTCAAAGCCAGGGAGAGAGCGGGGGGAAGGATTTTCAGACGGGAAACCTAAAAGTAAGGGTTTCCCACACGTGTGACGCTTTTGACGTTGGGACGTCTTTAAAATGTTTTCAACAGGTTTCGTGCCCGGCAGCCAGCCAGATTGACAGGCTGGCTGCCTGCCTGTCGGGCATGAAAGCCTGTCGGGGAGAGATCAGAGTCTTCTGGGTTTGTACGGGGTGGGAGGGGGAGTCGATCACGGTTGTGGGGGGGGGTTGTTGGCGGATGTCGGACATTAAGGGGGTCCCTTAAATTCAATTTTAAAATGCCTATTTAACATTTCACAATGAGGTAAATTGCTCCCATAAGGACCCGCCCGCTTGCACTAATTATGGTGCCATCCCTGGCGAGTAAGTTCCTCGCACGCATCCAAACGTGCCTCCCTTATACCCGGAAGTTACAGTCGGGTTGTGGTCATGCTGGAAAAATCTATTATTTAAACTTCCCACTTGCCCCCAACCCAGCCATTCTTGGGGGTTAAAAGATCCCCCCACCAGGGTCTTTTCCATGTTCATATGGAAACAAAAATAAGTTGTCAAGCTGTGCTGCTAGAGTAATTAAAAAAAACAAGCCAGCGCACGCATTGAAGGAAGGTCAAAGCCATTTGCACCGTGGGTGATAACTTATGTTTCGGAATGTCCTAACAGTGTAAGTGTCAAGTAAAACTAAACATGACACAGGCTGATATCGCTGATCCTCCTCCAGAGAATGTTCAATTTTTCCAATTCTGAGTAATGGCCAAGCTAGAAAAGTGAATTGGAAATGCTAGCATATCACGCCAGAATCAGCTGATAGGCTTGAACATGCTGATTTACAGCACGGGCAATAAAGCAGAGGATATTCTTGCATCATTCAGCCTGACAGGCATGAAATAAAAAGTATAACGCAGTAATGGGAAAGTTCAACAACACTTTCCCCATGACAAAATTGTCAGCACTTAAAGAAGGTGATCCATCATGAGCACCACAAGCCGCAGCATCCATAAGTTCAAAAAGAAGCACACAGACAAGAAAGTGTACAATTTCAAACAGAAGAATTGTAATAAATTAGGCAAGTATAATAGATGTGGGCGCTGTCCAGTTATAAATGCTAAATGTCACATCATGGGGAAAAACAGACTTTTCACAAATGTATGTGTAGGAAAAGCAGGTTACGGGGCTTTCCACTGAATATGGTCGATCTTCAGCAAAAGATTGCTTAAATTCTGTTTAGTTAGTGCGCCCTTGATGAATCCCATGTAATGTGACGCCCTGGCCATAAAATGTTTACTTGGAGACGTGAAGAGAGTGGGGAGGAGGATTTCCAGACGGAAAACCTGGGATGTAGGGTTTTGCAGACGTTCCGACGATTTTAACATCAGGACGTCTTCTAAATTTTTTCAGCAGGTTTTCCGCCCGACAGGCAGCATGATTGGATGGGAAAGCAGCCAGGGAGGTCATCGGGGGGGGGGAAGGGGTGGGATTGGTCATGGGGAAAGGGGGGGTCGTTCATCGGTGGGGGGTGCAAGCGATCATCGGGATGGCTTGGAGATTGTGGCGAGGGAGCTCGGAGATTGCGGTGGGAGGGAGCTCAGAGATCATGGCACTGGGGGGGGTGCTTGGAGATCGCACGGGGTTTGGAGATCACGGGGGTGGCGGAGCTCATGGGGAGAGTGGGGTGTTGGAGATTGTGAGAGGGGCTCGGAGATCGTGTGGGGAGGGGGGTCGGAGATCGTGGGGGGAGGGGGAGGGGGTGTCGGAGATCGTGGGGCGAGGGGGTTGTCGGAGATCGTGGAGGGAGGGGGTTGTCGGAGATCGTGGGGGGAGGGAGTTTCGGAGATCGTGGGGGGAGGGGGTGTCGGAGATCGTGCGGGGAGGGGGTTTCGGAGATCGTGGGGGGAGGGGGTTTCGGAGATCGTGGGGAGAGGGGTTTTCGGAGATCGTGGGGGAAGGGGTTTCGGAGATCGTGGGGGGAGGGGGTTTCGGAGATCGTGGGGGGAGGGGGTTTCGGAGATCGTGGGGGGAGGGGGTTTCGGAGATCGTGGGGGGAGGGGGTTTCGGAGATCGTGGGGGGAGGGGATGTTGGAGATCGTGGGGGAGGGGGTGTCGGAGATCGTGGGGGGAGGGGGTGTCGGGGATCGTGGGGGGAGGGGGTGTCGGAGATCGTGGGGGGAGGGTGTGTCGGAGATCGTGGGGGGAGGGGGTGTCGGAGATCGTGGGGGGAGGGGGTGTTGGAGATCGTGGGGGGAGGGTGTGTCGGAGGTCGTGGGGGTTGGAGATCATGGGGGGAGGGGGGTCGGCGATCATGGGGGGAGTGGGGTCGGAGATCATGGGGGAGGGGGGTCGGAGATCGTGGGGGGAGGGGCGTCAGAGATCGTGGGGGGAGGGAGTCGGAGATCGTGGGGGGAGGGGATCGCAGATTGTGGGGGGAGGGGATCGCAGATTGTGGGGGGGAGGGGATCGGAGATTGTGGGGGGGAGGGGGTCAGACACCATGGGGGAAGGGGGAGGAGAGCATGGGTGGAGAGGGATGGGGTCGGAGATCGTGGGTGAAATGGGTTGCCGGCAGCTTAAAATCTTCCCAGGTGTGTGCAATTCAATAACCACAGACAGTGGACCACAATATCATCTGACAAGTTCAAAGACTTAGCATAACACTGGCAATACAAACAACTTGCCAGCCTGTATCTTGCACATCTTAAGCAATGGATCCTCTACGGACTAGTAAGCAGAAAAAGACTACACACAAGATTACTGGGGAATCAGTGCCAATAAAGAATTGGGCAAAATTATGATTTTAAAAAGGATAAACTTGAAAGAAATGAGGGAAGAACTAAAAGAAATCAACTTGAAGTATTGCTGAACGATATCTCAATTGAGGAAAAAAATGGAACACTTTCAAAACTACAATGTTGATTATGCGAAATAAACATTTACCACAGAAAAAGTAATGCTACATAAATGCACACAGGAGGAGAAATTGGACCTTGATGCGCCCATTTTTTGGGCATAACATTGGAGCAAAAATGACCAATTTTGCAGCTTAACGTCTCGTTCTCGAACGGCGCCTAGAAAACATCTGACGGCTTATTGGCTCAGGTATCCCAGCCAGTCGCCATAAACAGGCATTCGTAAAATTGAAGTCCATGGGAATCAGGGGGAAAACTCTCCAGTGGCTGGAGTCATACCTAGCACAAAGGAAGATGGTAGTGGTTGTTGGAGGCCAATCATCTCAGCCCCAGGACATTGCTGCAGGAGTTCCTCAGGGCAGTGTCCTAGGCCCAACCATCTTCAGCTGCTTCATCAATGACCTTCCCTCCATCATAAGGTCAGAAATGGGGATGTTCGCTGATGACTGCACAGTGTTCAGTTCCATTCGCAACCCCTCAGATAATGAAGCAGTCCGAGCCCGCATGCAGCAAGACCTGGACAACATCCAGGCTTGGGCTCATAAGTGGCAAGTAACATTCGCGCCAGATAAGTGCCAGGCAATGACCATCTCCAACAAGAGAGAGTCTAACCACCTCCCCTTGACATTCAACGGCATTACCATTGCCGAATCCCCCACCATCAACATCCTGGGGGTCACCATTTAGGGATGGGCAATAAATGCTGGCCTCGCCAGCGACGCCCACATCCCGTGAACGAATAAAAAAAAAATTAGGCATCATGCAAATGCGAATGAGGGGCTTAACGCCTGTTTAAGGACCCTGCTCCATTAATTCCACTGGGTGGCCATTCCTTTCACCCCACCCACCTCCCACTAGCTTTACGCACAAACATTAAAACTGGCCCCAACATGAATGTCACTAGAATGTTCTAACAAGCCCCATTGGCTGAAATTGGTGTGCGAGAAACACAATTCTGTCAGTCACTTCGTCCAATCCCGGATATTTGATTGAATCTGTGTTGTGTGGATTTAACTTCTTGTGCGCTAGATTTAATTTAACAGCAACGTCTTGATATAAATTAACCCAAAATTTCTCCTTTGGCCAAATAGTCAGAAATCTCAAAATGTGACACCCAAGTTTAGCATGAGACTAGTCACTACCTTCTGATTTATTCCTACCCCTTTCAACTTTTGTGATACTTCTGCTATGGGTCTTAGCTTTCTTAGTTTCTTCCAGTATCGAAATAAAGACTTGCATTTATATAGCGCCTTTCATGACCTCAGGACGTCCCAAAGCATTTTACAGCCAATTAAGTACTTTTGAAGTGTCCTTACTGTTGACTTGTAGAAATAAAAGAAGAGCAGTTAGAGACAATATTAAAACTCTAAAAGATAAAGCTGATATTGAAGTTAAAGATGAAATATTGAATGAATATTTTTCAGAAGCATTCAATAAAGAGGATATTACTAACATTGTAGTTTTTGTAGTCAACAAAGGTGTAGCAGATGTACTGGATAAGTTCGGGGAACTTAAAACTGACAAATCACCTGGGTCAGATGATTTATATCCTTGGACGCTAATTAGTGCAACATTGGCTACTGTCGTGAATTACTAAGCACTGCTGAGATTCCACACAACAAACAAGTTAACATTTCAGGTGTGGTACCTTTGTCAGAACTGGAAGATATTACAGATGACCACTGACAAAGGGAACTGGGAAGAAAACAGATATAGTCCACGTGAGAAAAGAAATAGAATGACTTGTAAAGTGCTTAAGTGGAAAACAGGAGATGGTTAAATGGCAGAAGTGATTTTAGCATGAGACAATGGGAGGTGTAATGAGAGAGATCAAAGAAATCTGAGACATACACCAGGCAGTTTTTTATTTCTTTGATTTCTCTCATTATGGCTCCATTTATCTTGAGCACAAAGGGAAGATGAACTATGAGGAGTTTAAGCTTTATAGTCTAGAAAGGTTGCAGTTAAAGGGAACCACATCAAATTGTATAAAATATTAAATGATATAGTAAACACTGATTATTACTTCAAAGTACACCAAAAAATTATGACCAGAGGACTTTAAGTGATATGAGTGAAACGTAAATTTGGAATAGGTATCGGACAAAATGTTTTACTCCAACGGTAAGAAATACTGGAAATAAACCACCAAGCAAAGCAATAGAGACATTGGGAGTAATTTTACCCCCCGCCCCACCACAGCGGGTGGGGAGGAGGCGGGTGGGGGGTTAAATATTAAAAAACAGGAAACCTGGCCTCAACCTGGCCACTTCCGGTTTTAATGGAGGAGGGTCGTGGAAGGGGTTGAGGGGGGGGCAATCTATCTGCTCTCAGGAGGCGGATCGGTCAGTAAAATATTTTAAGGAGGTGGCGTGCCTCCATTTTAACTAATGATTTACTTTTAACTTCTGCAAGCTGGGTTTCTCAGGCCTCTGGAATCCCGGCAGATGAAAGGAGGCGAGAAGGGCCGGATCCATGGGGTAAGTGCCTTTATTGCACTGCTTGTGGGCCAGGAGGAGCAGGAGTGCTTCATCCAGACCCAACAAGCTCACCTTTTAAACACCCCTGATCGGCTAACCCCCCTCAGGGATCGACCAAACCCCACCCCCCTGATGTACGATCCCACCAATGTTTGATTCCCCCCCGACGTCTGACTCTCCCCATCCCCCCACCCTCCCCAATTTCTCCCCCTCCACCCCCCCCCCCCCCCAATCACAATGTTGGACTTACCTCCAATCTGCTCCCTAGAAGCTTTCCAGCCCAACATCCAACCAACCTGTCAGGCAGGACCTGTGGGAAACCCTTACTTCTGGGTTTCCCATCCACAAACCCTCCCCCTCCCCCACCCCACTCTCTTCCCGCCTTCGAGTTATTATCAGGGCCAAAAACACTGGAATTATTCAAAATGCAATTAGATACCACGCTGGGAGAGATAGGCTGCAATGAAACCACACTACTGATCTAAGACTGGTAACTGCAGAGCGCTGCTTCCCCGGCAGCTACTTTTTAATGTTTCAGGAATGCAGACAGGAGCATTCGCTTTCTCATAATATTAAAAAAAAACTCAATACTAAGTTCTGAAAGTCTACAGGAGATCCAAAGGACTTCCTAAGCACATTTTAAGCTTGGCTTGATACCAGACCACAGCTATGATCCACCTTGTGTGACCAACCCAAGCTGTGTGAGACTAGAGGCTTTAGTGTGCTTAGGAGTCAAATCATGTTGATACACAATCAAAAGCACTTAGTGAAGGCAGCTGCATAACTGTAGCCTCCAAGCACTAGGAGATAAGCTTCAATAGCCTTTATTCATCCCTGACTGATTATGTTCTTATGTACTTTTGTGCAAACTACCAAATCACGGCAAGTACAATGCCTTGGAGAGTAATTTCTGCTCAAAGCAGTCGTAATATTTGCCTTATAAATTGTAACAAATTTAATGGAACATTCAAAGTAAAATCTACCCCATCGATTATTTTGACCAGATCATTGAAGACTGATTTATATCTTCAATATATCACTAGTAACATTACAAACTGTCCTCCCCAACAACAAGGACAAAAGTATTAACGTGCAATTCCATCTGCATGTAAAATACCGACACACATTTTCGCATACAAGTTGCATGTCTTCCTGTTTTAATGGTTTTCTAATTGATCAGTTTGAATCACGTACACAGAAATGTCATTGCACCTACCAGGAATTCAGACCACAAAGGGCAGTGTGATTCTGTGACATCTTGGTGCCCCAACTCAGTGGGCCACAAAGAGGTGCACCACAGGCCACCCATGGGTATGTTTCTGATCACAGCCAAGCTGTCAATGGGAGAAGGCAGAGACCAAGCACTTCCACATGGGGTAGAGAGGAAAAATAAAGAGAATCACACCTGTGTGAATTTTGGTCACTTCACATCAATAGACTGAAGAGGCCTGGGAGTAGCTTGCGCACTTGCTTGTCAGCAGAATGGGGGGAACTAAAAGTTTGGAACAAAAATAGAATGAAAACTGGCAAAAAAAGAATCAGATAGCAAACTGATTTAGTTCTTGAAAAGAAAATGATTTAGTTCTTAAAACAATACCTTCCCGTTCTGGAAGCCAAAAGCTGAGTATGGCCTAGGGGTTGGATAATGATAACTGGTTTCAACTGCTGGTTCTCAAGAACAAAGATGATTCTTAGCAGCCTCAGGCTACACCTGAATGAATGCAGTAAGCAGTAATTGTGCGAATGTGACTTATAGAACTGTATAACTTTGTGGCAAGTAGAAATCACCCTCATTACAGAGAAGGTGATCTGGTGACACGATTGATCTGTTCTTTTACTCTCAGAAGAGAGCTGAGCAGTAACAAAAAATGGAAATATGATTAGTTCTTAGAACCTCAACATACAATCACCAAACAATGACTGTACATGTAAAATTGATGCACCCAGTATTGACAGGCAAATAGATGTTGAGTCCTAAATAAAGTTTGATGTTGCAATATCTTGAAAACTCACAAGAGACAGAATATGATGAATACAGTTCAATTATACTGTTTGCCCAGGAAATCTCCCTACACACAATGATTATCCTGATGCTCTGTCCCTCCTTGTCCAGTTTTTACCCACCTTCATCTGTGATTCCTCTGATGCCCTCAGCTACTTTAGCAATTTCACATTCTCCAGCCCCAGTCATTTTCTTTTCACTTTGCCATATAGGCCTAGAGTTTGGATGCGCCCTGGACACAGAGTCACTCCTCCCAGCTCCACATTTAGGTAAGTATGGAGGCCTTCCTGTTCGCTAGCACATGGCGAGTGGTGCGTTTGAAAATCAGGAACGGGTGCTGCAGGAGGCGCAGGACCCTAATTTAAATAAATTATTTCCTTTGAATGCTCCCGGCCTGTGCTCCTGATGCCAGCGCAACCACCTTATTCAATATGGCGGGTGGCGCACTTCCGATTGGAAATGTGCGCACACTTCTTGGCTGCCATAATGGAGGCTATTTAGCACCTGAAAAGCGGGCGCTGCGCAGCCGATTTTCTAGGCCAGTATCTCAACTTCTGATCTTCCCCAGATCTCTTTAAGCAACATTTTCACATTATACACAATTTTATTTCATTAGCAACTTCATTAACCCTGCTTTTGAACGCTCATCTTGGTCAGTTACCAGATTGTGAAGTTTATCAAGCTAGCCTAGGACTGATTCCTCACAATTACCACCAGCCACTTCGCCCAGCTCGATAATGACCATTTCTAATGACCCTGTTTTCTACTGCCACAGCAGATTCACTCCACCTTCCTGTATTTCCTATCAAATTCAAGCATCTTCCTGTGTTGTTTAAATCTTTAACTGGGGGGAGGTGGCTTTTCTTTACCTCACATCAATAGTTTTGGCCAAAGCCTAAATAACACTTTCCTCGTTCCTCCATTATAGCTTCACTCTTCTGAAACTTTGCATTATGATTCTAGTGGTCTGTTTGGCACAAATCTTCATCAACATGTCATTTCCAATTAATATTAAGATTGCTTGTGCCTAATACATTGAGACAAGCTGTTTTGGAAAGAGCCTAAATTAGGTAATTCAATTAATTTTTTCATCCAATTTCACTTCCATCTGTAGGTAATTATGGATGTTATCCTAATACTTGCCTTTATCCAAGTGGGATATTCCTTGACTTCAAGTTCATAAATTGTCAAAAGTATATTAACAGAACATCCTGGTCCATAGTGGTCAGTTTTATTTTGCTCTATCGCCATTAATGCCCCTCCTTCTGGTGCATTTTGTTGGCATAATTTCTTCTGTTCTAAGCATTAACTCAGAATGGACATAAAACATTGCATGTAATAGGACACTACCATTGATGTCAATCAGGACTAAAATAAGAGGTCAGCATCAATAACTGTCTGCACATTTCAGAACACAGCATGAAATTTGTTATATTCAGATTACATAGCTGCATATCACTGCTTTGTTTTTTCCCAATTAGGAATATAAAGTAAATAAAAGAGGGGTAACGAGAGCTTACACACGTAGGCCTAGAAATTGGATCACGCTGTGCCTGTTTTATAGGCGTAAAACAGACGCCTAAGGGTCCAATATGGCGAGCTGCATGCACGCACTCATTCCATGCCAGAAGGGTGCTGCCGGCCATATTGGATTATGCTCCTGCAGTGGCATCCAGGGCGCGTGCGGGAAGTATTAAAAACACTCATTAAAATATTTAGATAAGAGTCCTACGCTTATGGTAGGATCATTTGTAAAGTTAGTCTGCCCCAGTGCCTGACTCGCCATGTGATAAACTCTCTTAGTAACTCATGGTGCAACAAGGACCTTTCAGCAGCGCTATTTAAAGGGCTCATCCACTAATTAAAGGTTAGTTGTTGGTTTGTCCTTTTAGGCTGCTGGTTAACTTCTGGGTGTTTTTGGCCTGTTTTCTGCCTTGAACACTGATTTCTGGCTTTTGCTAACAAATTTTTGCTGGTGCTGGACTGCTTTTGTTTGCTTGAAAACAATTTCATTGCAGTCATGGCTGGTCTGGTAGGTCTGTCTGTGGGTCTGGAGGACAAGGGGGAGCAGCCAAGAAGGCAGGAGAGAGCAGGAGCAGCTGGGAAAAGAGGGAGGAGGAGGGCACTGCGCAGGAGGCCACACCCACAGCGGGCCTTCAAGGAGCACTTCCCCATCTTAACTTTACTAAGGAACAATGTGTCAGATGCCTTCGCTTCACCAAGGAGGCCGTCACCGAGCTATGTCACCGGCTGCAGCCACAACTTGAACCTCAAACCAGGGTATGGACAGCATCGCCTGTGGCTCTCAAGGTGACCGTGGCCCTTAACTTATGTGTTACATTCTTATGTTGAAGTCAATAGAAAGCAAAATGGGGTGAGATGTGTAACGGGCGGCCAAACAGATATTGCCCGGTTCACACTATTGCCAAAAGTTAAAATAACCCCATTGTGTGAATCAAGTGTCAAGGCCTGAACTAACTCCACAAAGGATTCCAGGGAGTCTCACCCCACTTCACTCTGATATCAGCTTGAGTGTTGACTCTGGATTCAGCTGCATTTACATTATAATTGCAGCACAATATGAAACAAAGCCTCTCACTTACAGTACAGTGTAATTCATAGTGCAGTATGAATGCACCCTTAAACCTTCTCTATAGTGGCAAACAGCAAGTAAATGAATACATCATTTAACTCCCATTTGCTGTTATTGCTGAAAATAGCATTTATGTGACTTTTGGGAATGCGTTGGTTTCTGAAATCGAGAGGGACCAGAAGCAGATCACAACTTCCCTCACCGTGCACCTTGGCATCATTGATTCTAAAAGCTACATGTCCAGGTTCTGTTTTGGGTACTCTCTGCTCAATAGTTTGTGCAAAGCTACCTATATGTCTGTCCCTGTGTATTTGGGGATACTCTTAGACACTACATATGCCTGGGTTCATGAAAATGTGAGATATATGTATACCCAGATATGTATACCTAACAGATAGCAAAGTTTATTTTTTAAAAAGCAAACAAAACAGAACTTAAATAAAAAAGAAAACAAATGAGACGTTCTATCAGATCCGCCAGGGATAGGGATCAGCAACCTGTGTGATGCAATGGGCTAAACCACAAGTGCAGGAGGTCTCCAAGAGGCAAGGAAAGGAAGATATATAACTGGAAAAAAAGACAGCTCAGTGCAGCCCAGCTGAACTGTACCAGAGTCCCTCACTCACACAGATAGGATTACCAGGGACATTGAAATTATTTAAATCACCAGGGAGTGCAGATTGGTTATTTTTTTTTAGCTAGCTAGGTTGTTTAGATTGCAATTGGTAATAAAGCTATTACTGGAGAATATGGGTTCTGTTTCCATTTGTGCTTTAGTCATTCAGGATTTAATGTGACATTCTCCATACAACCTTCTGCCCAGAGACAGCCTGCATTACAATTACATTGTGATTCCCTCCAGCATGACCTGATCCAATTGCATTGTTACTATTGCCCTTTTAGGGTCTGTGCATGGCTAGACAGGTTAAATGATTAATATCTATTGTCATGATTTTCACTAGGACAGAGTATCAGATGTGGCTTCAGTTTTAAAGTCTATCCTGAACGTGCCATTAGGAAAGGGCTATCACTTGCGGCTATTATTTGCATTTTTATTAGTATATATTCCTAAGGGATACATACCCGATTTGCAAAACTAGAGCAGGCAATTAAGATGGCAGGAATACAAAATGAGCTATGTTCTTAATAGTGAAGAGAACAGTAATTATATTGCTATAATCTCACAGTGCAACCTATTCACTGAATTTACCAGAGAAAGATGAAAGCTTTAAATTTGATAGGAGTATTTTGTCAACAGAGTTTCAGGTCCAAATAGTTTAACTCTCAAATACATTGTGATTGAAAAATATAAGTGAATATAATAAACATATTTTCCCAGCAAAAAGCCAACCAGGCCAAATTTTGGTAGATTCCCCATTTTCTCTGATGCTGCTTGTGCTTTCATTCTAAGTATAAGCAGATCTCCCGTGGCGTTGCTCATAGTGAGATGGCTGATTGGCTGTTTTATAGCACATAGAATCATAGATAGGTTACAGCATGGAAGGAGGCCATTCGGCCCATCGAGTCCGTGCCAGCTCAATGCAAGAGCAATCCAGCTAGTCCCACTCCCCCGCCCTATCCCCGTAGCCCTGCAATTTTTTTCCTTTCAAGTACTTATCCAGTTCCTTTTTGAAAGCCATGATTGAATCTGCCTCCACCACCCCCTCGGGCAGTGCATTCCAGATCCTAACCACTCGCTGTGTAAAAAAGTTTTTCCTCATATCACCTTTGGTTCTTTTGCCAATCACCTTAAATCTACGTTCTCTGGTTCTTAATCTTTCCTCCAATGGGAACAGTTTCTCTATCTATTCTGTCCAGACCCTTCATGATTTTGAATACCTCTATCAAATCTCCTCTCAACCTTTTCTGCTCCAAGGAGAACAGCCCCATCTTCTCCCAAAGGTAGGGGAGTCTATAACGAGGGGACATAGATTTAAGGTGAGAGGGGAGAGATACAAAAGGGTCCAGAGGGACAATTTTTTCACTCAAAGGGTGGTGAGTGTCTGGAACGAGCTGCCAGAGGCAGTAGTAGAGGCGGGTACAATTTTGTCTTTTAAAAAGCATTTGGACAGTTACATGGGTAAGATGGGTATAGAGGGATATAGGCCAAGTGCAGGCAATTGGGACTAGCTTAGTGGTATAAACTGGGCGACATGGACATGTTGGGCCGAAGGGCCTGTTTCCATGTTGTAACTTCTATGATTCTATGATTCTATGACTCTCCAGTCTATCCACGTAACTAAAGTCCCTCATCCCTGGAATCATTCTAGTAAATCTCTTCTGCAGTCTCTCTAAGGCCTTTACATCTTTCCTAACATACACTGTATTATCAGGGACTGAATGTTAAATTCCATTTTTCTCAACCAGGTCATATTTACTGCTGTTCTGGGGTTCAGTTCTGCCATTCTGACAATTTTTGTGTGAAAACCTTAATGAGTGGCCGTGATTAATATATGTTCCTTTATCAGTGCATTTAAATTTTATTTTACTTTTTCCAAAGGAAGGTAGCAGACCCTATGCAGCAGAAAGCTAGGTATGGTAAGTTTAGTAGTAGTGGAGGGTATGGGAAGGTTTCAACGATTGGGGTATCAGGTCCTGAAACACTGAGGCAGTGGGTCCCAGTTGTCTGAGCCCACTGGGAAGGGAGCAGAGGTTGGATGGAGTCCGGCAGCATTGGAGAACCATCTACACCATCCCAAGAATGGACCCCCCCCCGCTCCCAGGATCTACCTTTATCTGGGCCTGGAGGCGAACTTCCCAATATTGTGACAGCCCGAAGCCAGTGGGCTGCCCCGAAGCACTCGTTTTCAGCCTGTAACCCACCAGCAGTGGCCCGACCCTCAAAATGGACCGGGTTCCTGCCAGCACTATTGGGCAGTAAGTCAGTACCCAATTAAAAGCCATGAGGGGGAAAATCTACCCCCTCTTTCTCTTTATCTCTCTCTCTCTTCCTCTCTCCTTCACAGCTGTCACTACTTAGAATGTTTAAGATTTTCTATCAACAAAGCACATTTGAAGGTAATCTTGGGTTTTGTAATTAAATTAAGTTTGTTTTCGTATTTTGGAAAAAAGAACTCAAATTGGAATGAGAAAAGGCATTGGATCTCTGTGACTGTCTCGTCAACTGTCCTTGACTTATGCTATCTCTCTAAGGTAACAATTAACAGTTGATAAAATACAAAACTTTACTGTAAAATTCATTCTGCAAATTGTTTTCAAGTAATTTGGAAAAACTAAGTTTTTTATATAGAAATATTAACAACACTACTCAAACACACACAAGACAACTTTAGCCATATTATTGTAAAGCATGTAATTCTTTTGTTATTTTATTATGCTAAAACCGCTGTTCTTAACCCAGGCCTAGGGCTAAAAAATTGAGGGAAAATAGGCTCTGAAAATATTGCAGCATAAGTGTTAGGATGCACCTGCCCACAGCGGATCCCACTCAAGCCCTACGTCATTTGTGAAGGAAAAAAACATTTCAGCCTCTCATCTTCAGGGGTCCAGGCTCTGATCCTGGGCTAATCAGGTATGGCAATGGTTTTCACACCGAAGATTTCTTGTAGTGCTGTTTTGTACATCATGCATCACAGCAGCATCCATTGGCTGGATAACAGATATTGGGCTCGATTTTACAATGGTGGCGGATTGGCAGCGGGGGGGTGGATAAGATGCAAACCCGCATGAACAAAACTTACCATTTCCGACGCGATTGCATGTTGATTGATGATGATTAATGTCCTCTCTGGGTTTCGCGCCCGGCAGCCAGCCGGATTGACAGGCTGGCTGCCGTCAGGAGCTGCAACTTGAGGCGGGGCGGGGAGGGTGAGAAAGAGAGAGAGCGAGACGTCAGCCAGCGCTGGAACGGAAGACGGGGGCGGAGGGGGGGGGAATGGAATATCCGGCACTGGACTGGAAGACCGGGGGGGGGGGGGGTGGGGAGATTGGGGGGGGGAGAGGGGAAGATCGGGGGGGAGAGGGGAAGATCGAGGGGGTGAAGAGGGGGTCATCGGGGTAAGATCGGGGGGTGCTGAGGGGGACATCGGGGGGTGAAGAGGGGGACATCGGAGCGGGAGACATCGGACATTGGAGCAGGGCACAAAGGTAGGTTCATTTAGTGTTTTCACTTCTTTCCATGGATTTTTTATTTAATTTATTTAGTTTCTTTTTCCCTGATCCGGCCCTGCATGCCTGGTTTCACCAGGTGTGATTCAGAGGCGGTGGGCAAGCCGCCCAGGAAGTTAAAAATCGTTCTAATGACTTACTCTGTCACAGGTAAAGTGCCTTAAGTACCTCAGTGAGGTACATTTGGCTCTTTCACTGTCATCCCACCGGCTTTAATTGCCGGTGGGACTTCAGGTTTCGGGTTGCTCGTGCGCACGCAGGTGGGTCCCTGGGAAACTCGGAAGTCGGCGGGTTGGAGCCGGCTTCCAAACCCGAATGGGATTTCCGCGATTTTTGGAGCCCCCCCGCCCCCAACACACCCGCAATTGCCTCCTAAAATCACCCCCATTGCCTTTTTTGGTCAAAATATTATTTAGATGCAAACTGAGCCCTACAGTTGAAAATTAGCAGGACAATATTTCTGCTTTGCAATGGCATGCTTTAGTCAAAGTTATGCAGCCACTCTTCAAAAAGAGTCCTACACATCATTTTGTTTCTGTAGGTTACAGGCAGAGCAACAACACCACAAAAATATCAGGGGGGTAGGTTGGAATTCACAATCTCCAGCATATTTATTTATCCCCCCAGCCATGCTAATACAAACCATGATGATGATCATTTGCTTCTTGACTTTTTCCCCACCTGACCAATTTTCATTGGTGAAAGCTAACATTCTGCTTGGGTGCAGCTTGTAAGAAAGGTCAGTTTCATCAGCAACAAAGATGCCTTCAGACTTGTAATCAGGTAAAATTTCAGGAATTTTCTCATGCACCCAGGGGTTAACGTTTTCTGTGGGAAGGTTGCTTACCTCCACACATGTGGACCTGGAATTCATTGCTTGCTGTTTTTTGAAGCAATTGATGCAGAAGCAAATTCATTTGTTTTTAATCAGCAAGGCACAGTTGGATATACTCAGAAGGTTAGCAAAGCTGATTCAACATTAAGGCAAGCTGAGGTGTGCATCCTCTTCCTTTGGCTGGAAAAATGCTGCTGCTAATCAGCTGTGATTCTCTCCTTGGTTTTTTTTTCCAGGTAGGTGCAGTGGCTGGTGGGAAGGATGTCAAATTTCTGTGCCACAACTTTGTTCGTTTCTCCTAGACGCTCCTTCACATATTTGATGGTCTTTCTTCAATGACAAGAGTCTTTACTTCTGGTGAGCCATTGTCTCAAGCTGCACCAAAGACTGCTCTCAAACTTCTCTCTGGCTTCCCTCACTGTACTCAGGTGGGGGAGGGCTTCCAAGCCCAGACAACTGCTGTCAATCACGGGTTTGAACTCAAATAAAGCAGCCGGGGGACTTCAACTACCCTAAAATAGACTGGGATATTAATAATAAAAGGGGCAAAGAGGGGGAAGAATTCTTGAAGTGTGTTCAGGAGAACTTTCTTGACCAGTACGTTTCCGGCCCAATGAGGAAGAAGGCATTGCTAGACTTGGTTCCGAGGAATGAGGCGGGCCAAGTGGAGCAGGTGTCAGTGGGGGAACATTTAGGGAATAGCGATCATAGTATCATAAGGTTTAAAATAGCTATGGCAAAGGACATGGGCCACTCTAAAGTAAAAATACTCAATTGTAGGAGGGCCAATTTCAGTGGGATGAGAACAGATATGGCCCGGATAAATTGGAATCAAAGATTGGCAGGCACAACTGTAATTGAGCAATGCCCTTTAAGGTGGAGATGGTCTGGGTACAGTCTAGGTACATTCCCACGCAGGAGAAAGGTAGGGCAACTAAAGCCAGAGCACCCTGGATGACAAAAGAGATAGAGAGTAAGATGAAGCAGAAAAAAAGGGTGTATGACGGATGTCAGGTTGATAACACAAGTGAGAACCAGGCTGAATATAGAAAGTTCAGAGCGGAAGTGAAAAAGGAAATAAGAGGGGCAAAGATAGAGTATGAGAATAGACTGGCGGCCATCATAAAAAGGAATCCAAAAGTCTTCTATAGGCATGTAAACAGTAAATGGGTAGCAAGGGGAGGGGTGGGGCAGATTAGGGACCAAAAAGGAGACCTACTCATGGAGGCAGAGGGCATGGCCAAGGTACTAAATGAGTACTTTGCATCTATCTTTACCAAGCAAGAAGATGCTGCCAGAGTCTCAGTAAAGGAAGATGTAGTTGAGATACTGGATGGGCTAAAATTTGATAAAGAGGAAGTACTAAAAAGACTAGATAAGTTACCCAGTCTGGATGGGATACATCCTAGGTAGCTGAGGGGAGTAAGGGTGGAAATTGCGGAGGTACTGGCCATTATCTTCCAAACATCCTTAGATACGGGGTTGGTGCCAGAGGACTGGAGAATTGCAAATGTTACACCTTTGTTCAAAAAAGGTTGTAAGGATAAACTACAGGCCAGTCAGTTTAACCTCAGTGGTGGGGAAACTTATAGAAACGATAATCCAGGACAGAATTAGCAGTCGCTTGGACAAGTGTGGATTGATTAGGGAAAGCCAGCACGGATTTGTTAAAGGCAAATTGTGTTTAACTACTTGATAGAGTTTTTTGATGAGGTAACAGAGAGGGTAGGTGAGGGCAATGTGGTTGATGTGATGTATATGGACTTTCAAAAGGCATTTGATAAAGTGCCGCATAATAGGCTTGTCATCAAGATTGAAGCCCATGGTATAAAGGGGGCAGTGGCAGCACGGATACAAAATTGGCTAAGTAACAGGAAGCAGAGAGTAGTGGTGAACGGTTGTTTTTCGGACTGGAGGGAGGTGTACAGTGGTGTTCCCCAGGGGTTGGAACTAGAACCACTGCTTTTCTTGATATATATTAATGACTTGGACTTGGGTGTACAGGGCACAATTTCCAAATTTGCAGATGAGAAAACTTGGAAGTATTGTGAACAGTGAGGAGGATAGTGATAGACTTCAAAAGGATATAAACAGGCTGTTGAAATGGGCGGACACATGGCAGATGAAATTTAACACAGAAAAATGCAAAGTGATGCATTTCGGTCGGAAGAACGAAAGAGGCAATATAAACTAAAGGGCACAATTCTAAAAGGGGTACAGGAACAGAGAGATCTGGGGGTATATGTGCACAAATCGTTGAAGATGGCAGGGCAGGCTGAGAAAGTAGTTAAGAAATCATACAGAATCCTGGGCTTTATGAATAGGGGCGTAGAGTACAAAAGCAGGGAAGTCATGATGAACCTTTATAAAATACTGCACTTTAGGAAAGATGTGAAGGCCTTAGAGAGGGTGCAGAAAAGATTTATAGGAATGATTCCAGGGATGAGGGACTTTGGTTACATGGATAGACTGGAGAAGCTGGAGTTGTTCTCCTTGGAACAGAGACGATTGAGAGGAGATTTGATAGAGGTGTTCAAAATCATGAAGGGTCTAGACAGAATAGATAGAGAGAAACTGTTTTCATCAGCGGAAGGGTGAAGAACCAGAGGACATAGATTTAAAGTGATTGGCAAAAGAACCAAAGGTGATATGAGGAAAAACTTTTTTACACAGCGAGTGGTTAGGATCTGGAATGCACTGCCTGAGGGAATGGTTGAGGCAGATTCAATTGTGGCTTTCAAAAGGGAACTGGATAAGTACTTGAAAGGAAAAAATTTGCAGGGCTATGGGGACAGAGTGGGGGAGTGGGACTAGCTGGATAACTCTTGCATAGAGCCGGCATGGACTCAATGGGCCGAATGGTCTCCTTCCGCGCTGTAACCTATCTATGATTTCATGATTCTATGATTTTAATTCACCGGTCAGGACCCATTTTGGGTGGAATTGAATCTGAATTGGAACAAACCAATAATTCAAATTAAGAGGTTTGAATTAAGCAACAGATTTTCAATACATCTTGAATGAGAGGTAGCTTGTGTGTAATTCCAATTAATGTTTTGTCCAAAATAAGGTTTCTAATATCATAAACCCATAAATTGCATATTTAACTATATGATCAAACTTTCCTACAGAAGTTGCCTTTTGGGAGTTTAAGAGCCTCAGTCCCTCTAAAAATTCTAAAAGTCTTAATGAATTCTGCACCCCGCACCAGAAAAGCATTCAATGCCTGCAATCCCTTTTGCCTAGCTGCGTAAACTGAACTTTACTTACCAGCTTGGGTCTAGTACTACAGGGTTAGACTTCTGCGAGTAAGTGGTGACTGATTTCTTTGAGTTTCTGAGGTTGTTTTGCCGGCTTTGGCTTTGGCTTTAATACCGAAGACAGCGCAGCACCACTCCAGCATTAGACTGCCTACTGAAGTCGGCTCGTAGGAGGAGGCCGTGCCTTCAGCTGCCTAGGCCCTAAGCTACTCAATTCCCTCCCCAAATCTCTTCGCCTCTTCACCTCTCTCTCCTACTTTAAGCCGCTGCTTAAAACCTACCCCTTTGACCAAGCGTTAGGTCACCTGTCCTAATATCTCCTTCTTTGGCTCGGTGTCAATTTTTGTCTGATTACACTCCTGTGAAGAGCCTTGGAACGTTTGACTACACTAAAGGCACTATATAAGTATGAGTTGTTTATTTATACCGGCAAGGGTATAGATTCAGCTCATACCAAAGTATATAACAGCATCATCACCATGTCTTCCAGCTGAGATACCAAGAGCTCACAATACTACCCAAGATCAGGACAAGGTTTAACTACTTTGCAACACCTTGTACCTTGTATAAAGTTGTCTTTTTTTTATATAAAGTCCTGATTGTAAGCAGCCTACTTCAATGACATCATCACAGATGGTGCCAACTCTGACTCTCAGAAGTGTGCCCATGAGGCTGATGTCATTTGGATCCTGTTGCTATTGGAAACAAGCTGGCTTCTTCCAGGCATGATTAATCAGAGAAAACACAGGCTTCAAAAAAACTGAGTATGTCAATACTTAAGATTACAATCTGGCTATCAGGAAAGCCTTTAGATTCACTTTTTGTTTGCTTTGTGGATTCAGGTAAATACCTTGTCTCAATTTAACAAACTAGTCCCCATTCACTCCTATTAAATGGATTGTGTGTCACTGGGCACAGGAACAATTTTGTTCTTAAAGAGGTAGTTACATCTGATCTGATCTGATTTAGGTTGGGCAAAATTCTCATTGTTTTAAGAATGCTTTCAATTTGAACCAGCTTGAATTGCTACTTTGTATTGACTAATCATCCCTAATGTGCACAATAAATTGGAGATATAGAGGTATATATAGGTATAGATATAGATATATAGATACAGACTCAGCTATCAGTTATCTTATTATAGGGAAATACAATCCCAACTGCATTGAGAAACTTTTCACTTTTAAGGTATACCAAATACATTCATGAAATGATGGTATTCTGGCTTGATGTGTATGGTTTCCAGTGCAGTCAATAACTATTATCATGACAAGATGTGTTAGAAAAAAATTATAATGTATTTCAGAAATATCTGAAACTGCTTCACGCAACACTGAATTACTTGGAAGTGCATTAATTTGTTATGCAGGCAGATACGGCAGCCATTTTGCAGACTGAAATGTATAACATCTGGCTAGAATTTACTTTTAGTTCCAAGTGATACGTTAAAACAGTGTAATGATATTTTTATTAAACTGTCAAAACACCATATATGCATTAATTAAATCCTTACCTGTTACTAATATGGCCTAGTTCCAATCCTCAGCTAATTTTACTTCATTTCTGGCTTACAGTATATCTCATTAAGAGGTGATGAAATGTAATATGAAGAACCAAATAAATCAGCGCACTAATTGGTCGAGAAACATGAGAGGGACTATGTGGCTACACAATTTTCTGAGGGAACAAGACAGCTAATGAAAAGCAGACTTGTCATGTTGTTCCTTGTGCTTTGTTCATGCAATCTCTTATCTCACCTGACAACTTTTACACCATTTCGAAAAACTTGCATGTCGACTATGCAGGTACCATCAGCTTGAGCAACCAGGTTAATCTCAGCAAATTCTGCCTGAAAAACAATTCAAAGAGCTGTTCAGAGCACAGTGAAAGCGAACCTGGGGTTTGCAGAAGCAATCAAATACACTGCAATGTATTCCAAATGATACTTTCTGCGAGTCTCTGATTATCAAAGAGATCTTTTTCTGAACATCAACATTTCAGACATAAAAATGAAGCAGAACCTCTGTTCAGTTGAAGTATATAATTAAATGTTATGGTTCTCTAATGGACTCCATTTTAATATCTGTTGATAATAGCTTGACATTGATCTGTTAAAGCTACATTTGAATCATTTATGTTTTGTTGACAACATTTACATTTATAAGATTACTTTCAAAAACATCACAATTTAAATGAATTTATTTTGAGATCTTAAAATGAAATTCTTACTTGAGTGAATGTTTTGTTTTCTAAACTGCAATACAGTACAAATCTAGAAGTTACATATAAAATGGCAGTAATACAGTTGTCTCGCTGAAAGCCAGCACTATAAAAATGTTCAATCCCATTCGGTTCAACCGTACAGATTAGAGTATTGGCTCTGGATTCTAGCTTTGGTTTTCAAAATAAACTTGACATTAGAAAGTGTGGCTGCAGATGACCTTTGACCAGTTGTTGGAACACCACTTGCATTTTCAGTTAATAACATTCCTTGCTGTGTTTAATGGTCTGTGGGGAGCACGACATTAAATGGCACAAATGCACAATATCATCAAAACAAATAAAGCATTCTTCTGACTATTCTGTCTGGAAGGTAGGCTCCCATTCATTTTAATGAGGCCACAAGAGATTGGAGGCCAGCTGTTAAAAAAGAACTAGCAGGTTCTAAACAAGTCATTGTTTTACAAGCCTCTATTCCCTTGACAGCTCTTAGAAAATCGGCTGAGTTCTGCAAATGTTAGGAATGAGGGGAGCTAGTGACAGAGAACTACTGATCATCATCATAGTCCAGTTCTGCTATAAAACCAAACTGACTCAGCACTCCTCAACAGATTCTCAAAACATTGCACAAATTTAAAGACGATGTAACATTGGTGTCTGGCAAGTCTGTAAATCAACAATGAATCGTTTTATGTTTTTAGACATTTTTATTACATTTGTATTACATTCAGCATTTATCAATAACCCTGGAGCCCATTCGGTGCTCCCTCTTATCTCTCCCTTTCTCTGTGCTACATATCAGATGAGACGGTGGGTGTGTGACCTACTTCCAGGGCTGTGTCTCAAAACGATTGCCCTATTGAGGTTTAAATTACAGGCCAGTCAGTCTTACCTCAGTAGTGGCAAATTATTGGAGACAATTCTGAGGGACATTATTCATCGTCATTTAGAAAGGCACGGATTAATCAAGGACAGTCAGCATGGATTTGTTAAGGGAAGGTCGTGTCTGACTAACTTGATTGAATTTTTTGAGGAGCTAACAAGGAAGATCGATGAGGATAATGTGTTTGAAGTAATCTACATGGATTTTAGCAAGGTTTTTGACAAGGTCCCACATGGCAGACTGGTCAGAAAAGTAAAAGCCCATGGGATCCAAGGAAAAGTGGCAAGTTGGATCCAAAATTGGCTCAGTGGCAGGAAGCAAAGGGTAATGGTCGACAGGTATTTTTGTGACTGACAGGCTGTTTCCAGTGGGGTTCCACAAAGTTCAGTACGAGGTCCCTAGCTTTTTGCGGTACAAATAAATGATTTAGACCTAAATGTAAGGGGCATGATTAAGAAGTTTGCAGATGATACAAAAATTGGCTACGTGGTTGAGAGTGAGGAGGAAAGTTGTAGACTGCAGGAAGATTTCAATGGACTGGTCAGGTGAGCAGAAAAGTGGCAAATGGAATTCAATCCGGAGAAGTATGAGGTAATGCATTTGGGGAGGGCAAACAAGGCAAGGGAATACACAATAAATGGGAGGATACTGAGCAGAGTAGAGGAAGTGAGGGACCTTGGAGTTCATGTCCACTGATCCCTGAAGGTAGCAGGACAGGTAGATAAGGTGGTTAAAAAGGCATACGGGATACTTTCCTTTATTAGCCGAGGCATAGATTATACGAGCAAGGAGGTTATGCTAGAAGTGTATAAAACACTAGTTATGCCACAGCTTGAGTATTGCATACTGTTCTGATCACCACATTACAGGAAAGATATGATTGCACTAGAGAGGGTACAGAAGAGATTTACGAGGATGTTGCCAGGAATGGAGAATTTTAGCTATGAGGAAAGATTGGATAGGCTGGGGTTGTTTTCATTGGAACAGAGGAGGCTAAGGGGTGATTTAATTGCAGTGTATAAAATTATGAGAGGCTTGGAGAGAGTGGATAGGAAGGATCTATTTCCCTTAGCAGAGGGGTCAGCAATCAGGGGGCATAGATTTAAAGTAATTGACAGAAGGATTAGAGGGGAGCTGAGGAGAATTTTTTTCACCCAGAGGGTGGTGGGGGTCTGAAAGGGTGGTAAAGGCAGAAACCCTCAACTCATTTAAAAAGTACTTGAATGTGCACTTGAAGTGCTGCAACCTACAGGGCTACGGACCGAGTGCTGGAAATTGGGATTAAGATGGATAGATCTTTTTTGGCCGGCACGGACATGATGATCCAAATGGCCTCCTTCTGTGCCGTAACTTTCTATGATTCTAAATAGATTTGTGATCATATTCTTATAAAAAGGATAATTATGGTACTGATCCCTGAATATGTACAAATTGCAATAAATCGTTAAGGCTGATTAATACCACACAGAGAAAAGCAGGTTTTAATTATTAAAGAAACATATTAGCACCACTGAATAATTAAAAACTTTCTGGGTGATACATCATTTCTTTTAAAGTGCAGAAGCCAGTTACTGTAAAATTTTATTAGCAGTCTCATTATAATAATTTTTTTGCTACTTCTGTTGGAAACTGTGGCAGAGGAACTGCAAACCTTGACAAGTTGAAATCTGGCCATATGAGTTTGTAACAGTGTAGACTGTGCCTGTAGAAACAGACCATAAAAACTGAATAAGGACTTGTAAGGTTCTAATTAATGCTAGGGGTTCCAGTGACCTGATAGATAATATCCAAACCTCCCAAAATTAAATTATAGCACAGCATGTATTCTCTGTAGTCTGTTATTTTATAATAGATTAGTGTGTCTCAAATGGCATTGCTGACTGGCTGACAGGAAGGTTGGCCGATATCTTTGTTGCTGCCAAATGTTGGGGAAGCTGGTTCCAGGTTGATGATGGAGGCCAGCACTAAGATTTAGGGGGGGTTGGGTGCTGAGTTGAGGCTCAGTTTGCATGGATAGTCGGCCGCCGGGAGAGGGGTTTTAAATTTTCAAAAGATAGAAAATCAAAGAAAAAGAAAATTATGCCAATAGTGGAGTACCGGCAGTTCCAGGAATACAGCACAGGTAAGAGGAGTGTTAAGGTGCAGAACGGGATCCTGGTCCCTTTAATTGACTCCGAGGTCCTTACAGTTCCACATTAGCATGCTGTATATTGAGCTTCAGCTTTGTGCAGGCTTTGACATTTGATTCCTATGTGCATTTGATAATCGACTCACCTCAGAACTCACTATTTAGAATGACAGTAGTATCCAAAGCTTTCCTCTTAGTCTGAGCCTGGGAAGTGTCCTGCTGGTGGTAGCTGAGAATTTTTTTATTTGGTCGGGGCAGCAGGGAGGTGAAATGCAACTTGGGGGAAAATTGAAATTGGGGAGAAAGGTTTCGCATAATGTGATTGATGTGTAACAAATGTAGAAAATAACCAAAACAATCAATTGGAAAAGAGAGTGGATGGCACTATTTGCATGGAAACTCCCAGACCCAATTATCCTGCATTAGATTTCAGCGCTTCAGAAAGAAGAACTCTTAAAAAAATTATACTTTTTGGTGATACATGGAGGTACTTAGCAGTAGGTTGAGTTTCCCCTCCCAAAGTCACTCATCTCTACAGTTTGGAAGGATGCCTTAAGGCGTTCTCAACATTGGCGTAAGTATTTTGGTCTACCATTGAGTAGTTATTACAAATAATGACTCAATGCTTGGTGTTCGATGTTCTGGTAATACAGTTTTATTTGAATTGTTAATTATCAAAAAAAATTTCCTTATTTAATTCTTTAAGTTCCATTGAATAAAAGTGGGAAGAAAGTTGAATTTTCACACAAAAGACAAACTCCCTGAGCAACACAACACATTACTAAACTTCATGGAATAAATTGTTCCAGTTTCCGTACCAGCAAATACGTGTGCTTGGAAATTAGTAGCCATACGACTAAGGATGACACAAATGAGTTACAATCAACAACAACTCTGCACGTTTCCAAGGCAGTCACTTTTACTACACCAAAGAAAACTCTGGATCGCAACTCTCCTTAATAGTTTGGTGTTTTTTTACATTAACGGCCTGTACAGAACAGCCATTCAGGGCCAAGCAGGATCCCGAAGATTCACACTGTTGAGTACAGCTTGAGCAAGTAGCAAGAGGGAAGGAACTGGAACTAAGGTGTGAAATTTCTTATGAGAACTGAACAGAATGGCTTCTGTTTTGCCATTGTTTAGTCAGTGACAGTTCTAGCTCAACCTTGACTTGATGTCAGACAGACAGTCAATCAGCACAGTAATAACTGTGGTATTCAAGGTGGTAGTGGAGGGGTAAATTTAAGTATCAATGGCATACATATGGAAGTTGTTTCATGTTTAAAGAGAATGGTCCAGAGAGAAGAAGGCGTTGCAGATGTGCTGGCTACAGTGGGACAGACATTAATGGACAATGCCGTAGACACCAACTACATTTTCGGGGAGAGCTGCCAGTGTCGGTCGCACCTACATTACAACAATGACTACATTTCGAAAGTACTTCATTGGCTGTAAAGCATTTCGGGACACCCTGAGGTCTTGAAAGGCGTTATATAAATGCAAGTCTTTCTTTCTTTCATTTCCAGAGGCAGCTTGCCCCACAAGAGAAATGAATTTTGGGCCACCGGTAGCGGCCCTCAGGTAGGGGCTACGGGAGGGGAGGGGTTGGATGGGGCAACAGGATGGGGGCGGGGGCGACTGCCAGGACTGGGGAGTCCGGGGAAGCACACCTGCTCCTGGCTGTACAGAAAGTTTTTTTTAAAAAAGAGAATGATTTAAATACTTACATTTTGTTGGCAGCCACTGGGGCCACTGAAGAAACCCAACACCTGCCCCGCTCATCAGGAACACATTTTGTAGAGGGGTCCTTCAACGGGCATTAGGCCCAGGATGCCAAAAAATGGCCCCCATGAATTTAGCTGTGGGACCAACGCCAGCACAGATGGGGTGCAGGCTGTTCTACCGTCAAATTGATATGCTTTGCGCCAATGTTACGCCCGTAAAATAGGTGCAACACATACAAATCTCTACCCTATTGAGCCATCAGAGGACTGGCGTAAAGAAATGGTCTAATTTTATTTTATAATAATCACCGAAACTTGCAGGATATTATTGACCTGCGTGTACTGAAAATGTATGGATACTTTAAAACTGTATGGCACTTTCAGGACTGGTAAGGCTGCTGATTAAATGAATGTATATTAGAATTTTGCTATATCCTGTATTGTTTCTTACAGAAACATAAGTAGCATATATAGGAATATAGTGTAATGCATCAGTTGGATATAAAGAGGCAAGTCAAAAGCGTGATACAATCTCTCACTTTGATTTCTACCTGGATAGGTCAGCCCCTAAAATGCAAATTATTGGATTTTAATATTCAGAATGGCAAAACTTTAGACCACCACTAGATAGAACCCACAGGTATGGAGGATAATTGGCTGGATTTTGCTGTGAGCGGTGAACGAACGGTACCTGCCGTTTGTTAGACTTGCATTTGCCCACAGACTTTCAATGAGCTTTTGCGGGTCAGTTCCTCTAAATTAGACAGCTGAAAATCAGGGCGCCCTCTACAGGGCATCTGGGACCTGTGTGAACAAGACAAGCAGCTGTGTATCTCCTTAACCAACCAGATTGAAGCATCGTTAATAACAGCACAGTCAGAACCAGGAAGTGCAAGTTAGAATAGTGAATTCAATGTCAAATCAGGTACAGAAAGCGAAATAAAGAGAGGGTAAGAAAGGTTGAATTAAGAGAGACAGAAAGAAAAAGTAAAAAAAAAGTATTTACAATTTTTTTAAATGCCCAACAACATTTAAAATCTGAAGGAATGGGACTCCACACTTGTAAAAGTTAATTTTCAGTGTCAGAGAGGCAGTAATTAAGACTTACCACACTGTTACTTAGACTTCAAATGACTTGACTTAATATTTTTTTGGTGAGATTAGTTCATATCTATGAGGTAAGTTCAGGAAAGTCACGCCATTCAATATATTTAAGAACATAAGAAATATATTCATATGGCCCCTCGAGCCTGCTGTGCCATTCAATAAGATCATGGCTGATCTTCTTCCTCAACACTTTTCCGCCAATCCTCATATCTCTTGAATCCTTAGAGTCCAAAATCTATCGATCTCAGTCTTGAACATACTCAACGACTGAGCATCCACAGCCCTCTAGGCGTAGAGAATTCCAAAGATTCACAACCCTCTGAGTGAAGAAATTCCTCCTCATCTCAGTGCTAAATGGCCGACACCTTATCCTGAGACTATGCCCCCTAGTTCTAGACTCCAGCCAGGGGAAACAGCCTCTCAACATCTACCCTGCCAAGCCCTCACTGAATAGGCCCTTAGTGCTCAATCTCTCCTCATAGGACAACCCTCCCATCCCAGGAATCAATCTAGTGAACCTTCATTGCACCGCCTCTAAGGCAAGTATATCCTTCCTTAGGTAAGGAGACCAAAATTGTACACAGTACTCCAGGTGTGGTCTCACCAAAGCTCTGTACAATTGTAGCAAGACTTCCTTACTCTTGTACTCCAACCCCCTCGCAATAAAGGCCAACGTATCATTTGCCTTCCTAATTGCTTGCTCTACCTGCATGTTAACTTTCTGTGTTTCGTGTACAAGGACACCCAAATCCCTCTGAGCACCAACATTTAATAGTTTCTCACCATTTAAAAATATTCTGTTTTTCTATTCTTCCTACCAAAGTGAATAGCCTCATGCTTCCCCACATTATAATCCATCTGCCACCTTCTTGCCCACTCACTTAACCTGTCTACATCCCTTTGCAGATTCTTCGTGTCCTCCTCACAGGTAACTTTCCCACCTAGCTTTGTATAGTCAGCAAATTTGGATACATTAAACTCAGTCCCTTCATCTAAGTCATTAATATAGATTGTAAATAGCTGAGGCTCAAGCACTGATTCTTGCAGCACCCCACTAGTTACGGCCTGCCAACCTGAGAATGGCCCATTTATTCCTACTCTCTGATTTCTGTCCTTTAACCAATCCTTCATCCATGCTAATATATTACCCCTAACCCCATGAGCCCTCATCTAGTATAACAACCTTTTGTGTGGCACCTTGTCCAATGCCTTTTGAAAATCCAAATGTGACACATCCACTGGTTCCCCTGTATTTATCCTGTTAGTTACATCCTCAAAAAACTCCAGTAGATTTGTCAAACACGATTTCCCTTTCATAAAACCATAAAAATGGGGAGCCAGCCAGCGAGACGCTGTTTTCGTGCAGCTTTTGGAGGAACATCGCATCTTGGCCAGCAACTTCCAGATTTCCGTGTTTAATTGCGCGTGTGCAGTTGCCAGAAACTGCTGTCTGATTTGAACAGCACTCACCGCTATTTTAACAGCAAAATCCGGCCCATAATGTAGTATAGGATGTTTGTGATCATTTCAGAAGTGATGAGGGCCTAATAACTATCAAGACACAAAGGGAGTGGGATTCTGCCTATCGAATAATTTTAGCAAAAAAGTCCAGTTTCCTACTCACGACTACCTTTTAATTAAAATTACTGATGGGAGCAATTTCAGCTCCAACTACTCAGGTGAGTGAGGGGAGTCTTCATCGTGTGTAGGATAAGCTGTGCAGCTCACAGTTTCCCAAGTCCTCTAAGACTGACTTACCCAAAATTAAATGAATGTAAGTTTTATTTTTGTCTTTAGTCTTATGAATGTTTTTACAGGTGCAGGCAACGTTTAATACAAGAGCCAAGAAATTACTGTTGCTGCTGTTCGCCAAGGAATACTTAACACATTCAAATGACATTCCTCTACTATTTTATTCTTGTATTACACGCTTTATTTTAAAAGGGGCAAGAATTCCTCTGGAATACTGAGGACACACGTTAACCAATATCACCAACAGTAATTTCTACTTTGTGTGAGCGGCCTCTTGAGTTAATCTCCAGACATATGTACCAGGTGGATGTAAAAGATCCCACGGCACTTTTTGAAGAAGAGCAGGGGAGTTATCCCCAGTGTCCTGGCCAATATTTATCCCTCAACTAACATCACTAAAACAGATTAACTATTCATTATAACATTGCAGTTTGTGGGATCTTGCTGTGCGCAAATTGGCTTCCGCGTTTCCTACATTACAACAGTGATTACATTTCAAAAGTACTTCGCTGGCTGTAAAGAGCATCGGGACATCCTTAGATCGTGAGAGGTGCTATATAAATGCAAGTTCTTTCTTTACTAACTTGCAAATTCCAGTTAGTGAGGATAAAGCGTTAAATTTATTGGGCTGTTTTTGTACCAAATTGACAAGCAAGTTGTGAAACGTTTATGAATACTAAGCTCCTTAAAAAATGCAAGATCTGTTGCCAAGTTTGCCATCAGTCAGTACACATAAAAAAATGCTGGTTGTGTCACTTAGATTCTATACAACATATTCTAGGTGTTCTAACAATGAGGAGAAAATTTCCCTCAGTTATCAGACCATGGGGTCGATTTTCACTGCATTAACGGGATGGTAACAGTCTCAAAATGGGGTCGATGGCCTTACCACCCTGCAAATTCAGGCTGGTGCCATTTTAAAAGGGGTCGACCTCTGGGTGTCCAAAGTGCCTGTTTCAGGCTCCTTTTATTGTGGGTTTCTATAACCTAAATAGGACCTGAATGCCACTTTAGGTAGGAACTAGTCGGAGCCTGTGCAGTGTAGGCTTCAACCAGTTCCATGGATGATGGAAGGGAAGAGGTCCGGCAAAGTTAAGTCTTGAATTATTTACGTGGGTCTGAGGGGCGCAGGAGGGCACCTCTGGGGCCCACAAAAATAATCTGGGCTGCTGCCACCCCGGGACCCCCGCATTCAGCAATCGCGATATCCACCCCCCACATCTCACCTTCCTGATGGCAGCTCCGGCCCGGATTCCTTTGCCGAATCTGGCATGCCTATTTGACGCCCTGTGGCTTGTCTGGCGAATGTAAATGAGGCCGGAGCATCAAAATCACAAGGGCCTCTTCGCCAGAGGGGTGGAGCAGGTCAAACACCCGAAAGTCAAAACAAACCCCCAAAGAGAGGTAGTTCCATTCACATGTTAGTTAATCAGAATTGACAAAGTGTGCATTATTCCAAAAGCCAAAATATTACCAAGCAGATCCCAAATATTGCAGAAATAAAATGAAATAAAACTGAGGAAACCTTTATCTATTTGCGTGAGACATTAATTTAAAAATTATTATTGGCGATATTAGCAGACAAATGCGATTAAGTGTTCTTATGACATTCTTGTAAATAAATGGGTTAATGTCTCAGTTAAAGTGGCAGATATAGGAATGTCAAATGAACACGTTTTGCATTTTTCCGCTAGTATCACTAATGGTGATTTCTATCCTACTGTCTTTTCTGTTGTGATGTCAGAAAGTAATGTTTTCTGTTTTGTTACAAAGGGTAGCGGAGTCACATGAAGCAAACAAGACTGCGTTATGCAATAGTTAACGCAAAAATCTAATACTAGATTACTTCGATAAGGGGCGACAGTTGAGTAATCATATCTCTTAAAGCGTAATCATTATTTGTTTCGGTATATTATTGAAACCAATTGCATTTAAACAAAGGAAATGGCATCACACATTTTCATTTTCATTTTGCATTGTGCTGGCATCAGAAGGCAATTGCCATTATTCTAGTGCCTGCTGTCAATCCCTGAACACTATTGTTTGTTATCACCTACTAAGGAATAGTGAAAACTGCTCCTCACAAATGACAGCTCTTCAATCTTCGTTAATATTCAGTCCAATGGTGTAATCTTACAGAGTGTTTACCACTGCCATCAATTAATAGGGAACTGTCAAAATGGTCTTTTATTAAATGCCAACTTATTCGCCAAACAGGTTTAGTATTTTACCCCAGGAGGATAGACTATTAAATACATACAATAATCACACCTCACATACATTTCATGCTACTCAACAACAGCTTTGAAGATAGAAAAAATACTGACCTGTTCCACTCTGATATCATATTCTCCATGGACTTTTTTTCCACGGAACAATTTTGCCCTAAGAGAAAAGAAAATTATTAATGAACCACTAATTAGACATTGAACACCTGAAGTAACACTTAAAAAGGCACTGGTTTCTTTAAAAAGTATTTTGTCAAACATTATTTTTGCTGAGGGAAAAGAGCTGTATGTCAGGCCCAAGTGACAAGCAGACATGCTTCAATGTGTTTTTGTTCCTGTATTGTGTGCCTGAAAATGGGAAAAGGCTTGACAGACACTTTTTCTTGACGATGCTGTGCCTTTAATGCAGTTAACCATTGCCAGCTTTCCCTTACTGACAAACTGGGGTAGATTTTATCAATTTGATGACCAGGCATAAAACTGGCACAGCAGATTATGCCATATAGAAACAGTTACAGAAACAGCCCATAATTGGTTAATTTATTTTCTTTTTGAATGCATCTCAGATTACATCACAGAAGGGACAACCCAAATTTAAAAAAAAAATCAAAAGTAGGCAATTTAAAGGACAGATTTTAGGCCCCTTATTAGCATATTGAAGGAGCCTAATACCGATTTTAGGCTGACACCAGGGATGCCTCTACTGTGCCCGAACAAATATGGCGTTGGACGTGTTTCCGACACTGTTTGGATGCGAGCAGTTGGCCCCCTAAATAGGATCTCTGGGCCCTCGTTTTTTGGCCCGGAAAATGGGTGCAATGAGGTCCAATTTCACCCCCATTTTGTTGAATAACTGAGTGCTGGTGATACTATGGGAGTTAGAATGGATCAATGACTTATTGAGCCCAGCATTAGGACACAACTGAATTGACACACACACATCTGAAGTCAGGTTAACGATGTACCTACTGATATAAATTAAGCTCTCTTGCTCATCAGAAGAAGTAAATCCACTGGGACAATAATCTGATGATGGCATCAGGACTCAATATGAAAAAAATAACAAACAGGCAGAATATAAAGGGGTTCTAATCCTCTCTTTACTGCTTACGTTCCCTCTTAACCTTTGAATACAATCTACATACTACCATATTCCCTATCTGCAGTAACTTGGGGCCCAGTTTAAGGCCAACTCACATTACTCATTTAAGGCACTAGGTACTTTCTGGTGATTAATTTTTGCTCCAAATAGATATTTTGCAGGGAATTTCAACAATTGGCCGCATCTGATAGTAAAGTCATTTAAATCAAAACGTATGATGCCCTTTCCATCTCAGCAGTGGGTGTGATAAGATGCTAAAAATGAAATTGTGGTTTCCTGTGAATAAAAATCTTCCTATAGTAACAGAAAAGTGATGACTCTTTATCAAGAATTTACAAAAAAGGTATAAACAGCATGTTACAAAGGATTAACTGACTCGAGCTGCTTTAACATCCTTTTATTCATCTACTTATTTTTCCGATTCATTGTTCAACTGATCCAGTGTTAGTTTTAGAATGAAGATAGCTGTAATTTTATTCATCCTGATATTGTTGATGAATGACAACTTTAAAGTAAATAAAGAGAATATACTTCATAATTACTCTACATGTGGTACTGAGAAAAATATTTGATAAAGGGTAGCTAAAGGGAATTAAAAGTTTTAGTTAATTTGGAAAATGCTTCAGAATTAAATGAATTTTTAAAAAAGTCATGGTCCACTGTAGCTTTAGTTTTCAATGCATCCATTTAATATAGATTTTCCTTCTAATAACCTATATGTACTCATTCGGACAACAGGCCAGTGTTCAGCAGTCACATGTACACAGGCTTATCCAATGACAGTCAAAGAAAACAATTGTCCCCATAGGTGTTTCATGCAGGGGTCATTAAATCTGAGTTTTGGCAGCATCGATCGGGAATAACTAATCACAGCTCTGCAAACCATGCGTGTGTACTTTACATAATTATAGCCCACCAGCAAAACTACTCTGAACATAATCATCAGTAATAGCTACATGTGGTCATCATTAATGCTAAACAGCAACCTCCACATTAAATTATATCAGCCGGCCATTGTCGGGACCATCATGAATTATAATCAAGCTTTTGCAGGCTTTGTAAAATGAGAACAGCTTATTTTATTTAATACAGATGCGGTGAAAATCACTTTATGGCTAAAACTGGGCAACAGATGAACGGTGTCCTCCAGCTGCCAGATGTTTGATTTGTGGAAACACAGCGTGAGCACAACCCACTAATCATTATCTGTTAAAGGAATTGAAGCAGACACATTCAGATAGGATTCTGTATCCAAAGTGCAGCCATTAAAGCAGTACCCGGTTTTCAGCGACAACAGATGCAGTATTTAAGGCAGTGTCAAAACTCCATCAAAGAGAATAACTACATACTACATGTAAACCAACAGCTAGCTATAACAGCAAATAACAAATAAATGTTAATCTTACACAGTGCTGCATATTGTTTACTGATTACATATCCACCACATCATAAATATGATTTTTTTTTGGCTAAATAGTATCTGGCAGTAGGCAGAGGCTACATAATGTGTAATATGAAAACAAAATATGAAAATCTTTTTCAATGTGTATAACACACACTAGCTCTGGGATTCACTGCCCTTTATCAAATATTTTTTTCTGTACCACATTTGAATGCGTTATAACTTTAAACAACCCTGGAAGCAGTCACTGGAATACTTGTCATGGCAACTGTCGTTGAAACAAGTTAATGAATTCAGAAAATGCAGTGGTAACATGGTGCCCTGAGTGTTGACACTAGCTTTGATGTTAATGTTTTGATTTTATACACTAAGGATTCTATTCTTTTTGCAACAATGAAAAAAAACTTGTGCTACAATTATACTGCAGCTTTTTGACCACTGTTAAATAGAATAGTTTAATTATTTTATTGACTCCAACAGTGCTTTTTACATTAATGCCTGGCGATTGTCACGTTTTGGGTTTTTTTTATCACTTGTTGATCCCCTGTGGTGTTGTACACATGATGTGGAGATGCCGGTGATGGACTGGGGTTGACAAATGTAAGGAATCTTACAACACCAGGTTATAGTCCAACTGTTTTATTTGAAAATCTCAAGCTTTTGGAGGCTTTCTGTTGTACACAGTAAGTGAGAGAATATGCTCACTCTCTTACCTATCTCTGATATCATTGTGTTATTGATTTTCTCCGTCTCTCCTCTTCTGCTTCTGTCTTTCTTTCTCTTCTCTTATCCTTCTCTCCCTTTAACTCTTTTTGGTTCACGCTCTGTCCTCTGTTTCTCTCTGTCTTTTCACTTTTCCTTTCAGGTGGTATGGTATGGTGTGGTGGGAAAAGGAGTCACCTTGGCTGCAGGCTAAATTTGGGGTAGGATTGCAAGGAAAAAGTGGCCCTCAGTGGCTCTCTTCACAACCCCTCAGCAAATCATTAATGCTTTCCTTGCCCGTATGCTCCCATCTCTTCACCTTCCCACAATCCCCTTTGCATTGCCACTCCCCTCACCCTTAAGCCTCCATCCACTTCTCCAGCTCCCACTCTTAACTAAGGGCAGATGGTAAGAGGCCATAGGTTCCCTCACCCAAATTGTTTCCATCTCTACTCCCCTTTTCTCTCCTTCCATCCTTTCCTATCTGTTTCCCTCAAAGTAACTTTGTTTCCTTTCAAAATTCAACTTTAAAAAAATTAGAATGAGGAAAGAGACTGTCTGTCTATTCTCTCTCTCTCTCTCTCCCTTTTGTATGAAGGTAATTTTAACATAACCTGTCAGCAGGAAATGGACAGGTTCAGTTTGGCTGCTCGTTTTACACCACGCCTGATTTTGCTCTCCATTGAAGGCAATGGAGAGTAAAATCGGGTGAGGTATGGAATGGGCAGCCGAACTTAACCTGCCCATTTTCCTCCCAATGGGTTAGGTTGAAATTACCCCCATAGTGTTAGAAATTGTGATCTCTGTCTCATAGGTGCAAGGAATTAGCAATTACATTTTCTGTCAGCAAAACACAGGTAGATAATTAATTGGCTTCAAAATTCAACTGGTTTTTCTTTTGAAAATTGAACTAACATTAGTTTTTCTCCTTCTTTTCTTTACTCCCTCTGGTCACTCTCTCTCTCTGTCGCTCTCTTCCCCATCCCCCCTCTTCTTTCTGGCCTAGTTTCTTTCTCTCTTACTTTTCTACCTCCTCAGCTTAATGTGCTTTCTGAAGTTTACAGAATACAAAACAAAAGCTACAACGGGTCTGCAATCAGAACAGCCTTGTTTTCTGAAATCAGAAAGACTCTCTGATTTAAAAAAAAGTTTGGAGACAAATGATGTCCACAAGTATCACACTTACACTACTACAAAAAATAACTTGGTAACTCTAGCCCAAATGGTAATTGTTTGCGATTGTTTTAAAGGTGTATTTTCAGACTCTCCTGATGGCTTAGTGAATGAATGGACCTCCTGCTGTGGTTCAAAGCCATAGAGATCAGGAAGGTCCCAGGTGCTAGTAGCAAAGGTGGGGACACTAATGCTGGCCTCAACGTCACAAGCTAGGGAAAGGGGGAAATCAGGCAGGGTTCCTGCTACTGATGGCATTCAATGTGATTTGACAAGTGTGGCACTTAATGGTGGAACAATGCATGACATTGAGTCCCTGGTATAAAAAGCATATTTATCTTGTACAAGTTTATGAGACCCATTTTATTGGAAATTGAGATTTGACATAGTTAGTCACGTTTGTCCCTGAGAAGAACTGCCTCTGACCTCAGATCTACTATACCTCCAACATTTTCTAAAAAAATGTATTTTCTTAGATAATTTAAAAGAAACAATTAATCCCATCGAACTTTCCCCAATAGACTACCTGAAAATCTTCAACTTTGGCAGATTTCCAATCTGCATGTGGTAAAGCAACATAGACATGTTTGAGTTTCTGTGAGATCATGAATGACAGTCGATGAGTTTTGTTGGAAATCTTACCCATGGAAACATTTTTGTTGCTGTTTTAGGTTATATAGCAACCAAATGTGTAACAGCACCTGGTAAATAAATGGGAATGTATGACTCACAACAAGCAGCTGTGGACTGAGGTATGTAACCAATGCTGTGATGCAGTACCAAAGCTGCAACTTTTCTATTTGTAGCCAAAATTTCCATCAACAGGAAAGACATCATTTTCCATGTCATAGAGCTTTCCTTAAATAAAGTTCTGTATTAAGCACAGTAAAGTGCTTTGGGTTTCTATTTTAATACATTTCTTGAATGATAAATGCGAGTTTAAAAAATAACATTTTGTCACTAGACAAGTTTTACACCAGTCATATTGACTCTGACTCCAGCTGCTTTTTGCAGAAAGAAAAGTTGATCTTTATAAAATAATGTGATCTGATCTCAAACGTTTCATGTGCTGATCTTCCATTATGGTTTTCCTGATTGCTGGAATATAATGTGAGCTCATCACAACCTCACATTACTATCAACATCAACTCAATTTAAAAGAAAATGGCAGCTTATGTGGGGAAGATATTGCTGCAGAACTGGAACAAAAACTCATGAATAAAAAGGTGATGTTGGAGTTTGTGAACATACATATACAAGAATCCCCAGAAGATCATGGAAACCTCTGGAATAATCCAAGTTTATCTTTTAAGTGGTTTATTACACAGAACATCCAATATCCTTAATAATGCTGCTAATTAGTTGTTAACGATCTTGTTTTTCAAACCAGCACTGTTCTACTGTTCCCAAACTATCTGCAGCATTTACAATGAGATTTGGGAGCATATTCTAACAAACACACACTCAGTGGTAATACAGTAATAATCTACAAGCAATTCAATAAAATTCACCGGGGCGACTTTTGACTGCAGCTTGCCCGAGAAATCAACCGGCAAAGGGAAATCAGGTGGGCACTTGGACATCCCTTTGATGCCCAAGGCCTATCTGATTCACTTTTCAGGCAGGCTTTTAAATAGGCACCTAGCACTCCTAACCAGAACAGACGAGAGGCTGTTTAAATATGCAAATCATGGTCTTACATCAGTTGTAAACACATTTAAATGAGGCCCGGGAGCTAAATGGCCCAGACAACAAGCTCAACTCTCTGTGGAGGATTGTTGACCACCCCACACTACACGCGGCCCAAACACGCCTCGAGTTAGAACTGGGGCTTGTTTTTCAGCATTTTCAGAATGTCAGCCTAACTTCAAGCAAAAACTTTACATCTTAACCACATAGCTCAGCCACAAGTGAATGATTGTGCTATCCTCTTACTACGTATCCTCTTTTTTATGCTGCCAATTATCTCCATCATCTGTACATGCTCTCTGCCGCTCACTTCAATGTACAGCTTTGTACATGCTCTGGACCTATTCTGATAATATGGCTAATCCACAGATAGCAACTAAAGGAGGAATGAGTAAACACGTAATCCTCTAATGAGGCAGTACCACCATCATCTTGATAATGGAGTGCTGATCCACTAACACCACTGAACATTCACTTTCAAGAGCAGGATATATATTAAGCTACCTGCCGAGCTGATTGCCCCCCTTCCTCCCCATCCAACGAGCAGGTGGCAGAAGGACATTGCCAGGGACTCGACAGAATGGTCCCCAGCACTAAGGTACATTGTAAGGTAGAGGGGACGGGGTGGGGTCCAGAGGTGATCACAGGTGAGGGAGGGTGGGGGGAGGTGAGGGAGGGAGGTAATGGGGCAGTAAGATCCAAGGTTTCTTTCTGGAGCCTGGAGGAGCACTCCTGCTCCGCCTGGCCCACAAGGAAAGCTTAAAAAAATGACCTCGACCTCTTCTGGCTATCGATCCAGCTCCCAGCAGGTTTGGTCTGGCCGTGAAGCCGCCAGTGCACTCAGGATTCAGATTAATATTGTAATCAGGCCCTGAAGACGTCACTGGAGCCTAACTTGAAGAAGGACCCCGTTCGCTTCGGGTGTACATCTTTGTCGCCTACAATTCGAAGTAGTAGTCAGCCAGGTCAGAGTGGGAAGCCAGTGGCTAAGTCCCTCGCTCCATTTAAACCGCCCCCACCCTTCCGGCCTGATTTAAGCCAGGTGGGGGAGTTAAAAGTCCCTCCATTGTTTCCAGAGAGAATCAATTGATAATTAAGTACATTTTAACCGCAATTTAAACAGCTTTGGGGCTGTAAATTTGTTTTTTATACTTCTTTTCTCCTTGGCACTTTTTTTTACGAAAACAATTTCACTCAGCGCTCATTGTTTACTACAATAAACGCTCACTGGAGTTCTATTGGTGTTTATGACCTCATTATAATAGAAAAATCATATACTAACTTAGTTTTTTTTTAATCAGGCTTCCAAAGCGGCTCCATTGTACTTTAGAAGAGCTCAAAATTAATATTCTTTTCTGCCTACACATCAAGAACAAATTCCTCGACTTTTCAATTGTTATGTTCATTATACTTAAATGTACTGATCCTCATACTTATAAAGGCTAATGTTTGTGGCGATAAGATTGCATCCATAATTTAAAGGCTCAGTCGTCATTAATAATCCATTCAACCATAAAGCAGCCCTACAAATTGATGAAGAAACCCCGGTGGAGAAAAACATTATAAAAATGAACAATTTGCTTCTGTTTCAACAAGACCAGAGTTCATTTATAATCAGATCCAATCTGCCAAAGTTACAATTTTAAAAAGAATTACATGGAATTCCAGCACAGAAACAGGTCATTCTGCCCAACTGGTCCACGTCAGTGTTTGTACTCCACACAAGCCTACTCTTACCCCTCTTCATCTAACCCTATCAGCATAACCCTCTATTCCTTCTTCCCTCATGTGTTAATCTAGCTTCCCCTTAAATACATCTATGCTAGTCGCCTCAACTACTCCTTGTAGTAGAGAGTTCCACATTCTAACCACTCTCTGGGTAAAGAAGTTTCTCCTGAATTCCTTATTGGATTTATTAGTGACTATCTTATATTTATGGACCCTATTTTTGGTCTCCCCCACAAGTGGAAACATTTTCTCTATGTCTATCCTATCAAACCCTTTCATTATCTTAAAGACCTCTTTCAGGTCACCTCTCAGCCTTCTCTTTTCTAGAGAAAAGAGCCCCAGCCTGTTCAGCCTTTCCTGATAAGTATATCCTCCCAGTTCTGGTATCATCCGTGTGAATCTTTTTTGCACCTTCTCCAATGCCTCTATATTCTTTTTATAATAAGGACACCAGAATTGTGCACAGTACTCCAAGTGTGGTCTAACCAAGGTTCTATACAAGTTTAACATAACTTCTCTGCTTTTCAATTTTATCCATCCAGAAATTAACCCTGTGCTTGGTTTGCGTTTTTTATGGCCTTATTAACCTGCATCGCTACTTTTAGTGATTTGTGTATCTGTACTCCGAGATCCCTCTGCTCCTCTACCCTGTTTAGACTATTATACAAGCAGTATGTGGCCTCCTTATTCTTCCTACCAAAAAGCACAACCTCACACTTATATGTATTGAAATTAATTTTCCAACTACTCGTCCATTCAGCAAGTTTATTAATGTCTTCCTGTGTTTTCTCACATTCTTCCTTTGTATTAACTATACCTCCCAATTTGGTGTCGTCCGGAAATTTTGAAATTGTACTTCCGATTCCCGAGTCTTCATTGCGATTCCTGAGATATTAATCAGGAAATAAGGGGGGCTTGTAAAAAAGGTAATGCAATAATCATGGGCGATTTCAAATTTCACATAGATTGGACAAATCAAGTTGGCAAAAATAGACCTGAGGAGGAGTTCATAGAGTGTATTAGGGACAGTTTCTTAGAACAATACGTCAGGGAACCAACCAGGGAACAGGCCATTTTGGATCTGGTAATGGGTAACGAAACAGGATTAATTAATGATCTCAAAGTAAAGGATCCCTTGGGAAGCAGTGATCATAACATGATAGAATTTCACATCCAGTTTGAGAGCGAGGATCTTGGGTCTGAAACTACTGTATTAAACTTAAATAAGGGCAATTATAAAGGAATGAGGGCAGAATTGGCTAAAGTGGACTGGGTAAACAGATTAGATGGTATGATGGTGGATAAGCAGTGGCAAAGATTTAAAAAGATATTTTATGACTCGCAACAAAAATGTATCCATGTGAGGAGGAAAGACTCCACAAAAAGGGTGAACCAACCATGGCTAACTAAGGAAGTAAAGGATAGTGTCAGGTTAAAAGAAAAAGCAGACAACATGGCAAAGATTACTGGTAAGCCCGAAGATTGGGAAAACTTTAAAAACCAGCAAAGGATAACTAAAAGAATAATAAAGAGGGAGAAAATAAATTATGAGTGTAATCTAGCAAGAAATATAAAAACTGACAGTAAAAGCTCTACAAGTACATAAAAAGGAAGAGGGTAGCTAAAGTAAAGATTGGTCCCTTAGAGGATGAGACTGGGGAAATAATAATGGAAAACAAGGAAACGGCAGAGGAATTGAACAGATATTTTGTATCTGTCTTCACAGTAGAAGACACTAATAATATTCCAATAAAAGTAGAAAATCAAGGGGCAAAGGGGAGGGAGGAACTAAAAACAATCACTATCACTAGAGAAAAAGTACTGGATGCACTGCAGCAACTCGCCAAGGCTTCTTCGACAGCACCTCCCAAACCCGTGACCTCTACCACCTAGAAGGACAAGGGCAGCAGGCGCATGGGAACAACACCACCTGCACGTTCCCCTCCAAGTCACACATCATCCCGACTTGGAAATATATCGCCGTTCCTTCATTGTCGCTGGGTCAAAATCCTGGAACTCCCTTCCTAACAGCACTGTGGGAGAACCGTCACCACATGGACTGCAGCGGTTCAAGAAGGCGGCTCACCACCACCTTCTCGAGGGCAATTAGGGATGGGCAATAAATGCCGGCCTTGCCAGCGACGCCCACATCCCGTGAACGAATAAAAAAAAAACTAATGGGTCTAAAGGCTGACAAGTCCCCTGGACCTGATGGCTTGCATCCAAGGGTCTTAAAGGAAGTGGCTACAGAGATACTGGATGCATTGGTTGCAATCTTCCCAAATTCACTAGATTCTGGAAAGGTCCCAGCGGATTGGAATACCGCAAACGTAACACCCCTATTCAAGAAGGGAGTGAGACAGAAAGCAGGTAACTATAGGCCAGTTAGCCTAACATCTGTCATTGGGAAAATGCTAGAATCCATTATTAAGGAAGTAGTAGCAGGACATTTGGAGACTCATAATACAATCAAGGAGAGTCAACAAGGTTTCATGAAGGGGAAATCGTGTCTGACAAATTTATTAGAGTTCTTTGAGGAAGTAACGGGCAGGGTGGATAAAGGGGAACCAATGGATGCAGTATATTTGGATTTCCAAAAGGCATTCGATAAGGTGCCACATAAAAGATTACTGCACAAGATAAGAGCTCATGGTGTTGGGGGTAATATACTGGCGTGGATAGAGGATTGGCTAACTAACAGAAAACAAAGAGTCGGGATAAAAGGGTCATTTTCAAAATGGCAATCTGTAACTAGTGGGGTGCGGCAGGGCTCAGTGCTGGGGCCTCAACTATTTACAATATGTATCAATGACTTGGATGAAGGAACAAAGTGTCTTGTGGCCAAATTTGCTGATGATACAAAGATAGGTGGTAAAGCAAGTTGCGATGAGGACACAAAGGGCCCGATATTAGAAGGGAGGCGGGTTGGCAGCGGGGGGCCAACTGGGCGTGTGGGTAACGCGCCCAGTGAATTCGGGGTGCTCCACACGCAATTGCAGGCTAATTGCAGCCACTTACCTTTGCTTCCAGGTTTCGCGCTGGAAAGCTGTGCAGTGGGCGGACTGCGCATGCGCAGCATAGGCTGTAAGCTGGAGGAGCCCTATTTAAAGGGGCAGTCCTCCACTGACTGACACTGCAGAAAATAGGAAAAATTACAGCATGCAGCAGCCCAGGGGGAAGGCTGCTCCCAGGTTTAATGATGCCTCACTCGAGGTATTATTGGATGGGGTGAGGAGGAGGGGGAGGACAGAGTTCTTCCCCCCGGCGGACGGGAGGAAGCGGCCTGCCTCTGCCACCAAGAAGGCCTGGCTCGAGGTGGCAGAGGAGGTCACTTGCGCCACCAATATATCGCGCACCTGCATACAGTGCAGGAGGCGCTTCAATGACCTAAGTAGGTCAGCCGAAGTGAGTACACTTACTCATTCCCCTACACTCCGTCTGCTACATCAGCACCCCACCCCACATCTCCTTCTGCACTGCCAACACTATTCTATCACATCACTCTTCACACCCACTCAAAGCTCATCCTCATCTTACCTGCATTTACTCACCTCGTCAGTACTCATCCCACCACTACCACTCAACCCAATCCCCACTACCTGTGCTGCAGCCACAGGACATGCATCACATATGTGCAGTAGGAAGCGTAAGGCAAACGTGTCGTGAGCATGAAGGGGATGCACAAGGGTGTTTGAGGGTTTGTCATGGTTTTTACTTCTATTTGATTTCTGATCAACTCACATAACATATCATATTGTCACCACTACTGCCACATCTTTGCAAATCTTGTCTGGTTTGTGCAATAATGCCCTTTCCTGAGGATCACTTTGAAGACCCACAACTGATGCCACCAATTGTGTCACTGCAGAGTGGGTGTAGGTGTATTTGCAGGGCTCTTTTGTGCAGACGACCGAGATGTCGGCGATGTCCCCGGTGGCACCCTGGAAGGATGCGGAGGAGAAGTTGTTGAGGGCAGTGGTGACTTTGACAGCGACAGGTAAGAATATGGTGCTCGGGCCAGCCGGGAGCAGCTCGGCATGAAGGAGGCTGCAGATGTCCACGACTAAATGTCGAGTGACTCTAAGCCTCCATGTGCACTGCTGCTCAGAGAGGTCCAGGAAGCTGAGCCTCGGTCTGTAGACCCTGTGGCGAGGCTAGTGCCTTCTGCGACGCATCTCTCTCTGCCGTTGCCCTCCCTCCTGCTGTGCAGGTGGATGTGTCATTGCACTGTGTTGTGGGGCTCCACGTGTCAGAGGTGGACAGTGTGGCCAGTGAGGCTGGTGATGCTGTTCGTCCTCCGAGGAAGCATTGACTGCAGCTACGGCGGCCCCCATCCAGAAGATGTACATTTGAGGGGGTTTGCAAGGTAGATAAATGTGTCTGGACACCGGGGTAAGTGTGCAAGATTGTGAATTTTATTGTCAGGAGGAGGGTGGTGGAGGCCAAATTTTGTCCAAAGTGACAGAGTGGCCTCCTGCAATGAGTGAGGGTCTCCCCCCAACCTGTCAAATGGACCTTTGCAGCTGTCATAGGCTGATGGCTGCAACACGTCCATTTGAACTGGGAGTGTTTCCCCCAGTATGGGAAACAGTCTCAGTTGTTTGCAAAATCCCACCCCTCCTAAAATATCATGTTAATCAGGTCTGTAAACGACCTGAAATACCTAAATATTTACCTTAAGTGGCATCCCGCCGGCTTTAATTGCCGGCGGCAGTCCCACATGCGGGGGCTGCGCGCGCATGTCAGTGCGTCACTGGGGAACCTGGAAGTGGGCGGGTTGGAGCCGGGCTCTGGACCCGCCCCGGGAATCCCCGATTTTCACAGCCCCCCCGCCACGAACGCACCCGCTCGGGGGTGCGAAAATCAAGCCCAAAGTGTCTGGAAAGGGATATTGACAGGTTAAGCAAATGGGCCAAAATTTGGCAGTTGGAATATAATGTGGGAAAATGTGAAATCATCCACTTTGGGAGGAAAAATAAAAAAGCAAAATATTATTTGAATGGAGAAATACTACAAAATGCTGTGGTACAGAAGGATCTGGGTGTCCTCGTACATGAAACACAAAAAGTCAACATACAGGTGCAGCAGGTAATTCGGAAGGCAAACGGAATATTGGCCTTTATTTCTAGGGGGATGGAGTATAAAAGCAGGGAAGTCATGCTACAACTGTACAGGGTGCTGGTGAGACCACACCTGGAGTACTGCGTACAGTTCTGGTGCCCTTATTTAAGGAAGGACATACTTGCATTGGAGGCAGTTCAGAGAAGGTTCACTTGGTTGATTCCAGGTATGGAAGGGTTTGTTTATGAGGAAAGATTGAACAGGTTGGGTCTATACTCATTGGAGTTTAGAAGAATGAGAGGAGATCTTATTGAAACATACAAGATTCTGAGGGGACTCGATAGGGTAGATGCTGAGAGGATGTTACCTCTCATGGGGGAATCTAAAACTAGGGGCATTGTCTCAGAATAAGGGGTCGCCCGTTTAAGACGGAAATGAGGAGGAATTTCTTCTCCCAGAGGGTCGTGAATCTTTGGAATTCTTTACCCCAAAAAGCTGTGGAGGCTGAGTCATTGAATATATTCAAGGCTGAGTTAGACAAATTTTTGATCAGCAAGGGAGTCAAAGGATATGGGGAAAGGGCAGGAAAGTGGAGTTGAGGTAAAAATCAGATCAGCCATGATCTCATTGAATGGCAGAGCAGGCTCGAGGGGCCGAATGGCCTACTCCTGCTCCTATCTCTTATGGTCTTATGGAATCCAATTCATTAAAGTAAATTGTGAACAACAGTGGGTGAGTCCAGAAAAAGGGGCATAAATACAAGGTAGCCACTAACAGGCCACACAACGAATTTCAGTGTTTGTGATGAGAATGTGGAACTCGCTGCCACATGGAGTGGCTGAAGTGGAAGCACTGATGCATTTAAGAGGAGATTTGAGGTATATATGAGGGAGAAGGAAATAAAGGGATACGGAGGCACGAGGCTTATGTGGAGTATAAACACCAGCATAGACCAGATGGGCCAATGGCCTCTTTCTGTGCTGTAGATTCTATGTAATTCAGAGAGGCACTCAAGTCAATAAATCTCCAAACCTCATCCCACCTGTCTTGCAGCCTGACCTCATTCCCACAACGATGTCAAACTGCAGGCTGACAGTTAACATTGACCTGCTCTCATGCTCACAGCTTCTTTCTGAAAAAATTGAGAGATCATAGGATGCATTCTACAATATTTTGCAGAATGAAGGATCTCTATTGTTCATTACAATGGAGTGTGGTTTGATGAGGTTTTATCCACATTAGAGAGATAATGAGCAACACAAATAATACAGTGGCAGAAAATTCATAATCCTGAATGGATAGATTTTGTCTTGATTGTGTTTTTAAAAAAGATTGACATTATCTATTGATTATAACAATTTATTACCATGACTGCTAACAGTGCTAGGTATAATAGTCCACTAGTCTAAATACCAGTATCTAACTGAACCCATATCTGCTTTGTCACAAAGACCACCCCACTTCGACCTTTGAAACATCGCCCGCCTTCACCCCTACCTCAGCCCACCTGCTGCCGAAACCCTTATTCACACCTTTGTCACCTCCAGACTCCACAAATCTAATGCTCTCCTGGCCGGCCTCCCATTATCCACCCTCTAAACTTCAGCTCATCCAAACTATGTTGCCATATCCTATTCTCGCTCACTCATCATTTCTGTCCTCACTGATGTACATTGGCTGTGCTCCTCCATGCCTCCAATTTTAAAATTCTCATCTTCGTGTTTAAATCCCTTCATGGCCTTGCCCCTCCTTATTTCTGTAACCTCCTCCAGCTCTCCTTCGAAATTTCCATTCCTGTGTTTCTGTACAGATTATATATACATATCAACATGCAGTAAAAACGCTCAGTTTGTGCGACAGCAGATAGCAGTTTATTGCTAACTGCTGCCACCAACTGACCAATGCTCAGATGGGCAGGTACAACAGGCACTCACTGAGGAACATTCAATAATATCACACAGCATTCTTTAAAACATTCACCAATAAAAACATGCCTTTAGGGTTTTAGCACATTATACTCCAGAATTTATTAACAAGAATTTTAGCTTTATGCGTTGATGAAGTCAAGACAATTTCACACCTGGGTGTTGCTCTGTGAATGAAATATTGAAATTAAGTAAATGCAATCCAAAAGGATAGCAACAAAATTGTACAAGAAATAAGCAATTGGAGATATTTTAAAGGGGTTTAACAAACACAGGAGATCATGTCATGTTGATGAAGCTGAAGCAGTTTCCAGTAATCTCAATCCCACAAATAAATTAGAACATTGAGTATGCTCCCAAATGTAAGTTTAATATTGTATGCAATTCCAGTTTTATTACACATTCAGGCTTTCCCCAAGCGATTTCTATCTTCAGAATTTATACTTACTGTTACCATCACTAACTACTCCCATTATGGTCATTACATTTTAAACATGGCTCATGTCACTGGACAAAATTCTTCCTGCAGCAGAAGGAATGGAAAATAGGTGCCCTGGATACGCCAGGACGCAGCCTATGTTGGTAATTCCCAGAGGGCCTTGTAAGGGGTGGAGATTCTTTCCATCTGTTACAAGCCCACTGATGCAGAGGGGCCGGGAACTCCTTATGTTGACAGTCCTCTCAACCTTGACTTTAAAGGTCAGGATATCTTTGGAGGCAGGGGAGACCGAGGAGGCGGCCTGGACCCCTGAAAATGAAGGTTTTTTCTAAAAGCTACACGCAACCCCCTTACAAAAAGGGGCCAAAGGGGCACTTCCTACAACTTTCCGGGGGAGGGAGGAACTGGCATATTTTACGCATTTTGCATTATCCCGGGAAAGCCAGATACCTGAGATGTGCCTCCAGTGCTACAAGCGCCTGCCAACAATATGCAAAAGAGTTAACCTCCCACCAATCCCACATACTCCAGCAGGATCAGTGGCAGAAGTCACTGGTGGGTGCAATCTTAGTGTAATTGCTGAGATCACGTCCCCAAGGAATTTCAGCCCCAACGTGCTTACAACATTATTCTATTAAATCAAGGCTATAATCGGGTGAGGTTGCAGGAAGAGAGACTTTATTGTGAAAATCTACCATGTTTTCAGAGATACGAAAACCATCTTTACCTCTCCACTTCTCATTCGATTCTACAACTGTTGCTGTGCTGTCAAACTTCAAGCTGGAACATCAGCAAGAACAAAACAATCCTTTTCAGCTCTTGCTGCAACCTTTAGACCTAATCCTAGCTCCATTCTCCTTCCAGGTTGCTCACTTAGGCTGATTCCAGCAATGTGTCTTTTTGACAGTGCTCTCTTTCTAAACTATTTTGATTCCCCTCTGTAAAGCACCTTGGACCATTTTGCAACATTAAAGATACTATATAATTTGTTGCATCTTATTCATCTCTCTACGTGTCACAAGACGCAACGACTCATGGTGATACTCAGTCGTAACAACAGCAGCAGCTTTTAGGGTTAGTGAGGAAAAAAAATAGTCCCTCAAAATAAAATCAATGATAAAGTTCAGATGGAAAGCATTGGAGAGTTTAAATCAGAACTGCATACATAATAAGTAACAAGTGAGGGCTATGTTGCAAGGCTGGAATTGTTGGGTTAATGGGTACAGAGGTGGCAGATGGAGTTCAACACAGGTAAGTGTAAACTCATAGCCTTAGGTAGAAGAATCAAGAGTGCGGATTACATGTTAAATGGTAACATGCTTGAGGTAATGGAGCAGGAAAGAGACTTGGGTGTTTTGATGGATAGGTTTATTAAACTTTCAGTTCAGTGTTCTCAGGCAGTCAAGAAAGCAAATAAAATGTTGGGATGTATAGCTAGGTGTATGACTTATAAGTTTAAGGATGTCATTTGGAAGTTGTGTCTGGCCTTGGTGAGACTACATTTGGAGTAGTGTGTTCAGTTTTGGTCTCTGTATTATGGAAAGGATATAGAGTTATTGGAGAGAGTCCAAAGTAGAACGATGAGGTTGACTCTTGATCCTAGAGAGCTGGGTTATGAGGAAAGATTTTCCACCTTGGGACCACTCACTGGAGAAGTGGGGGATGAGGAAGGACTTGAAAAAAGACTATAAAATGTTCAGGTGCATGGAGGAATTAGATCCAAGAAAGCCCCTCTGTTGGGCACAGGATTTAAGGTCTGATAACACAATTTAACTTTAAGGGGGCCAAAGAAAAATTTAGCAATATGATTTTTTAGTAGGAGGTTGATAGAAATGTGCTAGCAGTGGGGAGGGTGTGGGGGGTGGGGGTGGGGAGTGGTTGGAACAGAAAACTATGCCTTTTAAAAAAGGATTGGATGAATTCCTGTCGGTGAATAGAGTTCAGGGCTATTGGTTCTAGAATCATAGTAAGGAACAAATAGGAGGTTTGAAAAGGTAGGCTAGATGGAGTAATGGGCCAGGAAGGGGGGTCGAATCACGGACGGGAATTTTTTTTTTGTCGGTTTGCCGTCCGACTGACCGGCCTGATTGACAGGCTGGTCTCAGTCGGACAGGAGCAGAGGAAGGAAGGGGACGTTTTCAGGTAAGTGTTCAGGTAAGTCTTAGATTGTATGGATGGGGCGGGGGGGGGGGAAGGGAGGGATGGGTATGGGGGAGACATGGAGGCATCAGCAATCATAGGGATCACCGGGGCGGGGGGTCAGTCATTGGGGGTGGGTGTGTTCAGTCATCAGATGTCGGTCATCGGGGAGGGTGGGGGGATCAGACATCGGAGGGGGTCAATTATTGGAGGAGTCAGTCATCAGGGGGGTCAGTCATCGGGATGGGTGAGTCATCAGGGGTCAGTCAGTGGGGGGGTGTCGGGGGTCATCGGGAGGCGATCAGGTATCAGTCACTGGGGAGTCAGTCACCGAGGGGGGGTCGGGATCGGGGGTCATCCAGGAGCTTGCAATCGTTGAGGGGGGGTCGGGATCATTGGGGGGGGTCAGCGATTGTTGAGGGGGGTCACGATCGTTGGGGGGTCGCAATCGGGGAGGGGGTCAGTGAGCGTTGGGGGGGACGTCGGCAATCGTCGGGGGGGGGGCGGGGGGAAGGCGATCGTAGGAAGCGGGGTTGGCAGCAGGTAGGCTTGTTGGGCCTGGTGCCTTTATAGCACAGCTTGTGCTCCTCTGGATCCACAAGCTGTGCTATAAAGGCACTTACCTGCAGTTTTGGGCCTTCTCGCCTTCTCTCACGCGACGCGAAGGAGAAGGCCCGGGAATCCCAGCCCCCAGAGGTTGAAATCGCAAAACTTTTCAAAATGGAGGCTTGCAGCCTCCTTGAAAAGTTTTAATGACCAACCCCCCTCCTGAGAGCAGGTTTGGTGCCCGCCCCAGCGTAAACCGGAAATGGGTGGGTTGGAGGCGGGTCTGAAATAGTTGCAATTTTCAATGCCCCCCCACCCCCAAACTACACGTTTTTCCCATTTAAAATCCTGCCCATGATTTCTTCCTCCTCAAAACATTACTATGTTAAATGGTTCCATCTCTTTACTAAAGAAAACCCTTACTGCATGATAATATAGCCAAATTTCTCTTTTTTTATGTATAATCTGAAAGAAATCTGTAGCATCAAGCCATATATTTAAAAATAAATTCTACAATTTGGATCTAATGATCTGTCACAGTGAAACACTACAAGCAATGCATGCTGTTCAGTGTAAAAATGCCATGACATTATCTGTTACCATAGAGACCAGTATCTTCATTGCTTGCTATGTGTGGCTATTATAAATTTGACAAGAGATTAAAGATTCTGTTATGCCCATAGACAAGTAAGCTCACTTGGAGAGGGAGAAAATTATCCCTTTAAAACAATTGTATGCTGTCAAAAGGTAAAGCTGAGTAGTATGAATAAAATACACAACAAAACATTTCAAGATTACAGAAGATGAATCACTTGTAGCAAGGGCTGCATAATTTATCAGTGGCTTTATAGTCACTATTCTGCTTAATCCTTCATTATTCCATTTCTTCCAACCATCCGCTACCTCATTATAGAAAATGGCAGGAGTCTCAGTGTTGGCTACATTTGAATTCATCTCACTGCTATCTGCCCAATTTATACTTGCATTTTGAGATTAGATGCAATGTCTGCCTAAATGTGATCACCAACTACCAGTATAACCTTGACAAGTTCAGTCCTTTGAATGGGACATGCCATTAATCAAACGTACCCTGGGGTTAGTCCTGCCAGGATCAGTAATGTATAACTGGTGTTAGATTTGTACACACATTTATTCCAACCACCCACTATACTTAGCCTATTCTGCCCGCCATATGTTAATAAATAGAAGTAAGTGCCATTTGGACACGTGCTTCTGACTTATATCTGGAAGCTGGTGCTTCACATACTTATGTGTCAACAAAATAAATTGCACTGGTGGAAGATTCCACAGAGAACTATTATTGTAAAATGGAGCAACTCCCTTCAATCCCTCCATGCAGATTCACTTACTGAGACCAGATTCAAACACCTACGTTCGGACACTCAACAAGTCACTTCAGTTCTGAGTCAGGTAATTAGATAGGGTGTTCTGCCAGGAGGAAAGAGGAAATTTGTTCCATTTTCCCCTTCCAATACAGATCTGTCAGTAAATGAGTCAACAAATGATGTTAACATTTGTAGTACCTGGTGATCCATTTATTTGCCCAGATGAAATGAGATACAATATGTACAGAAAATCTACCTATCCATCAATTAAGTAAGAATGAATCTAATTATATAGAACATATGCTGTATACGTGCACATTAGGCAATTATTTCTACTGATTTTTTGTGTACTGAATATTTTTGTTTACCTCAGGTTTTAAACTGACAGAATCAAATCTGTGTGATGTTTACACAACAATGGTTATTCTTCCTCTTTATCACCAATTTTCTGCCTTCCTCTCAATTTTATTCCTTACTAGAGAATGTGTGCTGGGTTACTAAGTTACTAATAAAAAGAAAAAGCTGTAAAAAATTGTCTAGGCCTATGGTCCTCATCTGAATAATTGGGGCAAGCTGCCAGCGCTGGTTATACCTCCAACGGCAGTTCGCTTGATGGGAGATGATCCCACTGCCTTCATGAATTGCAAGGGCTTCCTCTCCATTAATGTGCAACTGGTGTGTGGTCAGCAGCAGTGCATTGTGCAGGTCTGTGCCTGCTTTCCTGACAGCCACCATAGCACTTTTACATTGCAGCAATCGTCCATCCCCTAACTCTTTGTCCCTGCACAGCAGGTGAGATACCAGCTGCTTGGGGAACAATGGCTATTCCCTGCACACTTGGCTTATGGCTCCTCTCATAAATCCACACCCTGCGGCCAAATTGCACTACCATCAGATCCATAGGTTAACTAGAACCCTCAGAGAGAAGACCATCGGAGTCCTCAAGCAATGATTCCACTGCTTAGACAGATCTGGTGACCTCCTGCAATAGTGGCCACAAAATATGACCAGTATGACATTGGTTTGCTGTACTATGCACACCATTGCTCTTCAATGGGACAACACATGAAGCCACCATTGCACGAGGACCTTCACCATGATGAGGGAGAGGACACAGATGACATAGAGGATGGCGAGGAAACAGAGGGCGCCAAAACTTGCCCGTGGCAGCTCATTGATGAGTGCTTCAGCTGAACAATCTCTACTATCCTGCATTAACAGTCTTCTCCAACATCTGCTCCAGTCTTTCCACTCTCAAATAGACTGCAACTACCCAAAGACCAATATTGACATTCCTGTTATATAACATTGCATGGTCACCAGCTACTACAGGAACATTCCCTGCACACAAAGATTTCAAAATGAATTATAATTTTCAAACCTTATACAAATGCCTAACACTAATTAATACCCTGATGTGAGCCCCTAGTGCCTATCCTAAGTGCTTTCTACAAGGTGCACCCTCAGTGGCTGCTGCATGGAGGTGGAAGGCTGCTGTGGCTCAGTCAGGGATTCTTGAGATGCTTGTGGTTGGTAACCTCTAGAAGCTCGGGCCTAGCTGCAGCCTGCAGCAGATTGGCAGATGCTAGTGTAGTCTGGCCCAGCTAGCTTCCTGGAACCAGGGCAGGCATAGTTTCAGGGGGTGGTGAGGGTCCAGACGTGCTGTCATCCTGACAGATGGCAGCAAGTTCCATTCCCATTGCATGACTGCTCCTGCTGATGGGCTCTGGCACAGCATTTTTACTGATCTGTGGGAGAGCAAACTGTAGGAGATCCGTGATCCAACTGAAGCTCCTTTCCATTCATGTCTTCCAGTCTGTCCAAGGTGGAGGAGATGGTTGAGCCCACAGCCTGCATGGCCCCAATGTGACATAGGAACAGGAGTAGGCCATTCACCCCCTCGAGCCTGTTTCACCATTCTATTACACCATGGCTGCATTTACCTGCCTTTTCTCTATATCCTTTGATACCTTTACTTAACAAAAATCTATCAATCACCGTCTTGAAAAGTTCAATTGACCCAGTATTCAAAGCCTTTTGGGGACTGAATTCCAGATTTCCACTACCCTTAGTGTGAAAAATGGTTCCTGATTTCATTCCTAACTGGCCTAGCTCTAATTTTATGATTATGCCCCCTTTGTTCTGGATTCCCCCACCAGAGGAAATTGTTTGATGGCGTCTACTTCATCAAATCCCATTATTTTAAATACCTCAGCTAGATTACCCCTCAACCTTCTAAACTCGAGGGAATTCAAACCAAGTTTATGCAAACTGGCCTCATAATTTAACCCTTTAAGCCCTCGTATCATTCTGGTGAATCTGCACTGCACCCCCTCCAAGGCCAATATATCTTTCCTGAGGAGCAGTGCCCAATATTGAACTGAATGCATCACATAGAGACGATGTTACTGGTTCCAGAGACTCCTGCCGGGAAGGCCCAGCTGCAGTGTCCGATGAGGTGACCACATACTCCATGGTTGACTGCAGTGCCAATACCATGTGCCAGAACCCCACACAAATTACTAGAGGACTTGTCCACACTCTCTGACATATTTTGGAAGTTCCCTGATGGGCAGTCAAATGCATTGAATAATTGCTGGTGTACAGAAAGCAACTTTCTTTTAAAAGCTGAGCCGCTGAACTCTGCATCTCTTCCCTCTTTTGGCAGAGCTAGGACATGAGTTTGCTGTCTAGTGAGCATTTCCTGGGCTGTCCTTTCACCTGCACCCATTCCTGCTCACTTGTGCTCAGTAAATCCCCCAGTGCAGACCCCTCTATCTCACTATCTATACCACGTGGGATGCCGATTTCTGTGCTGGCACTTGGAAGGGTAAGAGTGAGTGATGGTGCATCTTCGGGAGGGTTCTCCCCTTCAGTCCGTGCTTCCACAAAGCCCGTGACATCTGATAGACCTAGAAAAAGGAGACAGGGACAAAGGTTTCATATAGTGACAAGGGCAAGCAGTAACAGATGTAGGGTACCATGCACCACCAGGTTGTCATGCTGAGTGTGTCAGTGAGAGCGTTAAGTAGAAAGAGAAGAGCAAGGTAAGATGCCCAAACATCCTGTTGTTCCTGGCCTCCATCCTGACCATCTCCAATGCTGTACATCCTCCCTCCTCCTCCATTGGTGTCGGAATGTGTACAGAGGCAGGACCTCTTCCTGTTCTTGTACTCTCCCTCCTGTTGTGTTCCAGCTTCTTCTGCAAGAAGACTGGGAGTGAGTTAGTCCATGTCCTGTTGAAGGGTCTTGAAAATATCCAAGGCAGTTTAGCATTGTGTGCATGGCGAGAGGAAGAAGCAGCTAGCGTGTCAAAGAGGGAGAAGTAGTTGTGAGGCCAGTAGAAGGTTCTGAGGGTGTGACTGCAAGCAGAAGGAGGTGCAGTGAGGCATCCCATTGTGATTGGAACAGAAGCACGAGAGTGAAGGAGAGGAGGGTTGATTGTGCTGGGGTTAAAATAAATCGGTGCAGAGCTGTGCATCTCTTCCCTCTTTGGCAGAGCTAGGACATGAGTTTGTCATCTAGTGAGCATTTCCTGGGCTGTCCTTTCACCTGCACCCATTCCTGCTCACTTGTGCTCAGTAAATCCCCCAGTGCAGACCCCTCTATCTCACTATCTATACCATGTGGGGTGCCGATTTCTGTGCTGGCACTTGGAAGGGTAAGAGTGAGTGATGGTGCATCTTCGGGAGGGTTCTCCCCTTCAGTCCGTGCTTCCACAAAGCCCGTGACATCTGATAGACCTAGAAAAAGGAGACAGATGTAAGATGTAAGAAAAATGCAGATGTAAGAGTGATGTGAAGGGGTGTCTTACCTTGGCAATCCTGATGAGGTTATTAAATTTGTTCCTGCACTGCAGCCAGATCCTGGAAACAGTGCTGTTGGCCTTGATTTTTTCTGCCACCTCTCTCTATGTTGTTGACTCATTTGACTGAGCATCTGTCACCCATCGGAGCAGAAAAGGACCTCCTTCCCGCTGTTCACTTGCTCTATGAGCATATCCATGGCTGTATCAGAGAACCTGGAGACCCAACACAAAGTCGTGCTGCCTGCTGTTTCAGAAAATCACTTTCCATTAACCACCATTGAAAAGTGCACTTTCCTTTAAGAGGCTGAAAGATGCAATTCCACCCTCTGAGTCGGTGAGCTGCCTATAGGGAGTGCGATTAGCTCATCAATTACACATTAAAGAGACTGGATCATATAAAAGACTCGGGTCTCTCACTGACTGCATCGGTCAGCTGGAGCAATCACCCCACCCACCACCTACCTAATGGATGCTCCACATGAAAATCGACCCCATGGAACAGCCTCTGCTTTCTTCTTACTTATTTCTCTGATTTTACATCCTTGTACTGTATATTGTTGCTTTAAGGAACACACTAATATTAACTATATACTCTATTATTACTTGGTGTAATTATTTGTTATCTATTGATAAGAATTGATAATGGCACTACTGCAAGCTCCTCTTTCAATCAGAGGGCAAATGTAATATTTTATACCTGTTTCTGAGCTATTAATAAGGGGCTTCAATTGAGTGTTTGAATAAATGCTAATGAGAATTCTGGTGTACTGTAGCACTGAAGGAACCATTTTGCTGAAGTTGAATGGCTGGTTGCAGTGACAGTAAGGCTATGGGTACTCCACCCGACATTCTCTGTTTAAAAATGGCTTTAATAGTAGAACACTGTGACTCATAAGCATCATGTAGAAAAATAATAACGGGGAAAAGCTGGTGAAATATTGTTTAAGCACTAGTTGTTATGCCTCAGATCATCATCTAGGGTATGGGCATTTTCTGGCTTGCCCATTAGTAAACCAGCACATTGGGCCGGAAATTGCTCCAGCAGTGCTCGCTGCTCATTAGATTTAAAGTCGCCCACTAAGTTACCGCGTTCTTTTTGGTGGCAACTTCCTTTAACTGGGCAAGTTCAAAAAACTTTAGCGTTCGTTCCCGGGTGAGTGGTGAAAGGATCGCTAAGGCCCCTCAACCAGTTAGCTTGAAGCAAGCCACTCTGTGAGATCCAGGAAGTCCAGTTCATTGACAAACCGCTCAGACTAAAAACAGGAAGTGCCCAATATGGTTAATAAATGTTTTAGAAAATGATAGAGAGAAAGCAAAATAAAGGATGAAATTAAAAGACTAAGATAAAAGAGACGGAAGGAAAAGGTTTTAGAAAAATGTAAAATTAAAAAAATATATTTTTTAAATGTCCAAAAGCTATTAAAATCAGGAGTAATGAGAATCCACATTTTTAAAAGTTAATTTTTAGTTGTTTATCAGTCATTAAGGCTTACCAAGCCATTACAAGTTAGTTTAGACCTGATATAACAGAGCATTCCTGTTTTGTGGCGAGATTAGTTCCTTTCCAGCTGGGCAGGAGAGCAAGTTGGTGCTGGTCCATTGATTACGTTGATTCCAGCTGTCGAGGTCCCTATAATGCGAAGCTTTCAGATCACTGGTGAACCAAGAAGGGCAAGTTCCAGATTTCTGCGTTTGACTGCACATGTGCAGTGACCGGAACTTGCTCTCCGATTTCACCATTAATAACGTAGAGCGCCATTATTTTAAAAGCAATTTCCCGCCCATTATCTCTAGATCTTTCTGTGCTTACTTAACAATCATGAGTGTCAAACTCACAAATCATCTGTCCTTGTTATGATTACCACTGGCTGAAGTGTACTGTTTTGCCATTGAATGTATAAATAAATAAAAAATACACACATAGACACACTGCTGAGATCATTTGATACCTTAATTGGAAAAATAATCAGCCCTACGTTATCCCACGAGGCATTTGGGACCTGAACTGTTTCACTGTTCTAACAACTTGGGACATTTCCAATAGCAATCTCTCTTCAATATTATGACCTAGTGCTACATAGTAAAAATAGACACAGTAAATGACACAATGATAAGGACAATGACTGTTGTCAAACATTTAATTTATTCTGGCAATAAAGCTGATGACATTGGGGTCACCAGGGGTCATGGGGGGAGCTGTAGTAATTACAAGTCTCGCTGGATTACAAACTGTGAGCACTGCTTTCAACACCTATCCAAATCCAATCCACCTAGTGTTCAGCAACAAACTCCATTAAAAAACACTCCATATATTTGATGAAAACAGACTTTAATAAATATTTTAACAGAAGTATTTCTTCTGAGCGAGTGCATCTTAATACACACTGTCATGTGCAAACACATCCACACATCCGTTCTCTTATGACGTCCACAATTCTCTTTACAAACATTTTGTGTTGTTTTAATTGCATCTGCTGAGTTAATTTATTTGTTTAAAATCAGATTTCCTGTTGATTCCACATGCTGGTGACATTTTTATTATAAATCATAATCTGCACATTCAAATTCCTCATCTGTCTTTCATGTGTAGTTTCATGATAAATTCAATGATTTGTTACAAATTTATTAACAGTGAACATATTTTTTTGTTTAATGACAAAGCTCTTAAGCACAAACAACCACCCATTGTATTAATAGAGTAGAATAATCCTGGACGTTTAATGTTTACCCTAATTAGGTCATTTATTACTGCTCTCAATAATGACTAAGGAACTGGAACACATATTTACTAAATATTCTGTTTGTCCATATATAAGTGCACGTGCATCTACTAATGAAACAAAACAAATCACAACATTTATACACATGATGCACATTTACAAACATTTTATTTTTGATAAGCAAAAAAAGACAAGAAAGCTTGTGCCTACATGCTTACTACATTTCATCCTTGATTGAAAGCTCTTAGTTATAACATTATTGACCTATGATTTTGACCTATGAATTTTTTTCAACTAATGCTATGCAAATTCACTGGTGCATGCATTTCATTGTAACATTGTTATAAAGAGAGTGAAGCATTTGTTCAAGCATATTCTATACATTCCAGTAATTCTCCAGGACACCTTCCTATAATCTTCATTCACGCCTATAACTTTGGTAAAGCTACATCAACTCATTCACAAAGGACACTGAAAGTGAATTAGCTGGATGTATTTGAGATTGGTATACAACATGTCAGAAACAATGATCAACAAACAACATTAACACATTATCTGGAGCCACAAGAGATCATTTCTGAGTCAGAATTCAAACACCTAATGTTCACAGTGAAAAGGGGAGAATTTGTGAAAAACACTTCACAATCTTGCAATAGTTGCTAGCAATGGGAAATCTGCTAAAACTGCATGAAGCAGCTTTGACTTTTGTTGCACCTGACGCATTGATTCTCCTCTGCAATGATTCACTGGGCAGAATCTCACTCCACACTTCTATGAACACGGTCTCCAACTCCCACTTTCCCTCCATCTGTCCATTTTTTGTTCCTTTAACATTGTCTAAAGAAACGGCTGCTACTTCCACGAATCAAAGCAGCAAAACCAAAGGAAAATACCAGTCAATAGCAAAGAAAAGTGAACAAAATGTAGTCAAAATGCAAATTAAATATTTATAGTAATTAACAAATGGGATTTGTTCATTCTGCTTTACAAAGCAACTGCCTTGTGCAGCCACACTTAATGACATGGGTTCAGGTCATCAAAGATTTCGATAGTTCTGAAAAATGCAGCTTTCTAATTAACCAGTAGAGGGTAGTCACAGTCTGCTGGTTCTCTAATGTGGATGGAGTTGTACTTTTAAACTATGTACATAATTGTGGCATGTTATTGCACATGCAATCTCTCTTGTGTCAGGAATTAAAATCTGTTGCTAATTTGTAATGGCATTTGATGATTATGACCATGTAATGGTGTGACTGGCCCCACATTGTCACAGTCTAAATTGTTCATTATTGACCTTTTTGGTTTCCTAGACGACAGCTGCATTTAAATGTCCTATTTGTTTGCATAGCCATGGAGGTTGGATCAACCAGAACTCTTTCAAAGTTGACCACGAAAACACCGGATATTCAAGCTATTCTATGCACTCTGATTGATGCTTGAATCCACCAGCCACACTTCACGCTCACCAATTTGAATGTATATTAGTATTGCTTAGCAACCTGCTGAACCAACTGCATTAAATCCCATCAGATTCCGTCTTTGTAACGTTCTTGCACTCCAGGTGGCTGAGCCCAGCTCTGCTCGTGATCAGCCGTTATCATGTTTTACTTACTCTAAAAAATGAACTTATTGACCAATGTGGGTCTATCAGAAGCAAGCCTGCTTGTGTAGGCATGGACCAAAACAATTTTCACTGTAGAGATGGGTTAGGAGATTCAGTTTAACTTGTGTCAGTTTCAGTCATCCCACGGCAAAGGTTTGATATACTGAATCTTGCGTACGGTACCAAATCTTAGCATAACAATGGCGGATAAGGAAACTACTTTTTTTTGCATTTCTACGACACTAGGAGATAAAGCAGTGACCAAATCAGTGAGGTAGAATCAGAGGCATCAAAGTGATAATGGCTCTAAGTCAACGGGTTACATCAAGGAAGTTATTTTAACCTAAACCACCCGGCGGGAAGCTGACTGGATCGGATCAGCCGCCTCTTTTACACCCGGCTGGATTTTACATTCCGTTGCAGTGGGCGGGAAGTGCATCGGCAGCATGTTAATACGGTCTGAATCATAGATTCATCGAAAATTTATGGCACAGAAGGAGACCATTCGGCCAATCGTGTCCGCGCCGGCCGAAAATGAGCCACCCAGCCTAATCCCACTTTCCAGCACTTGGCCCCTAGCCTTGTAGGTTATGGCACTTCAAGTACATATCCAGGTACTTTTTAAATGTGGTGAAGGTTTCTGCCTCTACCACCCTTTCAGGCAGTGAGTTCCAGGCCCCACCACCCTCTGGGTGAAAAACGTTTTCCTCAGCTCCCCTCTAATCCTTCTACCAATCACTTTAAATCTATGCCCACTGCTTATTGACCTCTCTGCTAAGGGAAATAGGTCCTTCCTATCCACTCTATCCAGCCCCCTTATAATTTTGCACACCTCAATTAAATCACTCCTCAGCTTCCTCTGTTCCAAAGAAAACAACCCCAGCCTATCCAATCTTTCCTCATAGCTAAAATTCTCCTGTCCTGGTAACATCCTCGTAAATCTCCTCTGTACCGTCTCTAGTGCAATTACATCCTTCCTGTAATGTGGTGACCAGAACTGTACGCAGAACTGAAGCTGTGGCCTAACTAGTGTTTTATACAGTTCCAGCATAACCTCCCTGCTCTTATATTCTAAGCCTCGGCTAATAAAGGAAAGTATCCCGTATGCCTTCATAACCACCTTATCTACCTATCCTGCTACCTTCAGAGATCTGTGGACATGCACTCCAAGGTCCCTCAGTTCCTCTACACCTCTCAGTATCCTCCCATTTATTGTGTATTCTCTTGCCTTGCTTGCCCTCCCCAAATGCATTACCACACACTTCTCCAGAATGAATTCCATTTGCCACTTTTCTGCCCACCTGATCAGTCCATTGATATCTTCCTGCAGTCTACAGCTTTCCTCTGCACAATCAACCACACGACCAATTTTTGTATCATCTGCAAACTTCTTAATCATGCCCCCTGCATTTAAGTCCAAATCATTAAAATATACCACAAAAAGCAAGGAACCTAGTACTGAGCCTTGCAGAACCCCAATGGAAACAACCTTCCAGTCACAAAAACACCCGTCAACCGTTACCCTTTGCTTTCTGCCACTGAGCCAATTTTGGATCCAACTTGCCACTTTCCCTTGGATCCCATGGGCTTGTACTTTTTTGACCAGTCTGCCATGTGGGACCTTGTCAAAAGCCTTGCTAAAATCCATGTAGACTACATCAAACGCGCTACCCTCATCGACCCTCCTTGTTACCTCTTCAAAAAATTCAATCAAGTTAGTCAGACATGACCTTCCCTTAACAAATCCATGCTGACTGTCCTTGATTAATCCACGCCTTTCTTAATGACGATTAATACTGTCCCTCAGAATTGTTTCCAATAATTTGCCCAACACCGAGGTTAGACTTACTGGCGTGTAATTACTCTCCCTTTTTAAACAACGGTATAATATTAGCAGTCCTGGTGGTTAAAATCGCCATGGCCTCATTTTGCCACAAGCTGGCGGCAAACTAACTGAAACCAATGGTTTCTCGCTGGAGTTAAAATCCCCCCTTAGATGTCATTTTACTATCAATCTTCAATAAACATACTGCAAGGAAAGTTTATAGAACAGTAGTTATGGTGGGAGAGGGTCCCGCAGCAGACCCCAGGGGATGGGGGATATCGATGAGCGATCAGGACATCTGGAGCAGAGTTGTCAGACACAGGAGATTGTCGACATGGATAGCAATTAGGGTGAGGTAGCAGGCCAATGGCTGAGGACATTGAAGGCGAGGCAGAGCTAGGTGCAATTGATGGTCCATTAGAGAACATGGGTTTCTAGCAGCCCACTTCAAGAAATAATCAATGATAAGGGGGTAAGCAAGGTTCTCGGCAGCACTGAAGAGTCTAAAAAAAATTAAATAGAACTGTGTTTCACCAGAATTTTTTTGTTTCTCAGTTTTATCATTTAATTTTTAGTTCCTTTAAAATCATTATTGTTATATTCTTCTTCCATTTTTTACTTTTAAATTTTTTTCCACTGCCTACACCTTACCTTCTGTTTGGCTCGGTCGGTAGCACTCTTGCTTCCGAGTCAGAAGGCTGTTGAATCCCCATTCCAGGACATAAGCACATAATCCAGAATGACACATCAGAGCAGAACTGAGGAAGTGCTGCATTGTTTGACCAGCAGAATAAGAGTTAAGGGCAGCTTCTGAGACTGGTTGAAAGTGGGTAGCGGTCGGTGCCCACAGGATTCTGTTCTGGGACTGCTTCTGTTCACTATGATTTGGATATAGGGCGAGAGGAAGTGTTGTCCAAACTTGATGATGATAATAAAATAGGAGGCATAGTACATTATTCTGAAAACAAAGGAAGCTACAAAGTGTTATTGGCAAGATGGTGGAATGGGCAAAAAAGTGAAGATGTAATTCAATGTCAATAAATTTGAGGTGGTATAATTTTGGTAAAAAAAATATACTTTGAATAGGGTCAAGCTGTGTGATGTCGAAGAATGAAGGTTTAGGTTCAAAAGACCTTAAAAGCAGCTGATCAAGTGGAAAAGCTATTGCAATACTGGGTTTTATGGCAATAGATGGAATATAAAAATCAGGATGTAATGGTGAATCTATATAAAATCTTACTATAGATCACCGTTGGAGTAGTGTGAGACAGAGTAGATAGAAGCAGATTGTTTCTAGTGAACGAGAGGTCTAGAACAAGGGGACATCAAATTAAATGCAAGAATTTAGGAACGAGAGCAGGAGAAACTTTTTCGCCCAGAGGGTTGTGAGGCTGTGGTATGCACTACCAAAGTGAGTAACCAAGCAGAGACCATGTCAACATTTTAAGAATAGATTAGATTGGTGGTTGAAGGACAAGGGAATAAAGAGATATGCAAACAGATTGGGCCCATGAGATTAGGACTACTGCTCACATGGAGGATAAACATCAACATACACTATTTGAGCTAAACGGCCTGTTTCCATGTTGTGATTTCTACATAATTCTATGTGATTTCTAGGTGCCATTTTTCAGATGAGATGCTATACCAAAGCCCCATCTGCTAGCTCAAGAGGATGGCATCATTCTTGTAAATCTTTTTTGCACCTGCTCCAGTGCCTCTATATCCTTTTTATAATTATGGAGACCAGAACTGTGCACAGTACTCTAAGTGTGAGTAAATGTTTAAGCCTGAGTAGTATAGAATTGTAATCATTATGACGTCCAATACATATTAGTTCATTGTAAACAATTTTACAACACCAAGTTATAGTCCAGCAATTTTATTTTAAATTCACAAGCTTTCGGAGGCTACCTTCTTCCTCAGGTGAACGATGTTAACTGCTCTGTATTACATTAACTGCTCTGTATTACAATGGAGCTGAATGTTAACAGTTGAGTTAACACAAGCAGATATGAGTTTCTGGAAAGGGCAAAGATTAATTTTCTAAAATGTATCTGATCAAAAAGCAGCCAACAATAAGCATGATGGATGAGACCGAAGTAATAGAAACCTTGGACAAATGCATATAAATTTGAAGCTAGCTATGCCTTTTGATTCAAAGAGTAACTGGCCAACATATATTTCACATCGTTCACCTGAGGAAGGAGGTAGCCTCCGAAAGCTTGTGAATTTAAAATAAAATTGCTGGACTATAACTTGGTGTTGTAAAATTGTTTACAATTGTCAACCCCAGTCCATCACCGGCATCTCCACATCATGACTATTAGTTCATTGGCATTGTTGCTGCGTTCTACTAAAAGCTTTTAAAAAATACATGTGCGCCACAACAAACTACCACTGATTACAGCAAACGGGGCAAGAGACCTCTCAAGCAAATAGAAACTTATTAATGGAAAATTCAAGCAACCTTACTAAGCTCCTGGAACATTTTATATCCAGATTGCTCTAGCTTAGAGCCGGCACAGTCATGATGGGCCAAGTGGCCTCCTTCTGTGCTGTAAATGTCCAGGTCTATGTCACCATATGGACCGCTGTAAAGTAATGATCATGTTGTGAATGCAAAATTGAAGTAACATCAATGTTCTTAATAAATAGAAAGACTGCATAAAACTTAGAATGTGACATGCATTACTGATGACGTGCAAATTGTACAATTACAGACTATGATTGTAATTCTTCAATTAAAACATGGCGAGAGTCTGATATATTTCAGTGGAAATATAAATCAGATAGGTTGGACAGAATTACTTAGCTAATTATAATTATTTGCATGGATTTCCTTCCCCATCAGAAAGCAATTCATATGCAAAATAGCTTGACGCAGCATTTTCCCATCATGCTTTTTCTTTCTCTCAATGAAAGCTGGTAGTGGGTTGGCATTATTAAATTTTCATTAACTGCTCTGTATTACAATGGAGCTGAATGTTAACAGTTGAGTTAACACAAGCAGATATGAGTTTCTGGAAAGGGCAAAGATTAATTTTCTAAAATGTATCTGATCAAAAAGCAGCCAACAATAAGCATGATGGATGAGACCGAAGTAATAGAAACCTTGGACAAATGCATATAAATTTGAAGCTAGCTATGCCTTTTGATTCAAAGAGTAACTGGCCAACATATATTTTCTTACAGCTACACAACCTGCTTCTTCATTTGTATGCTCCACATATTCTGTGAGATGAGACTTGCAAACAGGAAAATGAGAGACATGATTTTTCAGCCAGAACCCACATGCTCTGTCATATAAAAATGTCTAAAATGGTTGGTGTGTGCTGACTCTCTGCATGGTTTTAAGAGAGAGCTGGACCAGTTCTTGGCTGGGGCAGAGATCGCAACAGATAAAAGATAAATGGATTTACAGTTAACATATGCATGATCAAGGTGATCTCCTGGACTGGTTTTGATCGCCTGAGAGATTGGAGAGGAATTTTCCAGATTCCTTTATTCCCTTATTGGCCTTGAGTTTTTCTGTTTTTTCGCCTCTCCTAGGAGATTACATATCTGTGTGGGGTTGGGAAGCATCTAGTCATGATGAGAGAGTATCATGTACAATCAATTATAATGTTTTCCTCCCCCTCCCCCTTCCAGTTTTGCCTCACATTTCCTGAAAGTGGTGACTCATGTTGGAGTATAATTCCATGGACATAAGCAGCCCTATAATTCATCAACAAAGTAGCCATTCTTCACTTGTGAGGTTAGATCGTGAGTATTAATGGATGCTTCCACACCCCAACCCTCCCCTCCAACCCTCCAACCCTCCCCACCACACCACCACCCCAGCTGTGATCAGCTGACTCAGTACAGATGAAGAATTAAATCTGGGACCTTCCTGGTCTGGAAGACTCAATAATATTTCAGGCAGTTTCTCTATCCTCAGCCATCAGTATCATTCCAGGCAAGCACCTGAGTCTTCACCACCATTTCAGGCAGTGCCTATACCCGCTGAGTCTTCAGTACCATTTCAGGCAGTGTCTCTGCCCTCTGAGTCTTCAGTACCATTTCAGGCAGCACTTTCACCTTCTAAGCAATTGAGGAGTAGCACCGTTTACTGTTTTTAAATGATATGTTTCAATACATTTCCGAAGTAGAAACATATTGTTTTATTTCAGTACTCTGTTATATTAAATGTGAGGAATCGTACAGTTAACCCAATTAACAACTTTTACGTTCTGAATAAGTTGAGTTATGTTATAACATGACCTTTTTAAGCATCTCAAAAGCTGTTCCCAACACAATGTCTGAAAGATGTTAGTGATGTGCGCTGCTGTCGGCAAAATTTCCTTTTGTATTTGTAGTATATCAGCAATATTTTGACAAATATGCATTATTTGGGGTTGTATTGGTTAAATCAGGTGCACATTAACTGGTGGTATGGGCCTGCTCTGCTCTGATAGTCAACAAGGAAACTAAAATCTAATTCTCCATTTAGTAATGCTACTATTGGCAAAATTTCCTGTAGACTGACTGAGAATTATATTTATTTGAGAAAAGTAAATTTAATAATCTAAATTTATGTACCCATGGAAGGAGTTCCTCTAGGCTAGATGACCCAGCAGGAGACTAATTGTGCTTCTATAAATACGCAGATGCAACCTGCGCTGATGGCCTAATGATGCAAGTCATGTGCTATTGTAACCTTATAGCAGTACTTCACGAATTTAGGAAGGACAACATGAGTTTGAGTAGACTGAGAAAATAGTTTCTTTGCTCATAAGCAGAGGCAAAATAGATTAAAGGTCTAACAGGAATCCCAAAAGCAACATTTCAGGAAAAGTCATTAAGTTGCAAGTTTAATAAAATACATTTGGAAAAAACTGAATGCTACATTTGGCCCCCAGGTTTGCTTCCTGCTCTCCTGGAAGTGTTGACTCATGCTGACTCCACTAGTACCAGCTGCCTCCTAATCCATCATCATGTGGCCATTCCTTAGGTGTGAGCTTTGGCTGCGAGTATTGCCAGGGAGGCACCACAGCTGAGCCAAATCCATTCCTCGCTTGACATCAAAACACAAGCACATATAGAGATCACAACGGGAAACTTGGCTGATTTTTCCCTTCCTTAACTTACTGAGGCCAGTTGTAAGACACCCACCACCATTTTAAAAAATTCATTCTTGGGATACGGGCATCGCTGGCAAGGCTGGTATCTTATAATATATTTTTATATTAATATTTTTATGGTTTTCATTCATTATGCCATAATGAATGAAAAACCATAATGATATTATTGTTAAAGATATTTGCAGTCAATTAGGTTAAAAAGACTGGTTAGAAATTCTAGCTAAATTATTTTGAATTAATTTTAGTAGTTTTGAGCAGTATTAATGATACAGAAATTGTTTAATTTTCACTGACCCAATCTAATGGCAAGTCCTACATTCAAGAATATCCAAGGCTGAAAAAAGGCTACTTACATAAAAACAAAAGTTTTATAGAGTTTAAAATTATTCAAATGAGAATGTATAACACTAGTGCCAGTTTTCCTGTATCTCATGTTTGCAGCCTAGTAATGTGTTTTTTTAAAGCCTGAGGATATCTTATACTTACACAATGATGTCCTTTCTACATATTCGCCATGTATCTTTTATAAAGATTCAGCACACCATCTGCTGATTTTCTTTGTACCTGCCAGTATATATTATAAAATGATTACTATGCTATCTTCAAAAAAGCCTCCAGAAAATGATGCTGTATAATACACGACTAAAGAAATGGTGGTCCATTGTGGTTATTCTACATTTGACAAAGGTTCACACACAGGCTTTTTGTTTCACAGTCCAGGTTCCTCTGGAGGGAGATGATAAAAATGTTTTCAAAATCACAATGCTAGTCAAAAATGCTAGTCTAATAGCTCTGAATTCTGTTGTTTAACCTGAACTCTTGACAAAGTAAATCAATGCTTCATTATAATCACAGACGATTCTTCCACATTCTATCTGACTTCTTACTTGAAAGTCTGTTCTTTCATCTGTCGCTTCTGTGTTGTATATGTTCCACTCTCTCTGTAAAACTTAGATATGTCTGTATCAGTTTCTATGCCCACGTCTTTTATTTTTACTGTCTCTTTCTTTCCTGTCTGATACTGTGTATGCCTTTCCATTGATCTGCCCTGCTGTGTTTTTTTTTAACATTTTTCATTTGCTACACTTGTTCTTTCTGATTACATTTTTACCTTTTTAAATTTGCTGTCCTTTTTTGTCATGCCGGTAGAAGTAATATGTACAAAGAAGCCGCCTGACTGGCATTGAATGTGCAAGGAGGTCTAGAAAAGATGGCAACAATGCATGTGTATGCCACAGAGGGACAAAAAAAGCAGCACTGAGAAGTACTGACCTATGAGGCCATCCATGTACAGACAAAGGAAAGAGGGGAAACATATGAGCATACCTGAGGGATGAAAAAAAACAACACTCTTTCACATGTGCAGAAGCACATAGAACATTGCAACTACACATATAAGTTTTGGGAATAGTGCAGAAGGAAAGCTTAGACTTCCGAAAGAGGGGAGGTAATGGAAGGCAATATGGGTGAATTCTGTGATTAGCTTTTCAGAAGTGTTGAATTTTTAATGTGTTTACTATGCCATAAATATTATTTTTTAGAGGTTCATGATGGGAAATTAACATAGCTGCTCAAAGACTGGGGTGGGAAAAATATTCAAGGTTATAATTGTTTCCTTTTTTATGAAAGGGTATTTGTGAGAGACAGTGAAAGATAGAGATGGGTTTACCTATCTCTATCTATGATTCCTGGGATGGCAGGACTGATGTATGAGGAGAGATTGGGTCGACTAGGCCTATATTCACTAGAGTTTAGAAGAATGAGAGGTGATCTCATTGAAACATATAAAATTCTAACAGGACTAGACAGACTAGATGCAGGGGAGTCCAGAACCAGGGGTCACAGTCTCAGGATACGGGGTATACCACTTAGAACCGAGATGAGGAGAAATTTCTTCACTTAGAGGGTGGTGAACCTGTGGAATTCTCTACCACAGAAGGCAGTGGAGGCCAAGTCATTAGATGTATTCAAGAAGGAGATAGATAAGTTTCTTAATGCTAAAGGGATCAAGGGATATGGGGAAAAAGCGGGAACAGGGTACTGAGTTAGACGATCAGCCACGATCATTTGGAATGGCGGAGCAGGCCCGAAGGGCCGAATGGCCTACTCTTGCTCCTATTTTCTATGTTTCTATGAAATAAGTATTTAAGTGATTTTTGATTTGCTCCTTTTTAGCTTCACATCTTATGGGCACATCAGGCACAAGTCAAATGAAAAATGTTTAATCATATAAATGGATAGCTAGAAAGATGCATGGGAAGAGAAAAACACCAGAGGATTTGGAGTAAGGGAATCATTGCCATAGTCATTAAGGGAAGTGCCATAAACTTTAGATTGCTGCTGGCTCCAGACAATTTCAGACTCCCTGGACTAGCCATTTAAAAAAAAAGAAATTCAGTTTACAAATTGACATTGAAATAAACCCAAATACTATAGTAATGAAGCTACTTAGAAGTTAGAAGTGGCTTTATTACTGTGACATTGGGCCCGATATTAGCAGGGCGGTGGGTTGGCAGCGAGGGGTCCACTGGGCGGGTGGGTAACGCACCCAGTGAAATCGGGGTGCTCCACACGCATCGCAGCTTGATTGAAGGTACTTACCTTGGTTTCCGGGTTGCGCGCTGGAAAGCTGCGAGGTGGGCGGACTGGAAAGCTGCGAGGTGGGCGGACTGGAAAGCTGCGAGGCGGGCGGACTGCGCATGCGTAGCATAGGCTGTCAGCTGGAGGAGCCCTATTTAAAGGGGCAGTCCTCCACTGACTGATGCTGCAGAAAATAGGCAAAATTACAGCATGGAGCAGCCCAGGGGGAAGGCTGCTCCCAGGTTTAATGATGCTTCACTCCAGGTCTTATTGGATGGGGTGAGGAGGAGGGGGAGGACAGAGATCTTCTCCCCGGCGGGCGGGAGGAAGCGGCCTGCCTCTGCCACCAAGAAGGCTTGGCTCGAGGTGGCAGAGGAGGTCACCTGCACCACCAACATATCGCGCACTTGCATACAGTGCAGGAGACGCTTCAATGACCTAATTAGGTCAGTTGAAGTGAGTACACTTACTCATTCCCCTACACTCCGTCTGTCACATCACCGCCCCCACCCCACATCTCCTTCTGCACTGCCAACACTACTCTATCACATCACTCCTCACACCCACTCAAAGCTTATCCTCATCTTACCAGCATTTACTCACCTCGCCAGTACTCATCCCACCACTACCACTCAACCCAATCCTCATACAATCTCATGGCTCTATCTCATACTCACTCTCTCATGCATCTCTTTCACGGTCAGCCTCACTCAACCTGCCACTACCTGTGCTGCAGCCACAGGGCATGCAGCACATATGTGCAGTAGGAAGTGTAAGGCAAACGTGTCGTGAGCATGAAGGGGATGCACAAGGGTGTTTGAGGGTTTGTCATGGTTGTTACTTATATTGAATTTCTGACCAACTCACATTACATATTATATTGGCAACACTACTTCCACGTCTTTGCGAATCTTGTGGTTTGTGCAATAATGCCCTTTCCTGAGGATCACGATGAAGACCCACAACTGATGCCACCAATTGTGTCAATGCAGAGTGGGTGTAGGTGTATTTGCAGGGCTCTTTTGTGCAGACGACTGAGAGACGTCGGCGATGTCCCCGGTGGCACCCTGGAAGGATGCGAAGGAGAAGTTGTTGAGGGCAGTGGTGACTTTGACAGCGACAGGTAAGAAGATGGTGCTTGGGCCAGCCGGGAGCAGCTCGGCATGAAGGAGGCTGCAGATGTCCACGACTACATGTCGAGTGACTCTGAGCCTCCGTGTGCACTGCTGCTCAGAGAGGTCCAGGAAGCTGAGCCTCGGTCTGTAGATCCTGTGGCGGGGGTAGTGCCTTCTGTGACGCGTCATTCTTTGCTGTTGCCCTCTCTCCTGCTGTGCAGGTGGTAGTGTCACAGCACTGTGTTGTGGAGCTCCACATGTCAGAGGTGGACGGCGTGGCTGGCGAGGCTGATGATGCTGTTCGTCCTCCGAGGAGGTCATGACTGCAGCTATGGCGGCCCCCATCCAGAAGATGTACGTTTGAGGGGTCCGCAAGGTAGGTAAAATGTGTCTGCACACCGGGGTAAGTGTGAAAGTTTGTGAATTTTATTGTTAGGAGGAAGGTGGTGGAGGCCAAACTTTGTCCAAAGTGACAGAGTAGCCTCCTGCAATGAGTGAGGGTCTCCCCCCCCGACCTGTCAAATGGACCTTTGCAGCTGCCACAGGCTGATGGCTGCAACACGTCCATTTCAACTGGGAGTGTTTCCCCCAGTACGGGAAACAGTCCCAGTTGACTTGAAAATCCCACCCCTCCTAAAATATCAGGTCAATCAGGTTTGTAAACGACCTGAAGTACCTGGTTAATTACTTTAAGTCAATGGGGAACCCAGAAGTGGGCGGGTTGGAGCCGGGCTCCGGACCCCCCCCCCCCCCCCGGGAGTTCCCGATTTTCGGAGCCCCCCCCGCCACGAACGCACCCACTTGGGGTTGCGAAAATCGAGCCCATTAACTCTAAAGCAACTAAAATAAATAATTAATCATTTTGAAAATCTTGTCCACAACCATCCATCTTTATCATGAACAATCAATGTTTTGGACCCAGCATTTCCTTATTCACATTTGCAGATAAACTTCTGCATTCTTCATAGCTCACTGCTTGAATTAACATGGAGCAGTTGTCTGTACATGTGCTGCTGCATCACATGGATCCCGCTCTTACTGGGATAGAAACTGGAATTGTAGGTGGGGAGAGAGACATTCAGATCGAGGATTTGGCTGTGTAGAGAAATTTTGTGAAAGATCTCCGGTAAGTTTCAACTTTAGTAATCTTCTAGTATTCTCACATCATTTGATGAGAGTGTTTGGAGACATAGGGGTAGAGTTTCCGCTGGTTTTATCAGAGTAATCCGCCCGAATCAACGCAAACGATCGTGAAAAATCAAGCCTAAGTTACGCCAAGCGTAAATCGAGGTTCCGCGATCTTTGACGCTGGTTCAAAAAGCGTTGCACCCGAAGCTGGCCCCGCCCACAAAACTGGCCACGCCCCCAGATCCAAATAACGAGGATGGCAAGTTTCTGCCGATTGTGCCCACTCGAGGGTCTTCAAATTAAGTTTGTTTTCTTAGGCGCACGGACACTAATAGACACATTTTAAACACTTTCACTCATTAAAAAATATTTAATTGACTAAGAAACTGACTAGTGTACGCCAATGAAACTAGTAAATGGTTCAGTATAGTTTTTTAAAGTCATCTTCTGTGATTTAAAGTCAGGTTAGTCACAGGTGGAGGACTCTTATTAAAAATGTTTATTTTGTGTGCAAAGCTCATTTCCAGCTGTATTAATAAAACTGCACCAGGTTACCACGCTTAAATAATTGAATATTTTTTAATGCAAAGAAAAAAAAACAATTGCGTTCTATTACGCTGACCAACTGCGCTGGTGCATGGAAGATTTTACGTTTGTAATTATGCAAATGCAGAAACTTAAACTGTAGCCTAACCAGTGCAATTTCAAGCCCAATTTGCACCCATAGCAAAAACTCTACCCCAATACATTTTAGTGAATATTTCAGTTATATTCAAACATCCATTAATAAATATTTGTGCTGAAAATACTTACTCCCTACCCACTTTCAGTATAGTTTTCAGCATTGTCAGACCATGATTTTGTGTGGCAGATCACCTGAAAAACGGCACTTCCAACAGTGCAGCATTCCCTCAATACTGCATTGAAGTATCAGCCCAGATTTTATGCTTAACTCCTGGAGTGGGGCTTAAATCCACAATCTTCTGATTCTAAGGCACGGTCCTACCAACTGAGCAAAGCTGACATGTTTTAAAGTTATCTTAGCCAATGGAGTGCCATAAGCCTAAAAATTGACATGATGGTGTCATCGACATGAGCAGGTCAGCTTTTAACATATTTTACAGCAGTCTTCAGGATCCAACTGATTGTAATTACAAGCAGTAATGATGCTAACACACTGCCTTGCCCTAACCTTTAATTATCCTGAACAAGTCTTAGTGTTTCCCTCTAAATGATGAACCTGGGGAGGGAAAATCTATAAAAATATGGAGGACATTGGTATATTCTGAGCCTAATTTCTGGCACGTAAACAATTGGATTTGGGGCTAAGACCAGGTTTTGGATGCTTTTCTACTAATCCTAACCTTCCACTCTAGATGTGACTGTTGACCATTTTGGACATAGTGTTGAAAACTGTAATTTACCTATTATTATAGGATAATTCCAATCTGCTTTAGACTCATGACTTAATCCTTCCATTATGGACAGCATTTACACCTAAGCAGACCTGGTTTGAAAACTGCATTGTCTCTAACATAGAAAGGAAGCATTTATTAAATTCAAACTTTAACGCTAGGTGCACAAAACATTGCATTTTGCAATGTATTGTGCAACTAACAATATATGCCAATATTAAACAAGGAAAGACCTGTAGCCAACGTACTGAAGTTGAGCAGAGAGTCAATGGGGGCCACCAGCATCTTGCACCCACTGCAGTATATGCCGGTCTGCATTGAGGCTGTACGGGGAGGAGGGCATGAAGAGCTGGCTTCAGATTCAGGACAGGAATAAGGAACATATACCAGGGTGAGCAGGAGAGAAGCGATTTGATGATCATTGCAATATAAGTAACATTCATATTTTGAACTTCCTAACAGCACCAGCACAAGCATTAATATTAAAAGATGGAAAGCATAATGGATGTCCCTGGCAGTTACATTCCGCTGCATGTGAGAAATGTGGTGGATTCAATCAAAGGGCCTGTCAACCACTGCTGAGGGAAGACTCAGCTGAGGAAAAAGAAGGACCTTTAGGGACTGTGGTGTGGAAAGTAGATTTATTAGAGCAGATATTACAGAGAAGGAGAAAATTAGAGAAAGGGATGATGTATTTACTGGAAGTTGGGAGGGAAGAAACACAATCCAAATAGTTGTGGGAGTCTGAGCTTGTAATAACTATCTATGGAAAGCCTATTGGCAAAGATGGAGAGAGAGAAAGCCATAAAAAGAAGGGAAAAGATGGACCACGCAAATGTAAAGAATGGATGAGAACTGGAAACACATTAGGAGTTCGATAATTTATATTAGCAAAAGAGCCAGGTTCTTATAAAATGTTATGATTCTTTCAAGTAACTTGACTGCAGAATATTCTAATATTTCAGATTTTGTCATCTTTCTTAAAAATATAAGCTTGAGCACATACTCAAGATTGATTCCGGATGTTAACATTTGATTATTTTCTGAATATTTAATTTAATTGAGTGATGGCTGCAAGAGTGACTAGAGACCCAACACAAAGAACTCTCAGTCAAACGTTGGCCTGAGAGAACTGAGGGCCCAGCTTCAATCACTGAGCTTTCATTGATATGTGTCAATCACAGATTTAAAGAGCCAAACCAACTTTGGCTGCATCTCGCCTCCATTTCAATAGCGAGGAAATGTAAACTAAATGGTACAATTTTAAGAGGGTGCAGGAACAGAGAGACCTAGGGGTGCACGTATACAAATCTTTGAAGGTGGCAGGACAAGTTGAGAAGGCTGTTAAAAAAGCATAGGAACAGGAGTAGGCCATTTAGCCCCTCGAGCCTGTTCTGCTGTTCAGTGAGATCATGGCTGATCTGTTTCCTAACTCCATGGGCCCGATTTTAGCAGGCCTGCGGGTTCCCAGCGGGTGGTCCTCCAGGAGCGTGGAAAACACGGACGGTTAATTGAGGGCGCCCCCCGCGCGATCGCGGGATAATTGATTGAATGAAGCCGTGGTTCTGGGTTCGCCGCAGGCCAGCTGTGCGCCGGCCGCCTGCGCATGCGCATTGACGCCAGCGCGATGGTGGAGCCGCACTTAAAGGGGCAGTCCCACAGAGCCCCCCCCCTGCATCCAGCATTAGGAAGCAAACCATGGCGCAACCCAGGGGTAAGGCTGCGCCCCGCTTTTCCGACCACGCGCTGCAGCTCCTCCTGGACGGTGTGCGGAGGAGGAGGGACACGCTCTTCCCGAGGGACGGACGGAAGTGCCCTGGCTCGGTAACCAGGAGGGCATGGGCAGAGGTGGCGGTGGAGGTGAGCAGCAGCTCGAACACAAGCAGGTCTTGGGAGCAGTGCCGCAAGCGGTTCAATGACCTCACTAGGTCCGGCAAGGTGAGTACACTAACGCCCCCCCCCCCCCCCAGAACCCGTCTCGACCATCACGCCAAACACCCCACAACCCCTTCTGCACAGCCACCACAGCGCTCCCACAGCAATCCTCACAGCCACTCACTCACCATCCTCACCGTGTCTGCACTGACCCACCATCCCCGTCCCCACTGGAACACTACCACACGCCCCAACCCCATGCAATGGGACGGGCATGTGGCACATGCATCCTCCCATCCATCCGCCCCACACGCAACCCACCCATACCGATGCTCCAGGTGTCTCACTATGCAATCTGCACGTACTCACGCATCTGTGTTTTGCCTTCACAGGAGAAGAGAAGCAAGAATGCGCGGGAAAGGGACCACACTGGAGGGGGCCCGCCGCACGTGCTCGAGCTCACGGATGCCGAGGTGGAGGCGCTCGAACTGAGCGGAACACAACTTTGCCTGTCGGTGGGCGATGGCGAGTCTGGCGCTATAGCATCGGCCGGTAAGAGACAGCCGACACTCAACACTCATGATCGCGAATGATCTTATCATCACCTGCCATCTGGCGCACCGCGACCTCTGTGCACATGCCTCATAGTGCCCTCTGTTCCCTTGCAGGGCCGTCTGAGAGCGCTTTGTGTGAGGAGGGCGATTCCTCAGAGGACATGCCGGTCTCTGAGGGTGCATCGTCACATATGAGCCAACCATCCACCAGCGCAGAGACACGCACCTCGGTGGGTCCCCCTCGCCAACTAGTTGGGGTTGCACTTGGTGATTCACCGCGCACGTGTGAGCATGAGCAGACCCTGGTGGCAGGGGCAGCCGCGGAGGGTCCGCGTCAGTGGGAGCACTCATCTCCAGGCTCTGCTCGGCTGGACCCAGATGCTGAACCCAGGGGGCCACCAGTCAAAAGGAGAGTCGTTGAGGGGCACCAGCTAATTGCCGAGGTACTGGGAGAGGTGCCGCGCGCATTGTCCGCAATCGTGCAGGCAATGGAGGAGTCCAACTCCTGAATGCGGGCATTGGTGGCGCAGGCACAGGAGGGTACCGGCGACACAGTGTCACGGGTAGGTGCGGGAGCGTCTGCGGTGGAGGACAGGCTGGCTTCCCTCGAGCGTCACACACAGCTCCACATCGAGTCCGTGCAGGCCCTGACAACGGCTGTACGGATTCAGGGTGAGCAACATTCCGTCGCCATAAACAGGCTGACGGATACACTAGAGGTGGCCTTGCAAGGCCTCACAAATGCAATCCAAACTGTCGTCCAGCAAGGTGGAAGGGGTGATGTGGGCCAAGGCCACGAGAGGGATGATGGTGACCGGGGACATGGAAGCGGGGACGCTTCTCAAGGTGCCCTCACGTCCCACCCGTTGCCCCCCTCTCAACCAGTACCCGCAATGGTGCCTCCTCTCCAGGTGGCCGAGTCTGCCCCTGCACAGGTGCAGGAGGAGCAGTCTGTGGAGTTGCCCTCACGGGCACCGAAACCCAGGGGCCGTCCGCCCAGAGCATCTACCCGGTCAGGGCAAGAACAGGAGCAACCTGCCACTACCTCTGCTGGAGCCACAGGGGTAGCACCACGTAGGGGTTCCCGGAAAAGAACTCCAAAGGCATTATAAGCACAAAGGGAATGCACCAGGGTGTCTGTTAATTTGTACACTTTTTGTTTATAGTATTGCACCTTGTCGACATTAAACACTATCGTTCTCACCACTCCTGCCACCTCTCGTCCATTCTTCCGCGGCCTGTGCAATAGGTGCGCTCCGTGCAGCCCATCATGACGGCGAACACCTGCTGCCGCCCATTGGGCACACTGCTGTGGGTGCAGGAGCACTGGCAACACTCTTCAGTGGAGGGGGCTGGTATGGCCCCTCGCATGTGCAGGTGAGGAGATGCGAACGCCTCGCACTGTCTGACTCTAGGAGAACCGTTGAAATATGAGTGCCTCCCTGGCCCGGCGAGCATCCCGGTGAGTCGGGGTTTCAGCGCATGGGTCGTTCCTCATCCTCGCGCGCGTCCCCCTCCTCCTCCTCCTCCTCCTCCTCCTCCTCGTCCTCATTGCCGTCCTCAATGTGGGTGGCGGGTGTTGATGGGGCCTCCTCCAGCGGCACCCCTCTCTGTTGGGCCATGTTGTGCAGGGCACAGCAGACAACTATGATTCGTCCCACTCTGAATGGTGTGTATTGGAGCGCTCCCCCAGAACGATCAAGGCACCTGAAGCGCATCTTGAGCAGCCCTATGGTCTGCTCAATTGTAGACCTGGTAGCAGTGTGGCTGTCATTGTACCGACGCTCCGGCCCGGTGATGGGGTTTCTCAGAGGCGTCATGAGCCACGTGTGTAGGGGAAGCCCCTTGTCGCCGATGAGCCAGCCGTTGCCCGCGTTGGGTGCGTGGAAGATGGGCGGGACGGTGGCCTCCCTGAGGGCGAAGGCATCGTGGCAGCTGCCGGAGTATCTGGCGCACACGTGTACGAATCTCTGGCGGTGGTCACAAATGAGCTGGGCGTTCATGGAGTGATACCCCTTCCTGTTGATGAACAGCCCTGGCTCATGCGGAGGTGCCCGTATTGCGATGTGGGTGCAGCCGATTACACCCTGTACCCGTGGGAAGCCAGCCATGGCATGGAATCCAACCGCCCTCTCCATCTGGCTGCGCTCGTCCATGGCGAAGTTGATGTAGTGCGAGGCCCTGCGGAACAACCCATCGGTGACCTGCCTTATGCACTTGTGTGCAGACGACTGACAGACCCCGGTGATGTCCCCGGAGGCACCCTGGAAGGATCCGGATGCGAAGAAGTTGAGGGCAGTGGTGACTTTGACGGCGACGGGTGAGAAGATGCTGCTTGGTCCATCCGGGAGCAGCTCGTCGTTCAGGAGGCTGCAGATGTCGGCGACTACCTGGCGATTGACTCTGAGCCAACGTATGCACTGCTCCTCGGAGGGGTCCATGAAGCTGAGCCTCGGTCTGTACACCCCGTGCGGAGGGTAGTGCCTCCTGCGACGCATCTCTCTCTGCGGTTGCCCTCCCTCCTGCTGTGCAGGTGGGCGTGCCACAGCACCGTGTTGGGGGGCTCCACGTCTCTGAGGCGGACGGCGTGGACTGCGAGGCTGCTGGGGCTGGTCATGCTGTTCGTCCTCCGAGGATGTCCACGCACCACCCATCTGGCAGGTGTTGGTCTGAAGGGTTGTGCAGGGTAGGTAGGTGGTTCCTCGCACTGGGGCTGCGGTTTCACGTCGGTCTGTCCTCTGGCTTGGCGGGGGGTGGTGGAGGGCAGGGGTTGCCCTATGTGACGCGGTGGCCTCCTGCGCGGGTGAGGGCTCTCCCCCGCCCCCTGTGCAGTGCACCTTGGCAGCTGCCACAGGCTGCTGGCTGCAACACGTCTGGTTGGAGGGAGACTGTTTCCCCCAGTGTGTGAAACACTCTGCGTTGAAGGTAAAATCCCACACTTCCTGTTATGACAGCTGATTCAGCTCATTTAATGACCTCAACAAGCAAGGTAAGTACACTCAAGTGGAACCCCGCTGGCTTTAATTGCCTGCGGGATTCCCACCAGCGGGGGCTGCGCACGCAGCCCCGCACGTCAGCGCGGTACCCGGAAGTGGCCGGGATCGCGGCGCGATCCGCTCCCGCACGTGGAAATTGACATTTTCGAGCCCACCCCGCCGATAACCCATAGGGAACCCGCTTCTAAAATCGAGCCCCATATACCTGCCTTAGCCCCATATCCCTTAATACCTTTGGTTAACAAAAATCTATCAATTTCAGATTTAAATTTAACAATTGAGCTAGCATCAACTGCCGTTTGCGGAAGAGAATTCTAAACTTCTACTACCTTTTGCATTTAGAAGTGTTTCCTAACTTCACTCACGAAAGTCCTGGCTCTAAGTTTTAGGCTATGTCCCTTAGTCCTAGACTCCCCAACCAGTGGAAATAGTCTCTCTCGATCTACTCTATCAGTTCCCCTTAATAGCTTGAAAACTTAGATCATTTCACCCTTTAATCTTCTAAATTCCAGGGAATACAACCCTAGTTTGTGTAATCTCTGCTCGTAATTTATTCCTTGGAGTCCAGATATCATTCTAGTAAATCTACGCTGCACTCCCTCCGAGGCCATTATACCCTTACTAAGGTGCAGTACCCAGAACTGAACACAATACTCCAGGTGTGGTCTAACTAGGGCTTTGTATAGCTGTAGCATAACTTCTATCCCCTTGTATTCCAGTCCTCTAGATATAAAGGCCAGCATTCCATTAGCCTTTTTGATTATTTTCTGTACCTGTCCATGATATTTTAAGGATCTATGTATATGAAACCCAAAGTCTTTTTGGACCTGCACTGTTTTGAGCTTTTCACCATTTAGAAAGTACTCTGATCTATCCTTTTTAGGTCTAAAGTGGATGACCTCACACTTGCCTACATTGAAATCCATTTGCCACAGTTTTGCCCATTCACTTTATCTATTAATATCTCTCTGTAATTTCATGCTTCCATCTACACTGCTTACAATGCTGCCTATCTATGTGTTATCAGCAAATTTGGATATGTGGCTCTCTATTCCCATCATCCAAGTCGTTAATAAATACAGTGAATAGTTGAGGCTCCATCACAGATCACTGTAGGACACCACTAGTCACACCCTGCGAACTTGAGTACCTGACCATTATCCCACTTCTCTGTCTCCTGCCACTCAGCCAATTTCCTAACCAAGTTAGTAATTTGCCCTCAATTCCATGAGCTTCAACTTTAGCTAACATGCTCTTACGAGGGACTTTATTGAATGCCTTCTGGAAATCCATACAAACAACACCCATTCCCCTATCCACTACTTTAGTCACCTCTTCAAAAAATTCAATCGGGTTCATCAGGGTATGACCTACCCTTTACAAATACATGCTGGCTCTCTCTGAACAAGATGTTCAGTCACTCTAGCCTTAATTATAGACTCTAGTAATTTCCCGACAACAGATGTTAGGCCATCTGGTCTATAATTCTCTGATTTCCCTCTCTCACCTTTCTTAAATAGCAGAGTGAAGTGTGCAATTTTCCAATCTAAAGAATGGTTCCTGAATTGAGAGAACTTTGGAAGATTATAGTTAGGGCTTCTGCAATGTTCTCACCTATTTCCTTTAAAACCCTGGGATGGAAACCATCTGATCCTGGGGATCTGTCACTCTTTAATGCCATTATTTTCTTCATTACTGTTAATTTGCTTATGTTAATTATGGTGAGTCCCTGATTCAAAATTAGTTTCCATGGGGCGTCCGGCATGCTATCCTCTTCCTCTATCGTAAATACTGACGCAAATGAATTATTTAACATGTCCACATTTTCTTATTTTCATTTACAATATCACCACTATCAGTTTTTAAGGGGCCCACATTGCTCTTGACCACCCTATTTTTCTTAATACAATTGTGAAAATTTTTTGTGTTGATTTTGATATCCCTCGCAAGTTTCTTTTCATACTCCCTTTTCATAGCTCTTACTATCTATTCTTTGTACCTCTCCTAGTCGCCAGGATCTGTGCTATTTTTTGTATGCTTCTTCTTTTAGTTTTATGTTGTCCCTTTACTCTTTTGTCGTCCATGGCTGTTTTTATTTGCAAGTGGAGCTCTTGCCCCTTAGGGGTATAAACTAGTTCTGTATCACGTTAGATTATTTTTCCACCCACTGATCTTCTGTTGTTTTACCCATTAACAAATTTGTCCAGTTTACTGTGGACAGTCTCTGTCTCATCCCGTTGAAGTTGGCCTCACCTAAATTTAGAATCTTATTAGCTGGTACGGGTTTTTCCCTTTCAAACACAAAGTTGAACTCGATCATATTATGATCTCTATTAGATAAATGTTCACACACCATGAAGCTGTTAACTAAATCTGGCTCATTACTCATTATTAAATCTAATATGGCCTGCCCCCTTGTTGGTTCCAGAACATATTGTTGTAGAAAGCTGTCCTGAACACACACAAGAAATTCGCTACCTTTCTGACATGAGCTCATCTGCTTATCCCAATTAATATAAAAGTTAAAATCCCCCATTAAAACCACTCTGCCTTTGCTACATGCTTGTCTAATCTCTGCATTCACACATTCTGGTACTTCACAGCTGCTACCAGGAGGCCTATACACAACTCCCGCTACAGTCTTAAATCCTTTTCTATTTCTTAATCCTACACATAAAGTCTCTACTGCCTGCTTACCTCACATTATATCCACTCTTATCATTGAAGTAATTTCATTCTTAATCACTAAGGCTACTCCTCCCCCTCTACCAGTTTCTCTATCCTTCCTATAGACCTTATAACTTGGTATATTCAGTTCCCAGTCCTGACTGTCTTGCAGCCGTGTTTCAGTAATGGCTACCATGTCATACCCTCTAAGTTGAATTTGCGCCTGCAATTCATTCAATTTATTCCTTATGCTCTGTGCGTTTATATAAAGAATGCTTATTTGGGCCACACACCCTAACCTGTCCCTCTGCTCTAATGTTGTTTTTCTCACACATTTCTTATTTCTCTCTCCTAATTTAATTACTTCACATCTTTTAGTTTTCCCTTTACCTGTAGTTCCTAAAGCATAATTTCTGCCAAGTTGGAGCTGCTCTATTACTTTTATATGAAGTCTGAAGAAATACTATCATGTTAAAATTGTGATGGATACAAACCCTTTAATCCAAAGAATAAATTTTTTAAACGTAGAGTTAAATGAAAGTGCATTGAAAACACAATTTTTAGCTTTGAAAGAATAATTCCTCCTGTGAAGAATTACGTTTTAAAAATGGTTACTTTATAAATCAGTGGGATGTGAAAATGAGTAAATATTTGACTTCTGAAATGGCGTTAGCATTCCTTTCCAAATCAAATCAATATCCCTGCATGGTAGGAATTTCCCTTGTGGATCCTGGAAATAAGTGCTTCCATTTTGTAAACTACTTTACTTGGGCCTTTAGAAGCACTGAAGAGAATTTAAATTCTGACTTGTCATTTATCTTGGCTCAATTTTCCATTGTTCAATACATGTGGCAAATGGAGCAAAATAAATCATGTGTGTTGGATGGCATTCTGCAACAACTGAGCAAAGTGGCTGTAAGATTATGGCATGTTAAATGCATTAAAATATTTAAGAAGTAGTGTGTCCAAAATCCTAATAGGTAATGAAGGATCGGGTGAATCTTTTCCCCCTCTTTCTAACAGTCACCCATCAGAAAATTGGATCGGAATCTACCATTCATGTGTAACGTTTATAAGATGCCCAAATTAACTTGCCTTGGGACTGTCTCATGTGACCTTGTATTAATCTTCATGCAAGCCAACCCTATCAAAATCACAACACAGCAGAATACTGAATAAAATGGAATTAATTTTATTAATTTAATTAATTAATCCAACAGTGAATGTCAAATGATCTCTTTTAACCCATGATCATAGAAGTATTTGAAGATGAATAAGTAATTGTACAAGAATAGCTGTTGTAATAATATAGTATGAGTACTAATGGCTGGTCTCCTACTTCGGTAAGTGTCAACGTTTCATATAGAAACCTACAGAATAGTAGGAGACCATTTGGCTAATCGTGTTGTGGGTCTTTGCATGAGCAATCCAAAATTAATCCCACTGCCCTGCTCTCTCCCCATTGCCGTATATCACCTTCTGCTTCAACATTTTTCTATTCTTCCCTTAAAAGATACAATTGTCTTTAGCTCAACTTGAGTTTGAGATTGGAGTTTAGAGGTACTCTCTTGACAATTAGTATCTGAAAATTTATCAGCCAGTTATCAGACAGATTGCACTAGCCAAGAGTCTGCAAGATAAGCCCCGATTTTAACTCACGGCAGGAGAGTCAGGCAGGCAGGCAGGCAGAAGCTGTCCCACTCAACTGCTCAACAGAACAGTTAAAAACTTCAACTGGAATCGGGGTATGTCGCTGTGGCCATTTTAACTGCCTGCCCCGTTTCCGCCAGGTGGGCTGAGTTAAAATCGGCCCTATGCAGCAACTAAGCTTCTCAGAGATGTTGTTTGTGAAGCTATTTTAAGCCTTAGTAAAGAATGAATTTGAGTCAACAAAGAATGAAATGTTGGAAAGTTTTTCAGAAAGATCTGTAAGAAATAGGCATCACTTGGAATGGTTTAATAAATACAAAAGTCAGAACAGAAATTGGTGGAAAGGTTTGATGAACTGTCCTATGCAAGTGGCATAGATTCCTTGAAGCAACTCTGCCACATAATTTAGATGCCATGAATACCTTTTATTTTTAATCACAGCAGTTTGTCACACGGTACTTAGAAAAGTATACGTTGGTACAGTACTTAGAGAGTCACACATTCAAGGATATATTGATATATTAGTGTAGTCAGTATATTGCCAGAGTATGCACAGTCAGGCCCTAGGATTTGACCATGCCAGGGGGTATCAAGGGACTTACAAATGCAGTGATGGGCTTTGTGGGGTTTGGCATTGTCTTTTGTGTAGCAGAAGGCGGGGGTTGGTAATTTGTGAGTGGTGACCTCGGTCTATGAGGGAGGTGCCTGGGTCAGTTGGGCTTCCATAAATGGGTTCCAGACTGCCTGTTTTTTTTTGAGTTCCAGGCAGTGTCGGTATATCACCCTATCTGACTGATGTATGTCTCACAAATGTTTCACTCACTTGTTTGTTGTGGGGAGGGTTGTGCTTTGTCAATGTGGCGGATACATTGTCTCGCAGCCAGCAGTGACAATTACGCAAGCTTGCGTATTGAAGGGGGATTTGCTGCATCATGGGGAGGCCTAGCAGGCATAGGCTTAATGGAGAACTTCCAGAAGAATTTGTTTCAGGTGGATTCCAAACTTGACATGGCAATGACATCACTAAGCAAGATCAGCTTCTCAACAAAAGCCAGATTATGACATTCAAATAACTGATAGATAAGTTCCATCTCATACACTTATTCTGCCCTCTCCAAAGTAACCATCTCTTGCAGGACCCAACCACACTTTAAAAACCTCTATTGTGAGCCGACCCCTGTGGAACTTCACTCTCTGACAAAATCTCCATTCTTTGTAACATGCTTGCTTCCAGGTCAAAAGAAAACACAAGGAGCCACAAAGAATCTTGGGAGTAAGACCTAGGCACCAGATAACAGAGGAAGAACAGAGAGAAGAATGGAAGTTGACTCTCTCAAGCACCACCTATAGCAAAATGGGCAAGGGCTAGATGCAGATAAAACATCGAGCTTACCAAAATCCACATTTGTCCCATAAATTCCACCTTTTCCTGTGGGGAAAATGTTGGAGGAGTTGTGGCTAGAGAAGCACACTGCTCAACACATTGAGGTTTTGCCCCATTATCCAGTCTTTCTGGGCAGCAATTTGACAGGACACAGACAGCACTGTAAGGTGCACAAGCCCCTCAGATTCTTTTGAATGTTTAAACCTCAATTCTATTCAAAATTTGTTTAAAAAATGTTCTGGGTTGAACTTCAATTGCATTATAATGAGTGATAACGTGGCTGAAATACATCCCCCGTCAGAGTGTGTCCCATTATGATTGATGAACTGTTCACTTCTTGGTCCCATGACAAAATTGGCAGCGCATTATAGCCAACATTTGAAATTTTATATATTTTCTTGAAGGTATTCAATAATGGCATCTTGAGTTGCATGATCGCAAATCGTATCTCACATCCTTTGCCTGAAGACATTTGAAGTAACAACCTTTGTGTATTGAAGAGTTTTTTTTTATTCGTTCATGGGATGTGGGCGTCGCTGGTGAGTCTAGCATTTATTGCCCATCCCTAATTGCCCTTGAGAAGGTGGTGGTGGTGAGCCGCCTTCTTGAACCGCTGCAGTCCGTGTGGTGAAGGTTCTCCCACAGTGCTGTTAGGAAGGGAGTGCCAGGATTTTAACTCAGCGACGATGAAGGAACGGCAATATATTTCCAAGTCGGGATAGTGTGTGACTTGGAGGGGAACGTGCAGGTGGTGCTGTTCCCATGTACCTGCTTCCCTTGTCCTTCTAGGTGGTAGAGGTTGCGGGTTTGGGAGGTGCTGTCGAAGAAGCCTTGGCGAGTTGCTGCAGTGCATCCTGTGGTGCTTGTGTGAGAGGGATTAACAAAGTGTTGCCAGTTTTATTCATACGATCATCCACCCCAAAGATAGCTTATGTTTAATTAATTGTATCAGTGCCTCTGTGGATAAGATGGTGGTGATTTATGAGGACAATAACTGAAGTTGATGTGTATACACACTTCAGTGATAAGCTGGTTGCAGGTTTTTTTTAGACAGTTTGATGCTTGTGCAGTTGAAATTGTCATCACCACATACAGATTAATCTATAGGGAAAATGAAAAGTAGCTTCTGCAGTCTGCCTGGCATTGTCTTAGTTAATGGATTGTACTTTGTTGCTCTGCTTTTTTCAAGTGGGTGTTAATTTTAAATTATTATTTATAATGGAGGTTGTACCCATCATAAATCGTGACCCAGCAACAATAATACTACAGAGGCATGTGGGCTTCAAATGGTATTGCTCACTCACTGAAAAATGTAAAGCAGCCTTTCTTAGTGGGTTTGAGACACAGCACACAGTAAAAGGGAGGAAAAGTAACTTAGAAAGCCAGATATTACCACTACTGGAAAGCCAACATATGATGAAAGATGCTTGAATTACTCAAATTTCTCATCGCCATTGAATAGTCAAGCAAATTTTTACGATAGTATTCTGTTGTTCTGACAGTTAAAAATATTTACACAATGGTGTATGGTGTTAATACTTTAGTGAATGTTGCCATAAAGATAGCTCGTTATTCTTTTGGTGGCTATTAGTGACAGTATTATGTGTCATGGTTTGGGGATTACTAATGCAGCAATTGTGTTATTGCAAACAACACTGTTATTCTATGTAAATGTACTGCCTCATGGACTAAGACCCAACAGTTTTGTTAAAATCATATTTTCAGTGACCTGCTGAGAATACTACACCATTTTGTGTCAGAGCACATCAGGAAGAGACTTTAGGAGGCTGCTTGTTGAATTTCATAATTTTATTTTTAAGTGCTCATATGGTCAATTATGAATAAGCAATTATCTTAGAAAGGTGACACATTGTTGTAATTTGGTGTCAGTAAGTGTAAGAAAAAAACTTTCTTTATTCTCCTCAAGCCTAAGCCTCATGCAGTAAATGATGGGCCAGATTTTGCTGTAAAAGTAACATGAGGCTAACAGCGCTCACCGTTATTTACGGTCTGCACATGCGCAGTTAAATGCAGAAATCTGGAAGTTGCTGTCCGAGATGCCCTACTCCTCCAAAAGCTGTGCAAAAACGGCATCTTGCCGTCTGACTCACCGTTCAAATGTATTGAACGCCGTGAAGTTCCTGTGCTCACATCATAGATACAGACTAAACGCGCCAAAAAAGGTTAGGGCTTGCCCATTCCAGTGGAAGTAGCCTTTTAACGGCATGGTAAGTTTTAATTACTGCCAAACAACCTCTCTGGCACTGAAAATTAACGTTTACAAGTGTAGAGCCTTATTCCTCAGGGGTTGGAGTATAAGAGTAAGGACGTCTTGCTGCAATTACATAGGACTCTGGTGAGACCACACCTGGTACAGTTTTGGTCTCCTTACCTAGGGAAGGTCTCCTTACCTGGTACAGTTTTGGTCTCCTTGCCTTAGAGGGGATACAACAAAGGTTCACTAGATTGATTCCTGGGATGAGAGGGTTGTCCTATGAGGAGAGATTGAGTAGAATGGGCCTATACTCTCTGGAGTTTAGAAGAATGAGAGGTGATCTCATTGAAACGTATAAACTTTTTAGAGGGCTTGACAGGGTAGCTGCTGAGAGGCTGTTTCCCCTGGCTAGAGAGTCTAAAACTAGGGGTCATAGTCTCAACATAAGAAGTTGGCCATTTAGGACCGAGCTGAGGAAAAATTTCTTCACTCAGAGGGTTGTGAATCTTTGGAATTCTCCACCCCAGGGGACTTTGGATGCTCAGTCGTTGAGTATATTCAAGACTGAGATTGATTGATTTTTGGACACTAAGGGAATCAAGGGATATGGGGATCGGGCGGGAAAGTGGAGTTGAGATTGAAGATCATCCATGATCTTATTGAATGGCAGAGCAGACTCGAGGGGCCGTATGGCCTATTCCTGCTCCTATTTCTTATGTTCTTATGTTCCTTCAGCTTTTAATTATTGCTGGACATTTAAAAGAAAAAAAAATAACTTTTTAACTTTTTCTTTCTGTCTCTTAATCCAGTCTTTCTTTCTCTCACTTTATTTCACTTACTGTACCTGATTTGACGTTGAATTCACTATTCCAACTTGGACTTCCTGGTTCAGCCTCTGCGCTGCTCATTAACGATTCTTCAATCTAATTGGTTAAGGAGATACACAGCGCTTGACCTGTTCACACAGGTCCCAGATGCCCTGTAGAGGGCGACCTGCCATTTAGCTGTTCCATTGATAGCAACTTGCTGTGCAAAACCCCATAGAAAGTCTATGGGCAAGTGCAAGTCTAACTAATGGCTGGTGCCATTTGGCGCTCACGGCAAAATCTGGCCCGATGTGGCTTGTCTTGTTTATTTAAATAAAGAAAGAGTTGTGCTACTGATTTAGGAAATGCAAATTTAGTATTAAACTGTTGCTAACACATCAGATGAGGTTAAAGTTCACACAAAAATAAATAAATGCTTTGCAACAAGAAGTCTTCTTTATATATCATGCATAACTTTCAGCTCTGAGGAGATACTATCCTACTTCTGAGTACTACACTCTGAGACACATTTAGTACTATTTAATCGTGGATCAACAAGGCAGAACATTATCCATGAGGTTCGATTTTCTACTAAGCTGTTATCGATCACGAACAACACATCAGGGAATGTGCTTGGAGTGGCTGAGCAATAGTCTGAATACTTGTTTCAAACTTGAATCAATCTCAGAAATCAACTAAAGCAAAGGAATGTGCTCCTGTGATATTGACTAGGAAAGCAATGTCATATGATATACCATCAGATTACAGTACAGCTTCAAGCTTTGTCGCAGCTGATGCCAAAGGAATTTATTGAGTGGCTGGTCTGGGTGTGTGTCTGAATGTTGCAAGTAGGGAATGCTTCTCAAGCTAATTTTCTACTTAGTTGACTTAGAATCATAGAAAGGTTACAGCTCAGAAGGAGGCCACTTGGCCCATCGAGTCCGTGCCAGCTCTATGCATGAGCAATCCAGCTAGTCCCACTCCCCTGCCCTATCCCCGTAGCCCTGCAAGTTTTTTCCTTTCAAGTACTTATCCAGTTCGCTTTTGAAAGTCATAATTGAATCTGCCTCCACCACCCCCTCGGGCAGTGCATTCCAGATCCTAACCACCCACTATGAAAAACGTTATTCCTCATATCACCTTTGGTTCTTTTGCCAATCACCTTAAATCAATGTCCTCTGGTTCTTGTTATAACGCTGGGGAATTGTTATTTTAATCTTGAATGCCCAAGTCGATAGCCGAACACTCTAGATTATACAGCTAAACAATGGTTGGCTTTTAAATTTGAAGAATTATGTTTAATGCATTTATGATTACAGGTCAAAAACAGATAATATTGCACAATATATAATTCATAAAGAAAGCGAAGAGAGAGAATACTGCATCTGGATTACCCTAACCAGTTGGCATGTATAGTGCATAGTCAAAACTTGGGCATAGAGTACAAAAGCAAAAAGGTAATGCTAAACCTGTACAAACCATTGCTTACACAGCAGTTAAAACAATGGGCCAGATTTTGCTGTCAAAATAACGGTGTGACTAATGGCGCTTGCCGTTTTTTACGCTCAAATGGTACAGCATCTTTAGTTGAGGGGCCGAGGCGCGGTTAAACTCAAATATCCAAAAGTTGCTGCCGAGTTGCGCTGCTCCGCCGTCAGCTTCGTGAAAACAGCATCTTGCTCTCTGCCTCACCATTGAAATGCATTGAATGGCGTGAAGTTGCTGTATTTGCACAGTAGATACGGTAACATAGTGGTTATGTTACTGGACTAGTAATCCAGCAGCTGAGACTAATAATCCAGAATCATGAGTTCAAATCCTACCACAGCAGCTGGGGAATTAAAATTCAATTAATTAAATTAAATCTGGAATTAAAATACGAGTATTAGTAATGGTGGCCATGAAACTACTGGATTGTTGTTAAAAACCCATCTGGTTCACTAATGTCCTTTAGGGAAAGAAACCTGCCATCCTTGTCTGGCCTACATGTGACTCCAGACCCACAGTAATGTGGTTGATTTTTAATTGCTCTCTGAAATGGCCCAGCAAGCCACTCAATTGCAAAGTCTTGCTAAAAAAAGTCACAATAAGAATAAAACCGGATGGACCACTAGGCACCGGACATGACAAAGGCAAACCAAGCCCAGTCGACCCTGCAAAGTCCTCCTCACTAACATCTGGAGACTTGTGCCAAAATTGGGAGAGCTGTCCCACAGACTAGTCAAGCAACAGCGTGACACAGCCATACTCACAGAATCATACCTTTCAGCCAATGTCCCAGACTCTCCCATCACCATCCCTGAGTATGTCCTGTCCCACCGGCAGGACAGACCCACCAGAGGTGGCGGTACAGTGATATACAGTCAGGAAGGAGTGGCCCTGGGAGTCCTCAACATTGACTCTGGACCCCATGAAATCTCATGGCATCAGGTCAAACATGGGCAAGGAAACCTCCTGCTGATTACCACCTATCGCCCTCCCTCGCCTGATGAATCAGTCCTCCTCCATGTTGAACACCACTTGGAGGAAGCACTGACGGTAGCAAAGGCACAGAATGTACTCTGGGTGGGAGACTTCAATGTCCATCACCAAGAGTGGCCGAGTCCTAAAGGACATAGCTGCTAGACTGGGCCTGCGGCAGGTGGTGAGTGAACCAACACGAGGGAAAAACGTACTTGACCTCGTCCTCACCGATCTACCCGTCTTCGCACTGAGGACACCATCCAACGTGTTGTGTGGCACTACCACCGTGCTAAATGGGATAGATTCAGAACAGATCTAGCAGCTCAAAACTGGGCATCCATGAGGCGCTGTGGGCCATCAGCAGCAGCAGAATTGTATTCCAGCACAATCTGTAACCTCATGGCCCGGCATATTCCTCACTCTACCATTACCAACAAGCCAGGGGATCAACCCTGGTTCAAGGAGGTGTGTAGAAGAGCATGCCAGAAGCAGCACCAGACGTACCTAAAAATGAGGTGCCAACCTGGTGAAGCTACAACTCAGGAATACATGCATGCTAAACAGCAGAAGCAACATGCTATAGACAGGGCTAAGCGATTCCACAATCAACAGATCAGATCAAAGCTCTGCAGTCCTGCCACATCCAGTCGTGAATGGTGGTGGACAATTAAACAACTAACAGGAGGAGGAGGCTCTGCAAACATCCCCATCCTCAATAATGGCGGAGTCCAGTACGTGAGTGCAAAAGACAAGGCTGAAGCATTTGCAACCATCTTCAGCCAGAAGTGCCGAGTGGATGATCCATTTCTGCCTCCTCCCGATAGCCCCACCATCACAGAAGCCAGTCTTCAGCCAATTCGATTCACTCCACGTGACATCAAGAAATGGCTGAGTGTACTGGATACAACAAAGGCTATGGGCCCCAACAACATCCCGGCTGTAGTGCTGAAGACTTGTGTTCCAGAACTAGCTGCGCCTCTAGCCAAGCTGTTCCAGTACAGCTACAACACTGTCACCATCCCGACAATATGGAAAATTGCTCAGGTATGTCCTGTCCACAAAAAGCAGGGCAAATCCAATCCGGCCAATTACCGCCCCATCAGTCTACTCTCAATCATCAGCAAAGTGATGGAAGGTGTCGTCGACAGTGCTATCAAGCGGCACTTACTCACCAATAACCTGCTCACCGATGCTCAGTTTGGGTTCCGCCAGGACCACTCTGCTCCAGACCTCATTACAGCCTTGGTCCAAACATGGACAAAAGAGCTGAATTCCAGAGGTGAGGTGAGAGTGACTGCCCTTGACATCAAGGCAGCATTTGACCGAGTGTGGCACCAAGGAGCCCGAGTAAAATTGAAGTCAATGGGAATCAGGGGGAAAACTCTCCAGTGGCTGGAGTCATACCTAGTATAAAGGAAGATGGTAGTGGTTGTTGGAGGCCAATCATCTCAGCCCCAGGGCATTGCTGCAGGAGTTCCTCAGGGCAGTGTCCTAGGCCCAACCATCTTCAGCTGCTTCGTCAATGACCTTCCCTCCATCATAAGGTCAGAAATGGGGATGTTCGCTGATGACTGCACAGTGTTCAGTTCCATTCGCAACCCCTCAGATAATGAAGCAGTCCGAGCCCGCATGCAGCAAGATCTGGACAACATCCAGGCTTGGGCTCATAAGTGGCAAGTAACATTTGCGCCAGATAAGTGCCAGGCAATGACCATCTCCAACAAGAGAGAGTCTAACCACCTCCCCTTGACATTCAACGGCATTACCATCGCCGAATCCCCCACCATCAACATCCTGGGGGTCACCATTGACCAGAAACTTAACTGGACCAGCCATATAAATACTGTGGCTACGAGAGCAGGTCAGAGGCTGGGTATTCTGCGGCGAGTGACTCACCTCCTGACTCCCCAAAGCCTTTCCACCATCTACAAGGCACAAGTCAGGAGTGTGATGGAATACTCTCCACTTGCCTGGATGAGTGCAGCTCCAACAACACTCAAGAAGCTCCACACCATCCAAGATAAAGCAGCCCGCTTGATTGGCACCCCATCCACCACCCTAAACATTCACTCCCTTCACCACCGGTGCACTGTGGCTGCAGTGTGCACCATCCACAGGATGCACTGCAGCAACTCGCCAAGGCTTCTTCGACAGCACCTCCCAAACCCACGACCTCTACCACCTAGAAGGACAAGAGCAGCAGGCGCATGGGAACAACACCACCTGCACGTTCCCCTTCAAGTCACACACCATCCCGACTTGGAAATATATCGCCGTTCCTTCATTGTCGCTGGGTCAAAATCCTGGAACTCCCTTCCTAACAGCACTGTGGGAGAACCGTCACCACACGCACTGCAGCGGTTCAAGAAGGCGGCTCACCACCTTCTCGAGGGCAATTAGGGATGGGCAATAAATGCTGGCCTCGCCAGCGACGCCCACATCCCGTGAACGAATAAAAAAAAATCTACCCGACAATGTGGAAAATTGCCCAGGTATGTCCTGTCCACAAAAAGCAGGACAAATCCAATCCGGCCAATTACCGCCCCATCAGTCTACTCTCAATCATCAGCAAAGTGATGGAAGGTGTCGTCGACAGTGCTATCAAGCGGCACTTACTCACCAATAACCTGCTCACCGATGCTCAGTTTGGGTTCCGCCAGGACCACTCGGCTCCAGACCTCATTACAGCCCTGGTCCAAACATGGACAAAAGAGCTGAATTCCAGAGGTGAGGTGAGAGTGACTGCCCTTTACATCAAGGCAGCATTTGACCGAGTGTGGCACCAAGGAGCCCGAGTAAAATTGAAGTCAATGGGAATCAGGGGGAAAACTCTTCAGTGGCTGGAGTCATACCTAGCACAAAGGAAGATGGTAGTAGTTGTTGGAGGCCAATCATCTCAGCCCCAGGACATTGCTGCAGGAGTTCCTCAGGGCAGTGTCCTAGGCCTAACCATCTTCAGCTGCTTCATCAATGACCTTCCCTCCATCATAAGGTCAGAAATGGGGATGTTCGCTGATGACTGCACAGTGTTCAGTTCCATTCGCAACCCCTCAAATAATGAAGCAGTCCGAGCCCGCATGCAGCAAGACCTGGACAACATGCAGGCTTGGGCTCATAAGTGGCAAGTAACATTTGCGCCAGATAAGTGCCAGGCAATGACCATCTCCAACAGGAGAGAGTCTATCCACCTCCCCTTGACATTCAACGGCATTACCATCGCCGAATCCCCCACCATCAACATCCTGGGGGTCACCATTGACCAGAAACTTAACTGGACCAGCCATATAAATACTGTGGCTACTAGAGCAGGTCAGAGGCTGGGTATTCTGCGGCGAGTGACTCACCTCCTGACTCCCCAAAGCCTTTCCACCATCTACAAGGCACAAGTCAGGAGTGTGATGGAATACTCTCCACTTGCCTGGATGAGTGCAGCTCCAACAACACTCAAGAAGCTCGACACCATCCAAGACAAAGCAGCCCGCTTGATTGGCACCCCATCCACCACCCTAAACATTCACTCCCTTCACCACCGGTGCACTGTGGCTGCAGTGTGCACCATCCACAGGATGCACTGCAGCAACTTGCCAAGGCTTCTTCGACAGCACCTCCCAAACCTGCGACCTCTACCACCTAGAAGGACAAGAGCAGCAGGCACATGGGAACAACACCACCTGCACGTTCCCCTCAAAGTCACACACCATCCCGACTTGGAAATATATCGCCGTTCCTTCATTGTCGCTGGGTCAAAATCCTGGAACTCCCTTCCTAACAGCACTGTGGGAGAACCGTCACCACACGGACTGCAGCGGTTCAAGAAGGCGGCTCACCACCACCTTCTCAAGGGCAATTAGGGATGGGCAATAAATGCTGGCCTCGCCAGCAACGCCCACATCCCGTGAACGAATAAAAAAAAAACATTGGAATTGTATCTTCAGTGTCCCAATGGTCAATGATGCTGTGGCTCTAGTTACCTCAAAAAATGGTTCTTTGCAGGATTATCTGGATTAGGAAGGGACATCATAAACCAAGATTTTATCCATTGCCATTATCCCTCAGCAACCAACCATGAAGAGCTGATGGTTTGGCTCAGAAAAAGTAAGTCATGAATTTGATGCTGAGACATTAGAATAAACTTGAAACATGATATCTTGGACAATATATACCAGCTGCATGTTGATGAAATGATAACTTTTCTGGTTGGGAGGTCACGGAATTATGCAAACTCTACCCATCTCAAACTCCATGCAAACACTGCAGTGTTGTGGAAATGCGGCTCTACAACTATATATCACTCCTCAAATTTTGTCCAAACCAAGTTACTGGATCTCGTCCTGGAAATATTTTGGAAGGTACAATCTGCTCTATTTTTTTCCTTCTTGTTCTCCTTCTCCCTTTTCTATTCTCTCTTTACTAACATAAATTTGCACCTGAGCAAACATTCCACTTACTCAAGACATTTGTGACCCATTAAGGAACCAGTATCTGGCGTCCCACTTCAATGTGACTTAATCTACATGTGGATTAGAAGGGAATGTAATCTGGAAAATTGTGGGTTGGTTTAGTTTGGTCAGATCTTCTTCCTCATAATTGGCATAGCTGTTTTAGTCATCATTACTGCATATTGGCTGTATGAAACTGAAGGTCAAATGTGAATCTGTGGTAATTACCATCAATGCTACATTATCTCAACAGTGGAAACCTACTGCACATGCAGAAACAGAACTAGCTTTTTACCTAAGTATAAATGAACACATTGTGCTTTGTACAAATGAGGCTGGGGAAGGTGACCCTCCCAACTCTGTTGTATCTGGCTTCCAGAAGATGATCTTTGTCTTTGGCTTCCAAACAATATAAATGTGCTAAATGAGCCAGGAAGACTTAGTGGCACAATTTATCTCGATCTGATAACCTGGAATTGGAACTATCACAGGAACAATTACGTGATCATGTCTGCAACATCAATATGAATAACATTACACCTACCTGAAATTTGTCATATTTTGCAGGCACGTCAAAGGCAAAATGGGTATTTGAACCTCTGACATAGAAAGGAAGGAAGGAAATAGGGAGATTCAACTATAGGGTGGTGAAAGAAACAGAACACACAGCATGTTTTGGAGCGTTTTAGTCGGTTTGCTAAAACAATCTCATTACACCCACCGTTTTGTGACCAGAGTATAGTTTTAAATGATTGGCCATTGACTGCTATCTTTGTACTTAAGTTTGTGCTGTTCTGCATGTGCCCTACTTGTTTAATTTCTATATATGAATCCAGTTAGCTAATTCAGAATCTGAATGTGATTTGTTAATAATACCCTCTCTTGTGGAGTGACTTGGAGAGAAATAAAATACAGTGGGCACTAATGACCTAGGAATGTAAAAGTCCTAAAGCACATAAAGTCTTTGCAAGAGCAGAAAACCACAGGGCTGCAGCGTTTGGTTTATAGGGAATGTGAAGTCCACATACGGGAAATTTGCTGGGATGTTGCAAGAGGAAACAGCCCATTCATATACCCTCAGATTACTTCACAGTTGTGGCAGCATGTTATGAGACAATTGTCCCATAACAGCGATAACATTAACGACAACTAGATGATTCTGGCAAAAAAAAATTAAAATGGTTATATGGATAATTATATATCTTTAATTTTTTGTTTCCCAACTATAATGCATGATTTTTACCAGGGACTGGTGAGAATAGAGTTGAAAATTAGAATTTTTCAAATTTATTTCAAATGTAATTGAATCCTGGTCATATTGCCAACACTTTAAGGCAACAACCTTTGTATTACTGGCAGTCTGAGCTAAATATAGCTGATGTCTTTCATCAAACCAGCAAGGATAGTTGAAAAAGCTCATCCACATCACTAACATTCTGGCACATCAAGAGCCTTCATTTACTTAAAAGCTCAAATTGGCTAAAGCCTTTCATTGGGTTGGTGGGTTTCTTTCTTTTTTAGGGCAGAAGGCTACCAATCTCCAATTTATCACTGTACATACCAAAGGGTAGAAATTTGCATACTGTCTGATTTCTGGGTGCAAAGTCAAGGTTAGGGGGACTAATTTTGGGCAGCAGTATACTGTTCCCAATCCCCCTCGGGCGTCCCCACCCCCTCAACACAGTCGTTAGTTGCCTTAATTATGCTTATGAGGAGCCTAATGCGTGCTTCAGGACCCTGATGCCAAATTGGACAAAAACTGAGCAGAGCCACATATGTTCCACTCGGTTTTACCATCAAGAGTGCTCTTCCTGGCTCCACTGCACTACTGCAAGCAGTGCCCGTGCTCGCCTCCTCCCATTCACCTCCTTATGCGCCCCGTCCCCCCACCAAGAACCTACCTGAGGGCCAGCCCAAATTAGAGACTACAAACTGGCAAGCTGCATCGGGATGCGCAATCGATTCAGGTGAGGCCCGGTGCTGAATTTGACATAGGCCTCGAGCCCAGCATTGATCAGCATGTGGAGCAGACACTCAGTTGACTTGCCACCCGTTTCAGGCACAACTCTAATTTCTAGCCCCACTAATCTAGTGAACAAAGGGACATTTAGCTTCTACATCCAGAATGCTAGATTACAAAAACTGCCAAACCGTGAATAACTTTTCATTGATTACTAATGGAGTCGGGGGAAAGGTCCTGATGACATAATGTACAAATGATTGATGAGGTAAATGCCTCAGTATGATCTTGTGAAAGAAAAATAGATTAAAGTATCAGTATCCTAGGCACAGAGCAACAATGTGATGTATGACTGCAATGCACCATGGAGTGATAGTGATGAATTTTTACGAGCACCTATAGCCTAACAGGCAAGTATGGCTAACACATAGTACATTTAAAAATAGGTTTAAGAACATCTTTATTGTTGATAAGTGAATGAATAAAGTGGGAAAAGCCGACCTGCTCTTCAGAGGAATGTGGTAAATAACATCATGAATACCAATTCAGACCATAACTCAGTGACAGTGGGATTATTGACTTTACTTGAAAGCTCATCAGGCCAGAGCTCTTTAACAAGTGAAGTAAATTGTATTCTTATCATCGCAGGTCAATATTCTGTTTTAAACTAATTAGTCACAACTTTTTGCTTTTCCTTCTAATTTTCCATTTTAGGGGTGGATTTTAACTTGGAGTGGGATTTGGGCAGGCGGGGGTGGGGGGGGGGGGGAGGGCGGGGGTGAGGCGAGTGTAAAATGCATCCGCTGTCATAAATTTCAGATCAAAGATATTTTAATTCCCAGGTCTCATCTACATGCTGCTGGTCAACTGCCCACCCAAGATGGCAGAAAGTGGCCGCTGGCCAGCGGTGGAAGAGGATTTTAGTGCAGCCTGGAGGCTGTTGGCCGGCACCAAGGGAAGGCTCGCCAACACGCAGGTTGGTTTCAGGGGTCTGTTTGTCAGGGTCTTGTGGGTGGAGGTTGAGGGTCCTGGGCAGCAGCGGCGCAGACTGGCGGAGTCCGGAGGAGCACTAAGGAAAGTATTTTACTTCCCTTGGAGGATCTCCGTTGCCTTCAAACCAGGTGTCACTGAGCGGGAAGACAGCAGCATGCATCCCACTCAGGACTGGGTTAAAATTCCATCGGGATCCTATTGATGTCATAGGACCATGATTAGCATTTATGCATGAAGTGTCCACTTGAGTCCGGCAAACACCTCATTCGCTGTCGGAAACCAGCAGGAATAGAGAGAATTGAGCCATTCTAATTTAATGGCTGTCCCGCTGAGCGGGAGAGTAAAATCCATCCCCCCCCCCCCACCTTAGTTTCTGCCCTCACCTTTCTTGAAGGTGGTGACTTTTGGTGGTGTATGGCTCCATGGGTACCATCAACCCTAAACGCTGAATGTCAATGGGTCATTTGAACATAGCTGACCACAAGCCTATCCTCATCCGACATCCACAAAAACACACACATCTCCAGTACAAGTCACTGGACAGAGATTAGGAAAGGAAAAGGAAACCTGGGTGTTTGGTTTCTACTTCCCCACAAGGTACTAAGGCCAACGACAATAGTTCAACTGGCACTCCACCCGAGATCCATACGTTTACACACTGGTTAGTTGCAGTCCTTTTTATTTAAACAGATGTAAATTAACAATGCACTACAGATTAATATGTAGGATCAGCACACCTCCACAATGAGACAGTGCACCTCTGTCCCTAAAAGGCTCCCATTCTCTTTTCATCATTTCTTGTTAACCTCTACCACCCTATCTTGATAATTCTATACTATATTACTAAATGCAAATCTAACAGATATTTTTATTATTATTATTATGAAACCAAGATAAAGGGCATGAAACCACCAATGCTGAAAGAGCAAAAGGGAAGAAGGGATATTCTCCGGACACTGTAAACAAAGCAGAAAGATTGCCTAAGTTTACTGCTTGTAGTGAAATAGGAACTGTGACCTTTTAGAACGTGCTTGAGGTTTTGTAAGAAATAATGAATATAAGAAATGTTTCTGCAATGTTTATTATGCCCCTATACGTAGGGAGCAGAGATTTTCCCCAAAGATAATGTAAATCAGGAGTGATCGATTTTGTGATGTCAAGCCTCGGTTTAAAAAAACTGAAGATTATAGATGGAAGAAAAGAATGGAAAGGTTCAAACAAACTAATGTTCTACTGTGAATCACAAAGTCAAAAGCGTTCGATTTTCGTATCTAAGACTCTCAGTGTCAACCCCACCTCCCCCCTCAGCAAGACTAAGAATCTGAGTCCCCCACATAGCCAGTCTTTAGCAATGCCCAAACCTTTACATTTAATCACTATCACCATTCTCTGAAAATCTCAATAATTTTTCAGTACGGTCACAGATCATATATATATAACAACCTTGCAGAGTCATATATTTTTCACCTAATGAAACACCTTTATTAAGTCTTATGGAAAATTATTTTTTCTTCCACAAACTCCAACCTTCCTCTGTTGCATTTGCTAGTGATAGCGCACTTCATGCCGAAAGACCAGAAATAGCGGGGAACGAAAGGTCTAATGAGAGTGGGGAACTTAAAGTAATTAATACTAGTAAAGAAAAAGTACTGGAGAAATTAATGGGATTAAAAGCTGTCGAATCCCCTGGACCTGATGACCTATATCCTAAGGTTCTAAAAGAGGTGGCTGCAGAGATAGTGGATGCATTGGTTTTGACCTTCCAGAATTCCCTAGATTCTAGAACAGTTCCAGTGGATTGGAAGGTAGCAAATGTAACCCCGCTATTCAAGAAAGGAGGGAGAGAGAAAACAGGGAACTACAGGCCGGTTAGCCTGACATCAGTCATCGGGAAAATGCTGGAATCTATTATTAAGGACATGGTAACAGGGCACTTAGAAAATCATAATATGATTAGGCAGAGTCAACATGGTTTTTGAAAGGGAAATCGTGTTTGACAAATCTATTTGAATTTTTGAGGATGTAACGAGCTGGGTAGATAAAGGGGAACCAGTGGATGTAGTATATTTGGATTTTCAAAAGGCATTTGATAAGGTGCCACACAAAAGGTTGTTACACAAGATAAAGGCTCATGGAGTTGGGGGTAATATATTACCATGGATAGAGGATTGGTTAACGGACAGAAAACAGAGAGTAGGGATAAACGGGTCATTTTCAGATTGGCAGGCTGTAACTAGTGGGGTGCCGCAAGGATCAATGCTTGGGCTCAGCTATTTACAATCTATATTAATGACTTGGATGAAGGGACCGAGTGTAATGTATCCAATTTTGCTGACGATACATAGCTAGGTGGGAAAGTAAGCTATGAGGAGGACAGAAAGAGTCTGCAAAGGGATTAACACAGGTTAAGTGAGTGGGCAAGAAGGTGGCAGATGGAGTATAATGCGGGGAAATGTGAAGCTATTCACTTTGGTAGGAAGAATAGAAAAACAGAATACTTAGGACTGAGATGAGAAGAAATTTCTTCGCTCAGAGGGTTGTGAATCTTTGGAATTCTCTACCCCAGAGGGCTGTGGATGCTTAGTCGTTGAGTATATTCAAGATTGAGATCAATAGATTTTTGGACTCTAGGGGAATCAAGAGATATGTGGATCGGGCGGGAAAGTGGAGCTGAGGTCGAAGATCAGCCATGATCTTATTGAATGGTGGAGCAGGCTCGAGGAGTCGTATGGTCTACCCTGCTCCTATTTCTTTTATGTTCTTATAAGACAATAATTAGCACTTTTTTAAGAAGGAAAAGCGTTTGGATTATGACACTTTTACCAGCAAGTCTTACCAAACAGTAAAGATGCTACACTGAAAGCATCACAGGTTTACATATGGCAATCAAAAAATTGAAATTTCAGGATAACTGCCTACAGTGAGCACCATTATAACCTAAATATCTAAACAAAAGCGGTCCTGATGATTTTCACTCCATTTAAAAATCAACCTGCTGTGCGAAGCATTGCTTAATCACAGTGTTCTCTGTCCTGCTGCCATTAGTAGATTTTCCACATACTGTTGGTACCAGAGAACAAGTCATTACAGTCCCTTTGAAGATAGGTCTGCTTTATTAGAATCCCACTCAATGCAAATTCTTAGCGGTTTGCATAATCTGTGTGAGATTCTGTAGTGTGCTACTTTGACTAAAGCCAAGCTGAAATCTATGTTTTAAGGGATTAAAGTGTCTCATTTACACCTGATGCCTGACAAGCAATTGATATTAGTAACTGAGGAAGCCTCTGGATGTGTTGCGTGTTAGAATGTGTGTTGCTAACAACTCTAAAGTTCAGGATGGTGGACTAATTTATTCAGAAATATTTCAGTTTATATTTATAACACCAAAACACTGCAAATGCTGGAAATCTGAAATAAAAACAAAAATTATTAGAAATACACAGCAGGTCGGTCAACATTTGTAAAGAAAAATGATGAAAGATGTTCTGATGCAGGGTACACAGCTGAAACTTGAAAACCTGTCTTTTCCCTTTAGTCTGTGGACTGACTTGCTGACTTATGTTGTGTTTGTGGAGGCACAAATGACATCTTCCTTTTTCAAGTGGTTGGGCAATACTTTCTCCCCCCCTCAGGAATACGGGCCTCGATTTTAGCCAACCCTCGCCCAGCGAGAATGGTGCATGAATGGGAATAAGATTAAGCCGAGTCCACTTACTGAGGTCACTCCGTTCCCACTCGGCGCTAATTCATCTTCGCCGACTTTCAAGTCGGCCGAGGCTCCTGCTACAGGCAGGCGGGGGCCTACTTAACATTCAAAAGTCGTGGCCCGATGACGTCAATCTTAACTAAAAGTAAGGGGGAGTCCCGCTCTGTTTGCAGCTTGACAGCAAAACCATGACGGGAGGAGTTAACTGGCCAGAAGAGGCCAAGGTACGTTTTTAAAAATTACTTCTGTCAGAACAGCCTGTGGGCCAGGAGTCCTTGGGCCTCCCCAGCTCCGGCCTCTTCCCGATCGCAATGAAACCACCACCCCCCCGACCCCCGATCGCCTCCAGACCCCAACTCCCACTGACTGCCGGGAACCGTTTCCACGGGATCCTGGCTGCGGCCCCCTGCTGCAAAATTCCCGCTCCTGCCTGCTGGCCAGGTAGTGGGTCTGACCGGGTTTGGGCGGGACTCCAGGAACATTAATTCAAAAGAGATGCTCAGCAGGGCCTCCATGTCCCCGGAGTTTCCACATGTGCCGCCCACTTCGAGGCTTCCTCAAACCGTTCCTGCCACCCACCCCCTTTTAAAATTGGGGCCATGTATTTTGGGTAGGGACTTCTTCACTTCCTATGTGCAGGAGTCCCTACACTACTTCACTTCCTATGTGCAGGAGGGGGGGAGAAAGTATTTGTATTGCCCAACTAATCCTGCCTGTGGTTGATTGAAGTGAGACTGATTTGGGTTGGTTAAATATGGATGGTCTAAACAACTTAAAACAAAAAGGGTGGGAGCCATAGAAATGTTATAGTTTAGATGTGAAAGAAAACGGCACACATACTTTTCATTATAAATTGCTACATCTGTTAATCTCATGGTGCAGCTGCACTGCCATTTTATCTGTTATGTGGAGATGCCGGTGATGGACTGGGGTTGACAATTGTAAACAATTTTACAACACCAAGTTATAGTCCAACAATTTTATTTGAAATTCACAAGCTTTCGGAGGCTTCCTCCTTCCTCAGGTGAATGTTGTGGAACAGCTTGTGAATTTCAAATAAAATTGTTGGACTATAACTTGGTGTTGTAAAATTGTTTACAATTTTATCTGTTAGCAGTGATGCAAAAGTAACAGTGATGCAAAAGTAACAGTGCAACTCTTGAATCAGGCCCCGACTGACTCCAGAAAATGCTGTGAGACTCCCCCCATCCCCCGACTCGGGGGCCATATCACATTGCTTGTGCTCACCATGGCACACCCAATGAATGTTAACTAAGTCTTCAGGAAGTCTAATGGATATCTTAGTATTTTATTAACTGAATCTGCTTTCATGTCTGAGGAAAAAAAGTACACTTTAAGAAATATTGTACTTCAAAATGGTAGAGAAGTGTTCAGATTCCTTCTCTGGGCGAAGCAAATAAATGGCTTTCCTGGAGAAACTGCTAAAGGATTTAGTTACAGAATGAGCATGTACTTGGGAAAGCCAAGAAATCCTGTGGCTCTTGGCACTGAATATCTGAGTAAAAGAGCCATCAGCTGTTCATTTCTGACCTGTCTCTATTATCCTAGCCATTGACTTCAGGAGAAGTTGCACTGGGGAGGTAGGGCTATCTAGCATCTTACTGGCAAATTGCAGAAACACCTAACGAATAAAACCAATGGAGCCTACCCTCCGTTCCACCCAGGTCTTGGGCAAGCCCTCCTACCCCGCACCCATGTTAATTTTGCCCACAGCCCACCAGTGTTTCTAGAACTCCGGGAACATTTATTTAAAAGAGGCCCTGCCATTAAGATCGGCCATCCACTTTGAGGCTTCCTCGCACCGTTCCCGCCACCCACCCCCTTTTAAAAGCGGGGCCATGGATTTTGGGTAGAAACTTCTTCACTTCCTATGTGCAGGAGCCTGCGGTTGATTGAAGTGAGACTGATTTGGGTTGGTTAAATATGGACGGTCTAAACAACTTAAAAAAAACAAAGAAATGTTCGAGTTTAACCATGTACTTACATCATTATGTTACGCTTTTATGTTACTAAAAGTAGCAAAAACAGATTTAAAAGATACATGCTGATCAGCCAATCAGCAGTTTCTTTCTCATTGAATTTGTCAATGTGAAACTCAAAATAATCTCATTGTTTGTGAGTGATTCTAAAATATCACTTTCACGGGACAGGACCAAAAGATTCGATAGCCATGTATCTGACATGGCCGACCCTACCTGTTTCTTTATAATAGCAACACATGGCTGATGGCACATTCTGTAACATTCGTTACTGCAGTCGAACACAAAATCCAATACAAAACTAATAGATTTGGAAATCCTGAAAGTTGACTGACAAGTGGTTTGATAAACCCATAATCAATCCATCTCGAGAATGAAACATCAATTTCTATTTCTTCTGTATCAGCCGCATGCTCATTGTCTGTTTTCAACCTTTTGATGGTAAAATCTTCAATATATATAGATTTGTGAGCTACAGCACACATCTTTTGAAGGTTCATAGCTCTTGAGCAATCAGAGAAGAGTTGGGCTTGTAACAGTCGCACAGTTCGGGACATCAGACTCCATTACTGTCTCGTAATTTCTTACTAGATTGTTTGAGGTTAACTGAAGATAGACAGCAAATGACTAGAAAAGCAATCAATCAGTTGCATTACTAGCAGGTTGACTGATCGAAAATACACTTCAATTCTTAGTCGCCGAAATGTATCTGTGATTGGTACATCAACACCAAGCTCATTGAAAGTCACTTTAGTTTTCTGCTTCTTTTTGGAGCCTGAACATCAATGTCGTGTTTGTGTAGAAAATTGTTCCTACGACTCTTCAGGACTTCTAGAATCATATAGCCCAGAAGGAGGCCATTCAGCCCATCATGCCTGTGCCAGCTGTTTGAACGAGCTATCCAATTAGACCCACTCCCCTGCCCTTTCCCCATAGCTCTGCAAATGTTTCCCCTTCAAGTTGTTGTTATGAAGGTTTTAAAGACCGCTCCGGATATCACTAACGAGCCCAAAAACAACCTCGAAATTAACTACTGTTCTTCATAAGAAAATTGTGACCAGAGGAGACAGTGTGAATAGCTTTCCGCAGATGATCATCACTGCAATTATGTGCATCTCTGAGACACACTTTTTTTAAGCCATTAGTGCCTTCAACTATCTAAGGGCCCATTCCTTTCTCTTGTGCAAGAACTCCAAGCATCGCAATGAGTTCCTCACAACACTGTGGAATCATTTTCAGTGCATCTGCTTTGATGCTCAACTCCGTTGTTTGGACTCGCTTTAGATGCCTGCTTGCATTTGGCTTGCTTAATCAAAAATGAATTTGTGATGGCGCTTTATTACCAGACATAAATACATATAACTGTGGTGGAACATCAAAAATGTCTTTGAGAAGCAGAGGGACTTCGATACATTTCTCGACGACTAAAGCAAAACAATGCAAAGAGATCAGATGTACAGAGCTGCCTTGAACTCTGACATGTCAGACACTTGTAATTTCCCAGCATGTTTCCTGCACCATCCATGCTCTGCCCAATGATGTTATTCAGGTCTGTCCCATGACGCTTGTCGCACTGTTTAAACCTACGCTCTGAACAAACAGTGCAGTCTAAACTTGCCGCTGTTGACGCGGGGAAACAATGCTCAATACGTCTCTTACGGCCTGTGAATTGACAATCTTTTGGTGACACTGACTGGATTTGCATGTATATTTCCAGTAGGACATTGACAAGCTGCATTTGGAAATTGAGCAATGTAATTGGTGATGGATCTGTACGCAGGGGTGGACTGGCTCCCTCGAAAAGGCATTAGATTCTTCGGGATTCTCACAGTAAAATGGGGACGGTGATATTACAGCACTATGGAACCATTCACAGGGACACTGGGAAAATCTCCGGATTTCCATTATGACCAGTCTGCCCCTGCCTGTATGTGGTGTAAAATGAACGTTTGTTCCCTGCACCCCCTTCAAGAAGTCATGTTGCTCTTTCTTCTTCCTCTCCCCCTACTCCTGTTTTCCCCTCAAGATCCAAAGCTCCCGTCTCTCTCTTTAACTCATTTCTTTACAATGCTCTCATCTAATCAGATCAAATTTGTATTACGAAGATTGCACCATAACCTTGAAAGGACCCCTACAGTTAGCAAATATCTCCTCCTCCCTCTTAAATTTTGCCAAAGTGTACAGTTTGGATTACATTTTCTTCTGAACTAAAACACCTATAATTTAAGAACAGATCTATGCTTTCAAATCTAAACCCTTTTCGGGTGGCCGAATGCCCAGAAGCTGACATTTAATGGGACTTGGCTCCCTTTAAACTACAGATATCAATTAATGGGAGCTGCTTTTCTTAGTCAGAAAGAGCAGGGACAACAATACTGGGATAATGTATTATCATGTTGAGGACAAGATGCTTTTAGCTGATTAGAAGATTGCTCCTAAAACACTTCAAACTGTTCTTTCATTCATCCTGGTAGCTTCTGGAGCTCACTTTGCTCAAAGGGAGTTTTTAAACTAGTTAGTATGCCAGCCAGCATCAATTGCTACTAAATGCACTTCAATTCTAAAGTGACATTGCAGGTCAAGAGTCCCTTTTTTCTGTAGTGAATCTCATATTAGATACATTTGTTCTGGAGGAGTTCCACAAACAGTACTTATGCAACAAAAGCTTATTGTTAAAGTTTCAATATGACCCTATCTGCAGATGTAAACCAAAAATATGAAAACACAAACTATAACATATTTAAATTTCGATGACTTATCACAAATAGATTCCAGGCTCTGCCCAATGCCACAGAAGGTAATGATGTCTTGGCTGAAAAAGCAGCTCTGCGGGTCACAGAGAGACTGTGGTTGTAGGGGATTCTTTGCTCAGGAAAATAAATAGCCATATGTGCCAGAAAGACAAGGCCCATAGCATGGTGAGCTTCTACCATGAGCTGGAACAGTACACATTGGGGAAAGGTTAGAAGAGATACTGAAGAGGTCAGGACCAGGCCCTGTGGTGGTAGTCCATGTATGGGATTAATGATATAGGATGAAACAGTAATAGGTATCAGCCTAGGCTCAGTGGTAGCACTCTCACTTTTGAGTCAGAAAGTCATGGGTTTAAGTCCAGAGACTTGAGCACATAATCTAGGCTGACACTTCTAATATTTAAATAAGGGTCCTACACTTGTGAAAAGAATACTCTACATAAACATTAAAAAATACATTTGCACAACTCTGCTTTTGACATGCAGCAGGAACGAGGTAGTAATACTGTATCTCTGGTTTGTGTCAATTGTATATAAATGAATTGCATCAGTTGATGAATGATTAGGTTCAGGTGCATGAGCAATTGGGAACTCTGGCTCCCAAAAATAAGAGAGTAGGCTTGGGGAGAGGGTGTTGGTTTGTGTGAGGGATACATTGGGTGTAACATAAATCCCAGCAAATAAAGTTTATAAGCAACTGAAAGTGTTCAGTCCTTCACTGTCTGGCTAGCCAATTCAAACAGTCTGCACCCATCTCAAGTTCATAGCTGTGTAAAACCCAATAGCTGTATTGTAACTGCATCGCAAGATTCCTGGGGCAACACTGTGCAGGAGTCTCACTAATGCATAGCTTGGCTGGTTGTTTATTGTTAAATGTTGCAGATTCTTCCACAGCAGGAAAGTCCAGTGCTCAGGTCACAATACATCACCTACATTGTACATTGTAAAATGTCACATGGTGATTGAATGCTCAATATAATCCTCCAGCAACAAAATCCTTGGTCACACCTTACTCTTACAAGGTGCTGGTGCAGTGTGAAGAAAATCCACGAGTAAGAATTGAATCTTATGCCAGGAGAGTAGCAATGTTCCTTTCTTTTCTGCAGTACATCCTGATGGTTGTGATTCTGCTCTAGGCCAGTGAGCTACTGCAGATTAAAATCAATCTAACGTAGCAAACATTACCCAAATCACTACATTTAATAGCAAAATGCTCTTAAATTATCTAATAGAAGGGGCAATAATTTCTAACTGAAAAGGGCAGCCAATCATGTACCACTGTAATGCTATCAGACACTGTAAAAACAAAACCGTAGCACCATTACAACAGATTGTCTCCACAAAGCAGCAAATTCATAATGCATTGAATTAGTGATGCATAACAGAGGTTGTGCTGGTGTAGAAACTGAGCCAAATTTTCATTTTCACATAGACAATAAATCTCCTTTATACTGTCCAGTAGCTCCATGCTACACTTTGTTCTCCATCATCCCTAATGCTGATGTTATGCCAAAATTCAAGTTAAAAGTCCATGGCAAAAAAAGGAATTTTTTCATTTGCACTCAAATAATATAACTTTTATTTTCTAGTGTTCTAATAAAACAATTGCACACGGGATATCATAACTGATGCGTTTGACATTGAAGTAAATTATGGCTTCTGATTGTAATGCAATGAATGAGTCATTTTACTAACCAGTGAAACTAAAGGTTAAACCCAAAGGATAAATTGAGATGAATGCTGAGAGTGAGTAGCAATGCTGCAATCTCATTGAGGGATTGAGATAATGCATTAAATATGAGGAATAAAAGGAGTGCAGCTTGAAGCCATCTTTTGAACCTTGAGATTCACTGTGGTGTTTAATTCACATTGCGGGAGGGTGGGGTTTAATTAATGTACCCCTGTGGGTTTGGGGCTTCCCTCCTCCTCCCCACAATCATCATACTCACTGTACAATAATATTCGCATATAATTGTTAATGCTTTATGGTAGGGACAAAAAAGATTCTCACAAATTATTTCAGGTAATTACAACGTTATTTCAATTTACTATCCAACAAAGCAGGGTCCTCCATACCCATAAACTCATTTTTAGCAACTTTTGGCAATCCAAGCTAGTGAAGTCAGAACAGTACATGTAACTGGGGAAATGTCACTAAGTGTGGGCCGCTTTCTACAGGCCTGCCTAGCAACCCCCCCTCCTTTCCCAATCCCCCCCCTCCCGCCCCAGCCATAGGACCCTGGGAAAATCAGCTGACCAAGGAGTTGGGCAGCCTCCCATCATCATACTGGCACGCTGAAAGGCGGCACACTCCCCAAACCATGGCCACTTCCAGTACTCAGAGAATCTCCAACCCACCCTCTTTGAAGATCCGAAAACTTCCTGTATAAAGGAAAAGATCCTGCAACAAACAAATTTAGGATACAAACACTGCTGTGGAGTTTTCAATTCTAGTTTAGAATATTCAATATTAGACAGTTACAAAAATGTCATTCTGCAAATGCCTTAACAATTACTTTTAAATTTTCAGGGTTTTGCTAGTTTAATGCAAGCGCATTCCTGATCCAGTCTCCACCACTTACACCACCCACACTTATCACGGGCAGCCACCTATATCGGGCAAATAGTGCAAACTATTTGCCATTATCATAGGAGTCAATTAACATTCAGTCCACTGTCTTTTAGATGGTAATAACTTCTCCTGTTTTTTTCAAATCCAATTCATTGAGAAAGACCAAGTTGACTCTAACACTGCCCAGGGTTTCCAAATATCTGGCATAATCAGAAGTATGGTACAGTTGCTTCACTATAATATTTTTCATCAGCCCTCCTATCAGAAGCTCTCCTTGCACTAGAAGTTCTTCTGAAAGGTATGCATGAGAACCAACAAAAGCATATTATGCTGAGGGCTGTATTGTAGAGTCCATTTGAATTGATTTCTCTACAGGGACACATTTAGAAGCACTGCAAGTTATATTAGACAGTGTTATAATGAGGGCTAGTGTACTTATATTGCTTATTCCCCCTTGATCTAGAATCTCATTGTAAATCTCACAGATTTAATTTCAAATTGCCGCACATCAGCTTTAATGGGATCCTACGGGTGTTTTACGAACGAGTCTACAACTTAGTTAGAAATGATTTCAGAAAGACCAAGTCATCAACATTACAATAGCTAAGAATTCACTCATGTATTTAGTCAGTTAAATGTTCTTACATAGAATTAACAGCACAGAAACAGGCCATTCGGCCTAACTGGTCCATGCTGGTGTTTATGTCCCACACGAGCCTCCTGCCACCTTATTTCATCTAACCCTATCTGCATATCTTTCTATTCCTTTCTCCCTCATGTACTAGCCTCCACTTAAATGCATCTATGCTATTCGCCTCCACTACTTGTGGAGCTGAGAGAGGTCCGAGGAGCGGTTATATAAGAAGTAGGAGAGAACCAACAGCGGCAGAACATCACGAGAAGCCTGAGGAGCAGTGAGTCTGGAACAGACAGGAAAAGAATCAAAAGGTTTCGTCACAACACAAGGAGGAGTGGTGGGGGTGAGTCAGTGTAAGTATTTAGTTTATTGGTTATTGATTTTAGCGTTCTTGCTGCATGATCTGTTCTGGCATGGCATGGATTCCAAGATCGTTGTACTGATTTATGATTTTCTGAATTGATTAGCTATTACTTTATAAACTTTCAAATATAATAATTTAATATTAATTTCATCACAAAACCATTGGCTCTCAAAAAAAATTCAGAACTCTACACTGCATACCATTAGAGACTGTTACTAAGTATTTACTGAGAAAAACTGCAAGGATTTTGGACTTTGTCTTTTTTTGTTCAGATCATCAAATTTAATCATTGTAGTTTTTTAGTATATTGCTATGTCTTTTTGCTTAAGAACAGAAGAACATAAGAAATAGGAGCAGGAGTAGGCCATACGGCACCTGGAGCCTGCTCTGCCATTCAATAAGATCATGGCTGATCTTTAACCTCAACTCCACTTTCCCGCCCGATCCCCATATCCCTTGATTCTCCTAGAGTCCAAAAATCTATTGATCTCAGTCTTGAATTTATTCAACGACTGAACATCCACAGCCCTCTGGGGTAGAGAATTCCAAAGATTCATAACCCTCTGAGTGAAGAAATTCCTCCTCATCTCAGTCCTAAATGGCCAACCCCTTAACCTGAAACTATGCCCCCTAGTTCTAGGCAGCCAGGGGAAACAACCTCTCAGTAACTACCCTGTCAAGCCCCCTCAGAATCTTATATGTTTCAATGAGATCACCTCTCATTCTTCTAAACTCCAGAGAGTATAGGCCCATTCTACTTAATCTCTCCTCATCAGACAACCCTCTCATCCCAGGAATCAATCTAGTACAATTCAGAATATCATAGAATTCAGACAATTTTGCCTATAAACAAATCTGACCAAAGTAGTTTTAGCCCGTATGCAATGCTAAAGCATATGATATTTTCCCTTTCCAAAGACGATGAGAAAACATGGTGGCCTTTCCATATATTCTATAACAAGTAACATGCCATAATTTGGAGATTAATTGTTAAATCAGGGCATGCTATTACATAGCTTTCTGTTCATAGGAAATTCAATCTGCTTATAAAAAATGCTATTTAGCCATGAACACAAGAAAAGTGTTGGGGAAAGGCTCGAACTATATTACTGTCCAGCTCCAGTTTCCCTTGCAATGTTTATTAATGTAGAGAGAACAACAATAACAACAACTTGCATTTAAATAGCTCCTTTAATGTAGTAAAACATCCAAAGGCACTTCACAGGAGTGTTATCAAACAAAATTTGACACCAAGCCGCATAAGGAGATATTAGAACAGATTATTGGTCAAAGAGTTAGGTTTTAAGGAGCGTCTTAAAGGAGGAGAGAGAGGTAGCGAGGCGGAGAGGTTTAAGGAGGGAATTCCAGAGCTTAGGGCCTAGGCAGCTGAAGGCATGGCTGCCAATGATCCGTCAGGGATGCGCAAGAGGCCAAAATTGGAGGAGCGCAGAGATCTCAGAGGGTTGTAGAGCTGGAGGAGCTTACAGAGATAGGGAGGGGTGAGACCATGGAGGGTTTTGAAAACAAGGATGAGAATTTTAAAATTGAAACATTGCCAGACTGGGAGCCACTGTATGTCAGCGAGCACAGGGGTGATGGGTGAACAGGACTTAGTGCGAGTTAGTATATGGGAAGAAAAGTTTTGGATGAGTTCAAGTTTAAGGATGGTGCGATTTGAGAGGCCGGTCAGGAGAGCATTGAAATAGTCGAATCTAGAGGTAACAAAGGCATGGATGAGGGTTTCAGCAGCAGATGAGCTGAAGTGGGGCGGAGATGGGCAATGTTACAGAGGGCTACGAGGATACGGTGGGGGAGTGGGAGTAGCTGGATTGCTTTTGCAGAGAGCCGGCGTGGTCTCGACGGGCTGAATGGTCTCCTTCCGTGCCGTAACCATTCTATGATTCTAGGTGGAAGTAGACGGTCTTAGTAATGGAGCAGATATGGGGTCGGAAGCTCAGCTCAGAGCCAAATAGGATGCCATGGTTGTGAACAGTCTGGTTTAGCCTCAGACAGTGGCCAGGGAGAGGAATGGAATCGGTGGCTAAGGAACGGGGTTTGTGGTGGGGACTAAAGACAATGGCTTCGGTCTCCCCAATATTTAATTGGAGGAAATTTCTGCTCATCCAGTACTGAATGTCGAACAAGCAGCATGACAAATCAAATGCAGTGGAGGGGTCTGCAGTTGCCCCATTCCTTTATTCGGCCATACAATTCTGAAGTACTTTCTTTCCATCGGAATTACATAAAGAAAGAAGCCTGCATACAATTAACCCTCACCCAACCCCACCCCCGGCCCCAAAAATAGCTGCCAAAATATTTTCATTCCCCGTTCTCCTTGAGAGTTGCAGACATATTTACATTATCTAAGTCTTTGCAAACACCATGCTGCACTGAACTGGCGCATGGGCAGGTCAGTACTGTCCAGAATATTTTCTCTGATCCTCTGCATTATGAGAATAAACTACCACCATGATTTTGCACAGCTAGCTGGACTCAAGATGAATGTCCTGACTGTTCTCTCCCTGAATCCAGTGCTATATAACCACAAACTACTGATACAACAATTCACCTGCAGAGTAATAGAAAGCAGGTTTCACATGCAGATCTCAACTTGTCCATGAAGGAGAGGTCTTCCCCACAGTACTGGAGGGTTAAAAGGAGGAATAAACTCAACCTGCTCTCACAAAGCTCCTACTGGAATTGTTGGAAGAGATCTAAAAGCTGTGATGCTAAGTCCAGCAAAATATTGACTAACATTTCCAATTTAAGAGAATGACCCAAACAGTTATGTGACAAAGACTGAAATTTTATTGTTGCTAGTTACTTCTGGAGAGTGTTACATAAGTAAAGTCAAAATGCTGTTAGTTTGTTCTTGTAAATAAATCTATTCGTTAAACCAAGACAAGCCTTGACCTAGTCTTTTGATATGGTATGGAAAGTAAAGTAAAAATATGCAGTTATCCGCAGAAAACAGAATTTCTCAGCATGTCTAAATTCAATGCACCAGAAAGTTTTCAGCCAGCCATTACAGTGGTCAACATGGAAAGAAAGATTTTCACAGTTCAGGGCCTTGAAAAAGATTCCCAAAAAGGACAGTGATGTACAGGTTAGCTCTCTTGTTTATGGTTTAGGACAAGAAGCAGAGCACATTTATAAGGACGAGTAGGGGGTGCAAAAATTTGTTAACTACCTCGTTCTAAAATGTAACAATTTATGAAAAAGCAATCTTCTACCAATGCAGTCAGGAAGTGGGAGAATACAGGTCAGAGCATCTGGAGACAACATCAAACACTGTTCTGGAGTTGAGATAAACTGAACAGAGATAAATGCTGATTCTGTATGCATCTACTGGAATATTTTGGACACCTCATCAGTGAAGATAGAATTAAATTGGATCCAAGTAAAGTTAAGGCTATTAGGAAACTTTCTGCCTCCGAGAATATTCCTGAATCACAGGTTTTAGGGATAATCAACTACATGGATTGGTTTCTCGTGGATCGTGTCCACAAAAATGCATTTAAGAAAACTTAAAAATTGTATAATCGACAGCAGTGCTAATGCTTTGTGGTGCAAACAAACCTACAGTGGAGAATAAAGATTCAAGCAATTACAGTTTGTGGAGTACATTGCTGCAGCAGCTTGGAAATAAACATTCGCCAGTTGCAATTTGTTCCCAAACTTTGAGAGAATTGGAAAGATAAGCCCAGATTAAGAAAGAATCTCTTGCAAATATATGGGTTTGTGAGAGATTTTTCAGATACTTGCATGGGTTAGAGTCCTTCATGTTATTTACCAGCCACAAACCCTTGATACCACCAATCAACAGTAAAGATTTGGACAAAACACCATAAAGGTTTGCAAATGTGTCTTACGTGAAACATAAAGATGTTCAAGGAAGAGAGTTAAGTCTATGTTGAAGCAATTATAGCCAGAACGCCAATATCTGGAGAGAGATTTGCAGACAGAAAATGACAAATGGTTATCTGTATACTAAAGATGGGAGGCCTAAGTATACTCCAGGTGTTTCTAGAGAATGTTATACTGTATGAGAAATGTCAGTAATGAATTGGCTTGTTGAGTGCATCAGAACACCTGATACAATTAGGAGTGGGATTCTTGACAGAATCTATGGGTTTTCAAAGATTGATGCAAAGAGCAAACATACCTAGGCATTAGCAAGATTAGAAACAAAATGTCTTCATGTGAATTGTGCCAGGTTAATAAACCAACTGCTTTACTGGCAGAACCTTGGCAGAAGGTTACTGAGGACCTGTGTGAGCTCAGCGGGCAAAAGTTTCTTGTAGTTATTAACTATAAATCCTGATTTCTTGAAATAGCTCATCTGTCAGATATAATAAATTGTTACATATTGGCAAGCTTAAAAATATATTCACACATTGGGGTATTTCTGAGGAATCTATCATCTATAATGGTATACAATTTACAGAGTTTCAGGCATTCAGAACTCAGTGAGACTTTGTGCACGACAGCCGCAGTTGAATCTGAGCCCGAAGCTCCCGCTGTTCAACCGTTATTCCCTAATCCTTAATACCCACAAGTGAATGAAAAAACTGAGAGGACTGCAAAAAGAATTTTGAAACAACAGCCTTTCCTAGTGTTGTTTAGTTATATAGCAACCACAGTTGTGACTACAAATAACAGGCCCAGAATAGTTAAATAGGAAAACAGATTAAAACTAACAATTCCTATATAGGACAAAAAATGGAAACCAAATTGACCAAGTAAAAAAGTGTTAAAAGGAGGCTAACAAGAAAGCTAAGGATTCTTATTAGCATTTTTAAAAGCAGCAATATTCAGTTAGAGTAATCAAAGCCAGAAGCGGGTGAGTAATTAAAGATCAGACTTGACGGTGAGAAAGGCAAGGGCCAAACTGCAAGTCCATACACATTGCTGCTAGCTACTGGACTATCGGCATAAACAGGAGAAATCCATAATCAAATCCAAATACAAAGGAGAATGGTTTTGATCAAGATTTGCAGGGTTAGAATGAGTGAGTTACCACTAGCATCAGGTGAATCTGAGCCTGAAGATCCTAGTGTTACGTTCCAGCTGAATAACCGATACAAACAACATCAAACCCTGAAGTGAGAACTTCCAGTGGCAGGATTGTGAGAAAACTCAATTCATTATAGAGACTACGATTAGTTAGTAATAACTTGTTTGTTATCTGGCCTAGGGTAGTAAACGCTTAAGTCCAGTTAGGATTTGTTTGCTTTGTTGGTTGAAAGGAAGGGAGGTGTGATGACAAGTGTTGATTAACATTTCCACTTCAGTAGAATAATCTGAAGAGTCATGTGATGAAGACTCAAATATTTGTTTACTCATGCAATTGGACCATATTTCTGGAGTGTGTCACATGATAGCAGCTAATTGCTCATTTTCCCTCTTAGTAAGAGGGGGATCAAGGAAGATGTTGTTCAACCAGTCACAGAAATTTTCACAAGAGGAATTTATGTGGACCCATTCTGAAAGAAAGGCTGGTGAAAATGTATGTTTGATAAAGATCACAAAATGTCCGAGTTGCAGGCCATTTTGAATATGGTGGTGTAAAGTTTCCACTGGTGGGGGGTGCAATCGGCAAAATGCGGCCAGAATGCTCTGGTTACTGTGCTGGTTTTGTCGAGGTGAAGTTACGCTGAAGTTTCCGTGCAAACTCATTAGCATATTAGCTGGAACAGGACCAATCGGGCCTCAAGATGCTGGATGGAGTCATATAAAAGGCAAGGAAAAAGGAAATTCCCTTCAGAGTGAGGCTGAAGATCAGAAGGTAAGACATTTTTGTTTCTGTCCTGTGGCTACAACTGACTACTGGTCACTCCTGTCTTCAATTAATTAATTACAGTTGCAGAGTAGGATACACCTGTGTGGCTTCAATTGACTGCTGGTCGCAGGTCTTATGTACCAAGGGCAGGTCTGAATTTATACTAATTTAAACTGAATTTAAAGTAATTGTAGCAGCAGGAGAAACAGACCTGGGTCAGTGGCTTCAACTGACTGCTGATCATTGTAGGTAAGGTGATTAACGCTGGACTAATGTGACCATGGGTGCCTGTGCACCTGAGAATCTGCGGGTAATGTGATGAACACCCCCGAACGGGTACAATCGGCGGAAACTTGTCCGACCTGGGGCGTGGCCAATTTTGTGGGCAGGAACTGCTTTGGACGAATGGACTTTTGAACCAGTGTAAAAGATCACAGATATGCCAGCATAAAGTTATAGGCGCAACTCACTTATGCTTAAAATTCCGCGATCTTTAACGTTATTTCATTCGATTCCGCCCATATTAAGCTGATATCTGGACGGAAATCATGCGGAAACTCCAGGCCTGTATTTTTTTTTCCCAATATGTCTTGCATCTTATTTTGATCAACATGTAAAGAAAAAATTAATGTATATAGCTTATACAGGTTTGTAGTTTTTTAATTCATATTAACAGAGATATTCACCGCACTGCATTTGATAGAATTCACCTCCACAAAGCTTTACATATTTCATGCTTTGTAATGTTCTGGAATTGTAATAATTAATTCTACATTTCTGTTATCCATATAGAATAAATCAGGAACTGGTGACTGATCATCTCCCAACATTACTGTTACGTATATTGTAATGTGGATGGGCCTGGTCTGATCCACTTAACAACCACATTATGATTTAATTTTCATTCACAGAGATTTTTATGTCAGAGCTCCTAATAAAATCTCTATCTGCATTGTGTAACCATTTGAAAACAATATTGAATTGTTCAGCCTGTATAGGATTGTAATATTAACATTCTACTATATGGATTTAAATGAACAGTCAGACAGTAAAGATTCTTGTACATGGACTCTCTGAAATGCTATTTATTAAATTATACAATGGCTTTTCAAACATACAAATCAGTAATAGTTGAGCAGCTATTAACACTTAAGTTACTTGCAACAAAATGCATAATTTGGCCACTTGAAAAAGGTTGTTTGGTCAATTTTGCATTCATCAAATGGAGTAATGACAGTTCTGGGGAATTAAACATTTTCCCAATTTTTGAACCCAGTGTTAGTATTGCGAGCCCCAAGTCAGGAATAGCACAGTCTACAAGCAGAATAAAGCTTCTGCTACACTACCCCATGATAATCCCACATAACCACAGTGTGCCTCACTAATGGGTATTTCTAAGCATAGTCCAAAAGTAAATATTTACCTTCCAAAAATACCTGGGACTTTTCACCTAAATAAAACACTTTTAGTGTGACAATGTAATGAATATTGAGCAGCATTTACAAAGTTTGAGATGGTAAAATCAGCACATTAAAACACAATCTTTGTCTTTATTTTATTAATGCTTCATGTTCAGTGCTCCTGAGCTCGCCTTTCTTGTTTCTAATCAGTTGCAAAAATGCCATCCTCATGCTCTTCCTTATCCCTACATCTTCACTTGTTGAAATCAGAGTTCATCACACAGTCTTCTACTCTAACTCAATCTTCCCAAGGGGATCAGGACTGTGCAACTTATAACCTTCCTCTTGTAAACTTCAAACTTTTAAAACCAAGTTTGGCAGCGTCTAATCATTACTTCCTGCTTTACTTCACCATCTTATTTTCCTGCACTAATGGTCATGGCCATTCTCCGTATCTTCCCAAAAAAAGTTAGCTCTGAAGATCCAAGGATTAGAGGACTGCAATAGAACACTCAATGCTGCTGTGCTGCTAAAGTAATTGTAAACAATTTTACAACACCAAGTTATAGTCCAGCAATTTTATTTTAAATTCACAAGCTTTCGGAGGCTACCTCCTTCCTCAGGTGAACGATGTGGAAATGAAATCCTCGAATTTTTCGAGGATTTCATTTCCACATCGTTCACCTGAGGAAGGAGGTAGCCTCCGAAAGCTTGTGAATTTAAAATAAAATTGCTGGACTATAACTTGGTGTTGTAAAATTGTTTACAATTGTCAACCCCAGTCCATCACCGGCATCTCCACATCACTGCTAAAGTAATGCAGTCCCTTTATATGGTTACTTAATTTAATTGTAGCTAATCTCATGCCAGTGGCAAATTGACATTCAAAAAGCTTTAAAAAAAATCCCTTACCAATTATTTTTTTTCAGCATGTAGATTTCCACATCAATCCACCAAGACCACCAGCAACCTCTTAGTGTCCACTTTTATCTTCCTTTAGCAGACTAGTGCTGTATGTATTTCAAAGTATTGGATGTGATTTTTGATGTATAATTCAGTAGAATCTTTCATGTATTAGCTTCTGAATTGAGCACCATAGGAAACTAGTGTTGAGCTGTCACCAGCAGCTCAGACTTAAAAGGCAAACCTGTTACTGCGGATTCTCAGCGAACTGAAAGAAATCCTTGATTGTTTTCTCATAATCTTCATAAATACAGTGCCGCAGTGTCATAAAGAATCACCCTTAGGTGGTTTGCCAATACATAGGATTGTAGAATACATAGAATTCATTTTATATTACCTCCAGGATCTTTTATTATCTAAATATTTGTAGCAACTTTACAAAGTAGTAAAACCATTATAGAAAAGGTACCAAGTATACAATCATGTGTTAGGATATAGGGCAGTGGAGAACAGAGAAAGATAAGCTTTGCCTCCATTTAGTGGGACATTGCCTTTATTTCAGAATATTTTATTTTAACAAGAGAGGAGCTTTAATTACATAAAAATTTGTTTGTCTTATTCATCTCTCAGACATAATCCTCTGCCTAGTTTAGTGAATTTTGTGCTGGAGAAACCCAACTGATAAAATTATATCTGTGAGGCACATTGATGTGTCTTATTCGCTGTGACTAATATTCCACAGTGATGTCATCATAATCCACAGAATCAACTCATACATTATTTCTTTATAAAAAATAAAGCAACATTTTGTAAATTTAACAGCTTTTGTAGAAATGCAAACTGAATTTTTACATGCCAAAAATGTTACTACTTTTTGTTGGATTATCCTTTTCTGATCTTGTTTCCTTCTGCTTCCAGGTTGTTTGGTACGTCCCTATAATTTGATTTTTTTTCTTTTCTTCTAATAAGCTGGTCCTAAATAGAACTGGACAAATTAAATACAATTGGTCATCAACCGTTGCTGCCAATACATGACAAGTGCCCTCTCTTAAAAAGAGAATTGCCAAAAAACAAATGGAGACCAATCTAATTGGGATTGCCTGTAAACAGGTGTGTAAAACTATGAAATAAAAATAATAGAATATTAAGTTTAGGACATGATACTTTATTGACAGACTCTAATCAATCCTGTCCGTTCCTTTGTTGATGATTCCACATTATATTCACCAACTTCCATCAAAGATGGAGATACAAGTAATAGGGGGTTATATCGGACAACCCCTGAAACCTGTCACGTAACATTCGTGCTGCCTGGTGAGTTACCTGACAGCTGCGAGCAGCCAGGCCCAGCTGCTGTGTTGGGGGCCTAGATATCGCTCGTAGCTAGCATCGCGTAAAGGCAGCCTGCACCTCTTAAAGGCAGCCTGCACCTCTTATTTGCAAAATATAAGATACTGGTCCACACGGAGTCTGAATGGAGATCAGACATCATACATGTAAAACACAGCTGCAGGACCCGCCCCTAGGTTTGCAAACTGTTGGGTTATGTTAAAACATTGAATAAATGTTGCGCACTATTAAATCCCACATCCTCCAATCTGCACGCCAGACCTCACCAATCTGCCAATCTGAATTTGTACCAGACCTGCAAGAGTGCGTGCACCAACGTTCTGTGATCATGCACAAGAGGCCTTAGTGCAAGAGGTGGACAGAAGGAGGGACATCCTATATCCGCAGTTGGTGGGGGAAGGGGGCAAGAGGCCCTCCAGACATATCTCCCGAGGCAATAGGTGGCAGTAGAGGACGAAGTCAATGCCAGGCGCATAGCACCACAAACCTGGATGCGGTGCAGGAAGTTGTTCAGTGCTTTGACATGAGTGATCAAGGTGAGTGAGGTCAGCTGTCAAGTGGCATCTCCTACCAACTGCACCACTAGCCGCATCCACTGCTCCACACACTACACCCCCCATCACCCACATACCAACAAACTCTTTCAACCAGTACTCAACTCTTCCGATCAAATGCATCCTCTCACCCTCACACATTACCACTGTTGCAAGCCGCACACCCACAACTCACAGGTCACACACACTGGCAGCTATTCAACCATAGCAGGCACATCACCCAAACATCCTGTAGGACACTCACCGACACACGTCCTGCTTTCTCGCAAGGGAAGGTGGCGCATAACGGGGCAGCAAATGGCAGTGGCTCCATGGAACATGAGACTGCTATCCTCTCTAAGGATGTCAGCATTCCTGTCCCACCTCTGCCACACTGCCAGTGCCCTTGCTGTTGCCTGTCAACTAGCCAACCCACTCCCTGTACAGTATTGAAACTTTATTATAGGAATGTGGGAAGATGGGAACAGGAGTAGAGCATTTAGCCCCTCGAGCCTGTTCCACCATTCAATGAGATTATGGTTGATCTGTGACCTAACTCCATATACCCGCCTTCACCCCATATCCCTTAATACCTTTGGCTAACAAAAATCTATCAGTCTCAGATTTAAAATTAACAATTGAGCTAGCATCAACTGCCTTTTGCAGAAGAGCGTTCCAAACTTCTACCGCCCTTTGCATGTAGAAGCATCTCCTAACTTCACTCCTGCAAGTCCTGGCTCTAATTTTTAGGCTATGTCTCCTAGTTCTAGTATTCAAGTATAGAAACCCTCCAAAACAGGTACAAATGTATCAGCAGCCAGGAGCAATAATCCATCAAGTAACCTGTAACTCCTGTATGATCCCTTTAAATAGCACTGGTGGGGGTCTTCCATGCTGTTAACGACCTGTTCAGCTGTGTGAGGTTGAGACAGTGTATTGGCTGGAGCTTTTAATCAAAAATCGCATCTGTCTCTTTAAATCAGCGTTACACACTGATCTACCGCATATTCTCCTTCTTTACAAGCTGCCAGCGTTTGTTATTTGCCCGTGTGCAAACTCCTTTACCAAGATGGCGTCCAGCGCACGTCATGCTAGAAATCGGACGCCATTTTGGGTCTTTGGGAGGCCACGTAGCGCCTACAAAACCGGTGCAACACGGCCCAATTTATAGCCCATAGTCTCCTGAGCATGCACTGCTGTAGTAATGGTCTCCTGAGTATGCATTGCTGTATTATTGTTCTAAAGAAATATAAAGCTGTAGTGATACACCAGATGCTGCTAGCAGGCTGTGTAAATGTGCTGCAGACATTTTAATTGTGAGCAATATTATTTTACAGAATAACGAGATGATACCAAATCAGCAGTGATGGTGTATGAAAAACACACCACCAAGTAAACTTTACTTTGGGTATCACTCAAATTGTGCAGTCTGTTCAGACCAAATCAAATATTTAATACCTTTAAATTGAAAGCAAAAGGTGTTTGTACACTCAGCCCCTTTGGAGCAGACTTGTACTTTGTTTGTTTAGCAGTTTTCTGCATCGTTTAACACTGCCGTGGAAGCTGGTGATAGAACCACCAGGGGCTTCAACCATGTTTTCAGCTCATTCTGCTTGTGGCTGCAGATGAGCTTACCTCTGGGAAAGGCAATAACGCTATTCCAGTGTAAGATACAGTCTCAGAGATAGGATGAAAGCCTGAATATGAAAAATCAGCAGAAGAATAAAGGGAGGAAAAAACTAAATAGATTACATTGACTGAAACACAATAAAACAAAATGCAACTCAATGTCCTAGACTAAATAATAAGAGAGGTCTCTAAAATTATGAAGGGGTTCGATAGGGTAGACATAAAGAAAATGTTTCTACTTTAGGGGGAATCCAAAACTGGGGTTCAGAAATATAAGTTGGTCACTAATAAATCCAATAAGGAATTCAGGAGAAACTTCTTCACCCAGAGAGTGGTTAGAATGTGGAACTTGCTACCACATGGAGTGATTGAGGCGAATAGCATAGATGCATTTAAGGGGAAGCTAGATAAATACGTGAGAGAGAAAGGAATAGAAGGATATGCTGATAGGGTGAGATAAGCAAAGTGGGAGGAGGCTCCTGTGGAGCATAAGCACTGGCATAGACCAGTTGGACCGAATGCCCTGTTTCTGTACTGTAATTTCTATGTAAATACCTAAAAGTTTGTATTGAGGCTGGAATTATAGTGTAGATATTAGTGACAGAATCAAATAGAAAATAGTTCCATTGCAGGTGTACATTCCACTTGCATGACATAAATAAAGAATTGCCAGAGAGGAATGCTGGGGTACAAAAAAAATAATCCCCGGAAGTGACATCAGGTAAACTTATAGATTACATGCTTCCTGATGGCACAAATTGGTTTATTTTCTATACATCAGTCGTCCCAACTCTTTACTTCTATATACACTGTTGGTTTTCTGGGCCATTGACAAATTATATCATTGAGTGCCTGGTGTGCTGATGTTTTACTGAAAAAGACATATAAAGATTAACCAGGTCGCTTCCATAATGTGATCAGATGGGACACTCATAAAGGCTCAAGAAAACATGTGTGGTCAGTGTTTAAAAGGGAAAGGAAAAGTTCAAATGGTAAAGTAGGAAGACAACTTCCATTTATAGAGGACCTTTAATGGAATAAAATGTTCCAAGATGCTTCACAGAGAAGAAACTGACACTGAGCAGTAGTACAAGAGTTAGCAGAGACGATTGAATAGGTTCTGAGGCGGTTTTTTAAACTTAGGGAGCAAAATGGGGCCATTTAGGGAGGGAGTGCCATAGAACATTTAAATTTTCCTTTTTTATATCAAATTTTAAATACTTATTTTAGTAGTTCAAAGATAATTTTACAGTAACAAAGCTACTCCTGACATTGAGTAGTTTTCTAACCGTAATATTCACATTTCAGCCGAAACCTGGCCTGTAGCAGCAGAAACCTGGCCTGTCCTGTCCAGGAAGCATGCCTGCAGTCTAAGGCCTAAAATTATAAATCCTAGAAACATGCATGACAATTCTGTTATTTTCAGGTTAAAAGTAACTAACAGAATTAGTCCACAGTTTCTCCGACCTCACACATAGCATCAAAGGTAATGGTGTCCACTGGTCAATCAGACACCTGCAGCAACATTTTCTGCTTTCTAGTAAATCTCAATGCTTAGATGAGCAGAATGTTCAACTCCTTATGTATGTACATTAGACTGAAAGGAGTTTAAATTATGTCATAATATTGCAGTTTAAAATCCAAAAAGATCCCATTACTTTAGTAAAAAGATATTTCCTGAAGCGTTTTCCGGGCACTTACACAATCACCTCTTTATAGCCCGAGCCCACCTTGAAGCATTGCCTACTTTACTTTGAATATCATTAGAGTTAGAATGTGGAGTTGGTTTTAGTATTCAAGAAGAGGAAGGATTAAATTTGCTACCTTATATTAGCAAGGAATCCATTAATGTCGTTGAATGAAATGTCTCCATTCGCCATTTTGAGAAAGCTGTAAATTCATTTAAAATTCTGATCAGTACTAATATGGCACAACAGTCAGCCTTTAAACTATGTTTCAAATGAATAAGTGATATAGGAATACTTCTTAAATGTGAACATGGTAGGCCCCTTTCAAAATGTCTCCAGCCACATCATTGGGGTTAACAGGGCAGTAAGGCTACCGACCTCATTTTTAAGCTTTACTGCTCCATTAACGCTAGGCAAAACAGGTAAAATTCAACCCCAATGTGTGGTATCTTTTTGCAGCAAAATTTAGAGAAAAAAATCTTGTTTCTTCAAGGAAATCATTTCTAAAGGATAGATGTTGCATCATTTCTGACATATATTCAATCCAGACAAATTGAGCTTGGTTGATACAGTTTCTAAGTTCTAACTATAATACTGGAATTTCTTTTGTAAGCCACGGTTAAGCCACCTTTCCTGTTTTATTTTTGCGCCAGACAGGAATGAATAATTGTTGTAATTCCTGCACATGTTCTTTAAATATTAGCCATTGCCTACCTATCGTCATCCCTTTTAGTAAAGTTCCCCAATCTATCCTAGCCAACTCACACCTCATACTTTCATAATTTCCTTTATTTAGATTCAGGACCCTGGTTTCGGATTCAACTACTTCATTTTCCATCTTAATGAGGAATTCTATCATGTTATGGTCGCTCTTCCCTAAGGGACCACGCACAACAAGATTGTTAATTAATCCTTTCTCATTGCACAATACCCAGTCTAGGATCGCCTGTTCTCTAGTTGGTTCCTCAACATATTGGTCTAAAAATCCATCACATACACACTCCAGGAATTCCTCCCCCACAGTATTATTGCTAATTTGGTTTGACCAATCTATTTGTAAATTAAAGTCACCCATGATTATAGTTGTACCCTTCTTCCATACATCTCTAATTTCCTGTTTAATGCCCTCCCCTACATCTCCACTACTGTTTGGGGGCCTATAGACAACCCCCACCAACGTTTTCTGCCCCTTGGTGTTTCTTAGCTCCACCCATACAGATTCCACATTGTGATTTTCCGAGCCAATATCCTTCCTCACTATTACATTGATTTCCTCCTGTAGTAACAATGCTACCCCACCTCCTTTCCCTTTTTGCCTGTCCTTCCTAAATATTGAATACTCCTGGATGTTCAGTTCCCATCCTTGGTCACCCTGCAGCCATGTCTCCGTAATCGCAACTATACCATACCCGTTAATATCTATCTGCGCTGTTAATTCATCTACCTTATTGCGAATGCTCCGCGCATTTAGACACAATGCCTTTAGACTTGTCTTTTTAAGATTGCTAGTCATCTTAGTATTATTTTGCACTATGGCCTTATTTGTTTTTCGCCCTTGTTTTCTCTGCCTTCCACTATTGCTTCTTCCCTTTCTGTCTTTTGTTTCTATCCTTGTTTCCCCCTCCTCTGTCTCCCTGCTCAGGTTCCCAGCCCCTGCCAGTTTAAACCTTCCCCAACAGCACTAGCAAACACCCCCACGAGGACATTGGTCCCGGTCCTGCTCGGGTGTAACCTGTCCAGCTTGTACAGGTCCCACCTTCCCCAGAACCGGTCCCAATGTCCCAGAAATCTAAATCCCTCCCTCCTACACCATCCCTGCAGCCACGCATTCATCTGGTCTATTCTCCTGTTCCTATACTCACTAGCACGTGGCACTGGTAGTATTCCTGAGATCACTACCTTTGAGGTCCTGCTTTTTAATTTATCGCCAAACTCCTTAAATTCACCTTGCAGGACCTCATTCCTTTTTTTACCTATGTCGTTGGTACCGATATGGACCACGACGACTGGCTGTTCACCCTCCTCCTCCAGAATGCCCTGCAGCTGCTCCGTGACATGGTTCTAAGTCAGCATGATTTTAAATGTGCATTGCTTCATGCTTTAATTCCTGCAGTCATTTCTCCATTATATGTTTACTTTAATTTAAAACCTACCAAAATTAGTTTTTGGCAGTTCGGTTACTAATGCTTGCAACATTCCTTGTAAAAGAATTGCCGGTTTTGTTTTTCTGTGGCTGAGTGGACCCATTTCCTTTTATATTTGCCATGGAACCTGAGATCCAGTAGCTTTTTTAAAAATATGGGAGAGAGAACTGTTCCGCTTCACTTTTCCCCCTGTATATGAGTCTTTATGTCACTAAGAGTGAGTCAGTAAGAAATGCATGCGTGTGTGAGAGAGAGAGAGAGAGAGAGAGAGATCACCATGCTGTCTTTGAATACCTGCCGTTCAACCTATAAAAATGTTTTCTTTGTGACCTGGAACTGCCTTGTTACCTCTTCTGCAATGTTCTGGGAGTGACCTGAATTCTGCTGGAAGTATGTTCCATTTCCCATTTGATTTTATTGTGTCTATCTTTGAAATGATTTTTTCCCTCCCACTCATCTGTCTGTATCCTTTTGTCCACAAACGGATTGATTCCACTTTGCTGGTGTCTCGCCTACAAACATAAATAGATGGATGGATGTTAGATTGTGTGTTTCAATTAGTGCCCCCCTACACTGCTCCTCCAGGGACCCAATGATTTCTTAAAGCTAATAGAGTGCCAAATCTAGAATAAATCTAATAAAGAACATAGTCAGTACTTCTCTATCTATTCAAGTATTTAGTATAGCATGTTCTAATTATTACTGATGTTATGAACAATATGCATTTAAATAGGAAATGAACGTCATGGAGGAGGACATCCCTGGGGCATCTGACATTGGTGGTGTGAGTTTTATGATTGGATATCTTACGAAGTGGTTTGCATGCACTATTATAGAGAAGCAATTTGACTCAAAAGTTAAAGCTAAATATTGTTAAGTGACCATCTCGAGGAAGTCTTCTCTCATCGACAGATTGCTTTGCCATTTTTTTAGCAAAGAATGTACATTCTATCCATAATGTCTAATAGCAACATAGGAATAGGAGTATGCCATTCAGCCCCTCGAGCCTGTTGTGCCATTCAATTAGATCATGGCTGTTCTATACCTCAACTCTGTTTACCCGCCTTTTTCCGTATCCCTTGATATCCTTGCCCAACAAAAATTCATATGGCTAGAAATAACATCAAATCCTTTACAAAGTCAATAACTGCTTCAAATGGAGTCTGCATTCTCCCAGGCAATCTAATTAATTAAAACACATGCAATTAGCAAGTTTTTGCTTTATTATTTCGTTGCTGACTCAGGTTTCAACCCAAGTACATGTCATCCTTCAACGGCCAACATCTTTCAAGCAAAAAAATGTTTGTTAAACCTTTTTCACTGGTGTATGAGCATGGGATATGTCTAGGGCCTTATGTTTCTCATGGGGAGCTCAGCCACAGAAATTCCAAATAATCTTGGGGACCCAATGAATTGCATAGAGGCATTTAATACATTTTAATTGACTTCCATTAAATTTATTTGCCCCCCTGGACTTTGAAGAATTTCAGAGTCTGTGCAAAAATGTAGCTTTTGAAAACACACTGCACTAAAGATGACAGTAATTTGTACACAACATTATTGTAATAAAATTACATATGGCTCTTCTCTCCCCATCCCCAAACACTTTCTGATGAAAACAGGACCTCTTTCATTAAATGATAGTGATTTTATTCATTATGATTAATCAGTTACCTACTTGTTTTTGATCAATAAGAAATAGCTTCAACCTTGCCTCAACCTTCACTGAGCTTCTTTGGTAACTAGCCAAGTCATATAGACCAGGAAGATACCTGGATTGATTCCCAGTCTGTGCCGAGTTAGCAATGGCAGGGGTACTTTTCTGCACTTTTTTCAGACCTGGATCACAGTATTCCTGGGAAATGAAAAGAATCCCACACAATAATGGAAACAAGTATAAAATCAGAAATGCCTGTAATTTAACATCAGCTTTTGTTTCTTCTAATTGCAAAGTGACTTTTTCCATGTTCTTTCATACGTGACTGGAATAATGTCAGGAGCTGACGCAGCTGCCCCAAGCAGCAACAAAAAAATAAAGAACAATGCCTTTGGCCACTATGTGTGGAAAGAAATGTGGTATTTCTAGCAAAATCATTAACATGTTCTAAAAGAAAGCAAATTTACATTAATATATTTACGATTTCCCTAACATAGTCAACAAAAGAATTCTTACCCTGATATTTACTATTTTCATTTTATACCATGTGCCAACACAAACTTGACAATGAGATTATGCTTGATTCAGCTTTCTCGTGTATTTATCTTTCTTTATATTGCTCTGTGTTAATGGTGTCTCTAAATAATGTGGACATGCAGCTTTCCGAACTACCAGGTATTATAGGCCTTTTTGTGCTGTGCTGTGGAGGAATAACCATTGTGGTAAAAAAGGGCCATTTATCTTCCTTGTTACTTAACATTTTTTATATTGGCAGATCTCCTGTGGCATTACCCACACTGAGTCAGAGGGTGTGCTTTTGTGTGATGTCTGAAGTGTGATAGTTAAGTGTGGCAGGAGGAAGTGTGAAAATTATGGAAAGTGTGCACTATGCACAAGACTTTTAATGTATTTTAGATTCAGTCTACTGATAATTCTAAGTCATTTTTGCACTAAAAATGAACTATCTAATAATTAACACAGCAAAGTGGGAATTTGGTGCTAAAAAATTGAATTATCAGATAGTCCGAAGTGTTAGCTTGACTCAATGGTAGCGTTCTTGCTTCTGAGTCAGAAGGTTGTAGATTCAACCTTCCCCCTCCCCCCACTTCCAGCACATAATCTGGGCTGATACTTCAGTGCAGTACTGAGCCAGTGCTGCACTGTCGGAGATGCTGACTTTCAGAAGACACATTAAACCAAGACCCCCATCTGTCTGTTCAGGTGAACTGAAACAATTCCATGGCATTATTCAAAAAAGAACAGGGGAATTTTCCTCATGCCCTGGCCAACATTTATCACCCAACCAGCATTATCAAAAAACAGATTATCTGGTCATTTATCTCATTGCTGTTTGTAGGATCTTGCTAGGTGCAAACTGGCTACCATGTTTATCTACATAGCAGCAGTGACTACACTTCAAAAGTGACTCATTTACTGCTAAGTGCTTTGGGACATCATGAGGTTTTGAAAGTCACTACAAAAATGCAAGATCTTTCTTTAGGTAACTGAGTTGAATGGAGTAGACTATATATATAATTTTAAAAAGTAGCAACAATTCAAAAAGGCTCATCCCTCTATGGGCAGCTATACTTACTTTGGTTTTATTTTTATGTTGTTAATGGTTATAGGCAGTGTAACTCTATAAAATCCTCTGTGCCCTCCCCTCAAATACACACAACACACATACACCTATATACCTGAACTTTAGTGCTTTGTGAGTCAACACTGTCACATAGTTGTGCCACAGTTCACAATAAAACTACCAGCATTCACAAGAGAAATAAAATAATGAACAGTTATCTTGCTTATGACAGAAAATGACCCATTTTTTTGTCAGTTATAAGGCCTGCCAGATGGAATAATATTCTCTGTTCTGTGATCAAAAGACTTTAATGAAAGATTCTTAATGTAATGATTAGCAGTCCCAACCAACTTCCAAGGAACAAGAGTCAACAGCAGAAAATCCCCAAATGCTTAGAGAATTAATTCCATCATACTAAAATAGGCCATAAGCATTAAGAGATCTGGAAAATTGCAATTCTCTTCTGATGCTGTAGATGTGAAATGCCTAACAGTATTTTTTTAAAATCCTAACATTGTTATCCACTTGATTATATACCAAAGTAAAGAATAAAAAGTTGTTTTGGATGAATAATACAATGCCTCATTCAAAAATCATATTGTATCATTAAATCCCGGTTGTAGGTGTGCAAAGTTTTCGGATGTTTGAATCTTGGGTGACTTTTTTTAAAAGAAGATTTAAATATCCCGAATATAATTAAGATCAAAATTTCTAGTTAATTTGTCACAAAAGCTATCTTTTATATTTGGATGAGGGAGAAGATGATTAGACATTTTGAAAAGGATAAAAAGAGCTAATATAGACTAATGACAAAGAACGAAGTAACTTTACGTACTGCACACCAGAGGGGAATATCGTAATGTGTGTATTAACCCAGCTGCAGCAAAACCTACACTACTGCTTTATATTAACCATAATGTTGTTTAATTTGGGACATACTGATCCCAGAGGTGGCGTACTATAATTACAGAAATCAGTCTCTAATTTGAGGACATAACAATGCCCCTTTCTTGAGATATGAATGACTAGATCAGTATGGCCATTAATAACTGTGTAATGGAAACTATACACAAGGCATTTAAATACAAAATCTTGATAAGAGCCATTAGAAAGTTAGAGAACCAAACACTGTAATTTAAGTTACAAACCTAAAAAATGTTACTTATGTATTTAGCAAAACAGTGAAATATAAAACAATATACATTCCTATAAGTAGAAAGTAATGTGTCTGCTAATTAAGAACTATTTATTGTGGGTCCCTTGGCGGTTTAATTAGTTTATCTAGTGAGTAGCTGATTTGGCTACAATGCCCACTGTGATTGACTAGCCTGCTTACACTTGCTGTCAAGACTTATACATGAATCATGGCTACTTTGGCAAGCTATCAGGAGGTCCTAGTGTACCTAGCAGGGAATCAATACCTTGAGGAGAGAAAATGGCAAAAAAAAGGAATTGTATTAACAATACAGGGGGGGCGGGGGAATCTATTTATCTTTAAGATTTTATTATTGGGATCGGGGACAAGTGCACAGTAGAACAATATCTTTTTTAATAGAATTTTGATCTGATGTGGTCAGCGATGATTCATACATGATGCTGATCACCACCATATTGACTACGACCACATGATACTGAGTAAATGGCATCCATTTTGTTGACTGGTTGAGGATTTAAACTAGTATGACAGTGGGATGGAGGATGACATCGCTTGGGCTAGAGAGGGAGAGCATAATTAATAAAGCTGTTGGAATAGAAGCAGAAAGCTTGGCTGAAATAAATGAGGAGAAAATATTACCAAAGGGGAAAAAAGCTCTGAAGCAGTGAAACATTAGAAATGCTGTTGTAGAAAGTATTTATAATGAGAAACTTTCCACTGAAACAGATAACGCTTAGAAGAGATTTAATGGAGGATTTTAAAATTATAAGAGAGTGAGTTGGGAAGGAGTATTTCCTCTGTTTGGGGAATCAGTGACAAGAGATAATCAGTTTAAAAGGGTAACTAAGATAATGAGGAGAGAGGATAGGAGAAATTTCTTCACGCAGAGAGTTCTTGGAACATGGGATGCTTTGGCACAGGGAGTAGTTAAGGCAGACACCATTCCATCTTTTAAGGGAAAATTTGATAGATATTTGAAACAGAGGAAGATATAGACATATGAGAAGATTATAGTTAGTTTTGGAATGCTCTAGCAAAGAGTCAGCACAGACATGATAGATGCTGTGCTGTAAATTTCTGAGTCAATGGGGTCGATTTTTGGATGCGTTCGTGGCGGGGGGCTCCGAAAATTCGGGATTCCCAGGGTGCGTCCGGAGCCTGGCTCCAACCCGCCCACTTCCGGTTTCCCCAATGACGCGCTTAGATGCGTGGGCAGCCCCCGCATGCGGGACTCCCACCGGCAATTAAAGTCAGCGGGATCCCACTTAAATCAATTAATTTGATAGTTCAGGTCGTTTGCAGACCTGATTGGGAGGATATTTTAGGAGGGGTGGGATTTTCATCTAAACTGAGCGTATTTCCCATACTGGGGGAAACACTCCCAATTGAAACAAATATGTTGCAGCCACCAGCCTTTGGGAGCTGCAAAGGCCCATTTGACAGGTGGCGGGGGGGGGGGGGGGGCGTGGGGAAGACCCTCACTCATTGCAGGAGGCCACTCAGTTACTTTGGACAAAGTTTGGCCTCCACTACCCTCCTCTTAACACTAAAATTCACCAACTTGGAACCTCAACCCCGGTGTGCAGACACATTTACCTACCTTGCAGACCCCCTCAAACGCACATCTTCCGGATGGGGGCCGCCATAGCTGCTGTCATCACCTCCTTGGAGGACGAACAGCATCGCCGGCCACACCGTCCACCTCAGACACGTGGAGCTCCACAACACAGTCATGTGACACATCCACCTGCACAGCAGGAGGAAGGGCAACTGCAGAGAGAGATACGTCACAGAAGGCACTACCCTCGCCACAGGGTCCACAGACCGAGGCTCAGCTTCCTGGACCTCTTTGAGGAGCAGTGCACACGGAGGCTCAGAGTCAGTCGCCAGGTAGTCACGGACATCTGCAGCCTCCTTAATGATGAGCTGCTCCCGGATGGACCGAGCTGTCGCTGTCAAAGTCACCAATGCCCTCAACTTCTTCGCCTCCGGATCCTTCCAGGGTGCTACCGGGGACATCACCGGGGTCTCTCAGTCGTCTGCACACAAGTGCATAAGGCAGGACACTGACGGCTTGTTCTGCAGGACCTCGCACTACATCAACTTCCCCGTGGATGACCTCCGCCAGACGGAGAGGGCAGTGGGACTCCACGCTGTGGCTGGCTTCCCACGGGTGCAGGGTGTAATCGATTGCACCCATATAGCAATACGCGCACCTCCACACGAGCCAGGACTGTTCAACAGGAAGGGCTATCACTCCATGAACACTCAGCTCATCCGTGACCACCGCAAGAGATTCCTTCACATGTGCGCCAGATACCCTGACAGCTGCTACGATTCCTTCATCCTCAAGGAGTCCAACGTCCCGCCCCTCTTCCACGCACCCAACACCCGCAAGGCAGGCTCCTCGGGGACAAGGGATACCCCCTGCACATGTGGCTTATGACACCTCTGAGGAACCCCACCACCGAGCTACAGCGTCAATATAACGACAGCCATATCGCTATCAGGTCTACAATTGAGCATGCTATAGGGCTGCTCAAGATGCGCTTCAGGTGCCTTGATCATTCTGGGGGAGCACTTCAATACGCACCACACAGAGTGGGACGCATTATAGTCGTCTGTTGTGCCCTACATAACATGGCACAACAGAGAGGGGTGCCGCTGGAGGAGGCCTCATCCACATCTGCCACCCATATCGAGGAGGAGGAGGAGACCGAGGAGGAGGACGTGGAGGAGGAGCAACCCATGGGCAGAACAGCTGCTCACCTGGCTGCTCATGAGGCCAGGGAGTCACTGATATGGGAACGGTTCTCCTAACATCAGACAGTGTGAAGAGTCCAGTCCTCATCACCTGCATAGAGCAGCGGCCACACCAACCCCGTCCCCTGCACAAAACAGTGGCGGAACTGCACCTACACCCACTGTAGAATGACCCAATGGGTGGCATCAAGTGTGCGTGTTCATGGTGAACCTCATGAAAGGGACTTATTGCACAAGCCAGTCAAGAATGGGCAAGACGTGGCAGTAGTGGTGATAATAATATTTATTGTGAATGTGAAAGAAAACAAATATAAATAAAAAACATGACAAATCGTCAAACACCCTTGTGCATCCCCTTTGTTCTCATAAAACCTTTGCCTTACGCTTCCTACTACTCCTACGTGGTGCTTCCCCTGTGGCTGGAGCAGAGGTAGTGGCAGGTTGCTCTTGTTCATGCCCTGACCGATTAGATTCTTTGCTCGGACGCCCTCTGGGTTACGGTGCCCATGAGGACCACTCCAAAGACTGCTCCACCTGCACCTGTGCAGGGGCAGACTCGAGCACCTGGAGAGGAGGCAGCATTGCGGGTACTGGTTGAGAGGGTGGCAATGGGTGAGACGTGGAAGCGCCTTGAGTGGCGTGCCCACTTCCGTGTCCCCTTTCGCCATCATCCCTCTCCTGGGCCTCCTGGCATCTCTTCTCCTATCAAGGCATCACAGATAGAAGCGTGACTGCAGCGGGTCACTATGCAACCATCACTCATGCATTGGTGTGGGTGGAGGTGACCGCGAGGGAGATGCATGGGAGGGTGCGTGTGAGACATAGCCATGAGATTGTACGAGGATTGGGTTGCGTGGTATTGTTCGAATGGGAACTGGGGCGGTGAGTAAGTGTAGGCAAAGTGAGGATGGTGGTTGAGTGGATGTGAGGAGTGATGCGAGAGCATTGTGGTGGCAATGCAGAAAGAGTTGTGTGGAGGTGATGTGGAAGACGGAGTGTGGGAGAATGCGTAAGTATACTCACTTTGGCTGACCTGGTTAGGTCATTAAAGCGCTTCCTGCACTGGACCCAGGTTCGGGAGATGTTACTGCTGCTGGTGACTTCCTCTGCAACCTCAAGCCAGACCTTCTTGGTAGCAGAGGCAGACCACTTCCTCCCGTCCGCTGGGAAAAAAGTTTCCCTCCTCCTGCTGACCCCATCGAGCAGCACCTGGAGTGAGGAGTCTGAGAACCTCGGAGCAGCCTTGCCTCTGGGCTGCTCCATGCTGCCAATTTGGTTGTTTCCTGCAGGAGGAGCATTGGAGGACTGCCCCTTTAAATAGGGCTCCTCCTGCTGACAGCCTGTGATGCAGGTGCGCAGTGCGCCCGCTGCGCAGGTCTAGAACAGGAAACCCGGAAGCACACGTAAGTACCTTCAATTAGGCTGCGATCGCGTGCGGAGCACCCCGAATTCACTGGGCGTGTTACCCACACGCCCAGTCGACCCCCCGCTGCCAACCTGCCTCCCTCCTAATATCAGGCCCATTCTGAACCTGTATTCAAATAAAGTACAGCAGGTAGAATTGCATCATTGTATTTAGTATGATCTCCCCTATAATCATGGGTATGTGAACTGCAAAGTAAATTACTTTTTATTTGGGATGCCGTGGGAAAATGTAGGTTCGTCTCAGTTTCTTTTCAGTGATGTTGTTATGCATTCACAGATAGAAGTGAATAGTGTGAGATAGAACAGGCCATACTTGTTGTGAGACTTGGAAAATTCAGTTAAAATGATGGAAACATTTAAACCTACTGATTTAAAATCTCTGATTTCCATACAAATGAGGATTGTGGAATATTTCCTGGTCCCTTCAGATACTTACAACTATCACTATCAGAATAAAATGAAACACTAATAATATGGTCCAGGTACAATATATTCCAATTGAAGGAACTTTAAATGATTTTATAAAATGCAGAGGTATGGGATAAACATATTTAAAAATTAAAACTACTTAGAACTTCAGCTTATTTAATAAGAATTTTAAAAATGCACAAAGATGCTTTAACATTAATGATGCTTGATTATTACAAAAAGAAGCATCTGCACAAATCTCATGAAGTAAGAATCGGGGAGATGGGCAGTTCAGCTGCAATTATCTTTTGATACGATTCTACTACCCTCATCAAAAGGTTTGAAACAGCTTGACATTCATCGCTTTAACACTAACATAAGAAATTGTTATGATTATACTTTCACAGCCACTTTTTAAAGGTTGAGTTCCAACCAGAAGCAGTCAGTCTAATTATCCCTCATTAAAAAACGAATGAATACCAAACGGATAGCATTCTTTGCTCACTATGGAGAACCATTGAAACTGACAGCCCTAATGACAAGAGCATATCAGAACTATACATAGCTAGAGTCAAAATGTATAATGTAAAACTGGACTATCTCCCAGCAATAAGAATCTGCATGGAATCCTGAAATTGATTTTTTTGTGAAAATTGTTATGTTACAATTTGATGTAATGGTGACTACAACCAGTGCCTAAATAGGTTAAAGAGTAAATAAAATGTCACATCCAATGGGTCATTTGCAAATAATGCTAAAACTTGTTTAGAGGAATATCTGATTGTTTACCACCCCATTTTTGAATATATGTGTTGAGGGATATGGTGAGAAGGTGGATAGATGGATTTGATTCAAGGCAAAAAAAAACAGGCTTCTTAGACCTAAACACTTTATCCTGTTCTTAAAAATGCTTGTGTTTAATGCTTTCAAATGAGAAATGTTATGCCTTACACAAATAATAAGAATTGAATTATTAGACAAAATTTAATTTTTAAACAAAATAAATTAGATCTGTGCCTTACCGCAGACTTAAAATTTCATTCTAGTCTTGCAATCACACAGTTATGAGTCATCCAAGAAACAATATAACCAACCCTGTGGAACACTTAACATGATTTGACATGTTCCAACAGTACAAGTGATGCAAAAAACAGCATGTAAACTTTTACTTTGCAAACAAGTATATCAAGACCACAATGGAGATAGTCTGGAATAAATTTGCAATGAAATCAAAACCTTTATACTCTAGAAATGTCAATGGCATCTTTGGATAATTGCAACTGTGTGGGCCGAACTCTCATTACAAAGAGTGACTTACCCTGCTTTAAGTCACGTATATCCATTCACCTCTCTTTGAAGGCAGGCATATCAGAACAGAGAATGTGAATTAAAGACAGTTCTGCTCTGTAAGGTCATACCCAAGGGGCAAGGTCAATACTGAGATATATAGTCTTCAAATAGAAGTGACCTTTTGAGATAACCCTCCAACCCAGGGCTGGAATCAAAGCCTAGTCCCCAGAAGCAAAAGGCAACATCATTCTAGCTGATATGTCTGTTTAGATTACATGTCCTGGAAATTCGTTGATGCAGATAAGCATCCAATATGGTGGGCGTTGTGCTTATATACATTCCGCGCTGGAACTGTGCCACCCGCCAAATTGGTAAAGGCTCCAGTATAGGTGTCCAGGGCCCACACCTGAAACAGGCATTAGTCCCTTTGCATATGCAAATAGAGGGCTTACCGCCTGTTTGAGGCCCCTCTCCTGAAATTGTGCAGTAGGCACTGGGCCAACTGCATTCAGGATAACCGTGTCTACATGAGGCTTAACCAGCGGTCCTTAAAGGGACCGCTGGAGGCTGCAATCAAAAAGGTAAATGTTTAAAAAAAATACTTCGCTGAATGTGGAGCTGGGAGAAGCAGGAATGTTCCTCTCAACTCCACAGCAGTCCCGACGACCGTTGTCGGCCCCTTCCCTCGCTCGCAATCGCTCCCTTCATCCCTAACGCTTTCCCCCCTCCCTCAGGACCTACCTGATGGCCACTGCCAGGGACACAGTCAGCCCAACTTCATCCTCGTGGGATCGGTGAGCTGCCATTGGCCCGATAGGCATCTGCAGCTCGCTGGAAATATGGCGATGAGGCCCAATTTTAGGTGAGCCTTGGGCCTCCGGCTTCTGGCGTGCACTTCTAGTGCACCATCTATTTCAGACCTGAAAATGAGCCGAAATAAATTTCCACCCCTATGATCTTTAATATTTTCACGGAATGACAAATATTTCACAAAATATTTTATCAACTGAAGGAATAACTGATGAAAATGGCAATGAAGGAAATTTCTAATCCTGATAATAGTGAATCTGTGTTATAAGAATTTACTTCCGAAGCTCTGTGGATAAGCGAGCATGTCCTGCATAATTTACCTAACTCTGAGGCAGGAGACTTTATTGTAATAAATGGTGCTTTCTTTTTAGTAACACACTGCTAATTGATGAGGGGAGAAAAACGTCTGCTTCTCTCGAAAGTGTCCTTAAACCTGGCTGAGGCGATGAGCTGGGGAATTACTCTGCCAGTGCTGCTCAGCCTCTACGAATTGTGCAAGAGAGCTCTGGGGAAACTCTCCTCCCCTCCCCTTCCCGTGGAGAAACACCTAACCTTCATTCACACCTCACACATTACCATGGTTGAGTTCATAGTCCTACGTGAAGAGAATTGTGGTATGAAGCCTCATTCTGCCACCCAATAGAGCAGCACGCTGGAGATCCAATGCATCGCCTCTATACTGCCTCACATTTTACATGTTATGGCGCGTGCTGCTGAGACTGTATTCACAAAGAGGAGATCACATAAAATATCAATGTTCTTTGCAGTGGCAATAAAGTGACTCTCTGCCGGTATATGTGATGCAAATGAAGCTTAGCTGAATGCAGAATCTTTAAAGTTAATTATGTTGCCTTTTCTTCCATATTTCTATAAGAGTTGTCATTAGTTTTTTCAATAGAGCAGTGACTTTTATTTTTTGAAATGGAACAAATCTTCATGTATCCTCTTTTTAAAAAAAATGATGGATTTTAATATAGACTGTATTTAAAAGCTTAGAAATTTTCTTTAACAGAACCTTTTTGGAGAATAAAAATATTCCTGCTTGTTCTCCAGAATTTGGTAAAACCAAGCACAGCTATTTTTTTTGACTTATTAAATCATAACGGTAATATTACATCTTTTATCTGCCTGCAACAATAACAATAAATTACACTTATATAGTGCTATTTACGTAACAAAACATTCAAAGGTATGTTAGAGGGGAAGGAATAGATGTTATATATTTGAGTCTTTTTTCACCTTTTTTTTTCCTCTGGATATGGAGACAGCTGAATAGTCTGTAATAGTACTGACTTAGGCTGGGATTGAATCCCTGAGAATGCAGCTAGTGTTTAAATTCTTGTATATCGTGACTGAATTCAAAGAACCAACATCAAGATAAAATTAGGTAAAAAGAATGCACTGGTTTTGTCACAGGAAGTTAAGAGAGAAATTAAGGAAAATGACCCAAAGCAGAAATTTTGAAGAGGCTTTTAAACGTGAGAACGTGGTAGAAAAGCAAAGCAGATTCAGAGGAGTATTCCAAAATGCATGGGCATGGTTGCTGAAGGTCTGCATCAATGAATGGAGAGGGATCATCCAGCAGAGCAGAGGGTGCATACAGGAGTGTAAAGTGGAATAGATTACAGAGATAAGGTGAAGAAAGGCCATGGAGGTATTTGAAGATGAGGATCAGTACTGGGGTACCTTTAAGGACAACTGGGCTACTCAAGACCTGGTACAACTAGGTGGAGCTTCCCTTATTTGCACCTGAAATTTCCATCGGGTCCCACAACTAGCGATCCTGATTAGCATAGTAAAGGAGCCTTACGGCAGTTTCAGGTGGGTGGGCTGCTCACCCATTTACAGATCACGGCTGAATATGGCATCAGACGGGCTTTGGACATTAATGGAGCAGCCAAGGTGGAACCCTCCCCCACAATTTTCAACTCCTGGCCGCCCATTTTTCCGATATAAACAGACGGCTGTGAATTGAATTATCACCTTCAACCCATTAGGGAAAGCTTTTGAATTAATTGCTATTTATTTGAGGTCCTTTAAACCGTCACAATCTGAAAGGCCCTCGGTCAGTTCAAAATTCTACATAATTTTACAAACTCTTATGTTTAAATGTTACTTTTGACACTGAGATGGAACCAATTGTGAACTCTTCTCCTGTAAAATGCCATCTTCCTGGAATTATTGTGAACTGCTATTACTCAGTAAATTGAATATTGATTATCAAGTAAGTGTTAGTAATGGTGTTTACTGTGTGTCCATAGCACAACATTATATAAAACATTTTAAAATAAATGATTTAATTACATTAGCAAAGGTTTACATGGATAAAGGAAAATGTATAAAAATATAAATCATACTGTGTCCTTCAAGGGATTTATAAATCATGTACCTTTCTTTCATTTTCTTTCCAAACTCAGACTGCTTTGGAAACTAGGTATGAAGCAAAATTGAATCAATTACTGCTCTCAAGCAATTATAGTTTATCTTGTTATTTTTAAATCCAGTAGCTTGTAAAAATTCTCTGTTTTTGTCGATTCCTCTTCTGAATTGTTCTGCATGACTTTGTGTAACTATCTATTTGCACAATAGATTTGTTGCAAAGAAAAATGCTTTGGATTCTAATGTAACCTTCAGACGTTTTGAATGTAATAATAAATAGATAAACTGTGTAGCTGGCAAGCAAACAAGCTGCAGAATTCGACTGTGTCTACTGAATGAGGTACCTGGCCTACAATTAAAGTTAAGAAAATACGCAATAAGAAAAGGTCATTTAATCCATCAAACCAATTTTTTCTACTATCGTGGACTCAACCCAAGCCAGTTTATCTTCTGAGGAATACAGCCAATCATAAATAAAACTTCCCAGAAGCTAAACTTCTGTGAAATTTCTCCCTGATCCCTAAACATAACTGAGCAAAACTCCAAGACATTGACCTGCCATCATCACCAGTACTCTTCAACTCTGATGAGGTGAATCCCACAGATGACACTTTAATTGTTTGGGCAAATAGTAACCATTATGTTTCATACTAGATTTTCCAAGTCCTTGCTGAGATAGCTCATCCACCACCAGTGCATAGCAGAAAATCACAAGCATGAAGGTCTCAATTTTCCATTCAATGACTTAAATGGACAGAAAGTCGCAACGATTGTGCCCAATATTTTCCGATACACACTGGCAGCAAGCAAGGTGAGTGCTGAGAAAATCTACCCGATAGAGTACTTGATCATCTATATCTATATTTATCCTAATTACCTTAATTCCAATTATTAATATTTATCCAGCTCTTTTTGAAGGTAATATCAACCTGAATATCAATACTACAAAATTCATGATAGAAAAAAATTCAATCCATAATTCATTTCCTATACTTTCAGTACAGAACAAGGTTTTCATCATGCACAGGAACTGTATAGCTACAATGTTCGGACCACTTCCTGATGTATCTTGATAAATGTACCTTCTCTCGTTTTCAACTATTATGTTGACCTGCACCATGTGCATGGTTTTTTCACCTAGATTTCTCCATAGAAAAAAGGATACAATATTTAGGCTTTCCCATTCTCTTTTTACTCCAGTTTTGCCCTTCTCCCAATCCAAACACACACAGCATGCATTTTTCTTTCTGAAAGACAAACATTGTGCAAATCCTAGGTGTGATATATTTAGTTGCGAGTCAATCGTGCTAAACCTTGTTTGTCCTGTACTCGCCTGTCATAATCAGGGTGGGGATGGTTTGGATATCTGAAAAAATTGGCTTCTGGTAGTGGTGTGTGGTAATTTTGTAACACATTTAAAATCAAATGAGAAAATCTCCAAAGAAAGGCAGCAGCGTAAAACTGGTAAACATCAATTAAAGACTTGAAGTTACCAATAAACACGGTGTTAGTTGTCTGCACCTGAATCTACGGGCATGATTTTGACCCCAAGCCAAGAAGGGGGCGGGGGGGTCAAATTGGGTACGGTCAAGGGTACGGTAGCATAGTGGTTACTGGAATAGTAATCCAGAGGCCTGGACGAATAAGCCAGAGTTAAGAGTTCAAATCCCGCCACAGCAGCTGGGGAATTAAAATTCAATTAATTAAATTAAATCTGGAATTTAAAAAAAATCAGTAATGCTGGCCATGAAACTACCGGATTGTCGTAAAAACCCAACTGGTTCACTAATGCCCTTTAGGGAAGGAAACCTGCCATCCTTACCCGGTTTGGCCTACATGTGACTTCAGACCCACTGCAATGTGGTTGATTCTTAATTGCCCTCTGAGATGGCCTAGCAAGCCACTCAGTTGTACAATCTCGCTAAAAAAAGTCATAATAAGAATAAAACTGGACGGACCACCCGGCATCGCACCACTAGGCACCGGACACGACAAAGGCAAACCAAGCCCAGTCGACCCTGCAAGGTCCTCCTCACTAACATCTGGGGACTTGTGCCAAAATTGGGAGAGCTGTCCCACAGACTAGTCAAGCAACAGCCTGACATAGCCATACTCACAGAATCATACCTTTCAGCCAATGTCCCAGACTCTTCCATCACCTTCCCTGGGTATGTCCTGTCCCACCGGCAGGACAGACCGACCAGAGATGGCAGTACAGTGATATACAGTCAGGAGGGAGTGGCCCTGGGAGTCCTCAACATTGACTCCGGACCCTGTGAAATCTCATGGCATCAGGTCAAACATGGGCAAGGAAACCTCCTGCTGATTACCACCTACCGTCCTCCCTCAGCTGATGAATCAGTCCTCCTTCGTGTTGAGCACCACTTGGAAGAAGCACTGAGGGTAGCAAGGGCACACAATGTACTCTGGGTGGGGGACTTCAATGTCTATCACCAAAAGTGGCTTGGTAGCACCACTACTGACCGAGCTGGCTGAGTCCTGAAGGACATAGCTGCCAGACTGGGCCTGCAGCAGGTGGTGAGCAAACCAGCATGAGGTAAAAACCTACTTGACCTCGTCCTCACCAATCTACCTGTCGCAGATGCATCCATCCATGACCATATTGGTAGGAGTGACCACCGCACAGTCCTTGCGGAGACGAAGTCCCATCTTTGCACTGAGGACACCATCCAACGTGTTGTGTGGCACTATCACTGTGCCAAATGGGACAGATTCAGAACAGATCAAGCAGCTCAAAACTGAGCACCCATGAGGCGCTGTGGGCCATCAGCAGCAGCAGAATTGTATTCCAGCACAATCTGTAACCTCATGGCCCGGCATATTCTTCACTCTACCATTAGCAACAAGGCAGGGGATCAACCCTGGTTCAATGAGGAGCATAGAGGAGCATGCCAGGAGCAGCACCAGGCATACCTAAAAATGAGGTGCCAACCTGGTGAAGCTACAACTCAGGACTACATGCATGCTAAACAGTGGAAGCAACATGCTATAGACAGAACTAAGCGATTCCACAACCAGTCCTGCCACATCCAGTCGTGAATGGTGGTGGACAATTAAACAACTAACTGGAGGAGGGGCCTCTGTAAACATCCCTATCCTCAATGATGGTGGAGTCCAGCACGTGAGTGCAAAATACAAGGCTGAAGCGTTTGCAACCATCTTCAGCCAGAAGTGCCGAGTGGATGATCCATGTCGGCCTCCTCCCGATATCCCCACCATGACAGAAGCCAGTCTTCAGCCAATTCGATTCACTCCACGTGATATCAAGAAACAGCTGAGTGCACTGGATACAGCAAAGGCTATGGGCCCCGACAACATCCCAGCTGTAGTGCTGAAGACTTGTGCTCCAGAACTAACCGCGCTTCCAGCCAAACTGTTCCAGTACAGGTACAACACTGGCATCTACCCGACAATGTGGAAAATTGCCCAGGTATGTTCTCAAAAAGCAAGACAAATCCAATCAGGCCAATTACCGTCCCATCAGTCTACTCAAGGTCATGAGCAAAGTGATGGAAGGTGTCATCGACAGTGCTATCAAGCGGCACTTACTCACCAATAACCTGCTCACTGATGCTCAGTTTGGGTTCCAGCAGGACCACTCAGCTCCAGACCTCATTACAGCCTTGGTCCAAACATGGACAAAAGAGCTGAATTCCAGAGGTGAGGTGAGAGTGACTGCCCTTTACATCAAGGCAGCATTTGACCGAGTGTGGCACCAAAGAGCCCTAGTAAAATTGAAGTCAATGAGAATCGGGAGAAAACTCTCCAGTGGCTGGAGTCATACCTAGCACAAAGGAAGATGGTAGTGGCTGTTGGAGGCCAATCATCTCAGCCCCAGGACATTGCTGCAGGAGTTCCTCAGGGCAGTGTCCTAGGCCCAACCATTTTCAGCTGCTTCATCAATGACATTCCCTCCATTATAAGGTCAGAAATGGGGATGTTCACTGATGATTGCACAGTGTTCAGTTCCATTCACAACCCCTCAGATAATGAAGCAGTCCGTGCCCGCATGTAGCAAGACCTGGATAACATTCAGGCTTGGGCTGATAAGTGGCGCATAACATTCGCGCCAGTCAAGTGCCAGGCAATGACCATCTCCAACAAGAGAGTCTAACCACCGCCCCTTGACATAGTTCAACGGCATTACCATCACCGAATCCCCCACCATCAACATCCTGAGGGTAGCCATTGACCAGAAACTTAACTGGACCAGCCACATAAATACTGTGGCTACAAGAGCAGGTCAGAGGCTGGGTATTCTGTGGCGAGTGACTCATGTCCTGACTCCCCAAAGCTTTCCACCATCTACAAGGCACAAGTCAGGAGTGTGATGGAATACTCTGCACTTGCCTGGATGAGTGCAGCTCCAACAACACTCAAGAAGCTCGACACCATCCAGGACAAAGCAGCCCGCTTGATTGGCACCCCATCCACCACCCTAAACATTCACTCCCTTCACCACCGGCACACCATGGCTGCAGTGTTTACCATCCACAGGATGCACTGCAGCAACTCACGAAGGCTTCTTCGACAGCACCTCCCAAACCCGCAACCTCTACCACCTAGAAGGACAAGGGCAGCAGGCACATGGGAACAACACCACCTGCACGTTCACCTCCAAGACACACACCATCCCGACTTGGAAATATATCGCCGTTCCTTCATCGTCGCTGGGTCAAAATCCTGGAACTCCCTTCCTAACAGCACTGTGGGAGAACCTTCAACAAACGGACTGCAGCGGTTCAAGAAGGCGGCTCACCACCACCTTCTCAAGGGCAATTAGGGATTGGCAATAAATGCTGGCCTCGCCAGCGACGCCCACATCCCATGAACAAATTTTTTAAAAAATTGCGGACGGGAAGCCCGGAAGTATGGGTTTCCCGGACACCCTTGCGATTTTGACTTAAGGACGTCTGTTATTTTTTTATTGTCGGTTTACCATCCGGCTGGCCGGCCTGATTGACAGGCTGGTCTCAGTCGGATGGGAGAGCAGCCAGGTGGGGGACATGTTCAGGTAAGTCTTTTTTTGTATGGATGGGGGGGCATGGGTGGGTATGGAGGCATGGGGGACACAGGGGCATCAGTGGGCACATGGGGGTCACGGTGAGGGGAGCCATTCGTGGGGGTGGGATTGGGGATCAGTCATGGGGTGGATGTCGGGGATCATCACTGGGGCCCGTGACTGTTGGGGGGGGGTTCGGAGGTCATCGCGGCGTCTGCGATCTTTGGGGGGGTCGGAGATCATTGGGGGGCGTCGGAGATTGGGGGGGGGTTCCGCGATCACTGGGTGGAATTGGAGATTGGGTTGGGGTGGTGTCCGCGATAGTTGGTGGGGGGGTGGGTCCGTGATCGGGGGGGGGTCCACGATCGATGGGAGGGTGTCAGAGATTGGGGGGAGGTCCATGATCATTGTTTGGCCTAGGGGAAACACTCCTGCTCCTCCAGGCCCACAAGCTATGCCAGAAAGGCACTTACCTGTTAATTTCGGACCTTCTCGCCTTCTTTCATGTGACAGGAAAGAGAAGGCCTGGGAATCGCAGCCCACAGGGGTTGAAATTGGAAACTCTGGAAAAATGGAGGCCCGCAGCCTCCTTGGAAGGTTTTAATCACCAACCCGCCTCCTGGGAGCGGGTTGGTCCCCCACCTCTCATCCTGCCCCGGTGAAAACCGGAAGTGGGCAGGTTGGGGGTGGGTCTGAAACGGTTGCGATTCTGAATGCCCCCTAGCCCCAACCCACCCGTTTTTCCCTTTTAAAATCATGCCCTATATCTGTACAAAGCAAGCCAGAGCTGCATCAATTGCAATTCCTTTGATTATTATTCGTTTATTAAGTCAGCATAGACATGCATTTTTATGCTCTCCCCCCATCATGTCTGTGCCAGCTCTTTGAAAGAGCTATCCAATTAATCCCAATCCCCTGCTCTTTTCCCCCATAGCCCTGCAAACTTCTCCTTTTCACGTATATGTCTAATTCCCTTCTCTTAGTTTTATCTCTTGTCCATCTTCTGCTCACAGCTGCGTTTCTGTGATTCTAAATATTTTTGTTTCTGGGTACACCTCCAATTGCAACAGCTTTTTAATTTTCTTTGGCAATTTTTTCACCTTCCCTCCTGGGGTTCAGTTCCATGGATGTCAGGCTCCCTACACCACATCTCATCAGCAGGCATTATTTGTGTAGTCTTATCAGTGCGTGTCGGCAGGCTATTCAGTCACAGGGGCATTGTAGCTCATTTTTCCCTTCCTAATCCAGGCACACTGAGGCCAGTTGAAATACCATTACTGTTCAGCCTTGGCTGAAATCAGCTAACAGTACAGAGTAGTATAGAATCTGGGCCCTTCCAGGAAAGTATGGTTTAACAAACTTTTTCTCCCTGAACAATATTATCCCTCCTGCCTCTCCATCATCAGTAATCATTAGCTCACCTTTGTTTTGCAAAATATTAACACACCCTCTCAAATCTGGTATTACTGAATCCCATTGATGTTTGGCCCCAAAAACTTAATTCTCCATCTGGTTATAAGCATATTATGGTTCGATATCAAGATATTCAAGGCTGAGACAGATAGATTTTTGGACTCTAAGGGAATCAAAGGATATGGGGATTGGGAGGTCAAAGATCAGCCACGATCTGATTGAATGGCAGAGCAGGCTCGTGGGGCCTACTCCTGCTCCTGTTTCTTATGTTCTTAAAGAAGTACGCTCTAGATAATAAAGCTCACTAGTTATTTAAAAAAACATTCCTCTCTTGTGTACATCATTTTAATAACCACTCATTGAAGTTATATATTCTGTTTTTTCTTTTTAACTTCCCAGGTAACACTGGAAGCAAACCAGGTACTTCCACTTTTGCATCATTGGCTTTCTATCTTTATACCTCCTTTGTTTCTCAGACCTTCTGTCCATCATATCATGTAATACCACTAATGGTTCAACCCACAACCCTTTCATTATCTCATCTTTAATCCTTACTCTGCTCCTAAAAAAAACAACACATGGCCCTAGTAACAAATGAAGGCTGTGTCTATTAAAATAGCTTTGAAATTAAAATGAAGATGGCAGCGGGTATTATTGAACATATCTCCTGAGTGATTTGATAATATCATTATGAATCATCCCAAACTGTGCTTTTTTGAAATTATGTAGAGACACCCGGTAATTTGAAATACTGCCTATTGTTCGATCCAGAGGCAGTTACTGAGAAAATATATAAACACCAATTGAGCCTCATCTTAATTGCAATGTTAGTCAATAATTTGACTTGACAAATCGGACAGCAATGGCCTTGTACAGAATTCATTTAAGTTCTTTTTTCAATTCTCTATGCAAGAAGAGAATGTTTCCTGAAGTGTAGTGTGGGTAAAGGTAATTGAGTGCTTCCCTGAGGAGGTAGTGTCTGCAGAATGAGATAAAATATATTTCTCCGGCACTTGGAAGATTTGTATTTAAAATAGATTTCATTCAAAACAAATGCCAAACTCGTATCTTATCCTGAAGTAAATATCTCCATGTCCAAAGGTATGAAGAAAAATGGCAGAGAAATTAATTCTAGCCATGTTAACAGTGGAGATGTTAAATATATTTATTTCTGGCTAGTAATTTAAATTAACTCTAAAACACAGGGTGTGCTTGTGATTTAACGTAGAATAATCATTGCAGGATACTGGTGCTGCTTTGCCCACTTCTCTTCACCCGATATTCTGCCTGCTTCTTTCTGTCTGTTGCACAGCGTTCTGTCTGCCTCTCCCTGTCCGATGCCCTGTCTGCCTCTTCTCATCCAATACCTGTTTCTTGTTTCTCTCATGTCGCAGTTCCATCAGCAAGCCCTCACACGTTGCCTTTGCCTTGGTCAGAGTGGGTACGTTGGCAGAATGTGCTGGCCAGTGGCCTGTTTGTCCCATGCAGCCAGTTAAATCAGCTCATTGAAATCTCCCACACTTCATCGGGTGGGCTCGTTTCCGTAACTGTAGTGTGGGAGGGGCAGGCAGAGCATTGAGCAGACAGACAGGGCATTGGGAATCGGGCAGGTGAGGAGAAGCTGAAAGAACATCAGGCAGACTGACAGGCAAAGTACAGGGGAGAGAGGCAGTCAATTTTACCTTAAACATGGGAGGGATTTGGGGTGATGTGGGTATGAATATATATGAGGTAATTGCAACGATAATATCGCCCAACTCTTGAACCTCCTCAAACAAAGAAACAGTTCTTTTAAACATCATGAAGGCTGCTGTGTTTCACTTGCCATCCTGTATAGAAAAGGCTATCGTGTTAATCTGAAGAAGTCATTTCCTCTCTGGGATGCTGTGTGCGTCTTGGGCATGTTGATAAGCATTATTCAATTTGGTTTAGCTTCATGAAACCAAATTACCTTAGATTTCTGGGTTTGGCTTGAGCACTAATTAATTTCTGAATCTTAAGAGTAATAATAATGAGTATAACGAGAAAGAATGCTCCTGCTTAACGGAAAACTTTTAAAACTCAATTTTAAATGTTTTTAATGTAACTCCTGCTGACTCCTTCCTAACATAAAAATTTAACCAGTATTTGGAAGCTAGTGTGTGGAATCTGAGACTGGGTCCTGTAGTATAACGAGTCCTAAGAGGGTGTTAAAATGGCTTGGAGCTCAGAATGGTGGTCTCTTGTGGATTCAGATGGAGAAAGGGTTGGTATAAATTCAAGAGGATGAGAGAGGCCCTGTTATAGTGGAAACTGGAATTGAAGATGAATAATGAGCCACTGCCAAACAAAATCTGATTCAGTAAGAGAGAGATGTGGTTGTGATAGAGCTCTTTGCAATTGTAAAACAGACAGAAAACTGATACACCTTGCAGACGGGCTAATCATTTCTATGAGACTCTGCTTGTAGTCTGGCAGATCATTTCCTTGAGCAGTGCTTGACAAATGGAAATTTAAGAGGAGATGAATGGAAAATTATGGAAGTGGCTTCAAAAATAGACAATAGAGCAGTGAACTACCAAGAAATTCATTGGAGACAAATAAGTATTACTGGATTATAAAATATTACTGGATATATAAATATGGTGTATTATTATGAAATAGTTGTAAATATTTCAAATAATTGTGAAAAATCAATAAACATTTAAATATTTTTGAAATTTTTAAACATTGAGAAGATAGCAAATAATATTAGGAATAAACAATAAAATCAAATGGAAGGAGCGAATTATTTTAGTAACACACCATGTGTCGTGGGGAGCTTGCAGTCTGCAGTATTGAAATGGCAAATGTATAAACTCTAATTACAAATGCAGCTGCTCCGACCTGTGTTTCTGTAAATTTCATAGATTGGGAAGAAGCAGGAAAGAAATGCTGCATCTTCATAATGGTGCTGTTGGACGGTTGCCACCCATTATAATTTCAGCAGCTGAATGAAACATTCTTTTTACTTTGCCTCACATTCACTCGGGGTTAGACCAGTGCTGTGAATCTGCTTTGTATGCTTCATTAACCAGCCGGTAGATTGACTGAAACAGGCTCTTCAGAAGGAGAAAGGCAGAGTCATTGCCCACATTCCAAGGTCATTTCATTCTCTTATTCATTATTATGGCAAGTTTGTTTGCTTTTTTACTTCAAGAATTTGTACTCCCAATGGAATCTGGGTTTTCTATAATACCAAAGAGTGCTTTAACTTTGAGCTTATCTTGCATTTTTAAGATGAATACCTATAAGCACATGTCTGGGTAGTTTGATGCAAAAAGAGGAGGAACATCAGGAATTCCCTTCCCTCCCAATAAAGCTAGATCATTATTTTCAATTAAAATTTAAAAAGTCATTTCATTAAAACCTGAAAGGAAAAATATTACAAAGTTTGTTCCCTGACAGATTTTGAAAATGTAGTCTTTACCTGAGGAAGCTAACTATCTAAGAACAAAGAATATGTTTTTAAAATCCCAGGCCTCTGCCCTGCACTAATAGATTTGGGTATTTCAAATAGTGAACAAGTTAGTAGAAATAAATCTAGAACACTACTTCAAGTTAAACCAGTAGGACAATAAGGACTGGCAAAAGACAAATTTAGTACTGATGCCAGGAAGTTCTTCACACAAAGAGTGCGGTGCATGTTTAAAGGACTTCTGGAAAGAGTAGTGGAGGCAAAACCTTTGGAATCATTTGAGGAACAGTTGGATGTAATGATGACAGTAGATTCTTTCTGGATGGGTGAATTTAGTTTGGCCAACTGGCCCTTCTCAACTATATCTATCTTCTGATCTTGCAAAAGCCATTTTTAAAGCTGAGGAATGAAATTCTATATGCTGCTTAATTATGTATTTTATCTAGTGGTAAATAGTTCAGTTTATTGAGTTCAAGAATCCAGACTGGCTCCTTTAATAAATATCATCAGTAGATCATGTTTAGTCAAAGTTCATTTTAGCCCTTCAATTTACCACTGATAGTTCTAATAAATGATCCAGAACATTTATCACATCCATTAATATTGTTTCACTGTAAATAGATTAACAGTAATTCAAACTCAATCACGACCTATTTAAATTTATAATAGCTGCATTAATAAGATAGCTATGTATTACTGGCTTATTCACCAGTGAGTCATAGAAAGTACAATTACTTTGCATGGACTCATATCTGATATGGAATGATTAAATATTACTGAACTGATGGAGCTTATAATGCTCTATGTTCTTTGAATATCTCACTGCAGTAGTACACAGTGACCATCAAACTGTTGTGTGTTAGGCTGTTTGTGTGTTTTTTTTATTCATTTAGTTGCACTTCTGAATGTGACTGGCATCAAAATACTTAAATTAGTAACCCTCCGGCCAAAGTCCTGGCCAGAGCTAAAACAGATTCTCCTTTTGAGCCTTGGCAGTACTGATTGAGTCAATTGGCACTCACAGTCCTAACCCCTCTTAGGTTGTCACTTTAACACCAGTGGTGCACTAAAAATTTCCCTGACTTCTAACAAACCAATTACATATGTATGTGGCTATAGGCTTATACACTTGCTGTTACTACCACCACTAATACTAAAGGCTTACTATAACATAATAGAAATAATAAATACACACTCAGAGGTTAACCAAAACACAGAAATAAATGTTATCTGTGTGATTTCCTAGTGAGTGAAATATTTTCACTAAGTTAATATATTGTTGGCCAGGGGCTGCAGAAAACTACTGAGTTTATGTCGAATTGCTAACATTCAGGCAAAGAGACTAACTTTTGAACTGAAGTGACCTGGAGTTCAGTCACTGGTCTGAGCTGGCCGGAACCGGTTTGAATTAGTTACACTTCTCAGAGACAAAGGGACAGTGATGAGACACCAGTCCTTATTTAGAAAAGGAGTAATGAGGTGATGCTACCTAACCTCTTGGAACAGAGCCAATCAGGGGATGACACCAACCACTCCAGCAAATCTGAGCCAACAGGAGAAGACAGCATCATTCGAAAAGACAGACTTGGACATAAGACTGAAGAATTGCAGGCTTGGTGCCAGTTTGTGTGCGAGACTCCGGAGACTAACCATCGCGAAAGTGGGAGACCCTACGTCAGGGACGTAGAGACTACGTTAGGGACGTAGAGACGACGCCAAGAGAGAGAGAGAACGGAATGCCTGGCCAGCGTCAGATCTCCTTTCCAGGTAATATAATATCCTTTCTATTCTGTGACCACTCAGGGAGAGTTAGTCAGAGAAACCTAGTGGGTGTGCGTTTAAATCCTAGTTTGGGTATAAAACTGTATAACCTGCTGTAAACTGCATGCCTATATCTAACCAGACATATAAGCTATATGTACATGATCTAACAACGTTAATGAAGCGAATTGAGAATTAAGAGAGAATTGACTCTTCTCCTCCGTGTACTAAGCCAGTAACCGTAACCGGTGACCTCCGGTCAACAATATGCAAGTAAATACCAACCTTTCTCTGCTACAGGCTACTTTTATTGTTCTGATGTAAATCACATGCATGTGAAATAGGCATCCAGGGTTACTGGACAGCAGTAAGTATAAAGAAGGTTATTGGGAGGACACAGTAATGTTAAGAATACTTAAGCCACTTTTTAATCATTTTTCTTCTTTTTTCCATTCTGGCACTCAGGTTTTCATGACCGTTTATACCAATTGTTGTAAACTCTTATTTTTTGGCCTCAGCACCATTAGTCAGGAGTTTACCAATAGGAATTCCCCTATCTGAGGTGTTTGGAAGAAAACAATGAGAACCAATGAAGAGAAGCCTGACAGGTCAGTGAGCACGAGAGGTGCTCCCTGTCCACCTGCTGCTACCCAAATGTACAGACAAAGGCACTTTGGCAGATGATGAGTGCATGCAGAGGTTCCTCTGCTCAAAGGAAGCTAGGACAACAGACCGAGTGGTACCCTTAAGATATGCTGATTCCTAACTAACCTTAATTTTGGATGCTTCCTCAAAAGCATCCAATCACAATATATCATGTTTCCATTGGCATGGCATGAAAGATCAAGAGCCACTGTAGTTTAATTGGCTGCACCTGTCAAGATGTAACCAACTGTTGCTGTAGGCCCTGTCACACCTACCTGGCAGTGACTATGGGAAACAGCCTCTTGAGAGTCTGGATCAGCAAAGAGGCAGCTGCAGAACCATGCCGCCTGCTTCAAGGACATCTGCAGCAATCATGTAACATCTGCAGCAATGAAAGTAACATTCAGCTGTGGCCTGAAACTTAGCTCCACCACTTTGCGGGCATGCTGCAATGCATGGGGACAATGGCATGAAATGGCACAGCGGGCCACCCTCCTCACAACCACCTTAACCAGACTACTTCCATTTAAGTAGCCATCAAATCAGGGGTTGGGTGCTGGTCCCTATCACTCACTTACAGATTACTGCCTCTATCTTGATTTCCTTTTCCTTCATTCTTAGTCTTCTATTCCTGAATCCTTGGTAAAGGCTTGAAATGGTTGAGATGGCTAGGAGTAGAAATCCGTCTTGGGCGGTGCAGCAAAAACAGGCGCTATCGCATTGGCCGCCCGTACTACGCCCGCCTGATGTTCCACCCCATTGAATTCAATAGAACTGTATAGTGGGCGGGACGAATAACGCCTGATCGACGCGATAGGGCCCAAGGCAAATTTCTACCCCATTATGAGGCTCTCCAAAAATTTGCAGAAATTTTGTTAACATATTGCAACACTTCCCTTTAATTGGCCCCATCCCATTAAATTTCACTGAACACAATTTCTACTCCTACAACTAGTGAGCTCCCTACACCATCTGAAACTGCACCTGAAGTTATGCTAATGAACTGACAACAGAAAATTGGATGCTAGTGGCATACGTCCATTTGAGTCTGTCTAAAATGTGCCGACTTCAGATATGCATAAATCAACCACTGCTGCCGAGAGCTTTTCAAGTTGAATAGATTAGCCTTCAATTTGCTAACGAGCTTATATCAACATGTATTGTTGTTTATCTATTCTTTTTTCCCTCTTTCCCCAACAGGATGGACCATGACCCATTTCTGGCCAACCAACTGAATCTGCTGAATAATGGTCACCACACTTGAAAAAGTAATTTATTATTGCAAAGAGTTGAGGCATTTCAACATGCTATATAAATGCAAGAATTATATTACTATTTGCTGTTCCTAAGCTGCTGCCGATGTCTGACATAATACTTCAAAACCTTTCCATTCATTAAGCTGATTACTGCCAGTTTGGAAAGGAGTAAAATATTCACTTTTGAGTTAACTGTGCAGCTGTGGAAAGGTACTTGATTTCCTTAATAATGCCTTAACAAGCCAAAATAATCGTTTTTACTAGCTTTCTGCTAATGTTTTTGGAGAGGTCGAATTAGTCAGAGCAGCTTTAAACATGGTGGAATAGTCCCTTGGTACTTTCTACCTCGATTTCACCACTTGTTATTTGCAGCTTTTTTTGGCTATACTAGCAAAGCCAACAGTATCAGCTCTTTAATTCTCATGCTGATAGAGGTCTGAAAATATGAAGAAACAAATAGAAAACTGCCAAGGTCAAACATATACGAATAATAAAAAACAGAATTTCACAGCATGAAGCTATCACCAAAGTTAGCAAGCTGGATATCCAAAATGTTATTTAAAAAGCCGATCAAATTCAACACTTCTTGTTTCTGGCAATTTATACATAAAGTGGAGCTGCAAATCTAAACACAACTTGTTGATTATGAAAAATAACAATCTAAAATGTTATGTTTTATTGGCAATGGAATGAAATTAAGGACAATTCCCCAAACTGTTCCTATTTTGTAAGCTTTCTAAATGAACCATTTAGTACTCAGACATTTCAAGAATTCCCATCAATGTTAATGGGAACTTACAGCAATTTTAGGTCACTCTGAGTGCAAAAGAGTTTATGAAAAGTAATCAGACCTTAAGGTGGCTATCAAAGGTTATCAAAAATAATCAGAGCTTAAGGTGGCTGTTCAAATCCCTCCAGGGCCTCGCCCCCTCCCTATCTCTGTAACCTCCTCCAGCTCTACAACCCTCCAAGATCATTGCGCTCCTCCCATTCAAGCAACAGCCTGACATTGCCATACTCACAGAATCATACCTTTCAGCCAACGTCCCACACTCTTCCATCACCATCCCTGGGTATGTCCTGTCCCACCGGCAGTCAGACCCACCAGAGGTGGTGGTACAGTGATATACAGTCAGGAGGGAGTGGCCCTGGGAGTCCTCAACATTGACTCCGGACCCTGTGAAACCTCATGGCATCAGGTCAAACATGGGCAAGGAAACCTCCTGCTGATTACCACCTACCGTCCTCCCTCAGCTGATGAATCAGTCCTCCTCCATGTTGAGCACCACTTGAAGGGAGCACTGAGGGTAGCAAGGGCACAGAATGTACTCTGGGTGGGGGACTTCAATGTCCATCACCAAGAGTGGCTCGGTAGCACCACTACTGAGCGAGCTGGCCGAGTCCTGAAGGACACAGCTGCCAGACTGGGCCTGCGGCAGGTGGTGAGCGAACCAACACGAGGGAAAAACCTACTTGACCTCGTCCTCACCAATATACCTGTCGCAGATGCATCTGTCCATGACCGTATAAGTAGGAGTGACCACCACACAGTTCTCGTGGAGACGAAGTACCGTATTCGCACTGAGGACACCATCTAATGTGTTGTGTAGCACTACCACTGTACTAAGTGGGATAGATTCAGAACAGATCAAGCAGCTCAAAACTGGGCACCCATGAGGCGCTGTGGGCCATCAGCAGCAGCAGAATTGTATTCCAGCACAATCTATAACCTCATGGCCCGGCATATTCCTCACTCTACCATTAGCAACAAGGCAGGGGATCAACCCTGGTTCAATGAGGAGTGTAGAAGAGCATGCAAGGAGCAGCACCAGGCATACCTAAGAGGTGCCAACTTGGTGAAGCTACAACTCAGGACTATATGCATGCTAAATAACAGAAGCAACATGCAATAGACAGAGCTAAGCGATTCCACAACCAACGGATCAGATCAAAGCTCTGCAGTCCTGCCACATCCAGTCGTGAACGGTGGTGGACAATTAAACAACTAACAGGAGGAGGAGGGTCTGCAAACATCCCCATCCTCAATGATGGCGGAGTCCAGCACGTGAGTGCAAAAGACAAGGCTGAAGCGTTTGCAACCATCTTCAGCCAGAAGTGCTGTGTAAATAATCCATCTCAGCCTCCTCCTGATATCCCCACCATCACAGAAGCCAATCTTCAGCCAATTCGATTCACTCCACGTGGTATCAAGAAATGGGTGAGTGCACTGGATACAGCTATGGGCCCCGACAACATCCCGGCTGTAGTGCTGAAGACTTGTGTTCCAGAACTAGCCACGCCTCGAGCGAAACTGTTCCAGTACAGCTACAACACTGGCATCTATCCAACAATGTGGAAAATTGCCCAGGTATGTCCTGTCCACAAAAAGAAGGACAAATCTGATCTGGCCAATTACCGCCCCATCAGCCTACTCTCAATCATCAGCAAAGTGATGGAAGGTGTCGTTGACAGTGCTATCAAGCGGCACTTACTCACCAATAACCTGCTCACCGATACTCAGTTTGGGTTCCGCCACGACCACTCGGCTCCAGACCTCATAACAGCCTTGGTCCAAACATGGACAAAAGAGCTGAATTCCAGAGGTGAGGTGAGAGTGACTGCCCTTGACATCGAGGCAGCATTTGACCGAGTGTGGCACCAAGGAACTCTAGTAAAATTGAAGTCAATGGGAATCAGGGGGAAACTCTCCAGTGGCTGAAGTCATACCTAGCACAAAGGAAGATGGTAGTGGTTGTTGGAGGCCAAACATCTCAGCCCCAGGACATTCCTGCAGGAGTTCCTCAGGACAGTGTCCTTGGCTCAACCATCTTCAGCTGCTTCATCAATGACCTTCCCTCCATTATAAGGTCAGAAATGGGGATGTTCGCTGATGACTGCACAGTGTTCAGTTCCATTCGCAACCCCTCAGATAATGAAGCAGTCCGTGCCCACATGCAGCAAGACCTGGACAACATCCAGGCTTGGGCTGATAAGTAGCAAGTAACATTCGCGCCAGACAAGTGCCAGGCAATGACCATCTCCAACAAGAGAGAGTCTAACCACCTCCCCTTGACATTCAACGGTATTACCATCACCAAATCCCCCACCATCAACATCCTGCGGGCCACCTGGACCAGCCATATAAATACTGTGGCTACAAGAGCAGGTCAGAGGCTGGGTATTCTTAGGTGAGTGACTCACCTCCTGACTCCCCAAAGCCTTTCCACCATCTACAAGGCACAAGTCAGGAGTGTGATGGAATACTCTCCACTTGCCTGGATGAGTGCAGATCCAACAACACTCAAAAAGCTCGACACCATCCAGGACAAAGCAGCCCGCTTGATTGGCACCCCATCCACCACCCTAAACATTCACTCCCTTCACCACCAGCGCACTGCGGCTGCAGTGTGTACCATCCACAGGATGCACTGCAGCAACTCACCAAGGCTTCTTCAACAGCACCTCCCAATCCCGCAACCTCTACCACCAAGAAGGACAAGGGCAGCAGGCACATGAGAACAACACCACCTGCACGTTCCCCTCCAAGTCACACACCATCCTGGCTTGGAAATATATCGCCGTTCCTTCATCGTCGCTGGGTCAAAATCCTGGAACTCCCTACCTAACAGCACTGTGGGAGAACCTTCACCACACGGACTACAGCGGTTCAAGAAGGCGGCTCACCACCACCCTCTCAAGGGCAATTAGGGATGGGCATTTACGAATAAAAAAGAAAAAATTCTTGCCTCTTGCGCATCCCCGATAATAATCACTCCACCATTGGTGGCCTTGCCTTCAACTGTCTACACCATAAGCTCTGGAATTCCCTCCCTAAACCTCTCTGCCTCTCTACCTTTCTCTCCTCCTTTAAGACTCCTTAAAACCTCTCTCTTTGATCAAGCTTTTGGTCACCTGTCCTAATATCTACTTATGTGGCTCGGTGTCAAATTTTATTTGATAACGCTCCTGTGAGGTGCCTTGGGACATTTTACTACATTAAAGGCGCTATATAAATGCAAGTTTTTGTTATTGTTTAGTCAAAGCAGCAGTGCAAGTTTTCATTTCCACAACATGCTCAAGTCACTGAAGCTTATCTTGTCCAAGTATATTGACTTAGCTTGAACATGAATTTCCCTTGAATGCAAATCAGATTATTTTTCTGACTTCCAGCATGCATACTTGGATATCATTTAAGAACTAAGCCCAACAAATTGTACTGACGACTTTATATTTCATGGTTTTGCTATGTTTGAAGAAAGACGACATTGTCTAGACTTGATTATGTATCGATTGCCACAGAATTTAGAGCTAAGACCTCGAATGCCGCTGATCCATAGACACTGGAAATTATGAGCCTATAGAACCTTATTCCAGTGCTTCAATGTCAGAAACTATTAATATTTTTGACCCAAGGGATGAAGCAGAACACAATTTATGAGTGTTAGAAAAATAACTGGAGGTTCTGCCAGATCTACAGGCACGAAGGCTGCTGGAGGAGAACCACCCTCTCACATTCATTACAAGTGGAAAGGCACTGCATATTGAACTGGACTTGACCAATTTAGACAAACATGCCTCAAGAATGCGCAGTGTATTTTTCAAAACCAAGTACCAGCCATAGGCTAGAACTATAGTGATTTTTAAGGTAAATCACCAGACAACCTTTGTAACTCCTGAAATGAGTCCATTCCAATCAGACAGTCACAGCCTTACTGATATTGCCGAGTCCAGCTTTGAGATCATTGAATCATAATCAGTTGCACAAGTGTTTGGTTAACAAAATCTGGTGAAAGATAATGTTCTAAACCTTTCACTAGTGCTCAAGCAAATCACTGAAAATCCGATGATATTTTTGCTATTAATTTTGTTGCCTTCATTGCATCCTTACCAGATACTGCATATCTTTTCTTGAAAAAGCTGAATTATCTGATTATCATGGGATTTCATGAATAAACCAAAGTAACATAAAGACGTACTTCTCATGGCATGCACCTCAACGAGTTAGTGCTCCAATGTACAGTTCAATGGAACAGTCGGACACAGGTTTAATACCTTGATTCCCCACGCAGGCAGTTTATGATCTCAGCTCCACCCTTGGTTCCAGTTCATTCCCAAGATAGAAAGAGGGAAAGGAGTCCTGCTCATCTAGCAGCTGACTCTAGAAAAATGTTATGATGTGGAGATGCCGGTGATGAACTGGGGTGGACAAATGTAAGGAGTCTTACAACACCAGGTTATAGTCCAACAGCTTTATTTGAAATCACAAGCTTTCGGAGCTTTCCTCCTTCGTCAGGTGAGTGACGATGGAGGAAAGCTCTGAAAGCTTGTGATTTCAAATAAAGCTGTTGGACTATAACCTAGAAAAATGTTGTTCAGCCTCTAGGAACAGATTTCCAGCACATCCTCTTGAGAAGGGTTGTACTTGAGTATTTTTTTTAAGAAGTGAAAATTGCATAAAATAGGAAAACATGGACTTCACAGATAAATATATCTCATCTGTATGTTCTTGTAGGCTGTGAGTGATGCAAAAATGTTGCCATCTTATCATCATGAAGAATGACTCATGGTTATGGACACTGGCTTACAAATTGTCCTTCAGTGAAATAACATCAGCTAATCCAAAAATCATAAAACTTCTAGGAAGCACCAATGATTAGTGAACATTTTTATTTAATATACAATGGTTTCATTTATAACACAAAAACTTGGCCCAAAATCATCTATTACAGTTCAGTACATAAATATGATATTATTGACGGATTGGTAACATACAGATTAGGAATGCAACTAGCAAATCAGATCCTCTTACTTTTTAATCTAATTTCTGGGCTATGAAACTGTCAAGAGTACAGCTTATATGAATTTATTTGTAGCGAGTCACTGGTAGTCACAAAATATGGACACATCTTATATTTTGTAGGAGCAGCTATAAAGATTGCCTCCATAAAAAAAAATTGGAAATTTTTATGACACTTCTTATTTAATCATAAAGAAAATGCAGAGAATATAAACCATATATGCATTTTTGTTCAATTCCCTTTTGTTTGGCGCAGCCTTTTAAAAACTGCTATCTTAACCACTCAACTGAAGGTCTTAAGTACTTCTTCCTTTGATTTAATTTCATTTTAGACCTTTTAGTAACTGCATGTTGCTGACAGACATCTTTGAACATGTTATTAGTAATCAGAGATTTGATGATAGCACCAGCTCTTCTGTACCCAAGGGCGAAGTGTGGATGCTTTCCTTGTGGGGCTGAATTGGCCTACTGTGTATACATACACATTTGTGAGATGATGTACCTTGATGTTCTGCATAATATCACCAAACATCTGTTTCCAATGTTTATTCCTATGTCTGTCAAAAATAGGTGATAAAGTTTTTAGCAAAAGCCATAGCTGGACAGGAGTGCATTATCATCGGAGTAAATCCATTCCCATGTGCTTTGCTATTTTCCATGTCTTGCAGTAACTGCTCTATTTAAACATATGCCTGATAGACATCTGGGGTCGCAGTTCCCATTTGCCACCACTGAAGGGATAGATTACAAACAGTGCATGGTTCAAATATCAGCCCTTTAAAATGTATTTATTATGTCACTTAAGCTGGCCTTCTTTCCACCAATGTTTTAATAATTGGAAAAACTGAGTAGTTCTACTGACCAACACCAGGGTGAGAAGGCAACCAGTGATGTACTTCCAAGACTCTGTTAATGTCCTTCTGAACCTAGCCAATAGGGAGAGAGATGCACAGTATACCTAGCTCTCAGATTTTCTGTACCTTTCCTTGCAATAATGTCTGAAGTCCACTCGATGTTTCCCCACAGGTACACGGCTGAGATTTGGAATGCAGCGAGTGGAGGATTATGGGTATGAACCCACATTGTATTCCTTTTAAGGTGCAGTAGATTAAAGATGCAACATGTGTCACCATCACAATACCTTTTTAAAAAGTATTTATAAATTGTGGTAGAGGGTATTTCTCAATCCTGCAGTAGCTGTCCCATGATCATTAATCATCTTGTAGCAACATAATCCCAAAATCCCTGAGCACACTGGCTGGAGGATCCACACTGGCAGACATGCCAGAACAAAGCCAAAACCAGACTAAAACCCTCATGTAAAACTGAAAATAGTCTAGGCTATAAACAACAAGCAATACTTCTGGCAGTGATTTCAAGGCTGTAATCTGATCTTGCTGTTCAGATAATGGTTCACAACTACCCAAGCATTGCTCTCATTGTCGATACGAACATACATAAGAACATACGAATTAAGAGCAAGAGTAGGCCATTTGGCCCCTCGAGCCTACTCTGCCATTTGATAAGATCATGGCTGATCTGATTGTGACCTCAACCCTACTTTCCCATCTACCTACTATAACCTTTGACTTCCTTGTTAATCAGGTATCTAACTCAGCCTTAAAAATATTCAATGACCCTGCCTCCACCACTTTCTGGGGAAGGGAGTTCCACAGACTCACGGCCCTCTGGGAGAAAAAAATTCTCCTCATCTCTGTCTTAAATGGGAGACTCCTTATTTTTAAACGGTGGCCCCTAGTTCTAGTCTCTCCCACAAGGGGAAACACCCTCTCAGCATCTACCCCTTCTAGCCCCCTCAGGATCTTATATGTTTCAATAAGATCACCTCTCATTCTTCTAAACTCCAGTGTATACAGGCCCAACTTGTCCAACCTTTCCTCATAAGATAACCCCCTCATTCCAGGAATCAGTTGAGTGAGCCTTCTCTGAACTGCCTCCAAAGCAATTATGTCCTTTCTTAAATAAAGAGACCAAAACTGCACACAGTATGTTGCCCTCCAAACCCTTCGGTTAATATTTGGCCTTGTAATTACTCCTAGGCAACCGCTGTTTTCAGCATGATAGATACATCATGAGAGAAGTTGGTGAACCACCGTAATAATAGTACATCTTTAGTGAGTTACATTGCCTCATTTGCTAATATGTACATTTAAATATATATAATTGTTTTACATTTGCATTCAAGAGAACATTACTATAATTGATTTAATTACATTTTAAGGATCAGCACTCAAGTAGTTCAAGTATTTGTCTACCCTAATTCTCTAATCAATTTATCACCCAAGTGGGGCTTGTTGCAGGTTTGGAAGATTAGTGTACTTTTGAACTGAAACAGTGCCAGATTTCCCATACAACCTTAATGCAGCGTTCGAATATGGTGTCAGCTTTGTTAAAGGTTTTTCCATTCTGATCACAATCTAATTAACAATAGGTAGAATCCATTAAATTGCAAAGTAGAAAAGATCAGGAGAACTAAACTGGAACAGACAAAGGTACTGAGAGTGCACGTGAAGATTTATAGTCACTGTCACAGTGTACTGGTGAGGTTATTTGACTCCCAAGGAATTCTGTTATCTTCAAGTTGCAGGGCAGTTCTGCTCAAGAGCAACACTTGCTTAATCCTTTACACTGAGATATACAGTAATATTATTTCAAAGTTATAGATCCTTTAAAGCAGAATTGAGTAGATTAAAATTTACAATATATGTGCATTATCTCAAAGGAGTCACGTGTGGTTTTATAATGTAGCTAGGATAATTTTTATAACATTTAAGCATCATATTAATATAAGCTAGAATTAAGACATTGTAGAACATGAATTCTAAAATTTCTTAATTTTGCTTGATATTGCTACTACGTTTACTGGCCGGGAAATTGGTGAACGGGAAGGAGGAAAGCTCAGGCCAGCAGTAGCCTGCAGTATTGGTATGGAGCCAGGAAGTACAGTCCTGCTCCTCCTAGCTCCACATTAAGGTAGTAAAAAAGTAAAAACATCAGCTGCTTCCAGCGGCCCTTTATGGACTGCTGGTTAGGCTGTTGTTGTAGACCCAGTTTTTGTTGAATTTGGCATTGAGGTCCTGAAACAGGTATTAGCATCTCTAGTGGAGAAGACAATGTAGAATTAGTGAAGATTGCTTTTAGAGCATCTCAGTTGCATTATTTCAAGATGAAAGAAGGCCTACCAGCAAGGTCAGTTTGCACCCACCTGCTATTAAGCCACCAACCATATCTGCAGGCCCTGACGCACCCATCTGCTAATGTTGAAGGATAACTGCCTCACAGAGTCCAGGTAAGCAGAGAGCCACTTGCACTGCTTGCCATCTGCTGCAAGGATAGCTGTGAGGATCAACTGCAGCATCAGCCACTGAGCTTCTAACGCTGGTGTCAGACATGTGATTGATGCATCAATCAGCATGGCCGCTGAATGGCAATAGCAGCCTAGCACAGCTGCCCAATGTCACCACACTGTTGCATTTCCCAAAGTCGAGGGGTTGTTGATGATAACCATGTAATCATCTGGGTAGTGTCAGTACACTGAGAATCACCTGATGCTACCTCCTCAAGCTCACTAACTGCACCCTCTGGCATCTGTCTATCTGTGCCAGTGTTACAAACTTTGGGTGAAAAGAACACTGAGAGTTGTGAGGTACTGTCTTGTTCTAAGTCACTGACAATGCTGTCAGGCTACTCTTCCAGATTTAAAATGACAGAACTAGGACAAATGTTAGAATGCTGGTTCCAAACAGACCTTCGACCAGAGCTCCCACTACAAGATGTTGGTGTGAGTGATATTTGTGTGTACATAAAACGTAATGTATAATTTCAGAATTCAAAAAAGAATCTGAAATTAAAAATTTGTTAGTGATCTATTAAGGTGAAAGAATTCTTCAACAGTTAGATAAAGTGGAATGGCAGAAGGCTGTGTTTCTTTGCTAAATCTGGATAATTGCAATACATCGCAAATGACAATTTTTTAAGCTGATAGGCTATTGCATGACTCAATTATAATTGTCAGACAAAATCCTACCCTAAGAGTTGTATCATAAAGGTACCCATGTTTTGTATGTAGAGAGGATAAACAATGGAGAACAATATGATAAATAGGCATCAAATTAAGACATGATGAAGGCACACCCAGTTCAGTCGACCATCCTCGCCAAAGTTGGTAGAGTTGTCCCATAAATTAGTCAAGCAACAGCCTGACATAGTCATATTCATAAAATCATACTCATCGGCCAATGTCCCAGACTCCTCCATCACCATCCCTGAGTATGATCTGTCCCATCAACAGGACAGACCTACCAGAGGTGGGGGCACAGTGTTATACAGTTGGATGGGAGTGTTCCTGAGAGTCCTCAACATTGATTCCAGACCCTATGAAGTCTCATGGCTTCAAGTCAAACATGGGCAAGGAAACCTCCTGCTGATTACCACCTACCACCCTCCCTCAGCAGATGAAACAGTACTCCTCCATGTTGAACACCTCTTGGAGGAAGGGCACAGAATATACTCTTGTTGGAAAATTCAATGTCCATCACCAAGAGTGGCTGGGTAGTACCACCACTGACTGATCTGGCTAAGTCCTGAAGTACATAGCTGCCAGAGTGGGCTTGCAGCACGTGGTGAGAGAATCAACATGAGGGAAAAACCTACTTCACCTCATCCTCATCAATCTACCTGTTGCAGACACATCTGTCCATAACGGTATTGGTAGGAGTGACCACTGCACAGTCCTTGTGGAGACCAGGTCCCATCTTCACACTGAGGACACTCTCCAACGGGCTTTGCGGCGCTACCACCGGATAAATTAATAACAGATTTAGCTGCTCAAAACTGGGCATCCATGAGATGCTTTGGGCCATCAGAAGCAGCAGAATTATATTCCACCACAGTCCGTACCCTCATGGCCCAGCATATCCCTCACATCTCCATTATCACCAAGCCAGATAAGCAACCCAGGCTCAATGATGAGTGTAGAAGAGCGTGCCAGGCATACCTGAAAATGAGGTGCCAACCTGGTGAAGCTACAGCACAGGACTACATGCATGCTACACAGTGGTAGTAGCATGCTATAGATAGAGCTAAGCGATCCCACAACCGACGGATCAGATCAAAGCTCTGTAGTCCTATCACATCTAGGTGTTGCACAATTAAGCAACTAATGGGAGGAGGAGGAGGAGGCTCCATAAATATCTCCATCCTCAACGATGGTGGAGTCCAGCACATGGGGTGCAAAAGACAAGGCTGAAGCGTTAGCAACCATCTTCAGCCAGAAGTGCCGAGTGGATGTTCAATCTCGGCCTCCTCCTGAGGTCCTGACCATCACAAATGCCTGTCTTCAGCCAATTCGATTCACTCCACAAGATATCAAGAAATGGCTGAGTACACTGGACAACATCCTGGCTGTAGTGCTGAAGATCTGTGCTCCAGCAATTGCCGTGCCTCTAGCCAAGCTGTTCCAGTACAGCCACAACATTGGCATTAACTTGGCAATGTGGAAAATTGCCCAGATACATCCTGTCCACAAAAAGTAGGATAAATTACCAACCTATCCGCCTACTCTCAAACATCAGCAAAGTGATGGAAGAAGTTGTCAACAACGCTAGCAAGCGGCACTTACTCACCTATAACCTGCTTACCGATGTTCAGCTTGGGTTCCACCAGGACCACTCTGGTCCAGACCTCATTACAGCCTTGGTCCAAACATGGACAAAAGAGCTGAATTCCAGAGGTGAGGCGAGAGTGACTACCCTTAACGTCAAGGCAGCATTTGGCCGGGTGTGGCACCAAAGAGCTCTAGTAAAATTGAAGTCAGTGGGAATCGGGGGAAAACTCTCCAATAGCTCTCCATACCTAGCACAAAGGAAGATGGTTGTGGTCGTTGGAGGCCAATCAACTCAGCCCCAGGAAATTGCTGCAGGAGTTCCTCAGGGCAGCGTCCTAGGCCCAACTATCTTCAGCTGCTTCATCAATGACTTTCCCTCCATTATAAGGTAAGAAGGGGAGCTGTTTCCTGATGGTTGCACAGTGTTCAGCTCCATTCACAATTCCTCAGATAATGAAGCAGTCCATACTCAAGAAGCTCGACACCATCCAGGACAAAGCAGTCCGCTTGATAGGCACCCGTCCACCAGCTTAAACATTCACACCCTCCACCACTGGCGTACCATGGCTGTGGTGTGTATAATCTACAAAATGCACTGCAGCAAGTCACGAAGGCATCTTTGGCAGCACCTCTCAAACCTGTGACCTCCACCACCTAGAAGGACTAGGGCTGCAGGTGCATGGGAACACTATTATGTCCAAGATCCCCTCCAAGTCACACACCATCCCGACTTGGACATATATCACCACTCCTTCATCGTCGCTGGGTCAACATCCTGAAACTCACTACCTAACTGCATTGTGAGATTACCTTCACCACACGGACTGCAGTGATTAAGAAGGCGGCCCACCACCATCTTCTCAGAGGCATCTAGTGATGGGTAATAAATGACGGTCCTGCCAGCGACGCCCATATCCCGAGAATGAATAAAAAAATATGAAGGAGACTTCATGACTTAGAGATCGCAAATGATGAAGGCACAGAAGCTTAGTTTCAACTAATGTGCTACTTTGTAATATGATAAGAAACTACTGCAATATTTATGAATTTCCTAACAAGGCAATTCCACTGTGCAATCTGGGAGAATTGTAAGGAATCTTACAACACCAGATTATAGTCCAACAGTTTTATTTGAAAATCACAAGCTTTTGGAGCTTACCTCCTTCATCAGGTGAGTGAGTGAAGGGTTCTAAAATCGGATAGCATATATTAGGCTGGGAGACGATCACAGCAGTCAAAAGTGTCGTTGGTGTTCAGACAGGTTAGCCACGGAAAACATTACATCCCAGTATACTGAATACACAATGGGTCAGATTACACAGACAGAGAGAGAAAGACCCGAAAGCAAAGGGGAATTCAAGAACAGCATATTCTCATATTTACTGTAACAGGTTATTCAGTCAAGTGCAGTTTGGGAACTAAAAATAGACTGTGGATCGTGGACACACCTGATAACTCAAAAATGACAATTTCACTAATATTTGATTTATAATTCACCCTCTTTCATTTATCTTGTTAAGTGTTAGTTTAAGTTAATTTTACCTTTAAGTTCAGATGAATCATTTTTATAAATTGGTGATAATCTTGCAGAATGAGCTCTTATCAGAACAACTTCTTCTGTTGTCTAATTGAAGAAGTCAGCATTTCCTGAGTAAAAATGCATTCATACCCTCTCATGCTACAGTGAGCAGAAATCTGATATAAATTATGTTTACTTTGATCTGCAACCTTTTGAGAACCATGATAGCATGCTTGCAGCACATTCGTGAGTTGTAATTATATATATAAAATCCAGTGTTATAATGATGAGTTATTAACTATGCTCTGTTGTGAAAGGAATGAATATCAAATACTTTATTATAGATCCTAATAAATCAGGACCTCTAATGGGTTGTAAATGAACACTGCTAGGAATCTGATATGTTCTCTGTTATGTTCTATTTCATTTGATGCTAGAACAACAGTAAACATAAACATGTAGAATAAATATATCGAATGGAAGGTTTGTGCGCAGATTAATACCCTCTGCAACACAAGAGGCAGCAACAGTATATTGATTTTTTTAGTCAACAGGAACAGCAAAAGAACCCATAGGTTCCCAAAACATTAAGGAGTTTTGAAAGTTCTATAACCTGATTAAAATTCTTCTGTGTTTAAAAGGAAAATGATCGGGTTCTTTAATGATTTATGCTCAGAGTAATGCAGCTGTTTTTTTAGCATAGAATAGGCTTTTTGAAAATTAATATTGCAATGTCTTGATAAAAATATTATATGGTTAAAAAGAATCTTTTGAAAGCCAATTGCCTCTAAAAATAGTTGCTCTGACAAAAGTCTCTATGTACCATCTCTACTGATTCTATGATTGACTGATTCATTGTACTACACTAATTGCTTGTTGTAAGAATACATACAATGACAGAGCTACAGAACAAACTGTTCATTTACTTGAGCACTCGGGTTGCCATGACACCTTTTTCCTACCACAAATTATATTTAAATAACAAGACTGAGAGCTTATCAGTTTCCCTCTATCATCAGTTCCATTATTTGGAAATGATGTCATGGAAGGGTGGGTGCTCTGGAGCATCTGTGCAGATGCAACATACCCATAATTCACACCAGGGCAAGAGATGTCATGGCAACACAACTGACTCAAATACTGTAAAGGGGCACAGAGACCTCTGACCAGAGAGGTGAACATCAGCAGGGAATCATTCAGAATAATTATGAGGTGTGAAAACTGATTAACATAGTGAAAGGAACAACTTCACCACAGGTGTTTCATTCTCCTTTAATAGAAACATTCATATTGCTATTGTCAAGCAGTTATGCAACAAAAAATTGTGATGTATACTTAATTTCACAATTTCAGAAGATGTAGGCTAAACATAAATGTGGTTTTAAAATATTTTTGGTTTCAAAAGTAAACAGGTGTTTGTAGTTTTCTTTCAACTGGAATATCAGTAGTCCTGTTTCAGGCCAGCCACCATTTGTAAGAAATCATTTTTTTTTACACACTGATCTTTCTTAACAAGGCTCTTGTATACTGTCAATGGAAACCTGGGCCTTGGGGTGAAATACCATTAACAGCTATGAAGCGTTATTATTTGTACCACCATAGGTGGGACAAAATATGTTAAATAGAAGCTGTTGTGTGCCGATATAGTAGTTATCTAGGAGTATGTTACAGCAAAAACAATATTACAAAATTTAATGTCCTCACAAAATTAAAAAAGGGTTTATTTTTGTATATTGTGACTGCTGCCTTGCAGAGGAAATATGGCTCAAGATATGGAAAACATGCTATTTGTTCTGCAGTGCAGTGTGTAAGGTTGTAAGAAAGACCCATGAGAGTTATAGCATCACCTTGGGTATATCCCCCTCCCTCGTGAGTATTCCTCCATGGCAGTTACTATGAAGAAGGAAAGCAGTGAGTGCAAGCTGCTTGTCACTGAGAACCTAATTAAACCACAATCTCCCCCATTCCCAGTGGTGTTCAAATAAAAGGGAATAAATACATTTACCGAGAACATAAAACTGCCTTTGTATTTATTGCATTGCCTTCAGGTGTCTAAAGACAAAACAGAGAATTTATTAATCCTAATGCCGGAATTTTAAATACAAGCATGTATTTTTCAGTGTCCCTGAATTGTGCAGTGATTTCTACCAAAATATAATTTTAGTGAGTGATTTTACCCTATTGCTTAGTAGAAAACAATGATTGATCTTCTCATAATGGCAAGAGCGGTTCTGCTATGCTGTCTGTATGAGTAGACACAGGAGTACCTACCAGTCGGTGTGAGGTTCATCAATGATGAGGAGAATCTTGGCTTTCTTGGCAGCACCAGTGGATGTTTGCTCTGCTAATCCGGCCGCAGCAGCTGCTGTAGTTTGCTTGACAGCATTTGAAATGGAGCTGAAGAAGCTGCTTCCGGTGGACTGGCTCGACTGCCTCCTTTCTGGGGTGGGGGAAACTGGCGGAGGGGGCTGGGGGGGATCTGGCCGCTGCAGGTCAGTCATGTATCCATTTGGCAAATTAGCAATAAAGCTGCTGTCAGAAAGCCTTCGGCGCAGAAAGTTCATCATTTGTGCTGAATCCGGTGGAGGAACCTTGAAGACCGAACAGAAACAAAGATAGAAACGATAGGTGCCAAGCAGTTATGTGGAGAGGGGGTTTTTCGGAAGCCTGGCAAATCTGTGTAACGAGCAAGCTCCTGTGCGATGTCTTTATATCTCTGTCTCTAAAGAGTGCTCAGCTGGAGAATCAGAACTGCACATATGCTGACGCCTCCCTCCCACAGCTGCTGTAAAACCGTAGTCACATTCGGTGCCTTGCTCTTTCTGCCGTGCTCTCCTCTGCCTTCCTTGACTGAAGCTCCGTTCAGACACGGCCACTGGCTGATTAGCAGTCAAATGCAAACTGCCTCTTCTGTTACAGTCCAGATTGCTCCAAGTGATGTGCTCGTGAATATTATAGGCGGCATGGAGTTGTCACATGGCAGCCAGTGAATGCCCCCTATACATATGCAGATGAAAGGTGGGACACTGCCTATATTGTCAATGTGGCTTTTCACTTCCTGTATTTCTTTCTGACTTTCCATTCCTGCCTTTTGGCTGCAGGGGAGTAATGAAGAATGAACATATACATTATCCCTGCATTTTAAAAGCAGCTGTTTTACAATGTGCTTTATTTATATCTTTCCAATCACAGTTGCTAACAAATGCACTCAACAGCAGCATCTGAATGTGCAAGGTATTTGAATTTCATTCCTAAGGTTATTCATAGGCACAATAAAATTGCAAATATTGATATTCTACCACAAAGGTAGCATTTGTTAATTTATTGTTTTCTCTGCAATGTCCTTATGTCACAGCAATCACTAATTAGATGAATAATCAATTAAATGTATGGTCAAATAGCATATTTATGTTCTGTTCTTTAATAATTATTTTTTCAAGCATGCTACACAATTAATCAGTTACAGTACAGATTTGTGAGTGTTTGCCTAAATAAATATGAAACTAACAAGTAATTTGCTTTTGGAAATTTCACATTTGTTTTTGTCTTCATAGAAAAAGGGAGATTTGATACATAGGGAGAGAGTGAGAGTAAATGGCAAAATATGATGTAATGTTATATAGTATTTGTGCTCCCTATCAATTTTATTTTTTATAATCAGATCTTCATGTTGCAGATTTTTTTAAAAAACCACTGATGTTGATAAATTGCTATTTGTTTGACTCCTGAATGTCTGTGCATTCCATCATATAATTTCTGCCAAATTAGACTCTGCAAATGGCATACAATTAACATCATGAAGTAGAATTGCAGAAGTGTAGAGAACCACAGAACAGGTCTCAGTTCCTTTATTTTCTGAATGAAGCAAAGCACTGCATTTGTATTAGACACATAGAAATGCTATGAGGCCTCACAGGTTATAATATTTACTGTAAATGAGAAAACACAGACCGTACATGTGTGAAAATGATGCCCTTGGAAAAGGTGCTTGTTTGTAGCAGCCAACATAAGATTATGATATGGAGGCTTTACGTTCTGGCTTGATATCCATGTTGTGGGAGGATTGGAAACCAGAAAGAAGGAAAAAATCATGCTAATTTTTTATTTCACTGGCCAATGTACAATATTTTCATAAGCCTGTTAACTTAAAAAGCAGAGTTATGAAATTAATTTGAGTTGTTTGGCAGTGATTTCTGCTAATACGACAATAGCTGTACATAAACGTCTGTGTCAGGGCTCTAGCAGTGGTTATTACATTTCCAAGATGTGTTTGTGACACAGTTCAGCGTTCATTATCCAGAATTATGATGCTTGTACAACAAGATATTAAATAGGCAACTCTTGGAGAACAGCGTTAAATATTCCTGTTGTAAAACATTCACTTCACCTTTGTGCTGGTTTAATTCTCTGCTTTGAATTATTGCAGATGTTATCATTTGGTACTACATTTTTGCTGCACTGTAGAGAGGATTTTTATATAGAAATTATATTCTTAGAATAGTCAATATACATCACTTTGCTCTAATCCTGAATTTTTATGATTACTTTTATAGTGAACCTCTAACAATGTGTAGTAAAACATTCCACTACAAAGCTCCATGGGAACTGACTTCCCTATTATTTATGAAACTGAGAGCTCGCCTAACAGTATTTTAATCAATTGCAATCTTGTCCTTCATGCTTGGAAGAGGCAATTTCTTGATGGGATTTACTCATCTGGTGCAGTGCAAAGAAGAGATTTCTCCAGCTAGTATTTTATAAAAAACACAACATTGATTCTGTACCACATGGCTGGTTGGAGGTCTGCTTCAGAGGAAGGACTTTGATTTATGTTGAGCTCTTACTCTTTTTTTGGTGACTATGATCCTATTGATGTTTGAGTAATATAATTAGCACATTTTTTTCTTTAAGGGAGAAAGAATTGTTGCAATAAAAGTAAGTGCAATAGTATTGTGTTGAAATAAAAAGCCCTCCATCTCACTGTGCTCCTATTTACTAGCAGCTTTTCACTGTGATCACACAGCACTGTACTGCTGGGCCTCAGCGAGGTGCACTTTTTGCCAAATCGGGATCTGTATTTCAAAGTGATATATATGTAAAACATAACCAATGGAGGATGTCGACTGCAGTAGCTTCTAAAGCACTTTATCAACTGAAATAGCAAAAATCAAAGTGATTGTGTATCTATATGTATATATAAAATATTATACAAAGATCAAGAGAAATTATATGATTCAATCCATTTTACCAGAGGTAACTGAGCTTTACAAAGGATTTTTGAATTTGTGAACTCTTTAGCCTTGATTATCCTCTTGCTGGGATCAGGTTGGAGCAGGTTGGTGTCCACTGGCTGACCTGCCACTGACCCCGGAGAGATTTCCCAGTCTAATTTAAATTTTTTTGGGGCCAGCTCCCTACAGTATTCCCGTCTGCATTTGGAGACTTGCCACTGTTGGGGGGTGGGATGGGGTAAGGGAGTGGGACTGCTGCTGGATTCAGGCACCTACTGGTAGAGTAAAGGGCCAGGCAGCCTGCAGGAAGAAGTTGATGCTGCAGCCTCCAATAAAGATTTACTAATGCAGCATCCGGCCCTGTATAAATGACAGTACCTGCTTTGGACATTTAAGCCTGCACTTTAAGGAAACTAGCCACCACTGCTGGATTCAGACACCTGCAGCAGCTGAAAGGACCAGGAAGCCTGCAGGAAGAAGTTGCAGTCACTGATTAAGATTTAATAGTACAACAGCATGGAACTGCCAATCAATAGGCCCGGTATCAATTACACTACCTGCCTTGGCCATTTAAATGCTGAAAGGTTCTACATCTCTTGTATGTTGCCATTGTTAGCATCCAGTGTCACTAAAGCAATAATGACAGAGGATGTGACATGCGATGTCATTTTATCGTTATCGCTACTTTAAACGCAACTGCTCATATTTAGACGGGCACTTTCCGGGCCCACCATTACTTCTGCTGGAAAATCCAACCAGCTACCAAATGGTGCTAATCCAGCAGCGGAGGCCCCCACCTGTTTTCCTGCCGTTGCCCGCCCCACTGATGCTGCTAAAATGGCAATAAACAGGAGGAAAATCCTACACTTCTGTCTTACAGGTAAGTACAAATTGGTGTTATTTAAATAGGTTTGCAACCAGAGTATTATCTTGTTTGCTACAAATATGTCACACTATATGATGCTTTACCTTAAAATCAGAGAAGCACATGTGGAATATAAAAGATAAAACTGCCACTTTCACTGATTGACAGAGAACTGGGCAGACATACGTCAGAAAAGCGACAGGCTCAACAACAAGGAGGAAAAGCAAATCTTTTACTGTGTGAAATGGCAAAGGCAAAGTAAACTGTTAACACTTAATAAAATGCGACGATGACACGAGATAACTATAGGAAAACTAGTTTGACCATGGATCTCTTCTTGAGTTCCAAGTCCCATCAAAAGGCAGCCGGTCTACTTGTGCTTTTCTCCAGAGCCCTTATGATTAGGATAAAAAGGCTTTTGTGCTGACAGACTTCTTTGGAAGAAGATAAAAAAGGGAAAAGGATATCAGTAAATGAAAGGACCAATCATTCAGAACAATCCTAGGTTCCTTAAGGAACCTTGGGGAGCTGGGTGTCAGAAAAGAATGGCTCACCGTTTCACTTTAGAGAAATAGATGTGGAACATCCCATAAATGTATTTTAAACTCAACTCATGGCCTCCCCAATTATGATTGTCACTTCACTAAAGCAAAGCTATTTCTGCATGTCGGAGCAATAGTAAAACTCAAGAAGACTTTGATGATCTGATTGTATTTGAACTATCAAACAGATCCAGTTCTAATCTATTAGTCATATTGACTGAAGCAGCCCAAATAGAATATAGTCTGAATTGTGAAATCTGAACACATACACCAATAGTCATAAATTAATCCAAAACCTACTTCCACAAAGTTTTGGTGACTATCTGTGACCAGCACTACAAACAAAAGATACATCTTTATTTATTCTGACAGGGACAGACCTTCCAAGCATGTCTCTAACAAAATATTATGAGTATTTAAGGTGCTGGAGGACCTATTACCAAATATATCAGATCAAAATATTTCAAACATTTGGATAAGAGACCAGTTAACTTTAAGGATCTCAAAGCTGGACCTGGTTTTGGCTGGGGAGGAGATCACCTCTTACAAAAGGTAGGTACTGCATAGAATTATCAGAGTCAGAGTGATCTTCTGGACTAGCTTCGATCACCTAGGAAAGTCGGAGAGGAAATTCCCAGATTTCTTCCCTCCAAGTTGGCCTGGGTTTTTATTTGGTTTTTCGCCTCCCTTAGGAGATCACATGGATTTGGGTGGGGAGTGGGGGGGGGAGTGTATATATTGTGTACACAAGGTATCACAATTGTGTGGGACAGGCTGGATGGACCAAAGGGTCTTTTCCTGTCTGTCATTGTTTGTGTGTTTGTAAAGCCTCAGCACAAAGTAAAGGATCAAGAATTTTTAGAAAATTAAGGCTTGAAAGTCTGGGAAGCTTAATGCTATGCTGATAGAGAATCTAATTTAGTAGCTTTGGTTAGCAGGAATTATCAAACTCAGCCACATAAGGAAAAAAGATTTCCACATTGCAAAGAGTGTAATATTTATGGTACACCTTATGGGCTAAATTGAAGTTTTCTGGAGGTCCACCCAATATCCTTGATATATATGCATATAGAAAGAAACATTGTCATCAGACAAATAATAAATGGAACATTGAATGTTTTAATGGAAGTGATAATTGGCATTTGACCCTTTCTGAGCATCTGTAAAGAAATAAATCTGTAATTCCAGTATTTTTCAACAGTTCTTTAATAACCATAACATTTATAATATATTAATCTTACATTTGTATTATACTTCCTATTACAAAGCCTTACTGCCGGTTATAACTTTTTTGTCATGTGTGTGTGTCAAATTCCTATATCCACATTTAGAATGGAAACTGCCTATGTAAACGTGTCATGCTGTAGTGGTGCTTGACAGTGGTGGTGCTGCAGCATCTCAGTTTTGTGTCTCCCAGTTCCTCAGCCTATATTGCAGGCTATCTCCTATGATCCAACCAACTCTACTTTTCTGCTTCCAAAATGCTGTAAATTTTGATATTTAACTATAAATCATTATATAAAATCGAAGTATATAAGAATAAGGACTGTATGACTTTAAAATGGGGACTGAATTACACCTGTGTGCATTAATCCAATTACTGTCCACTTTCTAATCTCACTTCACCTGAAGACAGCAGTAGGTCTTGACTCTCCATGTACAATGGTAGCTCGACCGGTATACAATAAAATGCAACAGTTTTCCATATACTATAAAATTACTATTAAAGTCTAACCTTAATTAATCCTCTTCCAGCAGACCATTCTGGTGAAAGGTGAGATTGGGACGAGTTAAGCTGTTATTTTCCAGGTAAACTGTAATCTTCCTCAGTACTGATTTGGAGCAGAAAGAAATATTGTACATGAATGACAGAGAGTGTTTGTTTTCTGTTTACATACACATAGTTTTCCATTTATTAGCTGATGCACCAGCGAGAGTCCAGGATTTAGGGATCTATATTATGAAGAGAGAATCACAAAACTGAACAATGAGATACATGTAAAATGCGAATACATGCAAATTATTTAACTGAGACTATAAGCACAGACTGGAGCATATGAGTTCAAAATTAACAATCCTGAAGTGTGACTAGCAGTTTTAAGAAAATACTTTTCCCCCAATAAGTAGTATAAGTATGGAAAAGATTCCGCAAAAGCAATTAATGCTTCATTAGTAAGCTCCTTCAAAATAGAGATGGATAGATATCTGGTTAATAACAAGATTAAAGATGAACAAAAATAACTCCAGTTACAGATCAATCATTCAATACTCTATGGAACCTCAGGGTTCTGTTGCTGCTTGCTTCAAAGAAGAGAGCTAGTTATCATTGAATAATGTAATGTGTAATATTAGATTGATATCTCGGGGAGTTTTTACTTTGGAGGTTAGCTAGAAACTTCACAGAGCTTTGATTTGATATAGTTTTACCTCCCTCAGGAGATAAAAAAAGTGGGTCAAATCCACGAGTGTGCAAATGGTACATTGTTGTAGAAACAGCAGGCTTGATGGGCCAAATGGCCTCTTATTCCACACTTCCTTAATTTTTAAGATTACTGTTGGCTGAATTGATATCTGGAACACTTCTGATTTTTCAGGGGAAAACAAATATAGGGATGAGCTGATCTGGATGCACAATCTTTTTTCCCTTATCTCTGCATGAGAAAGGACATCAGGCAAGACAGAGGCTTTGATTTTTGCTAATAATAGTGATGCTTAGACAATCATGGCACTGATTTATCAGTGAAATTTAAATTATCAGTGTGTAGTAGACTGAGAATTGTAAGTTTTATTTAGCCCTGTTCACAGTCAAATGTAATTTTCTTGTCGCTTCTGCCAATAATTAAAAGTGTCACATCAGTTCCTTCTGTACCTGGATATGAGGAGATTTCCTGTTGCATTCAATCCTATTTTCTCAAGGAAGACAGAGAAGAGAAGAACTAAAAAGTGAATAACAAAAGGAAAGAGAAACACGGACTTATTAAAACAAAACCAAAGTTAAAGAAAAAGGTAAAAGTTTTAAAAATGGAAAATAATGTTGACAAAGTGAGGAAACATGAGAGAAAATATATCGAAAGAAGAGTTGGGAAGAATGTGTGTTTGGTAGGATGGGGTGGATTTTAACCCAGAAATCAGGCGGATGAGCAGTTAAAAACAAGAAGGTTACTTACCTACTCGGAACTCGACCCTTTTTAGCCATTTCCAATTTTAACCTGCAGAGTTCAACCGGCGGATGAGACGCCTACTTAAAGCAGGTGGGAACCTCATGAATATACATAAATTGGGATCCTATTATGTTAGGGCCCCAAATTCTATCAGATTTTCACTTTACTTCACCCTTGCTAATTCACTTAGTGGACTTCTAATGTTTCCTTCCTTCCAAAATACTTTCCTTTTTTTTTCATAAAATATACTTTATTCATAAAATTTGCAGCAAAAATTACAATACAGTTGTCATATTACATTCCAAATGTACACAATACAGATTATACAATTTGCAGGTTACATCAAGTACAGTTCAATGAACACATTGTACATAATTACAGTTCATGACACTCTGGGGTGTCTCATTGAATTATACTCAACACAGATTATTGATTACAGATTCATTACGATTCATTACAGGTACATTACATCAATTTGAATTTTACATTCTGCCCGGGGGGTGGGGTTATCTGATTGCAGCCCCTTGGTATACAATGGCAGGAAGGCTCTAAATGGTTGCCTTTCCTCACAGAGCCTTTGCGACGGCCGCGCCTAGCTTCAGTGCGTCCCTGAGCACATAGTCCTGGACCTTGGAATGTGCCAGTCTGCAACACTCGGTCGAGGACAACTCCTTGCACTGGAAGACCAGCAGGTTTCGGGCAGACCAAAGGACATCTTTCACCGAGTTAATGGTCTTCCAGCAGCAGTTGATGTCTCGGTGTGCGTCCCCAGGAACAGCCCGTAGAGCACAGAATCCTGTGTTACGGAACTGCTCGGGACAAACCTGGACAGATACCACTGCATCTCTCTCCAGACCTTCCTTGCAAAGGCACATTCCAGAAGGAGATGGGTGACGGTTTCGTCTGCACCGCAGCCTCCTCGGGGACAGCGTGCGGTGGTGCTGAGAGTCCGGGAGTGCATGAAGGATCTGACAGGAAGGGTCCTTCTCACCACCAGCCAAGCTATGTCTTGGTGCTTGTTTGAAAGTTCTGGCGATGAGGCGTTCTGCCAAATAATATTGACAGTCTGCTCGGGGAACCAACCGACAGGATTCATCGTCTCCTTTTCCCACAGGGTCTCGAGGACATTATGTGCGGACCACTTACTGATCGCCTTGTGGTCGAAAGTACTTTCCGTCCTATTCCACTTTAGTTTACAGGCCTGACTCTTGAATTATATAGCTATTTTGCATGATCTACACCCAAACTATATCACATCAATGTGAAAGTGGCATTAATTATTAAGGGCTTCCTGTAACAGGGCACTACTATGTTTCTTTAAATATTAAAACCAATTACCTAACAAACCTGTTTGAGTATTTGCAAATTGTTTTGGTCCCTCACCAAACAGATTTCCATATTTCATCGAGAGCTGTCTACTATCCTGATGGGAGGTTCCACATCTGTATGTGGTCTTTAATTGGATTCATGCATGAAGTATTGTTTGATTTGTAAGAAACAGTTTATAAGCAAACTGCTAAGTTAATTGAGACCTTATTTGATTTGATCTAGGAAAAGATATTTGATATTTCTCAGAATTGTTGGTTTTGGCACCCAGAGCTAAAAGCAGAGGGTCAATTTTAACCGGGCGGGTAGGCAGTTAAAATCGGCCAGGTGATTTACCCGCCAATATGCTGCCTGGATACTGCTGTCGTCAATCTTAACCTACTCTACTGAGCAGGTGGCAAATGCGCCTACCTGAAGCTAATGGGGGCCTTCCTTAAATATGCAGATTGGGTTCTGATGACATCATCAGGTGAACTCTAAGTAGACGAGGATTGGAGGTAGAAGACACCATTTGAAATAAATTTTTTACTTCCTTTGTTGGGCTCAGAGAAGCAGGAAAGTTTAAGCCTCCCCCGCCCAGGACTCTCCCTCCTTCCCTACCGTGAGACCCACCTGGAACCCCGACCCCACATTTTCCTGAGTGAAGCTCGATTTTCCGTAGGCCGGCAGCCACTTCCTAACTGGGCAGGAAGTTGGCCGGCTGCATGTTAATGAGGCTCAGTGGTTAAAATCACCATAGCCTCATTCTGCCGTAGGCAAGCGGGAATCTAACTGAATCCCCCTGCCAGACCTTGTGGAAAAAACCATGGGGTTATTTCGAAAGCTGTTTCTCTAGAGGGATTGTGAAATTCTTGGATATAAAAGATTATGCTGGAGTTCGATACAGAGGCTGAATTTGCAAAGTAGCAATAAGGGTTCTGTGTCAATTTGATAGAGACATTTGAGCTAAATCAGAAGGTGTGCTCACTAACAGTAATTACCCATTACAAACATTGTCTTTCTTTATGTTAAACTTATATTGTACTTCTGGTATTTGCCATCTGTCATCCATGGTTCCATGTAAATACAGTTAATAGTTACCTTAGTCTGTAAGCCTCTTGTTTGTGAGGTAACATCCACCAGTTCAGAGTATTTGGTAGCACGGTGCAAACTATATTAAGGAGCTTAAATCTAGTAAGGAGATTACTGCAAATTGATTAATTGTTAATCCCTTGGGTATGCACCTTTGTAAGGAAAGAGTATGGTAGGATGTAGGTTTTTACCTGGACACCCTGCCTTGGTGATTCCAACCTCAGCCATGTTGCTTAGGGGAATTAGAGGGCCAGTTACTCCATGCCCTCCTTTTCTGACACCTTTGAGCAAATGGCCAAAGAGTGGCATTGGCAGAAGCTTGTGAGCAGATCTCCAGACCATATGATTGGTTGAGGAATGTTCATGGCATGGAGAGACTACAGGAAAGGAAAATAATGAAATTATTTGTGACAGAGGTAGCCACAGTAATATTAGCAATCAATACCTCTGAGGGATCACATACCTCAAATTTCAGTTGGGCATGCAGTCCATGCAAGCATTCCTACCAAAACCTGTCTAATTTAAGGCTGCACCATAGTTGTAATTTGACCATCTGATGTGAGAGAAACTAAAATGTTACTGTATGGTTAAAATTCCACTGTATTTCTGTTGCAGTACATTTTTGCGATTTTTGTGTGGTGATTGGATCTATTAGGTCTCAGTATGAGGTTCATCAAGTGGAAAAATACAAATGGTGAGGAAGCACTCCAAGGTAAGGTACAAGAAGCTCAGATACTACTATTATTACTACTACTACGCAACTACTACTATCACTACTACTGCTTCTATTAAAACAACAACAGCAACTACTTGCATTTATATTACGCCTTTAATGAAGTAAAATGTCCCAGGAGCTTTACCGGAGTGTTATCAGACACAATTTAACACCTAGCCTTATAAAGAGATAGTAGGACAAGTGACCAAAGTAGGTTTTAAGGAGTGTCTTAAAGGAGGAGAGAGAGGCAGAGAGGTTTAGGGAGGGAATATCAGAGCTTAGGGCCTCAGCAACTGAAGGCACGGCCGCCAATGGTAATATGATGGAAATCGGGGATGCATAAGAGGCCAGAATTGGAGGAACGCAGAGATTTCAGAGGGTCGTAGAGCTGGAGTAGGTTACAGAGGGACTAGTAGGGACTACTACTACAACAAGCCCTTACTTAGTGCCTTTAATGTAGAAAAACACTTCACAGAGGCATAATCAAAATAAAGATGTAAAAGCCCCTGTACTCTAGACAACATAGTCCGTCATTGCTAATCACAACAGAACTTCCCTTATTCCACCTGTGTGGATGTTTCCATTTCTCGTCCACCAGTCATACTTTCTACTCCTTTGATTGAGATTAAAGATTTACTGCCAATTTTTTGTCCTGTGCATTCATATTTAGTAGAACTTGGTTGAGGCTGCCCAAACTAATTTTGGATAGGGCCCTTCCAGTTGATAGAGGAAGGAAACCTTCATCCCATCAGTCTGACCTGAATTTCAGCCCGGGCCTCAAGTCTTCACTGTGAAAGGAAGGTGTACTAACCCACTGTAACAGCCATTCCTTTTGTTGGTACGTTTCAAATATTTGATTCTATTTTTGAGTTATTTTCACTGAACAATTTTGATTTAGTCTAGCTACAGCATGCTTAAAGCAGTGACACCCATTGGAAGTTAAAGGAACTGCCGTTTATATTGACTGAAGACATGTACAATTTTAAGGAACGTTACACTGATATCTATTGAAGAGAACACCTTTTGCTTATTGTCTTTTGTAACCTTCTTCAAAATATTAGAATCAAGCAGAAAGCTAATGCAAATAGTCAATTTTCGTTACATAAGGTGAAACAGAGAGCCGCTTTGATATGACTGTTAAACTGAACATATGAAACTATTTACCACATTCCTTGGAAGTATATGATGCAATCAGCCATCTGTTTCTTTTTGGGTAAGGTGTGAGGTTTTTTTTAACATTAAGTCACACAACAGCAGTGTGCCGCTAGAGGCAACAGCAACAATGACAGATGCCTCATGAATCTGACCTGAATGGCTGCTTGTTTGAAATACCTTAATACTATGCTGCTTAGCAATAAGATCATTGAGCCATTACAGACAAATTGAGCAAACCTGGAATTGTATTTGTGATTAAACAAAATGGGTGCCTGACGATCCCAGTCTGCTATCAAAAATACTCAACAATGTTAAACCCCACATGTGTAAATTCTTAATAGTTGAAGGTTTTATGTTAGACTGTGTAAAACAAATCTAAAATGGCTGGTACTATTTCCCAACTGTTATGTGAGTGAATAAATTTACTAGAACTACAAATAATTTCAAGGGGCATTGTGACCTCAGTAATGTTGTTAGGCAAAGCTTTTTTGTTGTTATCCGTTGCCTTGAAAACATTACATCATCAAAATGGCGTTTTTTGTTGTTTTGCATTATCACCTATGTTATTTGCATAAAATCCTTCTGCTGCTCAACAAGAATGACTCTGAGCTCTTCCAGAGCTATTCGCTCCCCAAAACAGTGCTGATTCCATTTTAATATGTTATTCAAAAATCAAATCAGCTGTTCGACTCTCAGGCCTGCAGTAGTAAAAAAAATGCAACAAAAGGGAATTACAGGTTTTTTAGTTTATTCAAAGAATAAGTGAAAAAAATGTTTGGTTCCATTTCTGATTCTGTGCAGGAATTGTGAACATTTTTATAATGATTGTTTTCCAGCCTAGAAAACTGGCTTGTATATTAAAAGCTGCAAGTTAAACAAGTGTTAGTTGCTTTTCACCCCTTTTGGTGGTGTTTATACAGACTCTTCTTTCTGACTTATTGTCATTTGATTGCCAGATTCATTGCCAGAAGTGGAAAGGTATTTACCACAGCTGTAAGTACAGACTGCAAAAATGGTTAGAGAATAGGCAAGTTCTAAGGTTACTCAATCATTAGACAAATGATACTTTGTAACTTATAACTTTATCAAAAAGTACCACAGGTCATACAGATTTAAGTATCTAGACTTTTAATTATTTGGTTCATGTCAGAAATGCCAAGCTGATGCTTTTGAATCATTTTTAATGTGGCCTAGATCAACTTTTGTATCTTTGAATTTAAGATAAACTATAAAAAACTGAAAATGAACTGATGCAATCTGAACTATGACATTAACCATTTGACAAGACAGCAGAAATGTGTAATACACCTCTGCAGTATTAGTCTAATACGGCAGTTGGTACAATGTTGCCTGAATCACTGCATTCATTCTGTACCCTATAATTATGCCTGCTGAAGGGGATAATTTTAACTAGAATATGCAAGTTGTATTAGGATTGGGCAATACAAATGTTAAAATGATAAACTCGGTCTTTCATGAATTGAATATCCACCCACAAATTCCAGAGTTAACAGTAGTTGTCATCAGTAAGAAGAAGCGAACAGTGAATTCTATGCACAGAACATTAAAGCTGTACGGTAGGTATGGAAGATGCAATTAATGAGAGCTGCTTCTCACACACCTAGTTGTAATATTTTTGTTAGGCAAGGCTATCATGGGTTACGGAGTTACGGCAGATAAATGGAGTTGAGGGTACAGATCAGCCATGAATGGCGGAGCAGGCTCGAGGACTAAATGGCCTACTCCTGTTCCTATATTCCTAAATTTTTTTTTAAAAAATGAACATCAAGGCATTTGGCCAAATAATTTGTTCCATGTATACATTTTTTATGACTGAGATTTTTATTAACTTCTCTCTCCTGGCCAACATCAGCATTTTCTCTCCATTAAGTTCAAAGTACATTAAATTAATAATGGGAGAATATGTTTGATATTGACTGCAGTAAGCACAATTCCATAATGAGTTTTGTCTCAGTGATAAGAGGTGAAGAGACCTATGGGAAATTGATCGGATATAATCTATGCTTCTGGGTGGAGTAATTACTTCAATAGGTTCATTTTTAAAGACAAACTATTAAGCTCACTGCATTGTTATTATTCATATGTTTACATGTGTTGTAAATACCTTTGTACACGTGTGTCAGTGTGTTTTCTGGGATTCAAAAAAATTGCTTTAATTTCCTCGTTCAAGTTTCACTTTGTAAATTGCATATTAAAATCAATTTAAAAATCTGTTTTATTTCCTGTTTCTATCCAGCAGCCATTATTCAAACAATTTAATGCATGGGTGTTAATAAAGTTTCTTTAAAATACTATATATATCTGACGATGGATTTTGAAAGCTATGAATTAACAGCCCCAAGATTCTTTTACTATGTAAATAGAATTTCAAGCTTTACTTAAAATACAATGTTTTCCATGCCTTTTCCCCTCAGGTTAGTCACCTGTACCAGAGCTTTCCTCCTTGGTCAGGAGCTACTGATGCCACTCTTTGGTTGACCCAGTGGGAGGTGCCCATAAAGAGATCCCACCCTGGCAATCTTTCCTTCCCTCCTTCCCCAATTGATGTGGCTGAGACTAGCAATCTCACATCTAGATTTTCAACTTATCGGGGGGGGGGGTGTAAAATTGGGTTTCAGAATCCCCCCGCCCTCTTTCCCTTATAGAAACTGCAGGATTGAAATCAATGGAAATGAAAATGGGCCCATTTCCATTAAAGGCGGCCGATCTGCAATGCAAGTTTTACGCCCAGGTGGCTAGTTGAAAATCTATCACACTGTGACCAGACAAGCATTTATGTTCAGGTCGACCAGCTGAGGGTGTAGTGCTCTGTTACTGTAGATACTGGGCCACCTTAACCCTAATCTCCAAACAGCATGTTTTTATCAGCATGCCTGGAGCATACCAACAGCCTCAATGTACTGATGCAACACTTGACAAAACTGTACAGTAAGTCCCCAAAATATAGGTATTTTCTTGAGGAAAATTTTAAAGCTATTTCATAAAATGTGTTTATTTTATTTTTCACCAATGTTCTACCTTCCTCTCTTTCTAAAGGCATTTGCTGGGTTACAATTCACCAGACACAGGTACCTTCCAATATCTGACCCAAATGACCAGTAGTAATTAGGGGAAGTTTTCCTGCTACATTTATGAACTCAATACACACATTGACCAGAAGAAATCTTCCCACACATTACTTATTCTTCATTCCCTTTTTATGTTTTTCTTTGCTAGCAGGGTTGCCATGGTAGCCAGTAATAGATTAGTGCAATCAAATCAAAAGACATGAACAGAAATGGAAATGTAGCAGATATTTCAACAACCGAAGTGACATTTATATAGTCTCTTTAATGTAGAAAAACCTCCCAAGGCGCTTCACAGAGGTGTAATCAGAAATAAATGGACACCAAACCAAAGAAGGAGATATTAGGGGGTGGCCAAAAGCTGGGTCAAAGAGGTGGTTTTAAGGAGGGTCTTAAAGGAGGAAAGGAAGTTGGAGAGATAGAGGGGTTTAGGGAGGGCATTCTAGAGCATGGCACCTAGATGGCTGATGGCACTGCCATCGATGGTGGGACAAAAGGAGGATGGATGCACAAAAGGCCAGAATCAGAGGAGAGTTTATTGGGGCTTGTAGGGCTGGAGGAAGTTACAAAGAAAAGGAGGGGTGAGACCATGAAGGGATTTAAACACAGGGGTGATAGTTTTGAATTGGGGTCATTGGGGACTTGGAGCCAATGTAGGTCAGCGAGGACAGTGGTGATAGCTGAGCGGGATCTGTTGTGGTTTAGGATACAAACAGCAGAGTTTTGGATGAGCTTGGGGGGGGGGCGGTGTGGATGAAGGATGGGAAGCCGACCAAGAGAGCATTGGAATAATCGAGTCTAGAGGTGAAGAAGGCATGGATAAGGGTTGCAGCAGCAGATGGGCTGAGGCAGGCACAGAAGTGGGTGATGTTATGGAAGTGGAAGTAGCCGGTCTTTATGATGGAGAAGGAGTTTGTGGTGAGGACCAAAGACGATGCTGACTTTCTTCTGAGTAGATGGGCTTGAAATGTTTTTGAGGTATATGTGCATCAATTTAGCCATAACTGATTGAAACACTGGTAATTAATAAGCAAATTAGAAAAGATATGTTTGCCGCGTTAGTAGCTTTAGTGAAGTTGAGCATTGGGGTCATTTAAATTCAGTGGTCTTTGGACATATGGCATGGCAATATTAAAATTGAAAATTCCACGTACTGAAAGTGGATATTCAAAGATCCTAGTTGTTTAATCTTTGCAATAGTAATACATGTTTAACAACTGGGACTTTAAAGCCGATCTTGAAGCAAAAAATCACACCGCTGCCAGCTTTATATGTCAACCTTAGTGGTAGCACTCCTACCTCTGAGTCAGGAGGTTGTGGGTATAAGTCCCACTCGAGGAGTTGAGCACGTAATCTAGGCTGATTGGTGCAGTACTAAGGGAGTGGCTGCACCATTGGAGGTGCCGTCTTTCAGATGAGACTGTGAACCGAGGCCCCGTCTGCCCTCAAAGGTAGATGTACAAGATCTCTTGGCGCTATTCGAAGAAGAACAGGGGAGTTCTCTCGGTGTCCTGGCCAATATCTATCCCTCAACCAATCACACACATTACCTCATTGCTGTTTGTGGGGCCATGCTGTTGGTAAATTGGCTGCTGTGTTTTCCTACACCAGTGATTACATTTCAAAAAAAGTACTTCATTGGCTGTAAAGCGCTTTGGGACTTCCTGAGGTCATGAAAGGCGTTATATAAATGCAAGTTCTTTTTCTCTTCTCTGCCAGGCCACTTAGACAATTATTTTTAAGTCTAAGTAACGGTGGTGTAAAAACTGGCTTAAATGCAGGAAAATCATGATCGCCAATGATTTTAATGGGGCGGAGCTATGATAATTACCTTCTAACTGTTTTTGGCACAGCTGCTCAAAAGTCCCAGCAAAATATGGAGTTGCATTATGAATGGCATAAGTCACTTACTCCATAATTTACTCTTTCTTTTGAACTGATCAAGGGTCCCTAGGCCATAGATGTGCCTTTACAATGGGGCAAGTCCCCAGGAAAATCTGAGGGACTGCATAAATAACTCGGTGGGGGCAAAAGAGAAGCCATTGCTCCAGATTCTCTGGCTACAGTCGGACAGGTAAGAGTGGAACCAAGTGAGGGCAATGCCATTGAGCCCAACAACAGTGGGGGGAAGGTGTTGGAGGAGGATAGTGTGATCGACCGTGTCAAAGGCTGCAGGGAGGTCGAGGAGGAGTTGGTCTGTACTGTGTGATTTTAGCAGCAAGGATATTGGGACTTATTTTACTGCATATTACTGGGGAATATCCTCTATTTCTGGGAAATATTCACTATGTTAGAAGTTAGGGGGAGAATTATAACCTAACATGCCCAGTGGTAAACTAATAGGATCATTACTTCAATCAAAAGTAATCCAGGCAGGATTAAAACGGGCGGCCAAGCCAATCCCATCGGTTTCCTGCTGGGCAGGTTAGGTTAAAATTACCCCCTCGGTGTTTTTTTCACCTTCTCAATAAAGTTGAAAAGCAAATTTGTTTTAATTTTTTCATTTGCTTTGGGAAATACTTTGCTCAGCTGGATGTATGATTCAGTGCTACTGACAGTGCCTGAATGGAGGTATGTCTCCAGAAATGTTAACTAAATGTCATGATCAATAAGTCAACTTCAAAATGCAGCAAAATTAAATTGAGCATGGAACGCGTGCTAGCTCCAGCTCTGCTCATTGTCAAGAGATTATCAGAAGTAACCCAGTGACTCGTTTGCGTGAGTTTATCTGTTCTCAGGCAGAAAGGAAAAGTCTCATAATTGCTTTTCCAGTCATAGGATGATATAGGGCCTCCTGCTGGCTAATCACAATGGCAGTCATGCACAATTCAATACCTCCGATCATCTCAACTTACTGGGTGACGAGTGACTTAAAATCAGTGAAGAAAGGGAGAAAGATTAAGAAATCTTTTAATTTACTTTTTAATAAATGAAGAGTGAAAGCAAACTGATTTACACATAATTGTAACACAGAACACTGTGACTGATTTAATAACACTCTTCAATCTATTTTAGGTTTATATTGATAATGCATAATTTTTCTACTGAATGGACTGGCAGGCTGTTCCTTGGGCTCTAACTGCACCACTCTTCAAATTCCTTCTAGGAAGAGTGTGGCAGTAAAGCAGCTTGGCTTCCTCTTTGTTTATTCACCTCTAACACTCAAAGGAAGGTCAACACCTCCCCCGGCATACTTGACTGGGATGATAATTTATGGTTAGGGAAATCTGGTGACGGAAGAATCCAGATTCTAGTAAATTCACTCCTTATAAAGGCAAAATAAAGGGTAATGTGGAGTGGCTCCTGGAACATTGTCCCTGATGCTTGAAGTAGATAAAAACACTTTTTTTCACAATATATAGTATATTTGAAAAAGATATTCTGCTACATTAAAATGCTGACTTTTAGTGCATTCCTTTGTTAAAAAATTACAGTTCACTAGTTTGAGAAAAGACTATGCCTATCAGCTACTTGTATTTTTAAAAGCTTATTGTTCATGATGACATTTAGTTAACATTTCTGGAGACATGCTCCATTAAAATGAAGTACTACAAGCTGGTAGGCTTTAGTTATATTTTCTAATATTAGATGGAATTTTTGAGAAAGTAGATACAGAGACATTCAAGTGATGAAAAGTAAATGTCATTTTTCCATTGAGGTTCAGTATTCAGCAGTTCAACATATCTATTGAGGTAGAGGTGTAAGTGTCTGTGATACCAGTGTTTTGGCACTAATATTGCCACATTGGTGCACTTATCAACAGAAAGAAAGTCCTACATTTCCATGCCTTATCATATCTCTCAGAAACATCTCAAAGTATTTCACAGAAGAAAGAAATAATTTGCATCTATACAGTGCCTTATCACATCCTCAGGATATCTCAAAGTGCTTCAAATCCAATGAACTATTTTTTTGAAATATAGTCACTGTTATTATGTAGGGACAGCAAGGTCCTACAAACAGTAAATGGACAAAATGAACAATTAATCTGTTTTTGGTGGTGTCAGTCGGTGGTGGAATGTTGGCCAGGGCTAGGAAAGCTCCCTGCTCTTCTCCAGATCGTTTACATCCACCACACGAGACGTTGGTTTAAGTCTCATCTGAAAGACATACAAGAAACTATTTTGAAGCGCAATGATTGTTATTATGTGTGCAAACTGTGGAGTTACATAATGGCTAAATCTGTGGTCCTAGCAGGGAGCCACACTCATAAGGATCATGGATCAAGAATCCTGGCTATCAATGATCTGTACTACTTTGAACGTTGCTTCCCTGATAGGCACACAAGATCTTGGAATTTATCATATAGTGACAATAGGCTGCTAACATATCTGCACTGTGAACATAGAGAATGAGGCTGCTACCCCAGTTTCTGTGGTGCCTAACAGATGCACTACTCCCCTATTGTAATGAAATTCACCTAATGGAAGATTTTCCCCCATCCATCGTCTGAAATCTGACATTTTTGTACCAGCAACAGTAAAGTAAACATTTAGCATTGTTTTATTCTTAATATCACAGTGCCTGTTATTATAGTGCAGTATTCAACTTTGTATATTTCACCATCTCAAAATGCAGTTTTTACATTCTTCTAGGTGACCTTTGCATTCTAGGGAGTTTGAAATATGACACCTATGGTGACCCTTTTGAATAATTTGCTTCACTTATAGCATGTTGAACATTTTATGGCTTTTGGAGATCAGGTAAGTTCCTGTTACTGAAGTCATATAAATTGATAATCGATACGTAAAATGCTCTAATTCAAGTTGCTGGAAAACATTTTGGATATTTCAATTAATTGCTCACTTTGATATATGGCCCTATAATGTGCGAAAGGCTTTACTCAATACTCATTATTACTCTAGTAAGCATGCCAGAAATGCTAGAAAACCCAGCCTTTACAAATTCCCAATAATAAAAATACTTTATTGGATGTGAAGTGCTTCAGGATGTCCCGAGGTTGTGAAAGGTACTATATAAATGTAAGTTCTTTCTTTTGTTTAACCAAATGCACCCAAAACCCGTCTTGCTTCCATCTCGTGAAAGCTTATATTTTAGGAAACGTGATTTTCTTTTTTCTTCCGCAGAACATTTTCTGCACAAGTACAGTCAATTAACAGACAAAAGTATGTCAGAATGGGATCGCAACAGAAGAAAAGAATGGTTTTTTTTACAATGGATTAGATGAGTCGTCAATCCTAATGCCCTCCATTGGTCTTGAGAAGAAACATAGGGCCCAATATTAGGAGGGAGGCAGGACTGGACGCGTGGGTAACGCGCCCAGTGAATTCGGGGTGCTCCGCAAGCGATCACAGCCTAATTGAAGGTACTTACACGTACTTCCGAGTTTCCTGTTCCAGACCTGTGCAGCGGGCGCACTGCGCACCCGCATCACAGACTGTCAGCAGGAGGAGCCCTATTTAAAGGGGCAGTCCTCCAATGCTCCTCCTGCAGCAAAGAATCAATTTTGGGTCATGGAGCAGGCCAGAGGCAAGGCTGCTCCAAGGTTCTCTGACTCCTCACTCCAGGAGCTACTTGATGGGGTGAGGAGGAGGAGGGAATTTTTTTTCCATCGGGTGGGAGGAGGTGTCCTCCCTCTGCCACCAAGAAGGCCTGGCTGGAGGTGGCCGAGGAGGTTGGCAGCAGCGGCAATGTGTGCCGAACCTGGGTCCAGTGCAGGAAGCGCTTTAATGACCTAACCAGGTCAGCCAAAGTGAGTATACTTACGCATTCTCCCACACTCCGTCTTCCACATCACCTCCACCACCACACAATTCCTTCTGCACTGCCACCACAACGCTCTCGCATCACTCCTCACATCCACTCAACCATCATCCTCACCTTGCCTGCACTTACTCACCACCTCAGTTCCCATTCGAACATGACCACGCAACCCAATCCTCATACAATCTCATGGCTATGTCTCACATGCACCCTCCCATGCATCTCCCTCAAGCTCACCCCTACCCACACCAATGCATGCAGCGGGTCACCATGCAACCATCACTCAATCACATCTTTGTGTTTTGCCTTGATAGGAGAAGAGATGCCAGAATGCCCGGGAGAGGGCAAGGACCGGAGGGGGCCCGCCACACCAGGTGGTCTTAATAGACGCAGAGCAGCAGGCACTCGAAATAAGCCGGACGCTGGAGTGCCTGTCTGTGGCAGACGCCAAGACTGGGAGTGCACAAGCGGTTGGTGACAGAAATCGAACACTCAGCACTCATGATGGCGAATGATCTTAGCATCACTTGGCATCTGCAGCACCTCAACATCTGTCCACATGCTTAATATTGCTATCTGTTCTCTTGCAGGGCCATCTGCGAATGCCGTGATAGTGTAGGGCGATTCCTGAGTTGACCTGCCGGCCTCTGAGGGTGCATCGTCACATCTGAGCCAGCCATCCACCAGCGCAGATATCCACACCTCAGTAGGTCCCCGTCCTCACTTAGTTGGGCTTGCACATGGTGAGTCACCACGCACACGTGAGCACGAGCAGACCCTGGTGGCAGGGGCAGCCGTGGAGAGTCCGCGTCGGTGGGAGCACTCTTCTCCAGGCTCTGCTCAGCTGGACCCAGATGCTGAACCCTGGGGACAGCCATGAAAAGGAGAGTCATCGAGGGGCAGCAGCACATTGCCCAGGTACTGGAACAGTTGCCACGCGAACTCTCCACAATCCCGCAGAGGATGGAGGAGTCTAACTCCTGCATGAATGGAATGGTGGCACAGGTACAGGAGGGTATCTCCGACATAGTGTCACAGGGACGTGACGGCATTTCTGAGATAGTGTCGCGGGTAGGTGCGGGAATGTCTGCGATGGAGGAAAGGCTAGCATCCATCGAGCTTCAAGCACAGCTCAACAATGAGCCCATTCAGGCCCTGACAACGGCTGTTCGGATTCAGGGTGAGCAACATTCTGCCGCCTTAAAAATGCTGACAGATACCTTACAACTGGCCTTCCAAGGATTCACGCAAGTCCTCCAAACTGTCGTCCAGCAGGGTGGAAGGAGAGATGTGGGCCTGGGTCAGGAGAAGGATGATGGTGAAAGCGGACATGAAAGTGGGGACGCCACTCAAAGTGCTCCCACGTCTCACCCATTGCCCTCCTCTCAACCAGTACCCGCAATGCTGCCCCCTCTCCAGGTGGCCAAGTCTGCCCCTGCACAGGTGCAGGTGGAGCAGTCTTTGGAGGGGCCCTCATGGGCACCGAAACCCAGAGGGCGTCCGCGCAAAGCACCTCATTGGTCAGGGCATGGACAAGAGCAACCTGCCACTACCTCTGCTGAAGCCACAGGGGTAGCACCACGTAGGGGTTCCCGTAAACGTAAGGCGAAGGTTTTGTGAGCACAAAGGGGATGCACAAGGGTGTAAGACAAAATGTCATGTTTTTGATTTACTTTTGTTTGTTTTGCAAAAAAACATAAAATTTGTTATCACCACTACTGCCACGTCTTTGCAAATCTTTCCTGAGGATCACCATGAAGACCCACAACTGATGCCACCCATTGTGTCACTGCAGGGCTCTTTTGTGTAGACGACTGAGAGATGCCGGTGATGTCCCCAGTGAGACCCTGGAATGATGCGGAGGAGAAGTTGTTGAGGGCAGTGGTGACATTGACAGGACAGGTAAGGAGATGGTGCTCGAGCCAGCCGGGAGCAGCTCGGCATCAAGGAGGCTGCAGATGTCCACGACTACATGTCGAGTGACTCTGAGCCTCCGTGTGCACTGCTCCTCAGAGAGATCCAGGAAGCTGAGCCTTGGTCTGTAGACCCTGTGGCGAGGGTAGAGCCTTCTGCAGTTGCCCTCCCTCCTGTTGTGCATGTGGATGTGTCACAGCACTGTGTTGTGGAACTCCACATGTCAGAGGTGGATGGCGTGGCCAGCGAGGCTGGTGATGCTGTTCGCCCTCTGAGGAGGTCATGACTGCAGCTACGGCGGCCCCCATCCGGAAGATGTACATTTGAGGGGGTCCGCAAGGTAGGTAAATGTATCTGCACACCGGGGTTGAGGTTGCAAGTTTGTGATTTTTTGTGTTAGGAGGAGGGTGGTGCAGGCCAAACTTTGTCCAAAGTGACAGAGTGGCCTCCTGCAATGAGTGAGGGTCTCCCCCCACCCCCCGACCTGTCAAATGGACCTTTGCAGCTGCCACAGGCTGCAACACGTCCATTTCAACTGGGAGTGTTTCCCCCAGTACGGGAAACACGCTCAGTTGACCTGAAAATCCCACCCCTCCTAAAATATCTTCCAAATCAGGACTCCTAATGACCTGAAGTATCCAATTAATTGATTTAAGTGGGATCCTGCCGGCTTTAATTGCCAGCGGGAGTCCCGCATGCGGGGGCGCGGGCATCTAAGCGCGTCATTGGGGAACCCGGAAATGGGTGGGTTGGAGCCGGGCTCCGGACCCGCCCTGGGAATCCCCAATTTTCGGAGCCCCCCCGCCACAAACACACCCACTCGGACATCCGAAAGTCGAGCCCATAGAATATATTACACTTCAAAAACATTATGCCCTAAAACTTAATTGACACTGTGTGCATTTTAGAGGCGTAACTTAACAAACACACTTCTGTCAGCAATTATGCTTGTAATATACAAAGATTTTATACTTAAATGGATTTATTTTGACATAATCTTGAGATCTGTTTCCAGGAAATGTCTTTGTATCATTTCCTGTTATTTCAGTAATATAGGATACTTTTGTTTAACTACAGTTAAATTAAATGGGCTTATGAACTCAGCAGTAGATATTCATCATTAACATTATAGTTAGTAATTATGATATCCAGTAGTAAATACTACCTCTTGTTTAATTATATTTTAAATGTTGTCCATCAACTTCTAGGTACAGATTAAAACATGGCAGCTCCTCTTCCAACACACCCGTATACTAAACTAACCCATTGTCTACAGTCAAAAGTAATCAATAAATATCCAACCTGATTGCAACTTGTTTTTAGTGTGAAACCTATGTGAAGGACCATGGCCGATAGTGCAGCATATCACCAAGGCTTAAAAGTGTAAGAGAGAAGATAAGGAAAAGCAGGAAGTCATGATTAGGTGTTGCCTCGGCTTCAGTTTTAAAAATCTGAAGATTGTAAGAGAAAGACTTCAGCTGAGAGACAGCACCTCTGAAAATTCAGCACTCTCTCAGTACAACACTAAGGTGTCAGCCTAGATTATTTGCTCAAGCCCTGTAGTGGGGTTTAAACCCAGCAGTCCAGAATTTACTGTCTAAATAACGGTGAGGTTAACAGCATTCACCGTTATTTATGCGCAAATTGGATAGCAACTTCCGGCAGGGGCAGATGCGCAGTTAAATGCGAAAATTTGGAAGTTGCCATTCCGCCATCAGCTTCGCGAAAATGGCATCTCACTGTCTGATTCACCATTCAAATACAGTGAACGGCTTGAAGTTCCTGTATTTGCATGGCAGATACAAACTAAACTCGTCACAGACAGTTAGGGCTTGTCCTTTTCAGTCTAAGTACCCTTTTTAACAGCATGATAAATTTTAATTGCTGCCAATCTCTCTGGCACTGAAAATTAACTTTTACAAGTGTGAAGGCTCATTCCTTCAGATTTTAATTGTTGTCGGAGAATTAAAAGAAAAATTTAAATAACATTTTCTTTTAACTTTTTCTTTCTGTCTCTTTTATATCTCTCTCTTAATCCAATCTTTCATTCCCTCCCTTTATTTCGCCTTCTGTACCTCATTTGACATTGAATTCACTATTCTAACTTACACTTCCTGGTTCAGGCTCTGCTCTGTTCATTAACGGTTCTTCAATCTGGTTGGATAAGGAGATACACCGTTGCTGGCCCTGTTTAAATAGATCCCAGATGATCTCTAACTTCCAGCAACTTCCAGCACGAAAGCTCATGAAAAGTATATGGGCAAGGGCAAGTTTAACAAATGGTTCACTGGCTACAGTAAATTCTGGCCCATCGCTGTCTAATATAGAGGCAAGAGTGCGACCATTTAACCAAACTGACACTTTTATGTCAGAAAGACAAGAAAGATTGTGATGGAGAGAGACAGAAGGTTGAGGCAAATGGTGAGTTTGAAACTACTGGTTTTTCTACTTCATGACATTGGTTCCAATTCCAACTGCTTATGAATGATAATAGTCAGAATTTTTTTTTATCAACATTGATTTAGACAGGTCAGAGGATCAGCATTGGGAATAAACAATTGCTGCTAATAAATTAATTTGTGTTTAACCAGAGATGCTCAGGCAAAAAGACTACTGTTCACAAACCTTAATTTCTATGGGAATGAAAAAGCTCGGCTCCGATTTTAACCTTACCCTGCCAACTGGAATGGGGGGGTGAGCAGTTAAAATCACAGAAATTCACTTACCGTCCTGTTCCCACCATGAACTCCCTGATCGCGATCTTAACAGTGCCACTGACTCAGGTCAGAAACAATAAATATATTCAAATCGGGGTGCCATGATGTCATTGGGATCCAGATACTATTTTAACTGTAAACCCTCAATAAAACCTATGAGATCGATCTTAGAAACTGGCTGATGTGACTGGAAGAACCATTTAAAGGGGCACTCACCTGCAGTCATTTGGATCATATTAGGATCTCTGTGCTTTTCTGATTACAGGATTGCCATGGCATTTTTAGTTTGTTTGCCTTACTCACCCAAAGCATTTTCAACTTAGCATTTTTTCATTTTTTATTCTGGATGGAGAAATAGTTGGAGAAAGAGCAGCAGCAGCCTTAGCAACCAGGACGAGCAGCAGCTGGGCCTGTTAGAGCACAGCAGGTGAGGGGGTGTTGCTGTAGAAGGCCTTACTCAGCCTACATGGTCCATAAGCCTAGAGTCACTTTCTTGAACATTTCAAAGCAGCAGTGTGACAGGAGGCTGTACTTAACCAGGCAGACTGGTACAGATCTGTGCAGCCACCTGCAGCAGGGTCTCTGCATCAACAGTCCTCATTTCCCACTTTACCCCCTCCCTTCATTATGCATTAAAGAACAGTCAAACCATTAAGCCAGCCTCTATATCAGTGACGTTCTGACAATGTAGACTAACTAGCTGCAATGAAAAGAGGCCATGCACCAAACTTTCAAATGTGAAAAAGGAGATGGATTTATTCAAAGAACATAAGTACATAAGAAATAGGAGCAGGAGTAGGCCATCCGGCCCCTCGAGCCTGCTCCACCATTCAACAAGATCGTGGCTGATCTTCTACCTCAACGCCATTTTCCGAACAGAAGATCGAACTAAATTCTTAAAAACATTTTTTTAATCTGCCTTTCATACAAATCTCCGATCCAAATATAAAGAGAGGAATTTTAACTGCCCCCGCCTGGTGGAAACCAGGTGGGCAGGCAGTTAAAATGGAATGGTGAACACTCCGTGCCCACACCGTTCCAATTTTAAAATGCCTGATTTTTCAGACGTATGAGGCACCCATCTGAGTCAGCTGGGAGCCTCCTACATTTATGCAAATCGGGGACCTATTACGTTAATAGGACCATGATGCCATCTTAACCTGGAAGAGAGCGGGGTGCCCATAGCGGTCACCCAGGCAGCTACAACCAGGTTTGATGACTGAAGAGGCCTTTTCAGGTAAGTTTAAAATGTTCCTTTGTGGGGCCCGGAGGAGCAGGCAGTTTTCCCGCCAGCAATTTAAAATTTCCCCCAAAATATCTGAGCAAAATAGGCATATATTCATCAGAATTCAACTCTGACAATTTCAACGGGAGAGACAAAGCAATTCATGCCCTAAGCAATCTCATAAGGAGGTACAATAAACCAACCATTTACATTAGTATCAGTATAAACAGCATATTTTTTCTACTATGAGGCCCAGAACAGTACATCATGCATCTGAATTTATTCACCATGCACAAGGTAAAACCCCCATCAGACATATTATCCTGTGAACCACTGGCAGTTCAAAAATAAACCAAACAGCTATGCACTTGCTCTCAGCATAAGCAACCAATATTGGTTGTAACCATGACAACTCCCTTTCCATGACTACTCCTAAGCATTCTGGAGAGTCAGCAATACATTATCTCATTGGTGTTACACTAATGACCCATAAACAAAATCATATAAACACCATATATAAAATAGAATCAAATCTTATTTAATGACCAAATGGCAAATGATGATATCACAGTACCACAATGACAAATGCCCCAAGCATTTTGGGGTATTAATACGTTCTATTTAGATCAATTCATATTGTACCAAAAAAATGCCTATTTATCTCAAGTTCCTAATTAAAACTATTTGAATTATATCACAATTCTATAGTGCTCTCAATAGACAATAAAAGACTGATAATATTTGCAACATTTCTGAATAAACTTCAATGTATATCTTGAATAAACATGTCGTGAAAACAGGACCCAGAGGATCGACAACATAAAATGACACTGCATGGCTCACAATATTCTAGAGAATGATAACCCTCATTTTGGAAGGAAGAATCATCTGTGGCAATTTTTCATATGGAATTGTAATGAACGACTCGCTTTCTGGGCCCAAAACGAATCTGTGAACAGGTACATCCCAGAGCTACATGGAGGAACCCACTGGCTTTCCACCTGTGGGTTGATTAGTCACTGGGGGAAAAATTGGATAGGGCCTGTTTTTGGGCGGGAGTAGCACAATCCGCTATTACCCTGCGCCCAATGGTCCCTGCGCAGGCAAGATGAGATTTTCCTCAGGCCTGGGGACTTACCTGCAATCTGCGTTGGAAATCAGCGTTGAATGAGGATTCCATGCAATTTGCACTTTCCACCAGCAGTGGGAAGCTCCAATCTCTTAAAGGCAGGCTGTCTGTTAGAAATCTCTGAAAGATAGCTGGTACCTGTTATTTGCTGAATATAACATCCTGATGTCTGCACAGAGTCTGAACGGAAATCAGAAATCGCACATGTAAAGCACAGATGCAGGTCCCATCCCTATGTTTACATAATGATGAGTTAAGTTAAAACATTGAATAAAGGTTACGCACTACTAAATCCCACATCCTCCAATCTGCATGACAGACCTCACCAATCTGCCCATTTGAGTTTGTACCAGGCCTGCGAGAGTCCATGCACCAAGGTTCTCTGCTGATGCACTAGAGGCCTTGGTGCAAGAGGTGGACAGAAGGAGGGACATCCTATATCCGCAGGGTGGGGGGAGGGGAGCAAAAGGCCCTCCAGACTTATACCCAAAAGGCAGTGGGAGGCAGTAGGGGATGAAGTCAATGCCAGGCGCACAGCATCATGAACATGAATGCAGTACAGGAAGAAGTTCAATGCTTTGACATGAGTGGTCAAGGTGAGTGAGGTCAACTGTCAAGTAGCATCTCCTATCAACTGCACCACTAGCCACATCCACTCCTCCACGCACAACACCCCCCAACACCCACGTACCAACAAACTCTTTCCTTCAGTATTAAACTCTTCCAATCAGATGCTTCCTCTCACCCTTGCACATTACCACTGCTGCAAGCCACCCACCCACAACACACAGGCCACACACACTGGCAGCTATTCATACATGACAGGCACATCGCCCAGACACACATCCTGGTTTCTTGCAGGAGAAAGTAGCACATATCAGTAGGCAGCAAGTGGCAGTGGCATTCAGCCCCTCGAGCCTGTTCCGCCATTCAGTGAGATCATGGTGGACCTGTGGCCTAACTCCATAAAGCCACCTTAGCCCCATATCCCTTCATACCCTTGGTTCACAGAAATCTATCAATCTCAGATTTAGAATTCAAAATTGAGCTAGCATCAACTGCCATTTGCAGAAGTGCTTCCCAAACTTCTTCCAACCTTTGCATGTAGAAGCATTTCCTAACATCACTGCTGCACGTCTTGGCTCTATATGCTAGGCTATGTTCCCTAGTCCTAGTATTCAAGTATAGGAGACCTCCAAAAACAGTTACAAATGTCTCAGTAGCCAAAAGCAATAATCCAGCCACTAACCTGTAAATCCTACATGGTCCCTTTAAAAAGCACCGGAGGGGGGTCCTCCAGGCACTCTAAGACACGTTCAGATGGTCGGGGTTAAGACTGTGCGTTGAGTTGAGCATTAAATCCCAAAATGGTGTCTATCACTTTAAATCAGCATTGCACACTGATTGAAGCCATTTTCTCCCTACTTTACATGATTCCAGCGTTCATTCAGTGCCTGTGCTAACTCCTATACCAAGATGGCGTCTGGCGCATGTCACACTGGAAATTTGCGTGCGCATCCAAGACGCATCTTGGATGTCGGCGAGGCCATGTAGTGCCAAAATAAAGGGCGCTACACGGCCCAATTTAGCTCCCAAACAGTTCAGTACTGGCTGCAGCCATATTGCATAATGCTATCCAGTAGTGCCATCTAGGTGCTCTCAGATTGCACTGATTTAACGTTCTCTTATGCTGACAAGTGACTGGCTTTCTCCAGCATGCTACAGTTTTGATTTCAGGAAGCGGAAATGCCAGAACCTGTCCTCTGTGTTCCCTGATGTTCCGCAAGTGACTTGCACACAACGCGGCTTGCACCACAAAGTCCACAAAAGGCCTTGTGTTGGACCCATCCAAAATTCAAAAATTTAAAACTAAGTAAAATCTCCAGGTACGCAACTATTAGATTCAGGTTAACATCGAAGTCAGAGAAACAATTACAAGATGTGTAAGTGAGGACTGAATCTTTGCAGTCTTTCAAGAAGGGCTAGGAAATTAAATTATCAAGAAATATAAAAAGAAATAGTAAAGTATTCCACAGACACATAAGTAACAAAAGAAAAACCAGGATAGGGATAGGGCCACCAAGGGATGCACAAGAGAAATTCACAGGTGATAACAGCGAAATGGCAGAAATATTGAATAGTTACTTTGTCTCAGTATTTACCAGGAAGACTAACAAGGTGGGTATGACATTAGAAGAAGAGATCAAAAAAGATATAAAGAAATTTAAGTTAGAAAGGGGGGAGATAGTTGATAAATTAAACAAACTTGGAGAGAATAAAGCCCCTGGTCCAGATGGATTGCATCCGTGCATATTAAAAGAAGTTAGGGAAGAGATAGCAGAGGCACTATTACATGTATATAAAAATTCAGTAGAAAAGCGAATAGTGCCAGAGGACTGGCAGACAACAACAAGAAGTTGCATTTATAAAGCGCCTTTAGAGTAGTAAAACATCCTCAGGTGCTTCACAGGAGTGATTATCAAACAAAATTTGACACTGAGCCACATAAGGAGATATTAGGGCAGGTGACCACAAGCTTGGTCAGAGAGGTAAGTTTTAAGGAGCGTCCTAAATGAGGAGAGAGAGGCTGAGAGGTTTAGGGAGAGAATTCCAGAGCTTAGTGCCTAGGCAGCTGAAGGCATGGCCGCCAATGGTGGAGCAATTAAAATCGGGGATGTACAAGAGGCAAGAATTGGAGGAACGCAGAGATCTCGGAGGGTTGTAGGGCTGGAGGAGGTTCCAGAGATAGGGAGGGGAGAGGCCATGGAGGGAATTGTAAACAAGGATGAGAATTTTAAAATCTAGGCATTCCCGGACCAGGAGCCAATGTAGGTCAGTGAACACAGGGGTGATGGGTGAACGGGACTTGATGTGAGTTAGGATATAGGCAGTAGTGTTTTGGATGAGCTCAAGTTTATGGAGGGTGGAAGATGAGAGACTTGCCAGGAGAGCATTGGAATAGTCAAGTCTAGAGATAACAAAGGCATGGATGATGGTTTTAGCAGCAGATGAGCTGAGGCAGGGGCGGAGATGGGCAATGTTACAGAGGTAGAAGTAAGCAGTCTTGGTGATGGAGCGGATATGTGGTCGGAAGCTCATCTCAGGGTCAAATAGGACACCAAGGTTGCGAACAGTCTGGTACAGCCTCAAACAGTGGCCAGGGAGAGGGATGGAGTCAGTGGCGAGGGAACAGAGAAAATAAGTTAGGGGAGAGATAGCAGAGGCACTATTACATATATATAAAAATTCATTAGAGAAAGGATTAGTGCCAGAGGACTGGCGGACAGCTAATGTGATTCCTATTTTTAAAAAGGGAGATAGAACAAGTCTAGGAAACTATAGACCAGTTAGCTTAACGTCAATGGCAGAAAGGATAATAGAATCTGTGCTCAAAGATGTAATAGAAAAACATCGAGAAAATGAAAATATAATAAAGAGTAGTCAGCACGGATTTCAGAAGGGAAAGTCATGCTTGACCAAAGTTATTGAATTCTTTGAAGAAGTAACAGAAAGAGTAGACAAGGTTAATGCAGCAGATTTAATATATTTGGATTTTCGAAAGGCCTTCGATAAGGTACTGCATTGTAGACTAAGATCAGAGCGTGTGCATGGGACAAGTAGCAGAATGGATAGCAAACTGGCTGCAAAACAGAAAACAGAGACTAGGGGTTAAGGGTAGCTACTCAGACTGGCAAAAGGAGGGAAATGGTGTTCCACAGGGATTGGTGCAGGGACCACTATTGTTCACAATTTACATTAACGATTTGGACATGGGAATTGGAAGTATAATTTCAAAATTTGTGGTTGACACCAAATTGGGGGTGTGGTTAATTCAAAAGAAGAATGCATCAAAATGCAAGAAAACATTAATAAACTTGCAGAATGGGCATGTAATTGGCAAATGAATTTCAATATAAATAAGTGTTAGGTGGTGCATTTTGGTAGGATGAATAAGGAGGCCACATACTGCTTGGATAATAAGAGTCTAAATGGGGTAGAGGAGCAGAGGGATCTGAGGGTACAGATGCACAAATCAATAAAAGTAGTGATGCAGGTTAATAATGCCCTAAAAAGGCAAACCAAGATCTGGGGATCATTTCTACAGGGATAGAATTGAAAAGCAGAGAGGTTATTGTTAAACTTGTATAGAACCTTGGTTAGATCACACTTGGAGTACTGTGCACAGTTCTGGTCTCCATATTATAAAAAGGATATAGAGGCATTGGAGAAAGTGCAAAAAAGATTCACAAGGATGGTACCGGAACTGAGAGGATATCCTTATCAGGAAAGGCTGAACAGGCAGGGGCTCTTTTCTCTATGGGATAAACATAGTGAGAGAGGAAATATTAAGTGGTTTAGCATCTTTGAAAGTAGATAAATCGCCAGGCCCGATTGAAATGTATCCCAGGCAGTTAAGAGAAGCAAGGGAGGAAATAGTGGAGGTTCTGACCATCATTTTCCAATCCTCTCTGGCTACAGGCGTGGTGCCAGAGGACAGGAGGACTGCTAACGATGTACCATTGTTTAAAAAGGGAGAAAGTGATAGGCCGAATAATTACAAGCCAATTATTGGAAAAGATGCTGAGGGGCAATATTAATCATCATTTAGAAAGGCACGGATCAATCAAGGACAGTCAGCAAAGATTTGTTAAGAGAAGGTCGTGTCTGACTAACTTGATGGAATTTTTTGAGGTGGTAACAAGGAGGGTTGATGAGGGTAGCGCATTTGATGTAGCCTACATGGATTTTCATGATGTGGAGATGCCGGTGATGGACTGGGGTTGACAATTGTAAACAATTTTACAACACCAAGTTATAGTCCAGCAATTTTATTTTAAATTCACAAGCTTTCGGAGGCTTCCTCCTTCGTTCACCTGACGAAGGAGGAAGCCTCCGAAAGCTTGTGAATTTAAAATAAAATTGCTGGACTATAACTTGGTGTTGTAAAATTGTTTACATGGATTTTAGCAAGGCTTTTGACAAGGTTCCACGTGGCAGACTGGTCAGAAAAGTAAAAGCCCATGGGATCCAAGGGAAACTGGCAAGTTGGATCCAAAATTGGCTCAGTGGCAGGAAGCAAAGAGTATTGATCGACGAGTGTTTTTGTGACTGAAAGACTGTTTCCAGTGGGCTTCCACAGGGCTCAGTACCAGGTCCCTTGATTTTTGTGGTTTATATCAATGATTTATACTTAAATGTAGGGGGTATGATTAAGAAGTTTGCAGATGATACAAAAATTGGCCGTGTGGCTGATAGTGAGGAAAAAGCTGTAGACTGCAGGAAGATATCAATGGACTGATCAGGTGGGCAGAAAAGTGGCAAATGGAATTCAATCCAGAGAAGTATGAGGTAATGCATTTGGGATGGGCAAACAAGGCAAGAGAATACACTATAAATGGTAGGATACTGAGAAGTGTAGAGGAACAGAGGGACCTTGCAGTGAATGTCCACAGATCCCTGAAGGTAGTAGTTCAGGTAGATAAGGTGGTTAAGAAGGTATACGGGATACTTTCCTTTATAAGCCGAGGCATAGAATATAAGAGCAGGGAGGTTATGCTAGAACTGTATAAAACACTAGTTAGGCCACAGCTAGAGTACCGTGTACAGTTCTGGTCGCCGCATTACAGGAAAGATGTGATTGCACTAGAGAGGGTACAGAGGAGATTTATGAGGATGTTGCCAGGACTGGAGAATCTTAGCTCTGAAGAAAGATTGGATAGGCTGGGCTTGTTTTCTTTGGAACAGAGGAGGCTGACAAGAGATTTAATTGAGGTATATAAAATTATGAGAGGCCTAGATAGAGTGGATAGGAAAGACCTATTTCCCTTAGCAGAGAGGTCAATAACCAAGGGGGATAGATTTAAAGTAATTGGTAGAAGGATTAGAGGGGAGTTGAGGAGAAACTTTTTCACCCAGAGGGTGGTGGGGTTTGGAACTCACCGCCTGAAAGGGTGGTAGAGGCAGAAACCCTTATTGCATTTAAAAAGTACTTGGTTATGCACTTGAAGTGCCGTAACCTAAAGGGCTACAGACCAAGAACTGGAAAGTGGGATTAGGCTGGATAGCTCTTTTGCGGCTGACACGATGGGCTGAATGGCCTCCGTCTGTGCCATAAGTTTCTATGATTCTATGATTCTAGAAAAGACAAGGCTGAGGGATGACCCGACAGAGGTCTTTAAGATAATGAAAGGGTTTGATAGGGCAGACGTAGAGAAAATGTTTCCACTTGTGGGGGAGTCCAAAACTAGAGGTCATAAATATAAGATAGTCACTAATAAATCCAATCACGAATTCAGGAGAAACTTCTTTATCCAAAGAGTGGTAAGAAACTGGAACTTGCTACTGCAAGGAGTAGTTGAGGCAGCTAGAGATTTAAGAGAAAGCTAGATTAGCACATGAGGGAGCAAGGTATAGAATAGTATGCTGATAAGGTTAGATGAGATAGGGAGGAAGGAGGTTTGTGTGGAGCATGAACGCCGGCATAGACCAGTTGGGCCTAATGGCCTGTTTCTGTGCTGTAGACTCGATGTAACTCGATGTAAGGTGATAGACGCAGTTTTGCAAAACAACGCGATCGTGGCAGATAGAAGGTAAAATGCATTATTCTGGATTTGGGGCTTCCTGGACTTTGCCTGATCACCTTTGAGGGATTGGAGAGAAAATTTTGATAAGAGTATAAACTGGCGGCAGTTTACTGATTTTTTTGCCTCTCCCAGGAAGTGGAAGGAGGAAGGTTAGGCACATGGGAATGCGCCCTGCAATGGCCTTTTCACATCCTAGGTACATAGCATGACAAACCATGAAACTTATAATATTGCTGTAAGCAAATTAATTTACACCATAATACTTATAAAAACTATAGCTCATGGATCATGTAAAATATTTGTGCTTCCTTTCTTTTTCAAAAATATATTTTTATTTTATATTTTCTTTTGTGCCCTTATTTTTCATGGTTGCCTTTCCTCATTGTCCTTTTGCCAAGAAGAGCACACAGTCTGGACAAATTTCTTCATCACCATTGTCCATATTATTCTGTCAATATCCCCAACAGTGAACCGCAGGCACAATTCATCAAGGAGAACAGCAGGTCAGCTTTCCAGCTCCTGAAATGAACCCACTTCATGGCCACATGCTGGTCCATCCAGTGACTGGGTTGAGAACTAAGAAATCTCAATGAATGGACAATTTAAGATATAGGCTGGGCTTTTATCTTTTGTAATACTGGAACTGAGGCGCAATACGTATAATTGTTTTGTGGGGAAACACTCAGCTTCTTGATCTAGTGGCTCAATCACATTTCTTACAAATAATGCAATCCAAGAATGATGATCCTTTATCTTAACGCTATAGCTGACCAAAATGTCTTACGTTGTTCAAAATACCAGTAAATCAATTCAACAGAAAGTGAATTGTACTTCACTGGTTTTTATTGCGATTTGTTTTTATGTACGCAATTTATCAGCTCTTTCCAAATACATAGAAATACTTAGAAATTACAACACAGAAATAGGCCTTTTGGCCCAAACAATCAGTGTCAGCATTTACCCTCCACGCAAGCAAATGCTCCTAATCACATTTACCCAGCCTGAAAAGGGAGGGGGGGTAGCCCTGAGAATAAATGATAAGATAAAGACAGTCGTGAGAAAGGATCTTAGCTCAGAAAATCAGGATGTGGAATCAGTATGGGTGGAGCTAAGAAATAACAAAAACACTGTTTATAGGCCCCCTAACAGTAGTTATGGTGTTGGACAGAGTATAAATCAGGAGCAAGTAACAAGGGAGATGCAATAATTGTGGGGACTTTAATCTTCATATAGACTGGGCAAACCAAATTGGAGGATGAATTGATGGAATGCATTCGAGACAGTTTTCTCGAACAATATGTCGAGGAACCAACTAGGGAACGGGTTATTTTGAAGCTAGTATTGTGCAATGAGTCAGGGTTAATCAGTAATCTTATAGTTAAGGATCCTCTGGGGGAGAGTGATCATGATATGATAGAATTTCATATTGAGTTTGAGAATGATATAGTTAAGTCCGAAACTAGGGTCTTAAATTTAAACAAAGCCAATTATGTAGGCATGAGCAGCGATTTGGCTAAGGTAGATTGGAAAATTAGATTAAAAGAAATGATGGCAGATAAGCAACGGTGAACATTTAAAGAAATAATTCATAATTCTCAAGCATAGTGTTAAAAAGGGTAGTAGGCAGAAGGCTGGAAATTATAGACCAATTAGCCTAACATCTGTGGTGGGTAAAATTTTGGAGTCTATTATTAAGGAGACAGTAACGGAACATTTAGATAAAGATAATTTAATAGGACAAAGTCAGCATGGCTTTATGAAGGGGAAGTCATGTCTGACAAATTTGCTTGAGTTCTTTGAGGACATAACGTACAGGGTGGATAATGGGGAACCAGTGGACGTAGTGTATTTAGACTTCCAGAAGGCATTCGACAAGGTGCCACATAAAAGATTATTGCTCAAGATAAAGAATCACTGGATTGGGGGTAATATTCTGGCATGGGTGGAGGATTGGTTAATTAACAGGAAGCAGAGAGTTGGGATAAATGGTTCATTCTCGGACTGGCAACCAGTAGCCAGTGGTGTTCCGCAGGGGTCGGTGCTGGGTCCCCAACTCTTTACAATCTATATTAACGATTTGGAGGAGGGGACCGAGTGTAACATATCAAAGTTTGCAGATGATACAAAGATGGGAGGGAAAGTAGAGAGTGAGGAGGACATAAAAAACCTACAAGGGGATATAGACAGGCTGGGTGAGTGGGCGGAGATTTGGCAGATGCAATACAATATTGGAAAATGTGAGGTTATGCACTTTGGCAGGAAAAATCAGAGAGCAAGTTATTATCTTAATGGCGAGAAACTGGAAAGTACTGCAGTACAAAGGGATCTGGGTGTCCTAGTGCAAGAAAATCAAAAAGTTAGTTTGCAGGTGCAGCAGGTGATCAAGAAGGCCAATGGAATGTTGGCTTTTATTGCTAGGGGGATAGAATATAAAAACAGGGCGGTATTGCTGCAGTTACATAAGGTATTGGTGAGACCGCACCTGGAATACTGCATACAGTTTTGGTGTCCATACTTAAGAAAAGACATACTTGCTCTCAAGGCAGTACAAAGAAGGTTCACTCGGCTAATCCCGTGGATTAGGGGGTGGATATATGAGGAGAGGTTGAGTAGATTGGGACTCTACTCATTGGAGTTCAGAAGAATGAAAGGCGATCTTCTTGAAACATATAAGATTGTGAAGGGGCTTGATCGGGTGGATGTGGTAAGGATGTTCCCAAGGATGGGTGAAACTAGAACTAGGGGGCATAATCTTAGAATAAGGGGCTGTTCATTCAAAACTGAGATGAGGAGAAACTTCTTCACTCAGAGGGTAGTAGGTCTGTGGAATTTGCTGCCCCAGGAAGCTGTGGAAGTGACATCATTAAATAAATTTAAAACAGAAATAGACAGTTTCCTAGAAGTAAAGGGAATTAGGGGTTACGGGGAGCGTGCAGGAAATTGGACATGAAGCTGAGTTCGGATCGGTCGAGGCCCTGTGGGTGGCGGAGCGGGCCCAGGGGCTGAGTGGCCGGGTCCTGCTCCTACTTCTTGTGTTCTTTAGATTTGAGGTTAGGATCAGATCAGCCATGATCTTATTGAATGGCGGAGCAGGCTCGAGGGGCCGATTGGCCTACTCCTGCTCCTATTTCTTATGTTCTTATATAATTCCCTTGAGGAATAAAAACGCCACGGGAAATGTGATCCAACCATGGCTAACTAGAGAAGTTAAGGATTGTATTAGATTAAAAGAAGAGGCTTATAATGTTGCCAAAAAGAGTAGTAAGCCTGAGGATTGGGAGGGTTTTAGAAATCACCAAAGGATAACCAAAAAATTGATAAAGAGGGAGAAAATTGAATATGAGAGTAAAATAGCAATAAATATAAAAACAGATTTTAAGAGCTTCTACAAGTATATAAAAAGGAAGAGATTAGCGAACGTAAACGTGGGTCCCTTTTAGGCAAAGACAGGAGAAATTATAATGGGAATAAGGAAATGGCAGAGACGTTAAACAAAATATTTTGTATCTGTCTTCATGGTAGAAGACACAAGAAACATACTGGAAATAGTAGGGAACCAAGGGTCTAATGAGAGTGAGGAACTTAAAGTAATTAAGATTAGCAAAGAAAAAGTACTGGAGAAATTAATGGGACTAAAAGCCAACAAATCCCCTGGACCCAATGGCCTACATCCTCGGGTTTTGAAAGAAGTGGCTGCAGAGATAATGGGTGCATTAGTTTGGATGTTCCAAAATTCCCTAGATTCCAGAACGGTCCCCATGGATTGGAAGGTAGCAAATGTAACCCAGCTATTCAAGCAAGGAGGGAGAGAGAAAACAGGGAACTATAGGCCAGTTAGCCTGACATCAGTAGTAGGGAAAATGCTAGAATTAATTATTAAGGACGTAGTAACAGGCACTTAGAAAATCATAATATGATTAGGCATAGTCAACACGGTTTTATGAAACGGAAATCATGTTTGATAAATCTATTAAGAGTTTTTTGAGGATGTAACTAGCAGGGTAGGTAAGGGGGAACCATGTAGGATATTTGGATTTTCAAAAGACATTCGATAAGGTACCACACAAGAGGTTGTCACACAAGATTAGGGCTCATGGGATGTATCCAAATTTGCTGACGATACAAAGCTAGGTGGGAAAGTAAGCTGTGAGGAGGATGCAAAGAGTCTGCAAAGGGATTTAGACAGGTTAAATGAGTGCACAAGAAGATGGCAGATGAAGAATAATTTGGGGAAATGTGAAATTATCTACTTTGGTAGAAAGAATAGAAAAGCAGAATATATTTTAAAAGGTGAGAGACTAAGAAATGTTGGTAGTCAGAAGGATTTGGGTGTCCTTGTACATGAATCACAGAAAGTTAACATGCAGGTACAGCAAGCACTTCGGAAGACAAATGGTATGTTAGCCTTTATTGCAAGGGGGTTGGAGTATAAGAGTAAGGAGGTCTTGCTGCAATTATATAGGGCTCTGGTGAGACCACACCTGGAATACTGTGTACAGTTTTGGTCTCCTTACCTAAGGAAGGATATACTTGCCTTAGAGGAGGTGCAATGAAGGTTTACTGGATTGGATAGGTTGGGGTTGTTTTCCTTGGAGCAGAGGAGGCTGAGGGGAGACTTGATTGAGGTGGACAAAATTATGAGGGGCCTAGATAGAGTAGACAGGAAGTACCTGTTTCCCCTAGCGGAGAGTTCAAGAACTAGAGGACATTGATTCAAGCTGATTGGCGGAAGGATTAGAGGGGACATGAGGAAAAACTTTTTTACCCAGAGGGTGGTGGGTGTAGGGAATTCGCTGCCCGAATTGGTGGTAGAGGCAAGGCAACCTCAACTCTTTTAAAAAGTACCTGGACCTGCTCCTAAAGTGCTGTAAGCTGCAGGGCTACGGACCGGGTGCTGGAAGGTGGGATTAGAATGGGCACCTGGTTGTTCTTCGAACCGGCGTGGACACGATGGGCTGAATGGCCTCCTTCTATGCTGTATCTTTTCTATGGTTCTATGATTCCTGGGATGAGAGGGCTGTCCTATGAGGAGAGATTGAGTAGAATGGGCCTATATTCTCTGGAATTTAGAAGAATGAGGGATAATCTCATTGAAACATATAAAATCTTAGAGGACTTGACAGGGTAGATGCCGAGAGGCTATTTCCCCTGGCTGGAGAGTCTAGAACTAGGGGGCATTGTCAAGATAAGGGGGTGGCCATTTAGGACTGAGATGAGGAAAAATTTCTTCACCCAGAGGGTTGTAAATCTATGGAATTCTCTAACCCAGAGGGCTGTGGATGCTCAGTCATTGAGAATATTCAAGACTGAAATTGATGGATATTTGGACACTAATGGAATCAAGGGATATGGAGCAGGATAGTGCAGTTGAGGTAGAAGATCAGCCATGATCTTATTGAATGGGGGATCAAGCTCGAGGTGGCCATATGGCCTACTCCTGCTCCTAATTCTTATGTTCTTATGTTCCCATATCCCTTCAGATCCTTTTACCTTCATCACCTTAATCTTGAATGTTGACACAGCTTCTGCCTCAGCCACTAACCCTGGAAGTGAATTCCACAGCCTCAGAACTCTATGTGTAAAGAAATTTTTCCTGCCCTCAGTTCTAAATTTCTTACATTTAATCTTGTGTCTATGGTCCCTCATTCTTGATCCCTCAACTACTGGAAACAGTCTGCTTGTATCTACCCTGTCCCATCCTTTCATAGTTTTAAACACACTTATCATTATTCCTAACTTGGCCAAACAAGATATTGTGACCTGCATGATGCATCTGTGTACTGCTGGTTAGAGGATTTAGCAGATATCTCCCATTGTTCCTTGAAAGAACCCAGTAGTATAAAAGTTCGACACGGCTCTTACCTTCCCATCATTGACAGAGCCATCCCTGATTTCTAGGTCTCACTGCAGGACTGATCAAGCCTCCTCTGATCCTCCTCCTCCAAAACATGCAAATACAAAAGGGTACCCCTATAAGCTGCACATAATGTAATATCACTAGGGAATCAGGCAGAGCTAACGGATGGAGCATCACTTTAAAATATTAAAAGTAAGTTCAATTCTGGCGCAAATGGTAAATAACAAAGCAACTAAGCATTAAAAAAGCACTGAAAAAGGTAGAAATATACATGCGATAAGTCCAAATGAATCAAGGAACTTTGTGAACAAAGACCCTTCATGAGGAGAGAGGGGTCTTCTTTGCAGTGTCTGTTAAATATCGGCACTGAGCATCTGAGGCATTGTTTAGGTACTTTGCTCACATAACTTTAATTGACATTTTTATGGCTTAAATGAACCTAGTGCACAACATGTGTACAGGTTCTCATTTGAATGTGCACTGGACATTGGGAACTGTGCAGGCCTCAAATTTCAAGCCTCAGCACCCCATAATGCGGGGTGTCAGTGCCTGTGCATAGTAGTTCTAATAATGCTGAAGATCATATTATAGGCCCCAGAGTAACACCCTTGTATATTGAGTAGGTGTGTGAGTGGTAGAACCTGGAAATGCGGGTAACATGGAGGTACTGCCAAATTTAACGGCAGGACCGCATTTGAATTTTTTTTCTCCATTTCCAGATTGAGAGGCTGGTTGGCTGTCGGGCGGGAAGGCCTGTAATGGATGGCCACAGCTGGGGTGCAGAGAGGAGGGAGAGATCGCGGGTCAGGGGAGAGATCGTGGGAGGGAAAGAGATTGTGGGTCAGGGGGGTGAGATTGTGGGGGTGGGGGGGGGTTGAAGAGACCTTTCAGCTGCCGGGCTTCCAATGCCTGGGAAACGCAGCCCACAGCCGTTAAATGTAAAAGTCTGTTAATATGTGAGGCGCGCAGCCTCATTGACATATTTAAATAACTGACCCGCCTGTGGAGAGCAAGTTAGTTGCCCACCCCACAACCCGCCTCCGTTAAAACAGGAAATGGGTGCGTTCGAGGTGGGTTGAGGTCAGGTCTCAGATTTTTGAAATTTTAACCTAACCCACCCCCCTCCCGCCCCCTGCCCGTCGTGGGGAGTTAAAATTCCCCCAAAGTGAATACAAGCCTCATTAAGCATTTTGGGGCCAAAATTCTTTTTTCTTCCAGTGCATCCCCGCCACAGATCTGGCAGGATTGTGACAGCAGGGTCTTGAATTAGGCCGGGTCTTTGCCTTCCCAGCAGGTTTTCACAGCCCCTTGTTTGAGACGTGGCCAGAAGAGTGAAAGCAGACATACCAGCCTGCCGGCTGGCGTGTACAGTAGTTACCTAGGGGCCGGGCTTGGGTCATAGTCTGGATACCGAAGTATTTCTCCAAGTATATTTTGGCCCTCTTATGTAATCATCAGCAGATGGAGTATTAAAATTCCCCCAAAGTGAATACAAGCCTCATTAAACTTGAACAGGACACAAATATTTACATGTCTCATTGCTTCTTTTGCAATGTGAAGCATTTTACATAATCTGTGGTTGTACATGGATCTGTGGACCAATGGGACACAGAAGGCATGTTTCCAGGGTTTGGGGGCTGACAGGTATCCGAGATGCGCCTCTAGACACACGGGTACCTACAAGTTATATTTTAATGAGAAAACCTCCTCTTTTATCAGATCCTCCAGCAGGGACGGTGCCAAGGGTTCTGGCACGCGCATCCCGGCACATATGCTAGGATGTCGCCCCCATGGATTTTTGAGGCCTTTGCTGGCAAGCAGCAGTTCGCAGATTGCAAATGAACATTTGTGACCATCTCTTCCTGTCATTGCAGCTTCTTGCAGCCATGACATACTCTCTGTCCAAGAATCATTTTTAACGGACTAGGCAGTGAAGACGACTGTTTCCGTCCCTGGCTGTGATCCCTTTCTGCAGGACTGTGATACAGATGGTGGTGGAGGTGCCCTTTATTTTAAATATGGTTGGCAACCTTCCAGTGGCAAGATTTAGAATCAAGTACTTCCATGTCCATTATACGGGAGATCCTTTGCCAAGAAATTTATAATACTCCATCTGCTGATGATTACATTTTTATCTTTTTGTCGTGTACCATTGACAAAATTTGATCATCTATCCCTAGGAGCGTCATTTAGCAGCTTCAACTGCCACCATGAGAATTGGCTAGAAAGCAATAAAAAACAAACCATGGCCATGCTGTGTTGTCATTTATCGTTGCTGATAATCTCACCCAACTAATTCTATCTCCAACCACGGGCAATGCCTATTATATCTAGCAGTGTCAGGCTCACCTCAGAGCACTCAAAAAAACACCAGATGGAACTGATCTACATCTAAGAAAACTTTCATCAGTATCTTGCAAGAAATGTTAATGGTAATTTCTGACTGTATAATAGGAATCATTGCAATGGTCTTGAGCAGAATGTTGTTGTATGGGCCAGCATCTTTTCTACCATTCAAAAGGTCTACATTTCATCTGTGTGTACCTCAAATAGATCATATCTAGTGCTGCAGGGTGTTGCATTTTGGTCAAATAGCCATACATTGGTATCAACTTTCAACCCTAGTTTAATTAAAGATCTGCCATTGACCAAAAATTGAAATACTTTGATAGACGAAGAAGATCTGGCAATTAAGCCTAGAAAATAATTTTCATGGTAAACCCAAATACAAAAAGTCTTTCATCTCCACAGATAAAGTCAGGATTAGCTCCAAATTATATGCTTTGAATAAAAGCTCTAAGGTTGGAAAATTGCACATGTCACTCCACTATTTAAGAAAGGGGAGAGAGGAAAGCTAGGGAATTATAGACCAGTTAGCCTTAAGTCTGTTGTCAGGAAATTATTAGAGTCCATAATTAAGGATAGAGTGACCGAATGCCTTGAAAATTTTCAGCTGATCAGAGAGAGCCAACATGGATTTGTAACGGGTAAGTCATGCCTATCGAACCTGATTGAATTTCTTGAAGAGGTGACTAAAGTAGTGGACAGGAGAATGTCTATGGATGTTGTTTATATGGATTTCCAGAAGGCATTCAATAAAGTCCCTCATAACAGACTGTTAGCTAAAGTTGAAGCTCAAGGAATTGAGGGCAAATTACTGACCTGGTTAGGAAATTGGCTGATTGGCTGGAGACAGAGAGTAGGGATAATGGGCAGGCACTCAAATTGGCAGGATGTGACTAGCGGTGTCCCACAGGGATCTGTGTTGGGGCCTCAACTTAACGACTTAAATGATGTGATAGAGAGCCACATATCCAAGTTTGCCGATGACACAATGATAGGCAGCATTGTAAGCAGTGCAGATGGAAGCATAAAATTGCAGAGAAGATATTAATAGATGAAGTGAATGGGCAGAACTGTGGCAAATGGATTTCAATGTAGGCAAGTGTGAGGTCATCCACTTTGAACCTAAAAAGGAAAGGTCAGAGTACTTTCTAAATGGTTAAAAGCTCGAAACAATGCAGGTCCAGAGAGACTTAGGGGTCCATGTACATAGATCATTAAAATGTCATGGACAGGTACAGAAAATAATCAAAAAGGCTAATGGAATGCTGGCTTTATATCTAGAGGACTAGAATACAAGAGGGTAGAAGTTATGCTACAACTATACAAAACCCCTGGTTAGACCACACCTGGAGTACTGTGTTCAGTTCTGGGCACCGCACCTTAGGAAGGATATATTGGCCTTGGAGGGAGTGCAGCGTAGGTTTACTAGAATGATACCTGGACTCCAAGGGTTAATTTACGAGGAGAGATTACACAAACCAGGAATAAAAACAGAAAATGCTGGAGAAGCTCAGCAAGTCAGGCAACATCTGTGGAGAAAGAAACAGAGTTAACGTTTCAGGTCGAAGACCTTTCGTCAGAACTAGAAGATATTGAAAGCGTTAAAGTTGTTAAGCAAGTACAGGGCTGGGAAAGGGGGAGGGGGGAGGGAGGGGAGGGGAGGAAAGAACAAAAGAAAAGTCTGTGATAGGGTAGAGGGCAAGAGAGATTAAATGACAAAAGGGATGATGGTGCAAGGCAAGGCAGGTGGTAATAGGACAGGTTAAGAAACAAAAGGTTGGCCAGGAGTAGCTGTAAATGGCAGCAGCAGAACTATTACCAGCACTTGCTGACCAAAAAAAACTGGGAAGAGTGGTTATGACCTGAAGTTATTGAAATCAATGTTGAGTCCGGAAGGCTGTAAAGTGCCTAAACGAAAGATGTTGTGCTGTTCCTCGAGCTTATATTGAGCTTCATTGGAAGACTGTAAGAGGCTGAGGACTGAGAGGTCAGAGTGGAAGTGGGACAGGGAATTAAAATGGCAAGCGACCGGCAGGTCAGGGTCATGCTTGCGGACAGAACGGAGGTGTTCAGCAAACCATTTCCTTTTCACTATGGACATCCAGTCCCTCTACATCTCCATTCCCCACCAGGATGGCCTGCGGGCCCTCCGCTTCTTCCTTGAACGGAGGCCCAACGAGTCCCCATTCACCACCACCCTCCTCTGCCTGGCTGAATTTGTTCTTATGTTGAACAACTTCTCCTTTAACTCCACTCACTTCCTCCAAATAAAAGGTGTCGCTATGGGAACCCGTATGGGTCCCAGCTATGCCTGACTTTTTGTGGGGTTCGTGGAACATTCCTTGTTCCAGTCCTACTCAGGTCCCCTCCCTCAACTCTTTTTCTAGTACATTGATGACTGCATCGGTGCAATTTCCTGCTCTCACCCCGAACTGGAAAATTTCATCAACTTTGCTTCTAATTTTCACCCTTCCCTCACCTTCACATGGTCCATCTCTGACTCTTCCCTTCCCTTCCTCGAATTCTCTATCTCCATTTCTGGGGATAGATTGTCAACCAATATCTATTATAAGCCCATCGACTCCCACATCTACCTTGATTACACTTCCTCCCACCGCGCTTCCTGTAAGGACTCTATTCCCTTCTCCTAGTTTCTCCATCTCCGTCGCATCTGTTCTGACAATGTCCCCTTCTGCACGACCGCTTCCGATATGTCTTCCTTTTTCCTCAACTGAGGATTGCCCTCCAGTGTAGTTAACAGGGCACTCGACTGTGTCCATCCTATTTCCCACACTTCTGCCCTAAACCCTTCCCTTCCCTCTCAGAACCATGATAGTGTCCCCCTTGTCCTCACCTTCCACCTCACCAGCCTCCACATTCAACATCTCATCCTCCGCCATTTCAGCCACCTCCAGTGCGATCCCACCACCAAACATATCTTCCCCTCTCCTCCCCTTTCAGCATTCCAAAGGGACCACTCCCTCCACGACACCCTGGTCCACTCTTCCATCACCCCCAACACCAGGTCTCCTCCCCACAGCACCTTCCCGCGTGAGCGCAGGAGATGCAACACCTGCCCCTTCACCTCCTCCCTTCCCACTGTCTAGGGCCCCAAACACTCCTTCCAGTTGAAACAGCGATTTACTTGTACTTCTTTCAATTTAGAATATTGTATTCCCTGCACACAATGTGGTCTCCTCTACACTGGGGAGGCCAAACGCAGATTGGGTGATCGCTTTGCTGAACACCTCTGCTCTGTCTGCAACCGTGACCCTGACCAACCGGTCGCTTGCCATTTTAATTCCCCATCCCACTCCCAATCTGACCTTTGTCTTCAGCTTCTTACACTCTTCCACATACAACTCGGATTACGCTGAGAGACTCTGCCGTCGTACCTCTCGCACACTCCGCAACCATCTCATACACCAACTCTACAGCAGACGCCACAACCTCGAAACCAAGATAGAGTCCATACTCTCAACCTGTACTCAGGACACAGCAGACCAGCTACGTTATACCGCCAAACAGACGAGGCAACGGAACTACGCTGCCTACATGAAAACCAAGAGCAGGAAGCTTGAGAAACTCGGCATCACCAACAGCATCGACCAAGCTTCCCCTGGTACCACGGTTGCAACCACAGGGAAGTCTATTGTCAATTTGTCCGACCACACCCTTCAACCAGACGAAATCGAAGTTCTCAGCCGAGGGCTCAATTTCTGCCCCACTACCAAAATGGACCCCACTAGTCTCACGGCGGACACAGAGGAATTCATCAGGAGAATGAGGCTCCGGGAATTCTACCACAAACCCCAAGATTTCAGCAGCGAACCCAATGAGACAATCGACGATCCGGAACAGCAGACAGAGGGATCCGCGGTACAGCAACCAAAGAGGAAAGAGTCAAACTGGACTCCTCCGGAGGGTCGCTGCCCTCAGCTGGACATGTATGCTCAAGCTGTCAGGAAATGCGTCAATGCCAGATTCATCAGCCGCACTCAGAAGACAGTCCAGAATGTCACCCGAGCACAACGCAACGCCATCAACGCTCTCAAGACCAACCGCAACATCGTCATCAAACCAGCGGACAAAGGAGGAGCCATAGTCATACAGAACAGAACGGACTATTGCAAAGAAGCATACCGACAACTGGACAACCAGGAACACTACAGACGGTTATCCGCAGATCCGACCAAAGAACACACCCACCAGCTCAACAAACTGATCAAGACCTTCGATCCAGACCTTCAAAGCATCCTACGCACTCACATCCCACGTACTCCCCGCGTGGGAGACTTCTACTGCCTCCCAAAGATACACAAAGCCAACACACCCGGACGTCCTATCCTATCAGGCAACGGAACCCTGTGTGAGAACCTCTCTGGATACATCGAGGGCATCCTGAAACCCATCGTACAGGGAACCCCCAGCTTCTGTCGCGACACTACAGACTTCCTACAAAAACTCAGTACCCACGGACCAGTTGAACCAGGAACACTTCTCACCACGATGGACGTCTCGGCACTATACACCAGTATCCCCCACGATGACGGCATCACTGCGACAGCATCAATACTCAACACCAACAACAGCCAATCTCCGGACGCCATCCTACAACTCATCCGCTTCATCCTGGATCACAATGTCTTCACCTTCGAGAACCAGTTCTTTACCCAAACACACGGAACAGCCATGGGGACCAAATTCGCACCCCAATACACCAACATTTTCATGCACAAGTTCGAGCAGGACTTCTTCACTGCACAAGACCTCCAACCAACACTATACACCAGATACATCGACGACATCTTCTTTCTATGGACCCACGGCAAGGAATCGCTAAAGAGACTACACGATAACATCAACAAGTTCCATCCCACCATCAAGCTCACCATGGACTACTCCTCAGAATCAGTTTCTTTCTTGGACACACGAATCTCCATCAAAGACGGGCACCTCAGCACCTCACTCTACCGCAAGCCCACGGACAACCTCACGATGCTCCACTTTTCCAGCTTCCACCCTAACCACGTCAAAGAGGCCATCCCCTATGGACAGGCCCTGCGAATACACAGGGTCTGCTCAGACGAGGAGGAACGCGATGAACACCTACAGACGCTGAAAGACGCCCTAGTAAGAACGGGATATGACGCTCGACTCATCGATCGACAGTTCCGACGGGCCACAGCAAAAAATCGCATAGACCTCCTCAGGAGACTAACACGGGACGCAACCAACAGAGTACCCTTTGTCGTCCAGTACTTCCCCGGAGCGGAGAAACTACGCCATGTTCTCCGCAGCCTTCAACATGTCATCAATGAGGACAAACACCTCGCTATGGCCATCCCCACACCTCCACTACTTGCCTTTAAACAGCCACCCAACCTCAAACAGACCATCGTTCGCAGCAAATTACCTAGCTTTCAAGAGAACAGCGTCCACGACACCACACAACCCTGCCACGGTAACCTCTGCAAGACATGCCAGATCATCGACACAGATACCACCATCACACGAGAGGACACCACCCACCAGGTGCATGGTTCATACTCCTGTGACTCGGCCAACGTTGTCTACCTCATACGTTGCAGGAAAGGATGCCCCAGAGCATGGTACATTGGCAAGACCATGCAGACGCTGCGACAACGGATGAACGGACACCGCGCAACAATCGCCAAACAGGAGGGTTCCCTCCCAGTCGGGGAACACTTCAGCAGTCATGGACATTCATCCACCGACCTTCGGGTAAGCGTACTCCAAGGCGGCCTTCGAGACACACGACAACGCAAAATCGTCGAGCAGAAATTGATAGCCAAGTTCCGCACCCATGAGGACGGCCTCAACCGGGATCTTGGGTTCATGTCACGCTACACGTTACCCCACCAGCGAACAAATGTTATCTGTTTTTAATATAACGGGTCAGTTGCTGTCTTTTCTATGTTTCTACCTCTCTATCTCTGTTTTTTTTGTTTGTTGTTTTTTTTTGGTGATTTGTATATTCTGTGAGACCTGGCAGGTAACACCTGTCTGTCTGCACACTGATTGCCGTGGCAACGGGCAGTTGAAAAAACTGTCTGTACTCACCAAGCATTGTTCTGTGAATTATAAATGCGATTTCATTTCGAGGTTTTCATTTTCACATCGTTCACCTGACGAAGGAGGAAGCCTCCGAAAGCTTGTGAATTTAAAATAAAATTGCTGGACTATAACTTGGTGTTGTAAAATTGTTTACAATCTTCCAATGAAGCTCAACCTAAGCTCGAGGAACAGCACCTCATCTTTTGATTAGGCACTTTACAACCTTCGGGACTCAACATTGATTTCAATAACTTCAGATCATAACCACTCCTCCCAGTTTTTTTTGGTCAGCAAGTGCTGGTAATGGTTCTGCTGCTGCCATTTACAGCTACTTCTCACCAATCTTTTGTTTCTTAACCTGTCCCATTACCACCTTCCTTGCCTTACACCATCATCCCTTTTAATCACTTAATCTCTCTTGCCCTCTAACCTATCACAGACCTTCCCTTTTGTTCTCTCCTCCCCCCCCCCACCTTTCCCTGGCCCTGTACTTGCTTAAAAACTTTAACTCTTTCAACATCTTCCAGTTCTGATGAGAGGTCTTCAACTTGAAACGTTAACCCTATTCCTTTCTCCACAGATGCTGCCTGACTTGCTGAGCTTCTCCAGCATTTTCTGTTTTTATTTCAGAATTCCAACATCCGCAGTATTTTACTTTTACACAAACCAGGGTTGTGTTCCCTGGAATTTAGAAGATTAAGGGATGATTTGATTGAAGTTTTCAAGATATTAAGAGGAACTGATAGGGTAGATAGGGAGAAACTATTTCCGCTGGTTGGGGAGTCTAGGACTAGCGGGCATAGCCTAAAAATTAGAGCCAGGACTTTCAGGATTGAAGTTAAGAAATACTTCTACACGCAAAGAGGATGGTAGAAGTTTGGAAAATTCTTCGTAAATGACAGTTGATGCTAGCTCAATTGTTAATTTTAAATTTGCGATTGATAGATTTTTGTTAACCAAAGGCATTAAAGGATATGGGGCAAAGGCGGATATGTTAGGTCACAGATCAGCCATGATCTCATTGAATGGCGGAACAGGCCGAGGGACTAAATGGCCTACTCTTGTTCCTATGCTGGATAATCAACAAATTTACTACTAGCATTTGTTTGCATGAGAAAAATAAAATTAAATGCCACACCTTGAAGGATGAAGCCGTCATTGAATCCCATAATTTCTAAAAAGTCAGCTAAAATTTGCAGTCAGATAGTGAAAGAACTTGCAATTATATAGGACTTTCTCACATCCTCAGGTGCTTAACAAGTTTCGAAGTGTAGTCACTCTTAGGTAGGCAGACAACTTGCACACAGCAAGATCCCAAAAACAGGAAAGGAATGAATGACCAGGGAATCTGTTTTTAGTGGTATTGATAGAAGGAGGAATGTTAATCAGGATACCAGGGACTCTCTGCTCTTCTTCGAATAGTGCCATGGGATCTTTTACATCCACCTGAGCAGATAGATGGAGTCACGGTTTAAATTTTCATCCAAAAAATTGGCACCTCTGGAAACGTAGCACTCGTTCAGTAGCCAGAATATACATTCAAATATGTAATGGGACTTAAGCCCTTGGCCTTCTAATGCAGAAGTAAGTGTGTTATCAAGTATGCCACGCTGACACTTGATAAAGGTACTGAAAATCCATTCGAAATGGAGAATGCCAATCAGCCAACTCACGACTGGGCATAAGAAAGTTAAACAACTTATTTTAAAGCTTGAAATGGAAAAGCTAATGGTCCTGATGACAATGATATTTGAGTTCCTTAAGTTCTGACTGAGAAAATATCTGCTTTCAAAGTTACACAAAAAGGTCTGAACCTCACTTAACTCTCAATATTCAGCCCTCTGGATTAATATTTACAGCTGAACTACACTGGAACAAACAAGTGACGAAGATATTTGGAAAAGTTGAGAGAAAGATGGAAGTCCTCACAAATGCAGTCAAACTTTCAGTGTTGGCCATTTCAATGTTCTATCAAACTTGAGCCTGCCCTATTTTGCAGCCAGTAAAGAAAACCTATCCCTTGTTCCTGGACTCAAACCATATGATATAGTGAACTGGATAAAGATGGGTTAGTTTGGGGATAATTTTAACTGAACCTGCAAGGCGAGAAATTGACTGGATTGGATCAGCCGGCCATTTAACACTCCACCTGATTTTACTCTCCACTGACTTCAGTGGAAAGTAAAATCAGGCAGGGTGTAAAACGGACGGCCAATCCGATCCCGTCAGTTTCCCACCTTGCGGGTTCGGTTAAAATTATCCGCTCTGAGTCAAGCCTCCATTTCATCAAAGAGATACGTCTGGACTGTCAATCATCTACAATATCATGATCAGAGCAGCACTACAAAAGTTAGGCTAACTAACCCAACTCTCCATGTTTATACCAAAACACAACAGTTGGATATGTATCTCAACATCTATAAGCAGTTCAAAAAAAAAGCCCACTGAACTGCACAGGCCTGAATATCTCCATAATGAACAGTGCTGGGAAGAAACAGTTTTTTTCACAAATTACTTTATTGTTTACTTTATTTTCCAACTCACAAATAAAGGCCAATTTTGTATGAATCATAAGGTATTGCCACTCTATTATTCAAAAAAACTGATAATATTGTGACAAAAAATAAATCCAAGTATTTCAAAAGTTGTGCATTCATGTCTTCTTTCAAAAAGGATGATTGGATTGTTTCATCTTCACCAGAAAAAAATGTGTATGTCATGTCACATTGGAAAGCTGAAAGGCTTACTGGAATTCTAATCTGATTACATGTTTCTCATTTCACAAACCTTTGATGCAAGTATTGTACTGTTACTAACATATGCAAACCACAGTGATATGGATTTCAATTTTAATGGTAATTATCTCTTTGTTTGTGGTGTTCAGAGAATTTACAATTTTAGAATGAAAAGTTATTGGAAACATGTACTCACACAGGAGTAGTAAATGATGAATCTAATGTCAGATGCCAATGAAATTATCCAACAAATTTATGGCATTTTGTGCAGCTTACAAAGAATTGTAAAATATGATTTAAAGTGATGTCTTATACAATAGATAAGGAAATAGAATAAATCATATAAAATATATTCAAATAGTCTCCATTATATTGTGTATCCAATTGACGTGAAATCTCAATCTGGGGGCAGAATTTTCAGTTGGCAGACAGTTCTCCTTCTCTACATGAAATGGATACATAAGAGTAGGAGATAACACACTTGTGAGATTCGCCAGCACCAATTGAGTGCAGTGGCTTATTTTCTGTACACTGCTTTTCCATAGAATGTGCGAGATCTTCATTTATTTATTTGTGACTGAAACTATAATGAATACTTGTGAAATCAATCCATTTTCCACACAAGAATTGTGCAGTGCACTGAGCCTCTTGATATGTAAGGGCAATTCTCAAGGGCAATTAGGGATGGGCAATAAATGCTGGCCTCGCCAGCGACACCCACATCCCATGAACGAATAAAAAAAATGGGCATTTTTGATGGCAGCAATTGAAATTGGAAAAAATAAGTATTTCATTGAGTGCACCTCTCTTCTCGTGTTTTTCCTTTAAGAGTAGGAAGATGAGGATGAAAGGAGGAATGCACCAGGGGAGGATTATGCTTGCCCGCATTATCCACGGAGTCATGCTTATAGACCCAGGTACAGCTCCCTGGTAATACAGCCACCTTTGCAGGCTCAGGTCCATCAGGGAGGCAGTGATAAATATGCGCCATCTTCTGCATTCTGATTGTAGGCAGCCTCAACCACAATCAAGTTCCCCATCGCCCTAAACTATCATGCCTTTGGCTTCTTCCAAGCTATCGCTGGGGACATCTGCAATATAAGTCAAGACTAGATATATGCATCAAGAAGGTCGCTAATACAGTATTTACCAGGGCAAATGCTTTCATCAGTTTCCCAATGGAAAAGCTACAACAGAATGACTAAGGCAGTATAATTCTTCCACATTGCGCAATTACCGAAAGTCAAGAACTCACTGATGGTACCCACGTGGCCATCCAGTACCAAAGACAAAATGTCATAGCACTTATGAACCACTTCTGAACTCCATCAATGTCCACGTGGCCAGTGATCAGTAACACAGAATCAATATGCTTAAAGCCTGCATTCTACACAGCAGTAATGATTCTTTTATTTTAATGCAATCATCTGTACCTGGTTTATTTGCAGTAGACTTGAAGGATGGCTCCTGGGAGAGTAAGGCTACTCTCTGTAGCCTGTCTAATGACATCCTTGTAAGAGCTACAGACAAAAGGTAAACACAGATATGAGTCCCATGTAGTTACCAGGGTGATATTAGAATATACAATTGACATCTTGAAGGAATGCCTCCTTCAACTTTTAGCTTTCCTGTCTCCAGCATACCCTTTCTTGTCTTTTTTTAATTAACACACTACGGCATTCCTCCTTGTGCTTTTACTCTCCGCTTTCTCCTAAGGTGCAAATATACAGTCCTACACATTCCTCCTCCTAAATCCTCACTGTGTTGAAATCAAGGCTCATCAGATGGTTTCCAGATCTAACTCATTCTTTTCAGGACTTCAAAATCTTTGACTCCCTCAGTCTTTCTCTCCTCATACAATCTTCAGGCTGTTAAAAGCAAGTGATTCCCTGTGTATTCTGTTATGTAGCAAACACTTTTGTAGTTTTCTACATTATTTTGCTTCACATTGCAAATGAAAGACATTCATGCATTGGTTCTAGGTTGATATGAACAACAAACATTAATAATGTTGCTGCTACTCCCACACAACTAACTATTATGATCTAAATTATTAGAATAATAAGCTTAAATAATTAGCCTTCAGCGCAAAACTATCCTGATTATATTTCATGTGGCTGTCTTAACTGATTGCTCCAGGCTCATAAAAATGCCACTTTGTGCACTAAAGACTGAGAAATATTTTGTGCTGTCACTCAGTTCTGATCATTTTCACCCTCCCTCCTCCTCACCCTCCCCTTTATTCCACCTTCCTTCCCTTCTTCCCCTTCCCCTTGTTCTCCTCGGTGACTACACTTCAAAAGTACTTCATTGGCTGTAAAGCGCTTTGGAACATGAAAGGCGCTATATAAATGCAAGTTCTTTTTTTCTTCTTTGCCATCCCACTTAGACCATTATTTTTTTTTAAGTGGCAGTGAGGTAAAAACTGGCTTAAATACAGGAAAATAATGATTGCCAATGATTATAATAGAGCGGAGCTATGATAATTACCTTCTAACTGTTTTTACCAGAGCTGTCCAAAAGTCCCAGAAAAATATGGAGTGGCATAATAAATCAAGTTCATTCCTTCTTTCTTTCATTTCTTTCCTCCCCCTCTGATTTGCCTCCCCCCGCCTTCCTCTTCCCTACTAAGGTCCAATTATCCAACTTGTGGGATCTGAAGACTGCACATACTCTTGACTCTCTATGTGCAATGGTATGAAAGGTTGACTGGTCAATACATATGATCTTAGTATTATACAGCATTTGTAAAAAATAGTTTATGAAATTGTACCAGCATCTCAGAATCTAATTATCAAACCTTAAATAGATCCCCAAATTCTAATTGAAGATAACTTTCAACTGTTGCTTTTGAAAAGTAAATACAACATTCATATAGTAAAAATTTATATTAAGCCTCAATGATTACACTGATTATTTCAAATGTTTTTATGAAAACTCAATATTTCTTCAGCCAATTATTATCAGCCAGCAACAACCTTAGCAAAGCCTAGCCCAAACTTAATCAACTGTTTAATCAAGGATGTACCATCTAGCTTTTCAAATTCTGCACGCAATTCATTGGTGTAACTCCTCCATTGGAGACCAAGTTAATTAAGTATTATAAAAAGATTTCTTCTTCCTAATGAGATTTGTTCACTATACAAAAGGAATTACAGCACACCTGCCAACTACCAATCTAATGAATTCAAGTTAGCTTGACAATAAGGGTTCTTTGTTATTGAACTTAATGCAGAAAAATTAAGCCTCCATAATGGCAAGCAAAGAAGGGATTTTTTAGAGCTAAAAAGTTTTTTAATAATGCCATCCTTTGAGGTTTTTTGACTTACAAATTAAATTTGGCCTTCTATTAGAGGCATTTTTTGTATGCCTTTCAATTAAATCTGTACTAACTTCTGATTTTGCTAGCCTTTAAATTTGCCATCAAACTCAGCAATTATAATATATCATTTTTATTTAACACACAATATAGAGATTTGTATCTCAGGATAAAAGGATTGTTTAATTACTGCCATAGAAAGTAAAAAAAAGAAAAAGAATGGACAATGGTATATTTTATCTTTAAAGTGATTTTTAATGTATAAAGAAACATTGATAACAAGCATAGAACAGGTACAAGCAGCTCACCCAAAAGTATCAGAAATAATACACCCAGGATGCCTAAAGAAAAGGTCCCACGAATTTAGCACTGGGACCAACGCCTGCGCAAATTGGGCACAGGCTGTCCCATTGGTAAATCGATATGCTTTGCGCCTGTTTTAGGCCTGAGAAACTGGCACAAAGAACACCAATTTCAACCTCACAATCTCTATTAGTCCAGTACCATCACCACTACATTCCAGTACAGTTGACCACTTGAACTCACATCCTCTGGGTTACTAGGCCAGTACCATAAATACTAGGCTGCCACACCTTATCTCACTACCGCACCCTAATAAGGGGAAACAATGTTAAAAATAACCTTTTTCTGGAGCAACTGCCTGAAAAAATAAGAGCAGAAGGTATGGATCAAATTATTGCAGCGGAAGTCGTACCAGGGCGTGCTGAAAAACTGCTTCATGGCTCATGACTTTGTTATTAAATTAGCAGAGGATGGCCATCAGGCAATATTTCAGCCATTGCTTGTTGTATAATCCGATTCTCTCAAAGGTATTTAAAGGATTGTAAGAAGAAGTCTGTAGTTTTATTAGCTTGCACAGTAGTAGTTAAAATCACAAGGAGTGTTCAAACCAAGGGCTCTGATAATTAGCAAGTCCAATTGACATTACCTGTTTGCTCTAACTATCTGTAGGGTATTACCATTGTCACTGACTTGATTGAATCATTTTTCTTTTATACTACTTATGATCTCAGAAGCCATGGTTTCTCTCTCAGTCAGTCCTGGAATGAGACTTCCAGCACTATAGCGCAGGAAAGCTTTCTTTAGTTTCCAGACTGCCACAACAGCCTTGCATCCAGGCATTAGTCTGTTGCTTTTAATCTTTTTTTAGTCACTTTCTGGCTCCCCCGGCCCACTGTCAATTTTGGACCTGGGACTCACATTGCTTAAAGTTTGTCTGTGATTGTTTCAAAATCAAGTCCAAAAGCTGCTTTTTAAGCTAATCGGCACATAGATCCTAAAGTTTGACTTATCTCATAATTGAAGAGGTCAAACATTCTATGTGCTTTTCAGTCATCTTTACTGAAACCAGGAGAGGTGAAGCACTCAACAAGATAACCTGTCAGCAGTCCAGATAAGTTGATGTCCCAAAATGAGTTACTTCCACCTCTGTAACATCGCCTGTCTCCGCCCCTGCCTCAGCTCATCTGCTGCTGAAACCCTCATCCATGCCTTTGTTACCACTAGACCTGACTATTCCAATGGTCTCCTGGCCAGCGTCCCATCTTCCACCCTCGATAAACTTGAGCTCATCCAAAACTCTGCTGCCTGTATCCTAACTCTCACCAAATCCCGTTCATCCATCACCCCTGTGCTCGCTGCCCTACATTGGCTCCCAGTCCAGGAATGCCTCGATTTTAAAATTCTCATCCTTGTTTTCAAATCCCTCCATGGCCTCGCCCCTCCCTATCTCTGTAACCTCCTTCAGCCCTACAACCTTCCGAGATCTCTGCACTCCTCCAATTCTTGCCCCTTGCGCATCGCCGATTTTAATCGCTCCACCATTGGTGGCCATTCCTTCAGCTGCCTAAACCTTAAGCTCTGGAATTCCCTCCGTAAACCTCTCAGCCTCTCTACCTCTCTCTCCTCCTTTAAGACGCTCCTTAAAACCTACCTTTTTGACCAAGCTTTTGGACACCTGTCCTAATACATCCTTTTGTGGCTCGGTGTCAAATTTTGTTTGAAAATCGCTCCTGTGAAGCGTCTTGGGAAGTTTTACTACGTTAACGGTGCTATATAAATGCAAGTTGTTGTTGTTGTTGTCATCATCGTCTCATTGGTGGTTCTGGAGCAGGGGGAAAAGGAAAGGATATATAACAAGAAAGTGGTGGTTATGGGAAAACAAACCAATTTTTTTTTATTCGTTCATGGGATGTGGGCATCACTGGCAAGGCCAGCATTTATTGCCCATCCCTAATTGCCCTTGAGAAGGTGGTGGTGAGCCGCCTTCTTGAACCGCTGCATTTGTTGTATTTGAGGATACTTTCAACAGTTAAAGGGTAATTTTCAACTTTCAATGGAAAGGAAAATCAGATGATTTCTATAACAGGTGCCTGACCTGCAAAGCTGGTTTTATGCTCCAATATAAGTTGAATAATATTTTTGGAAAAGTGGATTCCACAGCGCTCTCAAATTATGTCTAACATTTCATATTCAGAATATTAATAAATTCTAATCCGATCTAAAATGATCAAATCTGACACCTTTTATAACATTAGTGATTCCATTCAGAACTTGTGAAGCCTGTTATATAATAAAATTTAAAACAAATTGTCATTTTATAAAACAGTTACTACCACAAAGTATTTTAAGGGAAAGGGGTATTGGTATATTAACAGCTAGTGATCTGTGCTCATTAAAATAAACACCAATCCTGAGTCTGTTCTTAGCTGTTTTTAAGATCTCTCTATTACTAAGGAATGTACAGATTTAATTATCACTTCTAATGAGCTGGATGTTGATGCTGTGTCCACAGTTCATTGCTGATGAGGACTTAAATAGCATTTTAGTGACTTTGATGAAGAACAGAAATAACTAATTTAGTGAAGCACGAAATTTAAAGGAACATTTTAATGAGCACCTCAGTGTACACCAGAGAATATGCTTCCCAATACTGCATTAATTTTATATGCACAATGGACAGTTTTGTATTCTCTGAATAAATGTCACTATTGCAAACAAGCCCCGGTCAGCAATAAAGCAATGATGTATACAAAGCCATTCTTTTTTTTGTGATTAAAACTGTTTTTGCGATTAAAACTATCTGTATTAATGCATTGTATTCACAATAAGGACACTGCTCCCTTTAACAGTCTACACAAAAGAATAACGTGATAGTAGCATTTTTTATATCACGACCCATGAAGGCCATTACTAAATTAGGATTTTTTTTTTTACTTTTGATGCAATCATAGAAAGCTTCAGCTGAATTAATTCCTGTGTATAAATAACTCTTAAATGAAACTTGACCCTCGAAAGTAGAACTAGTTTTTAAAAGTTTCTGTTGAATCTCTTTTTGTAGCAGTTTTTATAGGAGGTGAAATTGGTCTTTGAAGGTAATGCAAAATGGATGATGGCAAATCAGCAGTAGCCCATTTTATACCTCACCTGATTTTCTGTTCCATTGGAAAAGAAATTCGGATGGTGTGTGAAAAGGACTGCCGATTCGTTGTTGCCTGTTTTGCACTAGCGACAAAGACCAATTTCGCTCCCATAGAATAAAAATTGAGATGTAATGGTGAATCCATATAGGACCTTAATAAGACCACAGTTGGAGTATTATGTGCAGTTTTGGGCTCCACATTAGAGGAAGTATATTAAGACAATAGAGAGGGTGCAGAGCAGATTCACTAGAATCATAGAATCATAGAAGTTACAACATGGAAACAGGCCCTTCGGCCCAACATGTCCATGTCGCCCAGTTTATACCACTAAGCTAGTCCCAATTGCCTGCACTTGGCCCATATCCCTCGATACCCATCTTCCCCATGTAACTGTCCAAATGCTTTTTAAAAGACAAAATTGTACCCGCCTCTACTACTGCCTCTGGCAGCTCGTTCCAGACACTCACCACCCTTTGAGTGAAAAAATTGCCCCTCTGGATCCTTTTGTATCTCTCCCCTCTCACCTTAAATCTGTGCCCCCTCGTTATAGACTCCCCTACCTTTGGGAAAAGATTTTGACTATCGACCTTATCTATGCCCCTCATTATTTTATAGACTTCTATAAGATCACCCCTTAACCTCCTACTCTCCAGGGAATAAAGTCCCAGTCTGTCTAACCTCTCCCTGTAAGTCAAACCATCAAGTCCCGGTAGCATCCTAGTAAATCTTTTCTGCACTCTTTCTAGTTTAATAATATCCTTTCTATAATAGGGTGACCAGAACTGTACACAGTACTCCAAGTGTGGCCTCACCAATGCCCTGTACAACTTCAACAAGACATCCCAACTCCTGCATTCAATGTTCTGACCAATGAAACCAAGCATGCTGAATGCCTTCTTCACCACCCTATCCACCTGTGACTCCACTTTCAAGGAGCTATGAATCTGTACTCCTAGATCTCTTTGTTCTATAACTCTCCCCAACGCCCTACCATTAACGGAGTAGGTCCTGGCCCGATTCGATCTACCAAAATGCATCACCTCACATTTATCTAAATTAAACTCCATCTGCCATTCATCGGCCCACTGGCCCAATTTATCAAGATCCCGTTGCAATCCTAGATAACCTTCTTCACTGTCCACAATGCCACCAATCTTGGTGTCATCTGCAAACTTACTAACCATGCCTCCTAAATTCTCATCCAAATCATTAATATAAATAACAAATAACAGCGGACCCAGCACCGATCCCTGAGGCACACCGCTGGACACAGGCATCCAGTTTGAAAAACAACCCTCGACAACCACCCTCTGTCTTCTGTCGTCAAGCCAATTTTGTATCCAATTGGCTACCTCACCTTGGATCCCATGAGATTTAACCTTATGTAACAACCTACCATGCGGTACCTTGTCAAATGCTTTGCTGAAGTCCATGTAGACCACGTCTACTGCACAGCCCTCATCTATCTTCTTGGTTACCCCTTCAAAAAACTCAATCAAATTCGTGAGACATGATTTTCCTCTCACAAAACCATGCTGACTGTTCCTAATTAGTCCCTGCCTCTCCAAATGCCTGTAGATTCTGTCCCTCAGAATACCCTCTAACAACTTACCCACTACAGATGTCAGGCTCACTGGTCTGTAGTTCCCAGGCTTTTCCCTGCCGCCCTTCTGAAACAAAGGCACAACATTTGCTACCCTCCAATCTTCAGGCACCTCACCTGTAGCGGTGGATGATTCAAATATCTCTGCTAGGGGACCCGCAATTTCCTCCCTAACCTCCCATAACGTCCAGAATGCTGCCAGATATGAGGATATACAAATACGAAGAAAGAGTTTAATAAGTGGGGCTGTTTTCATTAGAACAGAGGAGATTAAGGTGTGATTTGATAGAGGTGTTTAAAATTATGATGATGTGGAGATGCCGGTGATGGACTGGGGTTGACAAATGTAAGGAATCTTACAACACCAGGTTATAGTTGGACCATAACCTGGTGTTGTAAGATTCCTTAAAATTATGATGGGATTGGACAGAGTTGATAGAAACAGAATACTTCCAGTGATTGAGGATTCTAGAACAAGGGGGCATGAATGTAAGATTAAATGTAAGAGAATTAAGAAAAAGGGCAGAAGAAACTTTTTTTACACACCGGGTTGTAAGGCTGTGGAATGCACTACCAGAATTAGTGATTGAAACAAAGTCTATGTCAATATTTAAGGATTGGTGGATGAAGGAAAGGCAGATGAAGGGATGTTGGAACAGAGCTGGCACGTGTAATTAGCATTACTGCTCATGTAGAAGATAAACACCAACACTGACTGTTTGGGCCAAAGAGCCTGTTTCCATATCGTGATTTCTATGCAATTTTTAGTATCGTATTCCTGTCTTTGGTCAAATATCTCTATGGCACTAACACTGTTTACAATGAAATGTTGGTTTCATTTGAACCCACAACTTTTTGACTCAAGTGAGAGTACTACCAACTGAGTTGTTGCTAAGACAAAGCTTTTTCCCTTTAAAGCCATGCCATCTAATTATTAAGTAAATACTGGGTGAGGTCAAATGTTTATTTGCTCTTCATGCTGCAGTTCAGAACCCAGGCTTTCATTTTTCAATCTAATTGGTAAGGTTAGTCAGAGGTTATAGACATGCTGGCTCCTGTGTTAATTAAAGTATTTGCAATTACTGGGGGACTTTCTACATTCCAAATGACTGCCTTTGTTTCTTTGTACTATTGTCTTAAGCGTGACACAAAAATTTGTAGTATGACATTCGAAGTGTGATGGAGCAGTGTGACAGAGAGGAAACATGTGCTAGATGTACTGTTTTCATTATGTTAGTGAATTTCCTGTGGTGTAGCGTATAGTGAGTCAGAGGATACACAGTTTTATAACTGCAGAAATGTAATGCCATGTAGCATACTATGGCCTAGAAACTGCTTAAAAAAGAATGGTGAGCTCAACAGCGCTCACTGTTAGTGGTGAAATCGAGGAGCAAGTTCCAGCGTTGGCACGTGCGCAGTGAAACGCGGAAATCTGGAACTTGCTCCTGCTGGTTTGCCGGCAACATGACAGCTTCGAATTAAAGGGATATCACCGCTGGAATCAGTGGAAACAATGGACCAGCACCAACTTGCTCATCTGCCCAGCTGGAAAGTAACTAATATTGCCACAAAATAGGTCTAAACTAAGTTTTAACAGCCTGGTAAGTCTTAACGACTGCCAAACAACTAAAAATTGACTTTAAAAAATGTGGAGTCTCATTACTCCCTATTTTAATAGTTTTGGTCACTTAAAAGAAATGTTTTAATTAAAAAGTGTTTTAAAAATTTGCTTTTACCCTTCTACCTCTTTTATTCAATTATTTCTTCCACACTTTCTTTCACTGTCTTTAACTGTTTTTACAAATGATTTGTGTGTTGTACCTTTCACTTCCTGGATTTTACGTTCTAGCTTGCAGAAACTGTTTGTAGCTTGTCAAAAATGCTGCAGTCTGATTGGTCAAGGGTAGAGCGTGCTCCTCTTTCTTCTCCCATGGGTCCTAGCTTCGCTGGAGCTAACGCTGGGCTCTTCTCCACTTCCTATTAGAGGAAGTGCCGACAGCAAAGACCACGGTAAGTTAGTGGGTTAGTATAAATCTATAGAGCGACGAGCAGTGTTGGTTTGCCGCTCCGAGCAATTTCTGGTCCGACGTTTTATCAGGATCACTGAGTAAGAACCCTGTGACTGAATAAAGTTGCACTGCATTTTTATTATATGGTATACAGAGCTATCTATTGGTGTTTTGGAATTCATATTCCCCAATCCATTCAGTTTTCTATGAACACTTAAAACCAAAAGCCTTAATTATTATATGTTACATTATATACTCATTTTTTAATGTTTTTTTAAAAAACTATTTGCACAGAAAGATCATAGGCAATATGTACTGGGGTCAAGATATGTATTGGTATTTAGCAGCTCCAGGGAGCCTAAATATTGTTCCTGGGGTTTAGCAGAGTTCGGTTGGGGGAAGGGGGCGTGTCACATCACAGTGATGGGGGTCATTGGGCTTAGCAGCATGAGGTGTCCTGGAGTTTAGCAGCACTATATTGGGGGTATTAATGCAAAATGTTTTTACTCAAAAAAGCTTGTTTTCACAGGCTTTTGAGTGAGGCTTAGGCTGACAAGTAACACAAGGTCAATGGGAAACAAACATCAGTGGCTGGAGTCATATCTAAGGCACAGGAAGATAGTTGTGGTTGTCAGAGGCCAATCTTTGCAGCCGCAGGACATCGCTGCCAGAGTTCCTTAATGCAGTATCCTCTGCCCAATCATATTTAGTTGCTTCAATAATGATCTTCCCTCTGTCATAACGTCATGGGTGGAGCTGTTTGCTGATGATTCTACAACATTCAGCTCCATTCACAACTCAATTGATAATGAAGCAACCCCTGTCAGCCAATAGCAAGACCTGGATAACATGGCAGGTAACATTTGTGCTACACAAGTGTCATGCAGTGACTATGTCAAACACTCTCCATCCTGTACTGCCCACTGGGAATTCCACAATTGTTACTCAGAACCTCTTGCTGTGGATGAGGGGGGGATTTGCGAGTGGTTTCACAGGTCCTGAAACTATCAAAAGCAAAGCCAGCTCTGCCCAGGTGCAAAGCAAAAAGAAAATATTCCAAAAGCTCTCTTCTAACTCCAGCAATCACTTTTTAAAGCTTCTCCAGGCTCATTAACTAAAGCACCTTCATCAGTATTTTACCCTTGGTGCATCGGGGAGCACTAATTGTGGGTTTTGGATGCTCTCGCACTGTTTCGTCTCATTTTAATATAATACAATAAGCTCCCAGCAGCACTAATGTGTGTACTGTCAGAAGGGTCCCGGCCTGATTAGAAATGACAGCACAGCCATTATGGGTGGAAGCCCAGCATAGATTGGGTCCACTCTAATTTGCAAGCCTCAGTGAGTATAAACATTAACCCAATGCCAAGAAAATGCTGGCAATGTGGGGCTAATATGTTTACCATCATTTGTTTTGTACACCAGAAATGACTTACTCCATATAAATTGAAATTTGAAACTTTACAGATTCATTATGACTCATTAAGAAGCATTACTAATGATTTAAAAACATTGCTGGCTTGTGGATTATGAATCTATTGCATTATATTTCTGCATTAATGTGAAGGGACATGGGACAGTTAGTACTTCGACAAACAAATACATTCAATTCTTCACCTTGCTGTGTGCAAATTGGCTGCCACGTTTCCCTGCGTTACAACTGTGACTACACTTCAAAAGTACTTCATTGGCTGCAAAGCGCTGTGGGACACCCAGAGGTCGTGAAAGGCGCTATATAAACGCAAGTCTTTTTCTTTACTTTTTCAGTGGGTTATATCCAGGGTGCCTTGTCCCCTTGCCTCCGTCCCAACATCTACCATTGGAAAATTGGATTGGGATTTACCATTCATCTCTAGGGTTTAATATACGAAGGTAGATTTTGTGAATTTGTTTTCCCAAAGAATAGAAAATCTTGCGGGTATATTGACATCAATGTCTGAATTCCCAATATGCGCTCCAGGCTCTCAAAGCTTCACTGAAGGAGTGCAAATTTGTAAAATCTATTCTAGATACCCAAATTAGACTGTTTCAAACTATCCCATATACCCCAATCCAAAAGATACTGATTATTAATCAAATCAGGTCTGTACACAGCAGGAAAGTGATGCAAACTGTGGTGTAACAATTTTTACTTGCCAGAGGTGTCAAAAACTGAGTTATGCAGAGATACATTAATTGACACAACTTTATTTAACTCATCTGCAAATATACAATTAATTCCATCACAAGGTTAAGTATTAAGGTTTACAGCAAAAGTAGACTGATCTTTAATATCAACCCACAGAGCTTAAATCATTATCAGCACAACAGTAATTTAAGTGTATCACAGTGGGGCATAAATTGGTCCCAAAATAATGAAGGAGCTCAACAGCGCTCTCCATTGTTAGTGGCGAATTGAAGAAGCAAGTTCCAGCATTTGCACATGCACAGTTAAACACAGAAATCCAGAACTCGTTTCTGGTGGTTCGCCGGCAATGTGACAGCTTCGAATTAAAGGGACATTGCACGCTACAATCAGAGAAATCATTGAAAAAGCACCGACTTGCTTATCTGCCCAGCTGGAAAGTAACTAATTACAACACCAAACAGGCACGCTTAAAAATATAGGCCTAAACTAAGATTTAATAGCCCGGTAAGTCTTAATGATTGCCAAAGAACTAAAAAGTAACTTTTAAAAATGTGAAGTTTCATATTACTCCTTATTTTAATAGTTTTTGGTCTTTAAAAAAAAATTCCCTTCTGTCTCTTTAATTCAATTATTTCTTTGTCTTTTTATTTTAAAAAATTACATTTTTTATTTACAATGACATACGGAATACTAACTTTAAATGAATGAAGTCTGCTTGCCTGCTTGAGCAATGCAGCCTGATTCTGTGGGCGTGACTTCTCTTCCTGACAGATTTTGTGGGTGTGTCTTCTCCTCTCACAGACTTTTCCAACTGCAGCAACTCACGTTGCTCAGAAGCTGGGTTGATAATGCACAATTTTTTTAAAGTTCAAATTCAAACAATTCAATGCCACAGGGCCCACAGTAAGTAATTTTGTTAATTTAATTCGCAGGACCGGCAGTGACTGTTGCCTCACCACTCGGAGCGATTTCAAGCCCAATATCTCAGTTATAGCTGGATTTGGTTTAGTAACAGTATAATGAAGTTATGTTTGATATTCAAGATTTTCCAGTGTTAATTAAGGCTTTCTCTTTATGGCATGAACATAAGATTATATAACCTCTTATTTTGTACTAGAGTGGTGGTTGTGAAACAATTCTGCCTTCCTCTGGGACCCTCAGGCTTCACCTCTGGTGATACCTGCAGTGTGAAATCATCTATGGATCTTCTTTCTTCAGGCATATTCTTCTCTTCCTACTTTGAGCCAACCTTACAAGTATTATCATTTCCTGATGTTATACTGGACTTTCTCTCTGTGCTTAGAAACTTAAACTATTAAATTAACTGTTATGATACACATTAGTCTTTACTTCTATTTGAATCTAAACACTTGAACCTTTTTTAAATCTTCCAACTTTTCACTCTTAAACACTTTAACTTTTGCAGATCTTCCTTAGCTTTCTAAAAATAAAAATGTGAAAGTTCCATACAACTTCCCAAAACCTTCTGATTTAGTACGACAACATCTGACTAGAAATACTTTAAAATCTCACATGGGAAGTCAAGAAACATGACCAATAGTGGCAAATCAAGATGACCAATTGAACCACATGGATCACTTTCAATGGTGTTATTCAATTAAATAAACATGTGACCAGAAATTATAATTGCCAGATTTTAATTACTTACAAGAACTACACTTCCCATCTTTCTACTCCTTTTTCCTTCCCAGAGCTTAAATCACAATAAGTAGACAACTTTTTAATAGCAGTTCTCTTCCAAGGTACAGTACAGATTTAGTAAGGTTAAATTCAACATATCACCTGCCATTTTCCAGTGTTAATTAAGGCTTTCTCTTTGTGGCATGAACATAAGATCGTATAACCCTAACCCTAATGCAGCGTAACCCTAACCCTAACCCTATCTCACTCAAAGACCATAGCATATTAAACAGTCTTCTGTTCTTCAATTTTGGCCAGATTTTAGCTCAAACTGGTACCAGTGTGCTAATTAGGCTATTTCAAAATGTGTGGCTGTCTTAAAAGGATATTCCAGAATGCAAGGATTAATCCTTTTCATCGAGATTATCCCAGAATGTATGTAGTATGTCTTACATGAAAAATGGGTTAAATTGCCTTTTCTCATTTTATGCTTTCTTATACTCACCATGTAACAGTGTGTAAATGCTATGGAAGCAAATTCCAACAAAATGGTGGTAATTAAACAGTTAAGATAAATTTATAAAATGATTCGCGCTTTATTTTCTTTTTCCTAAGCAGTAATCTTGGGTATCAAACGTGACAGTGGGAAAATTAAAATACTTCTACCCAAAGTCTTCTGACTCAGAGGCAAGAGTGGTACCACTGCACCAGAGGCAGGAAGTAATTATCTCATCAGTCTGCACAAGTTCCAGAGGTAAAAGGGCAGTGTTCTAACAAACTGTGCCACCTCATCTCCTCAAAACATCTATTTCAAGTAAAACAACAAATAAACATTTATAGATCTCTTGTGGCATTGCTCACAGGTAGTCCAGGGACTGGAATGTGGTTTCTGGTGTTTACCACAACCTCACTGCAGTCTAAATATGACAGTGATTCACTCATTACTATAATACAGCAAATTTACTGAAGCAATATACCACGCAAATATAGTGCAGAACTTTCAACTCCAGCAAGGCATAAAGCAACCGATATCGGATGGGCCACCTGTTATATACCCCACCTGATTTTCCTTCCATTGACTTCGATGATCCGCTAACGCCCCTTTTACGCCCCTGCTGAAGTTGAAAGTTCCGCCTATAATATTTGTAATACTATTTGTTTATCTACTGCTTTACAAAACTTACTTAAGATGCAAGTTTGTTCTTCTCACCCCCAAACTTATTGGGCTCAATTTATGGACGTCTAAGCCGGCAGGTTCGTGGCGGGGGGGGCTCTGAAAATCGGGGATTCCTGAGGCAGGTCCGGAGCCCAGCTCCAACCTGCCCACTTCCGGGTTCCCCAGTGACACACTTAGATGCGCATGCAGCCCCCGCATGCGGGACTCCCGCCGGCAATTAAAGCCGGCGGGTTCCCACTTAAACCAATTAATTTGATAGTTCAGGTCGTTAGCAGACCTGATTTGTTGGATATTTTAGGAGGGGTGGGATTTTCAACTAAACTGAGAGTGTTTCCCCTACCAGCCTGTGGCAGCTGCAAAGGTCCATTTGACAGGTCGGGGGAGGGAGACCCTCACTCATTGCAGGAGGCCACTCTGTCACTTTGGACAAAGTTTGGCCTCCACCACCCTCCTCCTAACAATAAAATTCACCAACTTGCAACCTCAACCCCGGTGTGCAGACACATTTACCTACCTTGCAGACCCCCTAAAAACGTACATCTTCCAGATGGGGGCCGCCATAGCTGCAGTCATGACCTCCTCGGAGGGCGAACAGCAACACCAGCCTCACCGGCCACGCCGTCTACATCTGACACGTGGATCTCCACAACACAGTGCTGTGACACATCCACCCGCACAGCAGGAGGGAGGGCAACGGCAGAGAGAGATGCGTCGCAGAAGGCACTACCCTCGCCACAGGGTCTACAGACCGAGGCTCAGCTTCCTGGACCTCTCTGAGCAGCAGCGCACACAGAGACTCAGAATCACTCGACATGTAGTCGTAGACATCTGCAGCCTCCTTCATGCCGAGCTGCTTCCAGCTGGCCCGAGCACCATCTTCTCACCTGGCGCTGTCAAAGTCACCACTGCCCTTAACAACTTCTCCTCCACATCCTTCCAGGGTGCCACCGGGGACATCGCCGGCGTCTCTCAGTCGTCTGCACAAAAGAGCCCTGCAAATACACCTACACCCACTCTGCAATGACACAATGGGTGGCATCAGGTATGGGTCTTCATGGTGATCCTCAGGAAAGGGCATTATTGCACAAACCAAACAAGATTTTCAAAGACGTGGCAGTAGTGGTGATAACAAATTTTTATATCTTTTTGCAAAACAAACAAAAGTAAATCAAAAACATAACATTTTGTCTTACACCCCTGTGCATCACCTTTGTGCTCACAAAACCTTCGCCTTACGTTTACGGAAACCCCTACGTGGTGCTACCCCTGTGGCTTCGCAGAGGTAGTGGCAGGTTGTTCTTGTCCATGCCCTGATCGATGAGATGCTTTGCGCGGACGCCCTCTGGGTTTTGGTGCCCGTGAGGGCCCCTCCAAAGACTGCTCCACTTGCACCTGTGCAGGGGCAGACTCGGCCACCTGGAGAGAGGGCAGCATTGCAGGTACTGGTTGAGAGGGGGGCAACGGGTGAGTCGTGGGAGCGCTTTGAGTGGCGTCCCCACTTCCATGTCACCTTTCACCATTATCCCTTTCCTGGCCCAGGCCCACATCACTCCTTCCACCCTGCTGGACGTCAGTTTGGAGGACTTGTGTGAAGCCTTGGAAAGCCAGTTGTAAGGTATCTGTCAGCCTGTTTAAGGTGGCAGAATGTTGCTCACCCTGAATCCGAACAGCCGTTGTCAGGTCCTGAATGGATTCATTGTTGAGCTGAGTTTGACATTCGATGGAGGCTAGCCTTTCCTCCATCGCAGACATTCCCGCACCTACCACGACACTATCTCAGAGATGCCTTCACGTCCCTGTGACAGTATTCCACTCATGCAGGAGTTGGACTCCTCCATCCTCTGCGCGATTATGGAGAGTGCACATGGCAACTGTTCCAGTACCTTGACAATGTGCTGCTGCCCCTCGATGACTCTCCTTTACACGGCTGGCCACCGGGGTTCAGCATCTGGGTCCAGCTGAGCAGAGCCTGGAGAAGAGTGCTCCCACCAACGCGGACTCTCCACGGCTGCCCCTGCCACCAGGGTCTGCTCGTGCTCACATGTGCGTGGTGACTCACCATGTGCAAGCCCAGCTAAGTGAGGACGGGGACCCACTCGAGGTGTGTGTATCTGCGCTGGTGGATGGCTGGCTCAGATGTGACGATGCACCCTCAGAGGCCGGCAGGTCCTCTGAGGGATCACCCTCCGCAGTCACGGCGGTCGCAGATGGCCCTGCAAGAGAACAGAAAGCAAAATTAAGCATGTGGACAGATGTTGAGGTGCTGCAGATGCCAAGTGATGCTAAGATCATTCGCTATCATGAGTGCTGAGTGTTAGATTTCTGTCACCAGCTGCTTGTGCACTCCCAGTCTCGGCGTCCGCCACGGGCAGGCACTCCAGCGTCCGGCTTATTTCGAGTACCTGCTGCTCCGCATCTGTTAAGGCCACCTGGTGTGGTGGGCCCCCTCGGTCCTTGCCCTCTCCCGGGCATTCTGGCACCTCTTCTCCTATCAAGGCAAAACACAGAGGCGTGATTGAGTGATGGTTGCATGGTGACCCGCTGCATGCATTGGTGTGGGTGGGGGAGAGCGTGAGGGAGATGCATGGGAGGGTGCGTGTGAGACATAGCCATGAGATTGTATGAGGATTGGGTTGCGTGGTAGCGTTCGAATGGAACTGGGGTGGTGAGTACGTGCAGGCAAGGTGAGGATGATAGTTGAGTGCATGTTAGGAGTGATGCGAGAGCATTGTGGTGGCAGTGCAGAAGGAGTTGTGTGGTGGTGGAGGTGATGTGGAAGGCGGAGTGTGCGAGAATGCATAAGTATACTCACTTTGGCTGACCTGGTTAGGTCATTAAATCTCTTCCTGCACTGCATCCAGGCTCTGGACACATTGCCACTGCTGGTGACCACCTCGGCCACCTCCAGCCAGGCCTTCTTGGTGGTGGAGGGAGGACACTTCCTCCCATCCGATGGGAAAAACATTTCCCTCCTCCTCCTCATCCCATCAAGTAGCACCTGGAGTGAGGAGTCAGAGAACCTTGGAGCAGCCTTTCCTCTGGCCTGCTCCATGCTCCTAAATTGGTTCTTTGCTGCAGGAGGAGCATTGGAGGACTGCCCCTTTAAATAGGGCTCCTCCTGCTGACAGCCTGTAATGCGGGTGCGCAAGTGCGCCTGCTGTGCAGGTCTAGAACGGGAAACCCGGAAGCCAAGGATAGTGCCTTCAATTTGGCTGCAATCGCATGCGGAGCACCCCGAATTCACTGGCCGTGTTACCCACCAACTCACCTCCCTCCTAATATCGAGCCCATTATTTCTATTTACTTACATTATAAAGTATTTCTTTGTATATCTGCCACGATGGATTTGCAGTATTTGTTTAAGATGCAAGTACTTTCACTCTTACCTATCCAAAACCTTCCTTTTTTCAGTTATTTGGACAATTTTAAAAGATTTTTTTTCTACCCTCCCACTCCCATTTGCCACAGTCTATTTGTAGAGTAATATTAATGTGCATCATAAGCATCCCTCTTTAGCTGGTACAACTTCCCTCAGTGTTACAAAAAAAACTCATCACAAAGAACACCGTTGGCCCAGAATTGTTATTTAATGGCACTTAATCCTTATAAAATGTAAAAAAAATGTTTTTTTTTCTGCTGTTCATGCCTGATGTTGTTGTTTATAAATGTTTTGCCTGGTTGTCATATGACAAACGCGCGTTTTGAGGAGATGAGATAGCACAGTGAGTTTGCATGCAAAATACAACTACCTTAATATATCCCTCTCATGACCCTTTCACACTGAATTTGTCAGCAGGAACTATAATTTATTTTCTACTTGATTGTCATGCTGCATCCTGACTAATGTAATTCCACAGGATCAATGCAAAAACTGTAACTCTCGCATGCAGACGGAATTTGTTTACTGCAGCTAGAAATCCCCAGTATCCAAAGGCCAGATAAAATTTCCAACTTAAGCCACACCACAGATAGCAGGACGGAACCATATGGGCAAAACTTGCAGGCATTTCTGACAACAAGAGGGTGAACTTCCGGTGGGGTTCTCCCGCTCGTTCATCGTAACTTCAGCAGAAGAGCAGCAGGAACCCCAGAAAAATGGCATTTTTCTGAGGACTCTTTCGGCAAAGTTACAGCGGACGAGTGGGACAAACCCCCCCATGGAAATTTCACTCCCATAATGTCCATTCTTGTGAGTTTAGTGATTTATTTTTCCAAAATTATGTGTTGTTTTTTTCTGTTTGTTACTTTATAAATGTTATTGTTAGCTGTGTACAGTTTGATTGATTAAGGAAAATAGCAGTTAAACAGTGTATAGAAATTATCTGAGCAATTTGATTGGTTTGTTTTGTGGTAGTTGTTGGTTCCACACTGCTGGGTTGAGCAATTTGATTGGGTGGTTTTGTGGCGTTTGCATGTTGCTGATTAAGAGTTTCCCATCTGTCCAGTGCATGGAAATGGTTTTTGCTTGGTTTGCATCTCATCAATGGGATACTAAGCCAATTGGGATGGTTAACAGATAATGGTTATTTGAGCCAATCCTGATCTTTTTTTTTGCTCTGCAAAAAGTGATACTTTTGGCACGTGACACTTTTACTGTGCGACATGTTTTGAGGTGTGATGCCTCTGAAGCCACATTTTCAGGTTGTGATATCTTTGAAAATACAGAGATGCACCAGATGTATGATTTTTAATTAGAAATGGATAACTCACATATCACAGCACAATAGGGATTCTATTATTAATTATAGCATCGATCTAGGATGAACTAGATCCATGTTCTTTCTATGGAACTCTTTTTTCATTCTTCGTCTACAATCAAATTATTTAATAGCTTGTTGTAAAAAATGCTCAGCAGTTTTCCAGTAATAATCAGCCATCTGCAAAAGATTATGGAACACAATGTAGGTCACCCAAATTCTCCTGATCCTTATCACAACTAAATCCAGCACAAATAAGTTCCCTAATTGTCTTATGAAATTTAACATGTATGGCTCACCACGCAGTCTAGCCTGCAAAATATGAGCCAAAAAAAATATAAGGCTGCAGTATGATTTGGAAAAAGAACACATATATTCAGCTGCTACTTATTTTATAACTTGTTTCTACCGATTAAATGCATTAACCATATGAAAACCATTCAAAATTCTTCACTGTATTGTTTATAAAGATATTTTTAATGCCTGCACAGCATAAGTTCATGACAAAACAGTGATTCCAATATGCAGTTCTCCATCCAATTCCCTTGTTCAAATAATATTTTAAATTTACAAAACTGAAACATGAGAACCAAGTTTTGTTTAACTCCAAATGTAACCATTTAATTAAAATTTGAAGTTAGGCATCTCTACAGTTCAGGTATTAAGGGGGATATAAACCATTTCCAATCACTCAGCCTGGAGTGTGAATGTATCCAGACCTACACAAAGGCCTGGAAATTGCTCGTGCAGTAACGGTGAGGCTAACAGGGCTCACCGTTACTTCAGGGAAAATGGAAGAGCAAGTTCCGGAGAGCGCACATGCGCAGTGAAACACAGAAATCCGGAAATTGCTCTCCCACTAGTCTTGTTCCTTTAAAGGCTTCGCGTTAAAGAGATCTCGCCATCTGAATGAACGAACCAGTGCAAACTTGCTGCACTCTCCAGCTGGAAACTAACCAATCTCTCCATAAAAAAGGTACGCTAGGTTTTTTAGGTCTAAACTAACTTTTAAGGGTGTGGTAAGTCTTAATGACTGCTAAACAACCCCCCTGGCACTGAAAACTAACTTTTAAAAAATGTGGTGTCTCATTCCTCTCGATATTAATTGCTCTTGGGGACATTTAAAAAAAAATTTTAATTTGTTTTTTTTTTACTTATTCTTACTGTCTCTTTTAACTGAGTCCTTTAATTTCACCCTCTCTTTATTTTGCTTTCTCTAACTCATTTTATACAGAATTTACTAAACTATCTGACACTTCCTGGTACTTAGTCTGCGTGGCGTGTGAAGCATGCTTTCACTTCCTGGTTTTGACAGCATGGCTAGTCAAGGATGCTTCAAGCTGATCGATTGAGGGGAGAAAGAGATCCTTTCCCTGCTCTCGCAGCTCAGAGAAGCCCGGGTAAGACCACTGCACTTCTTGCAGGTCTCCACTGAAGCAAGTGGCGCCTAGTAGCCCGCAAACAGTTTGTGGATGAGTTAGTTACTTACGAGCAGCACGTGATGTTCGATTGCCGCTCAGTGCAAGTTCCAGGCTGTAGACTGTTTTTTTGAAGACCAATAGAGGAATTTAACTTGCCTGTTAAGTCACTGGATATATTGAGATGTGCCGTCTAAAAATGACATGGAGTCCTTTTATTTCACTCATTGGAGGTTGGGGACAGTTTCTAGATTATAATGATGCCAGTTAATCCTCAGTTTCAAGTCTTTCCCTAATATGAAACAACTCGAACAAAGTGTTTCTCTATTCACAGTATTTCCAAAGAAACAAGGGACCTGACTATAGAAAGAAGCTGCAGACCTGTTTCTCAAATTATTTCTGATTATGATCAAATGGCAATGATACAATGAATTATAATAGTTCAAATGAATAACAACAACTTCATATGTGACACAATGGGGTAAATTTTAACCCCAAAGAATGAGTGGGTTGAGGCGGGGCGGGGGGGGCAGTGAAAGTTTTAGAATTTCGGAGCGGGAACGAATCCTGGCTCCAACCCGCTGACTTCCGCATTTGACCCAGAAGCATCTGGGAGCGTGCGCTCTTCTGGAACCCGGAAGTGGCAGGATGATATTTAAAGGTGCAATTAAGGTAGTCAAAGTAGTTAAGTGCATTAAATTTTAGTGTATTGAGACAGACAAACAATTTTAACTCTACCTGGACATGTCTCTCGGGGCCTCTGAAAGACACCATGAAAACAGAGGCGAGTTGCAGCTGTCAGCCATTTGGATCTTTAAACCAGCGATTAACACATGTGAAGAAAAGGTGAGTTTTTGCAGCAGGGCAATCAGTTCTCTCAGACAAATCTTTGGTTGGGAGTTTTTGTGATTAGACTGAGATTTCTTGGTTCACACTCAGAATTCTTGTGTTCAGACATTTTTACCTACATTTTGGACCCCCTCAAACTGACACCATCAGGATGGGGGGGGGATGGTGCAGTACATCTGAGGAGGAGGCACATCACCATCCGCGGCAGGCATGTCATGCAGTTCTGGGACTTGCAGCTCCACAAGACAGAGGTGCACCAGAAGGACCTGCAGAAGAGCAGAGAGGGGAACAACTGAGAGGCCGAGGTTGCAGGAGGTACTAGCCACGTGAAAAGGTCTACAGGCAGAGGCTGAGCTTCCTGGACCTCCCTGAGGAGCAGTGGTCACAGACATCTGCAAGCTCCTTCATTCTAGAGCTGCTCCCAGCTGGGCCTGGTGTGCAGGCATTGCCCATTGCAGTTAAAGTCACCACTGCTGTCAATTTCTTCGCCTCCGGATCCTTCCAGGGCGCCACTGGTGACATCACCAGGATCTCTCAGTCATCAGCACATAAGCGTATACAACAGATCACATATGGCTTGCTTTCCAGGGCATCCCACTACATCAACTTCCCCATCGACGACATCAGCCAGATTGAGAGGGCAGTGGGTTTTCACTCTCTGGCTGGCTTCCCACGGGTGCAGGTTGCAATTGATTGCACACACGTAGCAATCCGAGGACCTGCACGTGAGCCAGGAATGTTCATCAACTGAAAGGGATATCACTCCATCAATGTGCATCTGGTTTGCGACCAATGGAAGAGGTATCTGCAGGCGTGTGCCAAATTACCTGGCAGTTTCCATGAATCCTTCCTTTTGTGTGAATCCAACATCCCGGCCCTCTTCCATGCACAAGACAGACTTAAGGGCTGGCTCCTTGGGAGACAAGGAATACCCCCTGCAGCCGTGGCTCATGACACCTGTGAGAAACCCCACCAGCGAGGCACAGCAGTGGTACAATGACTGTCACATCACCACCAGGTCTGTCATTGAACAAGCCTTAGGAATGCTGAAGATGCGCTTCAGGTGCCTGGATCAATGTGGGGGAGCCCTTCAGAATGCACTAGCAAGGGTGTGTAGAATAATAGTCATGTGTGGCATCCTGCACAACAGAGAGGGTTACTGGTAGGTGAGGTCCCATGCGCTCAACATTGAAGCCACCAACGTTGAAGAAGAAGATGTGGAGGAGGAGCAGGATAATGGGCAAACCATCGGCAGAGCAGCGGCTCACCTGGCTGCTCATGATGCCAGGGAGTCACTCGTATCTGATAGGTTCTCAAAGGGAGATCTGCAAAGTGAAGATAGTCAAGTACTCAGACCACCTGGAACGACCACCACCAACACCAGTGGCCCCCCGCCGCCCCCCCCCCCCCCCCCAACCAGGTTGCACAACCGCACATACACCCATTGTAAATGCGCCCAATGGGGGCATCAAGGCTCGCCATTCATGATGAAGCACATGAAAAGGCATTTTCACAAAAGGGATTCAAGAATGGGCAAGATGGGGCACTGGTGGTGAGAATCATAACATTTAATGTGCATTTAACAAAAAACAAATGTAAATGAAAAAATGACAGTCTGTCAGCCACCCTTGTGCAAATCCTTGGTGATTACAAAACCTTAGACTTCCTCTTCCTACCGCTTCTACACCTGTAGTAAGACTTCCTTATTCTTGTACCCCAACCCCGTTGCAATAAAGGCCAACATGCCATTTGCCTTCCTAATTGCTTGCTGTAACTGCATACTAACTTTTTGTGTTTCTTGTACAAGGACACCCAAGTCTCTCTGAACACCAACATTTAATAGTTTCTCACCATTTAAAAAATATTCTGCTTTTGTATTCTTCCTACCAAAATGAATAATATCACATTTATCCACATTATACTCCATCTGCCACCTCTGCCCACTCACTTAACCTTTCTATATCCCTTTGCAGACTCTTTGTGTCCTCCTCACAGCTTACTTTCTCACTTACCTTTGTATCATCAGCAAACTTGGATACATTACACTCAGTCCCTTCATCTAAGTAATAAAGATTGTAAATAGCTGAGGCCCCAGCACTGATCCTAAAAATTTTTTACCGATTTTGTTTTATTCGTTCATGGGATGTGGGCGTCGCTGGCGAGGCCGGCATTTATTGCCCATCCCTAATTGCCCTTGAGAAGGTGGTGGTGAGCCGCCTTCTTGAACCGCTGCAGTCCGTGTGGTGAAGGTTCTCCCACTGTGCTGTTAGGAAGGGAGTTCCAGGATTTTGACCCAACGACAATGAAGGAACGGCGATATATTTCCAAGTCGGGATGGTGTGTGACTTGGAGGGGAACGTGCAGGTGGTGGTGTTCCCATGTGTCTGCTGCTCTTGTCCTTCTAGGTTGTAGAGGTCGTGGGTTTGGGAGGTGCTATCGAAGAAGCCTTGGCGAGTTGCTGCAGTGCATCCTGTGGATGGTACACACTGCAGCCACTGTGCGCTGGTGGTGAAGGGAGTGAATGTTTAGGGTGGTGGATGGGGTGCCAATCAAGTGGCCTGCTTTATCTTGGATGGTGTCGAGCTTCTTGAGTGTTGTCGGAGCTGCACTCATCCAAGCAAGTGGAGAGTATTCAATCACACTCCTGACTTGTGCTTTGTAGATGGTGGAAAGGCTTTGGGGAGTCAGGAGGTGAGTCACTCGCCGCAGAATACCCAGCCTCTGACCTGCTCTCGTAGCCACAGTATTTATATGGCTGGTCCAGTTAAGTTTCTGGTCAATGGTGACCCCCAGGATGTTGATGGTGGGGGATTCGGCGATGGTAATGCCGTTGAATGTCAAGGGGAGGTGGATAGACTCTCTCTTGTTGGAGATGGTCATTGCCTGGCACTTATCTGGCGTGAATGTTACTTGCCACTTATGAGCCCAAGCCTGGATGTTGTCCAGGTCTTGCTGCATGCGGGCTCGGACTGCTTCATTATCTGAGGGGTTGCGAATGGATCTGAGCACTGTGCAATCATCAGCGAACATCCCCATTTCTGACCTTATGATGGAGGGAAGGTCATTGATGAAGCAGCTGAAGATGGTTGGCCCTAGGACACTGCCCTGAGGAACTCCTGCAGCAATGCCCTGGGGCTGAGATGCTTGGCCTCCAACAACCACTACCATCTTCCTTTGTGCTAGGTATGACTCCAGCCACTGGAGAGTTTTCCCCCTGATTCCCATTGACTTCAATTTTACCAGGGCTCCTTGGTGCCACACTCGGTCAAATGTTGCCTTAATTTCCCACACATGCACTGACCCCCCTCCCGCCTTGCTGAGATGCCACCAGTATGTTAAAATTTACCCCAATGTGTATGGCAGATGTGTGATGAGGCATTTCTGATGTACAAAAAAACAGTTCTTTGATTACACACAGCTTCATGTGCAAAAAAAAATGCGAAATGGTTACTGGGCTTATTTTAGACTATTTCCGTCCCTTAATTATTAGCTTAATTGGTGATTTTCTACTTGAATAGTAATGCTTAATGTCTGTGACTAATTCACAGTGCAAAATGTACAAAATAATACCTAGTAGTTTTAACAACCAAAAAACAATTTTCCAGCAAGCATTAATAGTATTAAAATATTACAGCATATAGGATAATTCCATCCTACCCCTTCAGAAAGAACAAAAATGCCATAAATGGTTTTATTATTATGTCCATGATAATAAGAACTACTGTAATCATCTTATATATGCTTTTTTGAATTACTATTTTAAAACTTCTAAACTTTTTTTTATTTTTCATTATATGCTTTAAAAACAGCCACCATCTTATATTGAATCTGATGAATATTAATAGCAATATAGGCAACTGTAAAATAGGCGATGAAGATAACAATGAATCCTAGTACCTTTTAATTGGCTTTCATAAAGCTGGTGTTCAACACAAAACGTTGTCCCCCCTGCTAGTTTTGGTTTAATATGGAAGCTTAGTAACATGTCATTAAGGTACCAGTACAACAACAAACTTGCATTTATATAGCACTTTTAATGCATAAAATATTCTAAGATTCTATAACATAGGAACAGGAGTAGGCCATTTAGCCCCTCGAGCCTGTTCCGCCATTCAATGAGATCATGGCTGATCTGTGACCTAACCCCATGTACCTGCCTTGACCCCATATCCCTTAATAGCTTTGGTTAACAGAAATCTATCAATCACAGATTTAAAATTAACAATTGCGCTAGCATCAACTGCCGTTTGCAGAAGAAAGTTCCAAATTTCTACCACCCTTTGCGTGTAGAAGTGTTTCCTAACTTCACTCTTGAAAATCCTGGCTCTAATTTTTAGGCTATATCCCCTCGTCCTAGACTCCCCAACCAGCAGAAATAGTTTCTCTCTATCTACCCCCCTATCAGATCCCTTTAATATCTTGAAAACTTCAATAAAATCACCCCTAAATCTTCTAAATTCCAGGGAATACAACCCTTGTTTGTGTAATCTCTCCTCATAATTTAACCCTTGAAGTCCAGGTATCATTCTAGTAAATCTATGTTGCACTGCCTCCAAGGATAATATATCTTTCCGAAAATGCGGTGTCCAGAACTGAACACAGTGCACCAGGTGTGGTCTAACCATAGCTTTATATAGATGTAGTATAACTTCAACCCCCATGTATTCCAGTCTTCTAGATATAAAGGCTAGCATTCCATTAGCCTTTCTGATTATTTTCTGTACCTGTCCATGACATTTTGATGATCTTTGTGCACGGACCCCTAAGTCTCTTCGGACCTCCACTGTTTCGAGCTTTTTACCGTTTAGAAAGCATTCTGATCTATCCCTTTTAGGTCCAAAGTGGACCTAAATGGGGGAATTAGGAAAGGTGACCAAAGGTACTGTTGAATAGGTTGGTTCTGAGAAAGTATTTAAAGGCAGGACAAGAATAACTGAGCCAGTGGGTTCTAGGAATGGGGGTTCCAGAGAGTATGGTCAAGACAGGTGAAAGCTCTGCCACCAATAGTGGAATGGAAGGATACACAGGAGCCCAGAGATAGCAAGTCAAAAGGCTCTGGATGGGACATAAAAGTGGAGATCACAGATATTGGGTGGGACAAGGTCATGAAGAGATTTGCAGATGAAGATGGGGATTTTGAAATTGATGTACTGGGGGATAAGGAGCTGGTGTAGGTCAGCAAGGATTAGTGTGAAGGGCATCCAGGGCAGTGCAGGATACAGAAAAATAAATTTTGGATGAATTGGAGTTTGTGGATGGTGGAGCTTGCGAGTCTGGTGAGGATAGCATTTGAGTTGTGGCGGTACTGGCCATAATGTTCCAAACATCCTTAGATATGGGGGTGGTGCCAGAGGACTGGAGAATTGCAAATGTTACACCCTTGTTCAAAAAAGGATGTAAGGATAAACCCAGCAACTATAGGCCAGCCAGTTTAACCTCGATGATGGGGAAACTTTTAGAAACAATAATCCAGGACAGAATTAGCAGTCACTTGGACAAGTGCGGATTGATTAGGGAAAGCCAGCACGGATTTGTTAAAGGCAAATCATGTTTAACTAACTTGATAGAGTTTCTTGATGAGGTAACAGAGAGGGTCGATGAGGGCAATGCGGTTGATGGGGTGTATATGGACTTTCAAAAGGCGTTTGATAAAGTGCCACATAATAGGCTTGTCATCAAGATTGAAGCCCATGGAATAAAGTGGGCAGTAGCAGCATAGATACAAAATTGGTTAAGTAACAGGAAGCAGAGAGTAGTGGTGAACGGTTGTTTTTCGAATTGGAGGGAAGTGTACAGTGGTGTTCCCCAGGGGTCAGTATTAGGACCACTGCTTTTCATGATATATATTAATGACTTGGACTTGGGCGTACAGGGCAAAATTTCCAAATTTGCAGATGACCCAAAACGTGGAAGTGTAGTGAACAATGAGAAAGATAGTGATAGACTTCAAGAGGATATAGACAGGCTGGTGGAATGAATGGACAGGCAGATGAAATTTAATGCAGAAAAATGCGAAGTGATACATTTCGGTAGGACGAACGAGGAGAGGCAATATAAACTAGAGGGCACAATTCTAAAAGGGGTACAAGAACAGACATATCTGGGTGTATATGTGCACAAATCGTTGAAAGTGGCAGGGCAGGCTGAGAATGTGCTTAAAAAGCATAAAAAAGCATACGGCATCCTGGGCTTTATATATAGAGGCATAGATTACAAAAGCAAGGAAGTCATGATGAACCTTTATAAAACACAGGTTCGACCACAACTGGAGTATTGTGTTCAGTTCTGGGCATTGCACTTTAGGAAAGATGTGAAGGCCTTAGAGAGGATGCAGAAATGATGTACTAGAATGATTCCAGGGATGAGGGACTTTAGTTATAAGGATAGACTGGAGAAGCTGGGGTTGTTCTCCTTGGAACAGAGAAGGTTGAGAGGAGATTTGATAGAGGTATTTAAAATCACGAAGGGTCTAGACAGAATAGATTGAGAGAAACTGTTCCCACTGGCGGAAGGGTGAAGAACCAGAGGACACAGATTTAATGTGATTGGCAAAATAACCAAAGGTGACAAGAGGAAAAGCTTTTTTACACAGCGAGTGGTTAGGATCTGGAATGCATTGCCCAGGGTTTGGGGGGGGGGGTTGGTGGAAGTAGTGGTGGTGGAGGCAGATTCAATTGTGGCTTTCAAAAGAGAACTGGATAAGTACTTGAAAGGAAAATATTTTCAGGACTATGGGGATAGGGCGGGGGAGTGGGACTAGCTGGATTGCACTTGCATAGACCTGGCACGGACTTGATGGGCCGAATGGCCTCCTTCCGTGCTGTAACCTTTCTATGAATCTGGAGATGTCAAAACCATGAATAAGGGATTTTGGCTGCAGTAGGTGTGAGATAGGCACTGAGGGAGGCAATGTTTAGAGGTAGAAATGTTTTTTTGATGGTAGTTGGGTATGGAGTTTGAAGGTCAGATCTAGGTCAAGCAGGATACTGAAGTTGGGCACAATCTGGTGCAGATAACTTTGCTTTGATGTTGCTTTTACCGGCTTGCATTGTCACTGACACGGCTAAAAACTTGACACAATAAAGAACACAGTAAGCAAGACGAATTTGGGCAGTTTTATCCCAGTTCTGGTGGATGTTAGTCCAAAATACAAAACTGCCAGCAGTAATTGGCATTAGATTGTTAGGCTCTCAAGAGAGGCTGCTAGGTTGACTCGTGAGGAAACAGAAATGTCACATTGGTGAGGCTAATAAGAGGCTTATTTTGTGGTTGGGACGAAGGCTCATTGATAGAGTAGATGGAGCTATACTCTGCATTTGGCCCATGATCTAATTGGCCTGAGGGTACTTAATGATTTACATCAAGTTCAAAATAGTTGCAATCCTCCACACAAATATATCTAATTTTGATGGATGTTAAAACTTAAGTAACAAAAAAAAATACACTGGACGATAAAGCCACTATCATCAGAGCAAAACACAACTTTTAATTAGAATATATATATTCTAAAAAATCTTCAAATTCTTTTAATTACATAGGCTGTTTTGTATAACTACCATATTCTTTATTCTCCTAAGTTTACTGTTATTGCTGATATTACCATGGTGATGCAAAGCTCCATTTCCCTGCTGCTGTGATAACTGATAAAATTAAAAACATATTTCAGTAAATGTGAAGCATGGTTTTTTGACAACTTTGTGGCTTGACTTCCAAAAACCTGACCAGTTAGGACTGCTAACTGGAAGTGCTGCAGCATGAGTAGGAATCAGGGATGAGTGGGAGAATCCAACTGCAAATAGAATTAATTGCTTCCATATTTCTCTAAATCATCCACGTACAGGCACAGTACTGCTCCTTTTCTTTCTTTATCTCGCTGCTGTTTTCTTTGATTTCACAGTCTTTCTCACTCTCCCTGCAATTCTCTTTGCTTCTATCCTGTTTCTGTCCTCCCTTCTGAATCACTGATTGATTGAAAGCTAACCTAGCTGCACAGCCTATGCTACAACAAAGTGCCCATTGAGATTATGTATTTTTGTAGAGAATCTTGGTAGCTATTGAAAAAGCATACAGTGATAAAAATGTGCTCCCTATGTGCACAATAATGTGTAAAACAGTCCAAATATTCTTGAATTTACTACTGCCATTTTAAAACATTAGGCGATGAGCAGTGACATTTTAAAGAGACCAATGGTTAAAATGCTCGTAAAAATACATATTCCAGGGAATCATTTCCACACTGTATCAAGTCCTGCCATTCCCAAAAAGATGGAAACACTCAAGTATATGCCTGTGCCGTGTGCTTAAATCAGCTGGAAACTCTCCTGCCAGTTCCGGTGTTAAAAATGGTAGAATATTCATTATGAGGTGAGCTAAGGAAAAGCTGATAGAGCTAATATTGATATATGAAAGATAATGCATATTTGAACAGCCAAGAGACATGAAACATGCACACAATGCCGAAGTGTCCATTAGTAAAGGTGGAAAAGAGAAAGGTTATGATTATGCATCATTCACTGAAATTTTCTAGTCAATGTGATGCTGCTATCAACACAGCCGATCAAATACTAGGATCCATTTCAAGAGCATTTAAGTATAACTGAAAACAAGTTATACTAACAAGATGATCACAGGTGATGCCACTTTAAGAGTACTATAAAATTAGTGACTTGCATTGCATAAATTTTCCTTGGAGGGAACTGAGAATCAATGTTGTTCATTTTAATAGTCTCCCCTGTAACTTGTAAACCAATAAGTTTATCACTGGTATAAATTTTAACATGCATTTGATTTTTGCAGAAAATGGATAAGATTTGATAAATGGTAAAATAAAACCCATACAGAGTATCAGGGCAGATTTTCCTCTGCTTTGCACTTGGGAAACATTCCAGGGATTTCCTGGGGATTCCGTGGGGGGTGGGGGACACGGAGAGCTTGCTCTTGAAACATGGGGAAGCATGGGCAGCTATGTAAATGTGGTGGGAGGACTTTAATGGCACCTCCGGTCTCATTTTGCTGCAAGTACGCCAGTAGATAGCCATTAGGATGGGTACCCAGAAGAAGCAGGCAGTGCCCTTGGACTTGGCCCCTCTCAGATCAGAGTATCTGAAGGGACAGGCAGCAAGGTCATGGACCCAAAAAGTTGTCATTTTTGCTCCCTCAGAGATCCTTAGGTGTGTAAGCTGGGAGCTTTCCATCTGAAGTACGTAATTTTATGGGTAGAGGGAAAATTGGTGCATTACTAACTTACAATGTGCAATTTTAGGCACCCTCCAAAATGGACATTAATGAGTCAAAAGGATTCAAAGAGCAACAAGGATGATATTAAGACTTATGGCCCCGAATTTCCTCGTATTTTTCGGTGCAACAACGGCATAAGTACGACATGGTGCTGAGATTTTGAGCACAAAAGTTTGAGGAAATCCATGCATAAGTGGCATGCCAGTTTTTTTTGCTCTGCCCAGCTTTCCTCAATATTTTGCACTGATTCAGTGAAATCTCCACCGAAACCATCTGCCGTTCAGTAACGTAGCTCAACCCCTATGCAAAAGACCAGAGAACGCAAGTTTCCTGCATTTGCACCAGCTCTGAACATTCTGTAAATTTATGCCCAAAATTTTAGGCACAGCAGAAACCAGTCATATTTCTGGTGTTTTAAGTCGATTTTTTTAAGTAGTTTCTTTTTTTATTCCTCCTCACTGAGAGGAGGATATCCATTAGGATGAGTATCTTTCTATATTTTCAATGCATTTTTCTAAACATGTTGTGCCTAATTTGCATAAATGAAGGTTTGATGGCTTCAAACTTCCATTTTCACATGTAAAGAGGGACTTAAAGAAGGAATATGGCAAAAGTTCCACACTTTCCTCTAGCCCCGATTGTTTGCACTGATTTTACAAGTTTACGCTTGTTTATACCGGTTTTTAAGTTCTGATGCATGTTGATGAGATTGTCAGTGAAGATTGGCATAAAAACTGGCGTAAATTTCACTGTAATTTCAGTTTAAGTAGGATCAAGGAAATTCCAAGCCCAATGAGGGGAGAATTGCTTTCTTTGAGGATGTGGGACATAGTCCTGGTCCTTGAATTGCTGAGCGGTAATATGAATTAAACTGTTTATATTTAGTCTAGAACTAGAGAATACAAATATAAAAACAAAAAATGCAGTAGATAAGCATCTCAAAGTGAAAGCTAAGTTAATATTTCAAATATAACCCTTCATCAGAACTGGGAACACAGATTTGAAATTAATGTTTCAAGTGAGACAAGATTCCCCCATCCCCCTTCTATCTCCCTCTCTCCAACCCTGTTCCAATCGACTTCCACCTCCTTAACATCACTCGTCTCCGCCCCTGCCCCTGCCTCAGCTCATCTGCTCATTCATGCCTTTGTTACCGCTAGACTCGACTATTACAATGCTCTCCTGGCTGGCCTCCCATCTTGCACCCTCCATAAACTTGAGCTCATCCAAAACTCTGTTCCACTTATCCTCACGCACCAAATCCCGTTCACCCATCACCCCTTTGTTCGCTGACCTGCATTGGCTCTCGGTCTGGCAATGCCTATATTTTAAAAATTCTCATCCTTGTTTTTCAAATCCCTCCATGGCCTCGCCCCTCCCTATCTCTGTGACGTCCTCCAGCCCTACAACCCTCCGAGATCTCTGCGCTCCATCAATTCTGGGCTCTTGCGCAGCCCCGATTTTCAGCACTCCACGTGCCTTCAACTGCCTAGGCCCTAAGCTCTAGAATTCCTTCCCTAAACCTTCTCCGCCTCTCTCTCACCCCTTAAGTCACTCCTTAAAACCTACCTCTTTGACTAAGCTTTTGGTCATCTGTCCTAATATCGTCTTATGTGGCTCGATGTTCAAATTTTGTCTGATAACATTCCTGTGAAGCGCCTTGGGTCGTTTTACTACGTTAAAAGCGCTATAAAAATGCGAGTTGTTATTGTTGACTCCCTGTCTACAACACCACAGGTAATAAAAAGCTGCCCAGAAAGTTTCCCCCAACTCTCCTTGTCCTGTGCAGTCCGAGGAACTTGCAGGTTGCTCCTCCCACCAGCAGGCGGAGCAGTAACTGTGCGCAGGGCAGCAGGGGCGAAGCGCTGTGATCCCATGAATCGGCCTTGTTTGTAACTTTACTTCGGGGGTTGTACTGGATCGTTATAATCGGAAAGGCGCTGCGAAGCAGTCCCGTTGGGACTGAGCAGACTCAATTAGGCCGCGGTTCGCTCTTTATGTCGCAGTCTCCAGGTTGGAGTCTGGAGGGCCGCCGCCATCATCATCATGATGTCGCTGCCGGTGCTGCAGAGCAACAGTGGGCTGATGCGGAGGATCCTGGCCCACTTTCCCCGGGACCTGAGCTTGGCTTTCGCTTACGGCTCCGGCCTCTTCGGACAGGCAGGGCACCCGGTCCCGAGTGTAAGTGAGGGAGAAAGGGGCGGGGTGATGGTGGTAAGGAAGAGGGAGGAAGCGAGTGAGATAGGGACACTATTAATGGTACTAACATGACGGGAGACCCTTATTAATTGTACGAATATAGGGGGAAAATGGGGTGAAAACCAATATCAATGCTGCTAATATGGGGGAGGGGGAGGGGGAGGGGAAGAGAGACCCTTATTAACCGTAGGCAGTCCTGTTCACCCCCTCACCCCTGTGCTTGATTCCTGGTCTACCAACCTCGAATTTAAAATTCTCATCCTAATGTTCAAATCCCTCCATGAGTCTTATTCCCTCCTCCAGCCCCTATAATCGTCGGAGATCTCAGCGCTCCTCCAATTCCAGTCCCTTGTGCATCCCTGGTTTCCATCACCCCACCATTGGTGGCTTATGGCTTCAGCTGCCTGGGCCCTAAGCTCTGGAATTCCCTCCCTAAACCTCTCTACCTCTCCTCCTATTAAGATGCTCTTTAAAACCTACCTCTTTGATCAAGCTTTTGATTACCTGTCCTCGTGTCTCCTTCTTTGACTCGGTGTCACTTTTTGTCTGATTACGCTCCTGTAAAGCGCCTTGGGATGTTTTACTATATTAAAGGTGCTACATAAATGCAAATTGTTGTAGTAATGTGAGGGGAGAGACCCTTATTGATTGGTAGTAACATGGGGTAAACCCTTAATAGTGGTACTTATATGGGGTGAAATAAGCCTTTTATTAATGATAACATATGAGGGGAGAGAGACTCTTATTAATGGTAGTAACATATGGGGAGAGAGCGATACCCTTATTGATGGTAGTAACATGAGGGAGACCCTTATTAATTGTATGAATATAGGGAGGTATGGGGTGAAAACCAATATTAATGGTACTAATGTGTGATTGTGAGAGAACCTTTATGATACTAATGTGGGGGGAGGAGATACTTTTTAATAATAATATGGGGGTGAAATGGTACTAATATATGCAGGGAGAGAGACCCTTTATTAATAGTATTAACATAGAGGGTTAAAGGGAGACCTTTATTAATTTGTAGTAAGATGAGGGGAGAGACCTTTATTAATGGTATTAACATGTGGGGAGAGAGACTTATTAATATGGTGGGGGGGGGGTGGCAGAGAGAGAAAGAGAGAGAGACTGTTATCCATGGTAGTAATATATGGGGGGGGAAACCCATTATTAATGGCACCAACTTTTGGGGGGGGGTGTTGGGGGAGAAGACCCTTATTAATGGTACTCATGGTGTGGGAGAGGAACCTTTTATTAATGGTACTAACAAGAAGGGAGAGAGATTCATGAGGTGAGGAAGAGAGAGACCCTTTTTAATAGGGGAGATGAGAGTATCATTAAGGGTTTCTATCATATGAGGGAGGGAGAGTGAGACCTTTCATTAATAGTTCAATCCTATGTGGTGGGAGAGACCCCACTTTCTGATGGTGCTAATGTGAGGTGGGGAGGACTGGAAAGAGAGAGCCCCTTATTAATGGTACTAACAATGGGTTGGGAAGAGACACTTACTAATGGTTCTATCATATGGGGATAGACCAGAGAGAGAGAACATGTATTAATGTTGCTAAAATATGGGAGGGGAAGAGCAGTCTCTTAATGGTATGTTGCCAAGATTACAGTTGCAGGGTATTTTTGAGCTCAGTAGCTCTTAATCCAAACTGAGTATCCAATTCTCAGCAGGTTAGCTAATCTATAACTTAATTAACTTCCAGGATATACAGTTTGATCTAAATTTGAACAGTCAAAAGGAAAGAAAATTGTTTAGGTATTGCTATCACAGTTCTGAGGAGCAGGGCAAACCCTGAGGAGTTGCTGATAAGATTACAGGATATACCAAAACATTTTGCTGTTGTGTGAGAAGTTATAAAACAGCTTCTCTGTCCTACTGTTTTTTGAGCAGAGAGGTACAGGGTGCATCCATCAAGGTAAGCTATATTAGTTGTAGGGAATGGAATATTTTCCTATTTTAGGTACCCAGTTCTGAGCTACACAGTGAAGTGCCCTCTACTTTGCCCTAACCTAAGAAGAGCATCATCCACTTCACTAGTTTCCACTCCAGAAATACAGCTAACCAATTGAGCAGTACCACCTGCAATGCTGATGTGTTTGAGCCTGACACTATGATACATATTTTGGGGGTTAATAACCAGTGTATTTAATACTTGTATAGAAAATATTGTCTGAAAAGTACAGTTGACATCGTGAAATAATCTTCTTGCAGAAAAGAGGGCACTTGCTTTCCATAGTTTTCATGACAATAATACCCTCAGCTACAGAATTTGTATCGTGTCTCATTTAAAAAAAAAATTGAAGTACAGACTTCCAAGGGTTTTATTGTTGGCCCCCATTTATGCATTACATTAAACAGCCCGGAGAGCAAATTTGAGGCCTTTTTGATGTTACCAAAAACATCGTCCCCTTGTTCCATTGGTGTCCTTGTGAAACACCAGCACTGGAATGATGTGACCAAAACTAATTTGGGGTAGCTCCCTTTCTCTCAGATCAATTGGGCACTTATGTTATTTGTATCCAAATATGGTCAACTACAATTAATAGCTTGACCAGTAATAATTAAGTTATTACTATGAGGTATTATTGTGCAAATAGAAATTAACCAATTCTGAAGTGCTTTGTTGCTATAATTAAGATTACAAGAGAAAAACTGAGGACAACAACAACTTGCATTTATATAGCACCTTTAACGTAGTAAGACATCTCGAGGTGCTTCACACAAGCATTATCACACCAAGCCACATATGGAGATATTTGAACAGGTGACCAAAAGATTGGTGAAAGAGGTAGATTTTAAGGAGTGTCTTAAAGGAAAGGATAGGTTTAGGGAGGGAATTCTTAGCGCGTGGGGTCTAGGCAGCTGAAGGCATGGCCGCCAATTGTTGAGCAATTGAAATCAGGGATATGCAAGAGGCCAGAATGGGAGGAGCGCAGAGGTCTCGAAGGTTGTAAGGCTGGAGGAGGTTAGAGATAGGGAGCAGTGAGGCCATGGGGGGAATTGAAAACCAGGATGAGAATTTTCAAATCAAGGCGTTGCCTGACTGGGAGCCAATGTAGGTCAGTAAGAACAGGGGTGATGGGTGAACTGGACTTGGAACGATTTAGGATGCGGGCAGAAAAGTTTTGGATGAGCTCAAGTTTTTGGAGGGTGGAAGAGGGGAGGTCGGCCAGGAGTAGTCAAGACTAGCGGTAACAGAGGCATGGATGAGGGTTTCAGCAGCAGATGAGCTGAGTCAGGGGCGGAGAGGGGCGATGTTACGGAGGTGGAAGTAGGCAGTCTTGGTGATGGAGAGGATATGTGGTTGGAAGCTCATCTCGGTCAAATAGGACGCCATGGTTGCGAACGGTCTGGTTCAGCTTCAGACAGTGGCCAGAGAACGGAGTTTGTGGCGGGGACTAAAGACAATTGCTTCGGTCTTCCCAATATGTAGTTGAAGGAAATTTTTACTCATCCAGTACTGAATGTCGGACAAGCAATGTGAAACATCAGAGACAGTGGAGGTGTCATGAGAGGTGTTGGTGAGGTAGAGCTGGGTGTCAGCAGCATACACGTGGAACGTGACGTGTGTTTTCGGATGATGTTGCTGAGGGGTAGCATGTAGATGAGAAATAGGATGCCAAGGATAAATCCTTGGGGGACTCCCAGTGTGGGAGCTGGAAGAGAAGCCATTGCAGGTGATTCAGGTTGTGACCAGTTGAGGACAGGTTGTGATGCAGAAAAGAATCATTAAAATTAATGAGTGTAACAAAGCTGGTGTTCTTGGCTGCGAGTCTTCCTTCCATAGCCATTTTCATTCATTATTTTCTTGACCTTTGCCTCTTGTTGTGCCTCTTGTCATCCTGTTGCTTTCTGTCTCCTTATTCCCTCACTCTCTTGGATGCTGCTTCCTGTGATTTGTATTTTGAGTACCCAGATCAAAAGTACTAACTGTCTTACTGAAGAGGCACCCTTCTGCTATTCAGCTCACAAATGATAAGGTTTAATGATGGGAGAAAAACAAAATAACAGTGTATGATAGAGCCTGCATTCTTGCTCGATCTAGTTCAGTGTACATCCCTGATGTCTGAATATTTGACCCTGATACCTTTTGGCGTAATAGCAGAGTTTCTTCTGCTCCTTTAATGATGGGCTAACTTATTACTTTTTCCATTGGCAATGCTTTTTAATTATGAATAAAATAATGTAAATTGTTTACTCATAAGATTTACTTGTTTCTTACCTAAATATGTTGTTCACTTTTCCATCTTTAGAACAATATGTTGGATTTTGTCTTTGCTGTGGATGATCCTGTGACTTGGCATACAATGAATATCATGAAAAACCCACGGCATTATTCATTTTTGAGATTTTTTGGACCAAAGCATGTTAGTAAAATACAGAATAATTATGGAGCTGGAATATATTACAATACGTTAGTACCATGTGATGACAGGGTAAGTAAGCTCAACATGAAATGTAGCTTTGTATTGTTAACCACAGGAACTAAATGTATCTAGTCTTGATGGTAAAGTGCATACATTTGGAAACATGCGGTGAGAAGCATTTTATCCATTTGTATTGCATCAAGGGTTGTGCTACACATGTCAATAAAGCACTTTAACTGTAGAAAATATTGTTTGGCATTTTTCTATGAATCTGCAAAAAAAGTGGATATAAATATTCATGTATATATATATATATAAAAATCTCATCTCATCATGGATGATATGCTGTGTTATAAATACAGAAGTGTTGTGCCATATAATGCATGGCCACTTTAAGCCACAAAGTCTATGCTGTTAAGTAAACAGTGGATGAGGTTATCATTTAATTCCACTTCAAGAAGCAAGTCAGAACCCTGAGTTGGTTTCGCTTTTTTAAAATTCTGATTGGTAATTATGGGGTTACAAACATTCTAGCTGCTGTGTCTATTAAGGTATTTTCAACTGCTGGGAATCTTTATACACTCCAAATGCCAACCTTTGCTTTTTTATGCTATCTTATTTTTTAAAGGAATTTGCATAGTGACATTTCCAAGTGAGATACAGGAAATACATGTTTGACATACCATTTAGCTTCTCAATTAATAAGAGATGCTTTTTAAAAGAAATTTATGAATACAGTATTTTCTGTTGCTGTTTGAATTTCTTATACCAATATCAATTACCCCCTTTGCCCCATTTGACAGAAAAACATGCTGATGATTGAACATGCTGTGCGATGAGGCTGCCATTATAATTAGGTTCTAAATTTCTTTTCTTTTAGAATGTCTGTTTGTTTTATCCACAAAATTGAAAACTACTTCAACTAATAAAATTATAATAAATTTATATGGAGCTTTGCCAAATCAAATCACTATATAAGATATACTAGAGGGTTGAATCTATTTAGATCAATGAAGAGAAACAAATGCTGTCTCCTTAAATTGTATTTCATTCGGATACTATTATCAGCATTTGCCATTGCAGAAGAGATTATCACAGCAAAATTCTCACTTGCAGAAACTACAAGCTGAGGAGATATATTTCTCATTGTAACATGGCAGCCATTTTAAAGGCCATTAAAACAAAATATATTAATGAATTCCCAACATCTCAATATCTGACATAAGCACAGTATTTTCAACATCAGTTTAAAAGGTACAGTAACTGTAGCAACTGTAGGAACCTAATGTAACAAGGAACTATGATGACTAAGATCAGTATATGTGAATAACCTGCTAGAATTATCATGAAATACTTTTTTTTCAGATAATCAAATATGGTGTTATCAGTACAGGAACTCTGATTGAAGACCTTCTTCATTGGAAGAATTTATACATTGCTGGAAGACTGCACAAACCTGTGAGTTATGTTAGCTATAGCTGCTTTGAGCCCAGAACCTGGTTGGAGTGTTGTGTTGAAATGTCATTTGATAATTTATTGGATGCTGATATTTAGTTTGGACAGACCGTTTGTCATTTTATTATTGGTTCCTCCTTTTAGTGGCATTCTTGAAGTTGTTTTGGTGACTTCATTCAGTGCCACCACTTGTCAGTCTGTACAAAACAGGCTAAAAGGGCTCAAATCAAATAAATCTCCAGGGACAGACTGTATTGATCCCCAATTATCAAGAGAGACAATGGTTGAGCTTCATGAGTCTTTGAAGGTCATTATGATTGAGTCAAAAATTAGGGGGACTTGTTAGCTTCGAAATGGGCTAAAGTGGTGCATGTTTTCCAAAGGGTAGCTACAGCCCCAATATCATTGTTAATACTGGTAAAATAATTGAACTGATTATCAGCAGTAAATGTGAGAATTACCTGCTTGAAAAAACCAATAAAAGCAGCCAACATGGATTCTGGGGGGGGGAGGGATTAAAACTGACCGACTTCCTTGATTTATATTTTTGAGGCAGTGACATCCCTAGTAGACTGTAAGCCCTACAACATGGTACACCTTGACTTCCAAAAAGTATTGTACACAATTATTTTATATGAAAGGCTATTGTATAAGCTTGAAGCAGCGGAGATTAAATGTAAAACTTGGGAAAGGAGAAGAAATTGGCTGACGGTCTAGAAGCGCCTGGGTACTTGTTAGGTGAAAGAGTGCTGAGTGGGACGCCTCAGGGATCTGCGTTGGGACCCTTACTGTTGGACACAGCTCAGGAACTAGAGAATGTGTGTGACAAAATATGTAAGTGGATAGAACAATGGCAGATGAAATTTAATGCAGACAAACGTAAAGAACTTCACGTAAGAAGAAACAAATGGGTGATGTGAATACTCCATGAATGATGTTGAAATATTTGAGGATTAAATTGAAAGAAACTTAAGTTTTTGTGGACTAAATGGGGGTAATTTTCAACTTAGTTTTACACTCCAGCAATATCATTGTGGATCAGGTCATTATAGATACTGCCTGATTTTCCTTTCCATTGATTTCAATGGAAATTTGATTTTTTAAAAATAATTTTAACCTAAATTGTCCTGTTTTCCACACTTCAGGATAGGAGGGTGTGATTATCTACAATGCAGACCACCCAAATATTTCAGTGTTGCTCTGACTAAATCACAATCACTTCTGATGAGCAAAGTTAAATCCCACCAGTGCCTATTCCTCACTATCACCTGCTTCTGCTAGTTTACCTAGTGATTTGAAACCAATCTTTTTCAAATGATGCTCAAGATTGGGAATTCAATTTTAGGCTATGTGATTGAATACCTAAGTACGTTATTAGTAGAGTTAAAATAGGGTTCAACCTGTACCTCATACATTAAAATGAAAAATGTACACTATTTGGTTCTGGTTCATGAGCAGTGCAATCATCACAAGTTGATAAGCTTGACTGAACAACTCAAATAAAAGTGAGTTTTATAGAGGCTATTTGCTGAGTACTACTTACTTCCTTAAAATTAATTGTTGAGAAAATAGAGCTTTAAAACTCAAAACATTTCTTTCAAGCTTGGTTGATACAATGCTAAAAATAATTGGATCAAGAGAACTTGGTGTTACCAAGGTAACATATTCCCCAGCGAAAAGTATTATGTAAACTTTTCATATTTACGTACTGATACTCTACAGGTTAAATGAATAATCACCTGTTTCATTTGAAGCTCTTTGGTAGATACTTATCTAACTACGTTGTATAAATAAGTGTTAATTTTGATGCAGAATATTTCATTTACATTAAATATGGAATGTCTGCAATTGCTGACAATTTTTTAAAATGTTCTTGGGATGTGGGCGACGCTGGAAAGGTCGCAACTATAGCCGATTCCCAAGTTGCCCCGAGAAGATGGTAGTGGGTCTTCTCCTTGGACTGTAGCAGCCTTTTGATGGTAGTGCTCCCACAATGGTGTATTGACCCAGTGATGACGTATGGCCAAATCAGGATGCTATATGACATATGTGTGATGTTCCAATGACATTGCTGCTCTTGTCCTTCTGCGCGCTCATGGATAGTGTAGTACTTGTGAATGTTGTTGCAGCTGCATCCGTCCAGGCGAGTGGTGAGCCTTCCATCACACTTCTGATTTGAGCCTTGTAGAGGCTTCCAGTGGTCAGGAGGTGTGCCACTTGTTGCAGAGTACCCAGCCTCTATCTTACACTTGTAGCCACGGTGTTGATCTGAATTGTTTGGTTTCTAGTCAGTGATGACCCCTAAGATGTTGATGGTTGGAGACTCGGTAGTGGTTCTGCCATTGAAGGTTAGGGGGAGATGGCTGGACTTGCACTTGATGCTCGTTACCTAGCACTTATGTGGCACGAATGTTACCTGCCACTTTGCACCTCAAGTCTGGATGTTATCTAGGTGCTGCTGTAGACTGGCATGGGCTGCTTCGTTATCGAAGGAGTTGTGAATGAAGCTGTACACTAGAATCATCAGCAAACCGTTCCAGCACTGTCCTTACGATGGAGGGAAGGTCATTGATGAAGCAGTTAAAGATGGTTGGGCCGAGGATACTTCTCTGAGGAACTCCTGCAGTGATGTCCTAGGGCTATCGTGACTGGCCCTTGGCAACATTAGTTCTATTATAGTTAATATGTCCTCAATGAAAGCCATAAACTCTTTATACTTTAAATACTAAGAGTTATTTAACTCTATTTATTTTCAGTTTAGTGAATTGATGCTCTTGAAATCAGGTGCCATTCTTTTATTTGTATAATTTGCATGACCCTTTTTGCTGTATGAGTAATAAAATATATGCCACAAATACTGTACTTGTATATCACAGACCATTCAAATGTAAACCAAAAGGATAAAAGGTTATTCCGAGCAGCTTTAAGAATATTGGAACCAGATTTAAAGGGCTTTGGTTCACATTCCAGCCTCCAATTCATACTCACACCTGGGTACCTTCTGTGGGTTAATTTTGCCAATTTTTTTCAACAGGTCACTAGAGGCGAATTGCATGCAATTATAGTAAATTTATCTGTTAAGGTCGAGCCAAGTATATAAGCTGTCTTTTGCCTAGAATCGCCTCAAAATAGTTTGTTTTTGCATTATGTAGGTCTTCCTGCAATATTGCTCAAACAAAAGAACAATTAGGTAAATTGTTTCCAGGCCTCTGCTTCCCAGTAGTTAGTTGTATGAATAAGGAACTGCCTTGATTGACTTGCTCCTCGGGTAAAACACACATCTTACTCTGTGCAGCAGTGGGTCCATGTATTAATGCTCCGTACTCATACACTCTGAAAGCCCTGGCAGAGCATCATTGAAATCTGTGTTCATTTGCAGGTGAAGATACTAATCCAAAATGAAAATGGCAAATTACAAGCTGCACTGGCTAGGAATCTGAAAAGTGCAGTGATTACAGCCTTTCTCATGCTGCCAGAATCATTTACTGAGGAGGAACTCTATTTTCGTATTGCTGGACTCTCCTACTCTGGTTTGTTTGTTTTTGTAATACAGTTGACTCCACTTAGATAAATATTTCAATTAACTGAATAGAAATTGAAAATCCAAACTCATTTTCTGTGTGCACCCATTGCATTCACTCATGTTAGCTGAATCCCTTGTTTTCATTTATAACCCCCTTTATGGCCTTGTCCCACCCTTTCTCTGCAATCCCTTGCAGCCCCATATACCTTCCCAAATGCTGCATTCCTCTGACACTCCCCTTCCCTTTGCCCCACCCCCTCCCTTTGCCCCACCATTGGTGACGGAGCTAGTTCTGTGGAACTCCTCCCACCAACCTTTCTGCTTCTCTCTCTCTTTTTAAAAGCTTCAAAACTCCTCCCTTCGATCAAGCTTTCGGTCACCCCTCCTAATCTCTCTTCCTGGCGCAATGTCCGTGAAGCACCTGGGGTTTTTTTTTAAATATTTTAATTAGAGGTGTTGTATAAATGCAAGTTGCTGTTGCTTTAATATTGTGATCACAAAAACAAGCCACTTCAGTAGAGGTGCTAAGACACTAGAAGCTTGAATTGGTGTGAAAACTGTCATAGAATTCATTTTCTTTTTAATTAGGTGACTTTAGAATGATGATAGGGGAAGATCGATCAAAAGTAATGAATATCGTCAGTGCAAACATGGAAAATTTCCAAAGACTGTACAATAACATTTTACAGGAGTGCCCTCAAGTGGTCTACAAGCAGCAGCTGGGTAAACTAGAGGTATGGAGCTTCAGTTTGCAATGAAGTTTGGATGGAATATTGCATGTATTAGTTAATGTAATTCCTATTATTGAACAATGCTAATTGATGGTATTCATTTTTAAGCTTGATAAAAGCCCAGAAGGTCAATTCAGTCAATTGATGGCTTTGCCCAAAACTCTTCAACAAGAGATAACTCGTTTGGTAGACCAACCAGGGAAAAATAGAGATGTAGAGGAGATCTTGCTTCAAGTAGCCCAGGACCCAGACTGTGGATTACTAATCCAGCAAAGTAAGTGCTATATATTTGACATTTTAGTTAATAACTTATACAGGACTTGTAGAACTTTCACTGCAAAGTTGCAGTGATATTTGATAGTTTGCACTCTTAAAATTCTGAAGGTTTGAGGAGTATAAATTCTAATTCTGAATTCCGTTCAGAGAGGGAAAAAAAGACACTGCATCTGGATCTATTCTGCATCTGCAATACATTGCCCAATGCTGAACATCTAGGCCTGGACCTTCGACACCCCTGCCTTCTCCCCCCGCCCTTTCCCTGGGTTAATGGGTTGCATATTTGGAAGAGCAGGATTATTCTGATGGAGCCTCCTTTAGTCTGTGCAAGAACACACTGCATGAGCATTTGCACAGGCTGATGGGGGGAGAAAAACATTCAGGAGAAGGCACAGGCATCTCGCATAACACACATCCTCTGGTCCACATTCAAAGATGCGAATCGCAAGAAATATGCCGGGACTGTGTTTTCCCAATTTACATATCATTGGACACGAGAAAATGGGGAAGGTACAAAGACAGCGACGCAGTGGAACACTTTCCCTGAGCACTTTTCTGTCCCCACCTGCCTTAGCTTTGCTGAAAAAAGTCTAGTCTCTAATCTCTAATACTTTAAACCAAGTATACTATTTCACCAAGTTTTCATTTTCAACAAGGTTGTGTTCCAGAAAATGGGTTGCATGGAATGCCAGTATTCAAGTTTATGCTCGTAATCCTCCATACTTCGAATTCAAAATCTCATCCATGTCACTGACAGCAGATTCCAGCTCATCACTCACAAAATAGGAAAAAATAAATCATAGTAGCAGTGCTGACTCTACCTAAAAGCATTCTTTAAATCAACCCAGCCAAAGGACTATTATCTCATTGAGGAATAGAGTATGTCTAAAATGAAATCTTCCCAATGACTTGCTCCAAAAACATGGCTACCGAAAAGATTTGTGCTGCGGTTGAAATTTGATTTGCTGCAGTCAAACTTTAATGATGTGGGGCTTTTTGGTATACTTAAATTCAAATTTAATAACGTATAATATGAGACAAAATTAGTGGTGTAAAGACATCATTGCATTACTGATAATGTCCTCATCTATTAATAAAAACTTGGCAAAATGTCTTGCGAAACATTTCACCCTGGAAGTATCCCTGATCAAAAACACACTGAACTTCACCCAAAGAGAGTGCATGTTCTGATTATTTAAAAAAATTAGAGGGGTTTCAATATTAAAATCAAATACACTCAAAAATGTGCTGGTTCTTCTATTTCTTGACTGTCATTTTATAAACTGTTTTCTTCACTCCAGTTTTAGCCAAGCTAGAAGCAGGGATGTAAACTTCTGAGCTTATCTATTTAGTACTGTTGTGTTTCCTTCCAAAGCATTTTCCTCTATATCTGTTCAAACAATCTTTATAAAAGCAGTCCAATGATAAAGCTAATTTGTAAATTCAGATTGTAACTTGACTCATCTACATTAACAGATCCCATCGTGGAATTCAATACTTGAGTGAGAATTTTTTTAAAAATTTAAAGTTTCAGTGGTTTGTTTTTACATCACGGTGTGCATGTGTTGTGAATCTTGAATGTCTGATGTCAGTAAAAGGCAGTAATTACATCTATTCAAAAGGGTTCACTATGTCTGGAATATTCAACATATACTGTAAATGACTATTGTGAGTTTCACTGTGTGCTAATATGCAGATTTTAGACATCCTGATTTAGTTTCACCAGTGAGTAATGTGTTATTACCACATACCTTTAAGGGTGACATGCATTGAACTTTGACAGGAAATGTTGCATGCTTTACAGGCGTTTGCAGTTTAAACACATGGAGGTTGAAGTTTCATTAGCCCAAAATTTCCTGGAAACTTGCGGGTCTCCTGAGGCAGCTTGCTGGTTTCCCCTGGATCAATTTGGGCCAGCTGTAACTCCTGATCCTCCTGGCTGCACATTAAAGTAAGTTTAAAAAGAAAAGACTTATTTTAAGTTGGTGGCCTCCCCTTTAAGGAACCAGAAAAACTGAGCAAAGCATGCTAGTGCATGCTCCACTCAGTTTCTGATTAATGTCAGAGCGGGGTCCTTAAACAGGCATTAGGCCCCTAATTAACATGTACAAGAGGCCTAACGCCTGTTTAAGGTGGCCGCTAGGAATGCCTGAATATTGTCCAAGCCAATATGGTGTCAAATGTATATCAGGCGCCCTTGGGGCATGCTATACAGCCCTTCATATTGGACCATTTTTGCCCCCGTTTCGCACTCGAGATAATCATGGGCAAAATGAGGTCCAATTTGAGCTCCCCCCTCCTTGTTAGTTTACCCTGAAACTTTTTTAGATAACTTAAATTGTTCATGTTATCTTCTAAATAAATAAATCTGTAACTTACAATGTTCCTAAAAACAGAATACACCAGCTGTGTGTGTCCATCCCTCCATCAATTTTCTGCAAGTGATCAAGTTCAGTATAGTGAAGGAATTCTAAATTTCAAATCCGTTAACTTGGGTCATGTCAATGGCTGCACTTTTGAGTTACTATAGAAGTCTAGGTTCTGCTGTTTTTGTTTAGTAGTAACTTAGAAAAAAAAAACTTTGTGACTGAGTGCAAAAATTGAGAGAGAAGCAATAAAAAATAGCTGGAGGACAGTTGCAGGAATTACCCATCTGTCCCAAATTGAATACTGACAGGACTGCACCCCTAGACTTGAAACTGGCACTCCAGGGCCAATTAATTTATATGCATTATCTTTTCCAAGCTATAGTTTCAAATTTCAAACCGAACTGCAAAGAATAACATTTTTTTAAAAAAGCTGGGACTTATTTTTTTTAAAATTGACACATACATAATAAATGCTAAAAAAAAATGTTTTTCCCCCAATTGCTAGGTGTAGCTGGTATAGTGAAATCATCCAGTATGACCCAAAGTGCAAAAGGAATTCTTACTGCTGGTAAGTTTTCTCTGTAAATAATTGTACACTGTAAAGTATTGAGTGCACTCAGTTGAAGTACTACTGGCAATTTAGAGTCTTGTTAAGATTTTCAGACGTTCATGTAATGTTTCATGTGTATTTAGGTATGAAAAAAACAGTTGCCTACAGCATGAAGAAGCTACATAAAATGTGGAGAGGATGGAGAAGAAAATCTTCCTAAAGTTTTTACTATCCATTATTTAAACTAGATTTGAAAAAGACTTTATTTTTTTTATGAAGCACATAATCTATTTGAGTTTTTCATCGGTGATCGGGATACTTTATAAAAAATATTTGTGTATTAATATGTTTGCATCATCTTTGTAAGGACTGGAGGTTAATTCTTCAGCATTGCAGTGGTATTAATAAACATATTTCTTTTCACAAGAATTTCACTGGTAAATATTTCATGAACATAAAAATGTACTATTTATGATATGCAGTATTCAGTATTACAATTTTATGGAACATCTTTGTAAATGTACAAACTTTGCAAGCAGAAAATGTTTAGTAATCAATGGGTTAATTAGGATCCAATCATCATGGAAACTGTCCTGATCTGTACAGATCCAAATGAGGCACCTATGCTACAGTTACTGTAATATTTACAACTGTGAACTCAACCAATAGGAGACCTTTATTCAGATCACGTAATTGTATTTAATCTTCTATAGGTCACACCCATTAAACAAAATGGTGACATCAGTGAGGCTTCAGGTCATGTGATTTGTTTGCTTGGTTTTATGGAATTTGTATCTCTGAATCACTCAAATAAGTTTTTAATTATTTCCATTAGTGAGTTCCCTATCAATGCTATTTCTCGTTTAATTAGATACTTTTATTTTCTGCTTAGTTTAGACATAATTGTTCTTGTTTTAGTAGGGAGGGGAAAATGAGCAGGGATCAGAGATCAAACCAGGACCTTTCCTGTCAGTCTGCTCGGTACCACACCATGTGGTGAATTTACATACTGAACTATGGGGGAGGGGAGGTGGAGTCATACAGCTATCTATTATTGAGGCACTAGTTAATTTAGCAAAACAGGTGCTGGAGAAGATCACAAAAGGGTTGTATAGCAATAGTTATCATTGAGGTACTTGAAACTGAAACCTTTTGCTAGGCAAATGCAGCAGTTTAATGCTCTTGTATTTATTTAGATTGATTTGGCTTTCAGTTGCCTTGTTCACCATTCCACAATAGAATGATTCATTTTAACAGGTGGTGCTTTTTGAATTAAACCTAGGTCTACCTAGCTTTACTAGTTAATCTATTTGATGGAAAAGAAAATTTGAAATGCATTGAATTATACTCGATACTGTGTTTACTGCAACCCTTTTATAGTTGGTAGCAGCAGTTTCGTGCTTACAAAGACTATGAATACAGCATTGTTCAAATTAATTTTTGTCAGTCAGTTGTCAAATACATGTAGAAGGCCGTCACCATATCAAAGTCTCCAACCCAAGTTACTGAAACGCTGTTCGAATGTCTGTTGACCTGATAATGGAGTGTATGTTCTTTTGCCATAAGGACACAATGCCCTCACCCAAGTCCAGAGAGCTTAGCTGCAGGATGGCAAAAACCAAGCCTCAGGGACCCCCAAGTATATATGCAAGGGTACTGCTGGAATTTAACTAGGTAAATCAAGCATATTACACTAAGTTTTACTTCCCTTTGTTCAGCCAGGACCACCCTTGTCGTTAGGCTTACAGGATTATCTGGACCTCAGTGGGAAGGATCCCAGTTTCCAATAACATGACTACACTGCCAGGCACCAAAAAGAGCCAACCTGGTTGGTTAATCCTTTACAGTGCCGTGGCGATCTGCTGACCTACCTGCTGAGTTATCGGATTATTGGGTGATTCGTTTACTGCCTTCAATCAGCAGATTGTCATCCTGGAGCCACTTTATCCCCAAATAGTTGTTGCTTAAATTACTTTTCTTTCCTTCCCTTCCACCCACCACCCACCCCCCCCCCCCCCCCACTTCCAGAGGATACTTATTCGTTGGTCAAAATTAATTATTATAGATGGCAATATTTTAATAAGTTACTGTTTTTAAATTTTGGTATCATGTCCAAGCCATTATTTGACAGTGATTTTCAGTTGAACATACACCACTAGATTCCTGTTGGTGGCAGTGTTGGTAAGTGATAGCCAAATAGCTCAGCAGCGGCAAATATATTAAATGCGCTCAAGTTAAATCCATTTTTTGAGATTTTTACCAGCGTTTTGGGAATCCCAGGTTCTACTGGTACTCTTAAAATTGTACAATATAATATTGCATACTTTAAATGGTTACATCATTTACAGCAATGCACATTTACATTGGAAATGGGGATTCAGATGGCCCGAAGGCTAGGCTTAATTGGATTTGGTGCCTGTAAAACCATTAAAATAAACTGCTGGCATGTTATACTTTACGTGGTTTCACAATCAATTTACCTTTTTGGTTTGTTTGGCTTTGTAATGACTATTAAAAAGCTGCCAAACATTGCAAGGGCCATAATGATTAAAAAAATAAGAACATGAGCAGCAGCAGGCCATACGGCCCCTTAAGCCTGCACCGCCATTTAATAAGATCATGGTGGGTCTTCGATCTCAACTCCACTTTCCCACCCAATCCCCATATCTCTTGATTCCATAAGAGTCCAAAAATCTATCGATCTTAATCTTGAATATACGACTAAGCATCCACAGCCTTCTGGTTGGGAATTTCAAAGATTCACAAACCTCTGAGTGAAGAAATTCTTCTTCATCTTAATCCTAAATGGTTGACTCCTTATCCTGAGACTATGCCCCCTAGATCTAGACTCTCCAGCCAGGGGAAACAGTTTCTTAGCATTTACCCTGTCAAGCCCTCATAGAATCTTATGTTTCAATGAGATCACCTCTCATTCTTCTAAACTCGAGAGTATAGGCCCATTCTACTTGCTCTCCTCATAGGACAACCCTCTCATCCCAGGAATCTAGTGAACCTTCTTTGCACTGCCTCTAAGGCAAGTATACTCCTTCCTTAGGTAAGGAGACCAAAACTCCACACACAACTCCAGGGTGATCTCACCAAAGTCCTGTACAATTGCAGCAAGACTCCCTTACTCTTGTACTTCAACCCCCTTGCAATGAAGGCCAACATACCATTTGCCTTCCTAATTTCTTGCTATACCTGCATGTTAACTTTCTGTATTTTGTGTACAAGGATACCTAAATCCCTCTGAACACCAACATTTAATAATTTCTCACTATTTCTTAAGGCAAAAGAACCAAAGGCACATGAGGAAAAACTTTTTACGCAGCGAGTATTTATGATCTGGAATGTGCTGCCTGAAAGGGTGGTGGAAGCAGATTCAATCGTGGCTTTCAAAAAGGAAATGGATAAATACTTGAAGGGAAAAAATTTGCAGGGCTATGAGAAAAGAGTGGAGGAATGGGACTAACTGGATTCTCTTACAAAGACCTGGCATGGGCTGAATGGTTACAGCACAGAAAGAGGGCATTCTATGATTTTACTTTCCCACCTAGCTTTGTATAGTCAGCAAACTTGGATACATTGCACTCGGTCCCTTCATCTAAGTCATTAATATAGATTGTAAATAGCTGAAGCCTAAGCACTGATTCTTGCGGCACCCCAGTAGTTACAGCCTGCCAACCTGAAAATTATCCATTTACTCCGTGTCTGTTTTCTGACTGTTAATCAATCCATGATAATATATTACCCCTAACCCCATGAGCCCTTATTTAGATATATTTATATTTATATCTATATAAAATTTTTGAGACAATCCACCTCTCTTTAAGGTATCAAAATGTATATAATAAAAGCAAGGCAGTTAATTCATGGAGCTTGTTTCTGACATGAATCTGGAAATTTACAAGCACCTTCCAGTCTGTAATCTTCCTTCAACAAACAGCAATTAAACTCTGCTTGACCGCACAATATGCTTACTTACAGCAATTAGATGTCATGTTTTTAAACACAGCTCCAGATTAGTGCAGAATAATACATTATGCACAAGATGCTGTAATGCTCCTGCCATTAAAACATTATAGCCTAACTTAATGTTAGCAATGCCACATAGATTGTATTTTAAAAAGTATCTAATGTTTGGAAGAAGGAATACCAATAACAAAAATATTACTGTGGAAGAGCTGCCTACATTAAGTGCACAGTTATTCACAGCTTCTGATGGACCATGTAGTCACCTAAGTGCACAGTTTCTCTTTTCTTCATTCTTGACCACTGCTCAATAAAATATCTGCCACTTAACACCAATCTATCTCGGCTGCCTTTTCACCAAGCTATCCCACACCTACTGCAATTTTATCAAACATTTTTGTATTACTGAAAAGAAAAAGTCTTTCATTTACATAATGTATTATCACTTTTCTCAAATCTCTCAAAGTACTTCACAGACAATTAATTACCTTGAAGTTCAGTTATTACGCTCATGATTCTGCCATTATGTAGCTTGTAATGCTAGTACCATTCATTCAACAATGCACACCGGCCCCTTAAACACTATTTTATGGATCCTGTTTAAGTGTTCAATGCAAAGTCAAAAGAAGTCAGTTCCTTGTTCCTTGTTCCTTTGACCCATGGCTGCCAAATTCAAATTCCATGATTCATTGATTTCCCGTAAAATTTGTAAACCAGTGACCTTGATTAAATGGCCAAGAACGTAATAGCTGTAAAATTATTAGATTTACATAATTTCACTATGAGCAGTTTTCTGGTGTTCTGCAATTCTCCCAAGTAGTAACAGTGAAAATAATGAAATTGCTTCTACATAATTACATTTGGCCAAGTCTCCCCAAATATATTGGACCGTACAGATATAAAAATGTAAAGGCACCGTGTATAGATGGAGTTAAAAGTTTAACGCCATTAAATATACTTCTGAATTAATTAGAGTTCTTTAAATGGCCGGCTGATATACCAGTACCTTGAAATAGGTTGTTTTCTCCTCCATGGGTGGGAGAGCGATTGAAAGGTTCTAGCACATCACCTGATTATTTTGAATGCATAATACACCTGAAGGCAACAAAGACTGTACTTTATGTGTATATAAAAAAAACTAGAATAGTCATAGTGAGGTGGAAAATGTGACTTAAATTGTCTATACCCCTACTAACCTAATATTAAAAGATGGAGAATCCTGTTAAGTAATGCCCCGGCTACCTACATTCATCAACGTGTCAATAAATAAACGACCAAGAGCTGTTGAAATTGAGTAACCGCAACTCTCACTGGTGGAATTATATGCCATTAAGGACTCTACTCAGATAGATATGAATTCTATACAAACATCCTTGATGCGCTCCATTATTAATGTGGCAAGAGACCATTAAAAAGGGATTCAGTAAATTTGCAAAACTCCAAACTCTGCAAGTATCAATGTAATTCCTAGAAAATGAAGATGCCATAATAACTGCCCCTTGCTGAGAAGGTCTTTGCTGATGCCTCTGTAAAGACAACCATTTAGGAGCTTCATATGAAAGGTGTGCCTTTTGATCAGAAATGTCCCTCCCCCAAACAACTGGACTGAGGTTAGGAATACACCACAGGGGAAATCACAGATGTGAAGTTACATGGTATGTGAGAATAGCTAAACATAATCCATATTTTGGCAAGTAATTGAACCTTTAGCTGGGTGGAAGCCAAGATCTGGAGAGGGGGACTTTGTTTTACCATACTCTGTTTTTAAAAAAAGTAATTTATTTATTTAACATTCTGGGTAAGTCTGGCATTAATTTATGGACAAATGGGACAAGACATCTCAGGCAATGTGCCAAGATTGTCATAAAATGGTTAGTGTTTTATAAGAGAAGCTTCTCGTACGTGCTCTTTTTAAAAATTGGTTTAAAATAATTGTGATTACCTTAACATTCTTGAATTAAAAATGTATGTTTTTATTTTTGTCATTAGTGCTTTCTAGAAGTTGCTAAGCACTACAGTGTGAATGATTAAAAGGAAAATGAATGCTGGAGGGCTGCAAACTTGTGCATATCTGATGCACAGTTGGTTTAGCCATCCATCATCCGACCTAGCTGGACCAACATCAAGTGCCATTTGGGCCTCACACGCATCTGCCAAAGCGATCCAGTACTCCGGGATCGTCCTGGAGAGCAAAAATAACCCCTGCCTTCTCCACTATCAACCGTCTCCTTTATTATTTTATTACGAAGATTGACACCATTCGTTCAGCTGCCTCTGCTGCTATCCACTTTCTCCCTGCCCACCAAGCCATACCTTCCTCGCAGGCTCCTGTCTGCCTAAGCCCTGATCCCATGTTTTTCTCCAGTTTCTCTCCTATCTCCCCTTGTGTCCTCTCCAAGCTCATCTTGTCCATGAGACCCCATGCTAACTGACATTGTAAACGGTTCCCTCTTCTCAGATTATTCCCATGATATAAGGAATATATAGAATAGATTTCCATTGAAAGCAGTTAATATTATGTTAATAATTTTTAAAAATGGATAAATGTATGTTTAAAAACAGGATTGAAGGCTCTAGGTGAGATACAGATTATCATGTACTGTATGGAACACTGATTCATGGGTCCATAAGCACAGGGATGTGTCACCAATGGAATGCAACAGGTCAAAGCTGAACGGTGGAGATTGGGTGCAGTTGCACTGGGTGCAGTCTGAGGTTTTACTTAGCTTAGGCATTTGGGAAGAAATTTCTTCTTTTATATGTGGTTAATTGTTTGGCCTCAGTAGATGGTTAGGTTAGATAGAAACCAGGATCGGCTAAATTGTACATGATCTGTGGAAACAAGAACAGCTTGCACTTCTACAGCACTCCTCATGCCTCTTGATTTAGGAGGAAAAATGGAAAGGATTAGGGAAAAGTAGAGAGTAAGGATGGGGCCTAAAATGATAGATTTTTAAGTTTTTGAAAGCAGTGAGGGAGGTGACATAAGAACATAAGAAATAGGAACAGCAATAGGCCATACAGCCCCTCGAGCCTGCTCCACCATTCAATAAGATCACGGCTTACCTTCAACCTCAACTCCACTTTCCCGCCAGATTCCCATATCCGTTGATTCCCTCAGAGTCCAAAAATCTATCGATCTCAGTCTTGAATATACTTAACGACTGAGCATCCATAGCCCTCTGGAGTAGAGAATTTCAAATATTCACAACCCTCAGAATGAAGAAATTCCTCCTCAGATGTCAAATCCCCAGGACCAGATGGTTTCCATCCCAGGGTTTTAAAGGAAGTAGGTGAGCACATTGCTCTAACTATAATCTTTCAAAGTTCTCTAGATTCAGGAACCGTCCCTCTAGATTGGAAAATTGCACATGTCACTCTGCTTTTTTTAAGAAAGGAGAGAGAGGGAAACCAGGGAATTATAGACCAGTTAGCCTAACATCTGTTGTGGGGAAAATGCTGGGAGTCTATAATTAAGGATTGGGTGACTGAACACCTCAAGAATTTTCAGTTAATCAGAGAGAGCCAGCATGGATTTGTGAAAGGTAGGTTGTGCCTGACAAACCTGATTGAATTTTTTGAAGAGGTGACTAAAGTAGTGGTGAGGGGAATGTCAATGGATGTTATTTATATGGACTTCCAGAAGGCATTTGATAAAGTCCCACATAAGAGACTGTTAGCTAAAATAGAAGCCCATGAAATCGAGGGAAAAGTACGGACTTGGTTAGGAAGTTGGCTGAGCAAAAGGCGACAGAGAGTCGGGATAATGGGTAGGTACTCACATTGGCAGGATGTGACTAGTGGAGCCCCGCAGGGATTTGTCTTGGGGCCTCAATTATTCACAATATTTATTAACGACTTAGACGAAGGCATAGAAAGTCTCACATCTAAGTTTGCCAATGACACAAAGATTGGTGATGTGGAGATGCCGGTGATGGACTGGGGTTGACAAATGTAAAGAATCTTACAACACCAGGTTATAGTCCAACAATTTTATTTGAAAATCACAAGCTTTCGGAGACATTCACCTGACGAAGGAGAAAGCCTCCGAAAGCTTGTGATTTTCAAATAAAATTGTTGGACTATAACCTGGTGGTGTAAGATTCTTTACAAAGATTGGTGGCATTGTAAGCGGTGTAGATGAAAATATAAAATTACAAAGGGATATTGATAGATTAGGTGAATGGGTAAAACTGTGGCAAATGGAATTCAATGTAGGCAAATATGAGGTCATCCACTTTGGACCAAAAAAGGATAGAACAGGGTACTTTCTAAATGGTAAAAAGTTAAAATCAGTGGATGTCCAAAGGGACTTAGGAGTTCAGGTACATAGATCATTGAAGTGTCATGAACAATAATCAATAAGGCTAATGGAATGCTGGCCTTTATATCTAGAGGACTAGAGTACAAGGGGGCAAAAGTTATGCTGCAGCTATACAAAACCCTGGTTAGACCGCACCTGGAGTACTGTGAGCAGTTCTGGGCACCGCACCTTTGGAAGGACATATTGGCCTTGGAGGGAGTGCAGCGTAGGTTTACTAGAATGATACCCGGACTTCAAGGGTTAAGTTACGAGGCGAGATTACACAAATTGGGGTTGTATTCTCTAGAGTTTAGAAGGTTAAGGGGTGATCTGATCGAAGTTTATAAGATTAAGGGGAACAGATAGGGTGGATAGAGAGAAATTATTTCCGCTGGTTGGGGATTTTAGGATTAGGGGGCACAGTCTAAAAATTAGAGCCAGACCTTTCAGGAGTGAGATTAGAAAACATTTCTACACACAAAGGGTGGTAGAAGTTTGGAACTCTCTTCCGTAAACGGCAATTGATACTAGCTCAATTGCTAATTTTAAATGTGAGATGGATAGCTTTTTGGCAACCAAAGGTATTAAGGAATATGGGCCAAAGGCAGGTATATGGAGTTAGATCACAGATCAGCCATGATCTTATCAAATGGCGGAGCGGGCTCGAGGGGCTGAATGGCCTACTGTTTCCATGTTCCTATGTTCCTATCTCAGTCCTAAATGTCCGACCCTTTATCCTGAGACTATGTCCCCTAGTTTTAGACTTTCCAGCCAGGGGAAACATCCTCTCAGCATCTAACCTGTCAAGCCCTAATAGAATCTTACATGTTTCAATGAGATCATCTCTCATTCTTCTGAACTCCAGAAAGTATAGACCCATTCTACTCAATCTTTCCTCATAGGACAACCCTCTCATCCCAGGAATCAATTTAGTGAACCTTTGTTGCACCCCTCTAAGGCAAGTATATTCTTCCTTAGGTAAGAGACCAAAACTGTACACAATACTGCAGGTATGGTCTCACCAAAGCCCTGTACAATTGCAGCAAGACTTCCTTACTCTTGTACTCCAACCCCCTTGCAATAAAGGCCAACATACCATTTGCCTTCCTAATTGCTTGCTATACCTGCATGTTAACTTTCTGTATTTCGTGTACAAGGATACCTAAATCCCTCTAAACACCAACATTTAATAGTTTCTCACCATTTCAAAAATATTCCGTTTTTCTATTTTTCCCACCAAAATGCATAACCTCACATTTCCCCACATTATACTTCACCTGACACCTTCTTGCCCTCACTTAACCTGTCTATATCCCTTTGCAGACTCTTTGCGTCCTCCTCACAGCTTACTTTCCCATCGAGCTTTGTATCATCAGCAAACTTGGATACATTACACTCGATCCTGAGAATCCCTACGTGGTCAGTTTTCGGTAAAATATTAAAATGCCTACGTGGCAAAGAAGCAGAATGCAAAATGGTTATTTAGTTAGTAACTGAGATTGGTACAGGTGGCCTGGCCTCCTGCTGGGCCATATGTTTGCGTAGTCAGCAGGTTTGCATGGTCTTAGCAATGTAGAGTCTTTGATGTGATTCAAGGACTGGTCTGAATGTCTCCATGTTTATGGCAGATCAATATAGGTAACGAGCTTAGCCAAAGTTGAAAGACATTCCAGGTTGGGAGATAAGGAACAGAAGGAACAGGGAAGAACATTCCAAGTTGGAAGGTGAGGAAGTATCCCCTTTGATGTCTAACAGCAACATGGTCAGCACATGGATGATTTATGATTGGCCGGAAATAATGTAACCTCGCATGGCAACCTATGCCCGGCTTATGATTGGTGTTGACCCTCGTTAAGTATGTTCCAACCCCTATTGATTTGTATAAAAACGTGTGGATTTCTGTATGTTTCTTGTTCTTGCTCTGCCAGCATAGAGGGACTCTATCAGGAGTCCAAATCAATGCTGCAGACTAAGAACCCTGCTATTAAAGTTGTGTTGAACTTTAAAATGTACTCGACTTCAGTTTTTACTGAACCAGACTGAGGGGAAAGAATCCAGATCGTCAATCCCTTCATCTAAATCATTGATATATATGGTTAGCAGCTGAGGCCCAAGCACTGATCCTTGCAGCACCCCACTAGTTACAATCTGTCAACCCAAAAACCTGTTTATTCCTACTCTCTGTGCTCTGTCCATTAACCAATCCTCAATCCATGCTAATATATTATCCCCAATCCCATGAGCCCTAATGTTGTGTAACAACCTCTTATGTGACACCTTATCGAATGCCTTTTCAAAATCCAAACATACTACATCCACTGGTTTCCCCCTTATCTACCCTGCTAGTTACACCGTCGAAAAACTCTAATAGATTTGTCACACACTATTTCTCTTTCATAAAACCGTGTTGACTCTGCCTAATCATCATATGATTTTCTAAGTGCCCTTTTACTGCATCCTTAATAGATTCTAGCATTTTCCCTACTACTGAAGTCAGGCTAACTGGCCTATAGTTCTCTGTTTTCTCTCCCCCTCCTTTCTTGAATTGCGGGGTTACATTTGCTACCTTCCAATCCACGGGGACCGTTCTAGAATCTCGGGAATTTTGGAAGATCAAAACCAATGCATCCACTATCTCTGCAGCCACCTCTTTCAAAACCCTAGGATGTAGGCCATCAGGTCCAGGAGATATGTCGGCTTTTAGTCACAATAATTTCTCCAGTACTTTTTCTTTACTAATCTTAATTACTTTAAGCTCCTCACTCTCATTAGACCCTTGGTTCCCTACTATTTCCGGTATGTTTTTTGTGTCTTCTATCGTGAAGACAGATACAAAATATTAGTTTAACATCTCTGCCATTTCCTTATTCCCCATTATAATTTCTCCTGCCTCTGCCTCTAAGGGACCCACATTTACTTTTGCTAATCTCTTCCTTTTTGTATACTTGTAGCAGCTCTTACAATCTGTTTTTATATTTCTTGCTAGTTTACTCTCCTATTCAATTTTCTCCCTCTTCATCAATTTCTTGGTTATCTTTTGCTGATTTCTAAAACCTTCCCAATCCTCAAGCTTACTACTCTTTTTGGCAACATTGTAAGCCTCTTCTTTTCATCTAATACTATCCTTAACTTCTCTAGTTAGCCACGGTTGCATCACCTTTCCCATGGAGTTTTTATTCCTCAAGGTTATGTATATTCGTTGCGAATTATGAATTATTTCTTTAAATGTTCGGCATTGCTTATCTACCACCGTATCTTTTAATCTGATTTCCCAATCTACCTTAGCCAGTTTGCCCCTCATACCTACATAGTTGGTCTTGTTTAAATTTAAGACCCTTGTTTTGGACTTAACTACATCACTCTCAAACTCAATATGAAATTCTATCATATTATGATCACTCTTCCCTAGAGGATCCTTTATCATAAGATTACTAATTAATCCTCATTACACAATACTATATCTAAAATAGCCTGTTCCCTAGTTGGCTCCTTGGCTTAATGTTGTAGAAACTGTCTTGAATGTATTCTATGAACTCGTCTTCCAAACTACTTTTACCAATTTGGTTTGCCCAGTCTATATAAAGATTAAAGTCCCCCATGATTATTGCATTACCCTTGTTAAATGCTCCTCTAATTTTCTGATTTGTATCTGTCCAACACAGAGTTAAGTGGCCTGCAAACTACTCTTACCAGTGTTTTCTACCCCTTGTTATTTCTTAGCTCCACCCATACTGATTCTACGTCCTGATTTTCATTCCTGACCTTTGGCATCCTAAGATTCTTTCTCAAACTGTCTTTATCTCAACCTTTATTATCAGGGATACTCCCCCTCCTTTTCCATTTTGCCTATCTTTTTTAAAAGTCAAGTACCCTGGAATATTTAGTTCCCAACCTTGGTCACCCTGCAACCACGTCTCAGTAATAGCTACTAGATCAAACCCATTTGTCTCTATTTGTGCCAATAATTCATCTATCTTGTTATGAATGCTTCGTGCATTTAACTACAGCGCCTTTAATTTTAACTTTTTACTTTTTTTTCCCTGATGTGACCATAGTCATTAATGCCCTATAACCTTTCTTAAACTCTCTGTCCCTTCCTGACACACTGCTTGTTTTTTACCCAAATTGCTACTCTGCTCTACTGCCTTGACTTTTCTTTTTAGACCGATAAAATTACCCTTACCTGAACCTTCCCCCCACCCCCCCCCACCCCCCCTATTAGTTTAAAGCCCTATCGACGGCCCTAGTTATTCGATTCACCAGGATACTGGTTCCAGCCCGGTTTAAGTGGGACCCGTCCCAACAGAATAACTCCCTCTTTCCCTAGTACTGATGCCAGTGCTCCATGAATTGAAACCACTGCTTCCTACGCCACTCTTTCAGCCACGCATTTAACCATCTAATCTGTTTGTCCCTATGCCAATTTGCATGTGGCTCAGGTAGTGATCCAGAGATTATTACCTTTGAGGTTCTGCTTTTTTAATTTGGACCCTAGCTCAAAGTCCCTCAGCAGAACCTCATTCCTAGTTCTACCTATGTCATTGGTTCCTATGTGGACCACGATAACTGGATCCTCGCCCTCATGCTCCAAGTTCTTCTCCAGCCGTAAGGTGATATCCTTAACCCTGGCACCGGGCAGGCAACACAGCCTTCAAGACTCCCGGTCGCAGCTGCAGAGAACAATATCTATCCCCCTGACTATACTATCCCCTACCGCTACCACATTCCTTTTTACTCCCCTCACTTGAATGGCCTCATGTACCACGTTGCCATGGTCAGTTTGCCCATCCTCCCTACAGCCCTTGTTCTCGTCCATATAGGTAGCAAGTACCTCATACCTGTTGGACAAGGTCAAAGGCTGAGGCTCCTCCATCACTGCATCCTGGGTCCCCATACATGCCTGACTCGCAGTCACATCCTTCTGTCCCTGGCCACTGACCAAATCTAAACCACTACCTAACCTAAGGGGTGTGATTGCCTCCTGAATCAAAGTGTCCAGATAACTCTCCCCCTCCCTGATGCATCGCAATGTCTGCAGCTCGGACTCCAGCTCAACAACTCTGAGCCGAAGTTCCTCGAGCTGCAGACACTTACTGCAGATGTGGTTGCTTGCGAGCTCGCTGGTCTCCACCAACTCCCACATAGGTCCTTCCTATCCACTGTATCTAGGCCCCTCATAATTTTATACACCTCAATTAAATCTCCCCTCAGCCTCCTCTGTTCCACAGAAAACAACCCCAGCCTATCCAATCTTCCCTTATAGCTGTAATTCTCCAGCCCTGGCAACATCCTCATAAATCTCCTCTGAACCCTCTCTAGTGCAATCACATTTTTCCTGTAATGTGGTGATCACAACTGTACAGAGTACTCTAGCTGTGACCTAACTAGAGTTTTATACAATTCTAGCATAAACTCCCTGCTTTTATATTCTGTGCCTTGGCTAATAAAGGAAGGTATCCCGTATGCCTTCTTAACCAGCTTATCTGCCTGTCCTGCTACCTTCAGGGATCTGTGGATATGCACTCCAAGGTCCCTCTGTTCTTTTACACTTCTCCGTATCCTACTATTTATTGTGTATTCCCTTGCCTTGTTTGCCCTTTCCAAATGCATTACTTCACACTTCTCCAGATTGAATTCCATTTGCCACTTTTCTGCCCACCTGACCAGTCCATTGATATCTTCCTGCAGTCTACAGCTTTCCTCCTCACTTTCAACCACAAGGCCAATTTTTGTATCATCTGCAAACTTTTTAATCATGGCCCCTACATTTAAGTCTAAATCAATATTATATACCACAAAAAGCAAGGGACCTAGTACTGAATCCTGCGGAACCCCACTAGAAACAGCCTTCCAGTCACAAAAACATCCGTTGACCATTAACCTTTGCTTGCTGCCACTGAGCCAATTTTGGATCCAACTTGCCACTTTCCCTTGGATCCCATGGGCTTTTACTTTACTGACCAGTCTGCCATGTTGAACCTTGTCAAAAGCCTTGCTAAAATCCATGTAGACAACATCAAACATGCTATCCTCGTCGACCCTCCTTGTTATCACCTCAAAAAATTCAATCAAATTAGTCAGACACGTCCTTCCTTTAACAAATCCATGCTGACTGTCCTTGATTAATCCGTGCCTTTCTAAATAACAATTAATACTGTCCCTCAGATTTTTTTCCAATAATTTGCCCACCACTGAGGTTAGACTGACTGGCCTATAATTAGTCTTTCTCCCTTTTTAAACAATGGTACAACGTTAGCAGTCCTCCCAATCCTATGGCACCATGCCTGTATCCAGTGAGGATCGGAAAATGATGATCAGAGCCTCCGCTATTTCCTCCCTTGCTTCTTTTAACAGCCTGGGATACATTTCATCCGGGTCTGGCGATTTATCTACTTTCAAAGATGCTAAACCCCTTAATATTTCCTCTCTCACTGTGTTTATCCCATCCAATATTTCACACTCCTCCTCCTTAACTAAAATGTCTGCATCATCCCCCTCTTTTGTGAAGACAGATGCAAACTATTCATTAAGAACCATACCCACGTCTTCCGCCTCCACACACCGGTTACCTTTTTGGTCTCTAATGGGTCCTTCTCTTTCTTTAGTTATCCTCTTGCTCTTTATGTATTTATAAAATATCTTTGGGTTTTCCTTGATTTTACTTGCCAATATTTTTCATGCCCTCTCTTTGCTTTCCTAATTTCCTTTTTAATTTTACCTCTGCACTTTCTATACTCCTCTAGGCTTTCTGCAGTATTGAGCTATCGGTATCTGACATAAGCCTCCCTTTTTTGCCTTATCCTACCCTGTATGCGTCTTGACATCCAGGGGGCTCTAGATTTGGGAGTCCCACCCTTTTTCTTTGTGGGAACATATTTGCTCTGAACCCTCGCTATCTCCTCCTTGAATGCCTCCCACTGCTCTGACACTGATTTACCTTCAAGTAGCTGTTCCCAGTCCACTTTTGCTAAATCATATCTCTGCTTAGTAAAATTGGCCTTTCCTCAATTGAGAACTTTTACTCCTGGTCTAACTTTGTCCTTTTCCACAACTACGCTAAATCTAACTGAATTATGATCACTACCACCAAAATCTTCTCCCACTGATACCCCTTCCACCTGCCCAGCTTCATTCCCTGAAACTAAGTCCAGAACTGCCCCCTTTCTTGTTGGGCTTGCTATGTACTGGCAAAAAAAGTTCTCCTGAATGCATTTTAAGAATTCTGCGCCCTCTATACCTTTTACACTGATTCTATCCCAGTTATTATTAGGGTAGTTGAAATTCCCTAGTACTGCCCTATTGTTTTTGCACTTCTCAGAAATTTGCCTAGATATTTGCTCTGTAGTACACTGAGGATCTGCAACTCCTGATATAACCTGAAATGGCAGCTGGAGAGGTTGATGGAGTCAAGACCAGAGTGCATAAGTGCAATTGGAAGCTTAAAATTATGGTTTTAGTTTTGACAACATGAAACTGGAGGAAATGTTAACTTTTCCATGTCTTAATATCAGGCCTGTTCTTGTTCTATTCTTTATGTTCTCATTATAAGACTACCACTTAAAGAAAATATTAACAATTTTCAAAAAATGTGACAGCCACTGTTGCTATGTTTTGGCCAATCAAAGCAAAGTAACTTGGTGCCAATCGGTACTGTTGTCTATCTGGTTACCAGTCTGATACTGGAGTAGCTTTCTTGGTGAATCAGTAGCCACTTTTACATCTTTCATGCCAATAGACCAGATCCATAGTACACTTCAAATTGACTAAACCACTGATACAAATTACATTTTTGAAATCACACATGCCACCTGTGCAGCAACTAAGGTAAGTTTGTGCTGTAATGAAAAACATAATTAAAATGAGTTACTGAGCTAATTTGTATCAGACATTTCATTGATGTATGCCTGCTGTTTGCAAGTTGGAATTTGCCGCATGATATTTACTGCAGTTCCCTAGGTATAAATGTTTTAATTAGATGTAAGATAATTGGCAAAAGAGGCGAGATGAGGAGAACTTTTTTATGCAATGAATTTTTATGATCTGGAATGTATTGCCTGAAAGGGTGGTTGAACCAGATTCAATAACAACTTTCAAAAGGGAATCGGATACATACTTGAAAAGGAAAAAATGCAGGGCTATGGGGAAAGAACAGGTGAGTGGGACTAATTGGATGCCTCCTTCAAAGAGCCAGCACAGGCACGTTGGGCTGAATGACCTCCTCTGTGCTACCATTCTATGTAGATAGGGATTGAATAACTAGGGTGGAAGTCCACATAGAGAATGAAAAATACCTCAATGCAAAATATGTCCATTGCTGCTTTTACAGACATTGCTTAGGATAAACCGTTTTCTTCTTGTTGCCCTCCGACTTAAACACCAGCAAAACTGCAGTGTTTGTTGGACTTGGTTATATTTAAGTAACTAGATATATTAAATACTTAACTCTTTGGATATTGAATGCCTTTGTGACTGTCTATTGAAAGTTAATGGTTATTGTGTGTGGTGCAACATCACACAAGCTTAGAAATCAGTGTTGGTATTATTAGCAAACAATCAGCATGCCCATATGCATTCCTTTGTTCAGTATTTTAGTAGAAATGTTACTTGTTTAAAATAAACTGGTTAATGCCTAAATTAAAATACCAGACAATGAAATGTCATATGAAAACTTTAAATCGTCGCCCACTAATACTGCCTACAAAATTGAGGGTACTGTGGTTTGATTAAAAAGTTCTTGCAGTACCCTTTTACTGCCATTAAATGCCTCTAATGCAGTTTGTGACTTTCAATAGTGTATTCACAAACAATGTCCTACTACTGTATGCCAAATTTTGAGAGATCAACTTTTCTGTGGTAAATTGAAAGTGATTACAGTTGATTTTATATAGTGCTGTATTGTCTCAATGTAGTTGAGCTTTTTCCTAAAGAAGCTCAAATTGTAAACAATTTAGTGAAAACAAACAGGAACAACAGAAGGTGGATATCGTGCAAATGTTTTTTTTCTAAGTTTTCAAAAGCAGCTCTTTGAGTTCCAGAAAGTAATAGGGGCTGGTTCTGACAGAGCCTGTATCTGTTCTGACAAACTAGCCTTGTTTGACGAGTTTTGGCTCTTCCATCCTGTCCTGTGCACAGTGCTGAAATTCAACACCAAGTGGTTTAAGCAAATCCTCAGACATATCCAGTAATTATATGGGTGTGGATGCTCTCAGTATAGTCAAGTAAAAAGAAGTTTGAGGACATTAAAACAAGGATGACTAAATTTGACTCGAACAGGTAGATTCTCTACGAGCTTACTGTTATTTATTAAGAGCATATGATTTAGTTTTTGTTTAAATTAATTTCCGCTTAAAATTAATTTAATAAAGACTCATGAGTACACAAACAGAACATTTTTTTTCTGATATCCCCTCTCCCACTAAGAAGACTTGTTACATTCATAATAGGACTGGATGAAACCAAATACAAATAGAAACATGATCCGGGAAGAAAAATAAAAAATAGAAGTATACATGAATCTTAATTTCCCTCTCCAAATAGATGGCTTTTACACTCCTGAAAATGTGTGTCTTCATACATTTGTCAGATGGAACAAGTTCTTTTTCAATATACATTAATGAATTGCTTTAGTTGGGATAAGCTCCAAAATTGCTTCTGAATTCAAACATCCATACTGGAATAGTTCAGATCTATGTACTTCTGCAAATCAAAGATTCGGATTGCACCAGACTTTTCATTCCACATCTGCACTGCAACAGGTGAGGATGGCTATGATCACATTACACTGTTAATAAATCCAAGCCAACACTTCAGATTTGGAAATGGATGAAACATTTGGAGTTCTGAATCATATTGTAAGTAAAATGTAAATACACAGATTGCTCATACATCATCCATATTATGTAGTCTGTATACTACCTACAAGATGGCAATTAAAATATTGCATTGCTTTGATTTGATGTTTTCCTTGTGTGTAGGAATGGCCTCAAATTTTAAGGAAGCTGATTTTTTTTCTCATACCCTAATTTCTCATGGAAGTACAGGCTTTTAATTCTTTTTAAAATTTATGTTCAAATAATTAAGATATTGATATCCCAATCCTTTCAGATCCAGATCTCTCCACTCTGTCTCCCGGTTGACTGCAGTGACGAAAGCAATAGCGAGCCGTTTCAACTATTACTGTACCACAGGCTATCTATAAATAGGTGGGCAGAAAGTGTAGCTATAGTGTGGCTGTGTCCCACTTCACAGTAATACTAAAAACATAGGAATGGGACTGTGAGGAAGCAGAAGCAGGTGTCTCTCCATGGGGTGAGACATTGCCAGGATACTGTTACACAATTTCTAGTGGCTCGCTGATGAGCAATAGTAGGAGAATCACTCTCTCAGCCGTAGGAGGTAGTAGCCTGAGAAGACCTGAACAAGAAGTAAAGGGATAAAATAGGAGGTTGGGGGTTTCCGACCCTCATAAATGTATATACTTTTAAATTTACTTGGAAGACTATTGATGTTAGAAGAGCAATGATAGTGATTCTAATGCCATCCAAGCCAAAATAGCATATATGATTCCTTTAGTTTGAACTACTGTCAGTCTTATTTACAAAAACATGTGCACCCAAGTAGACCAATAGATGAGGCAAACTACAGATTTAAAAATAACCAATTTGTAAATTTAGTTTCACATTGGATTTAATCATTCATTCACCATTCTTAATATGAGCAACATTTTTTTTAAACGAATTTACACAAAGGTAATTGGACATTTAAATTACGTTGTTGTCTTAATGTGAAACGTGGCAATGGATTGATTCATCTAGTGCACTGAGCATTAAACATCAGATAATTGGGAATATTCTATACTTGTCAGTGTTCACTAAAACAACACTATTTTATTTTGTGAAAGAAATATCCAGTAAGCAGATATATCACTCATCTACAAAACATCTCTGAGAGAGGTCCAGCCAACTCTGCATATACACAAACAAGTTGAAAGCAAATTCCTGTAAGTACCCTAATTCAGGGAAATTGTTACCAGTATTCTCTGCAAGTGATCTGTACCCACAACTGTGTGTAAAATTGGGCTTTTTTTTCTAGAATTGGCCCAATTCCATGTAAATGGAACACAAAATATCTCAGATTATTAAAGTTTCTTGGTTAATGAAAAAATGTATTGCTGAATAAGTGACTTTGATTTATTGTAAGTTAAAATCCTTATACAATCAGCTCCAAGTAAATGCTTACCTGATCAAAGGACAGATCTCCAGTATACCAAGCCACTTCCTGCTTACTCCCATTGTGGAGAATTCCTGACCCATGCAAAATATTTAAATACAAAATTTTCATCCAAGTATAGAATATTCCCAATTATCTGATGTTTAATGCTCAGTGCACTAGATGAATCAATCCATTGCAACATTTCACATGAAGACAACAACGTAATTTAAATGTCCAATTACCTTTGTGTAAATTTGTTTTTAAAAAAAAATTGCTCAGATTAAGAATGGTGAATGAATGATTAAATCCAATGTGAAACTAAATTTACAAATTGGTTATTTTTAAATCTGTAGTTTGTAAAAATTATGTTCCAGATGTAACAACTCTTGGCAAACTAGTTAAGTGTTTATTAAGAGTCAGTTGTATTTAACTTGAAAACTGTCTAACAGCCCGGTGACTAAACAAAGATCAGATGGGACCATTGCCATATATATTTTAGTAAACACAGTAGGTCATCAATCCAATAGCATACAAATGAGTCATTTCCAAGTTTAGTATTAAAAGTATCAAATCCATGAGCTACATCCATGCTGTTGTGTGCTGTTGTGAAAAATGCAAAGAATTCACCCATTAAGGGCTTTTTACTGGTCCTTTATACAGATTCTACGAAGAAATGTTTTGACCCTGTCATTTCCTATCTCTATTTTGAATTTACTACTATTACAGTAAAATGTATCGCATCACATAACTAATAATTCCAGCACTTAATACCACCAATGTACTTTTACTTTATGGTATTTTGAATTCATATTTTATGAGGGGGCAGGTGTTTGATAAACCTCATAATTGAATAGGTCACAAACAGACACAACTGAATGGAATTGAAATGAAATAAAAGCAGCAGTTATAAAACAGGGTTGAGGTTACCTCCATCTGAGGTAATTGCTAGGAACCTTTTATAGCAGCATTTGTTATTAACAAAATTGGATATCTGACTGAAATTAAACATTGCTAAAATGTTTTGCACCAGCTATTAAAAAGCTTTCAACCAACAGCTGTGTTTTTTAAATATCATGTCAGGTCCTGTAAACCAGGTGTTAGACTCTGCCACATATGCTCACTGGAATTTTCTGTAGTTACTTGGTGATTTTTTTTAATGGAATTTTGAAACAATTCAATTTAAAAACATTCTTGTAAGCATTGCTCAGGGCATATTTGAAAGTCTTGTAGCAATTCATTAACAGCGATCAAACTATTAAACTAAAAGAGGAAAATTGTTCCAAGAGCACAATCTTAAAAGATAGATTTTTCAGATTACAATTATGGCCAGCACAAATTATTGTTTGTAATGACTGGAATCACAAGGAAAAAAATAATTACCACAAATGCATTTCTAGCCTTCAGTTTTTGTGTTCACTGAATTAGAATATATATAAACTTTGCAACTTTATAGTTCAAGGATATTGGTAAATATAAGATAGGGAGTGCTTAGGGTTAAAATAATGTAATTTCTCTTTTGGAAGCTGGGTTTCAATTCAACCCAGATGGAGGGGATGAATGTCTCCTCATAATGGCTGTTACTGAGTGTGCATGGCAATGTCAACCAAGTTCTCAGTAGATATAAGTCTATGGCTTAAAAGTACTCTGTAGAATGACAGTAGTTTGATCATTCCGTCAAAATATTTATAATTACAAATGGAATCTGGATTGTTAGGATGGGGGGGGGGTGAGTAATTGAATCATCATTTACAAACGTGAACAATGTAAATTTGGTCTCTTTTGATAAAGGAAACCTTTGGTGAGATTTGTTTATCAAGAACATAAGAACATAAGAAATAGGAGCAGAAGTAGGCCATACTCCATTTTGAATCCAAAAGTCTTCTACAGGCATCTAAATAGTAAACAGGGAGTAAGAGGAGGGGTGGGGCCGATTAGGGACCAAAAAGGAGACCTACTCATGGAGGCAGAGGGCATGGCTGACATACTAAATAAATACTTTGCATCTGTCTTTACCAAGGAAGACGATGTTGCCAGTCACAGTAAAAGAGGAGGTAGTTGAGATACTGGATGGGCTAAAAATTGATAAAGAGGTGGTACTAGAAAGGCTGGCTTTAGTAGATAAGACTTAAAGTAGAAAGGTCACCAGGTCCAGGTGGGATGCATCCTAGGTTGCTGAGGGGAGTACGGGTGGAAATTGCAGAGATACTGGCCATAATCTTCTAATCATCTTTAGATATGGGGGGTGGTGCCAGGGGACTGGAGAATTGCAAATAAGAATATAAGAACATAAGAAATAGGAGCAGGAGTAGGCCATACGGTCCCTCGAGCCTGCTCCGCCATTCAATAAGATCATGGCTGATCTTTGACCTCAACTCCACTTTCCCGCCCGTTCCCCATATGCCTTGATTCCCTTAGGGTCCAAAAAACTATCAATCTCAGTCTTGAATATACTCAACAACTGAGCATCCACAGCCTTCTGGGGTAGAGAATTCCAAAGATCTACCACCCTCTGAAGAAATTCCCTCTCATCTCAGTTCTAAATCGCCCACCCCTAATCCTGAGACTATTCCCCCTAGTTCTAGACTCTCCAGCCAGGGGAAACGGCCTCTCCGCATCTAACCTGTCAAGTCCTCTAAGAATTTTATACATTTCAATGAGATCACCTCTCATTCTTCTAAAGTCCGGAGAATATAGGCCCATTCTTCTCAATCTCTCCTCGTAGGACAACCCTCTCATCCCAGGAATCAATCTAGTGAACCTTCGTTGCACTGCCTCTAAGACAAGTATATCCTTCCTTAGGTAAGGAGACCAAAACTATACCCAGTACTCCAGGTGTGGTCTTACCAGAGCCCTGTACAATTATAGCAAGACTTACTTACTCTTGTACTCCAACCCTCTTGCAATAAAGGCCATCATACCATTTGCCTTTCTAACTGCTTGCTGTACCTGCATGTTAACTTACTGTGTTTCATGGATAAGGACACCCAAATCTCTCTGAACAGCAACATTTAGTAGTTTTTCATGATTTAAAAAAAATCTGTTTTTCTATTCTTCCTACCAAAGTGAATAACCTCACATTGCCCCACATTATATACTCCATCTGCCACTTTCTTGCCCAATCACTTAACCTGTCTAAATCCCTTTGTATCCTCCTCACAGCTTACTTTCCCACCTAGCTTTGTATCGTCAGCAAATTTGGACACATTACGCTCAGTCCCTTCATCTAGGTCATTAATATAGATTGTAAATAGCTGAGGCCCAAGCAATGATCCTTGCGGCACCTCACTAGTTACAGTCTGCCAACCTAAAAATGATCTGTTTATTCCTACTCTCTGTTTTTTGTCCGTTAATCAATTCTCTATCCATGCTAACATATTACCCCCAACCCCATGAGCCTTTATCTTGTGTAACAACCTTTTCTGCGGCAACTTATAGAATGCCGTTTGAAAATCCAAATATACTACATCCACTGGTTCCCCTTTATCTACCCTACTAGTTACATACTCAAAAAACTCTAATAGATTTGTCAAACACAATTTCCCTTTCATAAAACCATGTTGACTCTGCCTAATCATATTATGATTTTCTAAGTGCCCTGTTACCACTTCCTTAATAATGGATTCCAGCATTTTCCCAACAACTGATGTCAGGCTAATTGGCCTGTAGTTCCCTGTTTGCTACCTTCCAATCTGCTGGAACTGTTCTAGAATCTAGGGAATTTTGGAAGATCACAACCAAAGCATCCACTATCTCTGCAGCCACTTCTTTTAGAACCCATTAGTTCCAGGGGATTTGTCAACTTTTAATCCCATTAGTTTCTCTAGTACTTTTTCTCTACTGATATTAATTGCTTTAAGTTCCTCACTCTCATCAGCCCCTTAGTTCCCCATTATTTTTGGAATGCTTTTTGTGTCTTCTACTGTGAAGACAGATACAAAATATTTGTTTATTTATTCCCCATTATAATTTCTCCTGTCTCAGCCTCTAAGGGAGCCACGTTTACTTTCGCTACTCTCTTCCTTTTTACATACTTGTAGAAGCTCTTACAATCTGTTTTTATATTTCTTGCTAGTTTATTCTCATTCTGTTTCATCCCTCCTTATCAATTTTTGGTCGTCCTTTGCTAGTTTCTAAAACTCTCCCAATCCTCAGGCTTACTACTCTTCTTGGCAACGTTATAAGCCTCTTCTTTTAATCTAATACTATCCTTAACTTCTTTAGTTAGACACAGATGGATCACTTTTCCCCTGGAGTTTTTATTTCTCAATGCAATGTATGTTCGTTGAGACTTATGAAATATTTCTTTAAATGTTTGCCATTGCTTATCCACTGCCATACCTTTTAATCTAATTTCCAAATCTACCTTGGCCAACTCACCCCTCATACCTATATAATTGGCTTTATTTAAGTTCAAGATTCTAGTTTCGGACTTAAGTACGTCACTCTCGAACTCAATGTGAAATTCTATCATATTACGATCGCTCTTCCCCAGAGGATCCCTTACTATGAGATTACTAATTAACTCTGTCTCATTACACAAGACAAAATCTAAAATAACCTGTTCCCTGGTTGGTTCCACAACATATTGTTCTAGGAAACTGTTCCGAATGCATTCCATGAACTCGTCCTCCACACTACCTTTGCCAATTTGATTTGTCCAGTCTATATGAATACAAAAGTCCCCCACGATTATTGCATTACCTTTGTTACAAGCTCCTATTATTTCTTCATTAATACTCTGTCCAACAATATAGCTACTGTTAGGGGGCCTAATAACTACTCTCCCCAGTGTTTTCTGCCCCTTGTTATTTCTTATCTCCACCCATAGTGATTCTACTTCCTGATCTTCTGAGCCAAGATCCTTCCTCACTACTGTCCTTATGTCATCCTTTATTATGAGGGCTACACCCTCTCCTTTTCCACTTTGTCCGTCTTTTCGAAAAGTCAAGTACCCTGGAATATTTAGTTCCCAACCTTGGTCACCTTGCAACCACGTCTCCGTGATGGCTATTAGATCAAACCCATTTATCTCTATTTGTGCCATTAATTTGTCTATCTTGTTACGAATGCTTCGTGCATGCAGATAAAGCGTCTGAATGGACTAAATCTTGAGCTGCCACCAGTATAGGTGGCTCCAGATACCTGAGTGCAAGCCTCCTCCAAAGGGCCCAGCCTCTCATTCAGTACCTTTATTTACTAATATCTCAAAATTAGCTGCCTTTAATTTTTTGGAAGATTGCCAGGAGGGATGATAGAGATCAGGGCATGAAAATTATTTGAGAAATAGCTGGAATGGTGTACTGAAAATAGAGACATAGGGGTTTCTTCATCCTAACCGATCCTGGAATCTCATTCAGATATTTTCAAATCAAGGAAACAAAACTGGAAAAAATCTATATAAAAGTTCTAAATTCATCACAATTCAGATGTCATATCTCATACCTGAATACTGGCTCATTTCAATTAAGGAGTGCAGCAGATAAGGAGACTCATAATACAATCAAGGTGAGTCAACATGGTTTTATGAAGGGGAAATCATATCTGACAAATTTATTAGAGTTCTTTGAGGAAGTAACGGGCAGGGTGGATAAAGGGGAACCAATGGATGCAGTATATTTCGATTTTCAAAAGGCATTCGATAAGGTGTCATAAAAGATTACTGCACAAGATAAGAACTCATGGTGATGGGGGTAATATACTGGTATGGATAGAGGATTGGCTAACTAACAGAAAACAAAGAGTCGGGATAAAAGGGTCATTTTCAAAATGGCAATCTGTAACAAGTGGGGTGCCACAGAGATCAATGGTGGGGCCTCAACTATTTACAATATATATCAATGATGTGGATGAAGGAACAGTGTCTTGTGGCCAAATTTGCTGATGATACAAAGATAGGTGGAAAAGCAAGTTGCGATGAGGACACAAAGGGCTCGATTTTTGGATGTCCTTTCGTGGTGGGGGGGCTCCAAAAATTGGGGATTCCCGGGGCGGGTCCGGAGCCCGGCTCCAACCCGCCCACTTCCGGGTTCCCCAATGACACACTTACATGTGCGTGCAGCCCCCGCATGCGGGACTCCCACCGGCAATTAAAGCGGACGGGATCCCACTTAAATCAATTAATTGGATACTTCAGGTCGTTAGGAGACCTGATTTGGAGGATATTTTAGGAGGGATGGGATTTTCAGGTCAACTGAGCGTGTTTCCCGTACTGGGAGAAACACTCCCAGTTGAAATGGACGTGTTGCAGCCACCAGCCTGTGGCAGCTGCAAAGGTCCATTTGACAGGTGAGGGGGGAGACCCTCACTCATTGCAGGAGGCCACTCTGTCACTTTGGACAAAGTTTGGCCTCCACCACCCTCCTCCTAACACAAAAAATCACAAACTTGCAACCTCAACCCCGGTGTGCAGACACATTTACCTACCTTGCGGACCCCCTCAAACGTACATCTTCCAGATGGGGGCCGCCATAGCTGCAGTCAAGACCTCCTCGGAGGACGAACAGCATCACCAGCCTCGCCAGCCACGCCATCCACCTTTGACACGTAGAGCTCCACAACACAGTGCTACAACACATCCACCTGCACAGCAGGAGGGAGGGCAACCGCAGAGAGAGATGCGTCGCAGAAGGCACTACCCTCGCCACAGGGTCTACAGACCGAGGCTCAGCTTCCTGGACCTCTCTGAGGAGCAGTGCACACGGAGGCTCAGAGTCACTCGACATGTAGTCGTGGACATCTGCAGCCTCCTTCATGCCGAGCTGCTCCCGGCTGACCCAAGCACCATCTTCTTACCTGTCGCTGTCAAAGTCACCACTGCCCTCAACAACTTCTCCTCCACATCCTTCCAGGGTGCCACCGGGGACATCGCCGGCGTCTCTCAGTCGTCTGCACAAAAGAGCCCTGCAAATACACCTACACCCACTCTGCACAATGGGTGGCATCAGGTATGGGTCTTCATGGTGATCCTCAGGAAAGGGCATTATTGCACAAACCAGACAAGATTTGCAAAGACGTGGCAGTAGTGGTGATAACAAATTTTTATATCATTTTGCAAAACAAACAAAAGTAAATCAAAAACATGACATTTCGTCTTACACCCTTGTGCATCCCCTTTGTGCTCACAAAACCTTCGCCGTACGTTTACGGGAACCCCTACGTGGTGCTACCCCTGTGGCTTCGCAGAGGTAGTGGCAGGTTGTTCTTGTCCATGCCCTGACCGATGAGATGCTTTGCGCGGACGCCCTCTGGCTTTCGGCCTCCAAAGACTGCTCCATCTGCACCTGTGCAGGGGCAGACTCGGCCACCTGGAGAGGGGGCAGCATTGCAGGTACTGGTTGAGAGGGGGGCAACGGGTGAGACATGGGAGCGTTTTGAGTGGCATCCCCACTTCCATGTCCCCTTTCACCATCAAGCCTCTCCTGGCCCAGGCCCACATCACTCCTTCCACCCTGCTGGACGACAGTTTGGAGGACTTGTGTGAAGCCTTGCAAAGCCAGTTGTAAGGTATCTGTCAGCCTGTTTAAGGCGGCAGAATGTTGCTCACCCTAAATCCGAACGGCCTTGTCAGGGCCTGAATGGACTCATTGTTGAGCCGTACTTGAAGCTCGATGGAGGCTAGCCTTTCCTCCATCGCAGACATTCCCGCACCTACCCACGACACTATCTCAGAGATGCCTTCACGTCCCTGTGATACTATCTCAGAGATACCCTCCTGTACCTGTGCTACCATTCCACTCATGCAGGAGTTGGACTCCTCCATCCTCTGCGCGATTGTGGAGAGTTCGCGTGGCAACTGTTCCAGTACCTGGGCAATGTGCTGCTGGCCCTCGATGACTCTCCTTTTCATGGCTGACCCCAGGGTTCAGCATCTGGGTCCAGCTGAGCAGAGCCTAGAGAAGAGTGCTCCCACTGACGCGGACACTCCATGGCTGCCCCTGCCACCAGAGTCTGCTCGTGCTCACGTGCGTGGTGACTCATCATGTGCAAGCCCAACTAAATGAGGACGGGGACCCACTCGAGGTGTGTGTATCTGCGCTGGTGGATGGCTGGCTCAGATGTGACGATGCACCCTGAGAGGCCGGCAGGTCCTCTGAGGAATTGCCCTCCGCAGTCACGGCGCTCGCAGATGGCCCTGCAAGAGAACAGAAAGCAATACTAAGCATGTGGACTGATGTTTAGTTGCTGCAGATGCCAAGTGATGCTAAGATCATTCGCTATCATGAGCGCTGAGTGTTCGATTTCTGTCACCAGCCACTTGTGCACTCCCAGTCTCGGCGTCCGCCATGGACAGCCACTCCAGCGTCCGGCTTATTTTGAGTGCCTGCTGCTCTGCGTCTATTAAGACCACCTGGTGTGGCGGGCCCCCTCCGGTCCTTGCCCTCTCCCGGGCATTCTGGCATCTCTTCTCCTATCAAGGCAAAACACAGAGGCGTGATTGAGTGATAGTTGCATGGTGAGCCGCTGCATGCATTGGTGTGGGTGGGGTGAGCGTGAGGGAGATGCATGGGAGGGTGCATGTGAGACATAGCCATGAGGTTGTATGAGGATTGGGTTGCTTGGTAGTGTTCGAATGGGAACTGGGGCAGTGAGTAAGTGCAGGCAAGGATGATGGTTGAATGGATGTGAGGAGTGATGCGAGAGCGTTGTGGTGGCAGTGCAGAAAGAGTTGTGTGGTGGTGGAGGTGATGTGGAAGACGGAGTGTGGGAGAATGCGTAAGTATACTCACTTTGACTGACCTGTTTAAGTCATTAAAGCGCTTCCTGTACTGGACCCAGGTTCGGCACACATTGCCGCTGCTGCTGACTTCCTCGGCCACCTCCAGCCAGGCCTTCTTGGTGGCAGAGGGAGGACACCTCCTCCCATCCGATGGGAAAAAAATTTCCCTCCTCCTCCTCACCCCATCGGGCAGCACCTGGAATGAGGAGTCGGAGAACCTTGGAGCAGCCTTGCCTCTGGCCTGCTCCATGACCCAAAATTGTTTCTTTGCTGCAGGAGGAGCATTGGAGGACTGCCCCTTTAAATAGGGCTCCTCCTGCTGACAGCCTGTGATGTGGGTGCGCAGTGCGCCTGCTGCGCAGGTCTGGAACGGGAAACACAGACGCACAGTTAAGTACCTTCAATTAGGCTGCGATCGCGTGCGGAGCACCCCGAATTCACTGGGCGCGTTACCCAGGTTAAGCGAATGGGCAAAAATTTGGCAGATGGAATATAACGTGGGAAAATGTGAAGTTATCCACTTTGGGAGGAAAAATAAAAATATTTGAATGGAGAAATACTACAAAATGCTGCGGTACAGAGGGATCTGGGTGTCCTCGTACATGAAACACAAAAAGTCAACATACAGGTGCAGCGGGTAATCCGGAAGGTAAACGGAATATTGGCCTTTATTTTTAGGGAGATGGAGTATAAAAACAGGGAAGTCATGCTACAACTGTACAGGGTGCTGGTGAGACCACACCTGGAGTACTGCGTACAGTTCTGGTGCCCTTATTTAAGAAAGGACATACTTACTTTGGAGGCAGTTCAGAGAAGGTTCACTAGGTTGATTACAGGTATGGAAGGGTTGTCTTATGAGGAAAGATTGAACAGGTTGGGTCTATACTCATTGGAGTTTAGAAGAATGAGAGGAGATCTTATTGAAACATACAAGATTCTGAGGGGACTCGATAGGGTAGATGCTGAGAGGATGTTACCCTCATGGGGGTATCTAAAACTAGGGGGCATAGTCTCAGAATAAGGGGTTGCCCATTTATGAAGGAAATGAGGAGGAATTTCTTCTCCCAGAGGGTTGTGAATCTTTGGAATTCTTTACCCCAAAAAGCTGTGGAGGCTGAGTCGTTGAATACAAGGTTGGATAAATTTTTGATCAGCAAGGGAGTCAAAGGATATAGGGAAAGGGCAGGAAAGTGGAGTTGAGGTAAAAATCAGATCAGCCTTGATCTCATTAAATGGCGGAGCAGGCTTGAAGGGCCAAATGGCCTACTCCTGCTCCTATCTCTTATGGTCTTATGGATGGAAGGTGAAGTTTTGCATCTGCCATCAGCTGTATTCCTGTAATATAAAAGCACTGTTAACTGATTTCAGCTAGGGAGCAGTCCCAGGATAATACAATTAGCCCCAGTGCCCATCGGCTATGGTTTGGTTCCGGCTCTCTAATCAGCCACCCCTGCTGCAAAGTGGATGTGTGGAGATACTGACTGAGGCCTTGATCAGATGTGGCTGTGTGGTGATCTTCCTGGGTGATGGAGTGCCTGCCAGCACTCACTGTGTAAACTCAGGTGAATAATTGCCGCTTGTTGAGGCAATGGGTGGGGGTTACTAGGGCTAATGGAACTGTACCCCAACATTAGTCACACCGAGAAGATTGGAGGGAGAAACCTTTTTTGTCGGTGCTGTAGCTCAGCAGCTTTTTCCTAGGCGGAAATTGTTATGGTAAATAAATGCTGTAAAACATGTTTGTGAGAATAAGCTGCAGTTTTCAGGATCCGTGTGCTGTCACTGTCTGTTCTTACACACGGCTGACTCTGGGAATCTGGCCTTTCTCAGCCCCTCTGTGGACGGAATCTTCACTCTTTGTTGTTTCAGGATCAGGACCTCGCCTATTTCCCGAAAGACCTGGACGCCTTGTCTTTTTTTTTGTGTAAGAAGCTGGCGGAGAGCCAGGAAACCTGTCTGAGTCAGACAGCCGCGGTAAAAGGGCAAATAAAAGCACCGTCTGAGAACGACTCCTGCTGCGATTTCACAACGTCAACTCCCTGCTCTCCCCCGACACTTTCTCTCGAATCCTTAAATGTTTCAAATTATATCGACAAATGATTAACTCGCGCGTTGCTTTCAGTGAGCTCATCATTATTATCTGTACTAAAACAATAGACTTTAACATTTTTGCTCTCAAAATTAAGGAGTCCCCAAAACAAATGTCCATCTGCTGCTTAAAGTCTCAAACAACGATTTAGAGAATTTTCATTATTTTGTGTTGCTCATGAGCTAATAAAGAAGTGGACACTCACGGATAGTAATAAAAGTATGTATTTTTTATTTGTGATTAATAGCAGGCACCGTGTCCAACGTGAGAGGGATTATGTTGCCCAGGAACGCTTACTCAATGATTAATACAAGAAAAAAAATGAACTGTTTATGCTATTAGGCACATGACATTGCGACACCATTCCACAAATAGCACATCCCAAATAGGTGATTCTGTACAAATTCATCCCAAACATATGCATCATAGGTCAAAGAGTTAGAGTTTTGGAAACATTGATTATTCAATAAACACAATGCTATGGATGCTGGAAATCTGAAAGCAAAAACAAAAGTAGTTGGAAATGCTCAGCAGGTCAGGCAGCATCTGTGGAGAAACAGAAGTCAGTCAGTCAACATCTCAGGTCTTAAGGCCCTCACGACCCTATGGTACTGAATTTCCTTGTTATCTTCAGCAATTATGTTGTTACACCATTATTGGGCTGAAAAGATCAAGGAAATTTGCGTTTTTAGCACATTTGGGTACATTTACACTGTTATTGCACTAAACACAAATTTTCACAGTCTTTTTAACAGTCCAAATCTTATACCTGTCAAAGTCTCTCGGGGCATTTTTACATTGCTTTACACAGTGGTTATGTTACTGGACTAGAAATCCAGAGGCCTGGACTAAAATCCAGAGTCAAGAGTTCAAATCCTGCCACGGCAGCTGGCGAATTTAAATTCAATTAATTAATTTAATTCAATTAATTAAATAAAAATCTGGAATTAAAATACTAGTATCAGTAATGATGGCCATGAAACTACTGGATTGTTGCAAAAACCTGTCGCAAATGCATCTGTCCATGACAGTATTGGTAGGAGTGACCACCGCACAGTCCTCGTGGAGATGAAGTCCCGTCTTCGCACTGAGGACACCATCCAACGTGTTGTGTGGCACTACCACCGTGCTAAATGGGATAGATTCAGAACAGATCTAGCAGCTCAAAACTGGGCATCCATGAGGCGCTGCGGGCCATCAGCAGCAGCAGAATTGTATTCCAGCACAATCTGTAACCTCATGGCCCGGCATATTCCTCACTCTACCATTACCAACAAGCCAGGGGATCAACCCTGGTTCAATGAGGAGTGTAGAAGAGCATGCCAGGAGCAGCACCAGGCGTACCTAAAAATGAGGCGCCAACCTGGTGAAGCTACAACTCAGGACTACATGCATGCTAAACAGCGGAAGCAACATGCTATAGACAGAGTTAAGCGATTCCACAACCAACGGATCAGATCAAAGCTCTGTAGTCCTACCACATCCAGTCGCGAATGGTGGTGGACAATTAAACAACTAATGGGAGGAGGAGGCTCTGCAAACATTCCCATCCTCAATGATGGCGGAGTCCAGCACGTGAGTGCAAAAGACAAGGCTGAAGCGTTTGCAACCATCTTCAGCCAGAAGTGCCAAGTGGATGATCCATCTCAGCCTCCTCCCGATATCCCCACCATCACGGAAGCCAGTCTTCAGCCAATTCGATTCACTCCACGTGATATCAAGAAACGGCTGAGTGCACTGGATACAGCAAAGGCTATGGGCCCCGACAACATCCCAGCTGTAGTGCTGAAGATTTGTGCTCCAGAACTAGCTGCGCCTCTAGCCAAGCTGTTCCAGTACAGCTACAACACTGGCATCTACCCAACAATGTGGAAAATTGCCCAGGTATGCCCTGTCCACAAAAAGCAGGACAAATCCAATCCGGCCAATTACCGCCCCATCAGTCTACTCTCAATCATCAGCAAAGTGATGGAAGGTGTCATCGACAGTGCTATCAAGCGGCACTTACTCACCAATAACCTGCTCACTGATGCTCAATTTGGGTTCCGCCAGGACCACTTGGCTCCAGACCTCATTACAGCCTTGGTCCAAACATGGACAAAAGAGCTGAATTCCAGAGGTGAGGTGAGAGTGACTGCCTTGACATCAAGGCAGCATTTGACCGAGTGTGGCACCAAGGAGCCCGAGGAAAATTGAAGTCAATGGGAATCAGGGGGAAAACTCTCCAGTGGCTGGAGTCATACCTAGCACAAAGGAAGATGGTAGTTGTTGTTGGAGGCCAATCATCTCAGCCCCAGGACATTGCTGCAGGAGTTCCTCAGGGCAGTGTCCTAGGCCCAACCATCTTCAGCTGCTTCATCAATGACCTTCCCTCCATCATAAGGTCAGAAATGGGGATGTTCGCTGATGACTGCATAGTGTTCAGTTCCATTCGCAACCCCTCAAATAATGAAGCAGTCCGAGCCCGCATGCAGCAAGACCTGGACAACATCCAGGCTTGGGCTCATAAGTGGCAAGTAACATTCGCGCCAGATAAGTGCCAGGCAATGACCATCTCCAACAAGAGAGAGTCTAACCACCTCCCCTTGACATTCAACGGCATTACCATCGCCGAATCCCCCACCATCAACATCCTGGGGGTCACCATTGACCAGAAACTTAACTGGACCAGCTATATAAATACTGTGGCTACGAGAGCAGGTCAGAGGCTGGGTATTCTGCGGCGAGTGACTCACCTCCTGACTCCCCAAAGCCTTTCCACCATCTACAAGGCACAAGTCAGTAGTGTGATGGAATACTCTCCACTTGCTTGTATGAGTGCAGCTCCAACAACACTCAAGAAGCTCGACACCATCCAAGATAAAGCAGCCCGCTTGATTGGCACCCCATCCACCACCCTAAACATTCACTCCCTTCACCACCGGCGCACTGTGGCTGCAGTGTGCACCATCCACAGGATGCACTGCAGCAACTCGCCAAGGCTTCTTCGACAGCACCTCCCAAACCCGCGACCTCTACCACCTAGAAGGACAAGAGCAGCAGGCGCATGGGAACAACACCACCTGCACGTTCCCCTCCAAGTCACACACCATCCCGACTTGGAAATGTATCGCCGTTCCTTCATTGTCGCTGGGTCAAAATCCTGGAACTCCCTTCCTAACAGCACTGTGGGAGAACCGTCACCACACGGACTGCAGCGGTTCAAGAAGGCGGCTCACCACCACCTTCTCGAGGGCAATTAGGGATGGGCAATAAATGCTGGCCTCGCCAGCGACGCCCACATCCCGTGAACGAATAAAAAAAAGTACACAGAAGTTTCCTGGGTTTACACCGCTCCTGCAATCAGTGTAACTTTAGACCAAAAAAATGGTCTAACAGCTCCCCCTATCAATGCAGACAAGTGTAAATGAAGAGTTGGTGAGCTGAAGAAGGCACCAACGTCACTTACTGATTACAATCTTTTGAGGAACTTCTTTAAACTCCTTGCATTGTATTTTGTAATCACTGACACCTGCACTTCATTTTACCGTAGTGCTTTGCACTCTTACCAGAAAAAAAATGTTGGGACCCCCGACTTCCCCCACCCCCAAACCCACACTCACATCGACTTCGGACAGGGATGCTTTTTCCCATGGGCATACCACTCAATGCCATCATAATGGAGGAGGAGGTGCAGCAGCAGCGTGTCCAGGCCTGGAGAATCGGAGAGCATGTCTGAGGACAGCAGCCCATCAGGTACTACCTTTCCCAAAGCATGTACAAACCACTCAGCTCCTACGAGGGCCTCTCCGAGGAGCTGTGCATTTGACAGCTGCGCCTCTCCAAAGATGCCATTGGGCATCTGTGCCAACTTCATCATGAAGATTTGAAGACTCGCTCCACTGCCACAACTGCTCTGTCTGTGGCAATTAAAGTAATGACCAGTGATAGCTGCATGAATGCAGTACCAGAGATCTGCTGGTGCACATGGAACTGTATCCTGGAAAGAATTATTGTCTTCAGGAAAAGATAAAAGAAAACTGGGTGAAAAAGAAAAGAAATTATCTGCACTTCAGCTCACTCATGAGGTCGGATAGTTGTTTCCACGGTGTATCTGCAGTGCAATATACATATCTGTTGCTTGGATTGATTCATATTTGAATCCTGAGTTGAACAAGTTGGAACAAGTGTGAAGTAATTATAGCTATTATAGGTGAACAACTTCCTTGTTCTCAACAAGTTGGCTGAGGTACAAAATAAATTGTTAACAGGAATTGTCAAGTTCACCCACAATATATGACTTGAAAATGTCTAGTTCTTCAAGAAAAGCAGGATTGTGGGAATACAGTTACCACAAGCATTGCAGTGGTTCACAAAGATTCCTCTATTGCCTCACCCTTCATAATCTCTGTAACCTCTGCTGCTACAACCCACCCCCACCCCCAAACTCTATTCCTTTGACTCCAGCTTATTGTGTATTTCCCCCTTCCTTCAAAGTGGCTGTACCTTCAGCTGCCTAATCCCCCATACTCTGGAATTCCCTCCTTTAATCCTTCATCTCTCTCTCTCTTCATTTAAGACCATCCTTAAAACCTAGCTTATTGACCAAGCTTTTAGCCACCCATCTTAATATCTCCTCCTTTAACTTGGTTTCTCATTTTTTTGATTATGCCTCTGAGAAGTTCTATGAAACTCCAAGACCCTCTCCCCAGTTCTGCCAAACCGCAATATTACCCTCCTCAGTGCTGTCAAAGCCCAGGGCTCTTTTTCAGTGCTTCTAAACCTTATTCCCTAGTGCTACTAAACACCAGATACTTACCTCTATCCTGATAAATTTTGTCCATCTTGCCTAACATCCTGTTATGTATCCTGGGCTTTAAGAGAAAAGGTTGAATAGAAAGATAATGGAACATATGATAATAATCAAGTCCACTCAGTTACAGTTATCAAAGAAAAATTGACAAACAGGGAATTTTTTGCCCAAATTACTCATTCAAATTCCAAGAATACCATATAATAAAAATGTAATTTGACTTAGTCAGTCACTTTGCGCAGAAGCTCTGATAATAATACATTTTGTAGTACAGGGCATAATTTAATAAAACAGCTTATCCTCTGACTCAATGTGAGTATTACCACATGAAACCTGCCTTTATGTATAAAAGTTTCGAGACGTGTCTGTCATACTTCAAGTGTTACACATTTCTGCATTATGCTTTGACAAAAAGAAATCTGTCTGGCCTCTAATATTTAATAAAAATGGAATTTATTCAACCACTGTAATCAATGGCCCTCATTTTATCCCATCCAATGCATAAATACCCCTATTATTATAAAAAAGCACATCCTCGAACTCATCATGAGCAACACCATAGGAAATTTGCTAATATTTCTCCAGTAAAAAGACAACTTTACATAATCAATGAACTAACGCACATTTGGTCAACAATGTAGTAAACACACATAATTATATAACGATGAGACACAAAACAAGGCAATTAATTATTTATCAATCAGTTGCAGACTGAGCATTTTAAATAATAGGTAAGTTTTATAGAACAATAGAAGTTAAGTGTTCAGTGCATAACAACATAACTTGTATTGTAGGGTGGAAGTTGACATTAATTTTTAAGTTATAATTTTCTCTTTAGCATGTTTTGATTGGTTTTAATGCAATTCTGTGAGTCCTAGGGTGGTGGAAAACAATGCTTTTTGACTTATCATAGAATCATAGAATGATACAGCATAAAAGGAGGCCATTCGTCCCATTGTGCCTGTGCCGGCTCTTTGAAAGAGCTGTCCAATTAGTCCCACTCCCCTGCTCATTCCTGGCAGCCCTGCAAATTTTTCCACTTCAATTATTTATCCAATTCCCTTTTGAAAGTTATTATTGAATTTGCTTCCACCACCCTTTCAGGCAGTGCATTCCAGATCATAACAATTCGCTGCGTAAAAAAATGTTTTCCTTATGTCGCCTCTGGTTCTTTTGCCAATTACCTTAAATCTGTGTCCTTTGGTTACCAACCCTTCTGCCACTGGAAACAGTTTCTCTTTATTTACTCTATCAAAACCCTTCATGATTTTGAACACTTCTATCAAATCTTTCCTTAACCTTCTTTGCTCTAAGGAGAACAACCCCAGCTTCTCCAGTCTCTCCACGTAACTGAAGTCTTTCATCCCTGGTACCACTCCAGTAAATCTCCTCTGCACCCACACTAAGGCCTTCATATCCTTCACACTTCCCTGCGATAAATTTCATCTGCTATGTGTCTGCCCATTTCACCAGTCTGCCTATGTCCTCCTGAAGTCTGTTACTATCCTCCTCACTGTTTATTACATTTCCGAGTTTTGTGCCATCTGCAAACTTTGAAATTATGCCCTGTATACCCAAGTCCAGGTCATTAATATATATCAAAAAGAGCAGTGGCCCCAACACTGACCCCTGGGGAACACCATCATACACTTTCCTCCAGTCTGAAAAACAACTGTTCACCATTGCTCTCTGCTTTCTGACCCTTAGCTAATTTTGTATCCATGCAGCAACTGCCCCTTTAATCCCATGGGCTTCAATTTTGCTAACAAGTCTATTATATGGTACTTTATCAAACACCTTTTGAAAGTCCATATACACAACATCAACCTCAGTACTCTCATCAACCCTCTCAGTTACTTCATCAAAGAACTCAATCAAGTTAGTCAAACATGATTTGCCTTTAATATTTCCATGCTGGCTTTCATTTATTAACCCATATTTTTCCAAGTGCCAATTAATTTTGTCCCGGATTAATGTCTCTAAAAGTTTCCCCACCACCGACGTTAGACTGACTGGCCTGTAGTTGCTGGGTTTATCCCTCTCCCCTTTTTTGAACAGGGGTGTAACATTTCCAATCCTCCAGTCCTCTGGCACACACCCACATATAAGGAGGATTGGAAGATTGTGGCCAGGGCCTCCGCAATTTCGATCCTTACTTCCCTCAGCAACCTGGATGCATCCTATCTGGACCGAGTGACTTTTCTACTTTGAGCGCTGACAACCTTATAGGACATATGATTGCAGATATCCACTGATTTGCAGTATGAGGGTAATATTACATTAGCTTGTAGAGCAAAACTACAACCATGAAAAAGATTTCCTGATATGTGGCACGAGTTTGAAGTCTAGCTGGGGAACTGGAACATTTAATCGTTTGCCTACTATAACTGATTGAAAATAATATTGAATGCCAGTTGTTAATGCACTCAGGAGTTTAATTGAATGATAAGCATACAAATATGAAAAGAATGATGGGTAAAGATCATCAGGCCCATCGGACCTGCCCCATGCAGAACTGGTGCAACCACATATACCATTTACTCACCCCCTAATCACATAATCTCCCGGGAGAAGCAAAAAATCAGAGGAAAAACGTGCACATGTGTAATCATTTTGGTGTCTTCAGGGAAAAAGAACTCTGGAAAATGACTTTCCGCCTCTCTATGGCAATCAAACAAGGTTCCAGGAGACTGCAGAAGCCTAGACACCTCATCATCCCAGCTAACCAGCAATTTACTTTCTATAATTGGAAATGTCCTTTTCTCTCAGGAACGTGTCAAGTTCCCTTTTAAAGAATTGTAGTGAATCCATACTTGGTTGTTTGTTGTAGAGAGCAATAACTCTCTAGAAAAATAAATAATTTTTGGCATCCAATCTAACTATTTGGCTAAGGATTTTGTATGCTTGCCTATTAGTCTTACCATCCCTCTTCATCTCAAATAACCTATCTAACTGGATTGAATACAATGCCTTCATAATTTTCAAAACCTCAATCATATCCTTCTATGTCTGTGTTTCTCTAAATAGCTCTAACTTGTAAAGCCTGTCCTGATAACTAGGAGCCCTTAGGCTAAGTATCATTCTGATTGCTCTTGTCTACACTTTCTCTACAGCCTCAATATATTTTGCCATGGGCAGGGACCAAAACTGAACACAATACTTCAACTGCAGACATACCAAAGCCTTATACAGTTTTGCATTGTTTTATACTTAATAGTCCTAGCAATACACTCCAACAACAACAATAATTTGCATTTATATAGAGCCTTTAATGTAGTAAAATGTCCCAAGGCAGTTCACAGGAGTGTTATCAAACAAAATTTGACACCCAGCCACATAAGGAGATATTGGGATAGGTGACCAAAAGCTTGGTCAAAAAGGTAGGTTTTAAGGAACGTCTTAAAGGAGGAGAGAGAGGTAGAGAGGCGGAGAGGTTTAAGGAGGGAATTCCAGAGCTCAGGCAGCTGAAGACACAGCCACCAATGATGGAGTGATGAAAATCGGGGATGCGCAAAAGGCCAGAATTGGAGGAACGCAGAGATTTTGGAGGGTTGTAGGGCTGAAGGAGGTTACAGAGCTTTAAAGCTCTATTTGCTTCCCCATTAGCTTCACACTGCTTATGCACCTTTAATGAGTTATCAATTATTACCCCAAGTTTCTTTTTTTATCCATCACATTTAATGGATACACCTTCATAGACTAAATGGGCTGATTTCCCCAACCCCCAAATGTATTACACTGCACTTGTTCACATTGAAGGGCATCTGTTGCTCAAGTACCCATTTCCCAAACTTATCATGCAACCAATTGATTTAGACTGAATTATTAACCCCTGAGCATATTTTCATGTTGTCTGCAAATCTATGAATGGTTCCATTAATGCCTTCATCCAAAACATCAATGAAGATGATTAACAGCAGTGGTTCCAACACAGAACTTTGTGGAGCTCAACTCATGACCAGGCTCCATTCAGATCCACTTCCATTAATGGCAAACCTCTGCCTATGAGATTTCAAACAATTACCTATCCTCTAATCCCATAAGGATCTAATCTTTTCCAGTAGCTTCCTATGTGGCACTTCATCAAATACATTTTGGAAATCAAGGTATATAATATCAATAGGACTGGCATCATCCACTATTTTGGCCACTTCTTCAAATAATTCAATAAGGTTAGTGAAGCAGGACCTAAGTTTCTTGAAGCCATGTTCGCAATTCCTAATATCTGCTAAGTGATTCTAAATCACATCCTATAAAATGCTCCCCAGCAGCTTTCCTATAACTGACGTCAAGTAGACATCCTGATCCATGAATGATGCCAGCTAATAGAGACTGGGTTGCAATGGGTTCTGCAACATGTAAAGCAATCATGATGGGCTGGGAAAGAAATATTCCATTTACATATGACAAGTATCATGGAGAATCTTCTGTTTAATAATATCTAACCTACTGTGATGTTTGATGTAGAGGCAAGCATGATCACTACATGTCATCCAAGTTCAAAGTTGGTGGCAAAGCTTTATATTGACTCTAGTTTACGGTGGGCTTTTCCGCTGCTGAGTCAGATTGCAACAGTATAGAACAGTGCTTAATACTGAGCTTTCTGCCAGTAGTTTTAACAATAACTCTGAGAAAAAAAAAACATTCTTCTTTTGCACAGCTGGATGAGTTTGTCCTTGCAATAGTTTACAAGATTGTTGATGTGGGAGTCAAAGAGCAGGTTTTGTTTACTATGATGCCAAGGACTTTGGCACTGCTTGAAAAGTCATGCTAATTTCTGTTGAGAGATGCTTGCATGCAGTGTTTGGGATTACAGTTGTCAGTACTGTCAATATCAGGGGTTTCTAATTGTTTTTGAGGTAATTTATCTTTATCTACATCAACCACGATGATAATTTTCACTTTTAGAAAAAACTATATAACTGTAGTAGACATGCTGTTAAAATTCAGCAAATAAATTCAACAGTAAAATTCAGTTTGTATGTAGGATTTCAAAAGGTGGAGACAGCCCCTGAGTCCATTTCAAACAATGTTGTAAATTCACTTGAAACTTGTTTTAAAATTATATGCATATATACATCATTCACAGTATAAAGGTTATATGTTAGGGTGCTCCACTGTAGTGCAGTGTGGTGGTGTTGATTACTGGAACACTAATGCTCAGTGCCATTGTGTGGGAGCATGCAAGTTTGGTCAGGCCTTAGGTTAAATCTCCAATTTGAGCAATATCAAGCAGATGCTGTGCTATCTCCCAGAAAGGGTTATGGAAAGTCAAACAGGGTAACTAGCTTGGACAGTGATTCATGCCTGAGGTGTCTGGCCAAATGGAGACAAGGCAGTAATCTGGGAGAAGGCTGCCCACCTGCCCTTTGGCAGCAGAGACAAGAATCCAGACAGAATGAAGAAAGGGACAACTAACTTACATTGAAAAAATTACCAATTAAAAAAGAAAACATTTACTATTTACCATTACTGCACATATGCAAGCCAGTGACCGTCCATTATGTAAGCATGTGCTAATATAGCTTTGATGTGATTACATGATGTATCCACATTTAAAATGACACACTTGAGTTTTATTTCCAGGAAATTGCATTGACTTTGGCAAACTCTTTGTTATTTCTAAGTCCTTACTAGTTAACATATCCTTCTTTCTTCATGCCCAGGCTAACAGAACTTAATGACAGTAACACTACATTCTTTTTTGTTGATGCAAAGTATCAGCACTGACTGAATGAATCGTATGAACAATTCCATAGGCCCTGGTATTGTACAAATGCATGTGAGGTTGCTACTCCCAAACAGTCAATAAATCACTGGCTATCTAAAAGATTCTGAGTTGTCAATTCACAAGGCATGTTCTACTGCAGCAAGAAGGTGTCTTTCTCATTAATTTGCAACTCTCAACCCAATTGATATTCATGGGGAGAAGGTGTAACTACAAGAAGCTAGGTGGTTCTAAGTGAATGTCATATGTTTTCTCTGTTGTTATTGCAAGCTTGTATTATATAGTCATCGTTGGTGTTTTGAATGCAGAGGATATTTGATCTGAAAATAGAGAATTTAAAAAGTACAGCAAAACAATTGACACACAATGCCGCCTCCACTTAAAAACTACCTCAGCGGACAATAGAAATGGTTAGCATTTTGTAAATCTAACATTGTTAAAATTCCTATGTTGGAGAAAAAATTAGTCTCAAGCACCAGACTTTAATTATGAGAATAATTAATGTAATATTTTAAATGTTGATATATTTATCAAGTGTCAGCACTAATATTCCATGAGTATATGGGTTATTTTATACAAAGATGTGGTCTTTAAAAGTATATATTTAGGGTAGTATACTATTCTAGCCTTGTCCTTGATTCTTCAACGGGAAAATATAGCCCTGTGTTTATTTTTTCAAATGGAATTTTTTTTTACAAATAATTTTTTAACTCATCACTGGGCCCCAAACCTCAGCAATTCCATAGGTTGTTTCAGGGGAGCAATGTGAGTGCTGTAGAATGAGGTTAGTGTCCACAAATCTGAGCATCCACAGCCCTCTGGGGTAGAGAGTTCCAAAGACTCACAACCCTCTGAGTGAAGAAATTTTTCCTCATCTCGGTCCTAAATGGCCGACCCCTATCTTGAGACTATGACTCTCCAGCCAGGGGAAACAGCCTCTCAGCATCTACCCTGTCGAGCCATCTCAGAATTTTATACGTTTCAATGAGATCACCTCTCATTCTTCTAAACTACAGAGAATAAAGGCCCATTTTACTCAATCTCTCCTCATAGGACAACCTTCTCATCACAGGAATCAATCTAGTGAACCTCCATTGCACCTCCTCTGAGGCAAGTATATTCTTCCTTTGAGGTAGGGAGACCAAAACTGTACACAGTACTCCAGGTGTGGTCTCATTAGAGCCCTATATAATTGCAGTAAGACCTCCTTATTCTTATACTCCAACCCCCTTGTAATAAAGGCTAACATACCATTTGTCTTCCTGATTGCTTGCTGTACCTGCATGTTAACTTTCTGTGATTCGTGTCCAAGGACACCCAAATCCCTTTGACTACCAATGTTTCTTAGTCTCTCACCTTTTAAAAAATATTCTGCTTTTCTATTCTTTCTACCAAAGTAGATAATTTCACATTTCCCCACATTATAATCCATCTGCCGCCTTCTCGCCCACTCACTTAACCTGTTTATATCCCTTTGCAGCTTCTTTGCGTCCTCCTCACAGTTTACACTCCCAGCCATCTTTGTATCGTCAGCAAACTTGGATACATTACACTCGGTCCCCTCATCTAAGTCATTGATATATATTGTTGGCAGCTGAGGCCCAAGCACTGATCCTTGCAGCACCCCACTAGTTACAACCCGCCAACCCAAAAATGACCCATTTATTCCTACTCTCTGTGTTCTGTCCATTAACCAATCCTCAATCCATGCTAGTATATTACCCCCAATCCCATGAGCCCTAATCTTATGTAGCACTCTCTTGTGTGGCACCTTATTTAATGCCTTTTGAAAATCAAAATATACTACATCCACTGGTTCCTGCTTATCTACCCTGCTAATTACACCCTCAAAAAACTCGAATAGGTTTGTCAAACTCGATTTCCCATTCACAAAACCATGTTGACTATGCCTAATCATATTATGATTTTCTGTTACTACGTCCTTAATAATAGATTCTAACATTTTCCCTACTCCCTGTTTTCTCTCTCCCTCCTTTCTTGAATAGTGGGGTTACATTTGCTACTTTCCAATCCATGGGGACCGTTCTAGAATCTAGGGAATTCAGGAAGATCAAAACCAATGCATTCACTATCTCTGCAGCCACCTCTTTCAAAACCCTAGGATGTAGGCCATCAGGTCCAGGGGATTTGTTGGCTTTTGGTCCCATTAATTTCTCCAGTACTGTTTCTTCACTAATATTAATTACTTTAAGTTCTTCCCTTTCATTTCACCCTTGGTTCCCCACTATTTCCAGTATGTTTTTGTGTCTTCTACTGTGACAAAATATTTCTTTAACGTCTCTGCTATTTCCTTATTCCCCATTATAATTTCTCCTGCCTCTGTCTCTAAGGGACCTACGTTTACTTTCGCTAATCTCTTCCTTTTTATATACTTGTAGAAGCTCTCACCATCTGTTTTTATATTTCTTGCTAGTTTACTTTCATATTCAATTTTCTCCCTCTTTTTCAATTTCTTGGTCATCCTTTGTTGATTTCTAAAGCCCTCCCAATCCTCCTGTTTAATATTCTTTTTGGCAACATTGTAAACCTCTTCCTTTAATCTAATACTATCCTTAACTTCTGATGAAGGTTCATCGACCTGAAATGTTAACTCCATTTCTTTCTCCACAGTTGCTGCCTGACTTGTTGAGTATTTCCAGCATTTTCTGTTAATATTACTATCCTAAGCTTCTCTAGATATCCAGGTTTGGACCACTTTTCCCGTGGAGTTCTTACTCCTCAAGGGAATATATATTTGTTGAGAATTATGAATTATTTCTTTAAATGTTCGCCATTGCTTATCTACCGTCATATCTTTTAATCTAATTTCCCAATCTACTTAGCCAACTCGACCTTCATACCTATGTAATTGGCTTTGTTTAAATTTAAGATCCTACTTTCGGATTTATCTACATCACTCTCAAACTCAATATGAAATTCTATCATATTATGATCACTCTTCCCCAGAGGATCCTTTACTGTAAGATTACTAATTAACCATGTCTCATTACACAATACTAGCTCTAAAATAGCCTGTTCCCTAGTTAGTTCCTTAACATATTGTTCTAGAAAATTGTCTCAAATGCATTCCATGAACTCATCCGCCAAACTACCTTTGCCAATTTGGTTTGCCCAGTTTATATGAAGATTAAAGTCCCCCACGATTATTGCATTACCCTTGTTATGTGGTCCTCTATTTTCCAGATTTATACTCTATCCACCACTATAATTTTTGTTAGAGGACCTATAAACTACTCCCACCAGTGTTTTCCACCCCTTGTTATTTCTTAGCTCCACCCATACTGATTCTACATCCTGATTTTCAGAGCTAAGATCCTTTCTCACACTGTCTTTATCTCTTCATTTGTTCTCAGGGCTACTCTCCCTCCTTTTCCATTTTGCCTATCTTTTCTAAAAGTCAAGTACCCTGGAGTATTTAGTTCCCAACCTTGGTCACCCTGTAACCATGTCTCAGTAATGGCTACAAGATCAAACCTTTCTCTGGGCTGCTCTCTCTCTCTGCTGCTCCTTTATACCCGGTCGCTGGAGGGCGGATTCTGCGTTCTCTCTCAGATGCTGCTTGCCTTGCTGTGTGTTTCCAGCATTTTTTATTTTCAAAATAAAAATAGACCCTGCTGTCATTTTTACAAGGAAGATTTTCTGAGCAGTTTCAAAATGTGATCTTCAAAAAAAACTTCTTTATGAAAACTGCACATTGTAAATGGCTCTAAGTAACTTCATTAATAAAAGTGCCTCAGACTTACATTTCTGCCACCATCTTTCATCTTTCTTCTTACTGAACCAGACTATTCTAAACTGTTACCGTGACTGACAAGGGCATGGAGCCACTTTTGGCTCTAACTGATACTCTCATTGGCTACAGTATTCAAACACAGTATTATTGAACTAGACCCAACTCAGTAAAATAGGAACTCTGAAACTAAGCTCCTCTTCAATTCAGAGTTGAAAGCAGCCAGGCTAAATCCCCCAACATCTTTTTTGTTTCCTTACAAGTCAAATCACCAGCTTTGCGGGAGTCATAATTAATAACACACATAACAAATCATGTATAGCATTGAGACAGTTATGAAATTCTTCGATCCTACCATTGTAATATAAGGGTAGTCAATACTCTGGAGAAAATTTAAAAATACATTTGGCTTTGCAGAAGCTATCATACCCTGAAACAGCTTAATTGCCCTCCCTATAACAAAAGTCAAGCAATTATATTTTTGGTTCCAAGTGTGTGATTTCAGGCCTAAAGTACTATTACTTATGGCTAAGGGAAATTGATCTTGCGAACGGGAAAGGCAGGATACTAATACTAATATCCACAGGTGAATGTTGTTGTGTTAATCCCTTGGCACCTTTTTCCTTCCTTACAAGTCAAATCACCAGCATTGAGGGAGTCATAATTGGCAACTCAAATAACATATCATGTATAGCATTGAGACATTATGAAATTCTTAGTTCCTACCATTGCATCAAAAGGCTAGTTAATAATCTGATGCAAAATAATGAATATTATTAGCGTCAAAGAGGCCATGATACCAGTCTCAACTTAACTTACCCCAATACAAAAGTCAAGGAATTGTATTTTTGTTTCTGAGTATCTGATTTCAGATCAGGGATACCACTACATAGAGGAATACATGTTGCAAACATGAAAGACAGGACACTAATACTGATATTATAAACCATAATTATGATTAGTCAAAGAATAGACATTATTATGGTATCCTGTTGAAGTACAGGTTCTAAATAATGGTCTAGGCTTTCTGCCACATGTTTTCTGGGATCAGCTAATTTGCACAAGCAAGGGCAGACACCCGATTTAAAGTCCTGCTGTTTCTCCTGGAAACCTGATCATCTGTGGAGTTTCTTGAAAGTTTGTGGCTGGAGTTGGAGGAAGAGGAACAACAATAACAACAACAAAGATGCATTCTGCTGGAAGTGCTCGTTCAGGAAGCCAGGAAGAAGAGGAAACCCTTTTGGGGGACAGGAAAAGAGATTGCATGATATTGGTGATGGAAACACACTGGAGGCAAGTGTCACAAGCTATGACACCTCTGGGACCTCTTGGTCAGCAGTTCAGTGCCACAAACAATTCAATGACCTTATGAGGATAGACAATTTAAGACTGGCCATTTGAAATTCAACATAAACATTTGTGTCACCATGACTCCTCTCTTATTCAGCCACTTAATACTTCAGAGCTCTTGAAGATTTCTCAATATTTTCCCAAGCTCCCCATTGTCTTACTCACCCCTCATGCACATGCCAATTGGCTCACAGACCTGCCTGTATGCTCCCATTTGAAAGTGCCTGTTCACAATATGGATTACAGCCAGACTCATTCACTTGAATGATCAGAGTGTACAGCATTGCAATACTTGTAGGATGAAACACCATTATGTCTCTCATGCTTCCTACATTACCCTTGCACGAAAAAAAAATGGCTTACCTTTTTGAGGACAGGGAGGCAGCTGGGGGTGGATAAGCAAAACTAATGGCTCTAACCTCCCCTTCGGGAGGAAAGCATAGAGATTCTGGGAAATTCATGGCTGAACAACAACAACAACAACTTGCATTCATATAGCGCCTTTAACGTAGTAAAGCATCCCAAGGTGCTTCACAGGGGTGTTATCAAACAAAATTTGACAACGAGCCACATAAGGAGATATTAGGACAGGTGATCAAAAGCTTGGTCAAAGAGGTAGATTTTAAGGAGCATCTTAAAGGAGGAGAGATAGGTAGAGATGCGGAGAGGTTTAGGGAGGGAATTCCAGAGCTTAGGGCCTAGGCAGCTGAAGGCACAGCCACCAACTGTGGGACGATGGAAATTGGGGATGCGCAAGAGGCCAGAATTGGATGAGCGCAGAGATCTCGGAGGGTTATAGGGCTGGAGGAGGTTACAGAGATAGGGAGGAGTGAGGGCATAGAGGGATTTGAACACAAGGATGAGAATTTTACATTTGAGGCATTGCCGGACCCAGAGCCAATGTAGGTCAATGAACACAAGGGTGATGGGTGAACGGGACTTGATGCGAGTTAGGATTCAGGCAGCAGATTTTTGAAGGCATAGATGACGGTGAAGTGGGAGGGCAGGTACCAATTGAAGGTTTGTCAAACTATTCCCGGGCTCTCCATCTGTTGCCGCTTACACGGAATACAAATACAAACCACAGCAGAATTAAGCACTGTCATATTATGCAAGTTAGTAGATTGCCTCCATGTCAAATCAGCAGTCTTATTTCCTCTTTCATGTCACCTGGACTCACAAGAGGCAGTAGGGAGGAAGAAGAAGAGGTGGATAAGGAAGATGAGCGGTCAGGACCATCTTCAACTCCACCGTCATGTGCTCTTTCCTTGCCAAGCATCAGCCCAGAGATATATTCTCAGGGCTTCCTTCCTATTTGCAGTACTTTGCACTTGTCTGTATTAAAATTTCATCTGTCATTGTTCTGCCCACTTACATATTTTGTCCAGTTCATTCTGCAATTTCTGAGCAGCCTCCACTGCACCACCTAGTTTAGTATAATTATCTGCAAATTTGACTACTTTGCATTAAGTTTCTGAATCCAGGTCATTTGTGTAAATTAGAAACAGTAGTGTTCCCATTACTAAGCCTTGGGGCATCCCACTCAGTATCCCCCTCCTCCGATCATAACTCCTCTAATTACAATTTGTTGTTTTCTAGCCTTCATTCAATGTCTTATCTATTCCCAGGGTTTACCTTAAGTTTCTACAACTTTGAGTTTAACTAATAGTCTTTCATGTCAAAATTTGTTAAATGCTTTTTTGGAATCTAGGTACACTATGTTGTAGGGCTTTCCACACTTCACCCATAATGTCACTTCCTCAAACTGTAAGGAAAGGACTAATCAGATTGACTTGAAGTGTGCTAATGTAAGACTGCTACTGATTTTTCTTTATGTTGTAGTAATGTTAGCTTTTAGCCTTTGTTTGTTAAGTAGGGAAGTATGAATCAATTTTAATGTAATGACTACTGAAGTTTTGAACTTGGACTGACCATATAGTACTGGTACGTTTTAATATGAAGTAATTACCTACTTTATGAGGGAACTTAATTAAAGGCGTGCCATTGCATACTGGTTCATAAGTTTCAAGGAGCTATAATCACTAATAATGAGCGCAAGTACAAAAGATAGTCTTGAAAAAGGATAACATCTGGGTAAATATTATCGTTTTATTTGGGGTTTCTGTAGAATGGTGGAATTAGCTGGTGCTGGATGGTACAGAATCAATGACATATTTATAATTAAAGGTTTCACTTGGTGAAATAGCAATTATATATAAAAAGAGCAAAATTATTGATAAGATAATGAAGTAAGGAAGTTATACTGACCTTGTTAACCCAACTTAAAAAAGAGCTGGTTAGATCTGCAGATGACACGAAACTCAGAAATGTAGTAAACAGTGAGCACGATGGTAGCAGACTTCAGGAGGACATAGGCAGACTGGTGAAATGGGCAGACACATGGCAGATGCAACTTAATGCAGAGAAGTGTGACGTGATGCATTTTGGTAGGAAGAATGAGGAGAAGCAATATAAACTAAATAGTACAATTTTAAAGGGGGTGCAGGAACAGAGAATCCTGGGGGTGTATGTACACAGATCTTTGAAGGTAGCAGGACAAGTTGAGAATGCTGTTAAAAAGGCATATGGGATTCTTGGCTTTATAAACTGAAGCATAGAGTACCAAAGGAAGAAAGTTATGCTAAACCTTTATAAAACACTGGTTTGGCCCCAGCTGGAATATTGTGTCCAATTCTGGGCATCACACTTTAGTAAGCCTTAGAGAAGATGCAGAGGAGTTTTACTAGAATGGTACCAGTGATGCTGACTTCAGTTACATGACTAGAGGAGCTGGGGTTGTTCTCCTTAGAGCAGAGAAGATTAAGGGGAGATTTAATAGAGGTATTCAAAATCATGAAGGGTTTTGATAGAGTAAGTAAGAAGAAACTGTTTCTAGTGGCAAAGGGTCTGTAACCAGAGGATACAGATTTAAAGTAATTGGTAAAAGAACCAGAGGTGAGATGAGGAGATTTATTTTGCAGCGAGTTGTTATGATTTGGAATGCACTGCCTGAAAGGAGGGAAAATTCAACAATAACTTTCAAAAGGGAATTGGATAAATACTTGAAGCAGAAAATTTGCAGGACTGTGGGGAAAGGGCAGGGGTGTGGGACTAATTGGATAGCTCTTTCAAAGATCCGGCACAGGAACGATGGGCCGAATGGCCTCCTTCTCTGCTGTATCATTCTATGATTCTATAGTAAGGAAACCAGCATAGTAACTGAAGTTATTGTAAAAGCATAGGTCCAATTAGATTCTCCTTATGTGGAGTTGTATTTTAACTTTTGCTTTAATCGTGTAATGCAGAAATGTGCAAATTGTCACATAGTTTGGGTGAGAGAAATGTATAAAATGTGGCAGTTTGGATTCATAAAGGTTTCATCAGACTGAAATACTGAGCTCAGAACTGTAACGCATTTGAGTCTGCAACCTGCAAGTATTATATTTTAAATGAATGTTTAAGTACTATTGCATATACTGTATGCTTAATAAATCTATGGATGCATGACCTCAATATTTCAAGAACCTTATTGATTTTGAGGAATAGATAGAACATGTAATCATAAATGAAAACTATCCTCTCATAAAAGGCGTTGAGGAGCTTGATCAGACAAAATCCTCCCCTTCTGAATCCATGTTGACTGCCATTTCCATTAATTTACATGGAATGAAAGCGAGACTAATGATTTTTTGTTGCCTGTGTGTTTTGACCCGTACTGAATATGGCCACCACCTTTCAAACCAGTTTGGAGAAACTTCAATGTACTTTTATTTCATTAAATTAACAACTCAGCTACAACTACCCAATTTTGTCCATTATAAATATAATTGAGTACTCAGTGATCCAGTGAGTAATTCTCCATGATAATATAAAAATTATACACAATTTGTGATTATGTACATTCACAGCCTACTCAGCCTGCCCACACTTGGTGTGCTTCACTGGCTGGGCTTCTGTGTTGGAGATTCACTTTTAAAGTGTTGTAAAAAAGATATTTTTTTAATTGTCACTTTATTTTATAACACTAGCATGATATTGGGGATTTAATCACAGTGTTAAAATGAAGAATATATTCCTTTGTAGGTGGCACTCTTGCCTCTGAATTAGAAGGTTGTGTGTTCAAACTACTCCAGAGACTTGAGTACCTAATCTAGGCTGACACTTCAGTGTAACAGCGAAGGAGTGCTGGACTGTCAGAGGTGCCAGCATTCACACAAGATATTTAACTGAGGCGCTGTCTGGCCACTCGATGGATGTAAAAGATCCCATAGCACTATTTGAAGAAGAGAAGGGGAGGTGTCCTGACCAATACTTATCCCTCAATCGCTAAAACAGAATATTTGGTCATTAGTGTCATTGCTGTTTGTGGGACTTTGTCGTGTACACATAGGCTGCTGTGTTTCCCTACATTACAACGGTAACTATACATCATTGGCTGTTGAGTGCTTTGGGATATCATGAAAAGTGCAAGTGACAAAAGTGAAAAGGACATCACTGAACATGTGCAGAACATTTGGGTGGGTGGGTGGAGAAGGGGGATAGCCTGAAGTTGTGATCCATGTTGGAAGCAATGACATAGGTAGGAAAAGGGTTGAGGTCCTCCAGACAGAGTTTCAGGAGCCAGGGAGGAAGTTAAAAAGCAGGACCTCAAAGGTAGTAATCTCTGGATTACTTCCAGTGCCTCATACTAGTGAGTTTAGGAGCAGTAAGATAAAACAGGTTAACACGTGGCTGGAGAAATGGTGCAGGAGGAGCCTGGGGCGTTGGGACTAGTTCTGGGGCTGGAGGGACCTGTACAAGATGAACGGGTTCGACAGGGCTGGGACTATTGTCCTCCCAGGGAGGTTAACTAGTTCTGTGGGGGAGGGTTTAAATTAATTTTGCAGGGGGAGGGGCACCAGGATGAAACATTAGATAGAAGATACAAGGTGCACAGAGGACTAGGAGAGACAAACAGCATTAGAATAAAAAGTAGTTCAGAAATAGGAGAGATCAGACAGGGGAGAAATGCAAGGCAGACTAAGATGGGATAAGAATGCATATGCGTATATGCATGGAACATGGTAAATAAGGTTGGTGAGCTGCAGGCACAAGCAGCCACATGGGATTATGATATAATGGCAATAATGGAGACCTGGCCCAAACAATGGGCGGAATGGGCACTTAATATTGCTAGCTAAAATGTATTCAGGAAAGATAGGGAAGGACAGAAAGGTGGGAAGGGGTGGGGTGGCAATATTGATCAAATATACTGTTACAGTACTAGAAAGGGATGATGTACTTGAGGGTTCAAAGACAGAATCTATTTGGTTAGAATTAAGGAACAACAGAGGAGTTATTTTGCTGCTGGGTGTATACTATAGGCCTCCAAATAGTGGGAAGGAGTTAGAGGAGAAAATTTGCAGGCAATTGCAGAAAGATGCAGGAACTTTAGAGTAGTGATAATGGGGGACTTCAGTTATCCTAATATAGACTGGGAAAATAAGAGTGTAAAGAGCAAAGAGGGGGAGGAATTCCTGAAATGTGTACAAGCGAACTTTCTTGATCATATGTTTCCAGCCCAATAAGAAAGGAAGCAGTGCTGGATCTAGTTCTGGGAAATGAAGTGGGGCAAGTGGAGCATGTTTCAGTGGGTGAGCATTTCAAAAACAGTGATCACAACACCATTAGGTTTAGAGTAGTTATGGAAAAGGACAAGGAAAAATCAAATGTGAAAATACTCATCTGGAGGAAAGCTAATTTCAGTGAAAAGAGATCTGGCTCAGGTGGATTGGAATCAAAGATTGGCAGGTAAAACAGTAAATTAGCAATGGGAGGCCTTCAAAGAGGGGATAGTTCAGGTACAGACTAGACACATTCCCATGAGGGGGGGGAAGGAAGGGCATCCAAAACTAGAGCTCTCTGGATGACTAAAGATAAAGAGATTAAAATGAAACAGAAAAAGGAGGCTTATGATAAATGTTGGGTTCATAATTCAGTAGAGAACCAAGTTGAATACAAAAAGTACAGGGGAGAACTGAAAAAGGAAATAAGAAAGGTAAAAAGTGTGAATGAGAATAGATTAGCAGGTAACATAAAAGGGAACCCAAAAGTCTTTTATAAACATATAAATAGTAAAACGGTACTCAAAGGGTGAGGCCGATTAGAGACCAAAAAGGAGATCTTCTTGTGGAGTCAATGGGCATGCTGAGGTACTAAGTGAGTACTTTGCATCTGCCTTCACTAAAAAAAGAGGATGCTGCCAATGTCACAGTAAAGGAAGAGTAGAGAAATTGGATAAGATAAAAATATTTAAAGAGGTACTAAAAAAGTTGGCAGCGCTCAAAGTAGAAAAGCCACCCGGTCTGGGTGGGATGCATTGTAGGTTGCTGAGGGCAGTAAGGATGGAAAATGCAGATGCTCTGGCCACAATCTTGCAATCCTCCTTAGATATGGGAGTGGTACCAGAGGACTGCTAATGTTACAGCCCTGTTCAAAAAACAGGAGAGAAATAAACCAAGCAACTACAGGCCATTCAGCCTAAGTGGTGGCAGGACAAGTTGAGAAGGCTGTTAAAAAGGCATACAGGATCCTTGGCATTATAAATAGAGGCATAGAGTGCAAAATCAAGGACATTATGCTAAACCTTTATAAAACACTAGTTAGCCCTAGATGAAGTATTGTGTCCAATTCTGGGCACCACACTTTAGGAAGGATGTCAAAGCCTAAGACAGGATGCAGAAGAGATTTACTAGAATGGTACCAGGATGAAAAACTTCAGTCACATGGAGAGACTAGAAAATCTGGGGTTGTTCTCCTTAGAACAGAGGTTATGGGGAGATTTGATAGAGGTGTTCAAAATCATGAAGGGTTTTGATAAGAGTAAATAAGGAGAAACTGTTTCCAGGGGCAGAAGGGTTAGTAATCAGAGGACACATTTAAGGTAATTGGCAAAAGAACCAGAGGAGATATGAGGGAACAAAATTACACAGCAAGCAGTTATGATCTGGAATGCACTATCTGAAAGGGTGGTGGAAGCAGATTCAATAATAACTTTCAAAAGGGAATTGGATAAATACTTGAAGTGGAAACATTTGCAGTGCTATGGATAGAGCAGGGGAGTCGAACTAATTGGATAGCTCCTTCAAAGAGCCGGCACAGGCACAATGGGCCGAATGGCCTCCTATGCTGTATTACTCTATGATTCTGATTCTCGTATACCTTCTTTCAAAATGGACCCCACCCCAAAGCAATAGCACTAGTCAGAAAAACGAAGTTATGCACCTTTGAAATTGTTCAGAAACAAATGTTATCCATATCTGACCTGAAGACGTTTTTGGCTTGCAATGCTCTTTTGAAAAATGACACTCTAAATCGAATACCTAAATGAAATAGTACGTCCGTAGCAAAGTAAGATATTTGAAATATCGCTGCCTACACAGGAGGGATAGATATTGGCCAGGAATCAAGTTCCCGGCTCCAGGAGCCGATAATTTTTAGTTTACTGCAATCATTTCCATGCAGCTACTTTCCACATGCCTGTTAATGCAAAATATTTAACAGAACTAGGGAGAAATCTCGAAAGGAAAGCTGCTGGGAAAAATAACCCGACGATTATTATGACCCCCCCAGAAGATGTGGAGATGCCGGTGATGGACTGGGGTTGACAATTGTAAACAATTTTACAACACCAAGTTATAGTCCAGCAATTTTATTTTAAATTCACAAGCTTTCGGAGATTTTCGGAGACCCCCCCAGAAGAGCCAGCATCCCGAGAAACGCCCATTAGTACCGAGGTTAAGGTTAGATTTACAGTTGCAGTCACGGCCACTTCCGCATCATCCCACTGGCTCTACCTGAGGATATGACGCCTGGCGCATATTAGCATAATTTATTCCGAGTTTGGTGTTGCTCTGAGCCAATGATGTTGTGTCACTTTCACCACCTGCCATGAGAGAATTCCATCATTCTTCACATTCTTCCGCCTCAGTGTATCTACTTCACAGCGGCTTACAGCCAAAGAGGCGCTGCCACCAAACACAGGTAAGTAACACTGCTTTCAGTCATTTCAAATAACACAAGTAGAAATCACTTTTATATTCAAAATTTCAAGTGTATGTCTGTAATTGGTAATAAAGCGGGGTTATATTTATTTTGGATTTAAAGGCTGCCTCCTTTAATATGTTACATTAGAGGTTTTTGGTTACTATGTGTCTCTGTGTATCGCGTTCTTGTTCAAAAAAGAATGAAGCCCAAGTTTCTTCATATGATGTGGTACAGGCAGTGTGTTCTGTTTTGCGTTCATTCTTTCAGGCTGCAGAGATATATATGCACATATATTTAAAGAATGGAGACTCCCCTGGATGTCTTGTCCCGAGCAGCATCTTTAGTGCACGCTGATGACGAAAAACGTAAGTATGGTAATGAGAGGCTTGCAGTTTCTCATTAGGAATTAATAACAAGAGACCTGACTTAAGGGGAACCAGAGTAAAACTTCCAGCAAAGTGCCTCCGGGCTAAATGTTTCCGATAGTTAAAAGCAGAAGAAAAAAGAAAGCTGCTGATCCCTTGGTACAAGAGACTTTCTTTTTGAAAAAAAAAGACGTGTTTGCTTAATGGATTTGCCCAGTATATTAATTTAATACTTGGGACTCAAGGGTTAGTATCCGAAACTGCTTTGCAGTGTATTATGTTAGAGTTCTTTCTCCTCCCCTCCCCCAAAGTTGTTGTAATGCAGTGGTTATGAGAAATTTCTGCTGCGACTCCGATGTTTACTAGTTGTGCCTGTTCTGTTCTCCGGTTAACATGTAATATTTGAGTATGCACTTTCTGTTGTGTAACGTCACTTTCCATTGTTTGTTTGTGACAAGCTGTACGCGGGAACTTGATCAGTTTCGAATGTGTTTGAAATATTTTATTTCCAAAATGTTTTCGCAGAGACTAAAATAACCGAAAACCATTGTTTTTTTAAATTTGACAAAGGCCACCACATTTGCAGCTGGGTGTCAGCTTGAGGACTGGCAAACAGATGAGCCCCAACGTCTTTTGTTTTGGGTGCAGCGGGGGAGGGGAATCATTTTGCTTTAATTGAAAATAAAAGACAAAAACCGCGTAAAAGTCTACGGTTTTAGGCAGACGCTTGCTTTCATTGTTCTAGTTCCCGGAGGAGACGGAAAGGGCATTAGTGTAGCAATTCCCCCTCCTTTATTGTTTGCACATCAGCGACTTCCCAAGGACTTTGTATGACTTGTAAGGGGATACAATGAAATGATGTCATTTCTGCCCAATCGCTACCAGTCTCAAAGGTTTTCAACGCAGCTGTCAGTTTCAGCGAAGGGCGTTAAAGGTGGAACGTTCTGCAGTGTAAACAGCTCATCACCCTGACTGATAACAGTGGGATTTTAGACCCCTTTGTCGATTTCTTCACTGCTTCACTGTTGGAAATGTGTAAATGCTATTATGCTCTGTATATTTTACACATACGTGCGTTTCACATTGACTGTCAGTGTGACAGCAGTAGCCCTCAATAAGCAGTGTTTTGTAGTCTGAGGTGTTTTCAGTCTAAGTCTCCGCAGAATGCCGTGACATTTTATCGTGTAAATCAGTGGACTTCCGAATATGTATAAAGACCAACAACTTGTGCGCAGGCGTGAATCAGCGAAAGTTGCGCGGCCGGGAAATTGGGTCTTGCATTGGCTTGGTGACATTTCGGTGCAGACGCAGGTAGGGGATTTACGTTATGGCGGGCGGGGGGTTTGCTTAATCCTGAGATCAAGATTGGATTCATCCCCTGACCAATTTCCCTTCAGCTCTCCTGTATACAAGACAGTGCCTTACCTAGCATGACTCCCATCCATCCAAACCCAGCGACTTCAAGCGTATCCAAAAATTGCCCCAAAGCCTGTTATGGTCTACAAGGTTATCTTGCAGAAATAATGCAACTCTTTCGAAGGGTATTTTATCAATCAGGTAACTCATTAGGGGAAATGTCTCCCCTCCCCCCCCCCCCAATGTTGACCCTTAATTGAGAGGGTCCAGGAGTAGCTGCAGCTCTGTATAGAAGAATTCCTTTTGTTCAAAAAAAATGAAGCCTAAGTTTCTTATGATGTGGTACAGACAGTGTGTTCTGTTTTCCGTTCATTCCTCAATACTGCAGAATGACTAGCAAAATTAAAGCCCATTGGATTAAAGGGACTGTAGCAGTGTGGATACAAAATTGGCTGAGGGAAAGAAAGCAGAGAGTAGTGGTGACTGATCTTCAGACAGGAGGGAAGCATACAGTGGTGTCCCCCAGGGGTGCTTATTAGGACCACTGCTCTTTTTGACATTAATGACTTGGACTTGGGTATGCAGGGTAAAATTTCAAAGTTTGCAGATGAGACGGAACTCGGAAATGTAGTAAACAATGAGGAGGATAGTAACAGACTTCAGAAGGATATAGACAGACTGGTGGAATGGGCAGACACGTGGCAGATGAAATTTAATGCAGAGAAGTGATACATTTTGGTAGGAAGAATGAGGAGATGCAATATAAATTAAATGGCACAATTTTAAAGGGGATGCAGGAACAGAGGGACCCAGGGGTGTATGTACACAAACCTTTGAAGGTGACAGGACAAGTTGAGAAGGCTGTTTTTAAAAAAAAAGCATTTGGGACCCTGGGCTTTATTAATAGAGGCATAGAGTACAAAAGCAAGGAAGTTATGCTAAACCTTTATAAAACACTCGTGAGATCTCAGCTGGAGTATTGTGTTCACTTCTGCGCACCACACTTTAGGAAGGATGTCAAGGCCTTAGAGAGGGTGCAGAAGAGATTTACTAGAATGGTGCTAGGGATGAGAGATTTCAGTTATATGGAGAAGCTGGGCTTGTTCTCCCTAGAGCAGAGAAGGTTAAGGGGAGATTTGGTAGAGGTGATCAAAATCATGAACAGTTTTGATGGAGTAAATGAGAAGAAACTGTTTCTGTGGTAGAAGAGTTGGTAACCAGAGGAAATAAATTTTAAGGTGATTGGCAAAAGAACCAAAGGCAACCGGAGGACTTATTTTACGCAGCAAGTTGTTGTGATCTGGAATGCACTGCCTGAAAGGGTGGTGGAAGTAGATTCAATAGTAATTTTCAAAAGGGAATTGGATAAATACTTGAAGGGAAAAAGTTGCAGGCTATGGGAAAAGTGGGACTAATTGGATAGCTCTTTCAAAGAGCTGGCACAGGCAAGATGGGCCGAATGGCCGCCTTCTGTGCTGTATTATTCTATGATTCTAAGTCTCTAAAATCAAAATGAATCTCTCAAAGCTTGAAACCTGTTTTCTGCCAAGGGAGACATATTTCTGAGCTCACTCTACTCGCCTCCATTTATTGCAGCTGATGTGAATGACCTGACAGTTTAGTCATTTAGTTAAAGTACCAAGTCTTACCTCAGAAGAAAACAAGTTTCAACTTCTGATTAAGGTTTTCAGGCTGGTACTTATTTTGACGTAATGATCATAAAATCTGGCATACATTTACATAAGGCATCTAAATTGTTACTAAGACAAGGACCAGGTCCATAAAGGTATATGGTAAGAAATGACCTTCCCTGTCACAGCCACGACCAAACCTTGAGTGCTTGAAATTAGAAGTCAATCAATCTAAGTATGAATTATGTCAGTTGACAGCATGATCAGACTTAATCCTGCTGTCAACTGACAAATAATCAAAGGCTAGTTGCATACATGCCAACCGTAAGTGTTTTGGGGGCCATATCAGCATGTCAGTGTTTGATAATAAGAGATTGACTTGAACCAGACCCACTCACCCCAGTCCTGCTGCTCAATTCTTTTCTATTTTCCCTCTTTTTCGTGTTTACCACCCCCCCCCCCCCCCCGCCCCCCAATTCCTACCCGAGTTATTGCTGCCTTTCTTGTTCCCGTGGTGGTGGGGGCAATGGATGCCACTAAAGGGGAAAGTGAAGGGAGCAATGAAGTGGCAGAAAATGGGAGTGATGCTTTTGGGGGAGGAGGAAGAAAATTGCTGACATTAACTGAGGGTGAGTGGACGGAGAGTGCCAGCCCTAATGGGTAGGTGGGGGAAGAAGAGTGCCAACTTCAACAGAATTGCGAGTGCGGAAAATGAGTACCACATTGGGCTGGGTTGGAGGGTGGAGAAGAATACCGGGTTAAATTGATGGGGAGAGGGACAAATGTGTCAGTATGAATTGGGAGGGTTGGTGGAGAAGAGAGGATCTTTTAAATGCTGCAGGATGAAATTCAGATATTGAAGGTGGATGGGGTACAGTGTCTCCATGAACTGTGTCTGGAAGGGATAGAGTGTTTCTGTGGGCAGAGGTTTAGCGTGTGGAAATGTAACTGTTGAGGTAACTTTTGGAGAAGTGATTGTCTAATTGGTCTGTTGAAAATCAAAAGTCACCGTTTCTTGTTACACTTAAAAAATTTATTAATTGTGAAATATAAAGGTGCTTTAAAATTAACAATTTTTGCTGTAAAAAAAGTAACGTTTTCCCTTTAGAAATGCATCACCAAATTTGTGCCTTCAATATTTGGATGTCCTCCTTCAGTCTTTCATGTACTTTGTTTTTTTCCCCTCCAATAAAAATGAAGAAATCCTGTGTATATCTACTGCTTAAAGTACATGTCATAGGTTTGTAACCAGAGCCGTTCTTGAGGTGTCAGTTTTTTTGGGATCTGTCTCAACTTTTCTGAAGCTGTTGCTCAGCTTTTGCCAGTTTTCCATGTTGGCGTATGTCCACATTATCATACATTTCCACATGTGAAATACTGAGTTCTCTGGGGTGATATTAGCCCTGTATTGCTGGTTTTTATGCTGGACAGCGTCCCACCTGCTTGCCTGATAATACTTTGAAGAGCTGTGCAGTTTACATACTAGTGCCAGTGATTAACATACAGGTAAGGATGTGGTTTGGTAACCTAGGACATAGTTTACAAACTGAAGTCCCTGAGGTAACCAGATCTTTGTGCTTTTCTGTATTTCTTGACCTACTAGCATGTTATTCCTGTTGTAATAAAATTCTGCTATGATAGCTCCGTTTCCTTTGGATAGCTGACTCCGTCTTTCAGAAGTTCTTGGGTGTGTGTTGATATTTGCAGCGGGTCCTTCATACAGAAACGTTTGAAACCAGTGATCTAGGGGGAACAAATATATTTTCCAAACCTGTTTTGAATAGAATGTAAACTGCTTTTATATTGGTGTCAGTGGAGTGTTTGCAGTGCTGGATCCCGAAGCACAAGTATTACAGTTAACGGGGATCCCAGCGTGAAGCTGGATTTCCAGGGAGGCCTGCAGGATCACTGTAAAACCTCAACATTTCCTTATGCATTGCAGGTATAGCCACTGAAAATTTGCAGGTCAAATTTAATCTCCTGTGAATTGTTAATCTGCTGTGATCCTTCTGCATTTTTGTTTAGTGTAGTTTTGCCCTCTCCCCACTCTTCCTTGGCTGAAGATAGCGGCTTGTGTTGAAACCTTGGTCTACAGGTGCTCCTTTGTGTATGAGCTGATTATTGGACAATGATTCTCATGAGCGCTTTGATTGTGGGCCCATGAGAACTAAGCCTGGTCCTGACTACATGAGCACTTCCGGCAGGGATTCCTGAATAATAATCAGGACTGAGGACCCTGGCCAAATTTATTTGTCTTTTCCTCGTGGCCTTCTGAATACTGAAACCAATTCTGCAGTTTCTCTACTGTCCCACTTGAGTGTAGAACTATCATAGAATGGTTACAGCACAGAAGGAGGCCATTCGACCTGTTGAGCCCAAGCCGGTTCTCTGCAAGAGAAATCCAGCTAGTCCCGCTCTCCGCCCTTTTCACGTAGCCCTGCAATTTTTTTTCCGTTCAAGTACTTATCCAATTCCCTTTTGAAAGCCATGATTGAATCTGCCACCACCACCACTCCCTCAGGCAGTGCATTCCAGATCATAACCATTCGGGGCGTAAACATTTTTTTTCCTCATGTCGCCTTTGGTTCTTTTGCCAATCACCTTAAATCTGTGTCCTCTAGTTCTTGAACCTTCTGCCAATGGGAAAAGTTTCTCTCCATTTATTCTGTCTAGACCCTCATGATTTTGAACACCACTATCAAATCTCCTCTTAACCTTCTCTGCTGTAAGGAGAACAACCCCAGCTTCTCCAATCTATCCATGTAATTGAAGTCCTTCATCCCTGGAACCATTCTAGTAAATCTTTTCTGCACCCTCTCTAAGGTCTTCAGATCCTTCCTAAAGTGCAGTGCCCAGAATTGGACACAATACTCCAATTGTGGCCGAACCAGTGTTTGTTTTATAAAAGATTCATCATAACTTCCTTGCTTTTGTACTCTATGCCTCTACTCATAAAACCAGGATCCTGTATGCTTTTTTAAACCACTTTCTCAACCTGTCCTGCCACCTTCAATGATTTGTGCACATGTACTCCCAGGTCTCTCTGTTCCTGCACCCCCTTTAGAATTGTACCCTTTAATTTATATTGCCTCTCCTCGCTCTTCCTACGAAAATATATCACTTTGCACTTCTCTGCATTAAATTTCATCTACCACGTGTCTGCCCATTCCACCAGCCTGTCTATGTCCTCTTGAAGTCTATTACTGTCCTCCTCACTGCTCACTACACTTTCAAGTTTTGTGTCATCTGCAAATTTTGAAATTGTGCCCTGTACACCCAAGTCCAAGTCATTAATATATATCAAAAAAGCAGTGGTCCCAGCACCGACTCCTGGGGAGCACCACTGTATACCTACCTCCAGTCCAAAAAACAACCGCTCGTTACTACTCTCTGGCTAAGTGACAAGAAACAATTTCGTATCCATGCTGCCGCTGCCGCTGCCACTGCCCCTTTTATTCCATGGGCTTCAACTTTGCTGACAAGCCTATTATGTGGCACTTTATCAAATGCCTTTTGGAAGTCCATATACACCACATTAACTGCATTGCCCTTATCAACCCTCTCTGTTACCTCATCAAAAAACTCTATCAAGTTAGTTAAACACAATTTGCCTTTAACAAATCCGTGCTGGCTTTCCTTAATTAATCCACACTTGTCCAAGTGACTTAATTTTGTCCCGAATTATCGTTTCTAAAAGTTTCTCCACCACCGAAGTTTAACTGGTCTGTAGTTGCTGGGTTTATCCTTACACCCTTTTTTGAACAAGGATATAACATTAGCAATTCTCCAGGCCTCTGGCACCACCCCCGTATCTAAGGATGATTGGAAGAATATGGCCAGCACCTCAACAATTTCCACCCTTACTTCCTGTAGCAATCTAGGATGCATCCCATCTGGACCTGGTGACTTACCTACTTTAAGTACAGCCAGCCTTTCTAGTACTTCCTTTATCAATTTTTAGCCTATCCAGTATCTCAACTACCTCTTTTTACCGTGACATTGGCAGCATCTTCCTTGGTAAAGACAGATGCAAAGTACTCATTTAGTACCTTAGCCATGCCCTCTGCCTCCACGAGTAGGTCTCCTTTTTGGTCCATAATTGGCCCCACCCCTCCTCTTACTACCCGTTTACTATTTATATGCCTATAGAAGACGTTTGGATTCCTTTTATGTTAGTTGTCAGTCCATACTCATACTCTTTACCCCTCTTATTTCCTTTTTCACTTCCCCTCTGAACTTTCTAAATACAAGTAAGGACCAGGCTGAATAATCAACCTGACATCTGTCATATGCCCCCTTTCTCTGCTTCATCTTACTCTCTATCTCTTTCGTCATCCAGGGAACTCTGGCTTTGGTTCCCCTATCTTTCCCCCTCATGCAACTGAACTTTCCCATTTCCTCTTTAAAGGCTGCCCATTGTTCGATTTGCCTGCCAATCTTTGATTACAATTTACCTGGGCCAGATCCATTCTCAACCCACTGAAATTGGCCTTCCTCCTATTAAGTATTTTTACTCTAGATTTTTCCATGTCCTTTTCCATAGCTAATCTAAACCTTATGATACTATGATCACTGTTCCCTAAATGTTCCCCCACTGACACTTGCTCCACTTGACCCACCTCATTCCCCAGAATCAGATCCAGCGATGCCTCCTTCCTTGTTGGGCCGGAAACGTACTGATCAAGAAAATTCTCCTGAACACACTTCAGAAATTCTTCCCCCTCTCTGCCCTTTACACTATTACTACCCCAGTCTATTTTAGGGTAGTTGAAGTCCCCCATTATCACTACTCTATCAGGACTCACTTAGACTGGCTGATGAGAAGACCTGTTTTTAATTGCTGCAGTAGCACAGGTCTTGTGCAGTGTAAACGCAGTTAAAGGTTTTCCCAGTTGTGTTGGACTCCACTGAGTAGTGTAAAGATCAACTGTTTAATTGAGTGTAATTGTCAAGACTGGCTTCCCACATTTACTTTAGGAAAACTTCCTCCCATAACCTACATTTTCTTGACATTGAAGCTGTTTGTACTATAGAGTGCAGCTGATGGACATAGACCAGTTTCAATACGGCAAACCACACAATGCTAAACAAAGAAAGGGCATTCCTGTTACACACACGCCATGCAGGTGGTGTAAATAGCTAGAATACAATGTTACTCTCCATATACCTGTGTTTTGGTTCCAATTAATCTATGTGTTGGAGCTTTTGTTTACCATTGTCATATAATTAATACCCTTATTAAGTGTATATAAAACTAAGGGGAGTGTACAGTAGAAGTTAAGAAATCCAAAATATGTTGGTTTAATTTTGCCTGAAGAGTGGGTGTCAATGAATTATTTGACCAAGGGAGAGGGGAGAAGGAGGAGTTATAGCTGAACCTTTGCCTAGGTACTCTGGGCTGGTTGTTCTGCTGCCTGGACTGAGATCAGCAAATATCCCTTTTACTTTGTACATCAGGCCCTGAAAGAGTGATGCCAAAATCACCTCCATGCACTGCTCTCATCTTTATATTGTCATTTGCCTTCACTCTCCTGTAGACTGTTGGGCGGCCTATTCAGAAATGGAGAGCCCAGTCTTTTCCATCGCAGGAGAGCGGAGGCAAAGACAACAAAAGCAACATAACAAAGTTGGATTTGGTGAGCCTAAGAATTGATGCTGAAGCAATTCTGTGAGTCAGTATGCTTGCATCATTATGGTGTTGTATGTCATGATGTATGCACATGGGCTCATTGCATTTAGTGGGTCAAAAAAGGACGCAGTTCATCTAATGGCAGATGGAAAGACTGAAAAACTTGGGTCTGCGCTACAAAGATTTGGTTGTTTGTGTTCAGGCATAACATTGATGGCAGGAGAACTGTACATTGGCAGTCAACAGAACTTCAAGTTAAAAAGCATATAACTTAGCACAGACTGGGGATTAATAGTGTTTCAAGTTATCAATGTAATCTTTTAAGCTCCTTCATATCAGTTGATATTAGGAAGCTTTTAGTAAACAAACTATGATCCATAACAGTAGTTAACGTCCCTATCACCTTAACTTGTGGAGGCAACTGCTCCTATTCCCTTAAGCTCCAGCTTTGGAAGTCCTTCCACTTCCCCCTTGTAGGGATTTGTCTACTCTGTACCCGAACCAACTCCTCCTTGAAGGCCTCCCATTGTTCAATTACTGTTTTGCCTACCAATTTTTGATTCCAATCCACCTGGGCAAGATCCCTTTTTAACTCAATGAAATGTCTAATCCTTCTCCATCAACTTTTGGTGGGTGGTGTGTGGCTGGAAGTTCAGCATCTCCAGTGGCTGGAGTCATACCTAGCACAAAAGAAGATGGTAGTGGTTGTTGGAGGCCAATCATCTCAGCTCCAGGGCATTGCTGCAGGAGTTCCTTAGGGCAGTGTCCTAGGCCCAACCATCTTCAGCTGCTTCATCAATGAACTTCCCTCCATCATAAGGTCAGAAATGGAGATGTTCGCTGATGATTGCACAGTGTTCAGTTCCATTCGCAACCCCTCAAATAATGAAGCAGTCCGAGCCCGCCTGCAGCAAGACCTGGACAACATCCAGGCTTGGGCTCATAAGTGGCAAGTAACATTTGCGCCAGACAAGTGCCAGGCAATGACCATCTCCAACAAGAGACAGTCTAACCACCTCCCCTTGACGTTCAACGGCATTACCATCGCCGAATCCCCCACCATCAACATCCTGGGGGTCACCATTGACCAGAAACTTAACTGGACCAGCCATATAAATACTGTGGCTACGAGAGCAGGTCAGAGGCTGGGTATTCTGCGGCGAGTGACTCCCCTCCTGACTCCCCAAAGCCTTTCCACCATCTACAAGGCACAAGTCAGGAGTGTGATGGAATACTCTCCACTTGCTTGGATGAGTGCAGCTCCAACAACACTCAGGAAGCTCGACACCATCCAGGACAATGCAGCCCGCTTGATTGGCACCCCATCCACCACCCTAAACATTCACTCCCTTCACCACAGGCGCACAGTGGCTGCAGTGTGTACCATTCACAGGATGCATTGCAGCAACTCACCAAGGTATCTTCGACAGCACCTCCCAAACCCGCGACCTCTACCACCTAGAAGGACAAGAGCAGCAGGCACATGGGAACAACACCACCTACACGTTCCCCTCCAAGTCACACACCATCCCGACTTGGAAATATATCGCCGTTCCTTCATCGTCGCTGGGTCAAAATCCTGGAACTCCCTTCCTAACAGCACTATGGGAGAACCTTCACCACACGGACTGCAGCGGTTCAAGAAGGTGGCTCACCACCACCTTCTCCAGGGCAATTGGAGATGGGCAATAAATGCCGGCCTCGCCAGCGACGCCCACATCTCATGAACGAATAAAAATAAAAGGTGTGGAGGGTTATCGTAGGGCTATGGGGATGGAACAGGGGAGTTGGATTGGTTGGGCGGCTCTTTATGGGTGCCAGCGCGGGCACGATGGGCTGGATGGCCTCCTTCTGTGCTGGGATTCTATGATTCTTGCTATTGAAATATGGCAGGGTTAAGTTTATCTTTGAGTTGTCAGTCAGCCATGTGAATATGGCCGTTCAGATCAACAGGGCCTCCACATCCCAGGCCTTGCCAGGTTCTTCACCCTCTACTGGACTCCCCTGTACTTTTCCCACCCTCCCGTTAATATCGAGGTCCTTGAGTGCAATAATCAGGCCAGCAAAGTGATTAAATCCAATGTATAATTTCTGTTAAAGTTCTGTTTTGCATTAGTCTGTAATGTATATGTATGTCTACATTTTTCTTTTGTTTTGGGAAAAGTATTCCTGGATGGAAGTGTTGTATGATAACATCAGGGAATTGTTTTGTTTTAATAATAGTGTTTCCTCCAGCTGATGCTACAACAATTAAGTCATGACGGCTCTTGAGTGTTTTTTTTTGGGGTGCAAGATCTTTTGGTTAGATCATTGATCAGTCACTTGTTGCAAATGGTAAATTGTTAGGAACATTGCCCGGATTTCTTTAGCCTACTGTTGCTTTAAAAGGCAAATGTGCAAGACTTGATCCATTTGGCTGCTCGCCAGGAAATTGCACACATTATTCTGATTTACATTGTCCCCACTTAGCATCGAAATTTAAAAAAATATCCGATAGTTTTGTTTTGGACCTTCTGTAAGCTCCTTTTTGTAATTTTTTTAAATTTTCTATTCCCACAGACAATCAGTAAAGCCATTCTAACTCTTAGGTTCATTCAGAAAATCCTGAAGTAGTAGAGTGCTGGGAGCTGTGTCCCACTGCTGGTAATTTATTAACTTCTGAAATGCTTTCTGGGATTGTTTCAATTGCTATTGTTCTTAAAACTTTTTTCATTTGTTGCCTATATTTAAATTTGATATCAGGCATTAGATACCATTCTGCTTTAGTGCAGCTGTATAAAGTGTGTCTTTATAAGATGTTATCTGTGTTGTGCCAAACACCTTTTAAAGGTATCTTTGTGTTGTGTCCTCTTGACAATTCTTGGAAAAAAAATTGTCATAAGAGCTTTACTCATAAACACTAAAGGAAAAATTTGATCATCACCGGTGGTTAGTCACCTGCGGTGAAATGAGGTGCACAGTTTCCATCCCAAACCATTTGATTCAATTATGCTGCATGTATTCCCCACCTGTGATAGAATGAGGGAGTTTTAGTAACAATAGATGATTCAGGACATTACCACTTATGCAGGCAGAGTCTCTGTGCATGTTTCATTGAACTAAATGTGGCCTGATTTGAAGACATTCTGCTGTAGTTGTCATTGTGAGTTAGCCTACATCTTTTTTTGAATACCTAGTCTATAAAGAACTTGTGTGATTTTCTACAAACCTCTCAGTAGATTCACTGGATCGAGGTTTTATATATAGTTTCACGTGTTTACTAAGACTATTTCTAATGCTCTCCTGACCGGCTTCCCACCTTGCACCCTCAGTAAACTTGAGCTCATCCAAAACTCTGCTGCCTGTATCCTAACTCGCACCAAGTCCTGTTCGCCCATCACTCCTGTGCTTGCTGACTACATTGGCTCCCGGTCTGGCAACGCCTCGATTTTAAAATTCTCATCCTCATTTTCAAATCCCTCCATGGCCTCGCCCTCCCTATCTCGGTAACCTCCTCCAGCCCTACAACTCTCCAAGATCTCTGCGCTTCTCCAATTCTGGCCTATTGTGCATCCCCGATTATCATCGTTCCACCATTCGATGCTCTTTAAAACCTATCTCTTTGATCAAGCTTTTGGTCACCTGAACTAATACCTTCTTATGTGGCTCGATATCAAATTTCATTTGATAATCTCTCCTGTGCAACGCTTTGGGATATTTTATTACACTAAAGACGCATTATAAATGCACGTTGTTTTGGTGACAGCTTCTGTTTATTAGTTTGACACTGTTAGAATAAAACACAATTTGGCCTGTCTATAGCACAAATTTCAAACAACCCTGTAATTTTTCAGGATGTGTTATACTGTGGTGGTGGGTATATGGAGGGGGTTAAACTCGTAATTATCTGGTGTCCTCAGTTTACAGAAAAGATCACATTTCTCAAAGAAACTCTTCTTTAAACTCTCATATGTTTTAAATATATGGTTACATTCCCTCCAGTGACATATACTTGAAGGTATTTAGAAGCATGCAGTGACAGTGTTGCAGAATATGTGTTTGTGGAACAGTCTAACTTTAACTTTCAAACAACAGGTATTTTAGTAAATCTACTTCGTATCTCAATACTTCGTATCTGGCTTTTGCTATCCTAACTTTATATAGCCCACAGTGATATGTAAAATGCCTAAGATATCTTGCAGAATGTCCTTTAAAATCTCCTTATTGAAAAGTGTGAAGTATTATAAACAAGTAATCTTTGCACTTATTAACAGACATTTTGATACATTAGGGAATCGATAATAATGCAATTTTGCTTTTATTCGTTTGTTCCCCCTACCCCCACCCCCCCATCCTTAAATGGACATGGGAGCCGTTTCAAGATATCGCAAACATTTTTAAAAATTGCCTAATGAATTGTAAGGTAACAATTAAAATTTACAAATTTTGTTTCTGAAGGAGGCTTTAATTTATTTTAGTGACTATGGAAATTGCTATCTGTAATCCTGGTGTATTCCTCTTCGGTTGCCTCTTGGTTTGAATTTGTAATTTGCTTGTTTCTTTAGAGGCAATGGGAATAGATGATTGAATTTCAGTACTCACTTAACTATAACTTATCTGGAGCCACTGTAAGTAACAAGCCATTAGTGTGTTTATTTGCTTACTGCCTGCTTTATCGTTAATTAATTTTCCTTATTGTTGAAACTAAGAAGCTGTGCACAATGTATTAATAGAATAAACCCTTGAGTAAATTTAATTGATTTGGTTGATAGCGAAGTTCTTTATCTTACAAGCAGTAGGTCTTTGTAATATTTTGAATGGTCTACCACTATGCAGTGGTCTTTTATCATTGTCATATACTGGGAACAGTGGGTTCTTCACCAGCCCCCTACAGTCCATGTGATGCTTAGCTGAATACCTGAATCCTACAATCTATGAGCAAAGTGTAATTTATAATATAAGTAATATATATCTGTAAAAGAATTTGAGGGGGGGGGGGGGTTGGAATTTATAGTTTTGGTTCTGTTTGCTGGCAGCATTTGTGTTTTCCTTTCTCTGCATCATGTATCTTCCTCCGACCAACATGCTTGGTAGACCAACCAATGCTGCTCTGTAACCAGGTGCTATGAATGAATGTGAGCATTGGAGGTTTTATTTTTCCTGCATTCTGTCTGTAGATGGCTGAGATTGAAATTGGGCACGTACCATGGTGATCTGTGGTCCTGACCTAACTCTCTTCCATCACTGTGTCTGCAAAGCACTCTGCTGGTGGACTGCTCCCAAGAAACCCTTTTTAAAGGAAAACTAAATTACTTTTTAGTTTATCTCTCTCATCAAATTTCTCCCCTCCCCTTACTTTCTCCTGTTTCGCATGTCATGCCCTGAAGGCATTGTTGTCTACTTGGCGTATGATTCCACAGTTACCAGTCACCCTTCAGTATTTTGTCCAGGTAGTCATTACATGTATTTTTTGACAGAGTGTTGATGTGCTATGCAACCATGGTGGGGGCGGCATCACAGCTAAAGCTGATCCTGTCTTCACCTGATGTCTCTGCATGCACACTTCAAGCAGGGGTCCTTGAATAGTGATTGGCACCAGGAACCATAGCTGTTCCAGCAGTGCTGAGTTCAATTGTAGTGCCATACCACTTCTCCAGCTTAGATCAGCTTAACTTGGGACAGAGCAGGGAACAAGTTGGAACCTTCCTGGCCTATATTACTCAGCTGCTCAGTGAATAATCTTACTGAACCGTTGAATCACTGCTTTTTTGTTCCCTTTTATCTCAACCACTGTTAGCAGATAAGGGTTTCATAATTTAAGCCATGACTAAAGTATTGTGGGGAAACAGCTCTATTTCAATTAAGTGCAGGTTTAATTTCACCACCACTATGAGCAGATACAGTGACACTGTACTGATATATCACATCACTTCCGTTCATGTACTGATATACTGCATCACTTCAGTTCATGTACTGATATAGAATCATAAAATGATACAGCACAGACAAGGCCATTCGGCTCATCGAGCCTGTGCTGGCTCTTTGAAAGCTGTCCAATTAGTCCTACTCCCCTGCTCTTTCCCCATAACCCTGCAAATTTTTTCCCTTCAAGTATTTATCCAATTCCTTTTTGAAAGTTACTATTGAATCTGCTTCCACCACCCTTTGTCAGTGCATTCCAGATCATCATAACTCACTGCGTAAAAAATGTTTCCTTTTGTCACCTCTGGCTCTTAAATCTGTACCCTCTGGTTACCAACCCCTCTGCTACTGGAAACAGTATCTCCTTATTTACTCTATTAAAACCTTTCAGGGTTTTGAACACCTCTATCAACTCTCCTCTTAACCTTCTCTGCTCTAAGGAGAGCAACCCCAGCTTCTCCGGTCTCTCCACATAACTGAAGTCCCTCATCCCTGGTACCATTCCAGTAAATCTCTTTTGCACCCTCTCTAAGGCCTTGACATCCTTCCTAAAGTGTGGTGCCCAGAATTGAACACAATACTCCAGCTGAGGCCTAACCAGTGTTTTATAAAAGTTTAGCATAACTTCCTTGCTTTTGTACTCTATCCCTCTATTTATAATTCCCATATGCTTTTTTAACAGCTGCCTCAACATGCCACCTTCAAAAATTTGTCTACATACACCCCCAATTCTCTCTTTTCCTGCACCCCATTTAAAATCATAGCATTTAGTTTTAAATTGAGTTCCCTCATTCTTCCTACCATTCTTCACACTTCTCTGCATTAAATTTCATCTGTTATGTGTTTGCCCATTTCACCAGTCTGTCTATGTCCTCCTGAAGTCTCTTACTATCCTCCTCATTGTTTACTACATTTCCGAGTTTCGTGTCATTTGCAAACTTGAAATTATGCCCTGTATACCCAAGTCCAGGTCATTAATATACATCAAAAAGAGCAGTGGTCCGAATACCGATCCGTGGGGAACACCACTGTAAACTTACCGCCAGTCTGAACAACCATTCGCCACTACTCTCTGTTTTCTGTCCCATAGCCAATTTTGTATCCATGCTGCCAGTGTCCCTTTAATCCCATAGGCTTTAAATTTGCTAGCAAGTCTATTATGTGGTACTTTATCAAACACCTGTTGAAAGTCCATATACACAACATCCATATGCACTGCATCACTTCCACATGTGATATACCACATTATTTCCATTCATGTACTGATATACCACATCTTTTCCATTATAGGAAAGCCTTTGAATCACTTTAATATTGCATTTTCATCTCCATTTTACAGTTTTTTTCAGGAATATTTGAATAATCAGGCTTTAATACATTTTATTTTAGATAGGATTATTTTGAACAAACGTGAATAATATTTTGTCCATTTGCTATCTGCTCTAGGTAGGAGTTCAGAATATAATTATAATTTGCCCCATTGGCAAAGTGTGATGACTGCAGAATTTTTTTTTTAGTAGTAGATTGCAAACAAACAAAATAAACAATGCAAAGTTCATTGCTATCTTATAGGACAGGATTGTCTGCTAGACATTACTCACCTGGAGTTTTAATGACTAATGAGTGGGCACGAAAAATCTCTTGCACGGTTTTAAATCAGACAGGACACCTACATTTTCCTATTTCCTGTGCCTTGCTATGAGTTCCATGAAGGTAGAAATCCACATTAGTTTTATGATCCTGTGTTTAATGTGCTGTTTTTGGGAAGTTTAGGTTGTGGCACTAATTTTCTGATGGATGCTGGAAAGACTACAATACTGGCAAGTAAGTCCAGAGATAGTTGAAAAGATAATGCAATGAATAGTCTATAAAACTGGCAGTGCCAATTCAGTGTCTGATGCTTTGTGGCTTGGAATATATTGGCATGATTAACCCAGGAACTGTTGAGCATGAATATGCATTTTAGCTTTTAAGTTACTGTTTGATATTTGCATTTTAAAGTACGATAACTGGAACATTGATTTATGATGAAATATTGTAGTAATTGAATATAATTACATTGGCACTGATGTATTTGTGTAATATTTTACTACAGTTGCTTTTGTTGACTAATGTACATAATTTTAATAGAATTTGAAGTTGGCACATTCTGTGACTGCTGCTGCTATTCTCACAATTCCTAATAGTGTGTTTTGTGAAACACTAGTGAAAATAAGACTATATATAGATAATATATCACTCAAAATTAAAAGCAAACTGCATTGTTAATTTTATCTTTTGTTCTGGATGACTGTTAAGGGGAATATCATGTAAAATTAAAGGTTTCTGGTCTGTCTGTACACTAATTCTTTAAAACATTATGGTAATTTGGTTGGTGGTCAGTATAATTAAATGGGTAGTACTAAACTAATCTGTTTAGATTTAGGGTTTTTCCTGTCTTTTGTATCTAATAAAAAGAGATGGCCTGCAATCAGGGTGTCTATTTTTCCTTTTAAGAAAGGAAAAATTCAATTTTAAGCAGAAACTACATTGAATAATTCCTTTTTAAAATGGTGTGTGTGTGTGTATATATACCTTTTTAAAAAATTTGTCAGGCTATTTTAAGATTAATAGTAGCCTTGGTGGCTTTCCTTGTCTTTCTCAGTACAGGTACTGGCCTCTAGTAAGGACCTAGTTGTATTGTGAGGTTGTGACTAATACCTGTGTCATCACCATTCTGTTTTTCTACCTGTAATAAGTTGTGCCATTGAACTATAGCCATTATACACTACAATTGTTGCACAAAATAATTCCTGTTTTATTAAATATTGGAAGAGGTTTGCAAAATAAAATGAAGACAGAAACATTGTATGAAGAATATTTGAAATAAGCAGCATGCTGCATCTAATCCTACTGGATCTCTGAAAAACTTTGAGACCATTCCACCTAAACAGAAATTGAGACAAACCTACTTTTTTTGGTAGCATGTACTAGTTAATGTGTTTGCGTAAGATTCCTTTGTTAATCTGTTCAAAATAAATCATTAGGAATTGCATTAAAATGTCGCACAGAAATTATGTGCAAAGGTGTTAACATAGAAAATAGGAGCAAGAGTAGGCCATTCGGCCCTTCGGACCTGCTCCACCATTCAAAATGATCATGGTTGATCGTCTAACTCAGTACCCTGTTCCCACTTTTTCCCCATATCCCTTGATCCTTCTTGAATACATCTAATGACTTAGCCTCCACTGCCTTCTGTGGTAGAGAATTCCACAGGTCCACCACCCTCTGAGTGAAGAAATTTCTCCTCATCTGGCTCTAAATGGCATACCCCGTATCCTGAGACTGTGACCCCTGGTTCTGGACTCCCCAGCCATCGGGAACATCCTCCCTGCATCTAGTCCGTCTAGTCGTGTTAGAATTTTATATGTTTCGATGAGATCACCCCTCATTCTTCTAAACTCTAGTGAATATAGGCTTAGTCGACCCAATCTCTCCTCATACATCAGTCTTGCCATCCCAGGAATCAGTCTGGTAAACCTTCGTTGCACTCCCTCCATGGCAAGGACATCCTTCCTCAGATAAGGAGACCAAAACTGCACACAATACTCCAGATGTGGTCTCACCAAGGCCCTGTACAACTGCAGTAAGACATCCCTGCTCCTGTACTCAAATCCTCTTGCAATGAACGCCAACACTACTAGAGGAAATTGAACACCCAGGAAGATAACTGGTTCTAATTGCTTCAGTTCATACAAATGGGGCAGTTCTTGGCATTAGAGAACACTCTTGTCGCAGCACACATTGAACATATGATGACACTCGCAAATGATTGTAAAAGAGTGTAACTGTATTTGTTTCATTTTCTGATTCTGTTCCTCCCCAATGTGATCTCCAAAATTCTGACTAACGTCACTTGAAATGATACATTATTACTTCAGCAATAAATTAGCATTTTTTGTAATTCATTGTTGGAATACTGAATCATATCTTTAGACGTCCCGTTTAACACATTCATGTTGGTGCAGTGACGTTATGAGGTACTGTACCACTGTTGCTGAATATTGACAGAGGGGTTTTAATGAAACAGTATTTTGTTGGCTGTTGCTTCCTAGTTCAAACTGTGGACAATTAATTAACAGGCACAGTGAATGGGGGTACTGTTCTATCTTGGCTCAGGGATTTTGCAGTGTGTGTGACATTTGATACAATGAACACTAAACCAGTGAGAATTTTTTTCTTTTGCTTGATGCGGAGCTGTGGATATAGTCTTTGGTAAGAATACACATCTATAATTCTTTAGTAGTGAGAGTGAAGCTACATTGGGATTTGTAATCAGTGAGGTCAATTGATGATAAATCAAAGAATTATTCTGAATAGTCCTTATTGTGCTGTATTTTGTTAATATATAATGCATGTATGGGGAAAGCATTCATTGTCTTTGTGTAGGCTGCTGAAGGTGCCTCTTACAATTGGAAGTGGTTCCATAATATATAATTATATTGGTCCCTGTTATTGTCAAGTGCCCTCATTTGTACTGCTGGTTGGATTCAGCAACAATGGAACCACCATCTGTGTGCAAGATTTATGTGCATGCAGTTGGATACATGTTATAAATTCATGCAGAGTTATCACAAAGTTTCATTTGTAACTTTGTCACTCTTGATCAGGACCTTCCCCGATGCTAGGGGAAGGTTCCTACATGCCAACAGTGGGGGGAAAAAAACACACTGGTGACCTGCGCCGTGCTCAGTCCATCTACAGCCAGAATCAAGATGGTGGACCTAATTCAAGAGCTGCACTTGCATTTTAATGTCCAAGACACCCAGAGAAAAACACTCCTATTTACCCTACAGGGCTGGATGTAGTGACATTGTTGTAGGTTGGGTAAAGGGAAGAATTTAGTTTTTTTTTCGCTCAGTGTAGTTCCCCAATATACTGAAGTAACAGACTGATAATTGTAGTATGTCACCTACATGGAAGAAACTGATAGTAATAAAGTTCAGGTATTTGAGTTAGGACCACAATTATAATAGTAATCACTTTTAAATGTCAGTAAAATCTTGCATTACATTTGAAACAAAACAGTTCAGAAGGAGGGCCTTCATGACCTTCTTGGTGGAGCAGTATATCTTCTATAGGCTGCAGTTACGCCAGCTAATGAGGCAATCATCCTTAGCAAGTAAAGGCAGCAATGGAAATTCTTTACCCACCCTAGTCAGGGTGGGGATACAAACCTGCACTAGTTTACAAGTCATTTCCTTTTGAGCGATTGAGTTTGTTATGCAGTAGGTACTTACTACTGCATTACTCAACAATTGTTTTTGGCATTTTGTATTTGCAGTGTAGATTTTCCCACAGTAAGACTATCATGACAAAATTGTAATTATTTTCATTAAAGTATTGGGTTTCAAAGTTTCTATTGTTCAGGGATTTGTACAAATCCAATATCCTAACTGATCATACTTGGCAATCTTTGCATACTACCAGATGAAGAAAATGAAAAGAATAGTTCTATCAATTGCAAAAGAAAAACCCTGTGACTGGGGGAAGAGCTTTTCATTTTCTAGTTTGGTTTTTGTTGAATGATTTTGGGGATTTATCGTCTTCGTGATTCAGTCTAGAATGAACATGACTGTCAAATAAAAAAGTGTTCATCATTTAAAATTACACACGTCCGTGAGGAGAAGGTGTGTGTTTAATTTGTAATTAGTTAAACTTATTACAGATTATCCTTTTTTTATTTTCTCCATACTGTGATCTGACTAACTGAATATAAAATCTTGTTGGGGAAGACTAATATTGAAACCATAATATTTACTTAAGTAATGTATATTATTTTACAAAATTGAAGATCATCGAAATCTGTGATTTAAAAAAAAACACAAGCAAAGGCAGCTGTCATTTTGCATGCAGCAAGAAATCACGAATGAGATCAATACCAGTTAAATTGTTTTTCATGATGTTACTCATAGATTCCTTTCATCTTCCACCCACCATAAACTTCAGCTCATCCAAAACTCTACTGTTTATGTTCCATCCCACACCAAGTCATGCTTGCCTATCATAACTGTCCTTTCTGAGCTACACTGGCTCTCAGTCCCTCAACACCTCAAATTTAAAATTCCCATCCTTGTTTTTAAATCCCACCAGAGCCTTGCCCCTCTCCATCTCTGTGGTCTTAGAAACTTCCCTTCATCTGACTTCACCCTCCTTGTACATCCCTCACTCCTTCACCCCACTGTTGGTGGTCATACATTCAGTCACCTAAGTCCCATGCTCTGGAATTCCCTTCCTAAACACCACCTCTCCACCTCCCTTTCCTCCTTTAAGACTCTCTTTAAAAAAAAACACCTGTTTGACTAAGCTTTTGGTCATCCCTCCTAATAACTCCTTTGGCTTAGTGGTTATGTTTTCTTTTTACCTCTGTGAAGCACCTTATCTGTCGTCTGTACGCTCGGCTTTCAGAGAAACTCAGCTGCCTGGTGCTTATAATTTTCTGCAAACGGCAGTGATTCTCTGATTTTTTTTTATTGGTACTGACTGTCCTATGCTCACTCCAATTTGGGTGATCAGAGGGCTGCAACAGTGTATAGAACTGGGCTCTAGCAGATTCCCAGTTCTGTAAGGACAAAAAACTGGAGCAGAAGAGGGGAACTGAGGTTTGTGTTGGGGAATGGGATACGGCCACTTTGGGTGCGTAGCATCAGCATTGAGAATTCTGGGCTCAGAAAAAAGCACATCTAGATACAGAATAAAGCTCACTTTTTAATGCACCAACAATATGGCTTAATCCCACCCAAGCTCGGAGCACCTTGTATTGAACTGATACAATTTTTTCTACTTTCCACATGAATCTCTGAGGTAGCAAATTTGTGCTGAAATTAGGATACTTTTGAGCTATGGATCCAAACCCACTAGTAGATGGGTTGAGACTGTACAAATTAAAATATACATGTTGATCACAATTACAATGCATCAAATAGACAAGAAACAGCAATAATTTATTATAATACTTGTAGCCAGCAGAGCTGGTGTCTAGGTGAGAGTCTGAGTTTTAAAAAAAATGCCAACTCAGTCCCCAATGGTACTTATAGTTTGGGGTGTGTGTGTGTGAGTGATATCAGTAGTCCTTTACCCTCATCAAAAGGAAACCAAGTTATTTAAAGACTGGGCTAGAAAAGCTAGAAGGCAGTGGGGTTTGATTTTCAAATATGGTCTCACATTTTTTGATATTAGACCAATTTTCTATTCACTTACAACATTGCTGTTCATTAGATAGTTGTACATGTGGTTAGATATAACATTGGTTGATTAGTTAATAGTCCTTTACAGAAATCTGTGTTCTTGCATTATTTCTATTAAAAATTTTGTGGACAACCTTCCAGGGATCAAAGAACTATATGCAATAGTACTGGATTATAAGGATACATACACAGATGATCGATTGGTCTGTGGAGCATGATGGTTTTGAAACTGCTAAGTCCATAGAAATAGCAAGGAAGGTGGGTCAATTGGATGTAAAATGGGGGATGTTGGGATAGATAGATATTCTGAAATGTATTCTTTTGGGGCCAGGAAGATGATTTGTAGTACCATTCCACAGGAAGTTATTCTGGACTCCACCAAATCCATTTATATGTTCCATTAGTGAACATTTAGAAATGTTTGGTTTGATCAAGGACAGCCAGCATAGATTTGTCAAAGACAAGTCATGTTTGACAAATTTAGTGAAGCTATTTGAAGAAGTGAATATATCAAGGAAATGCGGTGGATATAGAGCATATGGATTTTCATAAGGCGTTCGATAAAGTATCTCATGAGGCTTGTTAGAAAATTTCAGGCTTATGGTAGGAGAGGAAATGTAGCAGCATGAATTAAAAAGTTGATTGATGGACAGGAAACAGAGTTAGGATAAATGGACATGGCTCAGACTGGAGATGGGTTGGAAGTGCTGTACCCCCAGGAGTTAGTGCTGAGTCCACTTTTGTTCTTGGTGTATATGCAGATCATTTGCTTTTGGGTGCATACAAGTAGGGGGTTTGGCAAACAGTGTAAAGAGAGTTGAGGAAGGCATAGGCAAGTTAGCAGAATGGACAGACAGATGGCAGATGTAACGTAATGTGGATAAGTGTGAGTTAATCCATTTTGGGGGGAAAAGCAAGGAATGGAAGCCTCGCCTCAATGGAAAGACTTAATTCTCTGAAAGTATAAATGAAAATAGATAAAGCCATATGCAGTGTTTTGGGTTTTATATATAGGAACAGAGAGAACAAGAATAAAGAAATAATGATAAATATGTACTAAAGATTGTTTAGGACGCAGTTTTGGGTACAGCATTCTAAAAAGGACATTAAAGCCGTGGAGAGCGTACAGCATAGATTCACCAGAATGATGCCAGGGATGGGAAACTTTAGTTATGAGGAGAGACTTGAGATACTGGAATTATTACCACTCCAGGCGACAAGAGTATGAGGAGGTTTAACAGAGGCTTTTAAAATTATGAAGGTTTTTGATAGTGAACAAGAAAAGACTATTTGCTCTTCTGGGAACCAGTGATAAGGGATCATCAACTTAAAATTGTTACTAAGAAAGGTTAGGAGAAATTTCTTTCCATTGAAGGTTGTTGGAGCATGGAGTGCGTTGCCACATAGGATGATTGAGGCAGAAACCATTGCATCTTTAAGGAAAAATCGGTTAAAAATCTGATACAGAGCTATGTGTGGGGAGAGAGTGTGGTGATGGCATTAGTTTTCGATTACTATGGCGAAGGGCTAGCACCCATACACAATGGGCTGAATAACCACCTTCTGTGCTGTAAGCATCTATTGTTGTATGGATGGAGTAGTTTGGTCCATGGGATTCAGTAGCTTAAGCAATAATGTCAGTAAAATCTAAAATGATTTGAAGTGGTAACTTTGTTGTAGAAGTCCATAAACGTGAGGCTGTGTTCTCATCAATTCCCATTTAATAATTTAAAAAGTAAAATTAGTTAGGATAATATCTTTTTAAAAATGTTTTTCCATTGTGGAACATTTTTGTTTAAAACTATAGGTATTGGTGGCTGTATCCTGTCTTTAGAATTCAGACCTTTGTACTGAATTCAGACCTTTGTACTGAATTCAGACCTTTGTACATTCACCCTCCATCTCCTTAAATGCAGTTGAAAGGGTCCTTAGTCATCACAGTTTTAATGTGTTTTACAAATCAAGCAGAAAGGGGAAAAAAATCTAATCCTTTAATTTCAAATTGATTATTTAAAACAAAACCAACTGATGCAATTGGTTTCTATATTTTTTTTTAAAGAGAGGAATTCACTAATTTGTAAACTAATATTTCAGTGTAAACAAAGTAAATAACTTGCTAGGTCTTTGGCTGCGGTGATTATAATCATTGCAAAAAATCATTTCAGGAAATGCCAGAATATTAAATCTAGTAGGTGCAGTCTATTCTCACTTGCCAAGTTTATGGTGAATGTAATCAGGTTTTTGTTACTATGGCAACACTTGGCTATAAAGCCTTGTGGAAAGTGTGGAGTTTCTTTTGAAAAAAAAAACATTCTGTTGGCTTAATGGGTAAATGTAGTGTGTGATTTAGTACTAACCAGATAGACCCAAAACCAAAGGTCCCAGGTTTGATTCCAATCAGTGCTAATCTCATCCAGGACAGCAATTGGGATTCTATAATTAGAATTCCCCACATCCTTGGACCAGGGAGGAGAAACATTAGTTGAGGTTCTGGCTCCTGATTTCTAACGTGTGGATGTCGAATAACGACATGACCAAGCTTAGTTGTGATGCCCTCTCCAGTTGAAAACCCTGCAACTTACCATCTAGGCTCGCACATAAAGAATGGCCACTTGGGTTAAGTACCCAATCACGGGGTTGCTGTACCCCAGTAAGAATCAGCACCTTCAGGAAAGAGGGGGGAAGGAAAAGGACAAAAAAAAAATCTTGTTTCCCCAACAACAACTTGCATTTAGATAGCGCCTTTAACGTAGTAAAACGTCCCAAGGGGCTTCACAGGAGTGTAATCAGACAAAGATTGACATTGAGCCAAAGAAGGAGACATTAGGACAAGTGACCAAAGGCTTGGACAAAGAGGTAGATTTTATGCAGTGTCTTAAAGGTAGGATACAGCACTGTATACTGTACATAGCTAGGCATTTAAGTACCATTGGTATTTTTGTAATGCTCATTGTCCCTTTGGTATCTAAATGTTTTATTTGAGTAGTTTAATATTTCTGTATAGAGTTAACTATTAATGTTAAATATTACATGAATGGTTTTCTCAAAGCATTTAGGCTGTTCCTGTGGGGAGTTGATGATGTGAAATCTCAGGACTTCAAATTAAGTATTCAGTACATTTGACCTTTTTTTAAAAAAAAAGTGCATTGAACATTGCAGGACCTTATGATCTGTTCCTACTTGAGGGTTAAATCATTCCTTTTACTTTGCATAGTATTGGTAAAAAGAAATGTCAATAAATTATCTATTAATGTGTTATTAAAACCCCCTGAGCATATTGAGTTGCAGTAGAATGAACTGAAATTTTGATATTGTAATAACTTTGAAAGTATTGCTGGTATCTTGAAATTCAGGTAAATAAATAAAATTGTTGCTTACATTTTATTATGACTTTTTTGACCTGATTGCAATGACTCAGTCAGTCAGCCTGTTAATCAGTCAATTGTTGTTTATAATATGAGGGCTATAAACTACCACAACAGCTACAGAATAAACTGAAAAAATTTCAAGATGGATGAATATTATGAGGAATGTTGTTAATTGTCATCATATCAAAAATTCTAATTCATATAATTAAAAACCATTCTCTAGTTATTTTTGTTCAATTTATTCCAGTTTATATCATCAAGGAACTCAATTAATACATTATACCTCAAATGGAGGACAATTTTTTTTGAATTTCTTGTGAAAATAGCCCCATTCCTTTTTGTACTTGGAGTAAGTGAGAATTAAACACATGTAAATAGTCCTTATTGAGTGTTAGCCTGCTGTTGTTCGAGAACAAGACATCAGCACCTTAATAACCGAGGTCCACAATATAACCACATCCTGCCAAATTCATCCAGTTTGTGCGGAGGGACAGATTTGTGCAGATGCTTAAGTCGGGAATATGACTTTCCCATTCTGGCTATGGACCGCCCCATGTTCCCACATTACTGGTCTGTATGGGTTAGCTGAGAGCTCAGCCCACCTGCCACCAAAATAAAATGGTAAGTGATAACTGTTGGCAGAAGGAATTCCTTCTCGATAAATGGTTCTTATGGACACCACAATAACATGCTCATAGAGTTTAGCAATTTATTAACAATCAATACTTACAACCAAGCAAACTCAGTCAGGGAAACAAGAGAGTTATAGCATCGAGCTTGGTCTTCCTGGGTTGGCTGTGAAGAACCAGAGCTATCTTGCCTGTATTTATACACTAACATTGCAACATTACATGATTGGATGAGGTCAATTGTTATACCAGTTAACGTTATTTTTACAAAGGGCTCTCTGCATACAATTGCAAAACCATAAGCAGATACATTAGACTAGACACTGATTTTGTCAAGGAATAGGTTCAAATGTTAATGTGGTCAATAACTTCCCACTGTTGCAAAAATGTATACCAGTACTAAGCTGGCAATTTTTATGCATCTATTTATGATCATTTCACTTAAGCTGGCCACAGGGCCTCTGCTACAATATTACTGGCAGCATTCTGGAGGTAGGGAATAAAGACACCTTGAAAGGTTGCGTTCCCCGTCTCCAGCCTGTCTATATCCCCTTCAAGGGGATATAGCCAGGCTAAGTGAGTGGGCAAGAACATGGCAGATGGAATATAATGTGGAAAAATGTGAAGTTATCCACTTTGGTACGAAGAACAGAAATGCAGAGTATTTTAAATGGTGAGAGATTGGGAAATGTTGATATGCAAAGGGACCTGGGTGTCCTTGTACGTGAATCACTGAAAGCTAGCATGCGGGTGCAGCAAGTAATTAGGAAGGCAAATGGTATGTTGGCCTACATTTCAAGAGGATTTGAGTACTTACTGCAATTATATAGGGCCTTGGTGAGACCGTACCTGGAGTATTGTGTACAATTTTGGTCTCTTTAACTAAGATAGGATATACTTGCCATAGAGGGATTGCAATGAAGATTCACCAGACTGATTCCTGGGATGGCGGGATTGTGGTATGAGGAGAGATTGAGTAGACTAGGCCTGTATTCTCTAGAGTTTAGAAGAATGAGAGGTGATCTCATTGAAACATTCAAAATTCTACAGGGCTCGACAAGGTAGATGCAAGGAGGATGTTTCCCCTGGCTGGGGAATCTAGAACCAGGGGTCACAGTCTCAGAATAAAGGGTAGGCCATTTAGGACTGAGATGAGGAGAAATTTCTTCACTCAGAGGGTGGTGAATCTCTACCCCAGAGGGCTCTGGAGGCTCAGTCATTGAGTACATTCAAAACAGAGATCGATAGATTTCTAGATATTAAAGGTATCAAGGGATATGGGGATGGTGCAGGAAAATGGCGTTGAGGTAGAAGATCAGCCATGATCTTGAATGGCCGTGCAGGCTGAAGGGGCCGGATGGCCTACTCCTGCTCCTATTTCTTATGTTCTTACGTAACCACCTCACTTATATTTCAGCACTAACATTGGAGGCAATGCTGTAACATAATGCTGTATACAAGTACTAATTTTACTCACACCTGGCACATTTTGATTGCTGCAAACATGAGAAACAGGAAATTAGGGTCCATCTGACTCTTCAAGATCAAAGAAGGACCCGTTGGTCCTGTCGTTCACCAAGGTCCCAGGTGCCTCGTTGATCTCCACTTCTTGTCAGCTTGCGCTTCCAGCAATTTGCGGCGCAAAACATTTTCGAGCTGAAGGTTGAGAGAAAAAGTCTAACTCACTAGGCGTGCTATGAGATGTCCCACTCCAGCAAATTCTGGGCCATTATCACTTTAAAAGATTTTAATGTCCAATGGAAAATATTTGTCTTCTGCCAGAACAACAAGTTCAAGTTTTAAAAAAAGAATTCAACCTTTTAGGTTCCATTACTTGCAGATCTTGCTGTCTCCAGGTCTTACACCTAGTTTATTGAAGGTTCACTGAGCAGCCATTGCAGTCGAACATCTTCCTTTAGCATGAAATTTGACTGACGGGCTGGTAGAAATTTAAACCTTCTGATCATCCAGTAATATTTACATGGCACCTCAGTTTTAATCTTAAGTTTGCGCCTGATCCATTTGAATCTGTTTTGTGTGATCTTAAGCTCCTTACTTTGAATATTATTGCACTCATTACTGTTTTCTCTGCTTACAGCATAAGTGTTTGTTTAGGTGGCTGATCCGACTTATTATTTGGCATATTAGGTAGGGAATTCCTCAGGTCCTATTGCAAAACTGTTATAGTCCCATTTGTCTCAGTAAATGATGGTACCAAATTTCACTTGCCATCACATGCTTGAACTCTAAAGGGAAAGCGTCATTTCCCTCATGTTGATAGCTCTGCATTTGGATGGCAATTGTAGAGTTCTGGTCTTATAGACAGAACAAATAATATCTGCCAGTCCAAGTGTTGTTTTGAGAACACAACATTGTGGCAACCCATTACCAAGCAACTATAGGCTGCATGGGTAGCATAATGCATTTCTTTGCATTACCTCTTGCAAACCACTTGGCAAGGTAAAGGCTCATTCTCCTTCTAATATGGCTACTTCTAATTGAAGGAGAGGCCGATTTCCTCACCAGTGGAAAATTATGTTGAGTTTTTGTTTTACACATGTATAAATAATTAATTGGCTTTCTCCTCTCCAGTCTACAAACGGTTGTAACATTAGCTGCTGCCATAACAATGGGTCGACCAATATTAAGCTGATGAAGGATTTTACTAGACTTTTGAAATATTTTTGAAATGAATCTCTTAAATTAAAAACCCATTGTGGCCAGCTGTGAATTGTGATAAATACCTTCAAGAGTGTGAGGCACCAGATCGCTCGAGAGTGACATTGGGACTTCCCTAATCTTCCATCATTGATGTAACAAATAAAAATTAAACGTAGTTGACTCTTGTGCATTGAGAAATTTTCTGGTCAGCAATGCAACACCTGCGACAGTAACTCTCCAATGTGTTGCATAAACCCTGTGAAAAGCAAAACATTCACATTTGTCCCCATGTAATAGTAAATATTTTATAATGTTCCACAATCTCAACAGAACAGTATCTACAGAGAATAGATGGCCTCAACCAGAATTCCAAACTTTTCAAACAATGCAGACAGGTATCAATTATTCCAGTAGCAAATCAACAGACTCGTGAAGCAAGGTTATAGCATAGCTGCAATGACTGGGGTAAAGGAGAATGGGGGGGGGGTGACATGTCTGTCCCAAAATTTTTTGGCAGGGGTTATGTGCCCTGTAACCCCCTCTAAATCCTGGAATTGCCCCTGATAACTCTCATCAACACTCCTTATAGTTGGTGTGCCTCCAGGTTAAAATGACCCTTCCCCTCTTTAATTTCCATGATTATCCAGAATTGAGTACCTGTGTTTGAGATTCTAGATACCAGAAAGTGAGTTGACCTATTGGGATTACGTAGTAGCAAAAGAGTCACATTTTTAATTGGATAAAACGGAATGATAATCATTACAACATAGGGAGTACACAGATTGATGGTAAGATGCGCTCTCCCGCGTGCCAGAAATGTGTGCTCAAATTGAACTGAATAATTGGGACCAATTTTCAAGTAGTGGCAAATGCTTAAGATGAAGTCTGAATGTGAAGGTCTCTGCATCTGTTATATTTTTGTGTATAGAAGAACCTACAGTTTAAATCAGTGAAAGAGATTGGTTTTGGTTAACTGTTTAAGATTTTAAACAATCAACTCTAGCAACTTGCTGACTGTTATTAACTTCACCTCAAGTTCCAGTTGATCGTAATATAATTAATTTTAACCATTTTCAAAGACCTATTCTGTTCCTGCTCGAGTTCTGAAGGCAGAGAAAATCTGTCACCCCTTCCTTGCCAACATCTGATCAAGGCATAGAAGAGTCTTCACTGCATTGTTTAAGGCTTTATGGAAAACTAAATTACAAAGTTTAATTAAGTGCAACAAACAATACAGTGTTACCGTTAGAAATCTGAAGCAGCAAACAGTATGAAAACCCTGAATATGCTGTTCTGTCCTACAGTTTGCTTTTATGTGTGGACATTAGTGTAATTTGATGAGACATTGCTGTGCAACAGATCATAATGAATTGTACATAATGTTTCTCCAATTTAAGACTTTCTTCCCAAAATGAATTGGTAGCTTCTTGCCCAAGTATGGTGAGCTGCTTGTAAATTGCAATATTTTAATTAATTAATTAATATGACCAACAGAAATCATTGTACCACCAAAGATAATGTATCCATCCTAATCCAAGATCTCCAGGAGTTTTTAAAAATATATTCGGATTTTTAGTTATAGAATTTGTTCAAAATTGCGAGCTTTGCATTGTTAATGTAACAGTCAGTTTTCAGTTCATTTGTACTGAATGCACTTCATATCTTCATTTGCTGATGTTCTACATTTCACTATCACAGGCAAACCAAATAATCAAATAGCATTTGATAACGAAACAGTAAGCAGTGACAGTTAAAATTCTGAATCACTAATGGGAAATGTAGAAATAAGACCTCTTGTCAACGGCTGTATGCATCTGGCTTGGCTTCATCCCTTGCTGCCTGTTAAGGCTCCACCCATTTGTGTGAAACCATTCTGTTCATACCTGAGCTAAGCTCTCAACGCCAAATCAGACCCATTTGAGATGTTGACTGCCTCTTCCGCTTCTGAAATATTGCCTGCTTAGGACCAACAGGTACAAAAAATAATTAAAAAGGCTAATGGAATGTTAACCTTTCTCTTTGGGGTTGGAATACAAAGGGATGGAAGCTTGCTCCCTATTAAGCAAATTTATTTAACAAAAATGAACAAGCAAATAAATAAGTATTAATATACAGACATTTATAAAAATGATAAAAGCTTGCAATCTAAATGCTTAGCTATTATATATTTTAGAAATTTACTGGAACTGCCCGGATTTGAATAACTGTCAACCATATTCAAAAATAACTGGCTGTCATGCAAATAACTAAACAAACCGCAGTCTATGTTTAGTCAAAAGTAGCTCAACTGAATTGCAGTCAGCTGATGAAACTTGCAACATTTGTATCAAGTTAAGTTTGGGACAAGATCCTAACTAGTTACTGAATTAAAGGCACTTCAAAAAAGCAAAACAAGACAGAACTGCTTCATTTCACTGTTTTTCTGTGGCTCAGTTGTAGCACTCTAGCCTCTGAGTCAGAAGGATGTGGGTTCAAGTCCCACATCAGGTACTGTGCTCTTCCCATTCAAAACTGCTGTCATCATCCCCCTCCTCAAAAAAAACATTCTTGACCCCTCTGTCCTTTCAAACTACCGCACCATCTTCAACGTCCCATTCATCCCAAGTCATTGAATATGTTGTTGTCTCCCAAATCTGTGCCCCTCTTTCCCACAGTTTCCTGTTTGAACCCCTCCATGCCATAGCGCTGAAGCCGCCCTAATCAAAGTCACAAATCGCACCCTCTGTGACTGTGGTGTACTATTCCTCCTCATGCTCCTCGACCTCTCTGCAGCCTTTGACACAGTCGACCACCGCATCCTCTTCCAATGCCTCTCCTCCATTGTCCACCTGAGTGGATCTGTCTTTGCTTGGTTCTACTTTTACCTATCCGATTATAGCCAGAGAATCTCCTGCAATTCTTTATCTTCCCAACCCACACTTTTAACCCTGGAGACCCCAAGGATCTATCCTCGGCCCCCTTCTATTCGTCATCTATATGCTGCCCCTCAGTGACATCATCCAAAGACATGGGCCCCGATATTTATGAGGCGGAGGAGAGGGAATGGGGGTGCCTGTCAGCGGCCAGGAAATCCGGACATACCGGGAAGGCCGAGATCCCGCCAAATTTAACGGTAGGACCTCATTAGAATTTTTTTTACTCTGTTTCAATCTGGCCAGCTGCCGGGTGGGAAAGGCTGGCCGCTGCCGGGCGAGAGAGCCTGCCGTACAAGGCAGTAGCCGGGGACTGGAGAGGAGGGAGGGAGAGATCGGATCGCGGGGGATGGGGTAGGAGATCATGGAGGGGAGAGATTGCGGAGGTCGGGGGGGAAGCAGTCCTGCTCTTCCTGGCTTGCAAGCAGTGATGAAAAGCACTCACCTGCTGGATCCAGCCGTTCTCGTCTCCCTTTAGCTGCCAGGTTTCCTGAGCCCCGGGAAACCTGTGCTGGAGCCGTTAAATCCAAATGGCTGATGAAATCTGAGTCACAAGGCCTCATTAACATATTATAATTACCGACCCACCTCCCGAGAGCGGGTTACTTGGCCGACCCCCAACCTGCCCCAGTTAAACTGGAAGTAGGCGGGCTCGCGGTGGGTTGGGGTTGGGTTTCCCATTTTTAACAATTTAAACCCCCCTCCCCCGGCCAATGTCAGGTGCTACATGTACGTTGATCCCACTCAACTCAACCTCTTCACTATCTCTTTCGACCCCTCTGCGGCCTCTGTGTTGTCAGCCTTCTTATCCGAAATCCAGTCCTGGATGAACTGCAATTTCTTCCAATTAAACATTGGGAAGACCAAAGCCATTGTCTTTGCAACCCCCAAAAATCTGTTCCCTCGACAATGAACCCAACTCCTTCCCAGGCCATTGTCTCAGGCTGAACCAGATTGCAACCTCAGCGTCCTATTTGACCCCGAGCTGAGCTTCCGACCCAGGTACCTCTCTATCACAAAGACCGCCTACTTTCGCCTCCGTAATATTGCCTATCTCCACCCCTGCCTCAGCCCATCTGCTGCTGAAACTCTCATCCATGCTTTTGTTACCTCCAGACTTGACTATTCCAATGCTCTATTGGCCGGCTCCCATCCTCCAACCTCCATAAACTTGAGCTCATCCAAAACTCTGTTTCTCGTATCCTAGCCCGTACCAGGTCCTGCTCACCCATCACCCCTGTGCCTGCTGACCAACGTCGGTATCCGGTCCACCATCGCCTCAAATTTAAAATTCTCACCCTTGTGTTCAAATCCCTTCACGGCCTCACCCCTCTCTATCTCTGTAACCTCTTCTAGCCCTACAACATTCCGAGAACTCTGCGTTCCTCCAACTCCGGCCTTGCTCATCCTCACTATCTTCAACCCATCGTTGGTGACTGTGCATTCAGCTCCCTGGGCCTTAGGCTCTGGAATTCCCTCCCTAAACCTCTTTACCTCTCTCTCCTTTTTTTAAGACTCTCCTTAAAACCTACGTTTTTGACCAAGCTGCAATGTACTCACCTACTTCCTTTTTAAAGGAAGTAGATGAGCACATTGCAGATGCCCTAACTATAATCTTTCAAAGTTCTCTAGGTTCAGGAACTGTCCCTCTAGATTGGAAAATTGCACGTCACTCCGCTTTTTAAGGAGAGAGAGGGAAACCAGGGAATTATAGACCAGTTAGCCTAACATCTGTTGTGGGGAAAATGCTGGAGTCTATAATTAAGGATACGGTGACTGAACACCTAGAATTTTCAGTTAATCAGAGAGCCAGAATGGATTTGTGAAAGGTAGGTCGTGCCTGACAAACCTGATTGAATTTTTTGAAGAGGTGACTAAAGTAGTGGAAGGGGAATGTCAATGAATGTTATTTATATGGACTTCCGGAAGGCATTTGATAAGGTCCCACATAAGAGACTGTTAGCTAAAATAGAAGCCCATGGAATCGAGGGAAAAGTACAGACTTGGTTAGGAAGTTGGCTGAGCGAAAGGCGACAGAGAGTAGGGATAATGGATAGGTACTCACATTGGCAGGATGTGACTTGTGGAGTCCCGCAAGGATCTGTCTTGGGGCCTCAGTTATTCACAATATTTATTAACGACTTAGATGATGGCATAGAAGGTCTCACATCTAAGTTTGCCAATGACACAAAGATTGGTGAAAACATAAAATTACAAAGGGATATTGATAGATTAGATGAATGGGCAAAACTGTGGCGAATGGAATTCAATGTAGGCAAATGTGAGGTCATCCACTTTGGATCAAAAAAGGATAGAACAGGGTACTTTCTAAATGTTAGTGAATGTCCAAAGGGCCTTAGGGGTTCAGGTACATAGATCATTGAAGTGTCACGAACAGGTGCAGAAAATAATCAATAAGGCTAATAGAATGCTGGCCTTTATATCTAGAGGACTAGAGTACAAGGGGGCAGAAGTTATGTTGCAGCTATACAAAACCCTGGTTAGACCACACCTGGAGTACTGTGAGCAGTTCTGGGCACTGGACCTTCGGAAGGACATATTGGCCTTGGAGGGAGTGCAGCGTAGGTTTACTAGAATGATACCCGGACTTCAAGGGCTAAGTTACGAGGAGAGATTACACAAATTGGGGTTGTATTCTCTAGAGTTTCGAAGGTTAAGGGGTGATCTGATCTAAGTTCATAAGATATTAAGGGGAACAGATAGGGTGGATAGAGATAAACTATTTCCGCTGGTTGGGGATTCTAGGATTAGGGGGTACAGTCTAAAAATTAGAGCCAGACCTTTCAGGAGTGAGATTAGAAAACATTTCTACACACAGGGTGGTAGAAGTTTGGAACACTGTTCTGCAAACGGCAGTTGATGCTAGCTCAATTGCTAAATTTAAATCTGAGATAGATAGCTTTTTGGCAATCAAAGGCATTAAGGGATATGGGCCAAGGGCAGGTATATGGAGTTAGATCACAGATCAGCCATGATCTTATCAAATGGCAGAGCGGGCTCAAGGGGCTGAATGGCCTACTCCTGTTTCTATATTCCTATGTTCCTAAGCTTTTAGTCACCCCGCCTAATATCTCCTGCTTCGGTTTAGTGTCAATTTTTCTCTAATTACGCACCTGTGAAGTGCCTTGGGACATTTTCTGATAATGGTTCAAGTTGTTGTTGGAGGAGAATGCCAGCTCCCTTGTTTGTGGGCTATAATACGCCCCTCTACTAGCTGTTGATGAGATGTCCAATAACTTTACCTCTTCAGGATGATTTGCGGTCAGGGCATGTCCAATGGAGTATTTTATTGTGTTTAACTCATTTATTTCAGATTTGGATTGGCCAGGCTAATAAATTGAAATGTTATTGAAATACCCATAAAGTTATATATAAAGTAGCTTGTATTCTATTGAGAACATGTCAGCTAGAAATTCTCCTTTGTTTAGTGCAATTGCTCAGGGTTACGTTATGGTGGTTCCAGCTGCAAGGGGCAGTGCCAGGTTATGACTTCAACTGCCATTGTTCTATTCTAACAGCAAATACAAATATGTATTCAACTTTGACAAGTTTACAGTGCATTAGCAGAAAAGACCACAAATTGAATCCAGGACAAATTTCAAGATACCATAGAAACATCACAAAGCACCTTGTCATTCTTTATATGGTTCTTTTGTGTACCATATTTACTGGCTGTGTGAGATTTGCATGTAATAGGAGTTGTCGCCAAATCCTCCCTTTTATTTACAAAGAATATTTGAATGCAAATGACTCCTTGCATTAGATCTTGGCATTAGAAATAATTTGGTAAATAATATAATTCAACTTGTTTTGAAATTGGAACAATTTTGCACACTAAATGGCCCTTGTTTCATCAAAAAGTATTTCAAGGCTTGAAGCTCCAGTATTCCATGCTTTGTGTAACTTTCTAGAGGTCATTTTTCATCTTGAGTGCCAATTCATGGGATATTAAAGCATGGAAAAAGGGATGCAGGCCTCGAACACTGGATCTCTGCCCCCTTTGCGTACATGCCCATTTCCAGTGGTGTGGACGCATGTGGAAAAACTTTACAGGTGGGAGTTTCATTATAATTAGGATAATGTGGAAATATTGCAGTGTGTACTATCTACAGGATGCACTGCAGTAACTTCTTCGACAGCACCTCCCAAACCCATGACCTTCACCACCTAGAACGACATGGGCAGCAGGTGCATGGGAAAAGCATCACCTTCATGTTCCCCCATCTAAGTCATACACCATCCCAACTTGGACGTATATCGCCATTCCTTCATCGTCGCTGGGTCAAAATCCTGGGACTCCTAGCAGCACTGGGAGTACCTTCACCACATGGACTGCAGTGGCTCAAGAAGAAGGCTCACCACCACCTTCTCAAGGGCAACTAGAGATGGGCAATAAATGCTGGCCTTGATACCGATGCCCATACCCCCAGAATTCATAAATATATATATATATATATATATATTTAGAAAATATTCACAGGTATGGTAAGCCACAAATCTATTTTCTTCTGGCACCAACACAATCAACCTCTCCACCACTCTTCTGAGGCCAAATCAGGAGATGTGCAATCTCTGTGCTGTGCTTAACACTGAGTTAACCTTCCTAATTTACATCTGATAACTTGCTAAGACTACATTTTCCATCTTTGGAACATTATCCAGCTGTGCCCTACCCCCCTCCTTCCACTGCTAAAAACCCTAATCCACACTTTCATCACTTCCAGAATATATTTCTTTAATGCTCTTATGTTTTGGAGTTGTACGTAAGATATTTAAGCAAGTCTCATGTTCCCCAAAGCTGGAGTGTACCTTTATCTGACCAAAATTTGGTAAATGCTAGTGAGGTCCAGGAATCAAACAGAGAAACCTTGTCACTGTACACTGGCTTTCTGGAATGTATCACTTGCTGCCATATAATTCTCTTTGTCTTCAATAGACAGGTTGACTATAAACTCAGGCTATAAACCAACACACCATCTATTTATCACAAAACAGGTAAATGAACAGAATTAATTGAAAATAATACATGTTACAATATGTACAAACTTTACCAACCTCCTTGGTATATCAAACCAATAAAGGCATTTCTCCCTGAGCTACCCCTCTACCTATATTGAACCTTAAAAATGGATGTTCCCTTACGTGGTGAACCCCGGCCATGGAGCCAAATGATCACAGACTCTCTGCTAGTTGGAGACTGACTGTAGACTGACATCTGAGGCAAACATACCCACAGAAGTATCATGCTAGATCTATTGAAAGTATACTGAACAAAGCCCATTCACAAAGAACTGCATTCCTCATAATCAAATTAGATGGTTAGCCATTTTTGACACTGATGTAAGAACGTTTGTCCCCTAGTTCATTCATTTGTGATAACCCAATCAGCATAGATTCCATAAAATCCAACGTCTCTGCATTCAGTTGGCATTAGAATATTAAAACTACCTTTTATTTGCTTGGAAGCAGTTAAAGACTTCCTGATACATATCCAATACTTCCAGGAAGCTTGTCTTGATTCCATGCTGTCTGTGCATCAGACCAGATGGCCATTTTCTCCATGATCCTAGATTATTAACCCCTCAGATGCTGATACCAGAAATAAGGATTTCAGTAATCCAGTATAAACAAAAATAAAGTTTTGCCATCGCTCTCCTTGCCAACATTCCCGTCTCCCCCTTCATAAACTCCAGTTAATCCAGAACTCCATGGCTTGAGTTCTATCTCTCATAATCATGACTATTGACTTTGTCAAGTATCACTTGCTTCCTGTCCCCAATGCATCAACCATGGGATTCTAATTTTCAAATCCTGACACTGATCTCTCCCCACCTACTTCAGTGGTCTTTTGAAGTCATATGTCCTGGCTTGTACCCTCTATGCCTCCAATACTGGATTACTGCTCAATCCTTGCTCCCCCAGCTCTATAGTTGGTGACTACTTCAGTACAATGCCCTTGTAGTTTGGAGCTCTTCCAAATCAACATCTCTGCTTCAAACTCTTCTTAAAATCCCTTTGTTTGACCATATTTTCAGTTCATTTCCCATAGCCCCTAAACCCTACCTATCTCCTGCTGGGCACTCTTTTAAAACACTTAGACTTTCTTCTGTGTGAGGGGCCCTATAAAAGTATATGTCCTCCTCATCCTCAAAAACAAGAAAATAACCTAACAGTGTCTCAAACCCATTTGTCGCTACTGGGATTGAAAATGCTTAACCCTGAAACTAACTCTTTTATGTTAATATTGACAAAGAACCAAAACTTATGGAGATGTTCAAAGTTTTGGCACTGCCCCTCAGGTTTATGTACAAGCTATAGACAGTAGCACGCCAGTGAAATCATTTAAAGTTCTGCGATTTCCTAAATAACCAGTTTAACAAAGTTCTATCAGTGAAAATTAATCTGAGTGTCCAAATTGGTGCCTTTTAGATATTGCTACATCTTTTGAAGGCCACACATGTGATGACAACATAAATGTATTAGCAGTCCACACAATTAGGAACAGCAATATTCAACCTTGGGTCATAGAATATGAGTTAGTTTTCATATCATTTAACCCTGTCACGTAGGCCAACATAGACTTCAACAAACTTGTACGGACACATTCTATTTCCACTGTCTCAGTTTAAGATCTGAACATCTTGTACAGTACTTGACTCAGGTCCTCATACAGTGTATGCAAATATATATATCCTCTAGAAATGGGGTCAAATTCTTTTACTGCGCACTGGGGACTGTGGCGGTGTAGACCTAGAGTCGGCAGCTGTGCGTTCTGAATGATGTGCGTCTCTTATGTGTGCTGGTCCTTGAAGGACGCCTTCATAAGAGAGAGTGCCTTCTGCCACCAGAACACTAAGCACTGGGCTCTGTCTCCACATGGATTTCTGTGAATTTCATTAAGTCTTTCTCAGCTGTACTAGGCTGTAGGCTGGACACTGGACACTAAACACTTCCTTCATCTAGGACTCTGACACTGAGTGAAATAAAAACTCTGGAGGGATAAGACTGAACGTTTTGCTTAATTGATGCTGGATTATATATAATTTGAATGCCATAATAAAACTTTTGAATTTTGAATGTGAGAAATTATGCAAAAATAGCTGATTATGGACTACAAATAGTTATATCTTTGAAAGGGCTTGCATATATATTAGTACAATACAACTAATGTAATTCTTGATACTCCATGTACCACTATATCCTTCAGAATCATGAGTCCGAGGCGATCTCAGGCATGTGTTCATGCATATTGGATTGTAGCTTCTTTGTTAATTTTTTCCTCCTTGTTAATTTTTGGGATGGACACGGTCACAAATCATTGATTCACTTTTGATAGCCCCCAGAACTTCCAGCTTCTTTGATTTTTTTAAATTTTTGTGGCAATCATATTCTAACCCTGTTAACCTTCAGTAACCTGCATTTCAGTTTTAGTGCCTATTTGTAACATTTTGAAAAGTTTCACCAATAAAATTACAGAAACCCAATTTTTCTATCACAGCTTGGTCGATCTTGTTTTTATGTGTCCTATTTGTGCAGTGAGAAAAGTCATTTGCATAAGCAGGTGACTTTTTCTGGAATTTGCCACTGTCAATAATTGTAGCTGAACTCTGGTTGCATTACTTGTTTTTCTACAAAAAGTGAAACAGAAATGTTTCACTTTTTGTATTGTCATGGTGGATATTAACTGCAGAAATCTGGGTGGATTTTTTTCTTTCAAAACTAATGGGGGAAATTTTCCAAAAAGTCCTTTTCTGTTTGCAACCTCCACTTCTAAAAGTACCGTAGTCAGGAGTGTATAATCAAAAGAAATCTGCCAGACTTCTGGGAAAGCCATTAAATTTAAAAATTGTATATTCCATTGTGGATGTGAAACATGGGATTTTCAAATAGGAGAAATTATTATATGCTGTTGTTTATAAATCACTGAGACTTGGCATTGCTGGTTGCATCACTCTGAATGGTATGCTGTAGCAAGTTGCTTCCACCAGCAAGAAACTCATCTGGATTCTGCCTGGAGGCCTGTTGGCTAAGGCCCCATTGTAGCACTGACGCCACCCACCAATAGTACCTTAGTACTGCTGCTGGCTCCCATTTTCTCAGTATAATTCCTGTAGTAAGGCTTTTACTTTTGAACAGCGGGTTCATCATTTTTTTTAATGGAATTCTGGAAACCAGTTAAGACTATTCGAGAAGGAGCTAAACATTGCAGGTGATGTGAAGAAAAATTCTTAAGCTGGAAATGTTCCTTCCTTCCTTCATTGCCCACAGTAGACACACTTCTTCTAGAAGAATCTTGAGAGCAGGAGATGATTAGCTCTGGATCTACCTCTTGAAAGGTATTATTGCACATTTTTTTCCTGGTGTACCAAGCTCTGTTGCAACCCACTGCCCTTGCATATTCAGTGTATTAGCATAAAATGTCTTCAAAGAAAGGTGTGGGTGTTATTCACTGACTAATCCTGACTAATTGCCATCAATTTCGTGCACACAAACTCGGCAAATTAGTACAGCTGGACTCCCTCTGTTTGCAGCACCTACCTCCACAGAATATTACGTTGAAAATAGCCAACTACAGACATATTTGACAAATCAGTAGCGCCTCAACTTCATGAGAGAATTCATGATGAGCCAAGCATATTGCAGGAAAGTAAAATTATTTAGCACATTCAAGTGCAATGGTTCATCTACACAAATGTGCCCTCCACTGGGTGTTTATATGCAAGATCCTCCGGATGTAAGGATGCCCAAAATTGAGACTAGGTTTGAGGAGAATGTGAAAGTGAAGCATTCAGCCCTGGCATTGTATCCAGTCCCAGAATTCTATCTTGGTATTGTCTGTCCTTCAATTGAAAATGGATTTATATTGAATGCATTCCCCTCTTCTTTGTAATTTTCTTCAGTTCTCCAGAAGCAACAGGTTTCAGCTAGTCTTCCACCTCTAACTAAACTAGCTGTGGTAGAATGGACGTTGAATAAGAGCCATTTGAAGGCTTTGGGGCTTTGCAGGATAGTCTCTTGTAAGTGACAGCACCTCTGCCTGGTTTGAAATTCCTATTCTACTTTTCCTGCCTTGTAAGGAGAGGGATGCAATCCCAGATTTGGCTACTTGCATAATTTTTTAAGATTCATTTACTCAGCAAATGCAATTTCATAATTGTTCCAAATTTACAGCTTTTTTAAAAAAAAATACAAAATTGGTGTGAAACTTACTTTCTCCACTTTAAATTTAGTGTAGAGACACTCCTACTCCCTGAGGCACTTTCACCCTGCTAATGTAAACCATCTTGCCTTCTGAAGGAGAATATATTACCGCTCTGAGATCTTTTTAATTTATCACAAAACTGGATTTATCAGTTTTTAATTCATCACTGACATGAATGTCTTTTCCAGTCAAATTTTTAAAAGATGAGCGAGTGTGAGTTCCCTTTTAGCTTTGTGACATTCATTTTGACTAGGATTCTGCAGCCTTTAAGCTTTATTTAGTGCAGTAGTTTGCAAACATGGCTGTGTATGGCACCTGATGCAAATATTGATTCACTCCTAAGGACCCCTATCTTGAATCCAAAAAATCGGAATCAGGAAAACATTGTGATCTTCGCAGAAGACATTTTTTATTTGTGTACAGCGGCAGAAACAACATGCCAGCAAGTCAACAAATACAGAAAAATTACAGAATTCTCAACACTCTGCTTGTGATGCGTGTTATGACTGGTCCCATGGAGACAGAAATCTGCTAACTTCACAGACTCCCTTAGATCCCCTAGGGTCATGGTTCCCAGTTTGAAAACCTAGGGTCTAGTGTTGCCTATAAATTCAACTCCTTTCCATGTTATTTTATACCAGCTATAATTCTTCTAAATGACTTTTGCTCTTGCCGGTTATTTGATAAATCCTTTGTTAAAGCAGGAATAAATGAGCTGCTTCAACCTTAGTCCTTTACTGAGCTGATTCTGAAAGGGTAATGCTTTGTGGTGAAGAGAGTACGGTCCTGGTATTTTTTAGTTAGTTTGACTCGGGTAACCAAAGCAGACAGATCAAGGGAGACAAATTTCAGTTAATATTCATTCTAGGCCCACAAGGAAATTTGCAGATTATTTGTTTTTTATACCCTGGACATCTGAAATAGAGAAAATGCTCGAATTACACAGCAGGTCCATCAGCATCTGTAAAGAGAAAAGCCAGGTTAATGTTTTGGGTGTAGAACTTGGTCAGACTCTGATGAAGGGACTATACCTGAAACCATGCCCGGTATATTGCCTCTTTTGGAGCTTTGTTGCCAGAGTTCAGTTTTAAAATCTGATAAAGATCATAATCAAATGGAATTTAGAAAACAAGTATTTGTAATCTTCATTTAATAAATAAATATTATAAGATCTCTTTTTATTTAACAAAACAAACTATCAGCTTAAAAGGCTTAAAACTATTGCTCGGATAGTGACTGAAAATATAAAATTTTGTGCACTATATTCACTGGGTAGCTTAATTAACCCCACATAAAACATACATAAGGTATGATTTCCATAAATGTTAAATTATTTCTTTTCAAAAAAAGCTATAAATTTAATAATAAGTTTTTGTAATACCTACTGATTTGCACTCGGTGATGCCAAGGTGTCACCATAACTCACTAAGTCTCGCCCACCCAAGTGAACCATTCAGGATTTTTGGAAAATTCTAGTACTTTGTTGTTTCTCAAATAGTGAGCATTTACCCATGGAAGATCTCAGGCTGTACTCAGTAAATAAATTAAACAATCAAAAATGAAGCGTGTATACAAGTCAGATGCAGAAAAAGGAACGTAAAAGCAGAGAAAAATTGCAATGCTGGAAGCAAGGAAACAAACTTACGAATCTTCTGGCTGGCACCCAATTCAGAGCAGCAGGAAATCTTCAGAATCCTTAGAGGCAGAGTGGTGAAATATCTAACACATCTCATTCTGGTGCCGATGACAACGAAATGGAGCAGGACCAATTTGAGTCTGAAACAGAAGAAAATGAAGATGGTAATCCTCTTACTATTAGCCTAGATGAAGCAGGAGCAGGAGGAGGAGGAAGAGTACAAAGAAGAAAATGATGAACCGGAACCACCTCATGTTTCTGTTGAGACAATTCTTTTAAGTGCAGGGCCTCTAAAACAGGATGACATAGACAGGCTTTATAACTGGAAAATAAAATTCCATCCAAAAAGAGGTATCAAAGGAAAGCCGTTTTCCCGCCTGCTTCTCTCCCACACTCTTCCTAATGGAGAGAGAACTAAACGTGGCAGGACAGCAGTGATTCAGCATGCTGTTTATTGCATTCTGTGTCAAATTTTCCCACAGAATGTAGTAACTTGAGGTTTTCTTCCAACCTTAGCCATGCCAATTGGTTGGACTGCAGAATACAGCTGGCACCAGCTGTAAAAGAGAATCCGTGACCACTCAAAGAATTCTGTATGAAATGGGTGGATGTTAGGAGATTGAAATGTGATAAAACCATCCCTTCATTATTTGGCACAAATTTTACAAATGAAAAAGAAAAGTGGAAGGAAATTCTTAAACATATTTTAGATGTTGTTTTGTTTATTGGAGAACAAGGATTAGCTTTCCGTGCCTCAAGCTCCAAGCTGGGTGATAAATTCAATGGCAATTTCTTAGGTTTTATTGAATTGTTAGCCAAGTATGATCAGATTTTGGGTGACGATGTTGATCGTATGAAAAAGGCACGGGGCAAAATGAAGGACTTCACGTACATTACTTGTCACCTGAGAGTGAAAATTGATTTATTTAAGAATGCGCCGGGCACATGAAAACAATCCTAGGCTAGGTTAAAGAGGCCAAGTACATTTCAATAATTTGCAATGCAACACCAGACAACTCTCACAAGGAACAGATAGGACTAATAGTCAGATACATTCATCAAGTACCTGCAGGAAACTTTGTGATTCAGGAACATTTCTTGTGCTTCAGAGACTTACCAATAAGACTGGTGAGGAAATAGATGAGATGATGATGAACACTGGATTAGATTTCAAACTGTCGTGGACAAGCTTATAATAATGGAGCCAACATGGCAGGGAAGTACTCTGGAGTTCAGGCGGTGTTTCTTCCACAATCTACTGGCACTATTTTTCTCCATGTGCAGCGCATACCCTGAACCTAGTTGGTGTTGATTTGCCAGAGTCGTCAATTGATTGCATTACATTCTTTGAGCGTCTTCTGTCATTGTACAATATTTTCAGTGCAAGTCCTCAAAGGTGGGAGATTTTGAGGAAAAATGTTCCTGTTTCATTCTGTTCAGTATCTAACACATGGTACACAACACATATCGATTGTGTGCATCCTTTTGCTAAGAATCAAAAAGGCTTAAAAGTAGCATTGAATGAGTTGCTTGAATTGAACCTGACATGTACATATCAGAAGTAATATTGCTAGCCTACTCAAATACGTGTCCAAATTTAAATGTGTTTTACTTGCATCAATTTGGCTAAAAATTCTAATCCCCATCAACTAACAGAATCTAGTCCTTCAGTACTGAGATGCTACACTTAATGTCAAAAGAGACAATATTGACTTCCTTATCACTGAACTGGTGCAGTCGAGAGAAAAATAGAATGAAATTATTAATGAATGTGAGCTTGTTACAGCAATCCTCTGTATCCACCCTCCAGAGGTATAAGTGGCATCACACCATTCATGCCCACCATCTAGATAAAGAAGAAGGTAATGATGCCGCCACAGATCATCAAGACAAACCCGTGAAGGACCAATTTCTGGACAATATTTTCTTTCCTATCATGGACTCTGTTATAAGTCAACTCAAAATGAACTTTGATGCATACTCTCGTATTTGTAAAAGGCTTGAATTTCTATGGACGTTTCTTGAAAACGAAAAGGTTGATCACCAAAGATTTTCTCCATTTTTATTCCACTGATATCTCTGATGATATAAAAGAATAATTCCTCAAACGCAGTTACAAAGAAAACATTGACCACAAAATACTATCGCCGCTTCGTTTACTAAATAAGCTGCATGAAATCTCTCTTCAGAACCTTGTCTGCAACCTGATTGTTACACTTAACATATTTTGTTACATATCAGCCTCTGTGGTCATCACAGAAAGATCAATTAATGCTCAAACGTGTGAAGATCTACCACTGCGAAACTGAGTCAGTCAAGCCTTAATGGCTTAGCAACTCTTTCCATTAAAAGTGATCTGACAAGATCTATAGTTTTCTGTAACATTATTGATTTATTTGCTGACTAAGAGGTAAGAAAAACTACATTTGAAATTGAAAGTCTTAAAATAAATTATATCAAAATTTGGATATTTAATTTTATTCTACTTTCTTTCCTGCATGTTTTATTATCACAGATCAGTTTCATTCATAAACCCTGCCTCCCCCTCCCACCCCCGGCCAAAGATTGGGGCCCCAGTACAATTGCACCCACCCCTCTCGTCAGAACTGCCTGAAATGTTAATATGTCCTTTCTTTTCACAGATGCTGACAGACGTGCTTTGCGTTTCCAGCATTTTATATTTTTAGTAAGGATAATTTTACTTTACAACACAAGGGGGTGCACTTCTGATAAGTGAAGTGCAGGCTCACTTTTTAATTTTTCTCAAAATACTGAAGTTTTTTATATGGCCGTTTCAGGCACCAATTACTGCACTGTTATTGAATAATGATTCTAAAGTTTTAAACTGTTCTATTTACAAGAGTGATGCAGACACTGCAGATATTTGTTATGCTTTGAAATCTGTAGTTTGTGGAAATGTGTATTCATGTGATACTTGTATGTTTGAGGTGGGGCTTCAAATGTATGGGATTCCCCACTGCCTTTGTCTGTGTTAGTCTGGCAGGTGGTGTAATGCCATGCTGTAGTAAGGGACCTTGGACAGATTGTCCTTTCTGCACTACATAACATTGAGGAAGCCCAAATACAAGTAACAATATTCTGGTTATTGTAGCTACTCAGCACTTTGAATTTTTTGCAGTGCCTTGTCTTTAAAATGGAAAAAAGGAGTGGTCAAATTGGTCTACACTTATCACCAAGGTTGTATCCATGCCTCCTCCAGCAAAACAAAAAAACAGGCAAGCAAATATTTAAAGGATGTAGATATTGTAGGCCCGACGGTAAGATAAGTAAAACGTTCTGCATTTGACATGATCTTACCATATTCCTTTTTTAAAAGAGATTGGAATCCATTTTCCACTTTTTTTTTTCCCCCCCTCCTCTCCTGAAGGAGGAGTTGAGCCCTGGCTGAGGTACAGTCCCACAGGCACACCCAGAGCCTCAACTAAGTGGCCATTACTCCTGTGTGAACTCAGACAGGCCATCAAGGTGAGACTTTGGGAAAGTGCCTGTGGGACTGTACCTGAGACACCATCAGTCACTGCATTTCCACATGCTGCCACTGCAACACACCAACAGGGAGCAGACCAGGAACCTGAGAGAAGGGGAGTGAAAGACTGTGAGCTCGAGAGAAGTGAGTAGTGCTGGAGAGTCTAGAATAGATGGGAGAGCAGGATCAGGCCAAGAACAGGTTAGTGCACTCCCCAAGCTGAGCTGCGGTACCACCCATCACTATGACTCTCAAAATAGGACCAACCTCCAATGACCTAAACTTGTAGTCTTGTACGCAAGTATATGCATTATATAGATTAAGATGTCAGCCTTAGCTCAATGGTAGCATTTTTGCCTCTGAATCAGAAGAGGGTTGATTCAAGCACCACTTCAGAGACTTGAGCGCATAATCCAGGCTAACACTTCTGTGCAGTCCTGAGAGAGTGCTGCACTGTTGGAGAGATGTCTTTCGGATGAGATGTTAAATCGGGCCCCATCTGCCCTTTCGGATGGACGTAAAAGATCTCTCAGCACTATTTAAAAAAGAGCAGGGAGTTCTCCTAGCCTCCTGGCCAACATTTATCCCTCAAACAAAACATTAAAGTATAGGTGATCTGGTAATTTATTTAATTGCTGTTTGTGGGACCTTGTACGCAAATTGGCTGCCGTATTTTCTATATTACAACAGTGACTACACTTCAAACGTGCTTCATTGGCTGTAAAGCGCTTTGGGATGTCCTGAGGTCATGAAAGGCGCTATATAAATGCAAGTCTGTCTTTCTTTAATCCCTAAATCCTCTGGCTTAAAACATTTTTATTTTTCAGCAGCAGTTGTTATTTATATGTACAAAACTAGCTCCATTTTGGTGCTCTAGTGAACTGTCTGAAATCCAGTCTAGTCTGGATAAATGAGGAACCCAATTTAAGTTCTGCTCCAACAGTTTAGAATTCCAGGCCCAATTATATCATTTACTAATGTATTACGTTTGTCAGGAAACTACGTAAGAAAACAGACAAGGGTCATTTGATAGCATTTAAATAAAAGCATTTTTTTCTGCCATTTCACTCTCCTGCCAACATATGTCAAATCAGCCTATTGTGAAATAATTTAGTCTACTGATATGTGTTTGCTTTGGAATGTATTTCAAAACTCTGTTCTTATCTGTTGCTTTCTACTTTTTACAAGGAAGTGCAGGGCCGCTGAGGGATTTATGTGCTCATGGGATTTAGGAATGAACCAGCTCAATTTTTCTCCGCCCCAGTGTACACACATTACACACAAGTTGGTGTGTGTGTGCGTGTGTGTGTGTGTGTGTGTGTGTGTGTGTAATGTGGCATCTGTTCACCATTATCAAGTCGCTGGATCTTCCTTCATCCCAGGTCTAAAATTTTGATCCACCTTACAACACATGATCTTCGAGGAAATAAATAGTTATAAGCCAGTAATAGTTAGAGAACAGATGTTCATTACTGGCTCACACTATGCTACATCTGGAGCTATTATTTAGCTCAAACAGTACAATTTCTCTTTTATAGCATTATAACAATGGGGCTTTTGTTGGAAGAATAGTTAATGTGCAGGAAGCACTCATTGGCCTCATACCTTCTGTTGTGGGAACAGTGTGGATTCCCAGGGGTTTTAAGAGTACCAACTGAGATTAACTTTTCACCAAGTGGAAAATATTTTTTCACACCAAATCTGTACAGTAGTTGTAGGTTGTTTTGACAAAGTTGACCTATTGCATAGAAAGACAATGGCATTAAACATTTTACAACTGCTTGTCTTGCATGAAAGTATGTAGTTTTCAAATCTCCACCCTAACACAGTTTTTCTTCAAATTAAAAGTTTACTTTCCCTCAGGTCCTCTATTGTTTTGTGTGATCAGCGCTGCTTGTGCCCTTTGTGATGAAGTTTGCTGAATACCAACATTTAGTCTCATTTAATATATTGGTTTGTGGATTTTTTCCCTCTATTAGCTGCTTGCAGAAGGAGCAAGAAATGTTTTTGTATCTGAATTTTCTGGGTGACTTGTCTCAAAAATGGGTGATAAGATCTGTGATATGAGCCCTGATTGTTTGACGGGTTTGATTTGAAATGCTGGCTGTTTCCAAACTGACTTTACTTTCAGTTTTACATTTATAAACTGCTTACAATGCAAGAACACCACCCTGTTTACTCCAGTATGTTCCTTTAGTCTCTTGCAACTGGATAGCAAAGATATGCTTCTGCCTTGAACAGTTTGTGAAGGACATTATTTATAGGTAAAATTAGTACAGCAGTAATAGACACAATTGAAAATCTCTATTTGGACCAGATTGGATGAATCAGACTTGTGCTTTGGATTTGGACGCTGTGCAGTTTGCCTTCCTGATCTGAGGTTTTGGATCCTGATTCCTTAAACTTATTATGTTGCACTTGTTAGTGCAGTATTGGTTCCATTTTTTTATGGCAGTGTGAGCAGGGAGCATCAAGTTTTACTGCCTAGTCACACTGCTCTCAGGGTTGAGTTTGCACAGCTCAAACACGTGCATGCAATGAAGTTTAAAGCCTGTGTACTGTTGGTGTATTTTAAGTCAGTTGATGGTTTAAATGAATGGAAGAGCCGAACAGGAGGTTGCCTCAGTTTTGTAATGTGTTTTTGTTTTTTTTAAAATGAAAAGTGTGCTTTATGCCGGTGGCATTATAATGCAGCTGGTACAAAGTAAAATCAATGTGAGACCATCTCTTGAAGATAGCTTTGGATATTTTGAAGTGGGGCAACACTGGCAATGTTGTACTGCACAACCAAAAATGCAGTCATTTTGTGGGAAAATTCAGGTCTCCAAGCCTATCTGCTTCAGCACTTACCAGGAGCAAGCAGAAATTGCATTCATAGTCTGAACTGATCCAAGCTCGGTATGTTTTGGGGAGGGGAGATTGTGGGAGTGATTGGAATTTGAAAATGACTTTGAAGTTCATCACTGCTATAGCCACTATAATGGTAACAGGAACACATGAGGCAGCTATTTCTCAACTTTTCATGGGGTGCAGTTCCATGAATTCTGATACTTGCACTGAGTGACCAGTCTTCATGTGTGACTTTGGACCTTCAGCATTAATGAACTGTGAGGGCCGTCAAACCAATCCTCATTCTGTTTCTACCTCATTACACCCCACCCGCGTAGCTTAGTTTCTAGCAGGGATCATTAATTATTGATTAGAGCTCTGTGTGAGTATCACTGCCACCCCCCCATCCCATCGATAATCAGGGGAGCTTTAGACAATTGTAGCAGCTCCACCAATATTCCAGCTGAGATTGGGTAATTCAGTACAGACTGAGGCTCAACTGTGGGATCTGCCAGGTCTGTATTGCTCAATACGACAACACCTGGTGCCTTTATCCACTGACAAAAATGTATTTATATTGTACTGTTACACGCAAGCATAACATTTTAAGGAGCAGATGCAAATCTGATTAACCAGTAGTACAAAGGCTGCGATTGACAGAAAATCTTTCAACTTTGGCATCGCTGGTGTCCTATTATGTATTTCAATCATGTTTGCCAACTGTTAATTGTACTCCATACAACCATCCCATTTATTTTTTAAAAATTGGGAAAAATTATTTTACATTACATCTGATGTGGAGGAAAATAAGTCAGAAGGTCAGTGAGATTAATTAGGATAGTTATTTAACTAAGCCAGTCTGAGGCTGAACCAGACTGTTCGCAACCTTGGCGTCCTACTTGACCCTGAGCTGAGCTTCTGACCCCATATCCTGTCCATCACCAAGACCGCCTACTTCCATCTCCGTAACATTGCCCATCTTCGTTCCTGCTGCTGAAACCCTCGTCCATGCCTTTGGTACTCGACTATTCCAATGCTCACCTGGCCGGCCTCCCACCTTGCACCCTCCGTAAACTTGAGCTCATCCAAAATTCTGTTGCCATATCCTAATTCACACCAAGTCCCATTCACCTATCACCCCTGTGCTCGCTGACCTATATTGGCTCCTGGTCTGGCAACGCCTCAACTTTAAAATTGTTATCCTTGTTTTCAAAACCTTTCATTGCCTCGCCCCTCCCTATTTCTGTAATGTCCTCTAGCCCTACAACCCTCCGAGATCTCTGCACTCCTCAAATTCAGGCCTTTTTGAGCATCCTCGATTTTCATTGCTCCACCATTGACGTCCCATGCCTTTAGCTGCCTAGACTGTAAGCTCTGAAATTCCCTCCCTAAACCTCTCTGCCTCTCTACCCCTCCTCCTTTAAGATACTCCTTAAAACCTACCTCTTTCCTGTCCGAATATCTCCTTATGTGGCTTGGTGTCAAATTTTGTTTGATAATGCTCCTATGAAGTGCCTCGGAACGTTTTACTACATTAAAGGCGCTATATAAATGCAATTTGTTGTAAACAATTGAAATCACAGCCTTAATCGGGCTAATACCTGTCACTGTTTGTTTATTTTCCATTTATGAACTTTTACTTTGCTATTACTGACTCTGCAGTCGTGCCACCAATAGCAGTACTGGGTACATTTACCTTCACAAAGATGGCTACAATGTATCTGTAGCTGAAGGTCATATCTTCAGCTTTCCTTCTGGGATTGTTGAAGATGGTGTGTCAAGGTGCTATTCCAAGTTTTTTCATTCAGATTAGTCTTTAAGTTATGTTGATAAGTGAATGCATGGTAAAGTTGAATGACTAATGGTGGAATGTCATTTGAATGTGGACCACAGTCTTTTCATTTTTGTTGCCATGGCTCCAGACTAATTTTTTAAACCTTCCTGTTGGTACATGTGTGGAAGGTTCACTGTGGTTCATCAAAAGACATATTTGTGGATCAAGTTTAAGTCTTCCTAACTGTTGGCCAATCAATATGGGGACTGAAATGAAAACAAATAAATACAGTAAAAAGCACTGGAGAGCTTTGCAAAGATTTAGACATCATTAAAATGTAGTTATTTAAAATTGCAGGCAACTTTTCAACCAGTCAGAAATGTGATCTTCAGAGTATGAGTTTTATGTATTTTCTTAACATCCTCTCCATTTTCTTCCTCTTTGATTTCAGCTTTTCTCTTTGGTTTTTATGTAATTTATTTTCCTGAAAGTTGATTTTTGTAACTTTTTTTCACATTTGGTTTTTGTGTCTGTCTGCTTTTTTTTATTGCTCTGCTTCTCTAATGATTCCCAAAATTGACACTGAAATTCACTTGCTAACCTAAATTTAAAATTAGCCTTTTAAAGTGTCCCCATTTTGAAAGCTTAGCTGCAGAGAACAACTAAATGCAACTGTATCCTTTGGTCCAGAGCACTTGTGTTTCGGTGGATTTCATGGTAACAAAAATTGCATAGCCCTGCAGTCTTGTATTCTAAACTATGATTAATACTTTAAAGTCCCATTGAGTTTTCCTTTATAATTATGATAATTTTTGGATTTTGCAAAATTGCAGCATTAACTGTAAAAGAAGAATTCTGAACAGTGTTAATATTGTTTTCCTCTTCCTTCTGCCAATGTCTCCGCTCCCACATCCTCCCCTGAAGTTGTGGACTCTTACTGGGGTACGGTTCCAAGGGTGTGCCCCCGATCCATGGCCATTCTAAAATATCTTGCCCAAATGACCATTTTTACTTGAATCTTGGCAGAGTGTCAGCAGGCTGTTTGATCCCGGGCGGGGAACACATCATAGCTGAGCCCGATCATGTCCTCACTTGATGTCAACACATGCACATCTCTGGCAGCGATCACTGATTAATGATCAGAAGTGGGAACCCTCGCTGCCCTGGAAAGGTTCAGCTAACTCAGCGTAGACCAGGAATCGAATCTGGGACTTTTCTGGTCTGTATGTCTCCGTTATAATAGAGAATACATTGGTGAAGCCCCAACATTGAAATATTTTAATGTGCTGCCTATGGGATGGAATTTCCTCTGTAATTGCATACGTAATCACGGCGTAAAGCAAATACCCGACGTCAAAGATCGAGCAAATCCTTCGCGAGTGTGCTGCACACGTAATTATGCTACACCTAAACTTCTTCAATCTTTTACGCCCATCTACCGATCCCTCCGCCTGAATGCGTCTTGGCTCATTATAATGGCTCCACCCAGAGGCTAAAGAGCTCCACGTACTAATTGCCTGTAATTACAGATTTAAAATTAAGCCCAGAATTTTCCTTATCACTGCTCTATATTTTCTGTTTTTTTGAATGTATTTTGATGGCATCAGTATAAATAATATTAAAAATCGAAAGCTTCCACGATTGCATGTTCTTAAACATGCTGTGCATGAATGATTGTTAGGTTGCTTGAAAGTATAATATTCATACATATAGAAGGAATATATGGTGTGAGTTTGCTTTCCTCAAACCTCGATTGTTTGCACTGAATCCACTTGTTTACACCCATTTTTACGTTCTGGTGTATACTAATGAGATTGGCAGGAAATTTGGTTGTAAATTGACATCCGTAAAATGGGTGCACGAATAGTGTATCTTTGGGTGTAATATCCCGATTATGCCCCCACAGGAAATGTCATGCCTATGAGCTTTCCACCTGCATGGAGGGTAGCAGGCAGTGCAATTTAGCTATTTACGTAGGACATTCAAGCGTGTTACAATAGTAATACTGTTGGCTGTATAACATCAAGAATGTGACATAAATGTGACACGAAGCATGTCTTCACAAAAAAAGCTTTATATGAAAATCAAACAGTCTGTCTTTTAAATTCTAAAACTTATTTATCTTTTACTCTTTGACAATCAAAATGCTCCCCCATCCCCTGGAAACACAGAGCATTAGCAATCAAGTTTCACACACCACTCCTGCCTACAGGACTCTCCCATGGACTGCATCTTTACCTGAAATACTCCCTTCTGTACTCAGAAGCTGAAACGCAGAGCTAATTAGCACTTGCTGAGCCAGGGTTGATGCAATATATGTTAGACTATGGGAAATCTGTGACACTGTCCGTATAATCCTTTCAAGTCTTTTGGTGCTCCAGTAAGCTCCAGGGTCAAATTTGTGAGAAAGCTGCTCTTTAACCATCTGTAACCTATTATCTCATCTAATGTATAACCTGACCTTTCAACAAAACAAGAAACAAACCTGAATTTCTGGTTTATAAACAAGTTGTGGACTAAGTATGGTCTTCAATGTTGAACAATATTTTTGTGGCAAAAAAATTTCTCTACATGATGGAGATTGCCACTTCCAGACCTGTCAAATCTGACACCATAGTCTACATTAATGTAGATTTTAAAAGTGTATACTACAAGCTAGTTCTGGTTGGAAAATGTGGAAAAAAATTGAATAATACAGGAGACTGATTGAAAGTAACTCTGATAGGGCAGCTTTAGTACATCTGAGCTCCTGACCTCTTTGTTTTTGAACATATTTCTATTACCTTTTTAATTGGTATCCTTTTGGATCAAAATTTAAGTTCCAGAATTATTGCATTTTTTTAGTGTTGTATTTCTACTGCATAGCCTCTAGGTTGTGCTGTTGTGCACATTCTCTGTAGTTCCAATTGCAAATGGTGGTGTAAACAGTAACTTTTTGTGATTTCTTCTCTTCCCCCTTTCCAAGAACTTTCCGAAGTGCTCCTTTGTAAGTGAATAATATTCCCCTTCCCCATCTTCACAGTGATTTTAATAATTGAAAATGCTAGGCCTGGAACCAACAAAATGTTAATATCGATTGGGAGGGGGGGAAGCCACTAATTAAACTGGGAAATTCTTTCTACCGCCCCCAAAGAAGGAAATGTTACAGCATGAAGAGTTAAAACAAAGAATGGCTGAAAGCACAGAAACTGTCCTTTTTTTAAAAAAAAAAGTGCCACCCCGGTGGATCTGCAGTTAAATGCACTGCCGAGTGAGGACATGAGCCATACAAACCAAGGAAGGTCCATGGTTCAATCCATAGTCTGTGCTGAGGTAACTTATCTCAGTCAAGGCAATAGTACAGCTGGCCCAAATGCCCCTGAGCTAAGAAGGGGAAGAAAATCAGCCAAGGTTCTCACTCCAGATTGCTATCCAATAATCACTGGCAGAATTGAAGATTACAGCAGAAGTCACTGGATAGCAATCAAGAGCAAGAACACTAATTTTCCCACTCCCCCCAGCCCAAGAGTACCGAGGACAATTGGAGTGCCTCTACAGCAGTCTGACTGAGATCATCTAGCTCGGCACAGGCTGGGGACTGAACTCTGACCTTCCTGGTCTGTGTTTCTCAGCTACTCACTGGATAAACTTGCTGAGTCACATAGGGAGACCTATGACAAAAATGTTCAAAAAACCTTAGGTCTGAGGCCAGGAAATGTGAAGCTGAAAGGCTGCGAGATTATCTCCTAATTGTGATTTGGGGACTTCACACTCAAATTACACTATTCTGAGTTGATGCAAAGTCAAATCTGCTTTGCACTGGTTGTGTTGTAACGACCTTTCCAACATGGTTTGGTGTACATTCTGATCGAGCAGCTCTCCGTATAAACACCAGGAGATGCCACTTGCTCTGGATCATTTCCACAGGGCTTTGCTTCCCATTTTAAAAAGGCTCCATCTGTTTTATGAGCATGCACAATTTGTATTTTAACTTTTATTAAAACTGGATCTACTGGTGCTGTTTAGTTCTCTCCTGTATTAGTAATAGGGTAAATTTATTTTACAAATCAGAATCAACATTTTAAAAGCTGCTAATGGCAAAAACTTCAATTAAAAATTGTAGATTGCTTTTGTTCCTCGGACATTTGTAGTTTGCGTTTGAATACAGAGCTACATGTGTAGTGATACACTTGGGCCACCTGCAGTACGAAGTCCTTTATTTGGATTTTGTTTTTTCCGAATAATCCACACCTCAATGTATTTAAAACAAACTAAAACTGCTTTGCATTGCTGGTCATTTTAAACAAGTAAAAGTTTTTTAATTCTGTGTTCTGGCCATTAGACATACTGTAAGGGTGGTGCAGCACATTAAACTCCATCTCACAATGTCACAGATGGGAAAATGTGTGGTTGTGCTTACAATTTCCCCCACAGTTACACCTTAAGGGTGAGGTACAGGCAGACGCCGGTTACTTGGGCCCCCAGCAGCTGATTAAATAATGGTTTTAGAGATTTGGAAGCAGACCTGTTGGTCACGAAATAGTGTGCACCATGGATAAACCTATAGGAGCGGGGAGAAAAATTAATAAATAACTAGGAAAAATACACGTACTACAGTGCAAACTGTTGGATCAAGCTTATGCCTGTCTGTAACTGAAAACATTTCCAAACAGGTGTGAAGCTATGTAGTCCCGTCACAGCCCTTTTCGTCGCTGTTTTGCTTATTACCTGCAAAATGTTAATAGCTCCAGCAAATTGAGTTTTTAAATACTGCAAGTTTCAAGTGTGCAAACAACGCACGCTTGCTACTCACTGGCTGTGTCTGTTTTGCGAACAGAAAGTCTCTGCTGTGTGTAGTTTTGTTTTATTTTTTTTTTGCAGAGCCAGCAATGTTTGCTATCAAAGGCAGGTCTGGCACTGCCCCTTTTCACTCCCCAGCCCTCCCCCTTTTTCGAGCAGTTGGTGCATTTGGAGTCTGATCGTGTGCAGAAAAAATCCGTGACATTTGAGGCGCTCGAGGGATTTACTGAGCATGCTCGGTTGCCTGCCCGCTAAGATAGAGGAAGCTAGTTTACATACGAGTCATACCAAGCATAGCCTGCATGTCTGTGCAGTTAACTTGCAGCGGGCTGTGAGGAGAGCTGGCGCGTCTTGTCTCTGTCACAATTGAGTCTTCTAACTATGAACAGCCCATTTTTAAGAGTTTCTGGCCTGTGAGGAAAAAAAACAAACAAACAACAAAAGAACAAAAAACTGTGGGCACAAATAGAACCTTTTTCACATTCAGAAAGCTCTGTACCCTTGAAGGGTATTACTTTTTAATTTTAATTTTTGATCTGGAAGGCTGGGGCCTTCAGCTTTGGAAAGAGAGGGGGGGAGAAAATCGCAGCCAGGAGCTAGTCTGAAGCGCGCTATCTGGTTAAAGCAAACAGCTGGCCTTTTTGCTACCCAGTAAATGCTACTTAAGAAAATGGACCTGTTGAACTATCAGTACCTGGACAAGATGAACAACAATATTGGCATCCTTTGCTTTGAAGGTAAAACTCCAGCTTGTTTCAGTTTTTTTTTGCTGTTCTTGAATACAGTGTGTTAAATACTTTTTTTAAGTTTCTGAATGCTGAATGCTACTTTGTTACTCCCCACCCACCCAGGATCTAAAATATAATTAGACTGTTGGTTTTAACATTATGTATCTTTTTTTTAAAACTTGCTGATCGTTTTGGTTTATGTTTTTTTAAAAAAAAAAGCCGTGCCCGGTGTCTGCCCAAGGCTCCCAGAGATTGCAGCCGTGCTAACAAAGAAAACTTGCTGGCTGTCTGAGGAGCCATGTTGTACTTGCACAGTCTGGCTCTTTGTTTAGCTTATCATTTCCTGTGTAGTTCTGAGAAAGTTCTGACATTAAAGGATGTGCCTCTTCTCTCAAATGCTGGAAGAGATAATTATTGAGCCAAAAAAAACGTTTTTGCTCAGACTAATTGTAGCTTAGTTATTTTGTGTTTGGTTTAAAAGATTTTGCGCGCACAGTATTTTGCGTTACTCTTTGAGAGTTCAGTAATGGTCAAAGATGACCCACAATGTAACTATTGGGCTGCGTGTATTGTTAAACTGCATCTGCGTGCCGTTTAAAGGAGTGGTAATGGCTTGATTGTGTATTCTAAAGTATTACTGATTTAAAGCTGTTTGGCACAAGTATTTTTGCATAATTCACGTATGGTAAAGTACTATCCACGCTTGTGTTACTAAATCAGTTCAAGCTGCACATTTTTGGACGTCATTCATTAAAAATGTAAAGCTAGAGGTTCCCTCTGCATTTGACCTGTAGATTCAGATAATGTTCTAAATCCTTAAGAAGCCAGCTCCTTGTGTTTATATACTAGCTTTATCAGCTTCAAATTTTTAAAGCTGAATCTGTTAATTAATTACTACTGTAACACGACCTGAGCGCAAATAAAAAGTTTAAGACGAGCAGGCAACAAAGGAAAGCAGCATTTCTGTTTTAAATGATTAACCTACAAGTAGGACTTTTGTTTTAAAAAGTGACAGGAAGCTTGATTTCTTCCTTTGGTGCATTTTGCCATTTAACTTCCCATTCAAGTACTGTACTTTTCTCTGGATGAAGTCGAGCACCTAGTGGAGACAAAGAATTACTAATATTTTTTTTAAAATTCTGGTTTTGTTTTGGACTTTACCAGCTTTGATCTCATTTCATTTGTCCTGATTTTTTTCGAAAAGATGCTACGGGAGATTTTGGGATTTTCCACAAAGAATAAAATTGTACCCATAGTTCTTTGCAAGTGTTACTACAACTGTTTTAAAAACATGGAAAAATACAAGGTAAAGAAGTACTGTAGATCAGTCCTGATGTTCTTGTTACGTCAGAATTCATTTGTTACCAATAAAGTTAGAAAAGTTGCTTCTGTCAAAATGTTATCAGGGAGATTCATCATAAAATGGAAGTTATCAGTGAAGTTTGGGGCAGCCTATTCTTGTGGTTATTCTGATTTTTTTTTCTTGTTCATTACAATTGAGAGTTCCACTCTGGTTTTCACAAAATTTAGGCAGCACTAAATTAGTGGAACATCAATTGACCGCATCTGTTTTCCAGTTTTCAGCTGCTTGTGCATACTAATTCAGTTGCAAATCATTAAGAGTTTTAGTTTAACCCATTGATGTTAAACAAACACAGTTTGGCAAACTTGCTGTTGCAAACTGTTGGGAACACTCTGCTATATGTTTGAATAATAAAGACCAAAATAGACTTTTTATTGGGGGAGGGGGAGAGAGAATAAGCTTATTCATATGGAAAATGGTATTCATAATGTACAGATTTTATTCTTTATCTTTTTGTGATGTTTCGGAAAGTGTGTTTCCACTTTTTTCCCCCATTTTACCAACTACTTCTGTGTCAGCAGCTGTTGTGACCTGGAAGCGATCCTGTTCAGCAAACAGTAATTCAGTAACTCTAATGGCAATGCCAGAGGTCGCTTCGGTTTGGTCCACATATAATTGCCATAAAGAATCTTACATGTGTTTGTTTCTTTCAGTACCCCATCCAAACAAAAAAAAACTGATTATAAATTGGTAACTTCTATACATAGTACTTAGAATTTTAATTGTAATTTTGGGCACAAATGCTTTTAAAATTATTTTTTTAAAATCGGCTACATCCATTGCAGCGCTCAAGCCCTTCATAAACCAAGTTTTGGATGTAGCTTGCTCCTTATGAAAATAGTGATTGTGTCAGCTTCACCTACTTTCCTCGTACCCTGTTTTAATTTATTTTAAATGCATTTTTTTCTCTTATTTAAGTAAGTGTAATTTCAATTGGAAGCCTTTAGAGGTACAATGGTGAAATATAATTATCAACTTAATATACATTGTCATTTGTTGAAATACTTGATGTGCTATGAGATGTACAAATTCAAACAGATTCTTAGGACAATAATTTGTATATAACTGGCATTGAATTCTGCTCTTTAATCTGGCGTTCCTGGGTCTCTGGCAGGAAAAGGGACAGATAAACAATTACAATGTTCAGACAGCACAAATGTTTTATTTTACAAAATCTTAATGATTTGTACTTACAATGGTCAGTTGGAGTTTTTGCTATTGAACTTTTTTTTAAAAATGGAAAATTAGTTGTGGGGCATTATAAGATTTAAAAAAAACAGGTTTATGTTTTTTTGATTTAATAATCAGAGATGGGTGAGTCCCAGAATTGGAGACCCAGAAAAAAAATCGTAATTGACTTTAGTTTCTGTGAATTTTGATTGATCGTGTCTGTTTTAACTCTGATGTCTGGGATTCAGTGTGATCTGTGTAATGAGAATGCAGGCATTCAAAAGCCCATTACAAAAGCTGAGCCAGCAGCACTGGGGTGAAAAGGCTATGTAGCAGAACCGTTCTGTACCAGCTGCCTACTCTGGTGCACCGTGTCAAATGACAGGCACTTGATACTTAGTGAATTTTGAGCTTCAACATCTGCATCTTGTTTTTCTGTGAAAATGGTTTTCTTTGCACTTATTCAATATAGGGAAGACAGAATTTGTAAAGTAACACAAATATAATGTGTACAGTAGTAGATTTGACATTCCTTAACTCCGTGCTATTTCTATTCTGGAAAATAATGCAAAGATGAAATTCCCAGTGGTGAGGCTAGCATCCCTTGGTAGTGGTTCTCATTTGTTTAGTTTTGAGTGTCCAGATGGCTAAAACAACAGGCGGTATCCTTTTGTGATATATGCTCCTTCTGTATCTCTGTCCTTAGCCTTGAGAAGTGGTAACTCGGATGTAGAAACCAAACAATAAACAGTGAATTTTTGCAGCTGACCTTTGGGTATTTCCTGAACTTGAAACACAACTGGAGCTCAAATGCTGGCTCATTGAGTAGAAGTATTATTAATACTTTACCAATACAATAATTGATTAGCTATAAGTGAAAGTAACTCTCCTGATTCATGTGAATATGATTTCAGAGAATTTCAACCATTCAAATGTAGAAAGCTAATGTTAATAAATATATATCATTTCAAAAACCTTAGGTGATGACAAGAGAAAAGGAGTTTGGCTGAATAGAAATGTACTGAGAGTGTAATTCAAGAACTGCTGGAAAGGGGTGAGAAAGACTCCCTTTAAGAAGGAAGGGTGGCCAAAAATACAGAGAAACATGTGTAACTGGGGGTCTGGTCCATATTATAATGCTATAAACCATTTTCTGTTGGAGACTGAAATAAGTTGCCTTTAATTTTAATGTTCTGAAATGCAACATTCTGTTAAGCTGTAGTCTGCATTATGTTTAGTCCATTGTCTAAACTGGTAATACCCTAATCACTTGCACTAAATATATTTTAACTATTCTATTTAGTAATATGATGGCTTGGATGCGCATAAGTGTGAGAATGTTTTGAGAGAAAAAGGTCAAAATAAAAATGACAGTTGAACTTCACTTTCTGTCAGGGTTACATTTCTTTTGAATTGATGCACTGCTGCTGATGTACTGGGATCTTTTTCAAGTTGTCTCGGTGGGATTGTTTCTGAATGCCAGTTCTGAATTACAACTTCAGGTTTGTTGAGTAGAATCTGGATCTGAAGTATTAATCCACATCCAGTTTTCACTTTTCTCTCCATCCTACTATCTGAAAAAATGTGTTAATTTAACTTTTGATAAAATGTCTGCATGGGGTGAAATGTAAAGTATACAGACAAAATCAGCATCTTTGCTGACTATCTGACCCATATTTATCCCTCAACCAACACCTAAAACAGATTATTTGGTCATTTATTTCATTGCTGTTTGTGGGTCCTTGCTGTGCGTAAATTGACTGCCACGTTTCCTACATTACGATAGTGACTACACTTCAAAAGTACTTCATTGGCTGTAATATGCGTTCTGAGGTCGTGAAAGGCACTACATAAGTTAAAATTATGAAGAGGTTTGATAGGGTAGGCATAGAGAAGATGTTTCCACTTGTGGCAGAGTCCAAAACCAGGGGTCAAAAACATAAGATAGCCACTAATAAATCCATGAGGAATTCAAGAGAAATTTCTTTACCCAGAAAGTGGTTAGAATGTGGAACTTGCTACCACATGGAGTAGGTGAGGCCAATAACATAGATGCCTTTAAGGGGAAGCTAGATAGGTACATGAAGGTGAAAGGAATAGAAGAATATGTTGATAGGGTGAGATGAAGTAGGATGGGAGGAGGCTTGTGTGGAGCCAAAAAACCGGCAGAGGAGACCAGTTTGGCTGAATGACCTGTTTCTGAGCTGTAAATTCTATGTAAAGTCTCTTCATTTTTCATTATCTGTTTAAAAACAATTGCAAATTTTCTGATGTGAATAATCTTTTTAAATTTAACTACATAATTCTCATGTTGTAAGCCATATATCAGTTTACTTTTCTGTTGGGATACTACCTTAAACACATTTTTTTCTTTCTGTTTACTGCATATCATTTTGGCGGGAAACAAAATCCACTTAAGCCTGAGCGATCCTGTCCTGTAAAACCCGATCTGCAACTTTATGCAAAATGACTTGACATCTTTATGTTCACTGCTTCATCTCCCTGCAAAGGGATAAAAGGAAAGGTCATTTTCAGTGCTATCGGCAGTGATCTGAGCTGTGTTTTTCATTTTCCACAAAGCTGGAACAGATTTAAATGGAGCAGACACAGGCAGGGCAGAAAGGAAAAGACTGGTAGTGGAAACAACAGTGTGCTTTGTTAAACTACAACTGGAATTAAGACCGAAAAATTACACATGCATATGCATAAGCCCCTAGAATTTCCATCTGTTTTGCATGAAGACAATTCCTCATTATATTTTGATTTGAGACCAAATGCAGATATTATACTGTTCTTTGGTAGCTAAGCCAGGGCTCACAGTTTAAGTGGGGCTTTTGCATCAAACAACTGGTTGCGATTGTGATTAAACCCAAGTTCAGCAGCCTTGTTTCTATAATTGTGGCAAGAAAATTGAAGTAACCATTTGATCACTCTTAACCCTAAAATTGACAACCAAGCAGCAAAAAATAAATATGATGAAAACAATATCTAGTCAAACTGTGTGTATGTCCAAAACATCAACCAACATTGATTTTGTGCCATTTGTATATAATCCTTCACTTTTGAAGCAAAATATCTCCTAACTAGATAGTCATTTCTAGTTACTTTGAAGATTTCAGATTTATTTTTTGGTTTAGTAACTCAAATCTTCAACAAAGGCATCTTGCATCCACTTTTGAATATACAGAAAATCCCACCAGACTATATTTTGCAATATAATGTGTACCTAAACATTAGACAATTCTATCTGAATGTAATGTTCGTTCCATTAGTTATTAAAATAACTGTCATTTATATTTCAATAAATCTTTTATGGGTTTTCTATTTTTAAATAATTGTACCCAGTGATACTGTTAATCTGTTCCTTTTTATGTGGCAATATGACCAATGGAGTGATTCCCACGCAGGAAAATGGGTCAGGATATGGAATTTAGCAGCTGCAGATATAAATAGTTCTGAGCTGAATTATTCTATAAATTCTATGTACATATTCATTTAAAATGTTATACAATTTCTCATTGTGGTACAGAATGAGTTTTGTGCATACATTGCTTCTGTACAGATCCCTGGATATGCTCCTCCTAGGACATCTGGTGTGCATTGCAGCTATATTTTTCCATTGCTGGCTGCGGTATCTTTTGAAGGCTATCGCATTAACTGTGGTCTGCCCAGATTAAATCATATGGCACTGACTGAGAATGCTGACGGTCCTTTTTTTTCCCCCTTCTTTCCTTTTCCTGCTGAACATAGCCAAATTATTGGCTGCAGCCGAGGATGTGCAAATCTGCAGTGCTTATTAAAATAGGATTTGGAAAAAATAAAACTGATTTTATACATTACAATAATTTATAATTTGATAGTGGAATAAGCAACATGGTCAGAAAAAAATGTATTTTAGTGGACTTAAAAATGCTTTACGTGCAGAAGCACGGGGCATTTTGCTTTGTATGGTGTGAGGGTTAACTTGCACTGAATCAAGAATTTAACAAATCAAATTATTGCTGAAATAGATACCTTGTAAATGTGTGTTTTGATTTGTTAGTACCGGTGACCTGTGCAGGGATGCCAACCTGTAGCCCTAGTGCCACATGTGGCCCAATTCTTGGCAATCCCACCATTAAAGACCAATTTGCACTTATATTTCTTGCTTTTTTTATTTTTGTAGGCTGGACTGTTTGGAAAACACTGCTTTTTTTTTAATAGTGTCAGTAGTGGATAAATTGTCAATCATAATACTTAAGATCTATTAGTGTCCACAGCTCGAGATGTATGATAATTAATGAGGACATGGATTTAAACTGTATATGTGGCCTTTGAGGTTCTATGATGCACAATTATGTAGCCCAAGACGACAAAAGCTCGGGCACCTTTGTGTTAATATAGCGAGTGTTGAAAAGGCAAAAGCTGTTGATTCTCATTTAGTATGCTGCACTGCCCAAATTTTACTCCTTTGTCTCTTAACCAATTTTACTTCATTTTGAGGTAACTTAATCATAACTCTCAAACATTTTATTTCACGTGATTTAATGGGCGTCTACCTCTGTAACCTGATCACAACATTGGTAATTTATTTCTAAAGTTTCAGCAAGTCCTATTTTACGTTCATTTAAAGCTTTGATAGGCCCTGTCTGGCAGAGTTTTATTTTTGTAGCTTTTTCACATCTGTTGGCGGGGGGGAGAACTTCCTTCCTGGGGACCATAAGTAACTTGGCAAACATCAGGTTAAAATTCCATGGGGGGGCGGGTGGAAATTCTATACATAGCTGCTCAGCTGGGCTAGAGAATACATGTAAATGTTTTTTACTGCCTCAAATGAATAGGCAGTCAGGAAGGTAAAATTGGAAATGCATCAAAATGTTGCCTGGTAATGAGGCTGATGACTCGTAAAAAGTCACATGAATATCCTACATGTGGAATGCGTAGTATCTGGTTCTAGAAGACAAAAGCTAAATTAAATCTATTCAAACTGCTGCTGAAGCTTGTTTTTTTTAAAAAGAAGTCTAGCTTTATCGGAGGGTTTCTTGCCAAAATGATGATGTCATTTTGGTTGCCATGGAGTGTGGTTAGACTGGAGGAGACAACCCAGCCAGCAAAATAGGACATTTGTTTGGTGAACTGTGCTGTGGTTTCCCTTCACTGACTGAATGCAATGGGGAAAACTACCAACAATAAATCTCTTGAATTTTCATCTGGTTGTCTTTTTTTTGTTTTTATGTAGTTTGAGGAAGAGGTGTGGGCCTCATTGCAGACTTGGGTACATGCTCTTATTTTTCCCATGCAGTCAGGGTGTGTGAGTCTGTTCGGAGTTTGGTTTTTAATGCCATGTAGAACATTAACGGTTTCCAATAAACTAGTAAAGTTTAGTTTGGCAAGCTGCTTTTTCCTCTGCCACAGCCCTTATTGTACGGAAAGAAAAACAAAATTTCCCACAGCACTGGTGACATGCCACTGAGTTATATTTCTCATTGCAGTAAAGTAAAGTCACAAATTTTATGCCAAGTAGAGGGTTTGCTTGCCCTTTTGTGATATGTTGAGAGAGTGACTAGTAAGATGATGAGTGCAATGTAATGTACATTACTGAAATGTTAAGCATTGAGAATTTTTAAACTGTCTTCTCACCCTATAAGAACTTCTTGTTAAACAGCTAGATAGTATTTCCAATCTGCCATAGGAAGGATAGTATTCGAGAGGAGTAACATCTATTTGTTTAATCCATAGGTGAAGCTGCACTAAGGAGTGACGGTAGGATGCAGTCAATCCCAGTGTCCTCTGCACTCACCAACCATCGCACAGGACCTCCACCCATTAGCCCGAACAAGAGGAAGTTCAGTGGGGACCAGGGAGATGATGATGTGGAAAGTGAGAATGAACATGCCTCCAAAGCAAGCAGGTTATATGTTCAAATGTAAGTATTTCTTGACTAGAAGTATTCCGTGTGCAGGAAACTAGGAGATCTTGGGCTACATCAATTACAAAAGATGAACTGGTTGGAGTGGGTTAGTCAATCTCAATGAAGAGAAGATTCAGTGACAGCTAGGATCTATATTTTTAGTAAAGCCTGTCCTTGAACTCTAGTATCTGTACACATTTTCATTGGGTCTGTCTGCTGATTTTACTGTGTAAAAGTTTGAGCAGGAGAACGGCATGGGTCCAAAAAAAAACTCTTAACCAAATAGTATGCCTGCCCAAATACTGTCTGTACATAAACTGCAGTCTGTCGTGTCCAAAATAAAAAGGTGTCATGCACTCAAACTCTCAATCTGTCAAAATCATTTGCCTCTAAGAATTGCCCTTTTATTCTTCCAGTGTAAAACAAAATTGTATAATATGCCCATTTGGTGGGGAGGAGGGTTATGAAATATGTCATCCTCTGTTACCCAGCAGTTTATTTCTCCTTAATCTTTCACATAGCAATATTTTATATACGCCTAATTTTCATTTCATTCTATGTTTGGAGTAATGCTACACATACACCATTCTCCTTCTTCCTCCCAGTTTTCAGCATGGCTTCAGAAGCACTGTGTAACTCCTTCCCCAGTCTGTCACACGCCAGTGCTTTAGTCGTACTATGACTCCTTCCTGAGTTTGTCAGATATTGATGCTTTATACATACTGTATAATTTAATCCTCACCTTCCCAGCCTGACACATGGCGTTGCTTTATGCATGCTTGATTCCCCTTCAGTCTATATCGTAGAAATGCTTTATGCACTGCAGACTCTTTCCCTTACCCTATTAGTCTGGGCATTGATTCCTTATACACACTGTACAACACTCCATTGTGTCACACAACTTGATCAGCGCCTATGGTAAATTGTGGCTGCAGCATTTACTATCTACAGGATGCACTGTGGCAACTCACCAAGCTTACTTCAACACCTCCCAGCCCTTTGACCTCAACCCAACGAGAAGAGTGAGCAGCAACATCATGGGAACACCATCATCTCCTAAGTTCCCCTCCAGCCTCACACCACCACCACCCTGACTTGGATACGTACTGCCCTTCATCATTGCTAGTCAGGAAATCCTGGACTTCCCTACCTAACACTAATGTGGGAGCGCTATCACAAGAACTGGACCGGTTCAAAGAGAAGACTCATTACCCCTTCTTGGGGCAACCAGGGACGAGTAACAAATGCAGCTTTGCTAACGTCACCTACATTCGGAGAACAAAATTTTTTTTTAAAGTACACACCATACAACTTTCCTCCATGTTACATCATGATGTACCAGACAACTTCCATTTGTTCTCGTTCACCCCTCCCCCATTCTACGGGACTGTTGTAGGTAAAGCTTTAGATAGCACTAGAAAAATATTTCAAGACTGTGCTTGGTGAATAGGCAAGTGTACTTCAAAACTTGAATAAATTAGATTTTATGTACCTAAAATTATTACTTTTATTTTAAACAGAGTAAGTAATTCTAAAAGTATACATTTGTTGTAGACAAGGTGCCAGTTACTTGGGTCTGAGAAATTAATTAAGAAAATGGAGAAAGAAGCAGTAGGCAGAAAGCTGGAGTGTTGCTTTTCTTTCTTGAGTTCACGATGTCAGAAAGTAGCCCTCGGCTAGCCGATGACTGGAATTTTCCACACATGGTTTTATATACGATTTACATGCAGAGAAAGAATCATTCAGTTTTTTTTTTATATTCTTTAGGTGGCCTTGTGCTATAAGAGAGAACTTTTCATTTGCTTTTCGAATATTTTTAATCTTTTTTTCCCCCTTCACCCCCTCATTCTCCATAAGCCGTAGCAGTTTCTGGTAATTTGCCAAAGTGTCCCCATTATTCATCTATCTGGATAGAGAGTGAGGCTTTTCAGCCCTTGGGTAGCTCAGGGGAAGCATTATAGTTAAGCCCACTCATATCCTCGCCTGACATTGAGACAGTTTCTTTGTTGATTAAAAAGTTAATGAAACTCTTGGCTCCCTTGATGACTCAATGGACACGTGCGCCTTGCAGTATAGCACTGCACCATTCAGATTAGAAAGAATTTGAGTTGAATCCTTGATCTGCACTGATCTTGTCGGTCAAAGCTGGATAGTGCTCAGTTGGCATTGATGTTCAGGGGCTAAACAGGGGAAAATTAACGAAGGTCCTGACTTCAGATATGTTTTTGGATATCAGCTGTGATGTGATGGCCCCAACAGTTACTACCTCACATAAATAATGGCCGCTGCAAACAGATCCAAGTAGCAGCAAGCTTCTGGTGCTTAGCCCCACTATGAGTTGCCATCTTAAGATGAGGCATAAGAGGTGAAAGTTTGCCCAACTGTTCTATGTCGCCATTTATGCTCCACACGAGGCTCCTCCCTCCCTCCCTCCTTCATCTAACCCTATCATGATACCCTTCTATTCCTTTCTCCCTCGTGCTGATCTAGCTTCCCCTTATATGCATTTATGCTATTTCCCTCCACTACTCCTTGTGGTAGCATGTTCCACACTTTGGGTAAAGAAGTTTCTCCAGAATTTCCTATTGGATTTATTAGCGATTATTTTGGAAACATTTTCTCTACGTCTACCCTATCAGGTCACCCCTCAGCCTTCTCTTTTCTGGAGAAAAGAGCCCCAGCCTGTTCAGCTTTCCTGATAAGGATATCCTCTCAGTTCTGGTATCATCCTTGTGAATCTTTTTTGCACTTTCTCCAATGCCTCTCTATCCTTTCTATAATATGTTCCTGCTAACAATCAAAAATATTTAAAATCTGTAGAAGTCCTGATACAAGCGCTCTCAATGGCTCAGCTGATGAGTACACTGCCCAGAATGGAACTGAGCCATATCGACCCGGAAAGTCTTGTGTTCAATCCCTAATTTGTGCTGAGTAATAGCATGCAATTGGCCTGGGCTAAATCTCCCTGGGTTAAAGTGGGGGAGGGGGGAGAATTAGTTACCTCCAGTGACTCACTGGAAAGTCTGTGGGGGAGGACAGCATCAATCTTGGCTGTGATATCCACTTAAGCTGAATATCCTGCTGTCACTCATTAGAAGATACCAAGGCTGCTGGTGTCCATGGGGCTGCACCTCAGCGAGAGTTGGTGCGTTTAGGAGATTGAGGTAGAGAGAAACAAAGGTATCCTATAACTACCTATAGAGTAACCTCTGAGTATATAACTTGGATAGATTTCAATTTACTTGAAAAAAACATGGTATAAGGTTCACTGAATCTGAAGTTTGGTAGTGCTTCTTTTGAAACTCCTCTTGAAATATTAGCGAAAGAGGTGTCATGAGATGAGAGGATGTGGGTTTGCCACCCGAAGAAGGTAGAGAGTGGGGTGCTCAGGTTCCTCATGGAGGGACAGGGAAAGTCATTGGCAAATTAATGCAAGTCAAGTTGCAGTTGGTTTGCACAAAGGAATTTTGAAAGGCCTAGTAGCAGTTTGCCTGCCTGTCCTCCCTCTCTGTTGGGAGTGCAAGTAAAGCAGCTTAAAGATAACTTGATTTGTTGCTAGAAGCTGAAAGTTATAAGATAAGTATTTATGAAATAATTACATTCTTACAGGTGCAACTAAAGGAATTCCTTGTTCATGAATTCTGCCATAATTGATTAGGTTCATAGAACGATACACCACAGAAGGAGGCCATTCAGCCCATCGTGCCTGTGCCAGCTCTTTTTGAAAGAGCTACCAATTAGTCCCACTACCCTACTCTCTTCCCCCTAGCCCTGCAAATTTTTCCTCTTCAAGTATTTATCCAATTCCCTTTTGAAAGTTATTATTGAATCTGCTTCCACCACCCTTTCAGGCAATGCATTCCAGTGTGTATAATATCTTTATGTTGGCATAGCTTTGCCTATTACACATTCTCTTCCTTCCCAAAGAATGTAAACCCTGTGCAAAATGTTGGGTGTCAATCCCACAACCTCTGGAGAACTGATTTGTGCTTCAGTGATAGAAGGAATGTAAACCAAATATAAATTGCAGTCCCAGGAGCTGCCATTAAAATAATACCTGAACCATTCGGACCAGGAACGTCCCAGGTTTAGTCTGCTGCTTTGTGCTAATTTCAGGAGAGTGGAGGCAGGGAATGGTAGATTCCTCTTCTCTGCATGTAACAAAACAACCTATTCTTAAAAAAAAATTGGCGCAAGGACCAGGAGCAGGCACAGTGCCAGCCCAGTTTACCATGTGAATTTGCGTCATGATGCTGCTGTGTGTCATGATACAAGTACATTGACATGCTGAACTGGTTCATTGCATTTACAAGGAAGACTAGTGAGCTGTCTGTACCAATGGTAGTTTGGGAGACCAAGAAAAAACATGGTCTTCACTGCAGTCAGAACGCCAAAGTTTGGTATCCTTTATATTTGGTGGTGCCTTCAAATGTGCAGGTATCTGGGCTGGGACTTTACTAATGTAGTATAATGTAAAAGCACTTGATTGTCTGGATGAAAATAGTCTCAACCTAAGAGTCTGTGGTTTTAAATAAATATTAACCAGTGATTTCGGTCGTTGTAATGTAACCCGTTAGGTGGCTGTAAACAACTCGAGCTCAAGGTTTAATAACATCTGAATATCTTGGGGTGACTTATATAGCTCCCAGAGATCCATTCTTTTCTATTTAAACCTTTCCATCTCAGATATCTTAAAGCTCACCATTGTGGGAAATTCAGCATTTTTCTTCTTAATTGGACGAAAAAGTCTCCAATTGTAACCATTTGCATGTATTGGAAAATGTATTTTAAGAAGCTCATGATGTGCCCAGAGTATAAGCCTTTTAAACTACAAAGAAATTTAAGTCACATCCAAATTATTATCCCCAGCCCTTGTAAAATCAACACCAACCTGAGCAGCTTAAAAATATACCAATCAAACAATGGTGTGTTATACCTTTTATAACAGTAAATTTTGCAGTCAAATCTTTGCTTTAATACATAAACACTGGCTGCTGGTCAGTCCCTTTTGAGAAGATGCAGCCTGTCTGTGTACTGTGGATCTTGTTTTCAGCAGAAAGAATATGTAATCAAAGCGAAAGACTTGCAACATTTTTCTTGACGACGAGCATTCTGACTAACTTGACTGAGTTTTTTGATGAGGTAACAGGGAGGGTCGATGAGGGCAATGCGGTTGATGTGGTGTATATGGACTTTCAAAAGGCGTTTGATAAAGTGCAGCATAATAGGCTTGTCATCAAGATTGAAGCCCATAGAATAAGGGGGACAGTAGCAGCATGGATACAAAATTGGTTAAGTAACAGGAAGCAGTGAGCTGTGGTGAACGGTTGTTTTTCTGATTTGGAGGGAGGTGTACAGTGGTGTTCCCCAGATGTTGGTACTAGGAACCACTGCTTTTCTTGATATATATTAATGACTTGGACTTGGGTGTACAAGGCACAATTTCCAAATTTGCAGATGACGCAAAACTTGAAAGGGTGGTAAACAGTGAGGAAGATAGTGATAGACTTCAAGAGGATATAGACAGGCTGGTGAAATGGGTGGACATGTGGCAGATGAAATTTAACAGAAAAAAGCAACGTGATACATTTTGGTAGGAAGAACGAGGAGAGGCAATATAAACTAGGGGGCACAATTCTAAAAGGGGTACAGAAGCAGGGAGATCTGGGGGTATATGTGCACAAATTGTTGAAAGTGGCAGGGCAGGTTGAGAAAGCGGTTAAAAATGCATACCGGGTCCTGGGCTTTATAAATAGAGGCAGAGAGTACAAAAGCAAGGAAGTCATGATGAACCTTTATAAAACACTGGTTCGACCGCAACTGGAGTATTGTGTTCAGTTCTGGGTGCCGCACGTTAGGAAAGATGTGATGGCCTTAGAGAAGGTGCAGAAAAGATTTACTAGAATGATTCCATGATGAGGGACTTTAGTTATGTGGATAGACTGGAGAAGCTGGGATTCTTCTCCTTGGAACAGAGAAGGTTGAGAGGAGATTTGAGAGAGGTATTCAAAATCATGAAGGGTCTAGACAGAATAGATTGAGAGAAACTGTTGCCATTGGCGGAAGGGTCAAGAACCAGAGGACATAGATTTAAGGTGATTGGCAAAAGAAACAAAAGTGACATGAGGAAAAACTTTGTGCAGCCAGGGTTAGGACCTGGGATGTACTGCCCGGGGGGGCAGATTCAATCGTGGCTTTCAAAAGGGAACTGGGGATAAGTACTTGAAAAGAAAAAATTTGCAGGGCTATGGGGATAGGGCGATAGTGGGACTAGCTGGATTGCTCTTGCATAGAGCCGGCACGGACTCGATAGGCTAAATGGTCTCCTTCCGTGCTGTAATCTTTCTATGATTTCTTTTTTGTTATATCTGCATATTTTACAGTTGCTTTGAACTCTGGTGCTGACCGTCTTAGCCCTTCACTGGTTGGGTGAGCCTATTTAACCAATTACCCCTCCCTCTATGTTGTCATTCAACATAAAGTTCTTAACTTATCATCCTAGATGTTGTGTTCGAGCTCAGCCCATAATTTGGGTTAAAAATCAAACTTAAGACCTAAAATGTAAACTGGAGGGATCATGAACCTAAACATAACACTCAAACTGCATTGCTTACATGACTGTCACGTCTGTGCAAGAAGTTATTCATTGTGTTAAGTACTTCAAGAATTTTCAAAGTGCTGGGCACTATACAAATATAAGTATAATCCTTACATTTATTATAAGTTGGTGCTGTGGATCTAAAACATATTCTGACTGAAAATGATGGCATAATGTATTTAGAAAAAATAGTTCCTGGTTTCATGAAGGTGTTTTTGAAAATGATTACTCTGATGTTTTGAAATGGTATAGTAGACTTCTGTTTTAAAGAGATTTGTATCTTAATATTTTCAACACTGGCTCTGGATATTATAGGTTAGTAACCTAGTGGAAAATTTATTCTATCAAGAAGGGAGTAGACATCTGATAAAGTCAGATTTCTAGCATCCCACAGAATTTTCTGATTGGATTTTGTGCCAGAACAGCCCCTACCTTTGTTCCCTTAAGTCCAAGGGGTGAGGACTTGAACGCATATGGCACACAACCAGTTCAGCCGTACGTTGTCAGATCCGGCTGGACCACATCAAGCTCTATCGGGTCCTGAGCTCCTCTGCCAAACTGTTCACTGCTCCAGGATCATCCTGGAATGCAAAGATTACCCCTTTGCCCCACCACTGGCGGACGTGCCTTCAGCCATCTAGTCCCTAAGGGCTGGAAATCCTACCCTAAACCTCTCCGTCTCTCCACCTCTCTCTCCTTTAAGATACTCCTCAGTCTCTGCTGAATGCTTTTATTAGAGATTGTATAGTACTTGAAATACAAAATTCAGAGGAAGACATAGAAAATTGAGAAGAGGGGAATTGAGGAAGGACAGAGGAGGAGAATAAAAACCAATGGGTTTGGAAAATGCATTAAAATGTTTTCAATTAATGAAGTGGTAAGCATTGGAAAACTGCATAAGTGGTACAGGCTAATATTTCTGACTTTAAATGTGCCATACCACCCTTTAATTTTGATATGTGGAAAATACCAAAGTGTTCCCAGAGTTTGGGTTACGTCTGATTAAAATTTATGTTGCTATAAAATTGCTTCATTCTCGTAGTTGACCATTCATACAAGGTAATGTGAGAACAGTAACCGGTTTTATCAGTTCGGGGTGTGTGTGTGTGTTGTGTGTGTGTGTGTGTGTGTGTGTGTGTGTGTGTGTGTGTGACAGGAAAAACTCTTGCGACCTTTTCTTTCTCCATTCCCATGACCATGAATGCCAAACTGGATGGCATAAAGCTGAAACGGATTTCATTTACTCCTGACTAGACAAAATGATCACAACGCATTGTCGGCAGAAGCAGTATGCATTCCTGATCACTACTTACAGTTCTTTGCTTTAGAGCTTAACTGAAGTAGTCTACATTCCGTGCATTCCAGATCCATTTAGAATGTGGTGTGTAGTCATAAAGCATATACAGATCTTTAATGTTTAGTAAGGCTTTGATGGATAGCCAGTATTTTTCTTTTTTGCAGGCTGCATTACTCTACTGTTTATCAGTTTAAACAGCTTAATAGGCTAAGTGCAAGAATGGTATAAAAATGGATCACTATCATACTGGTAAAACAGCCTTACCAAGCAGATCAAAATGTTTAGCAATGTGACAATTCAGCTAAGTGCGAAAGGCATGATGTGTTGCCAAATTGTTGGAAATTTTGTTGCTGCTTCAGGTTCTGGAAGCTGTGCAGCTCCAGATGATTTCTGATGTGATCTGAAACATACCTGGGATTCTGAGATGCATAACCTCTTTGTTCATTTGCATTAAAACTTTGTGCAGCAGCCTCAACACTCAAGTCTCCCAGCCCCTTCCCCTCAGCCTTTCTTGGTGAATCGACACTCTGTTGATTCTGTATACTGTTGTAATTGTGACTTTCTGACCTGTCTACTGTGTCTGTCTCAATGGAGCAATATTGGCTGGTGCTTGATGAGGTCACTGAGGGAAGAAGAGGGAGAGGAGGTAATTTGGTGTTTGTGAGCATGAGCAGCCAGAGATTTGTATTTCTGGCTGTATTGGGATTGAAATTTGCCATAACTTTCATTTATTCTGTTTGATACAAATTGTGTCAGCAAACTCAAGTAATGAGATGAGTGTACTTGTATTTTTTTTTAAAGATGGCATTTGACAGGATGGAGATGAACTTGCTTCAAAAATGTGGGTGTTGCCCTCAAAACAAGGGTGATTTGGGAGATTAAAAGTGCAACACTTTGCCAATAGTAATAAAAATGTATAGTTATGAAAGAAACTTAACAATATGTAAATGCTCTTGTATACTTTAAAGGGGAAGAATTTGAAAGAATGTATACGCTTGAACAAAATGACAGTTCCATTCACAATAGTCTGTTTCCTTTTATGGTACAATATAGTAACACAACAAGATTTAGTTATGACTTACCAGTGGTGGTGACATAATGCAATACATTTTCTTACATTGACGTAGAGAAGAACAATAGAAGTTCACAAAACAGGACTATGTTCCCTTGTTGTTTATAAAATGTAGTTAACAAAGCAGGTTGTATGTGTAAGATTTTGCCTGATCAATTACATACCTAGCTCCTGAAATATCATACAGGATGAATATTATATCAGTTTTTTAATTTGTATTAGTTGTATGTAAGGAACTAATTTTGCTTACTGACTCCACCAATTAATTTTGGCAGCTGTAATTTTTCTCTCTCCCAAAAATCCACGGTGGCAGGAACCAATGTAGCATCATTGGAAATGTACAGTGCCAGTAACTGTATACACACAGTGCAACAAAAGTGACATTATAGCTATCCTAGTGCTTACCTACCAGGTGAATGAGCAGTGGGTTCCTGGTGACTTCTGAAGATAGTTTTGCTAGAAAGTTTGACCAGTGGGGAATCTCGGTAAATATGGAGTGAAGCACAAATGTTGCCCAACCGCACCCACTTAATAACATGGCTGAACGATGGTGCTGCTTGTCATATGTACTAGTAAGCAAGTTGGTGTTTGAAGCACAAAATTTGACTGTAGCAACATGGGGTGTGTTAGACTCAAAGTTCTCCTGGGCCTTTTCAGACATTTCTACTAGTTGCAACACGAGAGCTACAGCTTTGTGCATGTCAAAAAACAAGCGAGCTGGGATCTTTCTTTTGTGTGTCTGTTATTTTGTATTTCACTGTTTTCTAATTTATTTCCAGTCGTTGTCACATCATTGCAGAAGTACTTTGCAGGTACTATACTAATGTAATTGTGGGATAATTCAGTTGCCCTTTATGAAATCAACTAATTGGAATGGAGTATACTAAATGAAGACTTAACTATGGGCCGGATTTTACTTTAAAATAACAGTGAGGCTAACAGCGCTTACTGTTACGTGCAAATCGGACACCAACTTCCGGCGACCGCACACGTGCAGTTAAACGTGGAAATCCAGGAGGTGCGATGCTTCTTCAAAAGCTGCACGAATATTGCATCTCACTGTCTGGCTCCCCATTCAAATGTATTGAATGACGTGAAGTTCCTGTACTTAGCTGATAGATACAGACTAATCTCATCAAAAGAGTTAAATCTAGTAATTTCATGTCTTAAGTACCCTTTTAATGGTGTGGTAAGTCTTAATTACTGCCAAACAACCTCTCTGGCACTGAAAATTAACTTTTACAAGTGGAGCCTCATTCCTTCAGATTTTAATTATTGTTGTCTTTTCTTAACAATTTTTTTAAATCTTTTTTTTCTTTCTTTTATCTCTGTCTCTTAATTCAATCTTTCTTACTCTCTCTTTATTTCACTTTCTGTACCTGATTTGACACTGAATTCACAATTCTAACTTACAGTTCCTGGTTCTGACTCTGCGCTGCTCATTAATGATTCTTCAGTCTGATTGGTTAAGGTGATACACAGCTGCTTGCACTGTTCACACAGATCCCAGATGCCCTATAAAGGGCGTTGTGCTTTTTGGATCTATGAGCTTTTGCACTGCAAGTTCCTGAAAATTATAGACTTGCACTTGCCCATAGACTTTCTAACGAACGTCTGGTGCCGTTCATTCGCCGCTCAAAGCAGAATCCGGCCAATATGTTTATTTTCACAAATCTGACATACCAAGAAGTGAAACTATTGGATTATCAGATGAACATAATCCAATCTTGTTTTAGAAGGAAACTGAACCTTGTTTTGTACTAGTAATATGACATGTTTTTCACAATGTCAGCTGAAAATGATGTCTTGCATCAGACTGTACAGAGGGTCACAATCATGTTCAAATAGCTGTATTTAAGATAAAGAAAAACGGAAACACCCCTGCAATTTAATGCCAGTAAAAACGGATGGTATGTAATTACTTCCAGAGCTCTTTCTTTCCTTGAAGCCTCCTAAGCTCCTGCAGAATATAGCTTTCAGTAAAGTTCTGGCTTTCATAACTCTCTTTGGCCCATGCACTAAAAGCTGGTTTGTGTAAACCATTGCAAACTTGTGGATGTGATCCAAAACCAGATAACCTGCAGAAAGTCCACACTGTAGGCTTGATTAGGTGCAGGAAAGTGAATCGAAGCATAGCCTTTCAAAACGAAAAACTGCTTTTATATATTTTAAGCTAACAATACAAAGCTCTGTTCTGATTTGTTTTTGTCTTTGTACCACTGTTCGACGCCATTTAGATTATTATGTATGTCACAAGGTCAGGAGATAGGTTTGGTTGAAGACCAGTCAGCTTATTTGATCTTATCCATTCCGAATATCAATTCTACCATCATCCCATTTCAGCACCTATCTGTTTCTTAAATGAGTCCTATATTTTGGCTATAACCTCCATCCTGGCAACCTGTTCAGTTGTTGATTACCTTCTGAGTAGAAAAGTTCTTCTTGATGTCATTCCTAAACTCTATCCATAATCCTGAACCAGTCATCTCTTGTCCTTGCTCTGGCAAAGAGCCAACGGAAGCACAATGAGTTAAATGGCCTCTTTCTGTGGTTCCACGTTGTCTTAGTGCGTCTGACTGTGTTGGACTTGGAGTTATTTTTTCTATTGTTTTAAGCATAATACCTGTACATTAAGGTATCCCCTGAGATGTCTCTTTTCGATATCAAAGAGCTGTATTTCATCTAGTTGTCTCTCGTTGATCGTCCCTTAGATACAAGGGTTCAATCCAGTTGTGTTTGTGTCACCTCTAGGGCTAGATGATCCCACCATGTCATGGTGGCTGAAACTGTGCACTATATTCCGTATTCCGTATGTATGTGCTGTGTCTGACCAGAGCACCATACAGCTGCAACATAACTTCTGTGGATTTGAACTCAGCTGTTTTCACTATATAAATTTGGTTTACTGATGCCTGACACTGTTTGAATTTGTTGAGTGATGAGCCAACTCGATCTCTAGATCTAATTCAAATTTCCACTTGGCAAGTTCCATACACCCAGAGAGTACATGTGCCTAATATTTTGACTTCCAGTTTGTATTACCTTCTGCAGTTGCATATTGAACTTCATTTGTTACTGATCAGCCCAGGTGCAAATGCTATTCAGCTCTTGGTAAGATCTTGGTTGCTGCTGCAGAGTCCAAGGTCCCTTTAAGCTTGTTGTTATCTGCAAATTTAACTACCTTGCACTGAGACCGCGAATTCAGGTCATTTATGTATAGTAGGCACAGGTATGTAGCAGCATGATAAATTTATTTTAAAAATGCAGCTGTAAAAGACTAAAATCTGATTTACATTATCAATTCATGTCAGGGTGAATCTAGCATGGATTCAACTCTGCTGCAAAATTGGTGGTGTAAAGAACAGATTGTACTCCATGTGAAGACTGACTACCACAGAAGTACACATCTACACATGTGATTGGTAGTGATGAATTGAATGGGTTCAGCTAAAATTGGATAATTTGAACAGAAATTATTTATGCAAGTGTGTATCTGACACAAATGGAACTCAAGCACTCTGCTCAATGGCTTGCTCACAATGTTCTAATGCCATGCATCCTAGAAATACCAGAAACTTCTAAAGTAAAGAGTCGTAACTTCACAAATGACATCCTTAACTCAACTTTCACCAATGGCTTGGGGAGAAACCCTCTTCCTTCCTCCCCACCCCCACCCAATTTCCTCTTCTTACCATTCCCTATGTGAGGTGACTATGCCGTGACTCTGTGCCAGGGTTGCTGGCAGCTTTTTTTGTTGTTCAGGTGAAGTACATCTCATCACATGAACCCAGACAGTGATGGTGGGCTATTCAACTAGGGAGGACAAAACTGACTAGCCTTATCTTGTTATCTGAAGATCCAAACTTGCATTTTTTGAGTACAGCTCAGTGGAATGGAATCGGGACAGGAACCCTTTTCCATCCATCGTCCATTAAGCCTATGTACAACACTCCACTGTTCCACCGGCTGCAATTCACACAGACCATAAATCAAAGCTGGGAGCATCCTTGTCTTTATGGTGGGGTATCACATCATGCAATGCCTTTACACCCTGAGCCTTTGGGGAATTCCTGGAGGAAGCAGAGAAGGAAACCTTTTCTTGAAGTCATTTTCGAACTATCGGTGTAGTGACTTTTCATCTTGTCTCATTTCTCGTTTTTGGTGGGCATTGAAATTGACGACTGAAACCATTGAGATGATATCCAACTATCCTTTAAACTGAGCTATCATGAATGGGATATGTGATCAACAATTAGAACTGCCCTGTGAAATGGTGTAAATGGAGGCACATTCAATTTAATTTTTACTCCTCAGCAGCCTAGTACCTATTTAGGACTGGAGCAGTCATTCTTGTTACAAGCACAAATGGGACTGACCCTAATATACTGGAGAGATGAATTCTCTTTAATGTTTGGAACCATTGTAAAATGAAAATAATGTAAGCCCACTTCAATTTTAAGTTTGTTTAATTCCCCGCATGCATGAAAGATCCTCTGTGTCAGGACCGGGTAACATGAGAATTTGACTATTCTCTTTACTTATGGCAATTTCCCCCTCCCCCTCCTCACGTCCACCCCCAACAGACTCGGTGAATCTTGTTATTATCAGAACCCTCTGCTTTCACTCACTTTTTCCAGCTCCCTTGACAAAAAAAATACCCCTGTGAAAGGGAATATATCTAGTACATAAATTGTACTTAAAGCATTAAGCAAGGGGCTTGGGATGACCTGTGCAGTGTGGGTTTCTTGTTTGTCGGCTGGGGCCATTTTCTCATTTTCACAGTTCAGCTGAAAACAAAGGCCTCCTTATCCTTTCACTGAGCTGTGTTCACAAGCGCTGACATCAGCCTTCCCCAGCAGACAAATGTGCTGCATTAAGAGTCTACAGGGGAGTTGGGAAGCTTGACAGAAATCCTTTCTCATGACACTCTATTGATCAGTTGCTTCGTATCTGTGTAGAAAGTGAATACCAGGAGCAATAACAGTTAACACAATGTAGAAAGTTACTGATATAGATTTAACCCCATAAGTCTTCATTTTCCTTTGGCAAATTCTTTTTTTACATAAAACTTTTGAAATAAATATGGTAGTATTGTATGTTCAGTAACTCCATTTGCATTTAGTGCAGTTCAGAGGAGATTAGGAAAATGTACAGCACACTGATTCCCTGCGATTGTAAGGGACTTTTATGTTGAAATGGCTTCTGCCTGCCCAGCTTTTCATAAGATAGCCTGCCAAGATTCAGGGGCCCAGGACTTTCTTGTGGGAGGACGTTGGGCTGTCTTCATGCTTTTTGACAATGATTAAAGTGAGGTTAGTACCAAAACCTTCCATTCTATTTTTTTAAACAGATGGTAGTTTCATGTTCAGCTGCAATTAATCTTAAAGTTTGAGTCAGTGTGTTCTGTGGAGGTAAAATTATTTGTTCAGCATTGAACACCGATCTCCCTGCTGTACCATCAGCTCACAAGCAGCTGTGATTGGAGAAGATACTGTTCTTGCTTCAGGTTCTAGGACAGCAAATTTGAACCAGTGGAACTTGTATTTCACCTGGAACCACCAGTAAACTCTCTTAGAAAGATACTAAGTGGTCAGTGATATTGGCAATCCTCAGTACAAACTTTCTGCATGTTATTAAGCTCTTATGCCAAGTTACAAGCTTTGATTGACTGCACACACAAACACACACACCCCAAGTTAAAGGCTCTACTTTTGTTATATTTTGATGATTAAAGAAGAAAGCAGTCAGATGCTTATCTATTTCTAGCTAGTAATTTAATATTACTAGAATAAGAAAATGCAATATTCTAGCAAACATTTGTTTACTCAGTTTTAAGCAATCAGTAAAATATCATTTCTCAACTAGTAATTAAACCTTTTGATCAAAAGGTTTAATTACTAGTTGAGAAATTAACATTTTAAGCTTCAAGTACAGAAATTGTCAATAAACCTCTTTACATGTAAAGGAAACTCTATGGGTAATGGTACTGAATGTGAACCCTGACTGGGCCCCTTATAGAGTTTGGTGAATTTGAAGGTCTGGTGTGTGAGGAAGAATACTGTACAATGCAAAACGAGCAGAGACAGTATTGCTCACGTTTACCAATTTTTTCAAAAAGAGCAGCAACTTAGTAAATGAACACAGTTCCAGGACTACTACTGCTTCAAAATGCTCTTTTTCTGCAAGTAGATAAATGTGTTTTATTTGAAGAGAACACAGTTGCATTTTGTTTATTGGGTCAATAACGACTACCATATGGTGTAACACTGGACACAAAAACGTGTGAACAGCATCCTAACCCGTGAGTGAAGTAATGGGTAAATAATACACATCATGAGTATGAAGTATTTTCCATATTCCACGCTGAAACGTGCATTATTCCATGCCAGCTGTTCAATCAGTACTTATGGCCCCCTGGGTGACAGACTGTAGGATTTGATGTTGTGGTGTGATGTGTTTGAAGGGGCCATCTTGATGGGTGTGACATGAGCATTCATGGAGTGAAGATCTTGTTTTATGATGGTAGCTTCTTTCTTGAGGTGGGGCCTGTTTTTCCCATAGTAAGTGTTGAAATGCAGATCTTATTGGCAGTTGTTTAGAAGGAGTTAGCTGGCTGTTTCTTTGGACTGAATTATTTTGTCCATTATTTTCAGGTTACTTTCTTGTTGAAGTTATAATCTTTTGATTCTGTTGTTTGGCAATTTTTCTGTATAATTTGTTGATCGTGAAGTATTTTGGGACAATTTGAGGACACAATAAATATAAGTTCTTTCTTTGTAATGTCAGGTGAATGTTGTGTGCTGTGGATCTGAAGAACCATAGGTTTAAATTGGGGGAGGGGGTGTGGTGTGGAGGGCAAGAAAAGGGTTAATGAACAATATTGGGCAGCTTGTTTTAAGTTTGTAGTGGGATAATTTTTGAAATTGAAAGAAGTGATGATACTCTCCCAATGTTTTAGGGAGCCATTGCACCACATGATATGGTGTACACCATGGAAGTCCCAGGTTTGATGCCTGACATACGGTTCTAAGGATCTTAGCAGCTCAGCCATTCCTCGGCCAAGATCATTTTCATTGCATTTCCCTCTCTGAAAATTGTTTAATTTTTTGAAGAGCAATTTGTATACAGGATATCGATTTGGCTAGAAGAAATGTGGATGTTAATGTAGTCCTGAGTTAGTTTTGGGCCAATGTGTGAATGTGACTCCCAACACAAGTGCACAAACTAGCCCTAAACCAGCAAGGCCCCCCCCCCCCCCCCACCACCATGTACATTCATCAATTCCCTGAACATCCATTTAGTTCTTTTTTTCTCGTCCTCTTTGTAGACAATGGCAGACAGGTTGACTGCACGGGGGGATGACGGTAATGCAAAACATCTGACCTGGAATACTAAAGGGGGGCATCCTATGGGAAGCAAAAAAAAATTGCAGGATGTAATTTTCAGGAAATGCGGAGTGATGAAGGTACGTATCTATATTTTTACATGGAAAATAAATCACGACTGTTGCAAGGTATTAACCCTCAGGAGGGGAGGTTGAATGACCTCATAAATTGCAAAAGCAAAGCTCGAGTACCCCACTGTGAAACCCCTATGTAACAGCTTTGAACAGACTCCCAAACATTGTTTACTTTTTATAATGTATGCAGTTTAATATTGTTTGTATTTCTATAACTTTTGTTATTGGTGGTTCACTGTTGGAGGTTGTGTCTTCCACAGTTGCTGAAATCTTGGCTTGAGCATTTCTCTCTGGCTCTGCATCATGTGAAAGGAGGAAGAACAGTTTTAATGCAACCCAGTGTTACACTAGGGAATATTGAGGTCAGCTGATAGGAAGCAAGGATTTTACTGAGAAAGAATAACATGTTTAACACCCTGTCCCTATGCCGTGCAGTAACAAAAGATGCCATTCTAATACATATGCCGTTTCAATAAATATATTGAATTCTATGCTCCTCAATAGAAAATACTCTTTTATTCTTGGGACGGGTAGGGGAGGAGGAGAACAAAATACTTGAACTCCATTAATATCTAGCATATAGCTGGCACTTGTTAAGTAGAAGCTTGTGTAGATTTGATTTATTTTTCTAGTTTAAGTAGAGCTCATAATCCAACAAAGCAGATACTGTCTCTAAGTTAGGTGGTTTTACGTGGAACTTAAATAAGGGGTTAAGATGTAATGCTTGTTTGCCTGAGTATCTGACTACAAACCACACATCCTGTGTTCCCATATGACATATATTGCCAAATATACTGTAATTAAAGAAGTTTTAACAAAAACACTGTCGCAAAACATTGAGCAGAAAATGAGGAAACTTATTTGTTGCAAAAAAAGTCTATGGAAACAACACTGTTCAATTGAACATTAATATTGTGAGCTGTACAGCTGTTTTAATAATTAAAAATGTATTTAGAACATCACTGCCTTGGGCATCATTTGTGATGGGCAGCAGCCCTTCAGTAAGTTTAACACTGAATACCTGGCTTACAAACAAAAAATCCCTTTATTAAGAAACACTATCTGTTGCACCCTCCTTAAAGAAATGGTACCAAGACATGACCTTTTTCATTTGCAAACTGAATACAGTAATCAATTAACTGTACTTAATTCTTTTTTAATTTGTACTCTGGATATGGGCAATGCTGGCAAGACTACATTTATTCCCATCGCTAGTTGCCCTCAAAAGGTGGTAAACTGCCTTGAACGGCTGTGGTCCTTCTAATTTTTTTTTCCTTTCCCTCTCCCAATCCTCACCCCGCCCCACCTACCTTCCACCTCTTCTCCATTAGACTGCATCGGGAAAACTAAATCAGAGGATTAAAATTTCATTATTAACCAGTTGATCTCCTGTGGTGTTCACGATAATGCAAGACCTGGAAACATGGTGGCTAGAGACTGATTGATTGGTTTGAGGGCAATATCGCAACACCAGAAAATGGAGAGGAAGAATTGTGCCATTTAAGAATTTTTTAACACCTTATGTATGTTTTTGTACTTTTTATAAAAAGAACATCCAGGCAGATGAAATATGGGAAATCAACTAAACTGTAATTGCTTGGAAATCCTTTTTGTTCACGTAACATAAACTGCAAGATGCGGCTAGGTATAAGTTGGCATATGGCTTCAACAGATGTTAGTGATCCATGGGCCGTAAATGTTGTAATCAGTTGTTAAAATGTTATCTTTCTCATTTACGTAGGATAGGATTCATTATTTGGTTGGCGACATTCTTGAAAACGATTGCTAGCTATATATAATACTGTCATATTAAGACAATTCTGAAATGTGCATTTCTGGATACACAAAGCAGAAGTACAGGGCTTGCCAGTTACACATAATTACTTGTTTTTTAACAAATGATATTAAAATAATTAAGTATCTGGATGGGAATAGTGGAGTATGATTAGCTGATTTAAATAAACTTGTAAGCCAGTTAACGGGAAGTTGTGATCTTGGTGACTAGTATCTCTTTGATTTCTATGTTTCCAGAATTATATTGGACTGAATTCTTACTGCTACTTGACGGTCAAAAACTGTAAAATGCACAACTGTAGCTGTAGTCCTTGTGTATGGACCTGGGCTGCCAGGTTATTTGTATGTACATGAGTGTAGTCTAGTAGTACATTTCTGTGGTAATTAATTAACTAACATTTGCCTGTTGCTGACTTTGTTTAGCTGTAGCTGTACACTGAAGTAGATTTTCTTCCCCAATCATTAGTATCTTCCTTGGGCGGGATAGTCCAAGTAGTTCATGTCTATAATACAAAACTCCACGTGTCTTATCTGGCTCTGTATAAGAGAAACAATCACGTGTTTGCTGCATGTACACAAGGTAGAAGTAACTGTTTTCTAAAAATGTTATGTGACTAGCTAATACTAACGGAATCCATTTATGCAGGACCAAACCTGTCAATGGGGATTATCGTAAAGATCAACATAGAGAGCGAAGCCGTAGTCCAATAGAACGTGCTGCAGTGCCAACCATGAGCCATCTCAGCAATCATGCCTATGCTGGCATAGGACTACCAAGTATGTCAATGGATCAGCCTCTAGCACTGACCAAAAATAGCATGGATGCAACTAGGACAGTCAGCATTGGTGTGGAACGACAGCAGGTATAAACACTGACCTTTTGGTTACACATATATATTGCAAAATCTTCCTTTTCTACTGTTTTGAAACTTGTGAGTTAGAGATCTGTTATGCTCGTGCTGAGGTAGATGTGTGACCTGTTCTCAGGACACCAGGAGGTATGTGAATTGACTCATCTTTACTCTGTGGAAATGCCACCCCTCATCCAGATTGTCTGGGTAAGGAGGGCAACATCCCTTGTGGGACAATCAGAAAGCTGAACTGGTCCGGCCATTCGTTGGTCCATCGGATAAATTTGCATGGATATTAATGAGTTTTGTTGCAATTGGTATCACAAATAATTGACTTACATCATTAACTGTATCTCTATGCAACCTATATTTTTCAGTAGAACTATAAATAGTACACACAAGAAGTCATTTGGCCCTTGTGTTACAACACTGCCACTAAAGTAGAGCAGCAGAAACCCATCTCTGGATGAATTTCCCATGTTTTTTCTGGAGACATAGTGTTGGTTTGGATTGATTGGTAGCATTCTCACCTGAGTCAGAAGGTTGTGGGTTCAAGTCCCATGCCAGGACTTGAGCACATCTAGACTAGTGCTTCAGTGCCATTTGAGGGAGGTGCATTGGCAGAGGTGCCGTATTTCAGATGAGATATTAAACTGAGGCGCAAATTTGTCTGTTCAGATGGGATTAAAAATCTTTCGGCACTTTTTTGAAGAAGAGTGGGGAGTTCTGTTGTTCTGGCCAACATTCATCCTGAACCAACTTCACCAAAAGCAGATTAACTAATCATCAATCTCATTACTGTTTGTGGTATCTTGTGTGTAAATTGGCTGCCATGTTTTCCTACACAAACAGCAGTGACTGCACTTTAAAAGTAACTAATTGATTGTAAAGTGCTTTGGGACATTGAGGTTGTGAAAGGCACTATATCAATGCACATTCATTCTTTTCTTCATAGCTGCAGGCAGCCTATCCATATAGGTCAGCAATGCAGCCCACTCAGTCCGCTTGTACAAGCCTTTTCTACTATTGGGGAAGGCGCATAGACAGAAATAAAAGTAGGAATTTGTGACTCCAGAACAGTAGAGTTGCTTTTGTGTTGCTGCTGGTTTGTGGTATCTGTCTCTCAGTGTAAATGGGACAAATTCCACAGGATCAGCTGACCCATTATGTTAACAAAATTATTTCTATTAGTATTTGGCTCTATAAAGGGAGAGAAATCAGAGCCATTTCATTTGAAGCTTGAGAGTTTTTGTTTATGAAGCCAAAATCTTCACTGTTTGACAGAGCACATTGCAGTCTGATTGTAATCATGGTTACCTCACTCTGCATATATGTGGAACTTGGGTGGAGTGGTGTCATTATGGTGCATCATGATGCATGATTGACTACCACATTCAGTCCCAATATAAGTATATAGTGACTTCAAATTGGATATTATTGCATTTCACCTCTTCCCCAACCAAATAATTTTCTGAGCGCTGCTGAATTCAGGCATACTAAGTGATTAGTTTTCCAAAACAAATTTGTATTGAGGGAATTACATGGAATGTACAGCACAGAAACAGGCCATTCGGCCCAACAAGTCCATGCCAGTGTTTATGCTCAACGTGAGCCTCCTCCCTCCCTACTTCATCTAACCCTATCAGCATGTTCTTCTATTCATTTCTCCATCATGTGTTTATCTAGCTTCCCCTTAAATGCATCTGTTAGTCGCCTGAACAACTCCTTGTAGCGAGTTCCACGTTCCAACCATTCTGGGTTTTAAAAAAAAGTTTCTCGCGTTCTCTTATGGATTTATTAGTGACTATCTTATATTTGTGGCCCCTAGTTCTGGCCTCCCTCGCAAGTAGAAGCATCTTCTCTGCGTCTATCCTATCAAACCCTTTCATAATCCTAAAGACCTCTGCTGGGTCACCCCTCTGTCTTTTTATTTGAGAGAAAAGAGCCCCAGCCTGCTCAGTCTTTCCTGATAGGTATCATCTGGTATCATCCTAGGAAATCTTTTTTGCACCTTTTCCAGTGCTTCTATATCCTTTTTATAATATGGAGACCAGAACTGTGCACAGTACTCCAGGTAACCAAGGTTCTATTTAAGTTTTGTAAACAATTTTACAACACCAAGTTATAGTCCAGCAATTTTATTTTAAATTCACAAGCTTTCGAAAGCTTGTGAATTTAAAATAAAATTGCTGGACTATAACTTGGTGTTGTAAAATTGTTTACAATTGTCAACCCCAGTCCATCACCGGCATCTCCACATCATGACTATTTAAGTTTAACATAACTTCTCTGCTTTTCAATTCTATCCCGCTAGAAATGAACCCCAGTGCTTGGTTAGCTTTTTTATGGCCTTATTAACCTGTGTCGCTATTTTGTGATTTGTGTGACTGTACCCCCAGATCCTTCTGCTCCTCTACCCTGTTTAGACTCTTATTATCTAAGCAGTATGTGGCCCCCTTATTCTTCCTACCAAAATGTAATACCTCACAGTTGTCTATATTGAAATTCATTTGCCAATTACACTACCATTCTGCAAGTTTATTAATGTCTTCCTTTATTTTGTCACAGTCCTCCTCGGTATTAAATATACCCCCAATTTGGTGTCGTCCACAAATTTTAAAATTGTTCTTCTGATTCCCGAGTTCAAATCGTTTATATAAATTGTGAACAACAGTGGTCCCAGCACCGATCCTTGTGGAACACCACCTCCCACCTTTCGCCAGTCTGAGAAACTAACTACCTTTAACCCCTACTCTCAGTTTTCCGTTTTGTAGCCAAGTTGCTCTCCATTCTGCTACTTGTCCCCGACTCCACATGCTCTGACCTTCATCATGAGTCTAATGTGCAGTACCTTATCGAAGGTCTTTTGAAAATCCAAATATATTACATCCATACTGCTGCCCTGTTAGAGGTGGTGTTAAACTGAGGCCCTGTCTCAAGTGGACATAAAAGATCTGTACTCTTGGTCAACATTTATTCCTCAACCAACATCACTAAAAAATCATCCGGTCATTTATCTCATTGCTGTTTATGGAACATTGGGGTAGATTTTGGTCTGGGACGCTTTTTGTGCCCAGACACAGCACTGCGCAACCAGCGCACGCCCCAAGTGGATCGATGGAATTTGATTATCTGGCCTCAATAACATACTCTGCTTGAACTGCCGGCAGTTCGCACCCCCATAAATTAATATTGTTTTCCAACTATAAATGTAGAGTATGGCTTTAAAGAAAGCATAGACTTTTTTTTAAAAGGGGGGCAGTGGGTAAGTACTTATCCCAGGTGGTAATTTGGGGAATTTTTAAAAAATCTATTCATTGTTTGCGATGCCATTGATGTTCCATTCTGTGACCTGGAATCAGTCTCTTTAAATATTTGTGAAAAGAGAGACCAGTGGAAAAGGAAAAGAAAATTATCTGCAACCTGTTCAAACTGACAGGTGTTGTTGACACTAAAGTGAAACAGTACTTTTCAAACTTTTCTGGAAATCTTTTTTTCCAGCTTCTGAAAGAAAGTGTTACCTAGTAAAGGGGGAAAAAGTGATATCATTACAAAATTTTTCTTAGTATACAACAGAAATAATTTCCTGTAGAGAAAGACCTTACATTTATATAATTCTTTTCACATTCTCAGTTCTCAGTACATCCCGATGTGCTTTTCAACTATTGGATTACTTCTGAAATGCAGTCACTGCTAAGTAGATAAATGTGGCAGACAGTTTGGGCACAGTAAGGTTCCGCAAACAACAATGAATGAATGGCCATATAATCTGTGGTGTTGGTTCAGAGAGAAATGTTGGCCAGGATGCCTCTGAATTGCATTGTGGCATCTTTTACATCCACCTAAGCTGGTAGATGGGGGGGCCTTGATTTAATATCTCATCCAAAAGATGGCATCTCCTTTAGTGCAGCACACCCTGCCTGTCTAGATTATGCACTCAAGTCCATAATGGGACTTAAAAATCAGTATTTTGTGACTCACAACTGAGAGCTAAGCAAGAATATAGCATACAGATTCTTGAGAATGCCCAGCCCCAGGCAAATATAAGTCTGACCATGGGGACCTTTGGGTCCTCTTTGTGAAACCCAGTTTTGAGCTGCAAATGGATCATTTGATCCTGCATCACCCCAGTGTATTTGCCAGAATGAAATGGATGAGCACTGGGCTGTACAAAGCAGTCCTGCTAATATTCATTAAATAACAAATGGATTTGTTTTAAAAACAAATTATATACAACTAATGCAGAGGTCAGTATTTACACTGATACTAAAGTTGCCCCTTTATACACTTGGGCTACAATATATTACAATACAGTGTATTCAGGGCGTCAAGTTTTCCCTGTAGTTGAACGTTCATATTAGCTATTATTGTTAAGTATTAGGTCTTTGATCAATGGAACTGTACTAATGCAATGTTTTTTGTCCATTCAGAATCGTCCATCAGTAATTACATGTGCATCTGGTAACAATCGTAACTGCAACCTTTCCCATTGCCCTATTGCTCACAGTGGTTGTGTTCCAGCAATGCCCCCAAGCTACAGGAGACCCTCAAATCGTAAGTTGCATTTCAGTGATGTTTATGCAAGCAATCTAACTCAATCCAGTCATGCCCTTAGGCCCTGTGTTTTTATTTTTAAAAGTACAGTACTTGCCATCTGTGCAGCTTTCCCTTGATCATTCCAGCACTTAACTCTTCAAATAAAGGGGCCTCACATGAACAGAAGTGAACCAAGTTTTGTTTTAAAGCTAAACTTTCTTACATTTGCATTATTAAGCTGGTACAGATTTCTTATCAACTGTTTGGCTCGGTTCACAAAACTTTTCTGCTCTTTATAAAATATAGTGGTAAACTGTATGTAGGGAATGTAGCTTGATACACTTTACATGGCAAACTCGGATTCAGAATAGACCCAACAACTGGCGACAATATGCTACTGTGGTGCCAAGTGAATGTGAATTAACAAAGCGGGCCCTTTGCAACTGGGCTTCGACTGAAGCCAATATAGGTCATGAGAAAAGATCTTTCATATTTCTCCTGTGGCTTTCAGTTTGCACTGTTGTTTCAACACACCCACTGAAGAAATAAAATGGTGTTCTCATCGAAATTGAAGTACAATTTAAAACATTATCAGGAAATCATTTTTTTTTACTAAGTGCTTTCACCCTTAGTTAGAAAAAGTTAACTGTTTGTTTCACTTGGTATAGTTTTTCTAATCAGCAAGTTGTACTGCTAAGTGCCACTAATTGAATACAGCTGGTAATTACAGAAAAAGGAAAAAATGCTTTACAGTGGACTTATCACACAGACTGACAGCATCCAGTTAATGGAACATGTTGGTTGCTACTGTAACAACGATCAAATGCCTTGTATCGTCACCAGTGGGAATACACCTGCTTTCCCACCCATCTCCCCCCAACTCTCCCAAAGCTGGTGAACAAGGGAATTGTCAACCCTCTCCATGAATGTTGAAGGCACTGTAAATTTCTCATCTGGAAACATGGGGGTAAATTTTAACAACGAACGGATGGGTTGGGAGCAGATGGGAAGGTTGAAGGTAAAAGTAAAACATGCCTCCAATCCGCCCACTTCTGGTTTTAACAGGTGAGTCGAGGGGCAGGCGACCAATCTGCTCTCAGGAGGCAGGTCGGCCAGTGAAATCTTTTAAGTAGGCTGTGGGCCATCATTTTAAGTTTTTTTTTTATTTTTAACTCTTGGGGGCCGGGATTCCCAGGCTTTCTGAGTCACACCATGTAAGAGGAGGCGAGAAGGCCCAGATCAACAGTTAAGTGCCTTTATTGCACTGCTTGTGGGCCAGGAGGAGCAGGAGTTTCCTCCAGACCCAACAAGCTTACCTGCCGTGATACGACACACGTGATCGACACCTCCCCGCCCCCCATCCCCATCTCCGTCTCAAGTTTCCTCCCCCCACCCGACCAATCTCCGACCGCCCCTGACCTTGGACTGCCTCCCCCCCCTTCCCCCCCGGTCCTCGGACCGCCTCCCCTCTCTCCCCCTAGCATCTGCTCCCTTGCAGCTCTTCCGCCTGACTGACAGCCAGCCTGTCAGTCTAGCTGGCTACTGGATGGAAAACCTACTGGGAAAAAAGTTGAAAGTCGTCCTTACGTCAAAATTGTACGGACATCCAGGAAACCCACACTTCCAGATTTCCCATAAAGAAATCCCCTAACCCCTCACTCTCTTCCCTGTGCACTCTGAGAACCCCCCCCCCCCCCCCCCCAAAGTGTCTCCTTTTAGATTCAGCCACGATTACTTTTTGCTTTTCCGTCCACTTTCGTTCTATTATGTGTGTTCTTCTCTCACTCCACTCCATTCTGTAATATCCTTGGTGTAAGAACTTAACAGTTAATTAGGGTGGGCAATTTGAACATTTTACTCCTTTTGCCATGGGCTCCTCTAAGTCTAATTTGTAATTTTATTTTTTGGTGTTTCTCACTGATTTTACCTAAAATTGGGTTTGCATTAAAAGAAAGGGACCCTGTCAACTTAATCTGGGTAATTCAAATTGTACTGTCATGAGCACAAAATGCAAGATACTTGCTGCCGATTAGGATAAAGGTTGCTTGAGATTTAATTAAGAAAACAACTGATTATTTATTACAAGAATGTTGAATTGTTAACGTGAAGTGATGGCAGCAAAACAGAGAGTGGTTTATATTACTTAAAAGCTCAGCATTATGGGACAGAATACCATCAATCCGTAACAGCAAAAAACGCAGCAGTCATGTTGTACACATACATGTCACGGGTAACTCTTACTGCAGTCAGTTTTCAACCTAGCTTGTCCATTTCAACAGACAGATTCTGACATAAAACTGGTGGAGTTGCAGACCAAAGTATAATGCTGTTTGGATTGGATCCAAAACAAACTTCTGTTCTAGTTACATCAGCAGTTTACTTCAATTTCAACCAAAAAATCTGGATAAATGAGGAAATCCTGATCTTACTACTGCACAGTTGTATCCGGTATATAGACTTTACACCTTCACACAGTACAATCCAGATGAGGGGAGGCAAATTGGTCATTTTTTAAAATCCAGGCTGGTACAGTTTTTATGCTAAATATTATTGAATACTATTTCTTTGAGAATTAAAGCTCATAAATGACTTTACAAATAAGATGTCATGAAGGAAGTTAAATGGTTCGTGCTATTTATATCACTGTCAGAATGTCTGACCTATTTTGGCACTAAGGCAGCTAGAACCCCTTTTAACTACAATTTTGCATACTGTATTCTAATTTTATAAATAATGAATATATAATCTTGTATATAAAATGCATATAAGTACAGCCTATTCCTGATTATTTTTAGTGCAGAAACATAGAATTTTGATTTATCCAGTAATTTGAATTAGGTGACAGAGTAAAGCATAGGCAGCATATATTTTGCTTTTTATATGTAGTAGTTGATATCCTGTGATGCATAAGGATCTCACCCTATCAACACAAGTAGAATTACATAGAATGTACAGCACAGAAACAGGCCATTCGGCCCAACAGGTCCATACCAGTGTTTACACGCCACACGTGCCTCCTCTCTCCCCTACTTCATCTAACCCTATTAGTGTATCCTTCCTATGTTTATCTAGCTTCCCCTTAAATGCATCTATGCTAATCGTCTCAACTACTCCTTGTAGTAGGAGTTCCACATTCTAACCACTCTCTGGATAAAGATGTTTCCCCTAAGATCCCTATTGGATTTGTTAGTGACTATCTTATATTTATAGCCCCTTGTTCTGCTCTCCCCTGCAAGTGGAAACATCTTCTCTATGTCTACCCTATCAAACCATTTTATAATCTTAAAGACCTTGATCAGGTCACCCCTCAGTCTTTTTTCAAGAGAAAAGAGCCCCAGCCTGCTCAATCTTTCCTGATAGGTGTAACCTCTCAGTTCTGGTATCATCCTAGTAAATCTTTCTGCACCACCTCAGTGCCTCTATATACTTTTTATAATATGGAGACCAGAACTGTTCACAGTAGGTCTAACCAAGGTTCTATACAACTTTAACATAACTTCTCTGCTTTTCAATTCCATCCCTTAAGAAATGAACCCCAGTGCTTAGTTAGCTTTTTTATGGCCTTATTAAACTGTGTTGCTACTTTTAGTGATTTGTGTATTTGTAACCCCAGATCACTCTGCTCCTCTATCCCATTTAGACTCTTATTATTCAAGCAGTAAGTGGCCCCCTTATTCTTCCTACCAAAATGTAATACCTCACACTTGTCTATTTTGAAATTCATTTGCCGATTACACAGCCATTCTGAAAACTTATTAATGTCTTCCTGTATTTTGTCACATTTGGTGTCATCCGCAAATTTTGAAATTGTACTTCTGATTCCAGAGTCCAAATCGTTAATGTAAATAGTGAACAACAGTGGGCCCAGCACCGATCCTTGTGGAACACCACTTCCTACCTTTTGCCAGACTGAGTAACTACCTTTAACCCCTACTCTCTCTGTTTTCTGTTTTGTAGCCAGGTTACTATCCATTCTGCTACCTGTCCCCTGACTGCACATGCTCTGACCTTTGTCATGAGTCTACTATGCGGCACCTTATCGAAGGTCTTTTGAAAATCCAAATATATTACATCTACTGCATTACCCTAGTCTACCCTTTCTGTTACTTCCCAAAGAATTCAACAAGGTTGGTCAAGCATGACCTTCCCTTTTGAAATCCATGCTGTCTATTATATTTTCGGTTTCTAGATGTTTTTCTATTGCATCTTTGAGTAAGGATTCTATTATCTTTCCTACCACTGATGTTAAGCTAATTGGTCTATAGTTCCCTGGACTGGTTCTATCTCCCTTTTTAAATACAGGAATCACATTAGCTGTCCGCCAGTCCTCTGGCACTATTTCCTTTTCTAATGAGTTTATGTATATATGTAATAGTGCCTCTGCTATCTCTTCCCTAACTTCTTTTAATATGTGCGGATGGAATCTATCCAGATTGGTGGTTTTATCCTCTCAAAATTTGATTAGTTCATCAATTATCTCCCCCCTTTTCTATCTTAAATGTCTTTATATCTTTTTTGATCGCTTCTTCTAATGTCATGCCCACCATGTTCGTCTCCCTGGTAAATACTGAGGCAAAGTAATTATTTAATATTTCTGCCATTTCACTCTCATTACCTGTGAGCTTGTCGTGTGTATCCCTTAGTGGCCCTATCCAATCCTGATTTTTCTTTTGCTATTTATTTTTTGAGTAGAATACTTTATTGTTTCTTTTAATATTCCTTGATAATTTAATTTCGTAGTTTCTCTTTGCCTTCCCAATTTTTTTTTACCTTCTTTCCTAACCTTTTCATATTCCCTTTTGTCATCCTCTCCTTTGTTGGCTGTGTACTTAGTGTATGCCTTTTTCTTTAGTTTCAATTTTGCCCTTCTTTCTTCATCCATGGTGTATTATTACTGGCTGATTTGTTCTTGCTTTTTAGTGGGATATGTTTCTCCTGGACTCTCTTGATCATCATTTTAAATGTATCCCACTGCTGATCTATTTCTTTGTTTATCAGTAAATTTTCCAGTTTATTTTCCCTAGTTCCATTCTCATCCCCTGAAAATCAACTTTTTTTCCAATGTATTACTCTTGCCTTTGTCTTACTTATGTCCTTCTTAAAGTTTACCTTAAACCGTAGTATGTTGTGGTCGCTATTGCCTAGATGTTCCCCTACACTTGCTTCTCTTATCCGTTCTGATTCATTTCCAGCACCTCTCTTGTTGGGCTATTTACATATTGGGTAAGAAAGGAGTCCTCTACACATTGTAAAAACTCAATTCCCTGCATCCCTTTTCTCTACCTCTTGCCAGTTTATTTGGGGATAGTTGAAATCTCCCATGATTATTATTCTATGTCCTTTACTCATTTCACATATTTGCTTACATTTTTCTTCCTCCACCTCCTTTCCTGTATTAGGTGGTCTGTAGTATATATACCACTATTAGCGTGATCGATCCCTTATCTTTTATTTTGATCCGTACAGATTCTGTTTCTATTCTTCTGTTAGTTATGTCCCAGTTTTCTACTGCCATTATGTTAGCTCTAATTAGTACAGCTACTCCACGCCCCCCTTCTTCCTTCTCTATCCTTTCTGATTATGTTATAGCCTGCAATATTTAGTTGCCAGTACTGTTCTTTATGTAGCCACGTTTCAATTATTCCTGCTACATCTGGTTCCTCATTATGGATTATTGCGTCCAATTCCCCTGTTTTATTTTGGATGCTGTGTGCATTGCTGTACAGGCAGTTTAGTTCATCTTTAATAGTTGTTCCTTTTACTTTATTTTTAACAGTTCTAATTCTAACTAGATTTGTTCCTTGACCATTTATGTTATCTTTATTCCTTGCTCTGATCTGACCTTTACACTCATCTCTTGTTTCTTTTATCTTTAAGCTTTTGTTATTGCTACCAGATCCCTATCTTGCTAGTTTAAAGCCTTATCTACCGCCCTATTTATCCTTTCCGCTAGGTCTCTGGTCCCATTCCAGTTCAGGAGGAGCCCGTTCCAGCGGTACAGCTCCTTCCCGTCCCAGTACTGGTGCAAGTGTTCCATGAAATGGAGAACCTTCCTTCCCACACCACTCTTTCAGACACACATTCACCTTTCTGATCTGCCTATCCCTATGCCAATTAGCACATGGTTTGGGTAGTAAACTTGAGATTACCATCTGTGAGGTCCTGCTTTTTAATTTAGTTCCTAGCTTCTGATATTCCCTTAGCAGGACCTCCTCCTTGTTCTTCCTTGTGTCTTTGGTGCCGACATGGACCACAACAATTGGATCTTGCCCCTCTCTTTCCAAGTTCCTCTCCAGCTGCTCCAAGATGTCCTTTATCCTTGCACCAGGTAGGCAACACACCCACCTGGACTCTTGGTCGCCACTGCGGAGGACGCTATTCATCCCCCTGATTATAGAATCCCGTGTGACTACAACCTTTCTATTCTGATCCTCCCCTGCCTTCCTGGACTGCCTCATGCTCTACGGTGCCATGGTTAGCATTCTGGGCATCCTCCCTGCAGCCTTCATCTGTATCCTCACAGGTATCAAGTACCTTGTACCTGTTGGGTAGGACCAGTGCCTCCAGGACCACCTTCTCTACCTCCCCCTCCCTTATGTGTCGGAGTGTCTCTGGCTCAGAGTCTTTGAGCTGGAGTACGAGTTAGAGTGTCTCAAACCAGAGACGTTTACTGCAGATGTGGCAATCCAGGACCGTCTAGCTATCCACAAATTCCCACATAATACAGTCCTGACACACAGCCTGTACTGCCATTTCTAGTTTTTATTTAATCAGTAGTTTATTTTGAGGACTAAATATAATCTAGATCTCAAGTGATTCTATTTAGTAAATGTATTTGGCTTGATCTCAGAATAATTGGTAGTTACTTAGTCTTTTTTTAATTTTATTTTTTATTTAAGTTTTAAAAGTTGATAGATTAGATTATAGTCCCTTGGTTTAAATCGCTTAGCACCTCCTTCCCCTTCTGCACCTAATTCCCATACTCACCAATCTTTACCAACCTATGCTCAGTAATCCAGACCAAGCGTAGTCTTCAGGGGAAGTGGGGGTTAGAGGGTATCGGATAATTTGGATCAAGGCACATGGACGTAATTCAATCCTCATTTTAAAGTCCCATGTTTTGTCCTTAATTTTTTATTTCCAATATAAATTCCTGTGTCCACATTTATAGTGGAAACTTCCTACGTAAACTTGTCACCCTACATCGTCCTATCACTGGTGGTGCTGCAGTGTCTCCATTGGTGGAAGGGTGTAATTTCAGCATAGCATGCTTTCAATAGACAGTTTCCATTATAAAAATGGACATGGGAATATGTCATGGAAAAGTTGACCATAAGTACATGCATTTGTAATATTTTTAATATTATAGATATATTATACACACTGGTAGATCTCTTGTGGAGTTGTTCACAGTAAGTTAGAGGACACGGTCTGTTGCCTCTCTGTCATGTTGCGTGCGTGCTCGCTCGCTCGCTCTCGTGCTCTCTCTCTATAGCTCTTTTTCTCCACATGCACCCAGCTGCATTTGTTTTCTCTTTTGTTTCTCTCCTGTGCTGTTCTGATCCTGTCTCTTCATTACTTTTCACTGGGAAGTAATGGGTAGTGTGGTAAAAGGGAATGGCGCTACTAAGAGCTGCAAATTGGATTTTACATTGGTAGGGGTTCAGAAAATGGAGCCAGGAGAGAGGAGTTGACAAAAATGAGACAGGCTGCAGGGGAGCAGAGCTGGCCAGGCAGAGGTCCAACTTGGAGAAAGACTGCCAGCACCACCAGAACCTCCTCTTCTGCGGGAATTACTTACAATTACGTAGAATTTATAGCACAGGAACAGGCCATTCGGCCCAACTGGTGTTAATGCTCCACACAAGCTGCCTCTTTCCCTACTTCATCTCGCCCTATCAATATACCCTTCCAGTCCTTTCTCCCTCATGTACTTATCTAGCTTCTCCTTAAATGCATCTATGCTGTTTGCCTCAACTACTCCATGTGGTAGCAAGTTCCACATTCTAACCACTCCCTGGGTAAAGTTTCTCCTGAGTTCGTTATTGGATTTATTACTGACTATTTTATATTTATGACCCCTAGTTTTGAACTCCCCCACAAGTGGAAAGATCTTCTCTACATCAACCCTACCAAATCCTTTCATACTTTTAAAGACCTCTATCAGGTCACCCCTCAGCCTTCTCTTTTTGAGAGAAAAGAGCCCCAATCTGTTCAGTCTTTTCTGATAGTTATAACCTCTCCGTTCTGGTATCATCCTTGTAAAAAGCCGATGGAGCAGAAACACTGGCTGAAGTTTACTTTCAGCAATGGCAGGAAGGACTCGGGCCAGGATGGAGCAGGGCGGCAGGGATTTAATGGGGCAGAACCTGGTGTAAAGTGCAGATGGGAACAGAGTGGGAGGGATTTGGCGGAACAACTTAAAATTTTTGTAGGGGGCAGAACTTGTTATTTTTTGCAAGTAAGCTTTAGGAATATATTTTTAAAATTCTGCTACCATGTTGATCATCTGTCTTTTGAAATGCTGCGCTGGTGGCCTCTTGACCCGATGCCTAATTTTCAGGGGAGTGAGAAGGAGTGACCAGTATTTCACAAGTTAACTGTGGCAAAAGCCATGACTATTAGACTCAGGGCGTCCTGTCCCTGGTGTGTAACGGAGTCAGCAGTGGTGGTTGTAAGCCTAGGATCGAGGAGCAGTAGAGGGAGCGAACAGACACCTTGGGTCTTGGAATTGGAGCCCACAGGCATTGCAGGCCGAGGGTCAGGAAGTGGGAATGGCCATCAAGGCTGAAGAAACATGGAGGTGGAAAAAGACTTGGGAGTAAACAGGCTGAACATGAGGAAAAATCAATGAAAATAAATATATTAAATTAAAGATAATATTCATCAGCACAGAAGAAATAAATTGGGTAAAAATCAAAATGGCTTGTACCGACTAGTGTTGGGAGGATGGATTAAAAATAATAGAAGCAGGCATTATTCTGGTATTGCTAAGTGTCGCAATGCACAACAAAATCATGACTGCGCACATTTCCTGTTGATACATTTACTCAATCACATGAATTTTAAAATGTTAGGTGCGTGTGTGTGTAGAAAGAGATGTAACAAGGTGCAATCAAAATTTTGTAATAAATAACGGCAGAACCTGAATCAAATCATCTGGGGGGAAATGTTAAATCCCTTTTGGGTTTAAATTCATGGTCTTCCCTTCCCTATCTCTGTAACCTCCGCTAGTTCTACAGCCCTCAGACTCTGGCCTCTTGTTTCCTTTGCCTCACCATTTGCGGCCGTCTAGGCCCTATGCGTTGGAATTCCCTCACTAAAACGTTTCGCTCCTACACCTCTCTCCTCTTTAAAACCCACCACTTTGACCAAGCTTTTAGTCACCCCTCCTACTATCTCCTCCTTTGGCTCGGTGTCAATTTTGTCAGATTACGCTTCTGTGAAATGCCTTGGAACCGAACCGTTTTCTTCATTAAAGGCGCTATATAAATGCAAATTGTTGGGTGCAACCAATCAGAACTTAGTAAAAACAAAATCTACTGATTTTTAAAAAGGTAACTGAACCAATCAAATTGCTCATAGTTTTTGAATATTTTTTTGGCCATCATTTTTCCACAGCTGCACACTTTATGCATGTAAATAAAAATGTAAACATAATTTTTAAAAAACATTTTCTTGGCCAAAATTTGATAGATGGATTTTATGGCTAAGAGATCTAAACTCTGTCAAGAGCCTAGGACTCAACTTTCACTTTGCTAATTGCTGAAGTCTGTGCTTGTGACCTTTTTGTCCCTCCTCATGGTCCTGAGCAATGCCATGGGAAAGACAGCTATTCTAAAAGCCTGCCTGTCTAAATCCTTTGCAGCCCAGTCCACCCTGAACCTTCTCTGACCACATTCTTCTTCTGGACCAATGGTCCAGCCTCTGATGTGCTCCCAGTGTCTTAGATTTGCTCTGGGCATTACCCCAATTTTTAAGCCTTAAAGTTTTATGTGGTTGTTTTATGTAAAGCACATATGGCACTAAAAAATTGCCTGAAGGATGAGGTGTGTTGGGTATGGTACTACAAGCTAGCAGTTGTTGGCGTCACATTCTCCTAGGCTAGCCTTGCCGATATTTTTTTTTCTTCCCCCGCCCCCCCACCCCCCCCCCACCCCCCCAAATGCTCAATGGTGCCAGACCCGGCTATCCCATCTCCCCCTTGCGGAACCCTCCTCCGAGTGCTTTCAGTCACTTCTGACCTCACCACCTGTTTCCCCCAGTGTTTGTAAATAACTTGTCCTTCTATCCCCTCTCTTTTTCCCCCCCCCCTCCCCCGGTGTAGCCACAACCTGGGATCTTACACCCTCCATATCTCTCCCAATGCTCACAGACCCTGTGACCTCTGTCCTCCTCACAGATGCCAGATGATTAGAAGCCCCAAAATGTTCCTGCATCCTGGAACACTCCCATCTAGGGCTTAGACCCAGTGCTCCTAGATCTTGGGACCCAAGTCCAAGTGCTCTCAGACTTCCTCTTCTCTGAGACTCTAGCCTGCAGAATGCTGCTAGGCCCTGGCACACATACCTGCAGTGCTGATAAATCCTGGGCTCCTCCATCCCACGCTTTACAGACATGCTAACTCTTTCTGTTCTCACCCAGGAAGAGATGGGACAGCTAGGATTGGCAAGATTAGTCCAGGACAATCTGGTCTCAACAACCCATTGTTGCAGGACCTGCACTCCAGTGCTGTCAAAACCCAACACCATCCCTCAGTGGCACAAAATCACAGGCTCTACCCGCTTTGCTGTTAAACCCCAGAAGCCCCATTGTAGTGCTTTCAAATGTCAGCATCCCCTGTCCAATACTGTAAAGTCTTAGGACACCTCCCTTTGTTCTGCCAAACCCCCGAGATCTACCACCCGATGTTATTAAAGCCCAGGATCTCTTCCCTGCCATGCTTCTAAACTTCGCAGCTCCCTGTCCCCCTTTACAAAGTGCTGTTAAATACCTAGCTCCAACCCGCTGTTGGGATGCAAAGGCCCAGTGGGCCACTCCTGTTAAGTAAAACTGGGCTGAAAAAAAAGGTTGAGATAAAATTCAATACATGCATTAAAGGAACATGTAATCAAGTTCACTGACTTTGTTTTCACGGACAAATGGACAGCCATGGAATTTGATCCCAAAATCCCAGAGCACCTTGTTTAAAAAAAAACGCAGTTTGACTTAATCACAGTAAATCAAGAGCCTTAATATATTGTATGTTAAACGCCACATTGTCACTAAACAGTGTATCCTCCAGCTGATTATGAGCAACACCATGGACGATCTGCAATTGTGTGTATATCTCTTTTTTGTATGTTCCAAATAAGTTTACAGGAAAGCGGGATCCTGTTTTCTAATGATGATTCTAGGTTTCAACTACTGATTGCATTATTTTAATTTTTCCCTCATTTCACTATCTTCAGTTTTGATGGAGCTGACTCCTTTTTGAAGTATGATTTCACAGCAGCTGTCTGTTTCCACACACAATTTTCATGTGTGAGCCCAACAGTAGTGTGAGCTGGAGCTTACAGAAGACCCACCATCTTGAAGTCTTCAGGCTTATAAAGGCCTGTGCAAAGCAACATATGCAACCAGCTCTTGTCTGTTCAGTGGGGATCACCACCTGGAGCCAGGAAACACATCGATCCCAATGCAATGTAGTGAGAGCTACACAAGAGATAACTGCATGGAGAGAAAAACTTTAGATTTAATATACTCTCCTATCCTCCATCCTCAGAATTGTTCTTTAATTGGGGAATTCAGCTCAACACATAAGATCTCAACTAACATCAAAGCACTGCCAGTTTGGGTGGAATTATGAGCTGGCTTCTATTTATGCTAGAAGATTAAGGAAAATTCCTATTATAAAAGGCTCGGAACAAGAGACCTTGGGCGCTAAATTGGGCTGTGTAGTGCCCGTTGTTTCAGTGCTACACGGCCTCTCTGACATCCAAGATGGCGTCTTGGATGTGCACGCATGTTTCCAGCGTGACATGCGCTGGACACCATCTTAGTATAGGAGTTAGTGCATATGCAAATACTGAGTGCTGGAAGCATGTAAAGTAGGGAGAAAATGCGGGCAATCAGTGTGAAACGCTGATTTAAAGTGATAAGGTCCAAAATGGTGTCTAATGCTCAACTCAAGTCTTAACCCCAACCATCTGACAGTGTCTTACAGTGCCTGCAGGACCCCCCCCACCAGCACTATTTAAAGGAGCCATGCAGGTGTTGCAGGTTAGTTGCTGGATTATTGCTTCTGGCTGCTGGTGGCGCAGGAGGTGTTTTTTGAAGCTCCCTATTCTTACTGAGAGTTGCTGCAGTATATTTGAGAGTGATTTGGCAGGTATTGCCTTATGGTTCGGAAAGTTACAACCCTCGTTGAACAACATTCCTGCCAACCATGGGCGGTCTGCTAGGGCTCCCGCTGGGCATTGAGCATGACTGGGAGCATGCAGAGAGGCCACGCATAGCAGGTCAAGCTGCGAGGAGGCGCAGGGCACTGAGCAGGAGGCCCTACCCAATGAGGGCCTTAGGGGACCAATTCTCTTACCTCAACATGACCGAGGAGGATTGCATCCGACGCCTGAGGTTCACCAAGGAAGCTGTGACCGAGATCTGTCAACTGGTGAGGCCACAACTTCAGCCTCTCAGCAGGGTGAGGACAGCATTGCCTGTGGCTGTGAAAGTCACCGTGGCGCTGAATTTTTATGGCTCAGGAGCATTTCAGGCCTCTGCTGGCGACACGTGCAACATCTCGCAGTTTGCAGCGCACTGCTGCATAAGGGAGATCACAGATACACTGTATCAGATGAGGAACAGGTTCATCATCGTCCCTCTCCACAGAGACCAGCAGAACGAGCAAGCACGAGGGTTCGCCCGCATTGCTGGCTTCCCCATGGTGCAGGATGCCATTGCACATATATTGCCCTGTGTGCCCCGCATATCAACTCAGCTGTCTTTGTCAACTGAAAGGACTTCCACTCCCTCAATGTGCAGCTGGTGTGCGACCACATGCCTCGAATCATGGAGGTCAATGCCCGCTACCCTGGGAGTAGTCACATGCCTTCGTTATGCGGCAGTCCAACGTGCCAGCTATCTTTCACCTGGCTTGGCAAGTCAAAGGCTGGCTATTGGGTAATGAGGGCTATCCCCTCATGCCGTGGCTCATGACACCGGTCAGGAACCCGTGCACACGTGCACAGCTTGCCTATAATGAGACGCATGCTGCTACACGCAACATCGTGGAGTACACCATAGGCCTCCTCAAACAACGCTTCAGCCGCCTGGATCGGTCTGGAGGAGCCCTACAGTACTCCCCTGAGCGGGTGGGCAGATTCGTGGTGGTCTGCTGCATGCTGCACAACCTTGCCAGCATGATGGACCAGCCTTTGCCACCAATGATTGGAGAAGACCCTGAGCCGAAGGCTGAGGAGGAGGGGGTGGAGCCAGAAGAGGAAGTGGAAGAAGACGCAAGGGTGCAACAGGAACCACACGCCTAGTCTGCAAGGGCTCTGCGTGCTCGCCTGATCCGTGCCCACTATCAGTAATTTGAACTGCATCCCCCAACTCACCAACAGTCCTACACTCCCCAACTTTCTGCTCCCACAAGACAATCAAATCGTCCTCCATCTGATTACACATTGGTGTCCCTCTCAGCTCATTGCATAAATAAAAACCACCACCAAATGCAAAATCAAAGTCTCGTTTATCAATGAATAAATGAAATTATGCAAATATAACAGAACTAATCACCCTTGTGCATTCCCTTAGTGCCTGTTGTTCGTGTGCCTTTACCTTTCCTACTGCTCCTACAAGGTGCTTCCCCAGTGGCTGGAGCATGGGTGGTGGGAGGCTGCTGGCCTTCAACTGAGGAGTGTGCAGATGTCCTTGGAGGACGACCTCGAGCAGCTCTGAGCCGGGAGGGCCCGGCTTCAGAATGCACCATCACAGCATGGGCTGCAGTAGTCTGGCCTGGCTGCCCGACTGGCCATAACAGGGACACTGGCGGAGGGCAGGAGTGGGAGCAGGAAGGCTGTCGTCCTGAGAGAGGACAGCAGGTCCGACTGCCATGGCGCCACTGCTACTCTCCCGGGGCGGCGCCACAGCAATCCTGGTGATCTGCTGGAGTGCTGTGACTCTCTGGAAGCCCCGTTCCACAGTGTTCCCCCGCCTCACAATAGCAGCAATCTGAGCTTCCAAGGCAGTCATTTAAGCTCCAAATGCAGCAGTCAGACCTTGGATGACAGATGTTTTTGCTGCAATGGAAGCTGTGATGCTGCAACACAGTGGGTTCCACAGGTGCGCCGATGGAGGTGACCGCCCCCGCCCCCCCCCCCCCCCCATTCCATGTGGGAAAGGATGGGCTCCAAGCTCTGCGCAAAGCCCTGTGCCAAGTTGGAGCTGGAGTCCTCCATGCCCCTTCTCATTGTGCACAGGCTTTCTGGCGTGCTTTCCAGTGCCCCCAAGCATTTAATGGTGTACGCCCATCAGCCGTCTTCTGTAGCCTGGCCCATAGAAGTCCTCATCTGACTCCTCTGCAGCAGAACTTAGTGACCTCACCCTCCGACGAGCTGGCACCTGTGGTATCCATTCCCTCCACCCCGGCTCTGCACATTTGTGCTCGGTGTCTCACCACGTGCAGATCCCTCCTCCAACCTAGCCTCTAAAGGACGCGCAGTGTCGTCACTGAGCTGGTGGAAGCAAGTGTCAGATCGAGTGACGATGTGGCTTCAGTGTCCTCCTCCTCCTCGGACGGTGTCGCCACGTGTTCGTGGGTATCTGCAATGACAAAAAGAAACAGGTTAAGTTGTGGAGTGGGGAGAGGAGCAATTAGGACGTGCATGCTGACAGCATCTGCAGCACGTGTGTCAGAAAAGATTATGGGAAGAGGGAGATGTGGAAAAGGAGAAGGAGCGTTAAATATGCAGAGACCCCTTTTATCGGGATCTTCAGCACGCCATGTTGTGATGGCTGCAGCGACGGCCCACCCAGTGATCCGAAGCACTGTCTCCTCTAGGGGGGTGAGGACGTGTAAACGTGCCCATCCCCCTCAGGTCCCTCCTGCTGCCGGCTGTTATGTGCCGCCTTCTCCTGCAAGACAGAGGACAGTGTGCCAGTGAGTCTCCTGCAAGGTGTGTGCGTGATGTGCCTGTTGTGGTAGAATAGCTGCCAGTTTGTGTGACTTAAGTGGTGGTTGTGTGCCTGCAAGTGTGGTACTATGTGTGGGTGAGATGCAGCATGCCCAGTGCAGCATTGCATATGGATGGGCAGTGTTTGTTGGTGGATGGGTGGGTGACGGAGAGGATGATGCGTGGAGCAGTGGTGCAGTTGGTAGGATGTGCCACTTGACACTTGCATTCACTCACCTTGACCACTCGTGTCAAATCATTGAACTTCTTTCGGCACTGCACCCACGTACATGGTGCAATGCTCCTGGCATTTACTTCCTGCGCCACAGCCTGCCAATGCATACGGAGCTACAGTCTGGAGGGTCTCCGACCACCCTGCGGATACATGTTGGCCCTCCTTTCGTCCACGCCTTCCACCAGGGCCTCCAGAGCATCATCGGGGAAGTGTGGAGCTCTCTCTCGCGCCGGTCCTACTATCCTCGTGGCCATCTTTCCCTCCTCCAAGTAAGCTGTGTACCTGCCATTTGAAATGTGCACCTGCACCTTTTAAGAGGTGCAGGCTGCTGATGACGTGCGCTGTGCACGCCCCATTTCTAACTTCCTCATTCTGCGTGCAGCCTCTCAGCAGCGCGGGTAGCGTTGGCTGCACGGAGATATCATGGTAAGTAGCAGGCAGCATGAAGTTCACGTGCTGCCTGCGTAGAGGCCATCGAGCGCAGGGTACTAGCGCATCACGCTACCCCAGCCTGAAAACGGCCCTTAACAAACTTTTCCCCCCATGTTTGTAATCCCAGTTGGAAGATGGGTTTTGGTACTGTGCCATTTGTAATGGATTACTTGCTGTCATTCCATAATGGCAAATATCTGATTTCTAATGTGTAAACTAGATGGAGTGTGTGGGACTTAAGTGGACATTACAGATACTTTCATTTTAATCCAGATGGTTTAGTTTAAGTGATTTGGGAATTCTTTTTCTGTTCTGATGATAAACAAAATTTGAGAAAATGTTATTTTAATCTGGCGTGATTTTCCCCCCTACCACCTTTTAAATTGTGATCTTTCTTACAGCTTCCATAACTACTGCTACAACTTGTGATCCTGTTGTGGAAGAACACTTTCGCCGAAGCCTTGGAGAGAAGTACAAGCAACCAGAGCCTGTGACGAATTCGGTTTCTATCACAGGATCAGTAGATGATCACTTTGCCAAAGCTCTTGGAGAAACATGGCTTCAAATCAAGGCTGCCAAAGATGGAGTTTCTAGCAGCCCTGATTCTGGTTCAAGAAGGGGACAGTCCTCACCTTCATCCCACATGATCAATCACAATCACTCCCCTTCGGTCGTCTCTTGAAGAGTGGACCACATTGCATTCTGTGCTGAGTGAAATGCATGGTTTGACTGAGCTTGAACACTGCTAAATAAGTGGGGAGGGGGATATTTTTTTTTAACTAGGCACCTTTGTGTATATGCTTAGCATTTACAAAAGGGTGCCCTAAAAAAAATTAGCAGGAACTATTCATATAAGTTGTATGATGTAGCATCCTAATCTCCTGCCTCAGTTACCAAAGAAACCTCTGATGCAATTCTGCTGCCCCAAAAAGCCATGCTAGGATTGGTTGACCCAAACGCTTTGGCCTCTGCTAGTTCCTTTGACTAGAGTTTGTGTGGTTTGCTTACATTGCTTTTCTGTTATGTAATTTTGTATGTTTATATACTTGAAAAGAACTGTATGTCTGATTTGCACTATTGGGGAGTGGTGAAGTTGCTTGTCAACTTTACATCAGATTTTCTTGCTTTGTTAGATGGCAGACTGCTGACAATGAGGGCTTAGTATGATGTGTATTGCGCTTTACAGAGGCAAAACAGCTTTGGAAGGGAAAGTCTCATACAGGTATAAGCCTTTCTCTAGCTTCAGATTACATTTTGTGCTTGGTGCTCACAACTGGACTGCATTTTTTTTTTCAAAGAACACGGGCATTTTGTTTTCCTACACCCTTCATCTGTATTTGTCAGCTTGTTAAAATAGATTTGAGATATGAAGGTCAATAGTGCTTCTATTAAAGTAGCTGCATGATTTTTAAAAATAGCTGGTATCTATATTGTATAGGCATAATGAAAATTAATACTAGAGCTTTTTCTTCAGAACTGTAGTTTATTTTCACCAATAACAGTCCTAGATACTTACTGCTGGTACAGTTTTACTCAATGACATTTAAGCATGTATTCACACTGGTAGAAGCCAGCAAAAGAGGATAGCCTCAGGAAAGGCCCGCATATAATATTCAGTAGATTATAAATTCCATGGTACAGGCGGCAATAGCTTTGTGCATGACTGAATAATCAATGCATAACAAATACAACCTGCTTAATAAAATAATAAACAATAGCTCCCATTATGTCTGTAAAATCAGACTCAGATTTACAGTTAAACAAGTCGTTACTTTATTTGAAACAAGAAAATACTTGGCTTGGCTTTAATGTGGTAATGCAGATTGTCATGGCTTGCAGAATACAATTTTAAAATTTTTTTATGCTTACTCTAGTCCTGTGCCAAGGTGTACATTCCTCCAATAGTATAATGCTATTTTGTTTGCTGTATTAATAGCTACTACTACAACTACTACTACTAGAGGCAGAGGTACAGAAAGCAGCTGTGTAATGCTTTATAGCTTCCCATTTTAGCCTTTGCCTTTGAGAAAGTCACACATACCCATACATTCCGTCATCCCAGTAAAACCATACACATTTCATCGCCACCTTACTGGGTAGTTACCGCTTGTCTGCTTTGGCATTCAGTACCCTACTCTGTAGGAAAATCACTAAATGAACACTTTTTATATAGGTAACTATAAGACCATCATTACGCTGTGCGTAAAGAATGTACAAAAAAAATTCGTAGGTATTTTTTGAGGAACAATTAATTTGTTAATGATATGTAGCTATTTAATTTTCCCTGTCCTTTTTGTTGTAATCATGCAGTTTTTTTTGTTTGGAGAAAAAAAGTTGATCTTTTTTGTTTGGTGTAGATTTGTCTGTTATAAGGTAAAAAGTGCAGGAACACAGTTATCTATGGAAACACTGCGTTAGCATTAATAGCCACTAGTTCATTACTGCTACAGGCTACTGAGCATTATAATGGTAGAAGGCTGTAGCTGCTGTCTGTGGACTCTATGCGTCTGGTTACTTGGCTGTTTTTTTTAATGTGAGACAACTGAACAAGAATACAAACAACAATCCAGGGATTGTGGATTAATTATAAATTTCAAGAGACTGCAAAACGTTCTACAATGTATAGACCAGATTTGTCTACAATTTTCGTTACTACAGAAAGCAGAAATGTCTACAGTGTACTTACTGTTAGTTTCAGTTTGTAAATTTGAACTCTTATCCCTCTTGTTTGCGGCCTTGTTTCACCCAAAATGGAAAAAAAGCTTTTGACAGGCCACTTTTTGTACTTAAAGTAGCCTCAAAGAACAATAAAGTGCTCTTAAATCATTTGTCTCTTGCAGTTTCATTGAGATTTGTTACCTGTTCTTTTTAGATCAGCAAGTATGGAAAATATTGCAACCAAAGTAAAATTTAGTAAGTGTAGCAGCATTCTTCCACTTCGAAATAAAATGTTATAATCGAAGAAGTCATTTCCTTTCTGACCTGACCTGAAAATCCACCTGGAAAATCCATTCTGTTTTCATGACTTTGCTATTTTAAATCAATAGAAAATGAATGGTCCAGATGTAAGCCATAGGAATCAGTAATTCCCTAGCGAAAGTGAACATTATCTCAGATCCTATAGAAGGGAATATTAGCTTAACTGAAATTGTGCTCAGAGGATATTGTATGAGAGGTGTGCTTTAGATTTTACCAGTGAGGGTGACCACATTACTCATCAGTGAGAGATGTAGTTTACCCATCAGAAAATGTTAAACAGAGACCTGTATCATTATATTAATACCACAGAAAGATTTTAAACTTTAACATAATTTAAAGTTCAAAACATTGCAAAACTTTCATGTGGAATAATTTCCGTTGTGATGTAAAGTTAAATCATGTGAAATGCCCTTGAATCCTTGGGACAGGGCAGCACAATCATCTCAATCAATGTAGAGGTCATTTCATCGGGAGCAATGATGAGCGTGACCCACGAATTACAAAGAATTACAAATAATGCACGGAAACAGGCCATTCAACCCAACAGGTCCAAGTCGCTGTTTATGCTCCATGTGAGCCTCCTCCCACACTTCATCTAACCCTATGGGTCCCTTTCTAGTTCCTCCTTCAGGCCTTTCTGTCAACTTTTTCTGTTCTACAAGAGGACTGTTGCTGTTGGCCAACGCATTAGCTTCACTCGTTGCTTCAGCACCTCTTGAATGAGAATTCCAAAGGAGCAACGTAATATCCTGAACAAAGCAGTCACTTGGGATATAGAAGAGGGGTTGTGACAACATCAGCTGAAATCTATAATTGTATGTCTAAATTGAACAATCACTTTCTTGTATTCAAATTGCATATCAGCTGGTGGTGGAGAGATCAAAGGATTCATATTCCGGCTCCATGAAATATAAAAAATTGTTATTGAACTTGGACTTTAACTCTGTTCAATCCTTGTATCCGTAAAGGATTTTTCTTTTTACATAACATCACCCATCTCTTTCTCAGTGCAGTAATTGTCTATTGAACAATGTTACGCTTCATAGGTGCATTGTGCTCAAATAACTTGGAAAATTACAAAAAAGCATTTTTTAAAAAATTGTATAGTCACAGTACATTTCCTAACCACATCGATCCCATTCAGCACACTGTCTAGTGGGTGTGATGCTATACTAAGGCAAGCACATGTATTTTTGCCCCTCTTATTTTTTAAAAAAAAACGTGCTTTGTTTTTATATGAATTAATGAAAATAATAATGAATAAACTGGCAAACACTTAATTAGAAACATGAAAATATTAACCACACAGAAAAATTCAGAGGGAGGAAGAAAGAGAAATGCTGTACATGAAGAATAACTTAATTCAGACAAGGATTGTTGTACCTTCATTTCTCATTCTCTGCACTGTATGTAGCTGGTCATCTGAATCAGGAAAAATGAGGGAAGCTTAGTTTTGACGGTATGAAATCCCCTCCTTTTTCATTTCTTATGATCTCCCTGGGGCACGCATCAACTACAAGCAAGAGTACAGGCAGCTGACTTGCTGCCAGACCATCATCAATATTATTCTCAGCTGGCAGAGAATGTCTCCCTCTTTTCCCGACTTACTGTAAAAAAAGCAGCTGGCCTTCCCTCAGCGTTCCCAACAGCAGAACATGATTGGAGTTAGGAACTTGGCAGAGTAGAGGGAATTAAATCTGATTTTTTTTTTACAATCTAACCAGAGTGCTCCCTTTTAAAGGGGCACAACTAATAGAAAACTAAATCATAAAAAACCAAAGGAAACTTAAATCGTAATATTGTTTGCACTATGCACTCCAGTCCCTGCAGTGTCCACCGTTCGCGGAAGGCTTCAAACTTATTCCAGCGGACACTGCGTGCTCCTTCCCCAGGGCCACCAGGACACGGAGGAAGCCACAGAAGAGAGGCAGGCAGGCAGCCAGAGCAACTACCCCCTGCCTTGGGCCATGTTCAACCTGGACCTGTACATGGTCACCTTGGCCAGGTCCAGGAGCAGACCCACGAGGAGGTCCTCTGACTTGATCGTCCCGTTCCCCCAACCCCCTACCGGACAGCTGAAGATCAGGAGCGTGGGACTGAAGTGCGGCCAGAAGTTGAGGTGCAGCCCCTTCAAATAATGGAACAAAGGCTACAGCCTCGTGTTGCGTGTAAATGTGATACACTGACTCATCCAGGCCGCAAAAGTTATAGACGCCCTGGGAGTCCGTGAGGTGGCTTAAAAACCTATTTGACAGGACTGCTCCGTGCAACACACCACCCCAATTCCCCAATGGTGCAGGGGAGGACTCCCACGTGGAGAGCCCTCCATGGGGCACTTCCGCCGCACAGCAAGATGGCATAGCATGTCCAGATGGAAGACGAGGGCGAGGAAGTGGAGAGTGTGCAGGAACAGCCCTTACAGGAAATCCCTCCGTGCAGAATAAAATGGCACGGAGTGAATTTCTGAGAGACAGCTCAAATTGTGAGGCGTAAGTTCCCGAGGGAGGTGTCGGGGCCTGGCGCTCTTGAGAAATTCCGTCCGAATGGGAGTAAGGTCGGACAGGATCGTTCCACACACTTGAGCCTGCTCGACTCACCTGGTGGATTCTGGGCCGAGTGTGGCTTTCAAGGCCTGGATGGCTTTGGCTGTGTGCTGGATGTAGTGCAGGACATCTGTTCTGCCAGTGCCTCTGGTGACATCCAGCCCACTCCTCTGCCATCCAGTACGTCCTTGAGTCTGGTTACCTTGGCAGCCAGGGTCCTCCTCTCCACCAGCCGCGTGTCGCCGAAAGGTGACGTAATGGTGCTACGAGGTACGGGAACGTTGTGGTTATGTTACTGGACTAGTAATCCTGAGGCCTGGACTAAGTTCAAATCCCACCATGGCAGATTGGGAATTTTAAAAAGCTGGAAAGAATTACTGAGCTTCGGGAACTGGTCACTGAAACTCCCTTCTTTGGCATAAGAACATGTTAGTCCTTAACCTTTATTCCAAGTTCTTGCTTAAGATGCTTTTCAATTTTCATCTAACAGTATCCATTTTCCCTTCTATCTAACCAGCTACCAATTCTTACGAGAAAAAATATTCTCCATTATGTGAGTATCTGTGTCTTTTGGAACTAAACTTGCGTTCCCTTGGTTTCAAACATTGATTGCCACGTCACAAGTGCAAACAAATCGCACTGGGAAGGCACTGCTGCATTTTTGGATTTTCACTTTAGATATTTTTCTCGGGCTCAGTCTCTTAGACATTTCCATAGGTGTTCGCTCACTCCTTATGATCCAGAGTGTGTGTCAGTTTGGGGATTTTTGATCTTTTTTTTAATCAAAGAAAGGATTTTGGAATTGAGTTATGTTTGAGTGTTGTGTTTTAAAACAAAATGAATTTGCACAGGTTGTGTAAAAGAAGCCACAGACTGCAAGCAATGAAATGTGTATCAAAGCCAGAAGGGCAAATTTGTGGAATGTCACACTTCTCAGTCTATTTCAACCCGACACAGTGAGGGTCAATTGCCTCGTCCCATTCAATTTGAGAACAGCCAGAAATGCTTTCTTAAAACCCACACTCCAATGATTTTCACATCGTTCACCTGAGGAAGGGGGAAGCCTCCGAAAGCTTGTGAATTTAAAATAAAATTGCTGGACTATAACTTGGTGTTGTAAAATTGTTTACAATTGTCAACCCCAGTCCATCACCGGCATCTCCACATCCAATGAGGGAGTTAGATATTTAAGGCAGACCCGAAACATGCGACAGTATGCCTGTCAAACCCAAATACTTTGTAGCAAGACCAGGGAGTGAACCCAAAACTCTTGTTACTGGATTTCAGTTTAATGGTTATGTCACATGCGCTCATGTGATCTTTCTTGATTTCAGAAGGCAGTAGAATACATGTTCCATTAGACTGTGGCTTCAGCTATGAACTAACAAACAGATTTGTTAAACAGTAAATGGATAAGTAACCAGAAACAATGGCACACTCGATTTTCAGTAATCATTAGCTCACTATCAGGAAGATAGAATAACACATAACACACATCTTCTGTGCTAAACTACAATGTAAACTGGACTGGAGACAAAAGTCCCAGAATATTACCCTTTATGTCATAGTTTGTTGCTTACCATTTTTGGAGTCTCTGTCTCTGATAGCTTCATATGAGGTACTTGATTTGACAAGATAGGCTGAGGCATACTTTTCAAAAAAAATGGCTGGGGCAAAGGAAATGTAAATATGTGAACCTTAAACTCCAAATGAGCTGACAATCAAACATATATTCAAACAAAGTCCACAAGGTGCTTGTGTTGGAATTGAAAGGTTTAAGCAGTCTATATTCTAACGCTCTTGTGTATTAAAACAAGCGGAATCATTTTCTGTGCAGGAACCTAGCTTTTAACATTAGATCTCCCATGAGAGAAGAAACAAATACCATAATACATCATAGACAAAATGCTTTATTTTTATCACAGACACCAAGTCAAGTTTGCTAATTAATGGGTGCACATCATTACTTTCACCAAGTGATCAACAAACTGCTAAATAACCAAAAGAGGAGACAATTATATTTCTGCTATTTTGCGGATTTGAGGGAAAGGTCAAAATGGTCCACTGACCCACTGTCATTTAGGAAGCGTGTCCAGGGATTTTCTCCTAATTGTCTATCCCTGCTTTCATGTAGGAATCAATCAGCAAGTGCCAAAGAAAGATTTATACCTTCAAGTGATAGGAAAATGCTACCAGTACTCGGGCAAGAATTTTCATTAAATGTCTATTGATGATGTCCATCATTTTAAGGGGTTACATTTTTATCTCTGCTTCAGTAAATGAGGATGGGGGAGCGGCACGTGCTCAGGGAAATGGGGTATATTTTGGAAATAAGTTATTGGTGTGAAAGCACATGGTTCTGTTGATTGTCTCTCCAGTTAATGCAATACTGAAGCAGGAATATGATCCTTCCCCACAATTTGCCCCTGCATAAGGAAATGACATTTCTGACAAATGAAACTAATCCTCATGGTGTCTGACTATCTGGAAAGTCTATGTGAGGAATTGTTGTTGGTGTGCTAGTTGGGGTTTAACTGGGTTACTAACAGTTTCTGGGTGAAGATATTCTTGCTGGAAAACATATGATTTTGCTGTTTTGAGTCTCATCCTCATATTGAAATCCTTCCATAGCCTCACACTCCCTATATTTGTAACATCTTCTAGCCCTACAACCCTCTGCTTCAAGATACCTATGGTATGTTTGATAATTCTAGTGTAGCATGACGTTTATTGCACAAAGGCTCTGCTTCTGTCTGTGTCTGATGTGTAGATGTCATAAGCCACAGCTGCATAAGGTAACCCTGGTACCACCCTTCCACTCTTCATTTTCCTTCAAGGTAGGCACAAAGAATAGTTTTAAAATGAAGGAGAACAACCCCAGCTTTTCCAGTCTCTCCACATAACTGAAGTCCCTCATCCCTGGTACCATTCTAGTAAATCTCTTCTGCACCCTCTCTAAGGCCTTGACATCCTTCCTGAAGTGTGGTGCCCAGAGTTGAACACAATACTCCAGCTGAGGCCTAACCAGTGTTTAATAAAGATTTAGCATAACTTCCTTGCTTTTGTATTTTATGCCTCCAGTAATAAAGCCCAGGATCCCATATGCTTTTTTAACAGCCTTCTCAACTTGTCTTGCCACCTTCAAAGATTTGTACATGTGCACCCACAGGTCTCTATGTTCCCGCACCCCCTTTAAAATTGTACCATTTAGTTTATATTGCCTCTTCATTCTTCCTGCCACACTTGTCTGCGTTAAATTTCATCTGCCATGTGTTTTAAAGGGAGTGCAGGAACAGAGAGACCTGGGGGTGTATGTACCTTTGTATCTTTGAAGGTGGCAGGACAAGTTGAGAAGGCTGTTAAAAGTGCATGTGGGATCGTGCGCTTTATTAACCGAGGCATATACAAAAGTATGGAAGTTATACAAAAACTTTATAAAACACAGGTTGGGCCTCAGTTGGAGTATTGTGTTCAATTCTGGGCACCACACTTTAGGAAGGATATCAAGGCCTTAGAAAGGGTACAGAAGAGATTTACTAGAATGGTACCAGGGATGAGGGACTTCAGTTATGTGGAGAGACTGGAGAAGCTGGGGTTGTTCTCCTTAGAAAAGAGATGGTTAAGGGGATATTTGATAGAGATGTTCAAAATCATGAACAGTTTTAATACAGTAAATAAGGAGAAACTGTTTCCAGTGGCAGAAGGGTCTGTAACCAGAGGACACAGATTTAAGGTGATCGGCGAAAGAGCCAGAGGTGACATGAGGAAACATTTTTTTACGCAGCGAGTTGTAATGATTTGGAATGTACTGCCTGAAAGGGTGGTGGAAGCAGATTCAATAGTAACTTTCAAAAGGGAATTAGATAAATACTTGAAGGGAAAAAATTTACAGGGCTATGGGGAAAGAGCAGGGGAATGGAACTAAATGGATCGCTCTTTCAAAGAGCTGGCACAGGCAGAATGGGCTGAATGGCCTCCTCCTATGCTGTACATACTATAATACTATGTTTAGGAGATATTAGGACAGAGGTAGGTCTTAGGGAGGGTCTTAAAGGAAGAGAGGTTGAGGGACTGAGAGGTTTAGGGAGGGAATTCCAGAGCTTAGGGTCTAGATAGCTGAAGTCACAGCCACCGATGGTGGGGCGAAGGAAATTGGGGATGCACAAAATGCCAGAATTGGAGGAACGCTGAGATCTTGGAGGGTTGTAGGGCTGGAGGTGGTTACAGAGATAGGGAGGGGGTGAGGCCATAGAGGGGTTTGAACTCATGGATGGGAGCTTAGTGGCATTTATTCAATTTTTATAAATATTTTGACAAGAAATAACAAATAACTTTTTAAAAATGTAATTATTTCAGTTTCTTAAAAAAATTAATTTGTTTATATAAAAACTGGATAAAATTGTAATTTGCAATTTTTGCTGGAATTAAACTATGACCAACTGGTCATTTTTATTCTACATAATATAAAGATGAATTATAAGGGCTGTGGTCTAGAAATGTGCTGTAATTGTTTTATTCTCTCCTTTTATAGAGTTATTTGTCCTCGTCAGCCACTATTCCCCATCTTCAAGACAGGCATCCAGACAACTTGGCTGCTATCAATACTGCTCTGTAACTGAATGCAACGAGGTGCCCAAGAGAGTCTTGCCTGCCAATTTTCCCTCTGTTCCAGTGGGAAAGTGTCTGTTTTTGTTCCGTGCCTTCCCTGAAGGCCCAACTGGGATTAGAAACTTCTTATATAGGGAATTGCAGGCATGAAGCCATGTTTTACCACTTCATGTTACAGTGGTTTAGTGTATGAACTTGTTGTGCCATTTGTTCTGTGGGCTTTTGACTCTCACTAATATTGTTCCTTACACCAATATACAAATTTTGTTTAACATGGAACCATAAACGTTTACAGCACAGAAGGGGGCCAGTTAGCCCATCATGCGTGCCCGCTTTTTGCTAAAGCCATTGCAAACGAAGCCCACTGCCCTACTCTCTCTGTATCTTTCCGTGCTTCATATATTTATTCAATTTTCCTTTAAAAAATGTAATGGTCTCTGCCTCAACCACTCCCTGTGGAAAAGCACGCCAAGTCCAATAAATCTCTGTGTAGAAAAAAATCTCCTTATCTCCCTCATTACTATGTTATTAATAATTTTAAATTCATGACCTCTTGTCACTGACTCCCCAACCAGAGGAAACAATATTTCCTTATTAACTCTGTCAAAACTCTTAATTTTAAAAAACTTCAATTAAATGTCCTCTTAGCCTTTTCTGCTCCACTGGAAATATTACCAGCATCTCAAGTCTCCCTTCCTAACTCTAGTTTCCCATCCCTGGCATCATCCTGGTGAATCTACACTGTGAGCTGCCTATGACTTTAATGTCCTTCTTGTATGGGCCACCTAAACTGCACAAAGTGGCATAACCAATGTTTTGTATAAATTCATCATAACTTCTTTGGGCTCGATTTTCGGACATCCGAGATGGCGGGTTCGTGGTGGAGGGGCTCCGAAAATCGGGGATTCCCGGGGCGAGTCCGGAGCCTGGATCCGACCCGCCCACTTCTGGGATCCCCAGTGACGTGCTTAGATTCGCGCGCAGCCCCTGCATGGGATCTGCGGTTGCCCTCCCTCCTGCTGTGTAGGTGGATGTGTCACAGCATTGTCCCACTTAAATCAATTATTTACATAGTTCAGGTTGTTTTCAGACCTGATTGACATGATATTTTAGGAGGGGTGGGATTTTCAACTCAACTGAGACTGTTTCCCGTACTGTGGGAAACACTCCCAGTTGAAATGGACGTGTTGCAGCCATCAGCCTGTGGCAGCTGCAAAGGTCCATTTTACAGGTGGAGGGGGGGGAGACCCTCACTCATTGCAGGAGGCCACTCTGTCACTTTGGACAAAGTTTGGCCTCCACCACCCTCTTCCTAACAATAAAATTCACCAACTTGCAACCTCAACCCCGGTGTGCAGACACATTTACCTACTTTGCGGACCCCCTCAAACGTACATCTTCCAGATGGGGGCCTCCATAGCTGCAGTCATGGCCTCCTCGGAGGACGAACAGCATCACCAGCCTCACCGGCCACGCCGTCAACCTCTGACGTGGAGCTCCACAACACAGTGCTACGACACATCCACCTGCACAGCAGGAGGGAGGGCAACCGCAGAAAGAGATGCGTCGCAGAAGGCACTACGCTCACCACAGGGTCTACGGACTGAGGCTCAGCATCCTGGACCTCTCTGAGGAGCAGTGCATACAGAGGCTCAGAGTCACTTGACATGTAGTCGTGGACGTCTGCAGCCTCCTTCATGCTGAGCTGCTCCCAGCTGGCCCGAGCACCATCTTCTTACCTGTCGCCGTCAAAGTCACCACTGCCCTCAACAACTTCTCCTCCGCATCCTTCCAGGGTACCACCGGAAACATCACCGACGTCTCTCAGTCGTCTGCACAGAAGAGCCCTGCAAATACACCTACACCCACTCTGCAGTGACACTATGGGTGGCATCAGCTGTGGGTCTTCATAGTGATCCTCAGGAAAGAGCATTATTGCACAAACCAGACAAGATTCGCAAAGACGTGGCAGTAGTGGTGACAATATAATATGTAATGTGAGTTGATCAGAAATTAAATATAAGTAAAAACCATGGCAAACCCTCAAACACCTTTGTACATCCCCTTCATGCTCACGACACGTTTGCCTTATGCTTCCTACTGCACATATGTGATGCATGCCCTGTGGCTGCAGCACAGGTCGTGGCAGGTTGGGTGAGGCTGACTGTGAAAGAGATGCATGAGAGGGTGAGTATGAGATAGAGCCATGAGATTGTATGAGGATTGGGTTGAGTGGTAGTGGTGGGATGAGTACTGGGGAGGTGAGTAAGTGCAGGTAAGATAAATGTAAGGACTTGCACAACACCAGGTTATAGTCCAACAGTTTTATTTTAAATCACAAGCTTTCGGAGCTTACCTCCTTCGTCAGGTGAATGAAGGGATTCTAAAAACGCATAGCATATATAGTCAGAGAACAATGCCTGGTGATTACAGATAATCTTCACATCAACGACACCTTTGATTGCTGTGATCGTCTCCCAGCCGAGGTGTTATAGGGGGCAGTTGGAAAGATTATCTGTAATCACCAGTCATTGTTCTCTGACTATATATGCTTTGCGTTTTAAGAATCCCTTCACTCACCTGACGAAGGAGGTAAGCTCTGAAAGCTTGTGATTTAAAATAAAACTGTTGGACTATAACCTGGTGTTGTGCAAGTCCTTACATTTGTCCACCCCAGTCCATCACCGGCATCTCCACATCACAGGTAAGATAAGGATGAGCTTTGAGTGGGTGTGAGGAGTGATGTGATAGAGTAGTGTTGGCAGTGCAGAAGGAGATGTGGGGTGGGGGCGGTGATGTGGCAGACGGAGTGTAGGGGAATGAGTAAGTGACCTACTTAGGTCATTGAAGCGCCTCCTGCACTGTATGCAGGTGGACGATATGTTGGTGGTGCTGGTGACCTCCTCTGCCACCTCGAGCCAGGCCTCCATGTTGGCAGAGGCAGGCCACTTCCTCCCGTCTGCCAGGGAGAAGATCTCTGTCCTCCCCCTCCTCCTCACCCCATCCAGTAAGACCTGGAGTGAGGCATCATTAAACCTGGGAGCAGCCTTTCCCCTGGGCTGCTCCATGCTGTAATTTTGCCTATTTTCTGCAGCATCAGTGGAGGACTGCCCCTTTAAATAGGGCTCCTCCAGCTGACAGTGTATGATGCGGCTGTGCAGTACGCCCGCTGCGCAGCTTTCCAGCGCAAAACCTGGAAGCCAAGGTAAGTGGGTTCAATTAGGCTGCGATTGCAGGCAGAGCACCCTAAATTCACAGGGCACATTACCCACGCTCCTATTTATAAAACCCCAAATTCTAAAAGCCTTTTTTACGGCTTTATCTGGTCATGGGCTCGATGGGCTGAATGGCCTCCTTCTGTGCTGTAACCATTCTATGACTCGATCTACCTGCATTCGCACCTTTGCGGAATAATATATTTGAACTCCTAGGTCTCTGTTCATCTGCACCCTTCAGTGTCTTTCCATTGAGTATACATTTCCATTCACTGTTTCTCCTTCTCCCAAAAAGTATTACCTCACACTTATCCATATTAAATTGCATTTAGCCACCGGCCTTCCCACTTAATGTGCCCTTCTCTTCCTGAAGTCTTTTACAGTCCTCCTCACTGTTTGTCAAATCTCCTTTTTTCCTTTTACTCCAAGTAGTCCAACTGAAGAATACATGTTGTGGAAAACCAATTATTTCAATTAAGAGGAAAAGACTGTAGTGCTGTATTCCATACATCATAATTAGCTGGTATGCAATGATATTGAAGATGCTGAGCCTTTGTTGTCATTGCCAGACGTTTGATTTACATCTTAATTGAGCACATGATCACCTATTCCCAATTAGCAGATTGCATCGGTCTGTTCTCCATTTTTAAAGGACTTATCTTTATAGGGCTGGAACTCCACAGCAAAACCCGTTTAAGGATATCAAGCTCCAGTGACACTAACTCTCTACACTTCATGTGGAGCGGTGACCAATGGTCTGACCATTATGGGTATTCTGTGGCAGAAACTCTTCGGGCCTAGATTGAAAACATTCTCTAGAACAAACACCATATGCAGATCTATGCAACATCTGACTCCACTCCAGGAAGTATGAGCTGAGAGAGTCTTACCTACTCCACCATTTTCTCCAGTCAATGGGAAGTGTCCAGGACATGAACCAATGTTTGGCACATAGACTATTCTGAAGGTGTTTCAAACATACAGTCATCTAGATATTGGTAAGCTTGTAAGCCATTACATTTTTGTGGTAGTTATTTTCTATACCAAAATATTTCCATAAAAAAACTAACCAAAAATGAAGACTTTGATTCCTGAAGAGTGGCAAAAGAGAACAGCAGGCCTACCTTGGATTGAAAGCCGTGGCTATTTTTGAGAAGATGATTTTATTAATACGGTCTGTTGTTGCTAATTACACTGTTCTTCACGTGCAGTTATATCTTCTAATAACTTGGTTTCAAATTATTTTAAACCTCAGCATCTGTAATATTCCTAAATGGTATTATTTTTAAAAAATAAAACGGTTCCATTAGTCTGAAGAAAAAAAGCCAAATGATGAGACCATATGATTTTCACTATCAGATCAATAGAAGGTTCATGAATAAGTAAAATTAGACCACTCCTTTCTACCAGAAATGAGATATACTGTTTCCATGGAACTAAGCGGTAAAAATTCCAACGTGCCTGTTCATGCCATGACTCGGGAGTGCACGTTGTCCCTAACATCGTCCTTAATCGGCATTTTGTGGCCTTCCTCTTGGTCTTGATCTCTCTACGTGAGAGTGTATAATAATCTTTTCCAATCTGATATCACTCATTCTGTTTACATGTCAGAACCATACAGCATCTTTCAGTGATTCATTCCACTACTGTTTTGCTCAGTTGACATTTCTTTAATATTGTGCTGTTTCTAAGTTTGTGGATCCTACAAATACCTAGAATGACATTATCTTGGCAGTGACGTTGTAACCTAGATACATGGGCCAAATTTAGCTTTAGCAGGTTATCTAACAGTGTCTGCCATTAATTAGACTTGCCCTTGCACGTTTGGGTTTTAACATTTTTTTGCGTGGCAAGTTGCTGAAAGTGCAAGGGAAATAGGGCAAGCAATTGCGTATCTCCTTAACCAATCAGATTGAAGGATTGTGAAATTAATAGCACAAGGACTGAGAAGGAAGTGTAAATTAGAGTGGGTGAATTCAATGTCAAATCAGGTACAGAAAGAGAAATAGAGGGGGAAAGAAAGATTGGATCGAGAGAGAGAAAAAAAGAGACAGAAAGGAAAGGTAAAAAAAAAATGTAATTTAAAATTTTACATTTTTTAAATCTCCAACAATTAAAACCTGAAGGAATGAGACCACACACTTGTAATAGTTAAATTGCAATATCAGATTCATTGATTGGCAGTAATTAACACTTATCACATTGTTATAAGGGTACTGAGACTGGAATGGACAAGACTTAACTTTCTGTGGTGAGTTTAGTTCATATCTACCACACAAATACAGCAACTTCACGCCATTCAATGCATTTCAATGGTGAGGCAGAGAGCGAGATGCCCTTTTCGCAAAGCTAATGGCGGAGCAGTGCAACTTTTGGATATCCGCATTTAACCGCGCATCAGCCCCTCACCTGAAGTTGCGGTACCATTTGAGCATAAATAACAGTGAGTGTCATTAGCCTCGCCCTTATTTTGACAGCAAAATCTGGGCCTCAGTGAAAACACAACAGTAGTCCTTTAAAAACAAATCAGCAACAAGAAAGCATTTACATTTTAATTATTTAGGAGTAGTATAACTGTGGGAAATCAGCCAAGGTGGCTGTATAGGAGACATAATCACTGTATAGGAGACATAATCACTGTATAGGAGACATAATCACTGTATAGGAGACATAATCACTGCTCTGCTCAATTTCTTTCTTCCCGCGCCATTTAGCCTGTGGCTGGATGATGCTAATGTATATTCAAAATACTAGAATTATAATTATTATGTATGGATCAAAAATAGCCAAGTTAAATAGCAGCTATTTCATTTGGTTAAAACGAGGAAAAGAAAATGTTGCCAAAATCAATTTTTGGGAATTGTCTCCAGATTTTTATTCTCCATGTAGTGACCTTTTAATAGTGCTGTCAGCTACAAACTCAATTACTCAAAGACTGAAGACATTTTTGCCCAGAGCATCCTGAAGTAAATGTAAGGTGCCTACCCCTAAGCATGACAGAAAAGGGCTATTAGGTGCCTAGGCATTACAGTAATACCCAGACTCCCAGCTGTTTATAACCAAATAAAACAAAATGGAGTAGCTTACACATCTCACAGATAAGATTAAAATACTTCACACCTTCTCTACCTATTCCAAACGCGACCCATCTGCATCCCATCACAGCAATTCCAGAACTCCATAAATATTTGTCCAGAAGCAAAATATTGCAGAAGCTGCAAATCTGGAAATAAAAAATGCTGGAAACACTCAATAGGTCAGGCAGCATCTGTGGGGAGAGAAACAGAGTTAACACTTCAGGTCGCTGACCTTTCATCAGAATATTTGTCCAGATTCGTCTGGGAAGGGAGGTAGCTAAAGATATGCTAAGCATGGCTCTAACTTCCCCCAAAAAAAGACAAGTTGAGTCTCCTGAAACTCAGGCGTTCGTACTGGGTTGCACAGCTCGAGACCCATTGCCAGAAAAACTCTGACTGGCCATGAAGGTGAGGCACATTGAGCTAGGCTCAACTTTTTATTAAACTTCATATATACGGGGTTCCTCTCAGTAAAGTCCTTGAATACATTTATTTCAAGTAGCAGACAGCGTGTGCAATGGATGAGCTGAAGTAGCCTTCTTGTGGTCAGCCACTAAGAATCATAGGTAGTAGGGTTTTCAGTTTTTTTAGAGAATGAGAGTTCAGCTGTGTTTTTCCCTAGACTCCGAAGCTACGGCAAATGAGCGGAAAGACCACTTTGGATAATCACCTCCACTTTAACCCTAGAAAACACGGAGATGTTCTATGTGTAAATAGTTAATCCATAGTTCATTTCTTTTGATTCCAAGACCTATTATATGCGCATAATACTCTACTGGGAATAATATAAAACGTAGTTTACCTGCTAATATGGAAGATCTTTCTAATTCATTCATGACTTTATTCATTGTGACTTGTTGGGTTTTCCTCAGCCAACAATCATTAAACAGACTGAGTACTTAGCTTATTTCTCACGATTTCTAGGAATCCATTTTTTATTGCTTCTGAATATTTCTCTATCCCTACTATGCATCCTCTAGCTGATTGAGGTATACATGTTTTTCTAGTCAGCAAAATGATTCACCTTCAAGTTTTGCATTTGATCGCTTTCTATGTGTATCTACCTGTTACTTCAATCATTTGGACACTATGCTAATGAGACTTCTGTTTAAACAGAGCATTGGCTCAGTCACCATTTAATTACCTATACAAGTTTAGACGTTGTTTCTGCTTTACAGGCACAATTCTCAGCTAGAATTGCAATAGCTGCTATTACTGCATTAACTGTACGCTTTACGTATTTTTGTTTAGTGTCTCCTTATACCCCTCTCCCCGGCTCCTCCACTATAGTCTGTAACGTGAGAGGACCTCTGAATTTCGTTGTCACTAAGAATAGAGATTCCTCCCTTCTCTTTGCCCATCAAGCCAAACCTCCTCCCCGCCTCCTCCCACTCTAGATTCAAACCCCCTTTTCTCTCTAGTTTCTCCCCAATTTTACCCTTGCCTCCGCCTAGCTCATCTCGTTCATGCGACCCATCTCCTGCTCCTTCAATCCTATTTCCATTAAATTCCTGACCACCCAACTACCCTTCCTGACCCCCATGCTGGTTTTGTAAATGGTTTCCTCTCCTGAGGCACTATCCTCTTAACTTTCAAAACCGCCATCACCACCCCTCCTCAAAAAGCTACTCGTGAACCCTCTGTCCTTGTTACTTACCACCCCATCTCCAACCTCTCTTTTCTCTCAAGTCCTTGAAAATGTTATCGCATCCCACATCCATGCCCTCTGTTTGAATCTCTCCAACTATCCCATTCTAGCACTATTATCTGGAGTTCCCTAAGGATCCATCCTTGGCCTCTGTCCTTTTCCTCATCTGCATGCTGCCATTTGGCGACATCAACAGCAGACATGGAGTCAGTTTCCAGATGTACACTGATAACACTCAGCTCTAGGTCTCCACCACCTCTCTCGCTGTCTCTGTGCTGTCTGACTTCTTGTCTGCCATCTAGTCGATAAGCCGTAATTTTGTCTAGCTAAACTTTGGGAAGATCAAAGCCATTTTCTTTGACCACTTCTACAAACTCCATCACCGACTCTATCCTCCTCCCTGCCCAATGTCTCAGGCCAATCCTGTTCGACCCTGAGACGATCCTCTCTAACACAAAGACCACCTATTTCAATTCACATCCTTGAATTTAAATCCCTCCATAGTCTCATCCCCTCCATTGCTCTGTAATCTACTGCAATCTTACAACTCACACTCCTGAACCATCTGTTCCTCTGAGTCCAGCCTTGTGCATCCCTCCTTTCCTTTGCCCAACCATTGATGACTGTGCCTGGGCCCCACAGTCTGGAATTCCTTCCCAGAACCCTCGGTCTCCCTTTCCTCCTTTAAGGCCTTCCTTAATACCCACCTCTTGAACCAGATTTTTGGACACCCCTCCTAATCAGTCTTTTGGCTCGAGTTCTGTTTTTCTTCATCCCACTCGGAAGCAGCTTGGGATGTTTTTCTATGTCAAACATGAGCTATATAAATGCAAGTTGTGTGCATGAAAGTGACATTTTCCACTTCTAAATCAAATAGTGACTCTGTGTGAGAAGCACAGATTATATTTCTCATAAACAGATAAATTATAGATGGCATGATTAGGATTTTAGCTTAACCCATAACAACAGACCGAACCTAAGGAAACTCACTGCGCCAATTATACACCTTACCAAATGAAGAAAAATAGACTGATGAAGGAATTCAGTGCTTGAGAATCTGCAGGCTATACTGTTGCCAACTGGGAACAATAGACATAGGTTTAATTGAGTAATATGAGCTGTTGTTTTAAGGGATTTTGCAACATTGATGTTCCTATTAAGAGGCTTCCACTGAATTACAGGACAGAAATAACTGCAAGTAACATGCTGATTATAAAATATGAAACCATGTAAATGTTAAATAAAGTAATGTTATCTCTAGCTATGTAGAATTGCCAACAGAACTAGCAGTAGTCAAACTCCATATATTTGGCAGTCTGCCAAGGACGTATTATGAGAATCTACTGTAAATTAGCCATTCTTATAACTGGCACACAATGGCATGGATTTTTCATCAGATCCACTGGATTTCTGGGTGTAAATTGGTTGTAATTCCATGATTTCAGATCTCCACTCTTTCTTTGCTAGAGCGATCCAAAACTAATCTCGCTGCCCCATTCTTTCCCAATAGCAGTGTATCTTCTTCTGCTTCAAATATTTATCCAACTATACCTTAAAAGATGTAATGGTCTCGGCCTCAACAATTCCATGTGGAAAAGCTTCAACAACTCTCTGTGTAAAGAAATTTCTCCTAACCTCTCTCCTCACTCTCAGTAATCATTTTAAATTGATGACCTCTTATCACTGACTCCCCAACCAAAGGAAATAATCTTTCTCTATTCACTCTATCAGAGCTCTTAATTATTTGAAATACCTTTATTAAATCTCCTCTGAGCTTTCTCTGCTCCAGTGGAAGTAGTCCTAGTATCCCTCCTAACTATAGTTTCCCATCCTTGGCAGCATCCTCGTGAATCTGCACTGTATGTTCTCAATTGCTTTGATGTCCTTTCTATAATGGGGCATCCAAAACTGCACTCTGACCAATGTTTTATACAAATTCACCAGTATGTTGTTATGCCTGTACTCTAGGCCCTTATTTAGAAAACCCAAAATGCTATTTTGGACTTTTTATGGCTTTATCTATCAACACTCACACTTTTAGGCAATTATTGTATTTAAACCCCTATGCCTCTAAAGTTCATCCAAACCCTTCAGCATCTTTCCATTGAGTGTATACTCTCATTCCTTGTTTTTCCTTCCTTGCTTAGTACAGTGCGTTCTTGGGAGTTATGGTTGGCTCCTCTTATCTTCCCTGACCTGATAAGGCCACTAAATGTTTTCCCGCACTGAGAGGCCATGCGTGGGACGGTTGAGTTCACACTCACTGTCCTGGCCTCGTCCTTGAAGCCCTGTGTTGCATGGTGCCAAACAGGGCCTTGCTCCTTCGCCTGACTTTCTCAAGCAGTATCTTGCCAGTTACATCAGAGAACCTGGGGGTCTGCTGCTGACTTGATTGATATTTTTTCCACTGTGCGCCAAAACTGATGCCGAGGATGCTTTCCCCTTTAAGCTGCTGCAGGCCTTTAACTCCTGCAATTGTATGCTATTTCCTGCCACTGAAACAGGAGAGTTCCCAATTAGAGCCATATCTGATGCCCGAAGCTTGCCCGAAATATTGTATTTAGTCTGACCCCGTAAATTACAATGGTGTTAATGTTTATGAAGTCTGGCGGAAGTAATTCACGCCCTGCCCTGCTTCCAGTTGTGATTTGGCTGAGCAGAAAATCCAGGCTAATTAGTCTTCTAGAGACGCTGTCATTGCCACAACCACTAATCACATCATCTAAATTGTTCTGTTTTTAACTCCGCCCTTCTGGTGGAAATGGCTGGGAAAGGATTGTTATGATGTCATCAATTAGAAAACCAACTGGTCACTTCAATAATTTAAAACTTCTCTAGACTTAAGTCAAATTGCATAAACCGCCTCCTCTTAGTCAGCCCGTGACAGCTATCCACATATAGATTCTGCCTTCCCTCCATCAGTTTTTCAGCATTATTCGGGCAGGGTGGAATATGGTTTGCCGATGCAGAAGTGATGCCAGGCTCAGGAATTCCCCGGCTACCTGCCGGCATAAATACTTCAAACGAATGCTTGAATGCAGTGACATCATAGCATCATAGTAGGTACAGCACAGGAGGATGCCATTCGGCCCATTGTGCCTGTGTCGGCTCTTTGAAAGAGCTATCCAATTACGCCCATGTCCCTGCTCTTTCCCCATAGCTGTGTAATTTTTTTCCCTTCAAGTATTTATCCAATTCCCTTTTGAAAGTTACTATTGAATCTGCTTCCACCACCCTTTCAGGCAGCGCATTCCAGATCATTACAACTCGATGTGTAAAAAAACTGATTTCTCATGTTGCCTCTGGTTCTTTTGCCAATCACTTTAAATCTGTGTCCTCTGGTTACCGACCCTGCTGCCACTGGAAACAGTTTCTCCTTATTTACCTCTATCAAAACCGTTCATGATTTTGAGCACCTCTATCAAATCTCCCCTTAACCTTCCCTGTTCTAAGGAGAACAACCCCAGCTTCTCCAATCTCTCCTCCCGGGTGCCATTCTAATAAATCTCTTCTGCACCCTCCCTAAGGCCTTGACATCCTTCCTAAAGTGTGGTGCCCAGAATTGAATACAATTCATGTGCCACATTTTCCGTCAACTATTCATTAATATACAGCTGCTGTAAGGGAACGCTCCATAAAATAGTCATTCCCTGTTGCCATGGTGCAGGGAGTGCATTGACTTAGAAAGCACTGGCAAATCTCGGCAGCACAACTGTTTAACTTTTAAAAACATTATTTTTCTGATTTTTGTTGCCTGCTGAAGGTTTACCTTCTGCTCTACAGCTGCCTGCCCTGTATTTTTTCAGACTCTTGCCCATTGCTGTCTTGACAGGATGGCATTCCCAATGGGATTCCCTTGTATTTTGATGCCATGAGAATGAGGAGGAGCAGCAGAGAATGGGACTTGGTGCGAGTTAGGATATGGGCAGCAGAGTCTCGCACCAAGTCCTGTTTTCCCCTCACCCCTGTGCTCACTGACCTTCATTGGCTCCCGGTCTGGGAACGCCTCAATTTTAAAATTCTCATCCTTGTTTTCAAATCCCTCCATGGCCTCGCCCCTCCCTATCTCTGTAACCTCCTCCAGCCCTACAAGCCTCCGAGATCTCTGCACTCCTCCAATTCTTGCCTCTTGCGCATCCCTGATTTTAATCGCTCCGCCATTGGCGGCCATGCCTTCAGCTGCCTAGGCCCTAAGCTCTGGAATTCCCTCCCCAAACCTCTCCGCCTCTCTACCTCTCTCTCCTCCTTTAAGACACTCCTTAAAATCTTCTTTGACTAAGTTTATGGAGGGTGGAAGATGGGAGGACAGTCAGGAGAGCATTGGAATAGTCAAGTTTAGAGGTAACAAAGGCATGGATGAGGGTTTCAGCAGCAGATGAACTTAGGTGGGGCAGAGACGGGCGATGTTACAGAGATGGAAGTAGGGGATCTTGGTGATGGAGTGGATATGTGGTCGGAAGCTCATCTAAGGGTCAAATAGGACACCAAGGTTGCGAACGGTCTGGCTCAGGCTCAGAGAGTGGCCAGGGAGAGGGATGGAGTTGGTGGCTAGGGAACGGAGTTTGCAACGGGGACCAAAGACCATGGCTTTGGTCTTCCCAATATTTAGTTGGAGGAAAATTTTGCTCAGATGTCAGACAAGCAGTGTGACAAATCAGAGACAATGGAGGGGGTCAAGAGAAGTGGTGCAGTAGAGCTGGGTGTTGCCAGCATACATGTGGAATCTGATGTCCTGTTTTCGGATGATGTCACCGAGGGGCAGCACATAGATGAGAAGTAGGATGGGGCCAAAGATAGGTCATTGGGGGACTCCAGAGGTAACAGTGCCGGAGTGGGAAGAGAAGCCATTGCAGGTGATTCTCTGGCTACGGCTGGATAGATAAGGAATCAGGTGAGTGGCGTCCCACCCAGCTGGATGACAGAGGAGTGTAGGAGGAGGATGGTGTGGTCAACCGTGTCAAAGGCTGCAGATAGGTTGAGAAGGATGAGGAGGGAAAGTTTACCAAGGTCACGGTCACAGTCACATAGGATGTCATTTGTGACTTTGACAAGGGCCATTTCAGTACTGTGACAGGGGCGGAAATCTGTTTGGAGGGATTCAAACATGGAGTTGTATGAAAGATGGGCATGGATTTGGGAGGCGACAACATGTTCAAGGACTTTGGAGAGGAAAGGGAGGTTGGATATAGGGGTCAAGGGTGGTTTTTTTGAGGAAAAGATGACTGCAGATTTGAAGGGGTGGGGGACAGTACCTGAAGAGAGGCAACCGTTAACAACATCAGCTAACATGAGAGCCAGGAAGGGAAGCTGGGGTGGTCAGCAGTTTGGTGGGAATAGGAGCGAGGGAACAGGAAGTGGGTCTCATTGTCAAGATGAGCTTGGAGAAGGCATTAGGGGAGATAGAAGAGAAAATAGAGAAATATGCGAGTTCAGGGCTAGGGCACAGGGGGATGTTTGGCATGGTGGGCTAGGGGAAGGGAGGGAAGCTTCGTGTGCGATAATAGAACAGTGTGTGAGAATTCTGAAGGCATGCTTCAGGGGCTGAGATAGATCTGATGGATCTTTACAATACAGTCCAACTCGAGTGTTCACAGTTTCACTCTCAACACAAGCATCATCATGCAGGACCCAGAAGAGGAAGGAAACAGAGGGCAACAGGGCAAAGAAGGGAGTGAGAGCTAGAAGAGGCTGACCTCTACCTCATAGAATCATAGAATGATACAGCACAGGAGGCCATTTGACCCATCCTGCCTGTGCCAGTACGTCTTCATTCTGTATTTCATCTAGAGGAGGAAGAGAGATTAAAATGATTACGGTAAAAGAGTTCTTTTCTTGCTAACAAAGCAGTAAAAGGCTTTTAGCAGGAAGATTAGTGAGTTCCTGCCGCAAACATGGAACTGCAACAGAACCTACAGCCGTTACTTATTCTCCAACCTCTCTGTCTCCCATTTCCCAGCTGTGAGCCTTCCCAATATCTCTAGGGCTTCTTCCTTATGGGGAAGAGCTCTAAAGAAGCCTGTCTCTCCTTATTATGGATGATCTTCTACTGGAAAGAAACCCAGACAACGTGAAAGCCCAATGGTAGGCAGCATATGCAATTGTGAGCAAACGGAGCATGAATGGGTGATGACAGATCCAGTAAACAGAGACATTCCAGATGTGTCTTTGAAGGGGGAGGATTCAGGTAAGGTTATGAGGGAGGTCCACTTGCAAGTAGGAATGTGAACATGTTTGTGGATACTTGGACACACTATTGTGCTCTATTGACACCGTGGTAAATGGAGAGAATCAGAGGTGAGAAAATGACATGCACAGTTGAGCAGCGTATTCTCACAAACTGTGGTGAATGTGGGTACTTTACCTTGTCTAGTCATGTGAGGTTACTAAACTTCTTCCAGTATCGGACAGCAGTCCAGGGAGCTGCAGAGGTAGCACACACTATCAGTGCCACCATCCTTCACTGCATTGCAGCCACTGATCTTGACAGTCTCGTGCCCTGCACATCAAATAGGCTTGCCTCTTCTGCCTCATTTTCTACAGATGGATCTTCATCTTACTGAGAAATGTGCTACCTGCTGCCAAAAAGGATCTTACTGACTTTGTGGTTTACTTCTTTGTCTTCCGTGCTGCCTGGCCCTTTAAGCTCCTGTAGAACCTCAAATCCTGGTGGGATTCCAGTGGGAGTTTGCCCAAGTTTATTTAAATTGGCCAGCCCCAGAATATCATTTAGGGTCAGCAACATACGTGTAAGGTGGGCAGAATCACTTCACCCAGCATAACAGCTGAGCGAAAGATCAAATGCTATCCTGCTTGCAGGTTTGCCTGTAACACTCGCACGTCTTTATGTGAAATATAGAATGAGTAATTATATAATGCTACCACTCATCCATTATCCTCTTGCGTGCGGCAGGAAAAGGTTGTTGAAAGTGCCCTGATCATGGTCATCTGACTGAGGGAAAGATATGTTACAGTTTACACACTACTCTTGATGAACTTGCCTGTGACTGCAGGGTTAAAATCAAGTAATTTCAACAGCTTTTTGTTTTTTCTGCTGTTGATAATTGATTAGAATAATAAGCACTGACGACATCACTGAGGGCCTTGGCTTGATACAGCTGCTTAGCCTGATAGTAGCATGAGGTACTTGAATCAATAGCAGTATATAGTCAATCACCCCAAGGTATTTCATCAGTCTTGATCAACTACCTATGTTAATTCAGCTCCCTTACACTAGCTGGTACACTGCAAGCCAATGCTCCCAATATTACCAGCTGTTATCACTTAAAACATAAAATCTACCAGCCAGATCGTCTTACCTCCACCAACAAAAAAAGAACTCTATAATTTATGCTGATTTTTTTTAATGAATTGACTGATGTTTCATGGCACTGATGCCTCAACTTTCTTTTTTAAAAGGCTGTGTGTCATTCAAGCCACTGGATTGGCGATACAGCATTCATGCCATTTCCAGTAACAACTGTATCCAAATAACCAGATACCAAACCACATTTGGAAAGTGACCAGATGGTATCAGCATTCTGGCTCTTTTTGCTTTCATTTGACACAGATTACAAGAAGCTAAACAAAAGTTATTGGTATGTGTACTACAGGTTCACTTTTTATTCCTGCGGAATTAAATGTTGAGACAAGTTTGATAGTTTGAACGCTATTAAGCCATTTTTAATTGTGTAAAAGGTAGCAAGTGATGCATGCAGATTACACCAGCATATACACAATACAGAAGCTTCAGGCATAAAGAATTGTAGGACAGGAAACAGACTTCAATTCAGTACAAAAAACATTTCAATGGAAGTGAAGTCAGTAGCTCCAATGATAAATTCTTCATATTCAATTAAAATTCATGACCATGTAACCTACTGGTTTGCACTGATTTAAAACAAAATAAACAAAAACTTTTACTTTGGGAGAAACAGTCAACAGTCAGAAATAATTGGAGACAGTGAAACTGTCCAAAGTATTTTTTTTAAGAGCTAGTAGCAACTTCAACAAAAAGTTCATGTCTGAGCCGTGTGGGATAAATGAAACATTTAGATTGTAAAGACACACACGGAACTCAAAAATATGTAACAACATTCAGTTCAGAAAGGTTTGGGATTATTGCTATTATTGCTAATGCGTTGATGATAATCTCCAGAGTTGTGTTCTAGGCTGAAAATGCCATGAACGTTTGCACATTTTCAATTCCAAAAAGGAATTAGGAGATAACATAGATTTATTAAAGACAAAATGCTTCTTAATTAAGCTGACTGCCATAATGAAAATCACAAAGAATTTTTGACCTGCGCCTGGGTGGCTGTTATTGCACTTCAGGATTATAATACGTGCTGGAAAGAGCTCTTGGATTATTTCTTCAATTTGCCACCAAAATATTAAACATCTTCCTTTTGGTTATGCAGACTGTTTTTCAGAAGCTTTCATCATCACTCATATCCCATATCTGAAAATAGAAAAGGAATTTACTTTGAGTGTTAATAGGAAAATAGTCATTAAGCTTTTGTACCAAGATCCAAAGCCAAGTATGAACGAAGGAGGCCCACCTAGCACATCCTTCCATAGAAATCTATAGTTCCCTATCACAGCATTTCTCTTGAATCACATCTATCTGGAATTTGTGTTTTACAAGTTTGTCCTGCAGTCATGGTTTAACTTGAAATAGCTCTCCAGATTAACCGTTTCTATTCCATTTACTATCCTGCATACATCTCATTCATTTCTCTTGAAGACTGAAGAGTCAGAGTTTTTTCTAACCTTTTGTCATAACTCAGTCCTAGGGATCAGCTTATGAACCTCTTCTGCATCACTTCCAGGCTTTGGATATTTCCCTTGTGGCCAGTGACCAGAACTAAAAGGTACTCGAGGTGCAACCTGATCAGGGCACTATTCAGCTTCATCAATGACTGCCTCGGACTTGCACTCTACTACCGTAGCAATGTAACCCAACATTCTGTTTCTTTTTGATTGCTGCCCTGCAATGACTGGATATGGCAAGCGTAGAGTGTACTATCCCTCCCAGATCTCTTTTAGCATCTCCTCGGGCTAGTTTGGCATTAGTCATTAAGTATGTTCCCCATTGTTCTTGCAATGTGTAATATCTTGCATATCTCTGTATTGAATTTAAATCTACCATAGTTCTGCCCACTTGCAAATTTGTCCAGGTCCTTCTGTAGTTCCTTGGTGTTTCATGAGAATTCGCCCCCTGTTTAGTATCATCTGCAAATTTAATTAACATGATTTGACCCTCAATCCAGAGGTGTCTGGCATTTAGTACCAAATGAGATACATTTTTCTTTCGTTCAATGCTATTTGCTTTGTAAATATATTAAGAAAGGGATTTTTACAGCAGTTATAATTTGGCAAGTCAAGATTTTTTTTGTGAAAATATCAATCTGATACAAATAACAGGACACAAATGTACTCACTCCTTGCCTTGAAAGAGTGGAGACAGATTCAAATGGCATCTGTGAGCAGACTCATTCAGATCAGTCACAATGTTCAAAACAGGAAATAAATTAGCTTAGAATTAATTCAGGATGAACGAATCATTCACAGTCTACTTCCTGTCAAGAGTTAAAAATAGTGAACAAATCTAAGGCACTGCAGAAATAGAAAATTATAAATGAACATCATTACATCCCAAACAAAGAAGAAAAGTTCACATAAGGGATTAATAAAAGGTGGTTTTTGTTTTGAAAAAGAGGAAAATGCCGGTGAATGCAGACGATTTGAATGTGATTACATCCTCACGGCAAGCTGATATCATCCACTCATTTTATGTGAATGTTCAGTTTTTAGCTGAGGACCACGAGCCGGATTAAACAAAAAATAGTAGCAGTGGTTCACTCCTTTGAACTAACACCATTTAATGACTTGAGAGATTTTGGTATTATTGTTTCCCACTTTCGATAGGCAGGGTAAATATGATTAAAAACGGCCTTCAGAAAGATCCAACTTATAATAGTCCACCTTAGTCTCTTGTCAGTGGGCTGGCCGGTACGCAACACTGACCAGATCCATCCACACTTTCAATTAGTCAGCTAGTCATCTTTATTGGTACCACAGTCTGTACTCAGAAACTAAAAGGGCTATTTATATTGCAAGCCAGGTCTTGGGAGAGCAGACCAAAAGCAACACTATCCTGAATTACCCTGGAGGGTGCATTGCAAGTCTCCTTCTGAACTAGTGGCATTCTAAAGGGAAATGCATGCAGAGCTGGGGCAAATCTGCCATCATACATGCACAGCATAATTGTATTGTGACATCCTCGACAGGCCTGGAGTGTAAATGTGATGACATCATGACTTAATGTCATCATGGGGGAGTGCCTACGTATTGTAAAGATCAGCGGCAGCTTCTTTAACCCAGGAAAAACAGGCCTCTTGCCCAAAGCATTATATTGCTATCTGACCGTCAGCTATAGGAGTCCAGGGTATAGGAGCGCTGGGTCCCAAGAACAATATAAAAGTCACTAAACAGTTGTCTTGGTTGGTAGACATTCAGTCTTTGAAATGCTAATGTGGCAAAGGATATTTTAATCACTTGTGGACTGATTCTATCTTTAGTGTTTTCTAAGTATGTGTACAATCAGTAACATGTCTCTTACTGCTTCTGTGAGCTACCTTACAGTAAACAAATCTATTATTTTGAGTTTGAAAGTAAAGATTTGGTGACACGCTATTTACCATCTTTCAAGGTAGACCGGAGAACATGGTGCATTCCCCACATGATCCTCAGTGTGATATACCGTAGGTAAGGGATATTTGTTAGTCCTATGACACTCAGCATACATAAAGATGCAGGTTTATGTTCATAGGCGAGTTGGTCTACTTATGGAAACTGCTTTTTTGCTAAGAAAACAGGAGTTGTGTGTGAGAAAACCTGAATTATAACACTGATGTCATCGCCTAATTTTACATGCTTATGCAGCTTGTGCTGGTGGGATTAACAAAAACAGCAGCAGTTCATTCCTTTGAACTAACACCAGTCTTTTAATCTATTCTTTGCTCAGGACGCAGTGTTGGTAGTGGAGAAAGTCTTGGATTTTAAAATCAGGAGCAGACCTTAATAAGTGTAGCCTGTGTACTTGTGCAGTGGCTATCAATAACAGACTATTCAAAATATTCTGAACTGTTGCAGAAATCAAAGTGACAGCAAGATAACAAAGATCGTTTAAAGCCTGAAGTTACCTAGAATCTGCTCAACAGTGTTTCTCCATTTTTTAAGGTGTTATTTGTACAACACTCTTATGAAATAAACCAAAAGATAACAAAACAATGGCCATGTATTTGGTGTCGAGCAAACAGCACTTATTACAACGGCATGAAAAAAAAATTCTGTGGTTATTCCAGAAAAACCTTTTAAGCATATTAACAATCTGTGGTTATTTTACATTTTTAAGACCTGCAAATGTTTGGAAGTGAGCCTGGTGGAAAGCTCTTTGGATGATAAACAGTTGTTGGATGAAGGGTAGAGTAAGTCCCAACAGGCACAGGTGGCATCAAAGCAGCCTGGATTCAAGGAAAAGAATTAACTCTTTTGTTAGAGAACACACCTGGGAACACACACTTTGTTTTGCTGCAGGTAATGACAGGTGAGAGTTCAATGAGATTTGTAATTCAGGAACATTGCTGCTGATAATGAAGACGTGACCCGTACATACACAAATCAGAATAGCAGCATGCACCTGGCATTAGCTTTGAAGATACTGAGGCTTTATTTTGATATGTTGTTATTTCAGACAAAACATCAAGTGATCTCAGAAAAAATTAATGCTGGTAGTTTCTGAACCAAAACTTAACTTATTGCGATCTACAGAAAACAATGTTATTGATCTTTCTGTTGGATGTCATAAAACAATTGTTTTCATTTTATGACATGTAGACACACAGAAATAATGGTGCTTTTGATTGTATTATTGATACTGGAGCTCTTCAAATGTCCAACAAACAAACATATCCCAAGTAAAATCAAGGGCTAAGACATAATTGAGATGGAAGTCCTGGAACAACAACAGCTTGCATGTATATTGCACTTTTAAGGTAGATAAATGCACCAAGGCATGAATATAATGGACGCTAAGCTACAGAAGGAAAGATTAAGAGGTTGAAGTGGGGATTGAGAGGGCAGTGTTACTGAGGTGGAAGTTAGTGATCTTTATGATAGCGAGGATATGGAGTTGAAAAATCAGCTCAGGGTGGAATAGGATGCTGAGGTTGCGAACAATCTGTGTCAGCCTGAGACAGTAGCCGGAAAGGAGGATGGAGTTTGTGGTGGGGGGTCAAAGGCGATGGCTTCAGTCTTCCCAATGTTTAGTTCAAGGAAATTATAATTCATCCAAGGATGGATGTCAGACAAACAGTCTAACAGCACAGGAGGCAGTGGAAAGGGTTGAGAGGTGGTGGAGAGGTAAGTTTGGGTGTCGTCGGCATACATGTGGAAGCTGACCCATGACTTTGGATAATATTGCCAAGGAGGGGGCATGTATATGAGGAAGAGGAGGTGGGCCAAGAATGAATTCTTGGAGGACTCTGGAGGTAACGGTACAGGTGTGGGAAGAGATGCCATTGATAGAGATGCACCGGCTACGCCTGAGTAAATAAGAGTGAAATCGAGCAAAGGTAATCCCATGTAGATGGACAATGAAGGAGAGGCATTGGAGGAGGATGATGTGGTTGACTGTGTTGAAGGCTACAGGACAGTCAAGGAGAACGAGGAGGGATAATGCCCCAAGGTCAATCACGGAGAATGTCATTAATAACTTTGATTAGGACCATTTTAGTGCTGTGCGAGGAGCAGAAGTTTGATTGGAGTGATTCAAAAAGGGAGTAGCAAGAGAGATGGGCACAAATCTGGATGGCAACAACACGTCCAAGGACCATGGAGGAAAGGGAGGTTGGAGATGGGGCAGTAGTTAGCGAGGAGTTAAGGGTGGGTTGTTTTTAGGAGGGGAGTGATAATAATAGTTCGGAAAGGTATGGTACAGTTCCTGAGGGAATCATTTACAATATTGGCTAAAATGGGGCCAGGAATGGAAGCTAGATGGCTGAAGCTTTAATGGGAATGGAGTGGTGTCTGAGTTATGAGGAAAGACTCAGGAAATTTAGGTATTTCAGCCTAGTAAGGAGGCATCCGAGAGGTGGTCTGAAAAGTATATATATATATATATATATATATATATATATGACTGTTAAGGGAATGGAAAAAGTAAACCCGTATATTGCAGGAGTAGAGCAAAGGGACACATGTTCAAACTAGTAAAGGTAATTTTAGGGCTGATGTCAGAAAATTCTTCACACAAAGAGTGGTCAACATGTGGAATAGAATTCCAGATAAAGTTCAGTGGAGACCAAAACATTGGAATCATTTAGGGGACAAGCTGGATATCACAATGGGGGGACTTTAGGATCTTTCTGAATGGATGAATTAAGATAAGATCATATGCTTTTCAACATATTTATAATTACAGCGTGCTTCAAAACTGAAAAGCAAAGGAGAAAACAAGACATTAAATGTAGGAAGATAAATAGATGGTATGGTTGGAGTGCTTGCCAATGAAATCTGATACAGTTGTGTAGAATAGACAATAGCAACAGATTAAAAGCAGCCATTTGGAACTGGGTTTCATACAAAAATGGATGTTTAATTTCTGCACAATTCCAAGAACTGGATTACAGAGACTATTCAAATTATTTTGAAACCTGTTATTTTCATTAGAATCAAAATATCCAATACAATCAGTACATAGCCATTTTATTCACATTTATTTGAATAAGGCAACAGCCAGATTTTTAGCATTTCCAGATCAGATTTGGGACTGAGATCAGATGTGAGATGTCTGCGACACAGGCCTGGGGTGACTTGCCCGCTGATCTTCTCTGCCTCTTTGTATAAAAATGACTCAACACCAAGCCCCAGAAAGACCTAGCCCAAGTGCATACATCACCGTGCAGAGAACAGGAAGCATGAAGCCACGCCCCCACAACCCATGCAGCATAGGGTCAACCAACTCACCATTTTATTTTATGAGAAAGAAGTCTTCAAAAACCTTAACCATTCCTCAGTTCCGTTTCAGTAAAATGAAGAATATAAACATAGTGTGTGTATGGCTGGAATGAGATTCCCTACATTTCTCCCTCGCTGTTAGTGGTGTTCAGCAAAGAGAGGGACTTTGAAGCAAGGACAAAAACGTAAACATTCAGTACAACTGAACAAATAATGGTGAATAATAAAATGTTTACAAAGATCCCGCATAAGCAAGGCATTATTCGCAACAGACTTCATTTGGATGGAAAAGGTACTTCTATTACTATTGGTTGCATGGTTCTAATTTTTGTCCTATAATTACAAAATCCAGGAGATATAGGTGTGTAAAGAGCCGGGCTTTCTGTACAAATAGGTCCATAAGATTTTTTAAAAATTCATTCATGGGATGAGGGCGTCGCTGGCCTTTACTACCCATCCTTAATTGCCCTTGAGAAGGTGGTGGTGAGCCGCCTTCTTGAACCGCTGCATTCCATGTGGTGAAGGTTCTCCCACAGTGCACAGGTAGGGAGTTCCAGGATTTTGACCCAGCGACGATGAAGGAACGGCAAAATATTTCCAAGTAAGGATGGTGTGTGACTTGAAGGGGAACGTGCAGGTGGTGGTGTTCCCATGCAACAGCTGCCCTTATCCTTCTAGGTGGTAGAGGTCACGGGTTTGGGAAGTGCTGTCGAGGAAGCCTTGGCGAGTTGCTGCAGTGCATCCTGTGGATGGTACACACTGCAGCCACTGTGCGCCGGTGGTGGAGGGAGTGAATGTTTAGGGTGGTGGATGGGGTGCCAATCAAGCGGGCTGCTTTGTCCTGGATGGTGTCGAGCTTCTTGAGTGTTGTTGGAGCTGCACTCATCCAGGCAAGTGGAGAGTATTCCATCACACTCCTGACTTGTGCCTTGTGGACGGTGGAAAGGCTTTGGGGAGTCAGGAGGTGAGTCACTCACCGCAGAATACCCAGCCTCTGACCTGCTCTCGTAGCCACAGTATTTATATGGCTGGTCCAGTTTAGTTTCTTGTCAATGGTGACGCCCAGGATGTTGATGGTGGGGGATTCAGCGATGGTAATGCCGTTGAATGTCAAGGGAAGGTGGTTAGACATTCTCTTGTTGGAGATGGTCATTGCCTGGCACTTGTCTGGTGTGAATGTTACTTGCAACTATCAGCACAAGCCTAGATGTTGTCCAGGTCTTGTTGCATGCGGGCACGGACTGATTCATTATCTGAGGGGTTGCAAATGCAACTGAACACTGCAATCATCTGCGAGCATCGCCATTTCTGACCTTATGATGGAGGAAAGGTCATTGATGAAGCAGCTGAAGATGGTTGGGCCTAGGACACTGCCCTGTGGAAATCCTGCAGTGATGTCCCGGAGCTGAGATGATTGGCCTCCAACAACCACTACCATCTTCCTTTGTGCTAGGTATGACTCCAGCCACTGGAGAGTTTTCCCCCTGATTCCCATTGACTTCAATTTTACTAGGGCTCCTTGATGCCACACTCAGTCAAATGCTGCCTTGATGTCAAGGGCAGTCGCTCTCACCTCACCTCTGGAATTTATCTCTTTTGTCCATGCTTGGACCAAGGCTGAAATCAAGTCTGGAGCCGAGTGGTCCTGGCGGAATCCAAACTGAGCATCGGTAAGCAGATTATTGGTGAGTAAGTGCTTGATAGCACTGTCGACGACACCTTCCATCACTGTTGATGATTGAGAGGAGACTGATGAGGCGGTAATTGGCCGGATTGGATTTGTCCTGCTTTTTGTGGACAGGACATACCTGGGCAATTTTCCACTTTGTCGGGTAGATGCCAGTGTTGTAGCTGTACTGGAACAGCTTGGCAAGGGGTGTGGCTAGTTCTGGAGCAAATGTCTTCAGCACTACAGCCGGAATGTTGTCGGGGCCCATAGCCTTTGCTGTATCCAGTGCACTCAGCCATTTCTTGATGTCACATGGAGTGAATCGAATTAGCTGAAGACTGGCTTCTGTGATGGTGGGATTCTCGGGAGGAGGTCGGGATGGATCATCCACTCAGCACTTCTGGCTAAAGGTGGTTGCAAACGCTTCAGCCTTGTCTTTTGCATTCACATGCTGGACTCCGCCATCGTTAAGGATGGGGATGTTCACGGAGCTGCCTCCTCCCGTTAGTTGTTTGTTTGACAACCACCATTCACAACTGGATGTGGCAGGACTGCAGAGCTTTGATCTGATCCATTGGTTGTGGAATCACTTAGCTCTGTCTATAGCATTCTGCTTCCGCTGTTTAGCAAGCATGTCGCCCTGTGTTGTAGCTTCACCAGGTTGGCACCTCATTTTTAAGTATGCCAGGTGCTGCTCCTTGCATGCTCTTCTACACTCCTCATTGAACCAGGGTTGGTCCCCTGGCTTGTTGGTAATAGTAGAGTGAGGGATATGCCGGGCCATGAGGTTACAAATTGTGGTGGAATATAATTCAGGTGCTGCTGATGGCCCAAAGTGCCTCATGGATGCCCAGTTTTGAGCTGCTAGATCTGTTCTGAATCTGTACCATTTGGCACTGTAGTAGTGCCACACAACACGTTGGACAGTGTCCTCAGTGTCAAAACGGGACTTCGTCTCCACAAGGACTGTGCAGTGGTCACTCCTACCAATACTGTCATGGACATATGCATCTGCGACAGGTAGATTGGTGAGGATGAGGTCAAGTAGGTTTTTCCCTTGTGTTGGTTCTCTCATCACCTGCTGCAGGCCCAGTCTGGCAGCTATGTCCTTCAGGACTTGGCCAGCTTGGTGAGCAGTGGTACTACTGAGCCACTCTTGTTGATAGGTATTGAAGACCACCGCACACCATGGCTGCAGTGTGTACCATCTACAAGATGCACTTACGCAACTTGTCAAGGCTTCTTCAACAGCACCTCCCAAACCCGCGACCTCTACCACCTAGAAGGACAGCAGGCGCATGGGAACACCACTACATGCACATTCACCTCCAAGTCACAAGCTATCTCGACTTGGAAATATATCGCCGTTCCTTCATTGTTGCTGGGTCAAAATCCTGGAACTCCCTATCTAACAGCACTGTGGGAGAACCTACACCACACAGACTGCAGCGGTTCAAGAAGGGGGCTCACCACCACCTTCTCAAGGGCAATTAGGGATGGGCTATAAATGCTGGCCATGCCGGTGACGCCCACATCCCAGGGCCATTCCCTCCTGACTGTATACCACTGTGCCACCACCTCTGGTGGGTCTGTCCTGCCGGTGGGACAGGACATACCCAAGGATGGTGATGTCTGGGACGTTGGCTGAAAGGTATGATTCTGTGAATGTGGCTATGTCAGGCTGTTGCTTAACTAGTCTGTGGGACAGCTCTCCCAATTTTGGCACAAGTCCCCAGGAGGAGGACTTTGCAGGGTCGACTTGGTTTGCCTTTGCCGTGTCCGGTGCCTAGTGGTCCGATGCCAGGTGGTCTGTCCAGTTTTATTCTTGAGACTTTTTGTAGCAGGATTGTACAACTGAGTGGCTTGCTAGGCCATTTCAGAGGGTAGTTAAAATCAACCACATTGCCTTGGATCTGGAGTCATTTATAGGCCAGACCGGGTAAGGACATTGGTGAACCAGATGGGTTTTTAACGACAATCCAGTAGTTTCATGCTCACCGTACTAGTTTTTTAATTCCAGATTTTATTTAATTATCTGAATTTAAATTCCTCATCTGCCGTGGCAGGATTTGAACTCATGACTCCGGTTTATTAGTCCAGGCCTCTGGATTACTAGTCCAGTAACAGAACCACTATGCTACCGTACCCAAGTTGCAAGTACTGAGGATTGTTTGGACTTGCCTCAGTAGAATAATATTGTTTATAAATCTGTGTTGGAAGATTTTCAATGCAGTCATTATGTAGACCTTCTGAAAATACATAATGATGCCGTTTGAAAAATAAATAATAATGCAATGTGGCTCTTTGATTGTAGGGTGCAATGTGTATACTTAGGGCACTTTTATGTTTTAGAATAATAAGATATTTAAGTGCAAGAAAAGCTGGGTGTACTGCATTTCACTTGCCATAAAGTATTAAAACCTAACAATAGGATTTGACTCTTTGATGCTAAGAATATGGATCATCCCGATGATCCAACGGTGGCGAAATTGGTCTTCGGAGGTAGTGCGAAACCGGCAGTAGCAAATCGGAAGCCTGTTTTACACTGCTCAATTTTCTTTTCCACTGATCAAGATTGGACCCCATTCAGCAGATTCAAGAACGAAATGATGTACGAACAATAAATACAAACTGGGATTTAATATCACAGGCTATACTTAATGTAAAACAGTTTGAACTGTTTATTTTATTAATTCTCCTTCTGTTGAAGATGCCAATGCCTTGCTGATGTATGTTTCCTGGTCTGTCTTAACAGTGAGTGGCAGCAGGCTATTGCATTTTGGGGATCTGTGCTCAATCCCAAACTCACCAGATTCTCACTAGAGACCCATGCAGTCGCACTTCCAGCAGGGATTGCTGGATAGCAATTAGCAGTGGGCATCCTAAACATTTTTCCCTTTCTAAATCAGTGGCACTGATACCAACTATAGCACTCCAGACACCATCCTGGATATCAATCCTGGCATCGTGTAGATCCATCTGGCTCAGGTACTGACTGACTTAACCAACTAAGCCATCAGCGGAAAGACCTTGAACTTCTTAATTATGACAAATTTTAGTGCAACATTTTCTTTTTGATTTTCTTCCAACGCTCTTTATCGTCCAACATTAGTGAATCATGTTTGGGTGGTCTTCCAGTACCTTGTCTAAGTAGCCAATCATCATGCACCAGTTTGTTATTGAATGCTGGCAGATTATTACTTGCAATTACCATAGCTGAGCCCAATCCTGTACTAGAATCATAGAACCTACAGCATAAAGGGAGACCATTTAGCCCATCGTGCATGGGCCTGCTCTTTGAAAGAGTCCCACTCCCCTGCTCTTTCCCCATAGCCCTGCAATTTTTTCCTCTCCAAGTATATATCCAATTCCCTTTTGAAATTTACTATTGAATCTGCTTCCACCACCATTTCAGGTAGTGCATTCTAGATCATAACAACTCACTGCGTAAAAAAAATTCTTCTGCCAATTATCTTAAATCAGTGTCCTCTGGCTAGTGACCCTCCTGCCAGTGGAAATAGTTTCTCCCTATCTACTTTATCAAAATCAGTCATAATTTTGAACACGTCTATTAAACCTCCCCTTAACCTTCTCTGCTCTAAGAATAACAACCCCAGCTTCTCTCGTCTCTCCACATAACTGAAGTCCTTCATCCCTGGTACCATTCTAGTAAATCTCTTCTGCACCCTCTCCAAGACTAATTCGATGTCAATGCACATGCACTTCAAATAGGATCGCTGGATAATGATCACTAGTAAAAACCATTGCTAACTTTCCCTCCTCTAGCCCCAGGGCAACTGAAGCCAACCATAACTACCAAGCCATACAGTTTTACTTTTAAGAGCATGTTATTTTACAAATTATTCTAGATTTCAATTTGTGTTGTGGGGGAATTCAATTATAAATCTTCACATTCAATTTTTTAGTCACATACGTTCTTCAGTAAAGCCCCAGAGCGACTATGTATTGTTAGATTAAATGAAAATGCACTAGCTTATTAAAAATAGGATAAAACACATCCAATAGGGCAGTCAGAGGAGGACAGCGCCCTGTTTTTCCACTTAAAATAAAGTGATCTAAACTAGCCCCAACATTAAGCTTTTCAATGGCAACACATTAAGAGGTACCACCACCTGACCTAATCTATCTTGGTGATCCTATTTCTGGAAATTCACAGATTAGAAGTTATTGCAACATTTTAGCATTTCACAGAAACAATTCTTTGCTGTTCAGTCTCATCCAATACACATCAGTCCAGTGTGGATAGCTTATGTAAGGAATTGTGAAAATTCTGTTAATGTATTATGAATCTCCATTAATAAAGTAACCAAACTATTCCACACCCATTTAAACTGCTTAGGGTTTAAAAACTTACTGCAGTTAATTTTTACTGACCATGCAAATATTTCATGTAACATTAGCTGATCATTATGACTGAACAAAAAGCAATCTTATTGTCAAATCAATCGTATTACACTAGACGATGCAGGCAAGAGAATTCCATGCCCCTATCATTACATTCCGAACAAAGTAGATACAATTTCTTTTTAGTTGGAGCATGATATAGTTTGACTGATTTATATGAAGGCAGTACACAGCATCCTTAAGAAGTTCTCATCATTACACAGACCACAACATAATAACATGCAACATACTTTAAATGCTATCCATTTAGGTCTGCTTTACAAAATTCCATTTTTTAAGTAATGATGTTTCCCCTGCAATTTTTTTCTTCCTCTCCTTAAGGAATTGGCTCTTGGTGACATATCAATTCAGAGATCGCCCTCCAGCTCTAGTACCTTGCCCAGGTGACCATTCTTCATGGTAGCCTGGACAGCTTATGAGCCCAAAATGGTCCTTACCAGAATGTTTGCATATGTTCACTTTCCCAGAGGTCAGTTAGCGACCAGGTGCAAGAAACCTGGCTGTTTTCCTCATCTCTAGCCAAAGGGCACTAAAGCCAATCGTAATGCCTGCACTACGGCCCCAGCTCAGAGGAACTGTAGATGTAATATTTCTAAACCTAAGTCAGTTAGTTAATTTTTAAAAATCGCTAATCATTTCAGGAGGACGGAAATGGCAGCAGATAAACAATTCTACACAGGCTGCTTTGGATTGGCATGTAAAGAGCAAGCTTTATCAAGCCACCTTTAAATTGCACCCAGTAGTGCTGTTCCTTTGAAGTGCCCTTATAAATGCCCTGGTGTATTGTGTCACCCTGTAGCAGTTACAGCATAGCAGGTACCAACACTGTATTTCATTAAACAGATGTTTACAAAAATAAAAGAGTAGCCGTAGTGTTTCTGAAACTGAGCGTAAACATGGACCAGTTGGGCTGAATGGCCTGTTTCTGTGCTGTACATTTTATGTAAATAAAAAAAATGAATTTAGGTCACAGCAGTTTTCAGGTCTGTATTTGCCCTTTGGCCATTGCCATCTGCTGGATGGTTCCCAAAAGGCACATGCCCTCATTAAACATTGTATGGGAACTGATTGCAAGGATTTCAATAAATTGAGTGATTTTGGATCCAAGCCAAGAGGAAATAAATTCTTCACCTGTCTTTGGAAATTGAAAGATTACATTGTTCCCATTAATAAATAGTTGTAGTAAATGTTAACAACAATTAAGCAGAATGACTATTCAAATACTGCAACTCGAGAGCTCAGTGAAAGAAGCTTGAATATATAGCAGGTTTGCTAGCATATAGTATAGTCAGTCAAATGGCTTTGCCAAGAAATATTAAAAAGGGCAGTCACATATAGGTAACGATATTTTACTAGAGTAACAGGTATAAAGAAATGAAAATGTAATTCACATGGCAACAGATTTTAAAAGATGCCTCAGTGTTGCACTGGTGATGTAATGAGCATTTGTCTACAATATCAGTCTTTCAGTCTTTTTTCTTTACCTCATTACCAATGTCTATGTGTAGTTAACTATATACATGTCCAATTCAAGTAATCATATTGATGGTGGTAAAATTGCTAATTTCACCTTTATTTAATTGCAACATCTAAAAGTCAAAGTACTCTACACACAAATATTTGTATAATTCATTATATTATTCCTTACTTTTCCCATTCCTTTTAAACCTCTCTAAGCCACGCATCATTCACCAACTATAAGCACAAGCAGTAACCTGTGCCAAGGCCTCTGCCAACAATGAGCTTAAGTCAGCTACACAAATGTTCCGAGAACAGCATGGGGTGGCTGACCCTTCTCTGCTACCTGGCTGCAACTCTTTAACCCAACTCCACCATGCTACCATGAGTTGAGATTGAAAATGTGAGCATTGAACCCAAGTTGTGGCACAATGTACTTGTGGTAAGCCAATGTATTGAGCTATCTTTTTTGGTTAAAGGTCATTTTTATTAAAATCGATGCAAAGAGGAGTATTCCAGTTTCTAAGGTCAGACCTGCCAATTTAGGCAGCATTAAAAGAAGAAAGACTTGCAAAGCGGCAGTGGACCTGAGCGGCAGAAGACTGAGAGTGGGGAATAAAAGCAGCAGCAGGCCTGCAACAAGAGAAAACTACTGTGCGACGTCACAGGTGAGTCAGAGAGGTGAGCACAGTAAAAAAGGAGACACCGAGAGCGGGAGGAGAGTCTGAGAGGGGAACGCAGTGTAAATCTAAGGCAAGTCATGGCAGCACAGCTCGCACCCGTGATATGCTGCTCCTGCACTATGTGTGAAGTCATGGATGCTACCAGTGTCCCTGGCGACCATGTGTGCAGGAAGTGTGTCCAGCTGCAGCTACTGGCTAACCGCATTTCGGAGCTGGAGCTGCGGGTGGATTCACTGTGGAGCATCCGTGATGCTGAGACTATCGTGGATAGCACGTTCAGTGAGGTGGTCACACCACAGGTAAAGATTGCACAGACAGAAAGGAAATGGGTGACCGCCAGGCAGAGTAAAAGGACTAGGCAGGTAGAGCAGGAGTCCCCTGGGACCATCTCCCTCTCAAACAGATATACCGCTTTGGATACTGTTGGGGGAGATGGCTTATCAGGGGAAAGCAGCAAGAGCCAAGTTCGTGGCACCACGGGTGGCTTTGCTGCACAGGAGGGGAGGAAGAAGAGTGGCAGGGCTATAGTGATAGGGGATTCAATTGTAACAGGAACAGATAGGCGTTTCTGTGGCCGCAAACGTGACTCCTGGATGGTATGTTGCCTCCCTGGTGCTAGGGTCAATGATGTTGCGGAGCGGCTGCAGGACATTCTGGAGGGGGAGGGTGAACAGCCAGTAGTCGTGGTCCATATCGGTACCAACGACATAGGCAAAAAAAGGGATGAGGTCCTGCAAGGTGAATTTAAGGAGTTAGGAGATAAATTAAAAAGCAGGACTTCAAAAGGTAGTGATCTCAGGATTACTATCAGTGCCACATGCTAGCGAGTATAGGAACAGGAAAATAGACCAGATGAATACGTGGCTGCAGGGATGGTGTAGGAGGGAGGGATTTAGATTCCTGGGACATTGGGACCGGTTCTGGGGAAGGTGGGACCTGTACAAGCGGGACAGGTTACACCCAAGCAGGACCGGGACCAATGTCCTCGCGGGGGTGTTTGCTAGTGCTGTTGGGGAAGGTTTAAACTAGAGTGGCAGGGGGATGGGAACCCGAGCGGGGAGACAGAAGGGAGTAAAGTTGAGAGCAGCAAGAGGGGAAGACCCAGGGGAAATTTACAATACAAATAGTACAAACAGTTGTTCAAGAACAAATGAAAGGGAAAAGCGTAGAGCAGCAGAAAGAAAGTGTACTTTAGACACGACAGATAAAGTGAAAACTAGAAGGCGTAAGGCGATTAACCCAGCATCAAAGCTGAAGGTCAGGCTAGGGTGTGTGGCCCAACTAAGAGTTCTATGTACAAATGCATGGAGTATAAGGAATAAATTAAATGAACTACAGGTTCAAATTCAAATTGGAGGGTATGACATGATAGCTATTACAGAGACATGGCAGCAGGATGGTCAGGATTCAGAACTGAATATACCGGGTTATAAGGTCTACAGGTGAGACAGGGAAAATGGAAGAGGGGGAGGAGTAGCCTTAATGATTAGAGATGAAATCACTTCAATGATAAAGGAGGATATAACGAGAGGTAAGCAGCCAACAGAGACCTTATGGGTTGAATTGAGAAATAGGAAAGGATCTAAGACTATAGTGGGAATTGTGTATAGGATCCCTGGCAGCAGCTCTGAAGTGCTAGATTGTAAAAATGCAGAGATTAGACAAGCGTATAATAAAGGCACGGTGGTCTTAATGGGAGACTTTAACCTTCACATAGATTGGGAAAAGCAGACTAGCAACTGTCAGAAAGGTAGTGAATTTCTTGAGTGTGTCCGGGATAGTTTTCTACAGCAGTATGTCCTAGAGGCAACAAGGGGGCAAGCCATACTAGATTTAGTAATGAGTAATGAACCAGATTTAGTTAACGGCTTAACTGTATGCAAACATCTATCCAATAGCGATCATAACATGATCAAGTTCAATGTAGTGTTTGAAAGGGAAAAAAAGTGAGTCAGCTGCTAAGATTCTAGACTGGGTAAGGCCGACTTCAATGGGATGAGACAGAGACTGTCCACAGTAAACTGGGCAAATCTATTAATGGGTAAAACGACTGATGATCAGTGGGAAATGTTTAAAGAAACATTTAACGTGATACAGAATCGTTTATACCCCTGAAGGGCAAGAACTCTACTTGCCAAAAAAACAATCATGGACAACTAAAGAGGTAAGGGACAGAATGAGACATAAGGAAAGGGCATACAAAAAGGCAAAAAATGGCACAAATCCTGGCGAATGGGAAAGATACAAAGATCAACAAAGGGTCACAAAACAGATAGTAAGAGCTACAAAAAGAGCGTATGAAAAGAATCTTGCAAGGGATATCAAAACCAATACGAAGAACTTTTATAGTAACATTAGGTAAAAGAGGGTGGTCAGGAGCAGTGTTGGCTCCTTAAAAACTGAAAGTAGGGATATTGTCATTGACAATGGGGAAATGGCGGACATATTGAACGATTACTTTGTGTCAGTATTTACAGTAGAAAAAGAGGATAGCATGCCGGAAATCCCAAGAAAACTAATATTGAATCGGGGACAGGGACTCGATAAAAATAATATAAATAAAGCAACAGTAATGAAGAAAATAATAGCACAAAAGAGTGACAAATCCCCAGGACCAGATGGTTTCCATCCCAGGGTTTTAAAGGAAGTAGGTGAGCACATTGCAGATGCCCTAACTATAATCTTTCAAAGTTCTCTAGATTGGAAAATTGCACATGTCACTCTGCTTTTTAAGAAAGGAGAGAGAGGGAAATCAGGGAATTATAGACCAGTTAGCCTAACATCTGTTGTGGGGAAAATGCTGGAGTCTATAATTAAGGATAGGGTGACTGAACAACTCAAGAATTTTCAGTTAATCAGAGAGAGCCAGCATGGATTTGTGAAAGGTAGGTCGTGCCTGATAAACCTGCACTGAATTTTTTGAAGAGGTGACTAAAGTAGTGGACAGGGGAATGTCAATGGGTGTTATTTATATGGACTTCCAGAAGGCATTTGATAAGGTCCCACATAAGAGACTGTTAGCTAAGATAGAAGCCCATGGAATCGAGGGAAAAGTACGGACTTGGTTAGGAAGTTGGCTGAGCGAAAGGCGACAGAGAGTCGGGATAATGGGTAGGCACTCACATTGGCAGGATGTGACTAGTGGAGTCCTGCAGGAATCTGTCTTGGGGCCTCAATTATTCACAATATTTATTAACGACTTAGATGAAGACTTAGAAAGTCTCATATCTAAGTTTGCCGATGCCACAAAGATTGGTGGCATTGTAAGCAGTGTAGATGAAAACATAAAATTGATAGATTAGGCGAATGGGCAAAACTGTGGCAAATGGAATTCAATGTAGACAAATGTGAGGTCATCCACTTTGGATCAAAAAAGGACAGAACAGGGTACTTTCTAAATGGTAAAAAGTTAAAAACAGTGGATGTCCAAAGGGACCTAGGGGTTCAGGTACATCGATCATTGAAGTGTCATGAACAGGTGCAGAAAATAATCAATAAGGCTAATGGAATGCTGGCCTTTATATCTAGAGGACTAGAGTACAAGGGGGCAGAAGTTATGCTGCAGCTTTACAGCACCTGGAGTACTGTGAGCAGTTCTGGGCACCGCACCTTCGGAAGGACATATTGGCCTTGGAGGGAGTGCAGCGTAGGTTTACTAGAATGATACCCGGACTTCAAGGGTTAAGTTACGAGGAGAGATTACACAAATTGGGGTTGTATTCTCTGGAGTTTAGAAGGTTAAGGGGTGATCTGATCGAAGTTTATAAGATATTAAGGGGAACAGATAGGGTGGATAGAGATAAACTATTTCCGCTGGTTGGGGATTCTAGGAGTAGGGGGCACAGTCTAAAAATTAGAGCCAGACCTTTCAGGAGTGAGATTAGAAAACATTTCTACACACAAAGGGTGGTAGAAGTTTGGAACTCTCTTCCGCAAACGGCAATTGATACTAGCTCAATTGCTAAATTTAAATCTGAGATAGATAGCTTTTTGGCAATCAAAGGTATTAAGGGATATGGGCCAAAGGCAGGTATATGGAGTTAGATCACAGGTCAGCCATGATCTTATCAAATGGCGGAGCAGGCACGAGGGGCTGAATGGCCTACTCCTGTTCCTATGTTTCCTATTTATATAGCGCCCTTCACAATCTCAAGATGTCCCAAAATGCTTTACAACCAATAGAGTACTTTAAAAGTGTAGTCACTGTTGCAATATAGGAAACGCAGCAGCCAATTTGCAAACAGCAAGCTCACAAACAGCAATGAAATAAATGACCAGATCATCTGTTTCAGGTGTTGATTGAGGGATAAATGTTGACCAGGACATTGGGAGAACTCCCCTGCTCTTTGTCGGATAGTGCCGTGGGATCTTTTACGTCCACCCGAGAGGGCAGACAGGGCCTCGGTTTAACGTCTCATCCAAAAGAAGGCACCTCCGACAGTGCAGCACTCCCTCTGTACTGCACTTAAGTGTCAATCTTGATTAGGTGTTCAAATCTCTGAAGTGGGACTTGAACCCACAATCTTCTGACTCAGAGGCGAGAGTGCTACCACTGAGCCATGGTACACTGTGTTGCAGCTCCAGAACACAGGTGCCTGGGCCAGCATTCCCTACAAGTTGAGTTTCCAATCTAAGTTGTGCTACTATCCAGGCACATTTAGGGACCAGCAGCTCCCCAGAAGGAGGAAAAGGAAAATCCAAAGAGTTATTTCCCTGAGATATTCTTGTACACCTTTTGGAACAACATGGCAAAAGCCTGGGAGAAGGTTGTCTGTCTCTTGGGCAGTACATGATGTGAATTCAGGATGGCTCAGAAGATTGGATGGAGAAAAAAAATCTAAGAAACTTAACTAGCCACTGTACAAGTCCTTAATGCTGCATCTTCCCTGAACATAGTGCTGGAATAAGTACAATAGACTCACTTCCTTGTCTGCCACTATACTTACCTCAGAGGTGGGTAAGACTGAAACTTGAAAATTTGCCATTTACCAACACTTTAACATTAGGTTTAAAGGGGCAAGTAATGTAAAGGTAAATATTTTCAATATTAAAGACCCTACCACTTTACATTATTTTCAGAGAGACAGTTGAATGGCTCCTCTGGAAAGTGCAGAAATCATTCCAATGGCGGGAATGTACTCTTGCAACATGAACCAGAGCATCTGACAGGCATGTGTCAGCTATCTTGGGGATCAGAGGAGTGCGCATCTGCTACCCTGGGAAATCCCAGGAGGGTATGTATGTTCCTCAGAGAGAACCAGAGATGAGTGTGTCCTCTAGCTTGAAGGAATGTGAGATGAGCAGATGTGCTATCCTGTGGGATCTGTAAGCAGCATGTCTGTTAACCCTTCAATGCACTGATAAAAAGCACAATTCATCTTCTGGCAAGTATGACCAGTGAGTTTTTCCCTCCGTCCTTTATCGTCGCTTTCAGTTTTCACAGTCAAAGTTCATTTAATTTATGTTAAGGGCTCTACTGGATGGTGCAAGATATACATTCATTATTAGTCCCTGGGATTAAATCTACCCCAGACAGTTGGGATGAAAGTCTCCTCTATCCGCCAGCTCTGAGGGTTTAAATTAATTGAGTTTGTGGGCAGTCTCAAACTTGTTTCAAATTTGCATCAAGTCCAGAGCATAAAACAACCTGTATTTGGCAATAACATCACTGAAAAAGGGAACAAAATGATGTCAGTGTGGAAAATGCAAATCTGTTGTACTGGTGTACTAGGGACACTCCTCTGAAGTTGGTGTTAAGATGCATTGTTGCAGCATAGTAGAGGGAGCTTCACTCTGCAGCTGGCTCATGCTTTTCTTGGTCTAAGATACTTGACAGATATTGGGCAGAAGAAGTGTAAAAATGCTCAGTTCTTCAGGCACTCCCATTTCGCATATTGACAATCACAAAGGTTACAGCACTCACTGGTTGAACGCTGAAAGACGCCCTAGTAAGAACGGGATATGACGCTCGACTCATCGATCGACAGTTCCGACGGGCCACAGCAAAAAATCGCATAGACCTCCTCAGGAGACTAACACGGGACGCAACCAACAGAGTACCCTTTGTCGTCCAGTACTTCCCCGGAGCGGAGAAACTACGCCATGTTCTCCGCAGCCTTCAACATGTCATCAATGAGGACAAACACCTCGCTATGGCCATCCCCACACCTCCACTACTCGCCTTTAAACAGCCACCCAACCTCAAACAGACCATCGTTCGCAGCAAACTACCTAGCTTTCAAGAGAACAGCGTCCACGACGCCACACAACCCTGCCACGGTAACCTCTGCAAGACATGCCAGATCATCGACACAGATACCACCATCACATGAGATGACACCACCCACCAGGTGCATGGTTCATACTCCTGTGACTCGGCCAACGTTGTCTACCTCATACGTTGCAGGAAAGGATGCCCCAGAGCATGGTACATTGGCGAGACCATGCAGACGCTGCGACAACGGATGAACGGACACCGCGCAACAATCGCCAAACAGGAGGGTTCCCTCCCAGTCGGGGAACACTTCAGCAGTCATGGACATTCATCCACCGACCTTCGGGTAAGCGTACTCCAAGGCGGCCTTCGAGACACACGACAACGCAAAATCGTCGAGCAGAAATTGATAGCCAAGTTCCGCACCCATGAGGACGGCCTCAACCGGGATCTTGGGTTCATGTCACGCTACACGTTACCCCACCAGCGAACAAATGTTATCTGTTTTTAATATAATGGGTCATTTGCTGGCTCTCTCTGCCTTCCGGATGTTTCTGCCTCTCTCTGTGTTTTTTTTTTCTCTGTTTTTTTTCCCTGTTTGTTTTTTTGTTGAATGTGTATTCGGGGGTTCTGCAGGTAACACCTCTCTGTCTGAACACGGTGATTGCCTTGGCAACGGGCAGTTGCAGGGGCAGTCTGTAAACACCATGTATTGTTCAATATGTATAAATGCGTAGGCTTCAAGGAGCTCTTGAAACATTTGCCTGAGGAAGGAGAAAATCTCCGAAAGCTTGTGAATTTAAAATAAAATTGCTGGACTATAACTTGGTGTTGTAAAATTGTTTACAATTGTCAACCCCAGTCCATCACCGGCATCTCCACATCATGGTTGAATCAAGTAATTCCTTCCTGGATTGGGGAAAGAGCTGATGAAATGAGGTGTGCAGGAATACGCCCAGGAAAGTTCAATCCAATTGCATTTCTAAGTCTTAATTATTCACTAACTTCCTTCAGTAAAAAAAAATACTTATTGGGTCAGTATATTGTTGTGAAAGGTTTTATTTTAGTTTAATGTTGAAGGGTGTTGTTGCCGGCAAACATAGACTTAGCACCCCAGGTGCCAATGTGATTTTTGAGTGCCATAGGGATTCTTCCTGGAATTAGTACCTTGTGGCCAGAATCAAATTGCTGAATTCTAAGAAACTACTTACTCTCATGCAAAACATTACTAACTAAACAAAAGATACCAGTGCCAAGAACGACATCAATCTAATCATTTGCACAGTTTAAAACATATTTTTAGAATAGCAGGGGCGAATATGGCACTAACGTCATAAAAATCATCTATGAGAAATTTCTCTTTATTTTAGTTGGCATTGAGTAACTTCATTCAAATAAACATTTGCAGATTAATAACCAGAATTGTTTTCTTGGGACGGTTGGTAGGTAAATATTAAATGAGGTGTCAATTTAAAAGGTTCCTGCTTACTGCTTTCTATCCATCAACACCATTGCAATGGACTAAAGTTTGCATCTGTCCTCATTCTTGTTCCGCTCTAGTTTACTTGCAACTTTCTGTACACATGAATCATTTTTATTAAAGTGCTGACTCTTAATCTGAGGTATAAAATAAACCAAAGGTTTTGATAAAATCCTCAAACAAATTAGCTTGTATTATTTCACAGTTGCTAATTAATGCACCTAAAAAAATGTCCTGGAGGAGGTAACTATTATCCTCTATGTTGCTGTGACGAAGGGTCTCCCACCTGAAATCTTAAACTTTCTTCCTTTTTCAGATGGCAACTGACTTGCTGTGCATTTCCAAGTTTTGCTTCAGGACTTTCATCATTCAGTTTTCCTTTCCTTTTTTCTCTATCCACTACTCCCCACTTCCCTCAACAGTTTAGTTAGAAGAACAAAGGAGGAGCAAGTTAATCATTTTTTCCATAAACCAGAACAATACTGCTCACCTGTACCTTAGAACAGAATGTGAAACATTACTGATTCAAAAGAAAGAAGATACTCACTCAGATCATTGCACTTGTGATCTTTTCATAACCAAGGACCTTTCCAATAACCCAAGAACTGCTGTAAGAATCATCAATTGTGAAAAGCATTGTACTACATCAGTCTCCAGTGATTACATTATTTACACAATAACTAGCATTTATATAGCACCTTTAAGGTCCCACAGCACTTCACAAATAGGTGCAAGGAAAATGGACACATTGCTAGGAAGGAGAGATTAGGAAAGGTGACCAAACGATTGGTCAAAGAGATGGGTTTTGAGAATTTTTTTTTTTAAAAAGGGCGAGAGAGAAAATAGACTGAGAAAATAGAGAGGCAGGGGTTTAGGGAGGGAATTTCAGTGCAGGTGGGGCGAAGCGTGGGGAATGCAGAAAAGTCAGAGTCAGTGGAATTGAGTGATCGAGGGGGGTGCATGGAAAGCTGGAGGAGATTGCATGGATAGGGTGAGAGAAGACCATGGATGGAATTAAAGAACACGATTTTACACAATACATTGGGGAAACGGGAACCAATTTTAGGTTAGTGATGACAGGGGCAATGGGGTGAGTGATACATACAGCAGAGATTTGGACAAATTAGAATGTATGGAGGCTTGAGGATAGGAGGCCTGCAATGAGAGCATTGGAGTAGTTGAGCCTGGAGCTAACAAAGGTACATATTAGGGCATCAGAGGCAAAGTGTTTGAGATAGAAGCAGAGATGGGAAGTGCATTTGGTGGTCATGAAGTTGAGGAAGAGAAGGCGGCCATGGATAAATCTTTGAGAGACTCTGGAGGTGCAGGAGAGGGAAAAGAAGACACTGCTGAAGATACACAGGTAGCATCAAGCCTGGTCAAATGTAGAAAAGTGTGAGTTGGCTTAGGGTAAGCTCTCATTATTATTTTAAAGCAATATGCAGTAACCCCAGCTTCTGAAAAGCATCCCCTTGTCACCAGTTTGACATTTCCTTTTTCTACAGCAGTTATCTTCATGGACTCTCTGAATGATATGTCAATTTAGTGCCAAGTTATACACAGTTTGTGCTGTGGACTTGTGCCCGCCAGGACCTGGGTTGAGACTGCCCAGACGCATTTCACAAAGGGCCCTTATGTAATCTTCAAAGGCAGGAGACTTTCACCACCATCATTTTGGGCTGGAGTTGAGCCCAGGTCCCAGAGGTGCAAAGACATTGCCCAAACCATCGATAACATAAAAAAAAGTGTGGTTACTCTCTACTATTCAATCCGTACTTAAGAGTTCACCAATATGGACATATGTGTGCCTCTTAGAATGCTGCTAAAACTCAATTGGCAACATGTGATGTGGTGGTGGGATGTTCATATTACTTAAGATATCTGGGTTTGATGACATTGTAAATATCCCTCTCACTTACGGGAATAATTTTTTTAAACGTTTGGTGGCTCACCCGAAGATGGAGGTGAGCTATTACAAATCAACAGCCATTGTTTTCTTAAGTGGTGCAGTGAACATGGAATTCGATTGCTTCACTTGACAAGCATCTTATTGACTGCACTCACTGAGAATGCAAAGGTTCTTCGCACTGGCTGCCTGGAGTATTGAGTGTCATTTTCAGGATGGCCAGCAGCCAGAACTAGCATTTGTTACTGGAGCTTTGGTTCAGCTAAGCAAGTATCACTACTATAATTTTTTTTATTCGTTCATGAGATGTGGGCGTCGCCGGCAAGGCCAGCATTTATTGCCCATCCCTAATTGCCCTCGAGATGGTGGTGGTGAGCTGCCTTCTTGAACCGCTGCAGTCCGTGTGGTGAAGGTTCTCCCACAGTGCTGTTAGGTAGGGAGTTCCAGGATTTTGACCCAGTGACGAGGAAGGAACGGTGATATATTTCCAAGTCGGGATGGTGTGTGACTTGGAGGGGAACATGCAGGTGGTGGTGTTCCCATTTGCCTGCTGCTCTTGTCCTTCTAGGTGGTAGAGGTCGCGGGTTTGGGAGGTGCTGTCGAAGAAGCCTTGGCGAGTTGCTGCAGTGCATCTTGTGGATGGTATACACTGCAGCCACAGTGCACCAGTGGTGAAGGGAGTGAATGTTTAGGGTGGTGGGTGGGGTGCCAATCAAGCAGGCTGCTTTGCCCTGGATAGTTTCGAGCTTCTTGAGTGTTGTTGGAGCTGCACTCATCCAGACAAGTGGAGAGTATTCCGTCACACTCCTGACTTGTGCCCTGTAGATGGTGGAAAGGCTTTGGGGAGTCAGGAGGTGAGTCACTCGCTGCAGAATACCCAGCCTCTGACCTGCTCTTGTAGCCACAGTATTTATGTGCTGGTCCAGTTAAGTTTCTGGTCAATGGTGACCCTCAGGATGTTGATGGTGGGGGATTCGGCGACGGTAATCTTGTAAACATTAGGTATTACTATCAGACCGTAACATATTCCAATCACTAATTAATGAAATTAACTCTAACATGTACTATAAATTCTGGGGAAATAATTAGTTAGATTTGATAAACCCATCAGAACAGATTCAGAATGTGTATCTGGAGAGTATTGCAATGGAGCCCAGTTGAACCTGGAACCTGTCTGCTCTGTAAGGCTCCATTCTACACAAGCAGTGCAATTATGTACTAGCCATTGAAAGTGTTTACAAATGTTAATTTAAAAGCTGTTTTAATCTCTAAGTATTATTGGCACTTAGTATAAACGGAACTTTGTACAGTAAGGTGTTGAAACCAACTTCATTTCACTTGCGAAGTGGACTTGCAGAACTTTTTTTGTAACTTTGAGCTTATGGGTTATGGAATCAGTTTCAAGAGTAGACAAAAAATCATAGTCAATAACTTATTATACATAGAAAATACTGTAATCCACTGTTTTCCCACTTGTAGCCTCTATTTGCACAGTGTTATGAAAGAGCTACTAAGTCACTAACAAATTTGTATGTTTATTTGTGCCGAGAAAGTTCCTGTTTGGAACTGGCAAAGTTTGGACTCTTCAAGATTTTACCTCTAGTTAAATTTATTCTCCTGTGTGGTATACATCAACACAAGGAGACATTGTAAAATTTGCAGTTTTGCAGATAATAATCAAATGTTTGTGAGCCAACATTAACTGCTGACCTGTGTGAATATGAGTTTACATGGCTGTTCAGTATAGCAATGAGCAGGAAGAAAATCACTCATCAAATATCCATTTTTCAAAGTCAACTGATTGCAATTCAATGTGCAACATAGCATGGGTAACTTGTCCATACTTAACAACAAATGGCCTGGACCCACTCTACTTTTATCTGATGTCATGGTCACAGAAAAGTCATTGCTTTACAAGCTTAGCAGCAAGGAAGGAACAGCCCACAACAAATAAAGCATATCAGTATAACTTCCTTCTGCCCAATGCAAGAGTAATTCCTTAATCAAATTGTTTTTTACTGCATAAGCCACGGTCAATTGGGCCATTTCAACTGTAAATCTGATTGAAGTCTTTACTTTTGTTCACAATCATTTAATCTACAGTACAAAAGTCAGACTTTACTGCCCCTGATGCTAACAGCAAAAAGCTACGTTCTGTATGAACGGAGTACTACACTATACTAATAAAATATTAAGATTTAATAGACACAACTTTGGGTTAATGTACATTTTTCTTTGCAAAACAGTTAAGAACTGTATGGGCTACAGACTAGCCAAGTCTCATTTGTTTTTAGTGAGATTCACTTATTTTGTCAAAACTCAAGTTTATTCATTTTAACACATTTGTCATCAGTCTTACTGCTGACAAAGATATTGGTAAGTTTCGGTCCACCACTTAAAAGAGCAATCTTTAAAAAAAAACTCAAATACCACTCTTGGAAACATTACTTTGAAACAAAAATAAACACATTAAAATCAGTTACTTATTTAATCAAAAGAGTTAAACAATTCATAAATGCTTCCGTTTCTGAAAGAAAAAAAAACTCAATTACCACAGAAACTAGAAGTAGCATCAACAGAGCAGATATTTAGGTAACTTCTGCTGCCTTGAGTGTCTCTCAGGTTGAGGCGGTGCCTTCTTAGAGCAAAAGTGCGGCCTTATTTTGCCAACTCTAAATTGCTGTTTGGTCAGGCACGCAGAGCTTGGTACGTGCTTTTGGGCGTGCACGCATAGAGCTGTGCTCACTAGCATACAAATGGTGGCTCCATTTATTTTTTAATGTTAATGAAGAAACAATGGGAGAATTGACAAGTCTGTTAACATCAAAAAGTTAAAAATTAAGTTTAAAAAGTTCCCAAGGCAGTTCAACAAACCATCTGGGACCTTCAGAAAGTTTGATTTTGCAGAACTGGTGGGAAGCTGAAGCTGTGCAAGGCTACCTTCTCCAGGTGGCTTCTTGCTAGAATTTGATGGACTATCAGTTCAGAAACTTCAGTATTTGCAACAATAGTGAGTAGTTAGATTATTCATATATGCCAAAACCCTCTTAAGAATCAATTTTCCAACCACATTAATGATATTAAGTTTATAAAGAAACAGAGCACAAAAAGAAAATAATAGATACACAAGTAAGGCAAATACATTATAAGGCAGCAAAATATAATAAAGAACAGAGTTGTAGATTTTTTTTCAAAAGGAGAACAATTTGCAGAGCAAGGCTATTTATATATTGATGCAAGCATGCAAGGGCAGTCAGTATTCCAGTAGATTGACAATCAGCTTTAGCTGGATGACTAAAGAGATAGAGAGTAAGATGAAGCAGAAAAAGGGGCGTATGACAGATATCAGGTTGATAATACAAGTGAGAACCAGGCTGAATATAGAAAGTACAGAGAAGTGAAAAAGGAAATAAGAGGGGCAAAGAGAGAGTACGAGAATAGACTGGTGGCTAACATAAAAGGGAATTCAAAAGTCTTCCGTAGGCATATGTAGGAATGTGGCCGGCCAAGTGAAAGAAGTGCTAGTAGGTGAGCACTTTGGTGACAGTGACCATAATTCGGTGAGATTTAAGGTGGTCATGGAAAAGGACAGGGAGGGGCCGGAAATAAAGGTTCTAAATTGGGGGAAGGCCGATTTTAATAGGATAAGGCAGGATCTGGCCAAAATGGACTGGGATCAGCTGCTTGTAGGAAAATCCGCATCGGAGCAATGGGAGTCTTTCAGAAGGGAGATTGAGACCATACAATGGCAACATGTTACCGTAAAGGTCAAGGGTGGTTCCAAGAACTCCAGGGAACCTTGGATGTCAGGGGATATACGAGAATGGATTAGGAAAAAAAGGAGGGCTTTTGGCAGATACAAAAGGCTAAAGACGGAGGAAGCCCTAGAGGAGTACAAAAAGTGCAGGGGGATACTTAAAAAAGAAATTAGGAGATCAAGGAGGGGCCATGAAATAACACTGGCGAGCAAAATAAAGGAAAATCCTAAGATGTTTTATAAGTATATTAAGGGTAAGAGGATAACTAGGGAAAAAACAGGGCCCATTAGGGACAAAAATGGCAATCTGTGTGTGGAGCCGGCAGATGTAGGAGGATTTCTAAATGAATTTTTTGCATCTGTTTTCACTATGGAGAAGGACGATGTCGACATAGAAATACGGCAGGGGGACTGTGATATACTCGAACATATTAACATCGAGCGGGAGGAGGTATTGGCGGTTTTAGCAGGCCTAAAAATGGATAAATCCTCAGGCCCGGACGAAATGTATCCCAGGCTACTGTGTGAGGCAAAGGAGGAGATTGCGGGGGCTCTAACACATATATTCAGAACCTCTCTGGCCACAGGGGATGTGCCAGAGGACTGGAGAACCGCTAATGTAGTACCATTATTCAAGAAGGGGAGTAGGGAAAAACCGGGGAACTACAGGCCAGTGAGCCTAACATCAGTGGTAGGAACATTATTGGAAAAAATTCTGAAGGACAAAATTAGTCTCCACTTGGAGAAGCAAGGATTAATCAGGGATAGTCAACATGGCTTTGTCAAGGGAAGATCATGTCTGACTAATTTGATTGAATTTTTTGAGGGGGTGACTAGGTGTGTGGATGAGGGTAACGCAGTGGATGTGGTATACATGGATTTCAGTAAGGCCTTCGATAAAGTCCCGCACAAGAGACTGGTCAAGAAGGTACGAGCCCATGGAATCCAGGGTGCCTTGGCACTTTGGATACAAAACTGGCTTAGTGGCAGAAGGCAGAGGGTGATGGTCGAAGGTTGTTTTTGTGACTGGAAGCCTGTGGCCAGTGGGGTACCACAGGGATCGGTGCTGGGTCCCTTGCTGTTTGTGGTCTACATTAATGACTTGGATATGAATGTAAAAGGTATGATCAGTAAGTTCGCTGATGATACAAAAATTGGTAGGGTGGTAAATAGCGAGGAGGATAGCCTCAGTCTGCAGGACGATATAGTTGGGATGGTCAGATGGGCAGAACAGTGGCAAATGGAATTTAACCCGGAAAAGTGCGAGGTGATGCACTTTGGAGGGACTAACACGGCAAGGGAATACACAATGAATGGGAGGACCCTAGGCAAGACAGAGGGTCAGAGGGATCTTGGTGTGCAAGTTCACAGATCCCTGAAGGCGGCGGAACAGGTAGATAAGGTGGTAAAGAAGGCATATGGGATACTTGCCTTTATTAGCCGAGGCATAGAATATAAGAGCAGGGAGGTTATGATGGAGCTGTATAAAACACTGGTTAGGCCACAGCTGGAGTACTGTGTGCAGTTCTGGTCGGCACACTACAGGAAGGACGTGATCGCTTTGGAGAGGGTGCAGAGGAGATTCACCAGGATGTTACCAGGGCTGGAGCGCTTCAGCTATGATGAGAGACTGGGAAGATTGGGTTTGTTTTCCTTGGAGCAGAGGAGGCTGAGGGGGGACATGATTGAGGTGTACAAAATTATGAGGGGCACAGATAGGATGGATACTAAGGAGCTTTTTCCCTTCGTTGAGGGTTCTATAACAAGGGGGCATAGATTCAAGGTAAAAGGCGGGAGGTTTAGAGGGGATTTGAGAAAGAACTTTTTCACCCAGAGGGTGGTTGGAGTCTGGAACTCACTGCCTGAAAGGGTTGTGGAGGCAGGAACCCTCACAACATTCAAGAAGCATTTGGATGAGCACTTGAAATGCCATAGCATTCAAGGCTACGGACCAAATGCTGGAATATGGGATTAGAGTAGACAGGGCTTGATGGCCGGCGCGGACACGATGGGCCGAAGGGCCTCTATCCGTGCTGTATAACTCTATGACTCTATGACTCATATAAATAATAAACGGGTAGTAAGACGAGAGGTGGACCGATTAGGGATCAAAAAGGAGATCTACGCATGGAGGCAGAGGGCTACATAATAGGTCTTTATTAAGGAAGAAGATGCTGCCAAAGTCACAGTAAAAGAGGTAGTTGAGATACTGGATGGGCTAAAAATTGAAAAGGAGGAAGTACGAGAAAGGCTGGCTGTACTTAAAGTAGATAAGTCACCTGGTCCGGATGGGATACATCCAGGTTGCTGAGGGAAGTAAGGGTGGAAATTGCAGAGGTGCTGGCCATAATCTTCTAATTCTCCTTCGATATGGGGGTGGTGCCAGAGGACTGGAGAATTGCAAATGTTACACCCTTATTCAAAAAAGGGTGTAAGGATAAACCCGGCAACTATAGGCCAGTCAGTTTAACCTCGGTGGTGGGGAAGCTTTTGGAAATGATAATCCGGGACAAAATTAATAAGTCACTTGGACAAGTGTGGATTAATAAAGGAAAGCCAGCACGGATTTGTTAAAGGCAAATTGTGTTTAACTAACTTGATCGAGTTTTTTGATGAGGTAACAGAGAGGGTTGATGAGGGCAATGGGGTTGATGTTATGTATATGAACTTTCAAAAATCGTTTGGCAAAGTGCTACATAATAGGTTTGTCAGCAAAATTGAAGCCCATGGAATAAAAGGGGCAGTGGCAGCATGGATACGAAATTGGCTAAGTGATAGGAAGTAGAGAGTAGTGGTGAACAGTTGTTTTTCGGACTGGAGGAAGGTATACAGTGGTGTTCCCCAGGGGTCGGTACTAGGACTACTGCTTTTTTTGTTATATATTAATGACTTGGACTTGGGTGTACAGGGCACAATTTCAAAATTTGCAGATGGCACAAAACTTGGAACTATAGTAAACAGTGAGGAGGATAGTAATAGACTTCAAGAGGACATAGACAGGCTGGTGGAATGGTCGGACACATGGCAGATGAAATTTAACGCAGAGAAGTGTGAAGTGATACATTTTGGCAGGAAGGAGGAGGAGAGGCAATATAAACTAAAATGGTATAATTCTAAAGGGGGTGCAGGGACAGAGAGACCTGGGGGTATATGTGCAAAAATCTTTGAAGGCGGTAGGACAGGTTGAGAAAGTGGTTAAAAAAGCATATGGAATCCTGGGCTTTATTAATCGAGGCAGAGAGTACAAAAGCAAGGAAGTTATGTTGAACCTTTATAAAACACTGGTTCGGCCACAACTGGAGTAGCAAACATTGGATAGGCTGAGGTTGTTTTCTTTGGAACAGAGGAGGCTGAGGAGTGATTTAATTGAGGTGTACAAAATTATGAGGGGCCTAGATAGAGTGAATAGGACCTATTTCCCTTAGCAGAGAGGTCAATAACCAGGGGGCATAGATTTAAAGTGATTGGTAGAAGGATTAGAGGGGAACTGAGGAAAAATGTTTTCACCCAGAGGGTGGTGGGGCTCTGGAACTCACTGCCTGAAAGGGTGATAGAGGCAGAAACCCTCATAACATTTAAAAAGTACTGGATATGCACCTGAAGTGCCATAACCTACAAGGCTACGGAAACAAGTGCTGGAAAGTGGGATTAGGCTGGGTGGCTCATTTTCGGCCGGCACAGACACGATGGGCTGAATGGCCTCCTTCTGCGCTGTAAATTTTCTATGATTCTGTTCTATGGAGTATTGTGTCTAATTCTGGGCACCACACTTTAGGAAGGATGTGAAGGCCTTAGAAAGGGTGCAGAAAAGATTCACTAGATTGGTTCCAAGGATGAGCGACTTCAGTTACGTGGATAGACAAGAGAAGCTGGCGTTGTTCTCCTTAGAGCAGAGAAGGTTAAAAGGAGATTTGATAGGAGTGTTCAAAATCATAAAGGGTTTAGATAAAGTAAATAAAAAGAAACCGTTCCCCTTTGCGGAATGGTCGAGAACCAGAGGACACAGATTTAAGGTGTTTGACAAAAGAACCAAAGGCGCATGAGGAAAAACTTTTTTATGCAGTGAGTAGTTATGATTATCTGGAATGCGCTGCCTGAAAGGGTGGTGGAAGCAGATTCAATCATGGCTTTCAAAAGGAACTGGATAAATACTTGAAGGGAAAAAATTTGCAGGGCTACAGGGAAAGAGCGGGGTAACGGGACTAACTGGATTGCTCTTACAAAGAGCCGCACAAGCTTGATGAGCCGAATGACTCCTTCTGTGCTGTAACAATTCTATGATTCTGTGATATTTGTTCTCTCCCTGGTACTCTATAAGAGTGGAGAATGCAATTATTAACCTTTGCTTAGTAATGGGTTTCCTTAAAGTCTGAATAAAAGAGACAATTTTTGGAAGGAAATTGGAACCTGGTCCAAGAACTACTCTATCTTATATTGCACAATGCAAGACTCATCAAAGTCTGTAGCTGATGACCTCAATACACTGGAACTAAATCCATTATACCAGCTGTTCTCCATGTGAGAATTATTAGTTCATATGATGCCACAGGTTCAAACAGGGACATACATCTTTATGAAATATGAGATCTAGATCCTATACTGAATCAATGGGAGTGTGGAGACTTGAGGGATGTGGAAACATGAGATTTTCATGCTCCTTTCACAAAACATAATATGAGAGGATGTTCCCTTAGTAATGGACCACATACAGGGGCATGAAATGTAATAATGCTTGGTTCATAAAGTCTTTTAAAAAAAAATCTAGGTTTTACTTCCTTGCTAAGTACTGAAGTTTCTCTGGGGTTAAGCAAATCCCACAAATGAAAGGAGTGAATTGTTTAACAAAAACAAAAAATCCTTTCAGCTTGTCATATACATCTTTTGAGCTGAATGTTCTCTAGTAAAGGATTCTGGGCGGCACACTGGTTCTTTTACCTTTGGGACGTGAGTTCAAATCAACCTTAGACTGATTAGATGAAACCTCCTCTCTTTTTCTCTGCCAATTGTAAGGCTTTTATATAAAGTGAGTTTGGGACAATCTGAATTTAGTTCCTAGTGGGCACACAGCACAAATAGGTATTAAATCAACAGGTTATAGGATGGCTGGTGTGAGAAATCAAAACGGCACATTGGTACAATAGGGGTGTTGTGAGGTGAAGGTAAGGGTACATTGTTGGGGCGGAGTAGAGAGAGTGTTTCACTCGGTGCTGAACTTAACTGAGAGACTAATGCCGACACTAGATGTAAAAGTGGGAAGCATTCCGTTATCCAACACTCACTAGTTGAGCACAAAAACAATTAAATGCTATTTTCCTTTAAGGGCATCAAAGCCAAGCCTGATCCTGCCCTCACCTGATGTCCACATACATATACTTTCTAGCAAAGGTCACTGGACGTTGATCATCAGTAAGAACCCTGGCTGATATTTCCCCGTAAGAGCCTAGCGTTGCGGAGGCCAGTTGTACCATCACTTCCGTCAGTTGATACAGCACAGGCCAGGAACTGAACATGGGACTTGTGATCTGTTTGGCTTAGGATTCAAAAGTCTGGCAATAAAATTGAAAATGCTTGATCTTGATCTATCTTGAGTTAGAGTCCAGGAAATACATACATGCATACTAGGTATGTTGGTGTCTTCAGTAAGTATAGTATATGATCTTTGAAAATGTAGACAAAATGGTTACAAATGTAGAATTACTGGGTAAATAAAAAATAGCTGCAGAGTCGAACAACTTTTCTTGTACAATTACAAAATGTTGACACATCACCATTGTCTTTCTTTATATGTATTAAACATGTCATCACTTGTGCAATACAGATGCTCCCTACTGATCCAATAGAACTAAGAACCAACAACTGTTCAGTCATCTTCCAGCATGTAGGCAAGATGCTACAACATATTCACTAATTATTCCATGCGGTTGAGTTTCTAAGTAAAAAATCTGCAGAGATCACAAGAAGATAACAGTGGCTGGATTGTGTTTAAATACATAGGCTTTAAATGTGGGTTAATGAAAGGGATGGAATCTTCTCTCCTGAAAGTGTTGGCTCCTTGTTGAAACATAATTCCACAGGTGGCCACTCATTGGTACTTCACCGAAGTAACCTTCATTTGTGAGGCCAGAGTGTGTCACTAGTTTATTCTAGCAATGGGACATCAGAGCCAAGCCTGGTCCTGTCCACCCCCATGCCCAACCTTCACAGTCATGCACTTCCAGAGAGGCAGCTAGACAGTGATCAGAAGCGCAAAAACCTGCTTATTTTCCCTCCCTAACTGAGAATGCTCAGACCAATTATACTGGTCCTACCACTGCCTCGGTTGAAGTCAATTAACTCAGCACAGACTGGGGATCAAACCTAGGACCTTCCTGATCTGCATACGTTCAGCTACTCACTGCCTAAACCAGTTAGGCCATTGGGAGCGTCTAACCTGAACAGTCTAGATGGAGAATTGCTTACACAAACTTGAAGGCATTTTCCCTACAAGATTATTCTGATACACCTATCTAGCTTTTTAAATAAGTAGAACATTTTAACAGGCAGCATCTGGAAAGGGTAAAGTACTCTGAGCATTATATGCCTTTTAACCATACTCTACATAGGAAACAGAAGATGGGAAGACCCATCTACACAAGGCATGAGTAGCAGGCTTTTAAGAAGACTGATAATAATCTCACACAGATTATTTCAAAGGAACCATTCTTTGACTTTCTAAAAAGAACAGGTACTAAGTAATCAGAATACTTCTAATTGTCCAGTTGAACAATTTAGGGTCATGCTTTTTAAGTGTGATTTGTCTTGTATTTTCCTTAGTACGCTTGCCCTTTACTGCAGTGTTAATAAATAATTCCCCCAGTCAATTGAAACTTTCAAGACTGAGATCGGTAGATTTTTGTTAGGCAAGGGCATCCAAGGATATGGAGCAAAGCCGGGTAAATGGAGTTTGAAGTACAGATCAGCCGTGATCTAACTGAATGGCGTAACAGGTTTGAGGGGCTGAATGGCCTACTCTTGTTCCTATATTCCTAGACTCATTCAAGAATCAATTTTGTGATGTGTGGGCGAATGTAGGTCTTTTTCCTGTATGGATGTGCTGGGATGGGCCAAATGGCCTTCCTCATCTGTATCTACCGTGTGACTGCATAGATCAGTGAAATGATACAATCAATATCACTAGTGTCTTCTCATGGGAAAAGTTCATTGTGACCTTATCTTCTAAAGACAACCAGACCACTGGTAGTATGTAATGAGTTATATATATTTCCCTGGCTTATTTCTGCTCAATGTTTATTGCTGCCACATATATCAAATAATTCACATACAAACTGATCCAAATCAAACACAAGCTTGGAACATTTATACTCACATCTGTCCTTATTCAATTTGTGCACTGAAGGATATTAAATTACCAGTCCAGTTCAATGTGCACAATTATGGTTTTCCTCAAGATAGTAAGGAACTAAAGATTCAGTTTGACATCTGTCTGTTTCGAATCAAGTGAATCCATAGATAAACTTAAACGGGCACTGGGATACTGAAGTCTTAAGATGAACAAAACCTTTTTTGCTTTACTCAACCAAACTCAGGCTGCATGCTGAAATTTAGGCATCTACCACCTATATCTAGAAGTAGCTCAGTTTACATTTTAATGACACAGCGGAACAGCTCTCCAAGCCAATTTAATTTATGCACAATCATGCAAGCCCCAAATCAAAAAGACTCTGCCATCAGGCTTCCCAAGGTACAAGTTCAAGATCTGTTCCAAGCTTTATGATTCTCAGATGGACCCCAAGGACTTGTGACTATATTGGGCCCATTATTGGCCTTCTTGAAAGGGGTAGAGTTGTGGACTGAATGCTATATCTGCTGAAAAGTCAAGATAGCAAAAATTCCGTGAAGTACAGCAATCCAAATCAAGATCAGATACAGGAAAGTGAGACATCTTCAAAAACATAATCTTGTAAAAAGCTGAATCTAATGGCATACGTGCTCAGGTTCTTGGGGCCATTTATAGAACAATAGAAGTTTACAGTACAGAAGGCGGCCAATTTGGTCCAGTGTCCGTGTCGACTCTAAGCTAGAGCAACCCAAATTTAATCCCACCACCTTGCTCTTTCCCTATAGCCCTGTATCATCATCTGCTCTAAATATTTATCCATCCATTTCAAATAGAAATAGTTTCAATAGTAGCTGACAAACTAGCTCCTAGCATGGCTCAGCTATTTCAAATGTGTGTCACATGTTGTCCCACCTGAAACGAAAGCAACAAACATGCTCCTGCACAAGGTTGAAATTTAGACCTTGATAACTGCAAACCAATGACACCTACCGTCAAATGTATCTAATAATTCAGCAGAACAGTGAATGAGAGGCTGTCACCACAGGTCAAAAACAACCTGCTATCTGGACATCAATTTAGCTTTAGAACAAAAATCAGTTAACTCCTTGCACACTCAGTCGTATTGTCAAAAAATGGGATGATTCTCTTGAGATGACTGGCAAGACATCAGAGCAGTCACTCTATGAAAGGGTTTAGTTTCCTGGTTTTACTAAAAAGGCTGATATCTTGTGCATATTTGCCAAGCTTTTGAATTAGATATGCACCTTACTCAGAGGGGTGCTTAATCAGATCATGATGAAAGGTTGTTTGTCTTTTTTATTACATCTCTACACAAAGGGAGATTTAAAAATAGGGTAGAAAAATCTGCACACACAAGAAGCGCTTGGGTGTGTGTAGCTATCATACTCAGAATTTCTTCAGCCAATTACCTTACAGTAATCAAGGAAAGAAGGGGGGCAATCATTGCATTGGGTGGGGGGGGAGGGGGACAGGGATGTAAAAACAGTTTTTGGATGGCAGGAATGGTGATGGGAGCTAGTGACAATATTTGTAGGTGTGCTGAATTTAGGAGTGCAGCCAACATGCCAGTTTGGTGACCGGATTCTGATTTTGTAAGGGTCAATCTGGAATCCTGGGTGGCTCAGTATATTCCAAACAAATGTCAGATTCAGTAAAATTAGTTTACAAATCCAACATCTTTACTGTGTTAAAAAGGATATATAAAGTCGAACCATTTTTAAAACAAATATTAACCATAGACAGTGTAATAAATATACAAACACTCAATGCAACTCCTGTGATCCAACATAGGTTTAAAGTGTTTTGCAACATGTAATTAACATACTCTCTCAGGTGAGCATTAGCTCAACACCTTTTTCATTGAGACTGGATCAAACACGACAATATTCTCTTATTTTGCTCCAGGCTACAAACATCAAAGCAAATGGCAGACTTGCTTTGATTTCTTTTATATTTTGAACGAGAGAGAATCCACCAGCATTAACAAGGCACTCTGCTCACGGGTTGTGGCTAAACACTTGAAAAGATCTGCAGCTTTTATATTTTGCGAGTGTGAACAACATCCTCATCCACCTTATTTTCCATCGGCAGGTATGAACCCATTTTGATAATAGCGACATTGGCGTAGTAATTAAAGACTGGGGAAGTCAAGATCTGATTACTTTTATTATGCATCTCTTGTACGGTAATAAATAAACCTTTGTGAACTTTTTTAACTACTCTTAACAGGTGCCGGCATGCAATAGTACAATGCTGAATAGTCTTTTTTCCCCCCAATTTCTCAGATGTTTGGAGCACAGATCCACTGTGTCAGGTACTCTCCAGTACCCTTCCCAAGTGGCAATGCACGCATGATCTTATAAGATACAAAGGTGTCAAGTAAGGTTCATCACCACCAGTAAGCATTCGGGAAATGTACTACTTCAACGACAACAACAACTTGCATTTATACAGCACTTTAACATAGAAAAACATCTCAAGCCACTTCACCGAGATGTGAGGAAAAACAGACACCAAGCCAAAGTAGGAGCATTTGACTGGGTTGACGAGGCTTGGTCAGAAAGGTGGATATTAAGGAGGATCATAATGTTGTTGACTGGTTTACTTATGTTTCTTACCGATAAATATTAAAATATAATTGTAGATTGCATTCAGGTTCACTAAGTACGGAACTAAACTGAATTACATTTGTCCATTGAAAAAGACTGATTTACAGACTGAAACAAATGTGTATTTCCAGTAACAAAAATCAATTAGAATTGGTTACACTGTGATGAATTGAATAGATTTCAGAGTTCTTACGAAAGGGCAAGTATACACATTCACAAACTATTTCCTTAAATAAATTGCAAAACGTTAGATATGATTTCGATTTCATTAGATGGATAAAAATAGCCAGATGTGGAACAATCTGAAGTCAACTCTCATGGTAAAGAATATCCATTTCCTTCCAAAGTACATGTAAAATAGTGTCCTGAATGAATCAGGGAGTTATTGGCCCTGATACATACGGGAAGTGGGGGGGGGGGGGGGTCATATCGGTCGGGAAACCCAGAAATGCGGGTAATCCGGAGGTCATGCTGAATTTAACAGCAAGATATCATTAAAATATCTCGTCTCCGTTTCCCGGTCGGCAGCCAGCCAGATTGAGAGGCCGGCTGCTGTGTGGGAAGGCCTGCGTCACCAGGCTGCAGCCGGAGAGCAGAGAATAGGGAGGAAGAGATCAGAAGGCTAGGGGGAGATTGGAGGCCTTGGGAAGATCCGGGGGGGGGGGGGGGGCAGATTGGATCCGGGGGGGGGGGGCATTCGTGGGGAGGGAAGCAGTTTTGCTTGGGGGGGGGGGGGGGGGTGGGGGGGGCGAAGCACTCCTGCTCCTCCTGGCCCACAAGCAGTGTTGAAAAGGCACTTACCTGCTGGATCTGGCCGCACTCACCTCCCTCCAGCTGCCGGGTTTCCAGAGCCTTGGGAAATCCGGCCCGCAGGGTCGTTAAATCTGGAAGCCTGCTAAAATTTGAGGCACACAACCTCATTAAAATATTTAAATTACAGATCTGCATTTGGAGAGCGGGTTAGTCGCCCGCCCCCCAACCGCCTCCGTTAAAACCAGAAGTGGGAGTGGGTTGGGGTCAGGTTTCCAATTTTTGAGATTTTAACCCCCCCACCTGTCCTGGGAGGTTAAAATTCTCCCCAATGAATCACAAGCTGTGGGGGAATAATATGTTTAGCTTACAGTTGTACAATGTACAGAGGGAAGTTTACGTACATGCAGGTCGTGTTGGTTAACCGAAGAGTACGTTTAAACTACAGCTGTGGTGTTAGTAAGATATAATTCCGCTTTGCAGTGAACTTGTTGTTAGTGTAAATGCAGCCTGAATCTGGTCTCAGAGTCCAACCTGACACAAAAACAAAATGGAGTTAAACTCCCTGTAGGAGGAGGTCTCGCTGTGCTTCACTCTGAGCCTGGAGCCAGTTCAGGCCTTCAGACCCAAATTACGCCCCACGTTTACCATCGTGCAAAGTGATTTTGGCTTGAACTGATGCTAAATTGGAATGCACTGTAAACTAACAACCAAGGGAACTCATACCTAATGTGCACACATTACTGATTTAAAAAAGGGAAGTGACAAGAAAGCTTAAGCAATTGAAGCAGTTAAGTTACTGAGCCCTTTTTAATGAGGTTGAAACCTTCTCCCCCACTTCCATATCAGAGAAAGTATAAACTAGGTTACAATAATTACATTTTATATAGTATGTTATGCTTTGACGACCCACCAGATGGTGAACTTTTAACCTCCTAGCTGCAAACTGCTTTAAATGCTGGTGTGATAAGCATTTGATATTAAGCCAGAAAACCAGCAGACTCTATGGTCACTCAACTCTCTTGCTTCAGTTTGCTGTTGGGTGAATTAAACAGTTCTCGGCCAGTGCACTGTGCAATATTGTGCGAAAGTCAGTCAAATAAAAACCGATGGAGTCCTCCTCACTTCACTTGAATTGTTGCCACTTTATCACAAAGCCACACAGCTGATGACCAGAGAAATGTCTGCAACCCAAAACATCTCAGCCTCACAGCAGTGGTGGGATGCAGGTGGCGATTAGCCCTGTAGATACGATAAATTGGAAAAGGGAATGGAAACAAAAGAAACAAATAAAATTACAGATGCTTAAAAGTGTACGCTTACTAGTAGTAGTCTTTTCCTCACCATGGCACTTTGATAAACTAAAATTATTTTTGGTTCCTTTACTAATGAATAGGAATTCTGGTGGAGAATAAACACTGGAAAACATAGAAAATATTATTTCTGCTGACTATAAAAGCAAATAAGCTTTTCAAACTGAATTGTATGCTGCTTTGAAAGATTTACATCTTCCTGTATGTTTGAATATTTTCTTTAGTGAATTAGTAAGCGAAATGCCTCATCAATTGTAACATTTCTCAGTGGTTCAATAAAATGGCCACAGTCTGCATTATTTTAACATTTCAGACAAAAACATATGCAAAGACTGCAAATCCGTGGAATTTCAAACCCTGTTATTAGTATCAATTTATGATTCAGCAAAGAAAGCAAAAATTTTAAATTTCAAAAATGTTGCTCAAGACTAAAAAGGTCCAAATCTGGTCAAAATGATTGTTAAGAATGGTGAAAAAAAATGGAAAACAAGAACCCTGCTAATAAAGCAATAAAACTACACTAAGACGTTTCAGATAAACTTGGATTTTGTTTTCCCCACCAGAATTCAGATTACTTAAGTTTGAAGTCTACAGAGTAGAGCTTTCCTATCCACTAAACCACCAAAAAATGCACATGGTACCCAGGTATCAGCAATAATTAATTGATGGCAACTGATGAAGTGGGGGCAGGCAGACAGAGCAACAGATCTGCTGATGCTTTGGATTAAGTGGAGGTGGGCCACAAGTGGTCCTTGGGCTATATTATGTGTACAGAATGATCGTCTACTGGACTAGCACGGAAGATGAACGCCAGTGTATATTGAAAATAAATTTTTAATGACAATACTTCTTTGATGAAGTAACGGTGAGGGTTGATGAGGGTAGTGCGGTTGATGTGTATATTTTATATAAAGGCATTTGATAAAGTACCATATAATAGACTTGTTAGCAAAATTAAAGCCCATGGGATTAAAGGGACAGTGGCAGGGTGGATACAAAATTGCCTAACGGGCAGAGAGTAGTGGTGAACGGTTGTTTTTCAGACCGGAGGGAAGTATACAGTGGTGTTCCCCAGGGGGCTATATTAGGACCACTGCTCTTTTTGATATATATTAATGACCCGTACTTGGGTATAGAGGGTATAATTTCAAAGTTTGCAGATGACACAAAACTTGGAAATGTAGTAAACAATGTGGAGAATAGTAACAGATTCCAGGAGGACTTAGACAGACTGGCAAAATAGGCAGACACATGACAGATGAAATTTAACATAGAAAAGTGTGAAGTGATACATTTTGGTAGAAAGAATGAGGAGAGGCAATATAAACTAAATGGTATAATTTTAAAGGGGGTGCAGGAACAGAGACCTGGGGGTGCACTTACACAAATCTTTGAAGGTGGCAGGACAAGTTGAGAAGGCTGTTAAAAAAGCACATGGGATCCTGGGCTTCATTAATAGAGGCATAAAGTACAAAAACAAGGAAGTTATGCTAAATCTTTATAAAACACTGGTTAGGCCTCAGCTGGAGTACGGTGTTCAACTCTGGGCACCACACTTTTGGAAGGATGTCAAAGCCTTAGAGAGGGTGCAGAAGAGGTTTACTAGAATGGTACCAGGGATGAGGGACTTCAGTTACGTGGAGAGACTGGAGAAGCTGGGGTGTTTCTCCTTAGAACAGAGAAGGTTAAGGGGAGATTTGATAGAGGTGTTCAAAATCATGAACGGTTTTGACAGAGTAAATAAGGAGAAACTGTTTCCAGTGGCAGAAGGGTCGATAACCAGAGGACACAGATTTAAGGTGATTGACGAAAGAGCCAGAGGGATATGAAGAAACATTTTTTTATGCAGCGAGTTGTAATGATCTGGAATGCACTGCCTCAAAGGGTGGTGGAAGTAGATTCAATAGCAACTTTCAAAAGCGCACTGGATAAATACTTGAAGGGAAAAAATTTACAGGTCTATGGGGAAAGAGCAGGGGAATGGGACTAATTGGATAGCTCTTTCAAAGAGCCGGCAAGGCATGATGGGCTGAATGGCCTCCTCCTGTCCTATACCTACTATGATACTATGAATTGCTCTGTATCAATAATAGCAAGGAGGATGATCTCATCCAGTAAGAATTATCTCCTGGGATTGTCTTTGAAGCAGGTAGCCTTATTACCTGTCACTGCTGACTACTGGCTACCAAATAACAAATATCTTTTAGGTACTGGGAGAAGGTGTGGGGGTGGGAATGCAGGTCTCCACATTATGCAGTGATGCAAGGAGATTATCTTGACCTTCACCAGCCTAATTAATTCAAATGATTTGAAGCTCCAGTGCTGCAAGGGTCTAGAAATAGGATTATTTACTTAAATGTTTTGTTTTAAAAAAACAAATTAGCAGGCACTTACTAAGAGTAATACCATTTTTATAATTCTTAATAATTAGTCTTACATTGAAGTTGCTCTTAAAAAAAAACTACATTTGCAAAACAACATCAGCTCTAAGACCGAGTTTTCAGAATGTGCTGTGTTTTCGAGCTATCAGGAGCTTTATCACAAAGCAGCACTCTGACTGATGGAAAAAATGGGAGCTTCGAGAAACATGGACCAAAATTAATATAGGAGTGTTGCACATTTAACTCTTGAAAAACCAAAGATATATTTTAATACTTTTGTTTCGCTTTATATAAAGAGGGGAAATGAAAAGTTCAAATTGCAGAGAATTACTTAAGCAGATATAGCATTATATCTATAAATGTATACCGTCAAAATGCAGTATTGAATAGAATTGTGAAACTGTGCATGCCAATAGTTATGAGTCAGCTGCAGTAACAAGAGACTATAATTTCCACTCAACGCTAGTACTTAAGCGACGTCCTGGAATCTTTGGATAGACAAACGTATAATTCAGTTGGTAAACAAAAATGCTAGCATTACCTCCAAATTTTGCTCAATTGTATTTTTGGGGTCTGTGCACAATTTGCTTTTTAATACAGAACATCTGAGCCACCTGCTTCTATTTTTCCAATGCTGACTCAACTATGAGTAAAAATTCATGCAAAAACAACCCAAAGACTGGTTCTGCAATCAGTTGCTAATGACCTAGGGCACTTTTGGATAACCAGGCAAAATACACCCCCAGTAAAGCAGTTAGGATGCAAGAATCTTTAAAACACTGGGGATGAAACTCTTACCATTGCAAATTTCAGTGAAAAAGTCAATAAAAAGAGAAAGCAGCACTTTACATTTGCATTACTTTTTTGCTAAAATTAGCTAAAGCTGGTATTTTACCACTTGGCAATTAAAATAATAGAAAGACAATCCATCTGGGAGGGATGATTTCCTATGTACACTTCATGTAACAAAATCATAAGCCCATTTATGAACAACAGCTTGCGATTTAGTTACCCACAATGCACAGAGGAAATATTCCCCCCTCCGTCAAATAATTGGATGGAATTTCTCAGGGCTATTTTTCTGGTTGCCTGAAATTGTATGATTAAATGTGCTACACTGAATTAGCGATGCCTTTACTTTCACTTCAAAGCAATTATGTATATTAATGTTTATGGAAAAAAGATTGAGGGGAGACATGATATAGGTCATCAAAATAATGAAAGGCATAGATGTGGATATCCCATTTATTAAGGATTAAGGACACAAGACATCCTAGTTAAGCTTGAGAAAGATTTATAATGAGTTTCAGCTACTGGTAGTTAACACATGCGCACACATACACAATAGTACAGTGCAGAAGAAAGATACGTGGATAAATCCAGTACAATTTCTAACAAATAAAATCCTTTTGTTCAATGACACATTGCAGATAGTTGAGGTACTCAAACTGAATGCAGGTTTTTCCTTTGAGACTAATTTGAGAGAGGAATTGGTGACAGAAGTAGTTCTTTGAATAACTTCTGAAAGCTCAGCTCAAATGCAATCACATTAGGTACTAGGAAAAGTTTGTGATGCAACAAACAATGCACGTGTTGCAGTACAAATGTGTGTAGCGCAGATTTCACATTTAATTTTTTTGTACTGTAGTCGGTAATTTGTAGCAGCAAACGCCTAACACAATATCTTTGCATCATTTACTATGTTGTTCTGTACTTCTCCATAGATCAAGGCACAATCCCGTCTAAAATTCTTTGTTCTTCTGACAATGCTCCTTTAACATTACAAAACTGTGCATGTGGAATTATATGTGTGGGTTTTGCAGCAGCTGACTAGTGCTCACTAGACTTTAAACAATGAACTTTCCATAATCACAAACTGGGTCAGAATGGCTAACACAGAAATGCCCAGAGTGTCTATGCTGCTAAAATAAAGCAGCCACAGAACTCTCGTAGCAAATGTTCAGCAACACCATCTGTTAAATTACTATGTGAAGGCAGCAGCTGTGGGCGATACAGATGCAGTTTCTGGAGATGTTCTTTTGTAATATTTGGACGGCAATACGGCTCCCTTTGGCCACCAGCATGTTCACAGGTGGCCAAATGCTTTAATCTTTTATTACTATGTCCTGCATCTAAAATTACCTCTCAAGTCTAGAAGTCAATGAAATTAGAAGTGCTTCTGATTATTAGCTCTAGGGGTTAAAACATGAAATTCAGAGGCCGAGAAAACAAGTCTAGACTTCTTTGAAATTTTTGGACTGCCCAGTAGAACTCCAGACATCAAGAAGACGCATAAAAGGCTTGTAAACACATTTACATTTGGTTGACTTTATAAAGCTATAATTTACTTCATAGTTAATATTCATTTATAGTGCTGCATTTAGGTTCTTTTCAAAAAAAAATATAGACCTAATTTTTTAAAATACTGTTTCTCAATTAGATTGTAATGTTCATGCTGTACAAGGATTAAATCATAATTATAATAATGAAAAAATAAAATTTGTTATTGATTTTTTGCTGAATATTTGGTAGTGTAAGAATCTGACATCTATTTACTAAAGTACACCTATAGTTAGTTTAAAAATATCACCAACATTCCCTATGTCTATTAGTAATTCACTTTTCTGCTAATTTTGCCTATTAATTGGCATATTTTCTGCCAATCAGCACAATGCACTTCCATAATGTGTCATAAACTGGCAGGGTACGAGGTGTTGCTTGCAGTTCCTTGTAGTCAGGCCATTGAGGAAGAGGCCAAATTCCTCCCTTGGATAGGAGTGGACACCGCTACTCTTGTGCAATTCCTTTTCAGTAGCCATTCACAGAGGCCTGGGAGAAGTTAGTCATTCTGATCCCATGGGTGAGGAATTGGGAAAGGGGAGACCACTGAAATACGAGCAGTAAAATAAAGGATGTATAGTCAGAGCGGGAGAGCATACTCTTCCTGATGACTCAGCAAATTAACCCAGTGAGTAGCTGAGCCACACAGTCCAGGAAGGTTCCAAGTTCTATCCCTGGTCTATTTTGATCTCAGCCAGAGTGATGTTTGTGTATAGGAGGACAAGAATTGGCTGAAGTGCCCAGATCAGAGAGGAGAAAAATCAGCAACCACCTGTTAAAAATTCACCATGTGCACACATCGGGCAAGGGTGGGGTTGGGCACAGCCATAATGTCCTCAGCATTCAAATAGCATACCAATACTCTCCATCAAGACTCACACCTACATAATGGCCACTTGCGTGAAGTACCACAAGGGCCAAAAACAAAAACTTGAAATAAAAGCAAAACGTGCTGGAAATACACAGCATCAGTAAAGAGAGAAGATCATTCTGATGAGGGATCCACATTGGCATATCTTTTTACCAAGGTCGTTAGGCCTGTAGTGTATTTCCACCATTTTATAGCTCTTTTTATAAATCCTATACACACATAATTAACATAGTATACAGGACAGGCTCTGCTGTTTTCATTATCCTCATTCCCAGGAACATCTGTACTTCTAGCTTTGGCCAGAACATCCCCATCTAATTGCTCCTTGGACCCATTTTACATTTCACACCCAACTTTCAGCTCTCTGCAATCCATCAGCCACCCAACTGCCCCATTTCGAGTCTAGGCCCTGGACTACTCATCATCTACCAGTATTTACAGGACTTAATTCAAATTGTTATTAATTAGAACATTTTCCTATTATACTACAATGGTACAATATGTAAAAATGATATTCACAGCAAAATCCCAATTGATTCATTTTACATGCTTTATCATTCCTGTAGCAACAAATGTAACCTAATACTTTTCTGATTTCAGATGATGCCCATCAACGCTAATACTCTCAAACTTCAAGATGTAAGCTTTCAAATGAAAATGCAAACGACACAGTTTTGTGTTACACAATAACTTACACCAGTCCCCTACATCGTTTGTACTGTACCTTGTTTTGCTCTTCAACTTGGTACTTCCCCACTACAAAATAATCTAAACTAACAGATGTCCATGCAATATCTTGTAAATAAAAATAGATTTTAAGCACGCAAACCTCCAAATGGTTTGTATCAGAGAAACGTAAACACCATGAGTTGAAAACTGTGGAATGCCAGCATAAATATTTCATTAATTCATGAATGAACCGCCTCACAGTTCAAGTCTGCAGCAATGACTGCTGGCTGTAACAGTGTACGCATCAAGGAATGACAGGCTCACAGTGTATTCCCTTACATACCTAATGCATTATTCAGTGTGCTATATTTGAGAGAAATGTGAGTGTACCCTACTACCATATCACAACCACCAGACACGGTGATTACAAAGCATTTCCTTTCTAATTTTAAACGACCGTGGTAGTCTCTCTGTCCAGCTGCTAAATGTGAAAGCACGAAGTAATTGCATTCCGAAACTGAATAGTAATTAAAGCTCACTAGATACCATAGTAATAGTAAATTAAGCTTATACCACGGATTTTTAAACTAAAATTGTATCTTTATTAGACTATCACCTGCCACTAATTATTTCTATTATACACAAGTCTAATCCAGAGGATGATGTCATCTATACTTAGACTTTTATAACGATAAAGCAAATGTTACCCGGATTACCCTTAAAGGTTTTATTAATAGATGACCTGATAGTCACAGGCATCACCAATTTCGTACTATTCTAAGAAATGAAGTCATCTGCACTGTATTATAGCATAAAGCACACTTGTCCAAACTAAGAAACAGGATCAGATTCATGTTGGATGTACTAAGAAAAAAGGCACTGACAAGCTTGAGCCACAAATACTGTACATATATTGACAGCATAATTGAGCTACTAAAGGAAAATATTTTAACTGTTTACATTAGATCATTTTCTAAATAGAATAATGGGTTACAACTATCATGTTCCAGGCTATTTTGACAATTTTTCCACAGAAAGTATTGGAAAAAGTGTTACTTTAAAAAATGTTCTGTATTAGTGCAAGTTAAAAAAGGGGTGAGGGATGATAAATAGTTAAGATGCTAATGAGCTAGCTTTGATGTTGCTCCTCATATACTGTAAATAATAAACAATTTGTTATTTAATATCAGTAACTCCTCACACCCATTATGTTGGATAGTCACTGGTCCCAGGCATTCAGATGGTTTGGCAGGCCTTCACTTTTTGGGCGTGTTCAGCAAGAGATACAACACAGGGACAGACACAGGCAGTGAGGCTTTTGAAACAGGAAGGCTGTGAAGGCAGTCAGTTTGTTAAAGAGAAAGCTGCATGGGCTTTCACATAAACCAAGAGGTTAGAAATTCTGGAGGTCAGTTAGAAGCCACCTTGTTTACATAAAGTGAAACAACCTACTGATGTGGGGAAGAATAATGGGTTACAACTATCATGTTCCAGGCTATTTTGACCATTTTTCCACAGAAAGTATTGGCATGTTCTTAATTTGTAATATTATGCAAAGATTAGTTGTACTATTGAATTAAGTGAGTTTGATCATAACTGCTGTTTTGTATGTTCAGCCTACTGTGAAATAAAGCAGCTTTATGAATCGTATCTGGCCATGTCTCACCAAGTGTGTTTGATCAGTCTTCGGAGAGACTGAAGTAGTACAAGTGTGGAAGACATGACTATCCAGTTCAGGTCACAAGAGGGTATTACTGTCACATCCCCAGGGTTTCGCAATCGTGTGAGTAGATATAAGGCAGTGTGAGTCAACTACCCCAAAAGCGAGACAGACAGATATATAAATATTCATTACAATATGCATTTCAAAAAGAAGATTCTGATTACACTAAAGCAAAAATAATTTAATGTCTGTGATAAATATTATATCTAAAATATATTTTAAAAAATTCTACATGAAATTTATTATAAATTCTTATGTCCACATTTATAATGGAATCTGCCCTTGTAAACTTGTCACGCTAAAATTGCACACGATTGGTGGGAAAGTGTAATCACAGCATGATAAATTTATATAGGCAGTTTCCATTACAAATGCAGATGAAGAAATTTATAAATGGAAATATAAATACAAGGACAGAATGTATGACTTTAAAATGGGGACTAAATAATGTCTACATGCCCTGATCCAATTATCCCCCACCCCCTAGCCCTGTTTCACCTAAAGACTATCTCCGGCCTTGACTCCCCAATTGCATTGCCACGGAACATTGGCTAGTTATTAGAAACATGCTACAAGACTAACAAAATTTAGGGCCCTTTATTAAATCTCATGCAGCATTTAAACGGCATATGCCAGTTTGATCTTGGTACTATCTTTACCGAATTCTGAATTTACAGCATCAACTCGCACCACTCTCTGATCAGGCAAAGCATGACTCTGTTTGCCGGTCACTGACTGCTGGTGAAAATTCCCATACTAGAAAAGAGACAACAGTCCTGCTCACTCTTCTCTAACATAAGAAAGTTAAAGATGTTCCGAGGCTCACCAGGGCTATCTTTAAACATTAAATGTAAAATGCTGACCTAATGTCAATTTGGCTTGTTATACTGTTCATCTTGTGTCCCTGCGACATGGAAATCATTTTGAGGCAAAACCTCAAGGCCCAACAAGTTTTATCTGTTGATTGAATGCACATAGTGGGATAGCATCAGGAAGAAGGAAGTGACTATTAGCATATGTTGTGTTCTAAGTTCATAACATAGAATTTCAAGTGCACCATTGCAAAATGTTTTGGATAACCAGGCTTAGAATAGAATATTGCACATCTCTCATGAAACAGGGCACAATAGAAATTGGTTTTGGTAAAATTCAATTTATAGCTTAAAAAGTAATTAAATGATCCCCTAATGGCTTCATGTGATACTGACCAATACAGACCAGAAGGTTAGAGGTTCAATTCCTGGTCTCTGAAGAGATAGCTGATCTCAGCAGCAAAAGGGGCACTACAATTACCTTCAGCTAAGAAGACATGAAAATATACTCCTAATGGCTATCCAGTGACTCCTGCTTTTGCAGAATGTGATTTTGAGCTGAGAACAAGATCAGGTTCAAATGTGATACTCTCCCATGTTGAATGGCCTGCTAATATTTAATATTAAATATTAAATTCTTCCCAACCATGAAGAAAGACCACTTGCATTAGTTACTGAAGAGCTGCTGATGCCATTGAACTGCACTCCAGTAAACAGCAGTGCTCTTGGAAAAAGGAGTAGAGAAAATTGGGGTGGGGGTTAGGAGAATCCTCTAATTCACTTACCATACAAGTGACACAATTGGCATTCCTGTTGTATTAAAATAACCACATGCTTAGAATGACCACTCACTCAACTTGTGTTGCTTAATCCATAAGGGAGGTGGGATGTAGCTCAGATCAATGGCATTTATTTAGTCTGCGCATCAACCAAATCTGTGAGCCGCAGGAAAGCAGTAAACCATTTTTTTTTGTGAGGAGTAAACAGTCAGTTTCAGGTCACATTTGGACATTTAAATACCAAATACAGCATATTCTTTCAATCAGGGACTTCAAAACTAGTTCATGGAGCAATTATTTTACCAAACTTTTGGGGCAAGAAAAACAAGTTTACTCTGGGAAGTCAGTGACTATGGGGGTAAATTTTAACTCCCAAGAACGGGTGGGAGGTTAAAAATAACAGTTTTTTGGCACGGGACTGCATTCCTGCTCCAATTCGCCCACTTCTGGGTTTAACCCAGGCAGGTTTGTCTGCGTGTGGACAGCAGACACCAGGAAGTCCTGCCCCCACTTAAAGTCAGCAGGCCGATACTTAAAAGGGCAATGAGATACTTAATATTTTGTGTATTGTAACATAAAAATGAATTTAACCGTACCTGTTCGGGTTTGCCATCGCTTCTGAATCACATCAGGTGAAAGCAGGTGGGAAGGGCCGGATCCATGAGGTGAGCATCTTTATTGCACTGCTTGTGGGCCCGGAGGAGCATGAGTACTTCGTCCAGGCCCAACAAGCTCACCTGGCTGACAGGAACCCCGCGATCGGCCAACATCTCCCTCCCCCATCTCCGTTGCTGGCTGGACCCCCTGATCTCTGTTGCCTCCGATGATGGCTAACCCCACCCCCCCCCCCCCCGCCCCCACAGATGTCGTCCACGTTCCCACACCCCCCTCAACCCCCGCCTCCGATTTTTTGCAAGCCTAATGATCTCTCTCCACCTCCCGTCCCCCATCTCTGATTTGCAGCTCCTTTCAATGCCGACAGGTAGCCAGCCTGTTAATCAGGCTGCCTGGCACGAGGGAAACCCGGAAGCTCAAATACTTACCTTCAATTGAGTTGTGATCGCAGATTGCGACGTACTCAATTTGATTCCGGGTTCCTCACACCGCGTGGGGTACCCGGCTCGGAGTAAAAATCATGCCCTATATGTCTGAATGCAAGACTAACAGAGAAAGTCTGTAAATTTTAATAGCTGAATAAGAATCTCAGTAACATAATTTTACATGTAAATGCTCTGGTAAAATTGGAAACTGGTTTTTACTGTACTTAAAAACTATTCAGATTTTAATTAATGCTGGTTGAACAAGACTTTTTTCAGTCAGAAAACACTACATTGGCTCACTCATAATAGAAATCTTGATACAGAGAAAATGTTGTCATAGTAACCAAGATGCCACGGTGAAACTGTTCTGGAATATTCAATCCAACAATGCACAACTTCCACCATGACAACTTTTTACAAAAAAGTTTGAATAGGTTACCAACTGAACAGCATAAAGCTAACAAACAATCTACAACTCATCATTTATATAGTCTCTAAATACCCTGGTTTCTAACTTATTAATATGCATTAAAATCATTGTCCCAAATATTATCAATAATATGCCAATATATATTTTAAATGACGTTTCAAAAATAAAATTCAATGCATTTTTATTTTTTTTAAAATATCACTTTAAATGTTGCACTGGGCTTGGGGCTTTTTATAATACATTTTGAAAGCTGAAACCAGCGAAACACAAAACAGATTTAAATTAAACTAATAGACTTCAGACTTTTGTCAGGAGCTCAAAGTTTACAAACTTCTATTTATCCGTTGGTAGGGAAATTACATCCATTATGTGAAGGGTCACTCTAATACTTTCCATGAATCACATGTTCAGCTGTTTGAATGTGTTGCAATTACCTTAAATATACAAATGGCACCTTAGTACAAAAAGAAAAAAAAGGCAAACTGCTAAACTTCTGGAAACTTACATCTGGTTATAATTTGGCTGTAATGAACAACTTGTTTCTAGACAACAGAAAACCTACAGGGGCCCATTTACGCTACAACTGCTCATTATTAATCAAGCACGTATTGTATGGTTTCATGTCTCCATTATTAAAATGAGACCCCTTTGAGAAACCAAGCATAGAACTTGCCAAATGATGTCCAAATGTGCATATTATGCAATATTTACTCAGTTATTCTGTATAAAAAAAGCACAAGATTGTTCTGTAACGTATGTTAAGCAGAAAATAAAATCTGTAGGTGAATCGCAATTGTTCCAATATTCAGAACAAACAAGGGAGTAATTCAACGAGCTTATTTGTTAACTACAAACAGTAACGAAGTCACACTATGTAATGGGAAGGGTTCTTTATGTAATAAAGCAGTGTCAATGTAAAACTGCGGGAGCTATTGGCTGCCGTATTTGACCCAGTAGCGTTGATGATGGATGCAAAGAGGAAACATATTGGGGCAGAAATCGCTCGCGAAATAACGGAAAGCTCAACAGTGCTCTCCGTTGTTAGTGGTGAAACGGAGGAGCAAGTTCCAGCATTCGCATATGCGCAGTGAAACGTTGAAATCCGGAACTTGCTCCTACTGATTCGCTGGCGACATGACAGCTTCGAATTAAAGGTATATCGCACGCTGCAATCAGAGAAATCATTGAAAAAGCGCCGACTTGCTTATCTGCCCAGCTGGAAAGTAACTAATTATGCCACAAAACAGGTACGTTTAAAAATACAGATCTAAACTAAGTTTTAACAGTCTTAAGTGACTGCCAAGCAACTAAAAATTAACTTTTAAAAATATGGAGTCTCATTACTTCTTACCATAATAGTTTTTGGTCATTTAAAAAAAATTAAATAAAAAAATGTAAAATGTGATTTTTACTTTTCCCTTCTGTCTCTTATTTATTTCAATTATTTCTTACCTTTTTTTTTCCTCGCTGTCTTTAACTGATTTACATTGATTTTAAACATTGTACCTTTCAATTCCTGGATTAACGTTGGAAGCCTGCACAGACAGTGAACGCAGCTAGTCAAAAATGCTGCGAACTGATTGATCGAGGGGAGTGTGTGATCCTCTCGCCTCTCCCTGGGTCCTAGCTTTGCTTGAACTAACGCTGGGCTCTTCTCCGCTTCCTATTTGAGGAAGTGTCCAATGAACAGACCGCGGTAAGTTAGTGGGTTAGTATAAATCTATGGAGCGGAGAGCGCGGTTGGTTCGCCACCAATTTTGGCCCCATTATTCCCAACAGTCATAGCCACTGATACATACAATCAATCACATGGTCATGTGCATGGTCAAAAATCTGGGAAGTGGAATTGACTTCAATGCATCTTGACAACAGAAGTTCATTTTGGGAACTTTAAGTGCAAGTGAGTTGCGCCTGTAGCTACTTTAAGCTCGAGTATCCATGATCTTTTTTGCTAGTTCAACAGTCCCTTCGCTCGAAACAATCCCCCCCACTCCCAACAAAACCGGCCACGCCCCTAGGTCGGAAAGGTGAGTTTCCGACGATTCTGCTCCTTCGGGGTTTATCCCCAGCGCTGTAAACTGACACTATTTTTTGTTGAGGTTGATGAAACAAACAAAAGTTGAAACTTTTTCTGGCAGTATGTTCTTTTCCCACTTCTGCAAAGTAAGCATACACATAAATAATGTGCGCACGTACAGGTATGGAAACATATAATGTATGGGTCTGTGTGTACATACAGGTATGGGTCTGTCTGTACATACAGGTATGGCAACACAATGTACACACAGACCAATACATTCAGGTGTGGCAACACATGATGGATAGCAGCTTTACTGAAATTTTAGCAGGTATTTAGCACCTCCATCGCAACATGGTTTGTACAACTATTACTGCGATATTGTGTTATTAAAGGAGCTGTTTCCCAAAAGTCTAACATTGGCCCCAGTGATGTATGCTACAGATCATGTTGTACCAATCTTCTGAAACTTGAAGTTGTAAACCAATCTCTAACATTTGTCTAAAAAACATAAGTTGTTCCACTAAGATTCAATTAAAACCAGATGCGGTTTGGACAGTAGAAAGTCAGCATAGCTTATTGGGCAGTTTCAACTTGGGACCAAAAAACTTTTAAAGATGATAATGTTACTTATTACATGAAGCCAAACAGTAAAATAGGAGACACTAAATATGCCCAACCTGTAGTCTGCACTCTACCACTGTATCATTAGGCTCTTTCTCACTGCTCCCATTTCTCTCCACCCATACTCAGTCTCTCCATTCAAAGTCTCTCAATTAATCTCCACCCCTTTCTCCATCCCCACTATGCATGTTCTCAAGTCTCACTCATTCCCTTTACCCCAGCTCTCCATCTGCAGTCTCATTCCTTTCCCTTATTCAATGCATTCTCTCTCGGTCACTGAAACACACTTGGGCAGTCGATACCTTTTAAAACCAGTCTCCCCCCCACAGCCCCCCCCCCCCCGCCCCACCACTCTCATAAGGGTGCTGTGTGCTGATCCACAGTGGGCTAGCATGCTCGTTAAAGTCAACTCGGTTTGTGAAGATGAACTTTGTCCTAACACTCACTAACATAGCATATTGTAACATCAAATGCTGTACCAGTGCACAACTGTACCAGTTAATAAAATGCTAATCCCAAACAAAACCTTGCCTGCTCAGGCTTTGTGCAATAATATGCAGTAGTACCACTAGATCCACCTGGTGTAATAGAGATCAAAGAACACAATTGTCAAGATGACCTGGTCTTCAACTTTTGTCTTTACGAAAGCCAACTGAAGTTTTCCAAACATAACGTAACAATAAAGAAATTCTTATCTTGGAATACATTTTAAAAAATGGGTTCTTTGGTTGAAGGTTGAAGAAATCAACAGTTTTTTTTAAGGTATATGTAATTCTTAAACAATGTAGAACTTTGGGAAAAATCAAAAACCATCCCAAAAAAAACACTTACAAGATTATTGCAAATTGAAACCGTTTGTTCTTAATTCTGAATTCTGTAATTTACCAAAATGAACCAGAAAACGAAGGAAGGAGTACATCAAAAACAAGATAGTCAAATCTATTACCTCAGCAGCCTGTGTCTCTTGGTGCAGAAGTGTCAGTCCCGTAAGATCTTCCAGGAAGGAATGAGAAGAGTTGAATACATTAGCAAGGAACTGAAAACCTTCTTTTTCGAAGTGATCAAGGACCTGCAAAAAGACAAAGATTACATTAGAATTTGCAGAATAAGTAGAGAATGCACAATACTGGAATATAAATATTAAAAACCTTTGTAGAGAGAGACCAGCAAAACCATAGCAACAGTCGAGAGCAGCCTGCCCTATCAGGTAGCCATCTTCTGAAACCTCATGCACAATGCCTCTCAAACACATACAGCCTTGTCAATACACATGTATTTGATGTCCAATATATGAATAGCCAATATATGAAGTTACTGCTTTGTTGTCTGGATGAAATCCTCAAAAAGTGACAGACATTTATTTTGGGATAGAATGCTTAGCATATTTCAAATTTGGTGCCCAAATATGTGGCAAATAGTGTAAAACAGAGACACGGATCCTACTTTCTAATTGTATTCTGTATCTAAATGTCTTTAGTGTCTGGAGCTCCCTCTCCTTCCCCCATGCACCCAATTCTTATGGTTATAAATCTGAATAGGGCTGAGAAATTGGAACACTCTCCACCCCCATGAGTGAGGACCAACTAGTAGTGGCGCTCTGATCATCCTAGTAAATAGCCTTGCACGCTCCTTAATATCTTTCATTATGCAGTGGATTCCAGGCACAAGTCTCTGGGTGTTGGTACCAAAGAGTCACACTGTGACTGTGTGCCTAATAATTCCATTTCATTCCTTCCATTTGAGACAAAATGGATGATTGGAAAGGCTGAACGCTCTACAGCGCAAACTCTATGACCCTAATCTCTCCATCCTCAGACCTTCTGACAATGGAGGGTCGATGTTCTCTTGATGTATGGGCTCAACATAAGTGCCAGTCTTATTGGTAGTACATTAGGCTACTAATGGCATCCACCTATAGGGCCAGATTGTAAATAACACATCAGGAAGGTGGGCTGTTTCACACAAAAATTTCAATTTTTTTTAAAGCAGGTTCCATTTTAATTAACAGAAGTGGATAAGATGCAGCCTGTTGGCACATTGGGGCAAGAGAAACAGTGGTCTTTTATTGCTTTAGATAACCAAATGCCTACTTCTTGTTGTGTGACTCTGATGTCCTCCACTTCAAAATGATGTAATGAGTGTTCAGGCTGAACTATAAACATGTGATTGGTTAAAATAATTCAATGGTGCAATCATTTAAATATGTAAATCTTTTTGATATAGTTCAATATTTGGATGAAAATCACTTGTCATTTTATTGTGAAAGAATATATAATTTAGTGAAGGTTGTACCTGATTGTACATTCTTTGATTATATTCAACAGTTCATCAACCAAGCTGCCAGTTCTGGTATTCTAACTTTAAACAAATCTCATGAAAATATCTGATTTGTTACACATTTGTATAATTCAGTTTCATCTCCTAGATTGCGCTTTTTTGGCACTATCACAAACAATGAACAGATTAAATTTTCAAATAGATTAATTGTAAAATGATGTAAGCAGAAGTTTTTGCTTTATTGAGAAACCAATGTGAAATGGCCCATAGTGTAGGACATTAGCCAGGTTGAAAAGAGAAAGTGAAGTAAATTAGGAAGTATGTGACCCCAAGCTAAGGTTTTAACACCTGAGGAATTTAGGAAGAGAGAGAGGCTGAACGATGTAAAGAGTTCCACAGTTTTAAGGTCCTGGAAAAGAATGAGTTATAGTCGGAGCCATGTGATGAGTGCTGATTTTAATATAATGAAGATGTAGGAAAAGAAGTTCCAAGAGTAATTACAGACCTAATTTCCAAAAACCACATTCAAGGACAATGCAAATCAACTTTCATGTTTTTTGAAATTTGCTTATATCCCTATTTTTGACAGAGACTTAAAAAAAGATTTTTAAACAATAAGTCATTAGCTGTAATAACGGGGTCAATTTTAACCCTATTCGCCCAGCAGAAACTGGGGCGGAGGGCAGTTAAAAACAAGAAGGCCACTTACTTGCTCGAACCCCGATCGTTTCACGCCATTTCCTATTTTAATCTGCTGGATTCATGCAGGTGAACGAGGTGCACGTCTAAAGCAGGTGGGGGCCTCACGAATTTATGCAAATCGGGGTCCCCTTATGTCAAAATACCCCTGGGACCTAGGGCCTGAGCAGGAAAGCTGCCATGGTTTTCCTGCAAGGCTGAAGTAGATCTGCAGACAGAAAAGACCCTCCAAGATAAGGGTAAAACTTTCCTTTGTGGGGCTAGGAGGAGTAGGAGTGCTCCTCCGGGCCCCACAAGGGAAGTCACAGCCTCCTTTGCTCCGAAACATTTCCTCCTAACTTACCTGCTTGCTGACGAGCCTTCCCTTGGTGCCAGCTAACCGCCTCTGGTCGCCCAAACTTCCTTTCCTGCCCACCAACCAGCTGCCACTTTCTGCCTGTTGTGGGCGGACAGCTGACTGGCAGCACATAGATGAGGCCTGGGAGGTAAAATACCCTGGGCCACAAACATCGGCCAGCGAATGTGTTTCGCCTGTCCCCCACCCGCCTGAAATTCACCCAACCACAACATGAAAACCAGCCTGAATTAAATGACGGAAATGTTATAAACTTCACCAGTGCAGTGCAGCAACCCCTCAGTCCTGCACTGGAGTGTCAGCTGAGGACATGTGCTCAAGTCTCTGGAATGGGGCTTGAACCCACAACCTTCTGACTCAGAGCTGAGAGTGCTACCACTGAGCCACAGCTGACATCCGAAGAGAGGAGAATGATCTCCCTCCATTGATGTGGAGATGCCGGTGATGGACTGGGGTTGACAATTGTAAACAATTTTACAACACCAAGTTATAGTCCAGCAATTTTATTTTAAATTCACAAGCTTTCGGAGGCTTCCTCCTTCCTCAGGTACTGAGGTAGAGCTGGTGTTCCAGAATTACTAATCGAGTACAGTCAAATTACACATCTCCTAACAGTAAACCCAGTAAAACAATGTACACAAAATGGTGATTGTGCAACAGAAAATGCTGCACCGACTGGTTATGGGGGGGGGGGGGGCGGGGGCAGGGGGCTTGACAATTTTTGTTTCTTTGCCCATTTTTTGTACTGCATGTCCTGAAGGTGGTGACTCATGTTCGGTTATCGTTCCAGGGGCACCAGCAACCTTCTAGCATATCATCCAAATTGCCATTTGTTATATGCGAGCCCAGTCAGTCAGTGTTGGCAGGTATTCAAGTCTCATCATGTCTGTACTCAACCCCCACACCACAAGCTGCAATTTCCCACTGAAAGGCCTGACAAATATTTTGTAAGGGTAATTTTCCATATTACATATTAAAGTACAAAGATATGATTAAAAGACAGAATGTTACTTAAGTACAAATGATGCAAGTTCACAGATTTTATACAAATTCATTTAGTAAGATAGATGTGTCCATTTTATCAGCTTAAAGCATTAAGGTGGTGAATGAGTTCAGCACTGTATTATGAAGCAAACAGATTCATTTTCACAGAGCCTTGTTCATCTTGACTGATCAGGTGACTTTTCTGTTATAGTCACTCTAACCCTGTGATCCAAAATTAGAGGAATGAAATTAATAGTTTGAACAAACTCACTTTTTGAAATTGCACCTGACATGGATTATGTGGATTTAACAATTCTGAGGCATGAGCTTTGTGCTTCAATTTGACATTTATCCCAACCCTTTTTTTTAAAAGCTTATTTGGTCTTAGTTTCTGGAATTTTTACAACATGTTCAGCGCACCAATGCTAATTGATAATTATTACCATATAGTTTTGTGTCTGAGCTAAAAATACAAATCCAATCACACTTGAAGTCCAAATTTAGGTAAACTTCAATTGGAGTGCCCCGATGACTCAACTGCTAAATGCTTTGCTTAATACAGAATGGATTCAGTCTTCGATCCAGAGGCGCTGGTTTTAGTACGCAGGCTTTGAACTGGCAGGAACTGAATGTGGCATGAACAGTAACCACCAGCGACAACAAGCACTGAACTGGGATGAATTTCCAGGTTCAGCTTCATTGGCATATGTTGGGTGAATGGCAGATAAGTATAATGCCTGGAATTGGTAGCTCGTCCACCAGGGGGCAGGAAATCATGTGCTGCTGAAGGTCTAAAGGCCTGCAGGAGCTTAAAGGTGCAGTCTGATGCAGGCCAAAGGGAGAGCACCAATATCAGCAGCTTGCCTATTACATCCCTCAATAGTCAAGGGAGCAGCAGGAGGCCTCGGATTTCTGACAAGGTTGGTATTGTTATTTTGCCTATGTCCATTATTTACCCCATCTACTCTTTTTGCAGGAGAAAAATGCCCAAAAGTAGAGGGAGAGAACCTGCACACTTTCACCCCTTTCAAAGAGGCGGCCCAAGAGATCCATAGCAGGGACAATATGGAGGAAGCAAAAGATGGGGAAGCTGGAGACCCGGCCCCAGCTGAGGGTGTGTGGCTAACTTTTCCTGATCCATTTTTCATGACCCACTCCTTCACTCGCTGTTTTAATCTCTGCGACCACAAAAAGTGAACGTAAATTTCTTCTGTCATTGCAGGAAACTTGACCTAACATATCACTGCCACCTTTGTCCCACTTGTCTTTTTCTGGGTCTGTCAGATGATTCGGAGTTGAGCTCTAGGGAGATGGATAAGCCCACCCGAAGATACACTGTCACTCATTCTTACTCTGCCAAGCACCAGCTCTGCAATGTACATTACACAGGATTATAGATAACAACTTTGAGAGAAGTGAGACATGGAGCATAAGTGAGCAGGAGCAGGTGGAGTGGGCTAAGGAGGAAAAGGAATCAGCTGCCTGTAGAGACAGCTCAGATCCATCCTCTGCTGAAGAAGAAAAGCTCAGAGGCCCAGCTTTAAAAAGATATTTTCTGAGCTTGATAGATTGCTGCAGGCATTGGACAGTTTGTTGCTGCAGGTGTCGGAAATTGGTGGAGAGGCAGGGGTGCAGCAGAACGTCTCCCCGAGTAGCTTTCCACCTCTGCCCACCCCAGATCTGCTAAAGAACTGGCAGGGGGAGAGGAGGAAAGCCTAGGCCCATGTGTTTATTGGGGAGTTCACATTGCTGATAAAGGACAAAACAGTCAATTAGACAGTACTTAACTTACAAAACACAACTATTACTTTACTGAAACACATTAAAATAGAGGGTAACATTTTAAATCTGCTCATTTGATCTGAGGTCTGAATGTGTTCCATTTTTCCCAAAATCAAACAAAATGTATGTAAAAATATTTATTCACAGCAACTATAAATGTTTACAATTGCACAAAGCATTCATCATTAGAACAGGCTGACGTAATGCAAATGGCTAATTTACAACAGGGTCCCATGGTAAAGACTGGAATAAAACCTGTTATTCTCTGGACGGTCGCCTACAAAAATAAAACACAACTAGTGTTTTAATGTGGCACTAAATAATAGTTTAATGTAACTGGTACAGCAGCACAGCGCATTGGTGGCTGGTTATAGAGTGGCCGGGGAGTAGGTCTCCTGCTCATGCATTCCATTAGGGAATGGTGCATTGGGAGGGCCTGAGAAATACGGAAGAAAAATAAACTAAAGAAAAAAATACTTTTTACAAAAAACTGTGAAACTCTGACCTCTTGCAGTCTATAATGAAAATATTACAGTGACAATATTTAAGCAGAATTTAAAAACGTACAAATAGCTTGTTTAGAAATTAGGAATATGTATTTATTAAACAAGTGTAAGGAAATTGTGAACTTTGCAGGAACTGCAAATTTTTAAATTCAGCTTTGGTTACTTTTACACTTTTTTTTCAGCAAGTCTAGGTCTGAAGAAACTTACCACTGGTGAGCATGCTGTGCACTTGTCAAATGCTAGACTTGCTGGAAGGACATTGTCAAACCTCGACAAAAAGCCTCGGATCTAGAAGAGAGGGAAATGTTAAATTGATTACAGTTCTGTTTACATGTAAAGAGTGGCTGGCTGCAGTAGTTGTAGGGTTCAATTATTTGCCTCCACAGCCAATGATCTGAATACCAGGGATCAACATGACCAGTGCAGGTGCTTTTTTCTACGTAAGCCACCTGGTCACAGCAGGAGAGAGTAGGCAGGTACACAAATTGGTAGGATGTGACTAGTGGTGTCCCACAGAAATCTGTGTTGGGGCCTCAACTATTCACTGTACTTATTAACGACATAGATGATGGGGTAGAGAGCCACGTATCCAAGTTTGCCGATGACACATAGATAGGCAGCATTGTAAGCAGTGTAGGTGGAAGCATAAAATTACAGAGCGATATTAATAGATTAAGTGAACGGGCAAAACTGTGGCAAATGGATTTCAATGTAGGCAAATGTGAGGTCATCCACTTTGGACCTAAAAAGAATAGATCAGAATATTTTCTACATGGTGAAAAGCTCGAAACAGTGGAGGTCCAAAGAGACTTTGGGGTCCATGTACATAGATCATTAAAATGTTATGGACAGGTACAGAAAATAATCAAAAAGGCTAATGGAATGCTGGCCTTTATACCTACAGGATTAGAATACAATGGGGTAGAAGTTATGCTACAGCTATATAAAGCCCTGGTTAGACCACACCTGGAGTACTGTGTTCAATTCTGGGCACTGCACCTTAGGAAGGATATATTGGCTTTGGAGGGAGTGCAGTGTAGATTTACTAGAATGATACCTGGACTCCAAGGGTTAAATTACGAGACGAGATTACACAAACTAGGGTTGTATTCCCTGGTATTTAGAAGTTTAAGGGGTGATTTGTTTGAAGTTTTCAAGATATTAACGGGAACTGATAGGGTAGATAGAGAGAAATTATTTCTGCTGGTTGGGGAGTCTAGGAGTGGGGGAAGATAGCCTAAAAATTAGAGCCAGGACTTGCAGGAGTGAAGTTAGGAAACACTTCTACACGTAAAGGGTGGTAGAAGTTTGGAAAGCTCTTCCGCAAATGGCAGTTGTGCTAGTTCAATTGTTAATTTTAAATCTGCGATTGATAGATTTTTGTTAACCAAAGATATTAAGGGATATGGGGCTGAGGCGGGTATATGAGGTTAGGTCACAGATCAGCCATGATCTCACTGAATGGCGGAACAGGCTCAAGGGGCTAAATGACCTACTCCTGTTCCTATGGTCTAATCCCATTCATCTCCTTGCTCCCCATATACTTTGACGTTCCTCTTTTTCAAGGAACTATTTAATTCCTTATTACCTTAAATTTGTTTCTTCTGGTTATTATCTTGCTGACCAGTGAAAGGGGAAATAATTTATCATAATTTACCTCATCCCAACTCTTCATTATCTCAACTCTAATGAAAAATGCTGTAACTCTCAATTCTCTCTTCAGAACTGTAACCCTTCAGCCCTGGTAATGTCCTAGTGAATCTACAACTGTACATTTTCCATTGCTTTTTTAATCTTCCTGTAATAAGGTGCCCAAAACTATACACAACACCCCAACTACAGCCTAATTATGGTGTTGTACAAGTTCAACATCACCTCCTTGCTTTTGTATTTTATGTCTTAGTGTACTAAACCAAATATGTACACATACCTGTGTATGTGCACACCAAGATCCCGCTGGTCTCTAATCCAATTAAAATCTGACCATTTAAGGTGCATTTACCTACCCTATTTTTACTTTCAAAACGTATTACCTCATTTTTTTTTTACATTGAACTGAATCCGCCGCCTATCCGCCCATTTAGAAATAGCCTCCAGTGAAACAGACCTCTGCAGATGCCTCTAAGTATGCATGTGCAGTGCTCTCGTCTGGCGGGCAGTGTATGATTTGCATCCCACAGTATAACTCCAATCTTGCACTCTTCTCAGTAATGGTAATGGAGTATAACTCCAGCCCAAAGTCCCATTATTAATTTATAGAGGCTGTAATTAAATGCAATAAATTAAACCATTTTTCTTTCAACAGGGGACTGACTGCTTGGTTAGTTATCAGTTTTAGCTGCACCAAATATTTGATTGTGGCACCATCTAGAGTCAAGAGCTGCTACTGTCATCAGGCGTGTTAGACTCAATCCCGTTTTTTTTTACAATTTTCGATAATTATAGTGTTTAAACACTTAACTTAATAACAGCTGAACACTAACCTATCAAAAGAATCTGTTCAATGGCAAAATAATATTTATTAGTGCCAAGAGAAATAAATACTCAACCTAGGTTCATTTTCAATAAATGTAAATCAAACCCAAAGAAATGGAGTTGGACAGGCTTTTGTTAAGAAAATCAATTGAAAAACTTAGGTAACGAACTGTATATTCTGTTTTTTAATTCTAGAGCCAGCTAGGGTAGGCTTAAATGGACTTTCCTGTCCTGTACATTCCTATGCTTGTAAGAATTGACACTAGGTCCTAACTACATGGCTTTAAACCTAGTTTGACGAGATCACAAGCAATCATCAGCCTCGTAATCACTACTAAGTACGCATTATCTTTCTGCAGACACATTAATTTTATATATACAGGTACACACACGTGTGTGTGTGTGTGTGTGTGTGTGTGTGTGTGTGTCTCTCTCTCTCTCTGGAAACCCGCCCCTGTGGGATCAGTGAAGTTTTTTTTTATTCGTTCATGGGATGTGGGCGTCGCTGGCAAGGCCAGCATTTATTGCCCATCCCTAATTGCCCTTACAATTACATCCACGGTCTCTGATATATGTATATAATGTTTTTACATAAGTTTATTTGCACTATCTTTCAGTCAATCTCACTGCACAAGACTGATGAAAACCTCTCTGCCGGCATCCTGGATCTCGTAATGGTACTAAATTCAATCCTAAGAGTAGAAAATCGGCATCACTGAACTGAACAGAGTCAGCAGCAAGGGAGAAGAGTATAAAGCAGTAGTCAAAAATGATTCTTCGGTCTTCCCCAAACGATATTAACTACCTGTGACAGCTCTGCTAATTGGTTACCAGACGGGACCTAGCACATAAATGCCACTATTCATTTGGTTGACCTATAAGCTTTCAAATCAAATTTACATAAATATTTTTAAAAAACAAATGAATAAAAATAAGTTTCTATTTCAGTTGTGGATTGACAAGATGGCAAAAATAAGTCAGGAGAATTTCTAAAGTAAATCAGACAATAAACAGAATAATTTGGCTATTTTTAGGAAAGAATATGGCGAACATCAATTTAGTGTTTATAAAAGGTTCACTACTTTGCCTTTCAAACATGTACATCATTTTCTACCAAAAACTCTCTCAAACATAATGACATTTCATATAATTCAAAGTAGTTACTGACACAATGGTGGTAATTTTAAACCCCAGGACAGGCAGAAGAGGGGCAGGGAGGGGTTAAATGCTTAAAAATGTGAAACCCAACCCCAACCCGTCCACTTCTGGTTTAACCGGGGCAGGTGAGTAACGTGCTCTTGACAGGCGGGTCAGTAATTTAAAATATTAATGAGGCTGCTCGCCTCAGATTTTAGCAGCCATTTAGATTTAACGACTGTGGGCCACATTTTCCAGGGCTCGGGAAAGCCGGCAGATAAAGGGAGATGAGAACTGCTGGATCCAGCAGGTAGGTGCTTTTCCAGCACTGCTTGTGGGCCAGGAGGAGCAGGAGTGATTCTCCAAGCTAACCTGCCGCGATCGGCCTCCCTCCCTGCAATCCAACGACCCCCCAACCTTGCAATCTCCAGGCAGACCCCCTTGCAACCCCGTGATCCAATCCCCCCTCCCCCGCGATCCGATGTCGACCTGCGATCTCTCTGTCGTCCTCTCTCTACCCCCCGCCCCCCGCAATCTCTCCCTCCCTCCTCCCTCCCCGGTCCCTGGCTGCAGCATTCTACTGCAGGTCTTCCCACCCGACAGCCAGCCAGCCTCTCAATCTGGCTGGCTGCCGGGTGGGAAACGGAGAAAAAAAACTAAAATGAGGTCCTGCCGTTCCCTGTATTTTTGGGTTTCCCAGCTGCTAAAAATCATCCCTGCTCCCTCCCTGCCTCCCCGTAAATGTCGGGGCCAATATCTTATTTGAGAGAAGTGGAGACAGATTAAAGGATTGAACTCTATCCACACTAGATCAAAATGCTCAACACCCACACTGCACCAATTAAATAACATCCTTCCAGGAATGAACATATGCAAGAACTGCGCTACAACCTTTAATCCTGCAGTTTATATGTAAAGAATAATAGACCTGAATATATTACTTATTTGCATTAAACTCAAAAATAACTTACACAAATGCATTATACCTACATTCAAGCACAATGATATTTTTAAAAATTGCCTGACGCTGACAGGCCCCTACAGACACTGCAACAACATCATCTATTATATGGTTTTCTTACAGACCCAATGTAAACAGACAATTACCCTTGAGGTTTAGAATCAGACACTTTTAATTCATATTGCATCTGCAAAACACAGCGGAGTTGAATTATGGTTTTCTCACTCCCAGACAGCAATCAACTAAAAAAATTAAAAATTACTGGATGAGATAGCACATTGACGCAGCATGTTGGAGCACGGACATGCTATGTCACTGACTAGTGGGATGTAGGATCGCACTTTGATCCTCCACAACCCGTTATCAAGCTCAGCTGTGCTATTTTGGGGAAACTTTGATTTGAAACCAGACACTTCCCATTACTAGCAGGAGGGAGAAAAGCAGTGTCAGTACACAGCTCCCAACAGTCCACAGCAGTACTCTGAGGTCTGAAAGTGGTTTGTTTGTTTGCCTTTTTGGTTGAGGAAAATGTGTGGTGCAGGTAGACCAGGAAAAGGGAGAAAATAAATTGCCAAAAGAGGCAAAGGAACTTTAGTGTAGGGCTAAGCACTTACTTGCAGTGCACGTACTCAGACAATGGTAAAATTTTTTCCTCTGAATACTTAGACAATGGGGAAGTAGAATCTAGAAGGCAGAGAATCTAAAAACTATTTCCACAAACAAAATACTGAAAGTATGGAATGCTGCCAAAGCATAATTATGCTCATGTTTATCACAGACCTGTCAGTTTAACGTCAGTTGTGGGGAACGTTACTGGAATCTATCATCAGGGACAGAGTGACTGAGCACTTGAACAAGTATGAGCTGATCAAAGAGAGTCAGCGTGGATTTGTGAAGGATAGGATGTGTCTGACTATTCTAGTTGAATTTTTTTGAGGACGTCACTAACATGGCGGACAACGGAGGATCTATGAATATTGTCTATATTGACTTCCAGAAGGCATCTGAGAAGGTTCCACACAAGAGATTATTAGTAATAATAAAAGCGCAGGTAGTTGGACGTAATCTTGTGGCTTGGGTTGGTAATTGGTTGGGAGGTAGGAAACAGAGTGGGGATAAAGGGAATGTACTCTGATTGGCGGGATTTGACAAGTGGTGTTCCCCAGGGATCTGGACTGGGGCCTCAGCTTTTGCCAAATTAAGCAATGACTTGGTTGAAAGAATAGAGAGTTGTATATCCAAGTTTGCAGGTGACACTAAGTTAGGAGGCACCGTAAGTTAGTTGTGTAGATGGGAGCAGGAAGTTATAAAGGGACATAGACAGATTAAGTGAATGAACAACATCTGCCACAGTTTTGCCCAATGTGTGGAAGTGTGAGGTCATCCACTTTGGATCCAAGAAAGACAAGTTGGAATATTTTCTTAATGGCAAGGGACTAGGAACTGTGGAGGAGCAAAGGTATTTGGATGTCCAGGTAAACAAATCACTAAAAGCTAGTACACAGGCACAAAGAGTAAGCAAAAAGGCTAATGGAATGTTGGCATTTATCTCAAAGGGGTTGGAATACAAAAATGAAGAAGTTATGCTTCAGTTGTACAAAGCCTTGGTCAGTACCCATCTGGAGTACTGTGTTCAGTTTTGGGCACCGAACCTCAGGAAGGATATATTGGCCTTACAGTGCATATCCACCAGTGTTTAAAGAGTTAAATTATGAGGCCAGGCCTTAAAGAGTTAAATTAAAAAAGAACAGGTACATAAACTTGGCTTGTATTCCCTTGAGCTTAGAAGGTTGAGGGATGATCTAACTGAGGTGTTTAAAATGATAAATGGATTTGATAGAGTAGGTACAGAGAAACTATTTCCTCTGGTGTGGGATCCAGAACAAGGGAACACAATTTTAAAATTAGAACTAAGGCCATTTAAGAGTGAATTCTGGAAGCACTTTTTCCACACAAAGGGTAGTGGAAATCTGGCACTTGCTTTCCCAAAAGGCTGTGGATGCTGGGCCAATTGAAATTTTCAAGACTGAGATTGACAGATTTTTATTAGGAAAGGATATCAAGGGTTATGGATCAAAGGTGGGTAAATGGAGTCGAGGTACAGATCAGACATGACCTAATTGAATGACGGAACAAGCTCAAGCGGCAAAATGCCCCACTCCTGTTCCTATTAACTAAGTAAATATAAATCATCTTGTTCAGCAATTGGGCTGAAAATCACAGCAAGCTATAGTTCACAATTTTTATGATTCATCAAGATAAGGGGGTCAATTTTCAGATGGCCGAGCGGGTGCGTTTGTGGCGGGGGCCTCCTAAAATTGGGGATTCTCGGAGCGGTTCCGGAGCCCGGCTCCAACCTGCCCACTTCCGGGTTCCCCAATGACGCGAATCGGTGCGCGCGCAGCCCCCGCATCCCACCGGCAATCAAAGCCAGCGGGATCCTACTTAAGATCATTATCTGGGTACTTGAGGTCGTTTACAGACCTCATTAGTTGGAGATTTTAGGAGGATTCGGATTCTGGACTACCCAGAGCGTGTTTCCCATGCTGGGGGAAACACTCCCTCTTTAAACAGACGTGTTGCAGCCAGCAGCAGCTGCAAAGGTCCATTTAACAGGTGTGGGGTAAACCCTCATTCATTGCAGCAGGGCACCGTGTCGCCTCAGACAAAGTTTTGCCTGCTACACTGTTGTCTCCACACTCAAAATTATTACATCATACCCTAAATTCTGCTGTCCAAACACATTTACCTACTTTGCGGACCCCCTCACACTCACACCGTCAAGGGGGGAGGGTTCCATAGCTGCATTCATCACTCCATTGGAGGACGAGCAACATCACCAGCTTCACCAGGCATGCCGTCCATCTCTGCCACGTGGAGCTACACAACACAGTGCTGCGCAACAGGCACCTGCACAAAGTAGTCGTGCAACTACACATACACCCACTGTAGGGTGACCCAATGGGTGGCATCAAGGGTGTTCATGGAGAACCTCATGAAAGGGCCTTAATGCACAAGCCAGTCAAGAATGGCCAAGACGTGGCAGTAGTGGTGACAATATAATATGTAACGTGAGTTGATCAGAAATCAAATACAAGTAAAAACCGTGACAAACCCTCAAACACCCTTATGTATCCCCTTCATGCTCACGACACGTTTGCCTTACGCTTCCTACTACACATACGTGATGCATGTCCTGTGGCTGCAGCACAGAAAGTGGCAGGTTGGGTGAGGCTGACCGTGAAAGAGATGCATGAGAGGGTGAGTATGAGATAGAGCCATGAGATTGTATGAGGATTGGGTTGAGTGGTAGTGGTGGGATGAGTACTGGGGAGGTGAGGAAGTGCAGGTAAGATGAGGATGAGGGTTCAGTGGGTGTGAGGAGTGATGTGATCGAGTAGTGTTGGCAGTGCAGAAGGAGAAGTGGGGTGGGGGCGTTGATGTGGCAGACGGAGTGTAGGGGAACGAGTAAGAGTACTCACTTTGGCTGACCTGGTTTGGTCATTGAAGCACCTCCTGCACTGTATGCAGGTGCGTGATATGTTGGTGGTGCTGGTGACCTCCTCTGCCACCTCCAGCCAGGCCTTCGTGGTGGCAGAGGCAGGCCACTTCCTCCCGTCTGCCAGGTGGAAGATCTCCCTCCTCCTCCTCCTCCTCCTCCTCACCCCATCCAGTAAGACCTGGAGTGATGCATCATTAAACCTGGGAGCAGCTTTCCCCCTGTGGGTGCGCAGTCCGCCCGCTGCGCAGCTTTCCAGCGCGAAACCCGGAAGCCAAGGTAAGTGGCTTCAATTTGCTTACGATCGCGTACCAAACCCACCAATTTCACTGGGTGCGTTACCCACGCGCCCAGTCGACCCCCCGCTGCCAACCCGCCTCTCTCCTAATATCGGGCCCAAGGTCTCACTTTAAAAAAAAGTTACCGATTTTCCCAAGATAAAAACCATTGTGGACAAAGATGACATAAGACACCTGTTCACAACACATTGTGCCGGAGTGGTAGGTTGTGAAATTACTCACCTGATGAGGGACAAGACCGAGAGATGTCGGAGGCTCATTCAGCCGGTCATCACTGCTGCTGGCTACTGCGTACCCACTGCAAATCCAAAACAGAGGCACCAAGTGTCATTCGGACTGTTTCAAATCATTAACAGATCCGTTTCCTAGTTTCATTTTCATTAGCTGCCCCATTTAGAGATCATGTCTCATGGATGTACATTTTCACTCCGCAAATAAATATTATCTGGAAATGTTTGACCAAGATGAACTTGTTCCGAACAAAATTCTGTCAGAGTGAAACATACCAAAGATCAGGATGCCGTTTTGATCTGCCTTGGGAAGATCAAAGTAATACTGAAATAAAGTAACTGCTGAATTGGATTATAAAATTCTAAAAAATGAGTAGAATAACTTGGATATTCTACAGTTGCACAACACACATTCCATTTATTTCACAAGAATGAAGTTACATCAGATAAAAGACTGTAATCACTCCTAATGTCATGTGAAATCATACAGTGTGATAATATTGCCACCTCAAATATATAGCACCCTTCATGTCTTTAAGACATCCAAAAGCGCTTCACAGCCAATGGATTGTGAATTGCTGTCACTGGTGTTTTGTAGGCAAATGCGGCAACCAATTTGTACGCAGCAGGGTCCCACAAACAGCAATGAAATAAACTAGTTAAATCTGTTTTTTTGATGACATTGGTTGAGGGATAAATGTTGCCAGGACACTGGGGAAAAATCCGCTGCTCTTCTTTGAATGGTATCATAGGATCTTTTACATCCAGCTAAACAGGCAGACAGGGCCTCGGTTTAACGTCTCATCTGAAAGACAACACCTCCAACAATGCAGCACTCTCCTCAGTACTGCACTGGAGTGCCAACCTATGTCATGCGCTTCGGTCCTGGAGCGGGCTTGAACCCACAACCTTACAATTCAAAATTGCGAGTGCTATCACTGAGCCAAGCTGGACGTAAAACAGTGACACTGACCATATCTTTCCATACCGCAGCTAATAATGATTTGTGTGACTTGAAGTTAAGCAGCCAATCTTGGCCCATACCATGATGGAGGCCTAAGTAACATGTCATTTTAGGCTCGTCAGTGAAACTTCGTACTTTTTTTCATAATTTTGTTGTTATATTGCGCTACAAAAAATACTACATGGATGTTCAGGAAGAAATGGGTATGTGGCCTGACCACTCAAGAGACAGGCAGCACTACGAGTGGGGGAAAAAAAAAACATTCACATTCAACTCTCTTTAGATTATAGCCTGGAAATAACTGTAAAATTAGCATATGAATATCTAATGTGTTTGCAAGACTTTGCTTCATTTGTTATTTTAACAGAGCTCCTTAACATTTATTTTAAATTGATTAATATCTCCATTAACATAGATTCTAAAAGAATGTTATGTTTACATGCTCATAAACTAATGTCACAAATGGTAATTTCTAGGGTTGATATGTCATTACCAGTAAGTTCAGTTAAAATTACAAAGGGAAGGTACAATATCAATAACATTATATTTCACTAATATATCATGAACAGTATTTAAATTTCTAGTTTGTGACTGGCAACCTCACTAAATATTTATTTTTATTGTTGAGTTGCTGAAATAAAAGCAGGAGCAAAAAGTGGTGCTGATAAGGCAACTATCCTTAAGCTTTCTCACATTAAAAAAATATTAGGTAACAACTAGTAAAACTGTAGATTTAAACTAACTCAGGAAATTGGGCTGAAGGCCAATGGAAATAATTACTTTTTAAACTTAGGAACTGAGGGAACAAAATCAAAATTTGTTGATGACACCAAATTGAGGGGTATGGCGAATTGTGACGATGACTGAAAAACTGCAGGAGGACACAGATAGGCTAGGAAAATGGGCAGCTGCAGTTTAATGAAGTAATACATTTTGGATGTAAGAATAGGAGAAGGGAGAATACCCTAAATGCTAAGATTTTAAATGGAGTATAGAAACAGGCAGATCTTGGTGTGCAGGTACATGCCATTGAAGGTGATAGCTAAAGTGGAAAAGGTCATAAAAAAGAACGGAATCCTTAGTTTAGTATCTTGAGACATTGAATACAGAAGGAAGGAGGTAATGTTGAACTAGCATAAGCTCTTAGGTCACAGCTAGAGTATTGTGTAGTTTTAGGAACCTTATTACAGAAAGGATATAAAAGCAATGGAAAAGGTGCAGCATAGATCCATTTGGGCGTTACTAGCAATAAGGGGGTTACAGCTATGAACAGAGACTTGAAAAGTTGGGGCTTTTTTTCACTGGAGTGGAGAAGGTTGAGGGGTGACCTGTCAGAGGCCTTCAAGATTATGATGGGTTACGATAAGATAAATTGTGATGGATTGTTTCCACTGGTCAGTGAGATGACAATAAAAAAGCACAAATTTAGAATAATTATCAAAAGAATGGAAGGAGAGATTAGAAAAAAAAATGTTTTCACAACAGCATGGTCAGAATGTGGAATTCTCTGCCACAAATCACAGTTTAGGCAGAGTCCTTAAATACTTTCAAAAGAGAAATATTAAAAAGGTATAGAGAGTGAGCAAGAGAATGAGGTTAGACTAGGTGGTTCATGTGCAGTAAAACTGTGGTATAGACTTGATTTGCTGAACGACCTTTGTTTGTACTACGACATTCAGAAAGTATATAATAACTGAACAATAAAATCCACGGGAGCACAGCACCTAGATAAGCATAGGAAGGCAAGTAGTAAAGTGATGGATCTTACTGACAGAAGGCTACCCATGACCCTCAGTAGCATCTATGGATATCCCTCAATTAATGCAAGAAACTAGTAAACAAGCTGTAATCACACGCTTTAATTGAATCCTCTGCATCTCAATTCATATAGAATCATAGAAGTTACAACATGGAAACAGGCCCTTCGGCCCAACATGTCCATGTCGCCCAGTTTATACCACTAAGCTAGTCCCAATTGCCTGCACTTGGCCCATATCCCTCTATACCCATCTTACCCATGTAACTGTCCAAATGCTTTTTAAAAGACAAAATTGTACCCGCCTCTACTACTGCCTCTGGCAGCTCGTTCCAGACACTCACCACCCTTTGAGTGAAAAAATTGCCCCTCTGGACCCTTTTGTATCTCTCCCCTCTCACCTTAAATCTATGTCCCCTCGTTATAGACTCCCCTACCTTTGGGAAAAGATTTTGACTATCGACCTTATCTATGCCCCTCATTATTTTATAGACTTCTATAAGATCACCCCTTAACCTCCTACTCTCCAGGGAAAAAAGTCCCAGTCTGTCTAACCTCTCCCTATAAGTCAAACCATCAAGTCCCGGTAGCATCCTAGTAAATCTTTTCTGCACTCTTTCTAGTTTAATAATATCCTTTCTATAATAGGGTGACCAGAACTGTACACAGTATTCCAAGTGTGGCCTTACTAATGTCTTGTACAACTTCAACAAGATATCCCAACTCCTGTATTCAATGTTCTGACCAATGAAACCAAGCATGCTGAATGCCTTCTTCACCACCCTATCCACCTGTGACTCCACTTTCAAGGAGCTATGAATCTGTACTCCTAGATCTCTTTGTTCTATAACTCTCCCCAACGCCCTACCATTAACGGAGTAGGTCCTGGCCCGATTCGATCTATCAAAATGCATCACCTCACATTTATCTAAATTAAACTCCATCTGCCATTCATCGGCCCACTGGCCCAATTTATCAAGATCCTGTTGCAATCCTAGATAACCTTCTTCACTGTCCACAATGCCACCAATCTTGGTGTCATCTGCAAACTTACTAACCATGCCTCCTAAATTCTCATCCAAATTATTAATATAAATAACAAATAACAGCGGACCCAGCACCGATCCCTGAGGCACACCGCTGGTCACAGGCCTCCAGTTTGAAAAACAACCCTCTACAACCACCCTCTGTCTTCTGTCGTCAAGCCAATTTTGTATCCAATTGGCTACCTCACCTTGGATCCCGTGAGATTTAACCTTATGTAACAACCTACCATGCAGTACCTTGTCAAAGGCTTTGCTGAAGTCCATGTAGACCACGTCTACTGCACAGCCCTCATCTATCTTCTTGGTTACCCCTTCAAAAAACTCAATCAAATTCGTGAGACATGATTTTCCTCTCACAAAACCATGCTGACTGTTCCTAATCAGTCCCTGCCTCTCCAAATGCCCGTAGATCCTGTCCCTCAGAATACCCTCTAACAACTTACCCACTACAGATGTCAGGCTCACCGGTCTGTAGTTCCCAGGCTTTTCCCTGCCGCCCTTCTTAAACAAAGGCACAACATTTGCTACCCTCCAATCTTCAGGCACCTCACCTGTAGCTGTCGATGATTCAAATATCTCTGCTAGGGCTCCCGCAATTTCCTCCCTAACCTCCCATAACGTCCTGGGATACATTTCATCAGGTCCCAGAGATTTATCTACCTTGATGCACGTCAAGACTTCCAGCACCTCCCTCTCTGTAATATGTACACTCCTCAAGACATCACTATTTATTTCCCCAAGTTCCCTAACATCCATGCCTTTCTCAACCGTAAATACCGATGTGAAATATTCATTCAGGATCTCACCCATCTCTTGTGGTTCCGCACATAGATGACCTTGTTGATCCTTAAGAGGCCCTACTCTCTCCCTAGTTACTCTTTTGCCCTTTATGTATTTGTATTCAACATTTAATATTTACAACAACTGCATTATTTAAATTTTGGGAGAAACAGATAAGATCAGGTTTAGTGACGAGGCTGAAACTATTTTATTAAAAGTTGGAGAATAGTTGAATTTCTCTATAGTTAAGCACTTAACAAAATCACACATTTTAAAGCCTGCATTCCTTGGTTGTCAATTACAGAGACACTTTGTTAAAAGTAGAATTACATATCAATATTTCAGCTTACCCTTCAGCATGTTGCAGTATAGAAACCATCAACTCCACAGCAAGTGCTCCAGCTATCATAGCCAAGCCAGGACGACTCACAGTGCACTGCTGGTCTAAAGTGCGGTCTCTGGTTGACTGACAGAAAATACAGTGAATCATTCCTACCTGTCAAAAATCTTGACATTTACTTATTAACAATTACTATAGCCTTACAAGAGGAACAAGATTTTTATTTTTACACCATGGTAAAAACAAAAATTATTTCCCCTTCTCTCTAGTCTTGTGCAGCATGCATCATTCATCAGAGGGCTGAAAGTTCGCCTGCTGCTCTACAGCTGACCCTGGGAAGTGTCAAAGAGTGACTGAGCATCACCACGGATCCTTTTTCTCCGTCTTTGCCTGGAACCTGGCCGCGGTCAGAAACTGTGTGCTTGGAGAACCACAGGCTTCAACCCATATCCTTCTTTATAGTAAACGCACAGGTTTCCCAATATGACGTACCAATAATAACTATTTAGTTTTTGAAAATAAAGTTGTTCCCAGACAAGCTCAACAGGTCACAATATAATGTTTCCGTGACAGCAGAAACTTAGGTTCCAACTTTCAGTTTCCTTTTTCCACAAAAGCAACAAGTCTGAAACTATTTGATGCCTTAAGTGCTCTGAATGGCACCACTGGTTAAAACAGTGAGTGGAGTTCAAGTGTGGACGGGATTGGACTGGGCCATTTTGTTCCCCAATGTTGAATTGCCTGCTGACACCATCTAGGTTCACACATATGTAATAGACACTTGGAAAAAGGAAAATACTATGTTTCTGTAAAATACGAGCAATTTTTGTGAATGTTTTAAAGATAATTAATCAAACACCCCATTAAATATTAGAACAACTTTATTAGAATAAGCGCTAAATTTACCTTTTAGAGTGTTTTCCCATCTAGAAAATACTAAGATCAGTGTACGCAGCTCTAATCTCCTTCCCTGGAAGTGAACTTTTTGCACATTATTAAAGTCTCTGAACTTCATAGTATTGTGAATTCTATTTCTCTTTCAAAGATCCTCATCTTCTCAGCTGTCATTCAATCTCTATGATAGACAGCAGACCTCCAGTCATTTAAAGTACTTTTGAACCACTGGTCCATTGCTTACTGCTGTCACTTCAAACTCTTCTGTATAATGCAACAGTTCTAAAGTCAACAAAATAATTGAACTTAAGACTATTTCTATCCATATGTACTACTCTGATTCCCAATGTAATTCAGATCGCAGGACAAAATAGCAATCCAGGAGTAGCATGAATTAAATAACAATTCAGTACTTGGCATAATGGAATATTATCATAATGTTCAACCGCATGTAAAACAAAGCTTTAAGCATTAACTTCAATCCCTGTCCCTGTTTTCATTAGCTATGCCACTCAATAGACAACACGGCATATAGCTTTATGTGTTTCTGCATTACACAAACTTTCTTTTAAGTGCAAATCAGAATCCTTAATCACAATCCTGTTACTTTGTTCATTTTAATTTTGAAGAGGAGGAATATCTACCATTAATGGCTGCTGCCTTGCTTCCCAAAGAGCAAGATTCTATAACAAAGCTGGAAACATATAAAACCTGTAGCTGTGCATCATTTTAATTTTTACAGCTTTGCAATTCAATCTATGTGGCGCCACAAAAAGGTGCAATAGATCCTGAACAAACAAAATATCTGGTTAGGCACAACTAGCTCAAATCAGAACAAACCCCCTTTCAATTTCCCAATCATGCTCTTCCTTCTTGGACCAAATTATGGCAGAGATAATTTTTCACACACTACTTACATCTCCAGGTGCTACAACATCATTACAGAAGTAGCAGCCCAGTTTGTGGCCAGGAATGTTTGAGAAGAGTGAAGAGCCAGTCACTGAGGAAGCGATGGAGGCAGCAGCTGCAGCAGGTTCTCCAGACTCCTGTTTCGGCTTTTTCAGGCCATGTCTCATCACAACAAAGGTATCAAACCCCAAAGCCGCATTAATAACTAACTGCAAGCAAAAAAAAATATACTTCACATTCACGTTCAACCTTCTTTTCATTTTTCATCCCTTTTTGCTGCTAACGTTTTCCATTGTGGATTTTCACCAAAAAAGGAAGCAGGCATAGTAATCCTTCGCATCCTTTATGCAGTAGATTTTAATTTTAATGCATGGAAGATTATGGTGGATGCACTGACTGTTACTCCCAAAGTCCCGATATGCACTCCATTTACACAAACTTTGGCAGTAACAGTGCTAATTTGTAAAATCTATCCCTATAGTTTTACTTAAAGTACAAAGGAATACTAGGAAATTACAACAGGCCATTTGGGCCATGTTGGCATTTACTCTCCACGTGAGCAAACAGCGCTGATCACATTTACCCATCCTATTACCCTATCCCCCCATCCTCTTTTACTTCTTTCAGCTATGCATGGTTTTTGCCTCAGCCAACCCTGGAAGTGAATGTCACAGCCTCACAACTCTCTGTGTAAAGAAGTTTCCCTTGTTCTCTGCTCTAAATCTCTTATATTTTCTAGCTATGACCCCTTGTTCTAGAATCCTCAACTACTGGAAATTCTGCTTCTCTCTATCCTATCTCATCTTTTCATAATTTTAAACACTTCTATAATATCACCTTGCAAAAGCTCAGAATTTGATGGCACGAGGCCTTTATCCATGCATAGGCAAGATGAATTCCCATCAGTGAATCAATGGTTGAGGGCAATACCACCAGCAAACGCTTGACGAAAGGGTTGAGAAAGTTTCATTAAGTAACATTCATGCATAATACATAACTGCTAGGGAATAACAATCTCCAACAACAGAAGGCCCAGCCACCTCCCCTTGATCATGAACAACACCACCATCCCCGAGTCCCCCACCATCTTTCAGGTCATCATTGTCCAGAACTCGACCTGAACTGGATCAGCCATATCAACGTCATGGCTACAACAACAGGACAGAGGCTGGGTAATCTGCGATAAATGGCCTACCTCCCAATCCCTCAAAACTGCATCCACCTCTACAAGGCTCAAGTCAGGAATGTAATGGAATGCTTGCTACTTGCCTGGATGAGTGCAGCCGCAACAACACTCAAGAAGTTCAACACCATCCAGGACAGAACAGTTCGCTTGACCGGGGCCCCTGCCACTGGAGGCATTATCAACCCTCACCACTACCGGTGCACTACGGCTGCAGTACGTACTATCTACAAAATGCACTGCAGCAACTCACCAAGGCTACTTCGACAGCAGCTCCCTTCCCTGCGGCCTCTACACAGAGAAGGACAAGAGCAGCAATGTCATGGGATCACCATGTTCCCTTCCAAGTCACACAGCATCTTAGTGACTTCTGTTGAAAAGTACTTGTGTGGACAACGTGAGGAGACGATATCAAACCTGGCTGTGATGCTTTCCCCACAGTCGACCAGCCTGCCAACACTAACTAATTTGGTTCAAGCATCCATGTCCCCGCATCAGTCAGTAACTTCACAATACATGGGACATGAAAAAATTGTTCAAGTATTTGGTATTTTTGTCACAGCTGGATTTTTCTTTATTTTTAAATTTGCAAAGTAAAAAAAAGCTGCCCAGATAGAAGGGAAATCCTGTTTAATCTTCCATTACTGATTCTTTCTCCATTTGTAGAACTTGTCACTAAGTCACTGCTGAAATGCAATGAATTGAGGTGTTAACAATATTGTACCCAGGAAGCATTACCTTTCGCTGACTGGCTGCAATGACTGTGGGAAGCCATCGACTCTCACGGGTGTCCATTAGCAGGAAGATGACATCATGTGAGCAAATGAGCTTCTCCAGCTGTTCAACATCTGTCTGAGCCTGTTGCATTGTCACTGTAGAAAAATTCACCGGGTGACCTGGCATTGGTATACTCAGGCTAAATCCCTCCACTTTCTGCAATGACAAAGTCAGTAGTAAGTCATCTTTACAATAGAGTACAGCTTTCTTAATAGCTGTATTTTGTTTTGAATTATTAGAACAATGGTAAATTGCCTTTGGTGATGCAAGTTTTTAAACACACATAAGATGGCAATGGAGTTAGGAAAGAGACTTCAGAAACTTACTCCACTGAGCCACTTTGTTTCCAGAACCTACAACTACATCAGTTAACATAGGGAAATCTTGATTCATCAATTTACAATGGTAAATGTTGACAGATGATGCAACCAAGGTTACAATAGGAAGTAAGGTTTGTGGACAGGAAGTGTGTGCCTTATGGAAGATTTTTAAAAGCATGGAAGAACTTGCATTTATATAGCACCATTCATGTCCTCAGGATGTCCCAAATACTTCATTACTTTTGAAGTGTAGTCACTGTTTTGTAGGCAAACATGGTAGCCAATTAGCACACATCAAGGTCCCCAAAAACAGCAATAAGGTGAATGGCCAGTTAATCTGTTTTTGTAAATGTTGGTTGAGGGATAAATGTTGGTCAGAATGTCGAGAGAAATCTCCATTCTTCCTTCAATAGCACCATGAGATCTTAGACAGGTCCTTTATCTGGTGAAACACACTGGTTCAGATTTTGCGAACGAACGCAGGCTTGCACTTGCCCACAGATTTTCTATGAGCTTTGGCAGGGCAACTTCCTCTAAATTACACAGCCAAAAAAAATGGCACCCTCTTTACCTGTTTCAAGGGTAGAATTGAAACTAAAGAAAAAGGCATGCATACTCTAAAGTACATAGACAGTAAGAGAGAGGAAGACAAAGGGAATATAAAGAGGCTAGGAGAGAAGTAAAAAAAAACAATTAGGAAAGCAAAGAGGAACTACGAAATTAAATTTTATATTAAGGAATGTAAAAAGAAACAGTAAAGTATTCTACAGACACATAAATAACAAAATAAAAATCAGAATAGGGATAGGGCCACTGAAGGATGCACAAGATAAACTAACAGGTATTAACAGTGAAATGGCAGAAATATTAAATAGTTACTTTGCTTCAGTATTTACCAGAGAGACCAACAAGGTGGGCACTAAAAGAAGATATCAAAAAAGACATAAAAACATTTAAGATAGGGAGGAGAGAAATAATTGATAAACTAATCAAACTTAGAGAGGATAAAACCACTGGTCCGGATGGATTGCATCCGCGAACATTAAAAGAAGTTCGGGAGGAGACAGCAGAGGCACTATTACATATATATAAAAATTCATTAGAAACAGCACCAACATCCCCTATATTTAAAAAGGGAGCTACAACTATTCCAGAGTACCCTGGAATAGTTCTAGCTCCCTTTTATAAATATAGACCAGTTAGCTTAACATCAGTGATAGGAAAGATAATGGAATCTTTACTCAAAGATGTAACAGAAAAATATCTAGAAAACAAAAATATAATAAAGAATAGTCAGCACGGATTTCAGAAGGGAAAGTCATGCTTGACCAACCTTAATTGAATTCTTTGAAGAAGTAACAGAAAAAGTAGACAAGGGTAATGCAGTAGATGTAATATATTTGGATTTTCAAAAGGTCTTCGATAAGGTACCGCAATGTAGACTCGTGACTAAGGTCAGAGCACATGGAGTCAGGGGACCCGTAGCAGAATGGATAGCAAGTTGGCTACAAAACAGGAATCAGAGAGTAGGGGTTAAGGGGATGTACTCAGACTGGCAAAAGGTGGGAAGTGGTGTTCCACAGAGATCAGTGCTGGGGCCACTGTTGTTCACAATTTACATTATGATTTGGATTCGGAATCGGAAGTACAATTTCAAAATTTGCGGGTAACACCAAATTGGGGGTGTAGTTAATACAAAGGAAGAATGCGTCAAAATGCAAGAGGACATTAATAAACTTGCTGAATGGGTGTGTAATTGGCAAATGAATTTCAATATAGATAAGTGTGAGGTTGTGCATTTTGGTAGGAAGAATAAGGAGGCCACATACTGCTTGGAATACAAGATTCTAAATGGGATAAAGGAGCAGTGGGATCTAAGGGTACAGATACATAAATCACTGGTTGTTAAGGCCATAAAAAAGGCAAACCAAGCACTGGTGTTCATTTCTAGAGACATAGAATTGAAAAGCAGAGAAGTTATGTTAAACTTGTAAAGAACCTTGGTTAGACCACACTTGGTGTACTGTGCACAGTTCTGGTCTCCATATTATAAAAAGGATATAGATGCATTGGAAAGGGTGTAAAAAAGATTCACAAGGATGATACCAGAACTGAGATGATATCCTTATCAGGTAAGGCTGAGGGTCTACTCTCTAGAAAAGAGAAGGCTGAGGGGTGATCTGATAGAGGTCTTTAAGATAAATGAAAAGGTTTGATAGGGTAGATGTAGAGAAAATGTTTCCACTTGTGGGGGAGTCCAAAACTTGAAGTCATAAATATAAAATAGTCACTAATAAATCCAATAGGGAATTCAGGAGAAACGTCTTTACCCAAAGAGTAGTAAGAATGTGAAACTCACTACCACAAGGAGTAGTTGAGGCAAATAGCATAGATGCATTTGAAGGGAAACTAGATAAGCACACGAGGGAAAAAGGAATAGAAGGGTATGCTGATAGGGTTAGATGAAGTAGGGAGGGAGGAGGCTCGTTATGGAGCATAAACGCCGGCATAGACCAGTTGGGCCGAATGGCCAGTTTCTGTGCTGTAATTTCAATGAAACTCTACAGGGCAAGCAACTATCTATCCCCTTAACCAATCAGATTGAAGCATGTTAATTTACCTGAACAAGCAGAGACTGAACCAGGAAGTATAAGTTAGAATAGTGAAATCAATGTCAAATCAGGTATAGTAAGCGAAATAAAGAGGGTAAGAAAGATTGAATTGAGAGACAGAGAGAAAAGAGACAGAAAGAAAAAGTAAGAAAATAAAAATGTATTTAATTAAAAAAAAAATATCAAACAACAATTAAAATCTGAAGGAATGAGACTCCACAGTTGTTAAAGTTAATTTTCAGTGCTAGAGAGGTTGTTTGGCAGTAATTAAAACTTAACACGCCATTAAAAGGGTACTTTCTTCAGAACGGACAAGCCCTAACTTTTTCTGGCGAGTTTAGTCCATATGTGCAGCATCAATGCAGGAACTTCACGCTGTTCCATTCATTTGAAAGGGCAGCCAGACAGTAAGATGCCATTCTCAGGAATCTTATGGAGGAGCAGTGTATCTCGGTCAGCAACTTCCGGATTTAACTGCGCATGTGCGGTCGCTGGAAGTTGCTGACTGATTTGCACGTAAATAACAGTGAGCGGTGTTAGCCTCGCCGTAATTTTCACAGCAAAATTTGGCCCATGATTTATTGCTGAGATTATAGTGCTGGTCACCCTTCAATATCTCAAATCAAGTGGCCATTATTCATGTGTGAGCCCAGATATTGAGTACAGCAGACTATAGAGGTGCCAGCTAGGCCTACTGGTAGCATTCTTGGATCTGAGTCAGAAGGTTGTGGGTTCAAGATCCACTCCAGGGCTGACACTTCAGTGCAGTACTGAGGAAGTGCTACATTGTGGGAAGTACTGTCTTTCAGATGAGATGTTAAACCAAGCCTGTTCAAACCTGCCTGTTCAGGTAAAATACTCCATGGCACTATTTGAGGAAAATAAGAGGAATTCGCCCAGTCCTGGCTAAAATTTATCTCTCAGTCAACATCTCCAAAAACAGTTTAACTTAGCACTTACTTGACTGCTGTCTGTGGGACCTTGATGTGTGCAAATTGGCTGCTGCGTTTGCCTACAAAACAGTGACTACACTTCAAAAGCAATTCATTGGCTATGAAACACTTTGGGACATCCTGAAGGTATGAATGGTACTATATAAACGCAAGCTCTAGCCTAGCCTACACTTCCAGTAAGGGTTTGCTTGATAGCTATCAGAAGCAGGAACCAGGGCCAACTCTCTCTTCCAGCCCCCTCTCCTCCCCGCCCCCCCCAATCCAGCATGCTGAGGCCAGTTTCTTCTAATAGCTGACATGTGAGCTGACTGATTTTTAAACGGTACTCTCATATCCAACTAAACCCAGTTCATCCTCTTAATTAAAATACAGCATCAGTTTTATTACAAATTCTTTATAATCAGCTCATATTTACTTAACATCTTTCACACTGTAATAAAAACAAAGGACCCTGCAACAGATCAGTAATGTTACATCCTGGTGCATTCCTAGCCATTCCGCCAGCAGTACTACTATGCTTTTGCACTGCACGTCACTGTCTCACACTTACAAGATGAAAAATAGATAGAAAAGGAGCAACCTCAAACGCACTGACATTAACACATAAAAAGATGTAATACAACACTCAAGACCTTTTCAAAAAATACACAATCTACAATTGTTATACCATTCATTATAGGATCAACATAATTTTGGTCAATTTCAAAACTGCTAATGCATTAGACAGAAAGACACAATTAGAGCCATGCTCTCAGCCAATGCTAAGAACAGGATCGCTGGACTATATATAGATTCAGAACAGAGATACACAGCAAAGTAGCAGAAGCTCCTCCTCAGCAGAAATGGACACTAACAAGCACATGTGGTAACTGTTCAAGGAGCTTTGTGAATAAATAATTCATCCATTTCACAAGGTTTTTACATTTCCAGTTTATTATTTACCAGTGTAGTATTAACTAGATCTGCTGATGCTGTTATAGTTTGTTTGTAAGGGAGAGAGGGACCATTTAGGTAATTTTTGCAAGTAATCATTATAACTTGGATTGCATCCAAAAGAGAGTTAATAGAGTTCTCAATTATATTCAGAGTTATTGTTTCCTGGTGTGTGGAATCTGGAACTATAACGAGAATTTACTGATGGCCAGGACTGAGATACTAACAGAAATATAGTTCTAGGAGGTTAGCCCAGAAGGAGGAGGCAGGAAATTATTGAATGCTCGTTCCATTTATACTGTTATACTACCATGTTACCAGTGTAAATTTGGCACCAAATTGGTAGCATAATGGCAGAGTGTCTCGATTCCTCGATAATCATTCCCTCACTGAATTTCCTTTCAGGCTGTCAAAAAATGAGAGTTTTGGTGCACAGTCATCTCGTGCTGCTCCAATACAACCGCTGTACTCAACACATCATCAAACCCATAGTTAAAAATCTAACTCTTAGCTACTGGACCACATGATACCATCTGATTGATTTTATTTACACAAATTCAAACAATACCCGGCACAAATGCCTACTTCAATTATATTTGAAATATAAATACTTGAAAAGATTTATAACTTTACAATGTCCATTGCATATGCAGCTTATGAAGATAAATGTACACACAAAAAGCTTTTTGTTCTTGAACATATACAGCATGCAGGTATAAACAGAATTAATTACATCTCAGGTAAGTTCCAGTTTCAGTGTAGATATCTGCCATTGTACATCACAGATTTGTCAGCATAAGGCTGAAGGACCGTGCTCGAAGGACTAAGTCCGCTTTCCTTTGTTGCCATAAGAAACATAAGAAATAGGGCCAGGAGTAGGCCATACGGCCCCTTGAGCCTGCTCCACCATTCAATAAGATCATGGCTGATCTTTGGCCTCAACTCCATTTTTGCACCTGATCCCCATATCCCTTGATTCCCCTAGAGTCCAAAAACCCATCTATCTCAGCCTTGAATATACTCAATGACTCAGGATCCACAGCCCTCTGGAGTAGAGAAATCCAAAGATTCACAACCCTCTGAGTGAAGAAATTCCTCCTCATCTCAGTCTTAAATGGTCGAACCCTTATCCTGAGACTGTGTCCCCTAGTTCTAGACTCGCCAGTCAAGGGAACAACCTCTCAGCATCTGCCCTGTCAAGGCCCCTCGGAATCGTATATGTTTCAATGACATCACCTCTCATTCTTCTAAACTCCAGAGAGTATGGGCCCATTCTACTTAATCTCTCCTCATAGGACAACCCTCTCATTTCAGGAATCAATCTAGTAAACCTTCATTGCACCACCTCCAAGGCAAGTATATCCTTCCTTAGATAAGGAGACCAAAACTGTATGCAGTACTCCAGGTGTGGTCTCATCAAAGCCCTGTACAATTGTAGCAAGACTTCCTTAGTCTTGTACTCCAACCCCCTTTCAATAAAGGCCAAAATGCCATTTGCCTTCATAATTGCACGCTAGCTTTCTGTCTTTTTTGTACGAGAACACCCAGATCTCTCTGAACACCAACATTTAATAGTTTCTCACCATTTAAAAAATATTCTGCTTTTCTATTCTTCCTACCAAAGTGAATAACCTTCCATTTCTCCACATTATACTCCATCTGCTACCTTCTTGTCCACTCACTTAACCTGTCTATATCCCTTTGCAGACTCTGTGTCCTCCTCACAGCTTACTTTCCCACTTACCTTTGTATTGTCAGCAAACTTGGATACATTACACTCGGTCCCTTCATCTAAGTCGTTAATATAGATTGTAAATAGCTGAGGCCCAAGCACTGATCTTTGGGGCACCCCACTAGTTACAGCCTGCCAACCTGAAAATGATCCGTTTATCCCTACTCTCTGTTTTCTGTCCATTAACCAATCCTCTATCCATGCTAATATATTACCCCCAACCCTATGAGCCCTCATCTTGTGCAGCAACCTTTTATGTGGCACCTTATCGAATGCCTTTTGGAAATCCAAATATACTACATCCACTGGTTCCCCTTTATCTACCCTGCTAGTTACATCCTCAAAGAACTGTATTAAATGTGTTAAACATGATTTCCCTTTCATAAAACCATGTTGACTCTGCCTAATCATATTATGATTTTCTAAGTGCCCTGTTACTACTTCCTTAATAATGGATTCCAGCATTTTCCCAACAACTGATGTCAGGCTAACTGGTCTGTAGTTCCCTGTTTTCTCTCTCCCTCCTTTCCTGAATAGCGATAATGTCTTTGAATTATTTGCTCTCAGCCCATTTTTTGAAATCAGCAAAAGACAGGCAAATTTCTCGAACTGACCAAGTAATTATGATGGCGGACCATAACAATTTTATTTTTTAAATGAAAAAGGATGGGAAATGCGATTATTATTTTGGTTATTCATCTTTGACTAATACTTCCGCTTCGTGAAATACATGTTAATGCTGCTGATTTTAAAAAGGCACCCAGTACACACAACAGCTATACAACTGCCTGTGAAAGTCATTATTCCTCTCCACTAGTTAGCTCCAGGCTTGAGATGATGAAATGCAGCAGGGATTGCTGTTGTAATCTTAACTATTCTGATCATTAGCAACAATCCAATTTCAGAAAACAGGTACAACCAACTGTTTTGTTTTGTTTGTGTTGTTTTTTTTGTTTAATGCCCCCTAATTGTATTTACTTAGTTGTGCATAATTATTAGCCTTAAACAATTGTATTTACTGACATAGTTCCAATGGAACCTGCAGCCCTCTGATACCTTGCCCAAATGGCCATTCGTCAAGGGTGAGCCTGCGCAGAGTGCAGGCAGACTATTTAATTAGGGGAGGAATTGCAGCTGAGTCAAATCTTAAGTTGGTTATCTTTAAATAAACATTTTTGATTTATATTTATTGATGTTTTGTACTGATCAAGGTGAGGGTTTCAATGTTGGGAAATAGAACATTCTTTTGTAATCACTGTCAACACCGACCACTCCCATATTGGGTATATACAGAGTAAAGTGGCCTTTATTCTACTCAACAAAATGTCTTGTCCCCGGGATAAAAAAACGCTGCGAAGGAACTTATGTCACAAAAAGATTCTGGTTTTGAAGTCTCCATGTGACTCCTTTGCTTCAAATGGAAGAAAATACTTTTGTGGATTGCTTGCTAGTTCTTCATGGGAAGCACCTTTCCCTGATGGCAGAGTCTAGATCAGGAACTTGCTGTCTGCAGTATTGTGAGTGCCTATTCAAGCTCCACTAGCCTTGCAAAAAAAAACCTTGTTAAACTAGATACATAAATTTTGAATTACATAAACAGCTCAACTGTCATACAGCATGAATAATCATTAACTGCAACCAACTTACCAAAATAAATATGAAAGACCGAAGAGGTTTAGCACTTAGGCCCAACCATGAATTTGTAAGGACCCTTTGTAGTCACAACCGCCTCTGATGAACATCACAAAAAGTTTTTAAAAAAAAAACGGTTTCTCTATTCAACAGGAAAGACCTTATCAGAAGATGTAAATTTTGCTACAAGCTAATCAAAAATCCATTTAGGAATCATTGTGTTCTGTACTTGATTTAAAAACCACCTATGTTTAAAAGTACAGTGCATGCCTGAGCACATGGCCATGGATTTCTGGAACACTTCAAAGGCAAATACACTCAGTTGTGCATAATTATTAGCCTTAAACAATTAACAGATTTCTAAAAGAAATATCAACGTTTAAATTCACAATATTCCAATCTGGCAATTAGCAACAAATGATGCACAGTTCAAAAACTTCAAAGCGTTCATCTTTCACAATGGTAAATCAACACAAAGGATTAGATAGGAAAAGTACGGGTAACAAACCACAATAACATGAATAATGCTCTTGTCTAGCAAGGCATCTCAGAGCACTTTACAATAAGGAGTAGCTGAGTATGGGAAAAAGAGAGGGGGAAACAAAAGCTCGATGAAAGAGCAGAGTTTTTGAGGAGTCTTTAGAAAATATGGAGAGGTAGCAAGGCGGAGGGAACTGGGTAGAGAATTCCAGAGGGAACAAGTGTTTTGCTGGAAAATCATGTGGCAGAGTGGCGGCACGGGGGGAGAGTGGGCAAGTAAAAGTCTGGAATCGAGAGTAATGGAGCATTTTGCAAGGACATAAGGCAGGAAGAAATCACTAAGGTATTTAATTTAATAAATAACGTCTCTTGATTAGATGTTAATGATAATTTTAACAATACCTTACATATGTGCTTTTAAACCCTGTCTGCAAAATATGGAAAAGAATTCTTAGACCTAAATTCTGACACTACAATATTCTCAATAAATTCTGTTTACAATAAACAAACATTCACCATAAGCAGCACCACGGTGACAGAATACAAGATGTTTTTGCTGTTTGAGAATTAGAGACCATAATAAGCACTCACTCAACTGCTCTGTCCTCTGTTTTCTTTAGAATGCCTGGAGGAGGTTACATAGATAGCGAGGGGTGACGCCATGAAAAGATTTCAACATGAGGAAGAGAATTTTAAATTGGAGGTGTTGGGAGAACATAAGAACATAAGAAATAGGAGCAGGAATATGCCATTCGGCCCCTTGAGCCTGCTCCGCTATTCAATAAGATCACGGCTGATCTTCAACCTCAACTCCACTCTCCCGCCCAATCCCTATATCCCTTGACTCCCCTAGAGTCCAAAAATCTATCTATCTCATCCTTGAACATATTCAACAACTCAGCATCCACAGCCTTCTGGGGTAGAGAATTCCAAAGATTCACAACCGTCTGAGTGAAGAAATTCCTCCTCATCTCAGTCTTAAATGGCTGACCCCTTATCCTGAGACTATGCCCCCTAGTTCTAGACTCTCCAGCCAGAGAAAACAGCCTCACAGCATCTACCCTATCAAGCCACCTCAGAATCTTATATGTTTCAATGAGATCACCTCTCATTCTTCTAAACTCCAGAGAGTATAAGCCCATTCTACTCCATATGTTTTTCCCAAGTATTTAGAGAGACAATTTAAATTACTACCCGATCTACCATGGTATTATGGGCCACCACCACCTTCTCAAGGGCAACTATGGATGGGCAATAAATGCTGGGCTTGCCAGTGACGTCCATATCCTGAGAATGCATAATAAAAAGAAATCTATTCATGGTTTTACACAACAGAGAGTCAAACCATGCAAATATTCTTACTTTAAATTGTTTCTTTGTCTCTTTCCCACCCTGTCACTTTCAATATTTTCTCTCTTTCTCCATAAGGCTGTTACACAATTTTCATTCTGGTGAATGTAACTTTCCATTTGTGTCCAATTCTTTTTCTCTAGCACTCTCTTTGTAAGAGTTTCATTCCCTTAGCCTGCTCCATTGTATATCTCCCAATGTCTGCATGGCTCTTACGTATGTCTTTTTTACTGAGGTACTCAATTTCTGTGTCTCAACTTTGTTAAAACATAGGCTATTCAGCTGGATGGCAGCCAATATCTGAAAGGTTGGAGGTGGGTAGTGGAATCAAGTGAGGGCAAGCAAAGGTGAGGGAGAAACTGGGGGTTGAGGCCTGGAAGGAAACTGGGTCATGGGGGGAGGGAGAGGTGCTGGGGCAGTGAAGGTTTGAAACAAAGTGGGCAGTCAGAGACCTGCAGCATTGGAGGGGGGAAGGGACTGGCAACACAAAGCGCTCAAGGTGGGGATACAGACACCAGTCAGGAGGAGCTGGGGTATGGTATTTGGAGAACTGGTGACTGGGGCCTTGGATCGCTTGTGAGGGGTGATCTGCGATCTGGGAGGGTTGCAATGGGGAGGGAGGAAAATGAGTCTGGTAGCATTGGTGGGACAGGGCTGAAACCTGGCAGCAATTAAGGAGTCCGATCAGCATAGGGCAGGACTCAGGAGGGTGACTGGGGTCTACGTAAGTTGGGCCTTTGTTCCCTTGCCCCTCCCCCTTCTGTGCTATGCCAGGCAAGCAGGAGCACTACGTTAACAAGGCCAGAGGTTCGTACAGCCTTATTATTTCTTTTGGCAGTGGAAATTTCAGAAATAAAGTCAAGCTGTGCAAACTCCCGATTTTCCACTGGCGAAATGAGATTGTGAAATTGTGCCAGGCATCAAATGGTAGTCTGCTAATTGTCACAGGCTGAAAAAACAGGCTGGAAACAGAGATCAAGCGCACTGTGTGTCTGGGAAACATCAGTAGGAGAGTCCAGGTAAACAGTGCAAACTCTGGAATTAGAGTACAACTTAATCTTCACGCCGAAGAGGAAGGGCCAAGTGCATGCGGAAGAAACTTATTGCAGGTATTTCTAAGATAAAATGTGTAAGCTTACAACTAAGTTTGGTGCTTTCTTTGAGATTTATTAACAGATTTACCATGATACATAAATTAAATTTTGAGAACTATATTTTCGAGGAACCAAACTGGTCACTAAAAGGGCTCAGTGTAGTGAGGATCTCTACTGTACTGAGAAGAGCTTTTACTGGGTCACAGTGACAATGAAATCTGCATGGAGAAATAAATGAGTGCTCTTTCGAATTAACTTTCAGCCATGATTCTTCAAACACTCCGATTTCTTAAGAAGGTAATATTATCAAAACTGAATTTTTGTGTATATTAGTCATGTCATGCTGTGTATATTCGACACACCACATACCAACTAAAATAAGGACATTTTAGAACATCTACTAGTTCCCATTCATGATCAGTTTAATAAAAATGAGGAAAAATCAACATCAGCTCCCTCAGGCAATCTGTACATTGTAGGACCTTATATAATATTTATCTTTTACATTCTATGGCCACAAGGAAAACCTATTCCCATGGTCTTCTGCCCTCAATAAGGAGGTTATGTGAAATGTTGTTACTTGGCTATTTTTATAGCCAAGCTGAAGTTAAACTGGATTTGGCAACACATTCAGCAAATATTCATTCTGATCAAATTTTCTCTATAGAAACTATTCTTTAAAATTTGAAAACAAAAAGGTACAGAATCTAAGTAAGAATAAACTTGATTGTGACAAACAAACTGACAGCATTTAAAAAAAAATCAAGTACTGTTTATCAAAATCAACCATTTTTCATTATATGTATAAATAATTAGGAAATTCTGCCAACAGAATTTAATGCAGTGTAGCCAGCCGGGCCTGCAGTTACTTCTAAGGCTAAAATCCATTACATCTCACTATATAAACCCATTTTATTCATACAAACAGGAATCATTCTGCTCATTTTTGAATACACCAACTGCAAACAGTGACATTGCACAATGAAAAAATACAGTCTAGTTACTGAATGATCAGATGAAGAGGTAGTGCCTCACAGTACTGCTAAACTTATTTTTTTATATAATGGCAAGATTCTGTCTGTATTCTCTTAAGCCCTCGTCTTCCCTATGTCACACACTAGGATCAATCAAGACAACCAAAGGAGATCTCCTCCCAGGCCTCAGCATACATTTAATAAATCTGCGGTACCGATTGGTCATTCATTAGGCTGTGCCACTATCGACTAATAGATTACCTGATCAGTTGTGAACTTCATGAGCAATAAAATAGCTTGTAAAAATCTATGTCTATTGCTATGTAATACACTTTGAGATGGGCTTCCTATTTAGTTGCACAACAAACAAATTAATTGCCTGAACATGACTGCCATCTCTCAGAAGGGAGGTAGGTCAAACTCTACCTTTTATACGTCATACAAGATTAAAGCACTTTTTAAAAAAATCAAATAGAACATTCAATAGCAATACCTGGATGAAACTGCTTCTGGTGATAATAGGTGGGACGGAATGTAACCTTACAGAGATAGAAATGCAGACCAGGCATATGAATTACATTTGGCAGCTAGTCAATGAAAGGTTCAGTACTGTCTTGTGTACTCCGCTACATCAGTAAGGGACAATTTAGTTACACAGCGCTGAAGATCATGCACACTATAACATTTTAATTGAAAACCATAATCTACATTATTCAATTCAATTGGTTTTGGCCCTGGGTTCACAGCATAGGCTGTCCCTAATATGGCATTACACTGGTAACCTCACAAAGTAGCCCATAAATAGAGCTGCTATTGAAGCGGGAGGAGGGGGTGGGCGAAATCTCATTGGTACAGCAGAGACACTCATCTGAAGTTGGAATAAAAGCACATTATCGGGGCAGAGTGGATGTTTTACCCTAAATCTGGCTGAGCTATACTCAACCTGGAGGTGCTTGGTACAAAATCTGGGTGGACAAAATGTAAATATGACTCAATCTCTGCATTAACATCCCTCACAATTAGCACAAATATTCACCAAAAAAAGTTCAAAAGAAAATCTGTGGATGCATTTATGGTTGTTGCCATTTGAGGGCATGATTTACAAAAGAAACTTCCTGGTAAAGTTCTAAAAGTAGCACCACAGTAGCCCATCTACAAAGATGTAGAAAAACTCAAACAAGGCAAGTGTAAGGGAGCTTTAATATTTGCCTCTGAGATTTAAGAATATACAAGTGAATCTCTTGTGGCCTTGTTCACAGCTACTCAGAGGAAATGGCGTCTTTCAGTTGTGCTTGCTGTAACAGACCGACAGGTTACAGCACCGCTACTGGAGCAAACAAGAATAACAGGTGCTCTTGTAAGAGGTTGCAGCGCCACCTCCAGAGAAAGTAAGAATAGCAGGAGTTACCATTATAGTATTACCTACTGACTTCAATGGAGTGGCACCATTACAGAGTTACCCATTGATTTCGACGGACTGGGACTGTTACAACGTCACTCACTGATTTAAATGGATCATGTCGCATCCGTAACAACATCCAAAAAACCTCAAGCATTTTAATACACAAATCTATAATGGAAGGGCTGTTCCTTAGTTTCCAATGGATTTTCCACTTAGTTGATGAGAGAGCAACGCGAGTGTGGAGGTGAAAAGGAATTCTGTGGAGTATATCTGGTACCATACACACAATGAAAAAAAAATCAATAGGAACCATTCCCAGACCAATCGGTACTTTAAAACATGGCTCTTAACTAGTTTGTTCTTCTAATTGCATTTCTGGTTTTGTCCTAGGACTTGTTTTTATTCTTTCTCCAGCTGCATGTTTACAATCCAAAAGGGTCCTTTTTACAGATTAGCGGTGGGGGGGGGCTTGAATTGGATAAGCCCGAAAACAGGCGTGGGTATCACGGTATGCGATTAACCCGTGCCCATTCTTTGTGCCGCAAGCTGCACGTTAAATTCGTGCTGCCTGCTGTTTTACACGATTGCTGCGTGCAGTCAGCACTACCTGCGCTGTTCATTGGCTGCCTGATATCACGAGTGGCTAGCGCTACTTAAAGATAGCCTGCACTTCTTAAAGGGGGGGCGCAGTGTGGCTGATGGAATTGGTGGCAGGAAGTGGCTTGCTTTGGAAGACATTTTGTGAAGATGTCTCAACCTGCGGGAGCTTGTGCACCAAGGTTTTCTGATAATGCACTGGAGGCCTTGGTGCAAGAGGTGGAGAGAAGGAGCGACATACTATATCTGCAGTGGGGCAGGAGGCCCTATAGACATATGCTCAGAAGGCAGTGGGAGGAAGTAGCAGCGGAGGTCAATGCCAGGAGCATAGCTCCAAGAACATGGATGCAGTGCAGGAAGAAGTTCAATGATTGGACATGAGTTGTCAAGGTGAGTGAATTCAATCTTCAAATGGCATATCCTATCAACTGCACCATTAGCCTCATCCACTGCTCAATTCATTACACCTCCATCATCCACCTACCAACAATCTCTATCAATCAGTGCTCAACCCTTCAATTCATATGGTTTACCTCACCCTCACACACTTAGCACTGCTGAAAGCCTCATACCCACAACTCACACACACTGGCAGTTATTCAATCATGACAGCTACATCACCCAAATGTATTGCAGGACACTCACTGACACACTTCCCTCTTTATTGCAGGATAAGGTGGCGCATAACAGAAGGCAACAACAAAAAACTAGAGTAGTACAAGTATACCTACACATTTTAACCCCCATGGAGGAGACAGTGCTGGCCATCATAGGAAGGGGCATCGCTGAGGCCATGGCCACTGGCAGCACTGGAGGGATCGATGATGAGGATCACTTCATACCAAATGCTTGGTGCACTGGAAAGCCTGCCAGATAGCCTTTGCACAATATCAAGGAGCATGGAAGAGTCCAGCTCCAACTTTGCACAGGGTTTTGCGCAAAGCGTGGCTCCCATCCTTTCCAACATGGAACGGGTGCTCACCTCCATCAGCACAACTGTGGAACCCGCCACGATGCTGCGTCTGATGACCAATGTCACAACTTCCATCAAAGGTCTGACTGCTGTCTTGGAAGCTCAGACTGTTGCCGTCGTGGCTCTGGGTACCACTGTTGAAAGGGACTTCCAGAGCGTCACTGCAGTCTGTTCTCCAACAGATCACCAGGATAGCTGAGGCGCCGCCCCGGCAGAGTGGCAGTGGTGCCATGGAAGAGGAACCTGTTGTCCTCTCTCAGGATGACAGCATTCCTGCTCCCACCCTTGCCACTACACCAGTGCCCTTGCTGTTCCCTGTCAACCAGCCAGCCCAGACTGCTGCAGCCCAGGCCAAGATGGTGCAGTCTGAAGCAGGGCTCTCTAGGCCCAGAGCTGCTCGAGGTCGTCCTCCAAGGCCATCTGCAGTCTCCTAAATTGTCAGCAGCCTTCCACCTTCCATGCTCCAGCCACTGGGGAAGGACCTCATAGGGGCATCAGGAAAGGTAAAGACACATGAAAGACAGGCACTAAAGGAATGCACAAGGGTGAATAGTTTCATTTTGTATGCATTATTTACGAGTGAATTGATAAATCAGGATTTGAATTAGCTTTTGGTGATAGTTTTCGTTTCTGTGGCGAACTGAGGGAGGGACCAATGTGTAATCATCAAGAGGACAATGTGATGGTCAGTTAGTGAGGAGAGGTAAGGAGTGTGGGACTGTTGTTGAATGGGGAGATGTAGTTGAGATTACTGATATTGTTCATGAATAATCTGATCACGTAGATCCCTGGCAGAAAGGGCCTGTCAACGTTGTAACTTCCCTTCCTCTTCCACCACTTCCTCCTTCTCCTCCTCCAGCTCATGCTCCTCGGGTTCTCGCCTGATAGACGGTGGCAAGGGCTATTCCCTCATAATGGCCAGGTTTTGCAGTGTACAGCATAATACCACAAATCTCGATTAGCACTCAGCTAAGTACTGCAGGGCTCCTCCAGAGCGGTCCAAGCAATGGAAGCGTTGCTTGAGGACGCCGATGGTGTGCTCTATAATGTTCCTTGTGCCAGAATGGCTCTAATTGTAGGCATGCTGTACACATGTGTGGGTTTCTGACTGGAGTCATGAGCAATGTCATGAGGGGATAACCCTTGTCGCCCAGTAACCAGCCTTTGACTTGCCGTGCTGGTTCAAATACAGGTGGAACAGAGAACTGCTGCAGAATGAAAGAATCATGACTGCTGCCAGAATAACGGGCATTGACCTGCATGATGCGCTGCGTGTGGTTGCACACCAGCTGCACATTGAGGAAGTGGAATGTCCGAGTTCAGATGAGGAGGCAAGGCAATGTGCTCCTCATCTGAACTCGGACATATTCATCAACAGAAAGATACCCTGCAACATGGGGAAAGCCTGCAATCCATTCAAAACCTCGTGCTCACTCCTCCTGCTTGTTTTTGGCAAGAGGAAATGAGATGGATGTGTTTCTCATCATATAGAGAGCCTTAGTGACTTCCCTTACGCTGCAGTGCACTGCAAACAGAGATGTTGCTTATATCTCCAGCAGCAGCCTGAAAAGAGCCAGAGGCATAAAAATTAAGAGCCACAGTCACAGGCAATGCTGTCCTTGCCCTACTTTGAGGCTGCAATTAACAGATTTCAGTTACAACCTCTTTCGTGAACTGAAGACTTTTGATGCACTGGTTGTCACTGAAGTTGAGGTAAGAGAATCGCTCCCTGAAGACCTTCCTTGGATATGGCCTTCTGCTGAGTGCCCTGCTCCTCCTCCTCTTCCTCCTCCCTCTTTTAGCAGCTTGTCCTGCTCTGCGTGGCCTCTCTTCATTCTCCCAGTCTTGTTCAATTCCCAGAGGAAGCCCTAGCAGGCCACCCATATCTGGAAGGAACTTTTTTCAGCATAATATTTTAAATGCCACTAAAAGTACTGCAAGACCAGCCAGACCACTCCCTGTAGAAATTTTAGCCAAGTATAGGAAACCTCCAAAAACATGAACAATTACACCAGCAGCCAGAAGAAATAATTCAGCAACTAACCTGTAAGTACTTCATGATCACTTTAAATAGCACTGGTGGGGAGTCCTTCATGCCGTCTAACGTTGTGTTCAGCTGTGCTAGGTTCAGACCTCGAAGTTGGCTGGAGTGTGGAGTCGCAAAATAGCAGCGATGCCTTCAAATCAGCGTTGCACACTGATTCGCGTCATCATCTCCCTGCTCTGTTGTTGGTGGTTGTTAGATACCAAGATGGCATCCAGCGCACTTCCCGTCGGAAGGGTGCGAGCGCATCTTGGACACATTTGCGAGTCTTAGGAGGCCACGTGGCACCTAAAAAATGGGTGCTACATAGCCCAAATTAACCCCCTAGGACTCTTAATAGTTTCATTCAGTTAGACACAAAAAACTACTTTCTTTTATGAAGAGTTTCTAAGTTAACTCTTCCTATCCCAGTGACTCAATTTTCCCATTTATTTAAGTGAGTAAAGTCTTCTTTGGTACAAGAATAGTTAATGAAGTAAAGTTTTGGGTGCTGTGAAATTTAGCAGGAACAATCCAGAGTCAAAAGGGCCATCTCCAAAGGTTCCAGCTGGCAGTATGCACCAGCTATAGTAGTCTGCCAATGATGCCATTAACAGGGCTGTAATATAAATAATGAACTCCAGACAGATTTAAAATATAAAATATCTGGAGACGCATGGAAAACTTGTTCCTAACATTTACTTTTCCCCCTTCCTTAGGTTGTTATGATCTGGAATGCACTGCCTGAAAGGGTGGTGGAAGCAGATTCAAAAATAACTTTCAAAAGGGAATTGGATAAACACTTGAAGGAGAAAAATTTGCAGGGCTATGGGGAAAGAGCAAAGAAATGGGACTAATTGGATAGTTCTTTCAAAGAGCCAGCACAGGCACGAAGGGCCATATGGCCTCCTTCTGTGCTGTATCATTCCATGATTCTACTTGATCACGACATTGCTGCAGGAGTTCCTTAGGGCAGTGTCTTAGCCCCAACCATCTTCAGCTGCTTCATCAATGACCTTCCCTCCATCATAAGGTCAGAAATGGGGATGTTCGCTGATGATTGCACAGTGTTCAGTTCCATTCGCAACCCTTCAGATAATGAAGCAGTCCATGCCCACATGCAACAAGATCTGGACAAAATCCAAGCTTGGGCTGATAAGTGGCAAGTAACATTTGCGCCAGACAATGACCATCTCCAACAAGAGAGAATCTAACCACCTCCCCTTGACATTCAATGGCATTACCATCACCAAATCCCCCACCATCAACATCCTGGGGGGTCACCATTGACCAGAAACTTAACTGGACCAGCCACATAAATACTGTGGCTACAAGAGCAGGTCAGAGGCTGGGTATTCTGCAGCGACTGACTCACCTCCTGACTCCCCAAAGCCTTTCCACCATCATCAAGGCACAAGTCAGGAGTGTGATGGAATATTCTCCACTTGCCTGGATGAGTGCAGCTTCAACAACACTCAAGAAGCTCAACACCATCCAGGACAAAGCAGCCGGCTTGATTGGCACCCCATCCACCACCCTAAACATTCACTCCCTCCACCATCGGTGCACTGTGGCTGCAGTGTGTACCATCCACAGGATGCACTGCAGCAACTCGCCAAGGCTTCTTCGACAGCACCTCCCAAACCCGCGACCTCTATCGCCTAGAAGGACGAGGGCAGCAGGCACATGGGAACAACACCACCTGCACATTCCTCTCCAAGTCACACACCATCCCGACTTGGAAATATATCGCCGTTCCTTCATTGTCGCTGGGTCAAAATCCTGGAACTCGCTACCTAACAGCACTATGGGAGAACCTTCACCACACTGACTGCAGCGGTTCAAGAAGGTGGCTCACCACCACCTTCTCAAGGGCAATTAGGGATAGGCAATAAATGCTGGCCTTGCCAGCAAAACCCACATCCCATGACGAATAAAAAAAAAGTCCTGTGCTACACACCATTTTGAAGTGAAATTGTTAAATGCAACATGCACCCAGGCTTTCAATTGCATTTTGTAGCCAACAGGCACAAGGTACATGAGAGCTGGTTGGGATTTTGCTTTCCTTTCCCCCCCACTAACGTCCCTTTGAAAAAGAAATTAACTCCTTCTCAGTATTGCCACTAGGATTTCAGTGAAGCGTAATGGGGAGAGTGTAAGGCTTTAAGGTAATTGGTAAAAGAAACAGAGGTGAGATGAGGAAAATTTGTTTTATGCAGTGAGTTGTTATGATCTGGAATGCATTGCCTAAAAGGGTGGTGGAAGCAGATTCAAAATTAACGTTCAAAAGGGAATTGGATAAACACGTGAAGGAGAAAAATTTGCAGGGCTATGGGAAAAGAGCAGGGAAATGGGACTAATTGGATAGCTCTTTCAAAGAGTCAGCACAGGCACGATGGGCCATATGGCCTCCTTCTGTGCTGTATCATTCTATGATTCTACTTGTCCATTTGAACTGTGGAGAAATATCCAGTAGTACAATCATAGATTCTGTTCTTCCAAATTTGGGTTGTATTGGGTGGAAGTCTTTTGAGCTATATAATGTGAGGATGGTTACAGGTTGTTACTGTTATTGGTAATGGTGGGAACAATTTGAGTTGATGAATTAAGAGTAACAAAAAGCGCATCATACATCATTAAAGCCTTACGTATTGGTCTTCCTGTAACGTTTTGGTATCAGTATGGTAAATGTGTCTAGCAATAAGCGTAGTCTATTGGAGAATTCTCTAATAGCACAGCTATGATAAGAAACTGACCACATGAGCAATTGAAGGAGTAAATCCCTGGCTTACCAGTTCAGGAAGGATGTCACCATGCTCCAGTTTGTAAATTTAAAGCACAAAGTATAATTATAATGAGACCAGAACCACCATTGACCAGAAGCCTAATTAAACTAGCCAATGCCACGGCTACAAGAGCAGGGCAGAGGGTGGGTATTCTGTGACGAGTAGCTCACCTGTTGGCTGCTTATTGCCACTCAACTAATTACAAAACTCAAGTTAGGGGTGTGATGCAATACTTGCCTGAATGGGTGCAGCCACAACAACACTGAAGAAGCTCAACACCATCCAGGACAAAGCAATCTGCTCAATTGGCACCCTAGCCACTGAACTCAATATCCACCTCCTCCACTACTTGCGCACTGTGGCTGCAGTATGTGCTATCTGTGGGATGCACAGCAGTAACGGGCCCAGCTTACTTCGACAGCACCTCCCAGCTGCACAACAGTAGTCACTGAGAAGGACAAAATAATGTCATGGGAGTACCATCAGCTCCAAGTCCCCACCATCCTGACTTGGACATATATCATCATTCTTCCATCATCACCTAGTCAAAAATCTTGGAATTACCTACCTAACACCATAATGGGAGCAGTATCATCACAAGGACTGCAGTGGTTCAAGGAAAAGGTCCACCACCAAATTCTCAGGGCATCCAGGAATGGGTAATAAATGCCAGCATCGTCCACATCCTAAAAATAAATTTAATAAAAACTATTCCTTTACGACTACAGTCACTATTCTGATTAACATTTCTGAGCTAGTGCATGAAATCGAAATACCTAAATAATTTAGCTCCATAGAGCAGTCAATGGTTAATTATTCCATATTGCCTTTATATGCTATCCTGCACCTAATATTTATGCTGCACAAAGACTTACTGAAGAAAATCATACAATAGTATTAAAATAATGTTGTGAACTTCATCACAACTGAAGATTTTTCACCATAGTAGCCAGACACATCTGCAGAAGAGGTGGACCTATGTGACAAAAATGGGAAGTTTAAAATAATCCAGATTAAAACTAGCATAAAAAGATTTGAAACGGAAGTAAATAACAGAATGTAAACCAACTCATGGAATTGCTATGTTCAAAGAGGATTCATTATTAGATTACTGTGGTATGATAAGAAAGAGAGAGAAAAACGCAGCTTTGGTTTGCTTGTGTCACTGCATATTTCAACCCTGAAAATGCCCCTCCCCATTTTTCCTTTTGATTTTCAGCATCCAATGTGCTCACTTAAATAAATCTAAACACAGTAGTATATTCCAAACAAGGAACAAACAAGTTCCCATGAAGCCTTGCACACTTATAGTTGTGCATGTGTCAGGAAATTAACTCTTATGAATAACAAATTGCATAGACTAGGCTTGTATTCCCTTGAGTATTGAAGGTTATGGGGTGATCCAATTTAGGTGTTAAGATGATTAAAGGAATTGATAGGGTAGATTGAGATAAACTATTTTCTCTGGTGGGAGAGTCCAGAGCAAGGGGGGCATAACCTTAAAATTAGAGCTAGGTCGTTTAGGGGTGATGTCAGAAAGCACTTCCTCACACTAAGGACAGTGGAAATCTGGAACACTCTTCCCCCAAAAAGCTGCTGAGGCTAGGCCAATTGAAAATTTAAAAACTGAGATTGATAGTTTTTTTTATTAGGCATGGGTATTGAGGGCTACGGACCCAAGGCGGGTAGATGGAGTTTAAAATAATGATCAGCCATTATCTAATTGAATGGTGGAACAGGCTCGAAGGGCTGAATGGTCTACTCCTATTACTATGTAACAGAAGCTTCCCATAATGGCTAAAAATACTTTCCAAAGTATTAGACAATCCAGCTTCAAAAACAGCCATATTTCCTCACTTGTATTGTAGATCACCTGAAATGTCAATCAATAAACAGCAAATATTTAATTTGTATACAAGCAACTGTGCGTTAAAATGAAAAAGAAATACTTTGTACATCATCAGTACAAAGAAAATGCCTTTGAGACAGTGGAACAAACACAAAATGCCTGGAATTAAACAGCAGGCCAGTCAGCATCTGAAGACAGGGGACACCCAAAAAATTGACCTTTCTTACCCTTTCGGATGCTGACTCACTTGCTGTGCATTTCGATCATTTTCTACTTCTACTTCAGATTTGCGTTTGTGGTTTTTCTTTTTCTCTTGAGCAGCAGGATACCTGGCTTATTAGCTTGTGGTTGCCTCATTAAGGAGTTATTGGATCTTCCTCATGAGCAGGCTAAATTGAATATTCAACTGTTTACTAAAATAGTTTGCTAAAGCTAAGCAGAATCTTGACTTCATGCCAATTACAAAATAATCTGAAGTGTTAAATGCTGTAAAGCAGGAATGGCTGCAGCAAAGCAAAATAATTCAAGCATCACAGCTTAATCCTCTTCTATACAATTCAGCCATTTTCTGGATTTGTTTTAATCGAGCCAGCTGAATTGTGCAAAATAAAATTCCAATGGATCAAACAATCGGTGCTAGAAAAATAACACAGTCACATTGGCTATTAGTCGACTTTGCTTAAGATTTTAGACCAGGATACATCTAGTGTGTTGGATATTTTCTGCTGGATGCTTTTAAAAAAATACACCACATAAACCTCTCTTCCCGAGTCATACATGCAGCACTGGTTGTATAGAAATGCAAAAGGGGATATGAAATATTCCTCTCCCAATCCAAAGGACAAATTTTAGGCCATCATAAATTAAGCATCTAAACTTCTCACGTGAGCAGGTCCTGAAATAATGCTGTCCTTCAGGCACCAGTAAAAACAAGTATTGTACTGATGCCTGAAGTGTGGCACTGTTTTGGGTGTTACATAGCAACATAAGAGTAGATTAATCAGCCCCTTGAACCCGTTCCACCATTCAATTAGATCATGGCTGATCTGTACCTTAGCTTCATTCACCCGTTTTTGATCCATATCCTTGATACCCTTACCTAACAAAAATCCATCAATCACAGTCTTGAAAATTTCAACTGACCCCACATCCACAGCCTTTTCGGAAAGTCCGTCCCAGATTTCGACTACCCTTTGTGAAAAAGTGCTTACTGATTTCACTCCTAAAAACGCATAGTTCTAATTTTATTATGCCCCCTTGTTCTAGATTCCCCCACCAGAGGAAATAGTTTCTCAGTATCTACCGTATCTGATCCCTTTATCATTTTAAGGATCTCAATTAGATCACACCTCTACCTTCTAAACTCAAGAATATACAAGCCAAGTTTGTGTAACCCGTCATCGTAATTTAAACCTTTAAGCCCTGGTATCATTCCGGTGAATCTGCGCCCCAAGGCCAATATATATTTCCTGAGGTTCGGTGCCCAAGACTGAGTGCAGTACTCCAGATGGGATCTGACTAAGTCTCTGTATAACTGAAGCATCACTTCCTCACTTTTGTATTCCAACTCCCTTGAGACAAAGGCCAACATTCCATTAGCCTTTTCGATTACTTTTTGTACCTATACACGAGCTTTTAGTGATTTGTGTACATGGACACCTGAATACCTTTGCTCCTCCACAGCTCCTAGTCTCTCAACACTAAATAGTTCCATTTGTCTTTCTCCGGTCCAAAGTGGATGGCCTCACACTTCCCCATGTCGAACTCCATCAGCCATTGCTTTGCCACTCACTTAGTCTGTCTATGGCCCTTTGTAACTCCCTGTTGCCATCTACACAAAATTACTATGCTGAGTTCTCTCCTGGGCCAGTGGGTGAAGTATTTTAGGCTCCAGATATGCTACGTCAATGTGAAGTGCATCAACACAAAAAAGTGGCAGTGAAACTCAGGATTTAGGTTGGTGGTCTAATTTAACTTGCACTAAAGTGAGAACCAGGAAGGTAGAGAGTGAAAGTAGGTAGAAAGTGAGAATCAGCAGGTAATCTTACACTTTGCATGAGATGTAGTATAACTTCAGCCCCACGAGAAACCAAATTTAAAATGTGGTTCAGTGGACCACAAACTTTTAAAACTTTATATGGAATCTTTTTAATGATGATAGGAAAGAAATGAATGCTCCGGCCTGCTTATAACACTAAAAAATAACTACGTGGACACAAAGCTCTGCACATCCATGAACACAGCTCTCTCTTGGGTGAGAAGAGTGTGGTGTGCAGCAAGCAATGTAACTCAGGTCCATCTACATTGCACTACATAGATGCCGTTCTCAGACTGGTATCTGTAGAATCATAGCAGTCACAACATGTCACTGGGACCAGAAATTATAAAAGAACTGCAAAAGTTGAAGTCTAAAAGCTATAGTCCAATAAACCAGTGGACAACACATGCTAAATTACTGTTTTTTTTAAGTACCAGATATTTTGATCACAGCTGCGAAGAGGATTTGTCATTATTCATCACTACCCTCTGTTGGCTGAAACTAAGTACTGCAACAGTGTGGCACTGAATAGCCCTGTACAGTTCAATGAGATCAGTTTTTTTTCATTAGGTTACAAAACACGTAAAGTCACAGACAACTAGAACCGATGTATCATGAATCTGGCTCTGGTGACTGCAGGTAGCATAAGAAACATTGAGAAATTATACTGATAGCAATATTTACTGTATTGTATTGCAATAAATATATTGTAAAAACAACAGAGTAGTAATAATAGGGGACTTCATTTATCCTAATATAGACTGGGGAATTCCTGAAATGTGTACAGAAGAACTTTCTTGATCAGTATGTTTCCTGTCCAACAAGGAAGGAAGCAGTGCTGGATCTAGTTCTGGGAAATGAATTGGGGCAAGTGGAGCATTTTTCAGTGGGAGAGCATTTGGGAAACAGTGATCACAATATCATTAGGTTTAGAGTAGTTATGGAAAGGGACAAGGAAAAAAAAAATCAACGGTGAAGTTACTCAACTGGAAGAGGGCTAATTTCAGTGAGTTGAAAAGGGATCTGATCCAGGTAAATTGGAAAAAAGATTGGCAGGGATAACAGTAATTGAACAATGGGAGGTTTTCAAGGAGAATACAGTTCGGGTACAGACTAAACACATTCCTATGAGGGGGAAAGGAAGAGCATCCAAAGCCAGAGCTCCCCAGATGATTAAAGATATTGAGATTAATATGAAACAGAAAAAGGAGGCTTATGATAAATGTCAGGTTCAAAATACAGTAATCAAGCAGAATGCAGAAAGTGCAGAGAACTGAAAAAGGAAATAAGAGGGGCAAAGAGAGTGTACGAGAAAAGATTAGCGGGTAACATAAAAGGGAACACTAAAGTGTTTTATGAACATATAAAGTAAAAGGGTAGTCAAAGGAAGGGTGGGGCTGATTAGGGACCAAAAAGAAAATAATCTGTGGATGCAGAGGTACATCTGTCTTCACAAAAAATGAGGATGCTGCCAGTGTCACAGTAAAAGGAGGAAGGGGTAGAGAAATTGGATAGGATAAAAATAGATAAAGAGGAGGTACTCAAATGCAACGTTCTAAGCAGAAAAGTCACCCAGTCCGAACGGAATGCATCCTGGGTTGCTGAGGGAATTAAGAGTGGCTCCGGCCACAATCTTTCAAAACTCCTTCTATATGAGAGTGGTGTAACATTTGCAACTGGAGGATTGCAAATGTTACACCCCTGTTCAAAAAAGTGGAGGGGGATAAACCTGGTAACTACAGGCCAGTTAGCCCAACATCGGTGGTGGAGAGACTTCTCAGACACTATGGGCTCGATGTTACCAGGGCTGCGGGTTTGCGGCGGGGGGGGGGGGGGGGGTGCTATTGGGCGCGTGGGTAACGCGCCCGGCGAAATCAGTCTGCCCCCCTGCACGATCGCAGCCTAATTGGAGCCACTTACCTGGTCTTCCGGGTTCCCCACTGCTGATCTGCGCGGCGGGCGGACTGCGCATGCGCAGTAAGCTGTGTCAGCTGGAGAAGCTCTATTTAAAGGGGCAGTCCTCCACTGACAGATGCTGCAAGAACTAACAAAAATTACAGCATGGAGCAGCCCAGGGGGAAGGCTACTCCCAGTTTAATGATGCCTCACTCCAGGTATCATTAGATGGGGTGAGGAGGAGGGGGAGGACAGAGATCTTCCCCCCGGCGGGAGGGAGGAAGCGGCCTGCCTCAGCCACCAGGAAGGCCTGGCTCGAGGTGGCAGAGGAGGTCACCTGCACCACCAACATATCGCCCACCTGCATACAGTGCAGGAGGCGCTCCAATGACCTCAGTAGGTCAGCCAAAGTGAGTACACTTACTCATTCCCCTACACTCCGTCTGCCACATCACCGCCCCCACCCCACATCTCCTTCTGCACTGCCAATACTACTCTGTCACGTCACCCCTCACACCCACTCAAACCTCATCCTCATCTTACCTGCACCTACTCACCTCGCCAGTACTCATCCCGCCACTACCACTCAACCCAATCCTCATACAATCTCATGGCTCTATCTCATACTCACCCTCTCGTGCATCTCTTTCACAGTCAGCCTCACTCAACCTGCCACTACCTGTGCTGCAGCCACAGGGCATGCATCACATATGTGCAGTAGGCAGCGTAAGGCAAATGTGTCGTGAGCATGAAGGGGATGCACAAGGGTGTTTGAGGGTTTGTCATGGTTGTTACTTATATTGAATTTCTGACCAACTCACATTACATATTATATTGGCAACACTACTGCCATGTCTTTGCGAATCTTGTCTGGTTTGTGCAATAATGCCCTTTCCTGAGGATCACTATGAAGACCCACAACTCATGCCACCATTGTGTCACTGCAGAGTGGGTGTAGGTGTATTTGCAGGGCTCTTTTGTGCAGACGGCTGAGAGACGTCGGCGATGTCCCCGGTGGCACCCTGGAAGGATGCGGAGGAGAAGTTGTTGAGGGCAGTGGTGACTTTGACAGCGACAGGTAAGAAGATGGTGCTTGGGCCAGTCGGGAGCAGCTCGGCATGAAGGAGGCTGCAGATGTCCACGACTACATGTCGAGTGACTCTGAGCCTCCGTGTGCACTGCTGCTCAGAGAGGTCCAGGAAGCTGAGCCTCGGTCTGTGGACCCTGTGGCAAGGGTAGTGCCCCCTGAGACGCATCTCTCTTTGCGGTTGCCCTCCCTCCTGCTGTGCAGGTGGATGTGTCACAGCACTGTGTTGTGGAGCTCCACGTGTCAGAGGTGGAAGGCTTGGCCAGCGAGGCTGGTGATGCTGTTCGCCCTCCGAGGAGGTCATGACTGCAGCTACGGCGGCCCCCATCTGGAAGATGTACATCTGAGGGGGTCCACAAGGTAGGTACATGTCTCTGGACCCCGGGGTAAGTGTGCAAGTTGGTGAATTTGATTGTCAGGAGGAGGGTGGTGGAGGCCAAAATTTGTAACAAGTGACAGAGTGGCCTCCTGCAATGAGTGAGGGTCTCCCCCCCCCCACCACCTGTCAAGTGGACCTTTGCAGCTGCCACAGGCTGATGGCTGCAACACGTCCATTTCAACTGGGAGTGTTTCCCCCAGTATGGGAAACAGTCCCAGTTGTTTCTAAAATCCCACCCCTCCTGACATATTCCCTTAATCAGGTCTGTTAATGACCTGAAATACCTAGGTAAATAGCCTCAAGTGGCACCCCGCTGGCTTTAATTGCCTGCGGGAGTCCCACATGTGGGGGCTGCACGCGCACGTCGGCGCGTCTGTGGGGAACCCGGAAGTGGGCGGGTTGGAGCCGGGCTCCCGACCCGCTCCGGGATTCCCCGATTTTCGGAGCCCCCCCCCCGCCAGGAATGCACCCGATAGCGGGTGCTAAAATGGAGGCCTATAATCCAGGACAAATTTAATTGTCCTTTGTAAAAACATGGATTAATAAATGACATGGATTTGTTAAAGGCAAATTGTGTCTCACAAACTTGATTAAGTTCTTTGATGAAGTAACTGAGACAATTGATGAGCGGGTTGATGAGGGTAGTGCGGTTGACTTTGTTTAAATGGACTTTCAAAAGGTGTGTGGTGAAGTGCCACGTAATAGACTTGTTAGTGTGGATACAAAATTGGCTAAGAGACAAAAAGCAGATAGTAGTGGTGAACGATTGTTTTTCAGACTGGAGGGAAATATACAGTGGCGGCCCCCAGGGGTCAGTATTAAGACCACTGCTTTTTTTTTAATATATATTAATTACCTGGACTTGGATATAATGGTCATAATTTCAAAGTTTTCAGATGACACAAAACTTGGAAATGTAGTAAACAGTGAGGATAGCAGCAGATTTCAGGAGGACATAGACAGACTGGTGAAATGGGCAGGCATATGGCAGATGAAAATTAATGCAGAAGTATGAAGTGATACATTTTGGAAGGATGAATGAGAAGCAATATAAACTAAATGGCACAATTTAAAGGGGGTGTAAGACTTACCACGCCATTAAATGGGTACTTACATCAGAATGGGCAAGCCCTAACTTTTTCTGGCGAGTTTAGTCTGTATATACAGCATCAGTGCAAGAACTTCATGCTGTTCCATTCATTTGAACGGGGAGCCAGCCGGCAAGATGCAGCTGTCGTGAAGCTTACGGAGGAGCAATGTATCTCGTTCCGCAACTTCCAGATTCCCGCGTTTAACTGCATATGTGCAGTCACCGGAAGTTACTGACCGGTTTGCATAGAAACAAAGGTGAGCACTGTTAGCTTCGCCCTTACTTTCACAGCAAAATCTGGCCCAATATGTTACATTTTAAGCACTGAAAGCAACAAATCTGTGTTCAATGATTCCGTCAGTCTGTCTCTCAGACTGCACGTTGGTCACACTGTTATTAACAAAGAGAATGCAGGCCCTTTTAATGATATCCACCAGGACACTGTGAAAATGGAACATCGCCATGCACACTTCCCTGAAGGATTTCTGCAAAGATGCTGCAGTAAGACAAACATTCATTGATAATGACCTGTTGTTTCTGCCCTTTGAGCATTTAAACTACATCAGAAATGAATGAACTCCTTCCTTCTCCAGTAAATGCATTTTTACAGGTAGTTATTAAAATTCTGAAAAGTAATTAAAAGACACTGAGAACATAAACATACAAATGTAATCAGAAAAGGTGCCAGTATAAATTTTATTGAGCTTTGCTTTGACTTTTAAAATGAATATGGAAATGTAAAATGTCACCATGATTCCCATCAAATTGTGGGATTAAAATGAGGGATTACAGAATGTTTTCCCCAATGTTACCGTTACTCTCCATTCAGTGCTGAATATCACAACAACAACGTGCATTTACATAGTGCCTTTAACGTAGTAAAACGAATCAAGGCACTTCACAGGAGCATTGTCAAACAAAATTTGACACCAAGCCACATAAGGAGATATTAGAACGGGTAACTAAAAACTTGGTGAAAAAGGTAGGTTTTAAGGAGCATCTTAAAAGGAGAAGCTTCTGATGTCTTAAAAAGCATATCTGAAAATGTGTACGTCTAAAAGACTTTGAAGATGAATCAATCGTGAATGAACAGAATTCCAAAAAAAGTTCTCATGCCGAAAATATAATGCAGGATCAAAATGCTATAAAATACTTCTATGCCAAAAAATACATTCCCCCCCCCCCCTAAAAACCACTGCATTTAGACAAATAATAAACTCTCAAAGTAGTAATTTATATGGTCTTAAACATTCTAACCACATGTTTATTTTAAGGCAAGAACCCCTGGAACTTTTCAAAAAAAAGCAAGTCCTATTTGCACTTTTAGATGTAAAATTGAGGCTTGCAATACATGCAAAGCTGGGAAAACTGATGGTCAAGCATCCTTATGAGACAATGATTTAATCCCCCGAGATTCAGAGGCATCCGCTCTGCTGGACCACCAGTAAGTTACTGAGCTGAGCACCTAAGGCCGCATAGTCCAAAGCACATCAAAACATTGATCTGTTCATTTCAATTATGTGGCCAGGTCAGTCTTTGGAGTTCAATCATTTTTTTTTACAATGTAGACTCCCACCTCCAGAAATGTAAAGAACAAAACAAAACCTCAATCTTGTGCAGCATACCCGTCCACTGCACACCCCTTATAGCTGAGAACAAAATCTGGCATTAAAATATTAAAAGCAATGTGAGCTCTTCATGGAGGGCATTGCAACAAAATAGCATTTGGAACATCCAGAGAGACATTCTTTTGAAGACATTAATTCCATCAAAAAGACCTCAAGGCTCAACTGCACAACTTTACCAAGGGTATTTTGTATTCTGCATATTATTACTACATAATTAGTTTATTAAATTCAGTCAGTGCAGGGTTATAAATCAACAAACGATAACTGGTAAGACATGTGCACCCAAACAATTTCAAAATAGAAGATAACATGACTCTAATACTAAAGTAGGAGGCTTGTCATGACACACCCACAGTATTGCTTGTCTAACACTGCAAATAGGGATGCTTCTCATCCAGACAGACATTCACCAAAAAACTTCAAAAGGACGATGTAAAAGGCTGCATTATAAATAGTACTGAAGAATTCAAAACAGGGCAGAATAGCTTCAAGTCATCAAGCTGAACAGTAACTGTAATCAACCCAAGAGAAATTGGGGAGGAGGTTCTGCCAGCCAGTATCTTTCTGCGCTGGGGACACCAGTCTCTACTGAGACACGCGGAGAGAGGATACAAAATAGGAAATGGAGCAATACCAAACAATACCAAGCTTATCCTGGAGCTAAGAAAGATGCAACAATTCATACAATATGAATAAAGTATGTTTTTTTCATCAGGTATGGGAACAATGTTTAAATAAAAATCATCGTTTCATGTGGGTTACAACCATGAAAGGGCACTTTAATACTCACATTAAGCCAGATGGGCTCAGTGTCTTCTCAAATGCCATTTCAAAGTGAAAGATTAAAATACACATGTCATTTTATTACCAAATATTACTACTTCCATGAATCATGGAGATGGCTGTGAATACTTACCCCAAGACAAAAAAATTGTATTAGCGAATTTACCAACAGGCGCTGTACAGAAAGATGTTCTTGTGACTTCAGTCCCATGCTACAAGACAATGGTGTAAAATGCTTGAATATGATAGATTTACAGAGCAGCTTGGGAGGGGCAAGTAACGTCAGGCATAATGTTGTATAATATAATAGGTCTCAGTCACACTACTGCCCAATAAAATTTGTCAAAACACTTATAGAAAATCATTTTTACAAACAGCATTAATTGGTGAAATCCAGTTTCTTTGATGCCACCATCTCAACTATACTTTTCTACAAAACCATAGAGTCATAGAATCTTATAGCACAGAAGGAAGCCATTCGGGTCCTCTTTGAAAGAGCTGTCCAATTTAATCCCACACCCCAGCTTTTGCCCATAACCCTGCAAATTAGTCCTCTTCAAGTACATGTCCAATTGCCTTTTGAAATTTCCTATGGAATCTGCTTCCACCAGCTTTTCAGGTACTGCATTCCAGATCTTAACAACCCTCTCTGTGAAAAATTTCTCATTTCCCCTCTAGTTCTTTAGCCATTAATTTTAAATCTATGAGCTCTAGTTACCGACACACTTGCTAGAGGAAACAGTTTCTCCCTACTTGCTCTATAAAAACCCCATATCATTTTGAATGCTTCTATTAGGTCTCCCCTTAACCATCTCTGCTCTAAGGAGAACAACCCCAGCTTCTCTAGTCTCTCCGCATAACTGAAATCCCTCATCTCTGGTATCATCCTGATAAACATCCTCTGTACCCTCCTTCCTAAAGTGTGATGCCCAGAACTGTACACAATACTCCTGTTGAAGCCGAACTTTGTTTTTGTATTCATTGCCCCTATTTACAAAGCCATATGCTTTCTTAGCCGTCTTATCAACTTGCCCTGCCACCTTCAAAGATTTATGAATATGCATCTCCAGGTCCCTCTGCTCTTGCATCCCCCTCAAAATAGTACTGTTTACATTATATTGCATCTCCATGTTGATCCTCCCAAAATGCATTACTTCTCACTTATCCGCATTAAATTGCATCTGCCATGTCACTGCCCATTTCACCAGTCTGTCTATGTCCTCCTGAAGTCTGCTACTTTTATGCTCACCAGTTACTACGTTGCCAAGTTTTGTATAATTCGCATACTTCGAAATTGTACTCCCTATTTAACTTTTTTTGCTACTAAAGATATCTTCATCATGTGTGCACTGCCCTACTAAAACCAGTGATAGGTTAGTGCTACAACTGAGGTCATACCCCAGTGCAAAGCTAAATGCAGCCCTGCCCATTATACAGCACAGATAATAATAATCTGAAAACAATGTAAAACACATGCTCACCACGCCTGGAAAAATCTTTTGGAGTTTCTCCACAGCAGCTAGTGCTTTAGGTTTCCCGCCTCCAAGACAATCTTCAAATTCATACAATGACTGGCGCACTGGGTTAGAGTAGGACACCTTGGCGTTGTCCACAAAGGTGATCTGCCTTACTCCCCAACCCTAAAAAAATGAAGGACAAGTTATTTCAAAAGCAACTTATTCTAATCATTAACTGTTACTCACTATGAGATTTCTTCCTCTAGGAACTGAAACATCATTGGGGCAAGGTGAGAAACAGTAATTAAAGTGGGAGGAGGCTCGTGTGGAATGGCCTTTTTCTGTGCTGTAGTAAGGGTGGGGGGGGGGGGTGGGAGATGAGGAGAAATTTTTTTAACGCAGAGAGCTGTTATGAGCTGGAATGAACTGCCTGAAAGGGTGGTGTAAACAAAATCAATAGTAACTTTCATAAGGGAATTGGATATATACTTCAAGAGGAAAAATTTGTAGGGCTTTGGGACAAGAGCAGGGGAGAGGGACTAATTGGATAGCTCTTTCAAAGAGCCGGCATAGGCACGATGGGCTTAATGGCCTCCTTCTGTGCTGTAAGATTCTATAAGGGCAGACTATTTTCTGGATCCATGTGCTACCTGCACTAAAGCTGCATGGTATAAGAAAGATTTTCAGATTTAAAACTCCAACATGCATTCAGAAGATGAAAAATTATTTTTATTTTTAAAGAAATATGTAGAGCACAGCAGGGATGCCAAGTTATAAGATTTATGTCAACTGAGACAAATCTCTTTGGTACAGATTACAGAATATGCAACAGTTGATACCAGATAAATGCATATATCATCCAAACATATAAATGTATTGAACCAAAATTACTTTGAATTAATTTCCATTCCTAGAATTCCTCCATCATGTATCTTTTTAAATACAAAGCATATTGATATATGCTGCCCGACAGTAGTCAAATTTTACACATTGATAACTCATGAAAGATTACAGTATATAAATTAAAATAAGCTTTTTTTCGTGAATGATTTCATGGGCTGAAATAGAATTACAATTTTAAAAATAATTTATCCACAGAGATCCTGATCCAAGAAAAAATTTCTTTCCAGGCTAAATAATTTAATTTCAACTTGTAATTGCAATAATACAGTTTATGATGAATCATTCGCAACCTCTCAGATAATGAAGCAGTCTGTGCCCGCATCCAGCAAGACCTGGACAACATCCAGGCTTGGGCTGATAAGTGGCAAGTAACTTTCGCGCCAGACAAATGCCAGGCAATGACCATCTCCAACAAGAGGGAGTGCAACCACCTCCCCTTGACATTCAACGGCATTACCATCACCGAATCCTCCACCATCAACATCCTGGGGGTCACCATTGACCAGAAACTTAACTGGACCAGCCATATAAATACTGTGGCTACAAGAGCAGGTCAGAGGTTGGGTATTCTGCAGCGAGTGACTCACCTCCTGAATCCCCAAAGCCTTTCCACCATCTACAAGGCACAAGTCAGGAGTGTGATGGAATACTCTCCACTTGCCTGGATGAGTGCAGCTCCAACAACACTCAAGAAGCTTGACACCATCCAGGACAAAGCAGCCCGCTTGATTGGCACCCCATCCACCACCCTAAACATTCACTCCCTTCACCACCGGCGCACTGTGGCTGCAGTGTGTACCATCCACAGGATGCACGACAGCAACTTGTCAAGGCTTCTTCGACAGCACCTCCCAAATCCACGACCTCTACCACCTAGAAGGATAAGGGCAGCAGGCACATGGGAACACCACCACCTGCACGTTCCCCTCCAAGTCACACACCATCCCAACTTGGAAATATATCGCCGTTCCTTCATCGTCGCTGGGTCAAAATCCTGGAACTCCCTTCCTAACAGCATTGTGGGAGAACCTTCACCACACAGACGATAGCGGTTCAAGAAGGCGGCTCACCACCACCTTCTCAAGGGCAATTAGGGATGGGCAATAAATGCTGGCCTTGCCAGCAACGCCCACATCCCATGAATGAATACAAAAAATAAATAGATCCTCCCACAGTCCCCTTAAAAAAATGTAAACAGGCAGAAAAAAAAATCCTTACCATGAGGGTTCGTGCTACATTGCAGCCTAGCGTACCAGCCCCAAGCAACAAGCACCGTGTTGTCACAACATTCTCCAGGTCAAGCGTTGGTACCAGACGCCAACGCATTAATTTAAGATTGAGATCAACTGATGACTCAGCCAGTCTTCAATAGAAGAGAAAAACAATAATATATCTGCTGAATTTAGAAAAAAAATCTTACTGAAACATTGCATCCTACTGCTTATTTACAGTCTACAGAAAAGCATATTTCTACCTTTTTTAAAAAAAAACATGCACACCAAGAATGGATTTTTAAAAAAATGTAATTTGTTCATGGGTAGCCTATCATTTATCATGACATCCAGCCTGACAAAAAAAAAATCAGCCAAAAATTGAATAAAAGCACTCCAAGAAACTCCAAATTGTACAAATTAGCAAGAGGCAAGAGTGCATTTTGAGGATCTAAAAAGGGTTAAACAATATTTTCAGGTTGATCAGTCTCATGGCATATGCATCACCTGAATTCGTTTGATGTATTATCACTTTATAACTTTTTAGACTAATCCTTTGCTACTTTACATGAGGATTTTTGGTTAACACCTAAATCCTGAACATTGCTAATATCAGGAATTAGACTGGATAAAAGATACTAATTTACCTCTTAGGATCCATACATTCACTGAGATTGACCATCTTTGGACCCAGGCTTCCTTTCTGGTTTTTCTCCCAACCGACACATTTTGGACAATCTGTAAATTCATTTTTAAGTAGTTAGGATTGCTTATCACCCACAATACCAAAACATTTAAACATCTAAACTAAAAACAATGGTGAAAATGCACAGCATGTTAATCAGCATTTGACGAAAGACAGATTAACATTTTGGGGGACCTCCATCCAAATAGTTCAGAGAAGTGGTCCCATCTAAGTGGCCGATCTCTTTGTCTTTCAGATGCTGATCAAACTACAGTGCACTTCCAGCATTTTCCTTTTTTACTTCAGAGGTCCAACATTCACTTTTCTTCTCTCTTCCAAACAGCTTAGCTTTATTCCATGAAAGAAACGCTATTTTTTGAACTGATTTAGGAGAAACAAATTCCAGTCGAAGTGTTTAACAATTCCTAAATTTAGATGGCTTAAACTTCTGCATTTCAACCCAGTATAATTCCTGTGACCACAGGAACCTGAAAGTACTTTGGTGCATTAAGTATTCTTGGTTAATTATAAAAAATAGTTCTTTCTTTCAATGGAATACAAAAATCTATCTTATTGTGTAAATATGTTCTAAAAGGTGTATTTTCAACCTTTGTGGACTGATTCTGTTTTTGCCTGTAAGTACTGTACTCTCAGTTTCTTGCTGTGCATCAATGTATTATTCAACCTGTCAATAAATTCGACTATTAGCTTTAGCCTCGACACATTGGCCTGACAAGGTGGCATTTTGCACCATCCAAAAAGAGTCTGGGAACATGATTGACATCCCACATAATCTCCAGGGACTTATTTACAACAATTTGGGGGAATCCTCGGCTTGCTTTCCTATACACATTACATACAAAAGAGCAGATTTTAGATCATAGGAAATTCTGTTTAAAGAAACCGCCTTTTTGCCATGACCATAAAGAAAGTCTGATCTGTAATGGTATGAAAACGCCACATGTTTCCACAAATAATAAGTGCATTAAGCCAGCATTAATGGTATTGAGAACTAGGCAGGACTTTAATCTTCCGTTCATCTTACACTTCATAGTGTGACAACAAAACTCTGGTTATCTTTATATCATGTCATAAAAGAAACCATATTCAAATTCTTTAACAGTACAGATCTCCGACTACCTGTGACTGATGCCATTTGTGGAAGTTTTACTTCAAAGACGATGCTGTGCTGGGTGTCCCTGTTCCCTTGCAAAGTTCGGTCTCTGAAGCAGAGAACCTCGAGTGAGTCCAGAAAGCTGCCCCTGTCATCACAAAGGCAAGTAATCAAAGCATTGAATTGTTCCCAAATATTGATGAGAAAGGCCGATAGGAATGTAAAGTGCCAAGACTAGTGGTAATATTATTGATTTTAAAATTCTCATCCTAGTTTTCAAATCCCTCCATGGCCTCATTCCTCCCTCGCTGTAACCTCCTCCAGCCTCTCCATCTCACTCTCCTCCTTTAAGATACTCCTCAAAAAACTTACGCCTTTGGTCACCTGTCCTAATATGGCTCGGTATGAAGCACCTTGGGACAGTTTACTACGTTAAAAGCGCTATATAAATGCAAGTTGTTGTTGTTGATAAAAGCCATGATCAAGCACGGCCATCACATTTTTCACAATTTCATACAACTACAACAGTCGGTAAAATCAGAAAAGCATCCCAGGACTAAAATTCTAAAACATACTTTAATATTTTATCTCAAGAGGAGTGAGACATTTTGAAAATAAGAACAAGTGGGCTATGTTCATTCTCAGCACTACTAATAAATCACTTACAATTACTCTTCATGACATCAATTTTAATCTTGGCAAAAATGTACCAGGCTATTGTTTTTTTTTATTTAGCAGCAGTGGCCAGGTAAAATAATTTTCTCTCTAGAATCAATGCAGGCAGTACTGAATTATCATGGGAAGAAATGGAATAGGGCAATCGAGGATGGAGAGTGGAAAGAAGGGTTGGCAGAATTGCCCACTGCACTTGTTTCAAAACAAACTGAATGTTTTACTTTTCACAGAGACTGAAGGGTAAAATTTGACCATTTACAGGTATGTTATAAAAGCACTTTATACTATAAAAGCCCCATCAAGCAACAATATTATATTGTCCTTCATACATCAAATTAACAGTCTCTCTTTGTTTCATGTTTTATATATTACTTTCTATATGTGGGTTTATTTTGCTTAAAAAAAATCACACAGGTCACAAATGTAGCATACCTTTTCCCGAAGAAAATCCTTTCCAAAAATGTATTAAACCAGGACAATATAAAAGCTAAAACATTTACCAGTTGTAGGCTATAAGGATCAGGAAGCTTCTCAGAGGCCATCCTGGATACTGGGTTAAGGTGCAAGGATCATAGACACCAACTGTGACCTGCCAAAGAAAATTGCCTTTAACAGGGAGTGGCCGCCAAAGTAATAGCATCATTACAAAATGAAGATGGCAAAATTAACAGTACAAAATACAGGCTCATATTGGAGAATTGTAAAATATGTACTTTTTACTATCACAACCAGAAGACAATTGGATATTTTACCTTCAAATAGTTCAACAGAATTCCTGAACTAATATACTCTAGGCAGCAGCCCGAGTGCCACACCCTAATTTAGACACCTGTTTATTCTTATAGGTTGACAGTACAGATATCAGCCTTGATATATTGAGAAGGTTCTGAAATCTTTGGTAATGTGAGGGTTCAAAAGATTGGTGCAAGTACTTATACAGGTAGGCGATGAGTTTTATATTCCCAGATATACAACTAATGAGTTTTGTTAGGGAGAGCAAAAAAGTGGTGGTTACTTTCCTTTTCATAGGATTGAGCACTGACTGAGAATTTGAAGTTCAATCCTGCAAGACTGTGATTCAAGAAATACTCTTTCTGTATACTTCCTGAATTCCACAATTTACCGAATAGCACTTTGAAGATCTATTAATTAAGTGTATGACATTTTATTCCCAATAGAACTAGCTGCTCTTACTCAAACAGGCACCTCTATTTAGGATCAAGTGACTGCATTGTTGCTATATAGTAGCAGCAACAGTACATCTGATGCCTACTAGATACATTAATGCCTTCAGCAAGATAAAACTGAATGAAATCTACAAAGTTACACTGGATCACACCCAGCATGAATGAGCTAACAGCGGACTGATGGCCTGTTTATAAACAGACCAAAGCTGCTCAGTAACGTAATTCAGAACCATCTTCACTTACTCACCGAACCATTTTTTATTCTAACAGACAGCTACACACCTAATCTTGGATGTAAATTTGTACCTTGGTCTGACCTTTGAAAAACTCATTCCAGTTTCTCAAAGATGCCAATGAAACGGAATCTTCTGTGTACTTGACCAGAAAATAAGGAACTGCTGTAACTTCCTCCTTTTGGCAAAGTTCATCGTAAGCTTCTTGTAGTGTCTGGATCTGTTTATATAACAAACAAAAAAATCAGCAACTAATGAATGGAGTTTTGCTTTAAAGTTTGTCCCAGTGGAATGTGTAAAGTAATTCAGTTTACAAAAGAGAAACACAAAATTGCAGCCCAATTTTATAATTTGTTATTTCAGCACTAATAATAAAAACTCATTTCAAAAGGTAATTCCACAAATGGAGGATAAAAAAAAAGACATCTTGCTCACTCAACAATTCACCGAGTTTATCCAGTGAGCAGTTAAGCCACTCACTGACCATGTACGTCCCAGGTTCAATATCAAGTCTGTGCTGAGTGAGCTGATCACACCCAGAGCAGGGGTTGGGATGCATCTGGCCTCAGCATCCCTGGGTTGAAGAAAGGGGAGCAGGACAGTGTTCCCACTATTGATCGCCATCCAGTGGCCTCTGCTGAACATGCATGTTTACAGATGCTGGATAAGTAGGATTGCACCTAGTTATGATATCCCCTGCCTGCCAACACCATCAAGGCTCACACATGAAGAATGACCACTTGGGCGAGGTACCAGAGGGTCATGGAACTATATCCAAGCAAGGAGCAAATGGCATTAGATGAGAAGGAGAGAGAAGAAAGTTGGCAAGAACCTTTCTGTAAAAAGCTTAACAAAACTCGTTATTTCTCCCCAAAGTATACACCATCACCACCTAAGGGAACAGGCAGGCAAGACCATCACCACCTGAGAGAGCAGGCAGGCAAGACCATCACCACCTGAGAGAGCAGGCGGGCACCGTCCATCACCACCTGAGAGAGCAGGCAGGCACCGTCCATCACCACCTGAGAGAGCAGGCGGGCACCGTCCATCACCACCTGAGAGAGCAGGCAGGCACCGTCCATCACCACCAGAGAGAGCAGGCGGGCACCGTCCATCACCACCTGAGAGAGCAGGCAGGCAAGACCATCACCACCTGAGAGAGCAGGCAGGCACTGTCCATCACCACCTGAGAGCGCAAGCGGGCACCGTCCATCACCACCTGAGAGAGCAGGCGAGCACCGTCCATCGCCACCTGAGAGAGCAGGCGGGCACCACCCATCACCACCTGAGCACAGGCGGGCACCGACCATCACCACCTGAGAGAACAGGCGGGCACGACCATCACCACCTGAGAGAGCAGGCGGGCACGACCATCACCACCTGAGAGAGCAGGCGGGCACGACCATCACCACCTGAGAGAGCAGGCGGGCACGACCATCACCACCTGAGAGAGCAGGCGGGCACGACCATCACCACCTGAGAGAGCAGGCGGGCACGACCATCACCACCTGAGAGAGCAGGCAGGCACGACCATCACCACCTGAGAGAGCAGGCGGGCACGACCATCACCACCTGAGAGAGCAGGCGGGCACGACCATCACCACCTGAGAGAGCAGGCGGGCACGACCATCACCACCTGAGAGAGCAGGCGGGCACGACCATCACCACCTGAGAGAGCAGGCGGGCACGACCATCACCACCTGAGAGAGCAGGCGGGCACGACCATCACCACCTGAGAGAGCAGGCGGGCACGACCATCACCACCTGAGAGAGCAGGCGGGCACGACCATCACCACCTGAGAGAGCAGGCGGGCACGACCATCACCACCTGAGAGAGCAGGCGGGCACGACCATCACCACCTGAGAGAGCAGGCGGGCACGACCATCACCACCTGAGAGAGCAGGCGGGCATGACCATCACCACCTGAGAGAGCAGGCGGGCACGACCATCACCACCTGAGAGAGCAGGCGGGCACGACCATCACCACCTGAGAGAGCAGGCGGGCACGACCATCACCACCTGAGAGAGCAGGCGGGCACGACCATCACCACCTGAGAGAGCAGGCGGGCACGACCATCACCACCTGAGAGAGCAGGCGGGCACGACCATCACCACCTGAGAGAGCAGGCGGGCACCGACCATCACCACCTGAGAGCAGGTGGGCTCCGACCATCACCACCTGAGCGCAGGCGGGCACGACCATCACCACCTGAGAGCAGGCGGGCACCGACCATCACCACCTGAGCGCAGGCGGGCACCGACCATCACCACCTGAGAGCAGGCGGGCACCGACCATCACCACCTGAGAGAGCAGGCGGGCATGGCCATCACCACCTGAGAGAGCAGGCGGGCAATCCCTCAGGATTTTCCTCCCTTTCACTCTTTCCCTCCTGCCAGCACCTGGAGGTTGCAGAGATGAAATTGTGCCCCACCGATCTACAACATCTACACTGCAGCTGTAATGAGTTGCTAACCACAAAATTAGAGCTTTTGTAAGAAAGCAATATGGGAGAGGTGAATTACAGCGCAGACTATCAATACAGGAGCAAAACTGGTTCACAAGATCTCCAACTGTGGCAAGACTAACATGTCATCCCGAGTCTCTTGTGTTCTTCACAGAACTAATGCTCTACTTCAGTGAGATACTGTAAATACTGAACCAAAGTTTCACTACTGTGGATATCACCACGGACTTCTTTCCAGTACTACTTCACTTCAATGTCCAAGATTCATTAGAAAGAAATTTGTTGGCACATTTGACGTACAAGAATCACTTTGTAAATCACTAAACTGGGCTTAGCCCTCTTCACGATTAAGAGCCAGTCACTTAACTAGGCTCAGCCCTCTGCACTCATCCCAGAGGCTCGTCACTCTTTTCTTTCACAGATAACAAAAATAGTCCACATTTTGAAAGCTGAAATGTAGTTATTAAAAGAGAATGCATAGACTCAAAGTATGTTCTTAGCATATTATTTTTGGGGCAGAAATTTTACAACAAGAGTTTTATAATAGAAAAGATCCACACTGTGACTTCCTGTCTTTATACCTGACACGTGGAGAACTTTGCTGCCAACTTGACTGGATGGTGGAATATAGGTATCCCTTCTGTGAAGCACAATGCAGGAAATGCAAACCAGTAGTAGAAATGATACTTTTTTAAATCCTGCAAAATATAGTTTCAATAAAACAAAATTAGCTCTCAAAAATAAAAAAATAAAATCAACAGCAATTAAAGACAAGTACAAAACATTTTCCAATTTCACAGAACATTCACACATTTGATTATCATAGGTAGAGCTGGGAACTTTGCTCATGGTAGGTGGAGTGCAATGAAAGGGGCAAGCTATTCAACTGTGGGGGGCATCAGAAAAGAGCCATTTCCTGTCTTCATCAGATGGCCACACATATCTACTTCCAGCAGAATCACTAGAAATCAGTCAATTTTTTGCCTTCACAATAGAGGGTGTTGAAATCAATTTTAGTGCTCCTATCAGAACCTTAGCTGAGATTAGCTAACAGCACAGGCCAGGAGTCAAACCTCAGACCTTCCTGATTTACATGGCTCAGCGAATCAAGTCCTGTGTTGAGCCTGATTCACATTTTTTTTTCAAACAAAAGGAAATTACATCTCCAAGTCATTTAGTCAAACCTCACATAACTAGCACACAATTCTGGAGTTTGGTGGAAGAGATGAAACAGGTGAAAAAAGTTAACACAATTCTTTAAACAATGCTCCTTAATGGATGATGTGGAGATGCCGGTGATGGACTGGGGTGGACAAATGTAAGGAATCTTACAACACCAGGTTATAGTCCAACAAATTTATTTTAAAATCACAAGCTTTCGGAGATTATCTCCTTCGTCAGATGATTGAATGAAAAGGTTCTCAAATCGCATATCTTATACGATGTTGGGACAGCATCACACCAATCAAAAGGTGTCGTTGTTATTCAAACAGGCCAGTCACGGAGAACAGCACGTCCCAGTACACTCGATATACATTGTGTCTTTTACACAGGCAGGCAGAAAGAAACTTAAAATGGCAGAGAGAGAGAGAGAGAGAATTTTAAAAAAACATATAAATTTTTTCCCCCTTTTTGCTGGTGGGGTTACGTGTAGCGTGACATGAACCCAAGATCCCGGTTGAGGCCGTCCTCATGGGTGCGGAACTTGGCTATCAACTTCTGCTCGACGATTTTGCGTTGTCGTGTGTCTCGAAGGCCGCCTTGGAGAACGCTTACCCGAAGATCGGTGGCTGAATGTCCTTGACTGCTAAAGTGTTCCCCGACTGGATGGGCAGAGACCAGAATTGTAGTAAAGGGTATTTTCTCACAGAATCTCAGCAGCCTTTTTTATATAATGTAGGTGACAGAGGATGCAGATTCCTAATCAAAAACCAGATAGGAAATTGGGAGGGGTGGTAAAGAGAAACTAGCTCATATCACAAGTAAGTCAAAAGCTTAGCTAAAGTGTTGGATGTTTTGAAAATGAGCTCTTCTATTTATGAAAGTTTTCAATATTGTAATAGCAGTGTTAGTTTCTAGTGTAAATTGTTATTTTTTCAGAAGACATTATTCATCTATTTGTTTATGGCTGACTTAAAACATCAAGTTGCTAGCCTTTGTAACAGAAACAGGACACTCAACTCTTTTAAAGGCAATTAACCACTCTGAGGCACGGTAGAAGTTTAACAGCTGGTATTTTACTCTACACCATAAACATTCATTTTTCTTAAGTGATTTTTTAAAATCTTTGTTCCTTGTTAATTCATTTTCTAAGTACATATCATCCTCATAGAACATAAACAGCTAGATTTAAGTAATCCAGAGACTACTGCCATCTCAACCATATACAAGGTAAAATAATTCCAAATATATTAACAGCAGCTGTTCATTAAAAAAACTAATTTTCCAGAGTTAAGTACACTTAATTTACATTCAATTTCAAATCTGAGCTATAAAAGTGGAAAAATATTTCAAGGTGGGCAGATAAGGAAGGAGTACTGAGGGCAGGTGGTTGCGCACTGTGCACTGCTTGAGCAGAAGCCTGAAAAATCATTTTTTAAAATTTCAAAATGTATCTTTAAATTCTATGAAATAAGGTATAAAAAGTTCTATGTAAATATCACAATTTCAAACCAGTACAATTCAAACCAATACAATATAGATCGTACACAGTGCGATCTCGATATTACAATTCAAACACAGTATATTCCTTATGATTCATGGTGTACAATGCAATACAAGGTGGGGTGACCTTACATGGTGGACTTTCCCCATAGAGCCTTTGCGTAGGTCAGTGCTTCCCACAGCACGTACTCCTGGACCTTGGAGTGTGCCAGTCGGCAACACTCGGTTGTGGACAGCTCCTTCAGCTGGAAGACCAGCAGATTTCGGGCAGAAGAAAGGGCCTCCTTCACTGAGTTAATGGTCTTTCAGCCACTGGTGATGTCTGTCTCGGTGTGCATCCAGGGAACAGCCCGTAGAGCACAGTGTCCTGTGTTACCAAACTGTTGGGGATGAACTGGGACAGATAACAATACATCTCTCTCCACACCCTCTATGCGAAGGGGGAGCCCATCAGGAGGTGGACGACGGTCTCCTCCCCGCCGCAGCCTCGAGGATAGCTCGCGGTGGCGCTCAGATTGCAAACAAGTTACATCCTGGTGCCTGTTTGTCAGCTCTGGGAATGAGATGTTCTGCCAAATGGCATCGACTGTCTGGTCGGGGAAAAACCCGATCGAGTCCACCCTCTCCTTTCCTTGCAGGACTCTCAGGACGTTTATTGTCGACCACTGTCTGTCAGCCTTGTGGTCGAAGGGGCTGCTCCTCAGGAAATGAGGAGGCGCAGGGTGGGGCATCCTGTGCCTGCTCGGCCAGCGTGGCCAGACCCAGCCTTCTCAGTGTGTTGGCCATTTGGAAACCTTGACCCTAGCACCAGGATGGTATGTTGCCTCCCTGGTGCTAGGGTCAAGGATGTCACGGAGCGGCTGCAGGGCATTCTGGAGGGGGAGGGTGAACAGCCAGTAGTCGTGGTCCATATTGGTACCAATGACATAGGTAAAAAAAGGGATGAGGTCCTGCAAGGTGAATTTAAGGAGTTAGGAGATAAATTAAAAAGCAGGACTTCAAAGGTAGTGATCTCAGGATTACTGCCGGTGCCACGTGCTAGTGAGTATAGGAACAGGAGAATAGACAGGATGAATGCGTAGCTGCAGGGATGGTGTAGGAGGGAGGGATTTAGATTCCTGGGACATTGGGACCGGTTCTGGGGAAGGTGGGACCTGTACAAGCGTGATGGGTTACACCCGAGCAGGACCGGGACAAATGTCCTCGCGGGGGTGTTTGCTAGTGCTGTTGGGGAAGGTTTAAACTAGAGTGGCAGGGGGATGGGAACCTGAGCGGGGAGTCAGAAGGGAATAAAGTTGAGAGCAGCAAGAGAGGGGAAGACCCAGGGGAAATCTACAATACAAATAGTACAAACAGTTGTTCAAGAACAAGTGAAAGGGAAAAGCATAGAGCAGCGGAAAGAAAGTGTTCTTTAGGCACTTTAGATACTTTAGGCACGACAGATAAAATGAAAACTAGAAGGCGTAAGGCGATTAACCCAGCATCAAAGCTGTGGCAGGGGGTTGGGAACCTGAGCAGGGAGACAGAGGAAAGCATGTCAGGAAGGGATAGAAGGTATGGAGTAAAAGGTAAAGTGTTAAAAAAGGAAAAAGCAGGAACTAAGTGTCACAAAACATATTTGAAAGTTCTTTATCTGAATGCACGTAGCATTCGTAACAAAATGGACGAGTTAACGGCACAAATAACGACGTATGGGTATGATCTTGTGGCCATTACAGAAACATGGCTGCAGGGTGACAACGACTGGGAATTAAATATGCCAGGGTATTTAACAATCAGGAAGGACAGGCAGGCAGGAAGGAAGGGGAGGTGGGGTGGCTATGTTAATAAGGGAAGGAATCACTGTAATACAGACAAATGATATTGGGACAAAGGATCAGGATAATGAAACAGTTTGGGTAGAGATAAGGAATAATAAGGAGCAAAAAACACTCGTGGGCGTAGTATATAGGCCTTCTAATAGTTGCAGCTCTGCTGGAAGAAGTATTAATCAGGAAATAGTCGGGGAACAGCTATTATTATGGGGGATTTTAACTATCATATTAACTGGACAAATCAAATTGGGCAGGGTAGCCTTGAGGAAGAGTTTATTGAGTGTATCAGGGATGGATTTCTTGAGCAGTATGTAACTGATCCTACAAGGGGGCAGGCAACCTTGGACCTGGTCCTGTGTAATGAGCCAGGATTAATTAATAATGTCCTAGTTAAGTATCCCCTTGGAATGAGTGACCATAACATGGTTACATTCCATATCCAATTAGAGGGTGAGAAGGTTGGTTCTCAAACAAGCGTACTGAGCTTGAATAAAGGAGACTATGATGGTATGAGAGTGGAATTGATTAAAGTGGACTGGGAAAATAGATTAAAGGGTAAGACGGTACATGAGCAGTGGTGTTCATTTAAGGAGTTATTTTACAACTTTCAAAACAAATATATTCCACTGAGGAAAAAAGGGTGTAAAAGAAATGACAGCCATCCGTGGCTAAGTAAAGAAATTAAGGATAGTATCCGACTAAAAACAAGGACATATAAGGTAGCCAAACTTAGTGGGAGGATAGAAGATTGGGAAGTCTTCAAAAGACAGCAAAAAGTAACTAAAGGATTGATTAAGAAAGGGAAGATAGATTACGAAAATAAATTAGCAAAAAATATAAAAACAGATAGCAAGAGTTTCTACAGTTATATAAAAAGAAAAAGGGTGGCTAAGGCAAACGTAGGTCCTTTAGAGGATGAGACCAGGAAATTAATGGTGGGAAACATGGAGATGGCAAAAATGCTGAACAAATATTTTGTTTCAGTCTTTACGGTAGAGGACACTAAGAATATCCCAACACTGGACAAACAGGGGGCTCTGGGGGGGGGGGGGGGGGGGAGGAGCTAAATACGATTAAAATCACTAAGGAATTGGTACTCAGTAAACTAATGGGACTAAAGGCGAATAAATCCCCTGGACCTGATGGCTTACATCCTAGGGTCTTGAGGGAAGTGGCAGTAGGGATTGTGGATGCTTTGGTAATAATTTTCCAAAATTCTCTGGACTCGGCAAAGGTCCCGGCAGATTGGAAAACTGCCAATGTAACACCCTTATTTAAAAAGGGTAGTAGGCAGAAGGCTGGAAATTATAGCCTAACATCTGTGGTGGGTAAAATTTTGGAGTCTATTATTAAGGAGACAGTAGCAGAACATTTGGATAAACATAATTTAATAGGACAAAGTCAGCATGGCTTTACAAAGGGGAAGTCATGTCTGACAAATTTGCTTGAGTTCTTTGAGGATATAACGTACAGGGTGGATAAAGGGGAACCAGTGGACGTAGTGTATTTGGACTTCCAGAAGGCATTCGACAAGGTGCCACATAAAAGATTATTGCTCAAGATAAAGAATCACTGGATTGGGGGTAATATTCTGGCATGGGTGGAGGATTGGTTATCTAACAGGAAGCAGAGAGTTGGGATAAATGGTACATTCTCGGACTGGCAACCTGTAGCCAGTGGTGTTCCGCAGGGGTTGGTGCTGGGTCCCCAACTCTTTACAATCTATATTAACGATTTGGAGGAGGGGACCGAGTGTAACATATCAAAGTTTGCAGATGATACAAAGATGGGAGGGAAAGTAGAGAGTGAGGAGGACATAAAAAACCGACAAGGGGATATAGACAGGCTGGGTGAGTGGGCGGAGATTTGGCAGATGCAATACAATATTGGAAAATGTGAGGTTATGCACTTTGGCAGGAAAAATCGGAGAGCAAGTTATTATCTTAATGGCGAGAAACTGGAAAGTACTGCAGTACAAAGGGATCTGGGGGTCCTAGTGCAAGAAAATCAAAAGGTTAGTTTGCAGGTGCAGCAGGTGATCAAGAAGGCCAACGGAATGTTGGCTTTTATTGCTAGGGGGATAGAATATAAAAACAGGGAGGTATTGCTGCAGTTATATAAGGTATTGGTGAGACCACACCTGGAATACTGCATACAGTTTTGGTCTCCATACTTAAGAAAAGACATACTTGCTCTCAAGGCAGTACAAAGAAGGTTCACTCGGTTAATCCCGGGGATGAGGGGGTGGACATATGAGGAGAGGTTGAGTAGATTGGGACTCTACTCATTGGAGTTCAGAAGAATGAGAGGCGATCTTATTGAAACATATAGGATTGTGAAGGGGCTTGATCGGGTGGATGCGGTAAGGATGTTCCCAAGGATGGGTGAAACTAGAACGAGGGGGCATAATCTTAGAATAAGGGGCTGCTCTTTCAAAACTGAGATGAGGAGAAACTTCTTCACTCAGAGGGTAGTAGGTCTGTGGAATTTGCTGCCCCAGGAAGCTGTGGAAGCTACATCATTAAATAAATTTAAAACAGAAATAGACAGTTTCCTAGAAGTAAAGGGAATTAGGGGTTACGGGGAGCAGGCAGGAAATTGGACATGAATTTAGATTTGAGGTTAAGATCAGATCAGCCATGGTCTTATTGAATGGCGGAGCAGGCTCGAGGGGCCGATTGGCCTACTCCTGCTCCTATTTCTTATGTTCTTATGTTCAGCATGTAGTGACATTTGTTGTTTGCGTCCTGGGGCTCTACACACATCCTGAGGCAGCCACACACAAAGGTGGCCATCAGGATCAGAGCGGCATTGGGGATGTTCTTCCCCCCCTTTGTTTGGGGCCTTGTACATGGTGACCCTGGGGACAGGTTCTACCTTGGACCTCCAGACAAAGTGGAAGATGACTCGGGTGACTGTGACATCAGAGTTGTGGAGAATGGGCCAGACCCTGGCCACGTCGAGCAACACCACGAGTATCTCACATCTTATCACCAGATTCTGCCGGTTGTGGAGAGGGATCGCCCCACCCACATACCAAGCTTTTGTTTGGCCTTGGCGACCCGCTCCTCCCAGTTCTTCGTGCAGGCCAGGGGCCCCCCGAACCAGATCTTTTGTCCCCTTCACAGTCGGACCTGACTGTGAAGGGGACAAAAGATTGGGTCTCCCACCTGTGAAAGAACATGGCCTCACTCTTACTTTGGTTCACTCTGGCCCCCGAGGCCAGCTCGAAACGGTCGCAGATGCCCATTAGCGTGTGGACCAACTGCTGATTGGAGCAGAAGACAGTGACGTCATCCATGTACAGAGAGGCCTTAACCCGAGAGCCTTTGCTGCCTAGGATCGTCACCTCCGATACCTGCGTCTTTCCTGATGCAGGCGGCAAATGGCTCAATACAACATACAAACAAGACCACGGAGAGAGGACAGCCCTCCCTGACTCCAGATCTGATCGGAAAGCTCTCCGACTCCCACCCGTTGATTAGGACTGCCTTACGGATGTCCGCGTAGAGCAGTCAGATCCAAGCATGGATTCCCTCCCCAAAACCCATTTTGGAGAGCACGTCCATCGTGTACGTGTGGGATATTCTGTCGATGGCCTTCTCCTGGTCCAGGCTGATGAGGCAGGTGTTCACCTCCCTGTCCTGCATGTAGGCGATCGCATCCCTGAGCAGTGCAAGGCTATCAGAGTTCTTCCTGCCGGGTACAGTACAGGTCTGATCCAGGTGGATCATCCACTCCAGCGCAGACTTGAATCTGTTGGCGATGGCCTTAGACAGAATCTTGAAGTCGACATTTAGCAAGGAGATGGGTCGCCAATTTTTGATTTCTTCTCTCCCCCCCTTCCGCTTGTAGATGAGGGTGATGATGCCTTTCCTCAAGGACTCTGACATGCTGCCTGCCAGGAGCATACCCCTGTACACTTCCAGTAGGTCTGGGCCTATCCAGTCCCACAGAGCAGAGTACAACTCGACCGGTAAGCCATCACTTCCGGGAGTTTTACTCTTCTCAAAGGACCAGATGGCCTTTATCAACTCGTCCAAGATCAGTGGCCGATCCATGCTCTCCCGCTCACTGTCCTCTAAGACTTCCGTGATAGAGGACAGGAAGGACTGGGAGGCCGTGTTGTTTGTGGGATTTGCGTCATGCAGCCTGGCATAAAAGGATTTGCTGATCCTCAGTATGTCGGCCTGTGAAGATGTCACAGAGCTGCCGTCCTCCTTCAAGCTGCTATCACAGAGGTCTCTCTGTACAGCTTCTGGAAGAAGTAGCGCGAGCACTTCTCGCCCTGCTCCACGGAGCAGACTCTGGACCGGAAGATGATCTTTGAGGCCTCGGAGGCGAAGAGCGAGGCTTGCTGGCCCTTCACCTCTCTGAGTTCCTCCCCGGCATTGACTGCAACTGGAGTAAATCCTGCACGCTTTTCTGGAGCTGTGACATTTCCCTCTGTCTCTCTCTCGCCTTCTGAACCACCTTTGAGGATGAAGAACCTCTTGATGTTGGCCTAGGCTGCTTCCCACCAGTGCACCGTGGAGTTGAAGAGAAGTTTCACAGTCCTCCAACCTTTGTAATCCCTCTTTAGTTCCTCGATGTTCTCCGGGGTCAACAATCTCACGTTCAGCTTCCATATCCCCCTGCCCACCCTCTGGTCCTCCTGCGATTGGCAGTCAACCAGTAGGAGGCAGTGGTCAGAGAAGAACATCGGCTGGACATCGGTGGATCTGACCTTGAGCGTTGGGGACACAAAAAGGAAGTCTATCCTGGAACGGACGGACCCGTCTGGCCTGGACCGGGTGTATCTCTGTGGTGCTCCGTCTGCAGGGCTGCTGAAGACGTCGCGAAGCTTTGCGTCTTTCACCGCCTCCATCTGGAGTTTGGACGTGGAGTCCAATATTCCGTCGACCCTGCTGGATCGTCCAGCCGCATCAATGCTGCAGTTGAAGTCTCTGACGAGAACGATTGGCCTGGAGGTCGCCAGCAGCATCGGGAGATGCTGGAAGACCTCCATCCGCTCGCTTGAGGGACGGGGCATACACATTGATCAGTCGGAGCAAGGCGTTCTTTTGCAGAACGTCTGCTACGAGCAGGTGGCTCCCCACCACCCCCTTAACCTCGGTGGTGGTGAATTGGCCTCCCCGCATCATTATCCCCAGGCCCAAGGAATGATTATCGTTGCCACCCGACCAGATCGACTGCCCCTGCGTCCACATGCGTGACCATTGCCGGTAGTTGCTGAAGTGCGGGATCCTATACTCTTGCAAAAACAGCAGGTTCCTCTTGACCCTGGACAGGTAGTTCAGGGTCTCGGCATATTGCGTAGTTAATTTGATACTATGCACGTTTATGGATGCAATTTTTAAATCCATTTTAAAAATACAAAAGGGCAAACCATTACAGTTGCATCAGTCCGGGTTCTATGTTACTGTCCATTTGGGACCCTTGGTCCAGATTCTGCAGAGGCCTGAAAAATAAGTACTGGAAGGGAAGGCCCAGCTGAACAAAGTAAAGTCCAGGAAAGCAGCAAAATTCAAGTCCCAGGCCCCTGAGAGACGGTAGACTTCTAGGAGAAACCGACGGAACAGAGTTCCAACAAAACATGGTCAATTTTACGTGCAAGTTTAAAGATTTTTTTAAATGAATTATTTACATTTTATTTGTTAGGGTATGTAATCGGTTAGCTAAGGAACAACATGGTCAGTGAAAGAAATCGGAAAAAATTGTTGAACTATTTGATTGGTTTACACTGTGGGAGTTGCTGGTTCCAAATAGATAGCTTTGAAAAAACTTATGAACGGTTTGATTAGTTGGTTTTGTGTAAGTCGCTCATTCATAATGTTAGCTTTCCTACCTGTCTAGTGACAATTAGATATTTGAACAAGTAAGCATGTTAACTAAATAAATAGTTAGTAGTTATTTAAGCCAATTATTAAAATTTGACAAAGAATTTATGATGCTACGGACACAATGGGGTAATTTTAACCCCCAAAAACAGGTGGATTGGGGGCAAGTGGGCAGTCAAAATAGTAGATATTTGGAAAGGGAACGCATCCCGGCTCCAACATGTCTACTTCTGGGTTTATCCCAGGCAGGTTTAAAGCCAGCAGGCCGATACATAAAGGGGCTTGAGGTACTTAATATTTTGTGTATTGGAAAACTTAAAATGAATTTAACCTTACTTGTTCAGGTTTCCCATCACTTCTGATTCACGTCGGGTGAAAGCAGGTGGGAAGGACCAGATCCATGAGGTGAGTGCCTTTATTGCATTGCTTGTGGGCCCGGAGGAGCATGGGTGCTTCATCCAAGCCCAACAAGCTCACTTGGCCGACAAGACCCCCGCGATCGGCCGTCTCCCCCCTCCCCCCTCCCCCCACCACCACCCACCCCCGATGTTGGCTGACTCCATCCCCCCTGATGCTGGCTGACCCAACACCCCCACCCCCGATCTCTGATGCTGGCTGACCACACAGCCCCCAACCCTGATCTCCAAGGCTGGCTGACTCCTCCAATCTCCGATGCTGGCTGCCCCCGCCCCCCAATTGAATCACTGGCTGACACCTCCTGATCCCCGATGCTGGCTGGAGCCCCCCACCCCCGATGTCGTCCACTTCCCCCCACATCTCAAACCCCCTCCAATTCCTTCCAAGCCAGTGATATTTCTCTCTCTCTCCCCATCCCATCTCTGATTTGCAGCTCCTTTCCTGGCCGACAGGCAGCCAGCCTGTCAATTTGGCTGCCTAGCACGTGGGAAACCCAGAAGCTCAATACTCACCTTCAATTGAGTTACAATGCCTATTCCTGGGTTCCCCATGTGAATATCTGCGGACGTGCGGGGTACCCGGCTCTGAGTTAAAATCATGACCAATGGGTGTGACACCCAATAGATTCAATTCTTTTAATTATATAGATAGTGAGATCTACTGAGTGGGTATTTTTGCTGTCACCTTGGTAACAGTCTTGCCTCTCAGTTCGAGGGCGTGGGTTCAATCCCCACTCCAAGGCTTGAATACAATTTAGGCCGACGCTCCAGTGCAGTGCTCAGAGTGCACTACATATTGGAGAGGTTGTCCTTTAGATAAACAGAGGTCCTGTCTGTCCTGCCGGTTTGGGTAGATGTTTAAGATCCCTGAACACTATTTGAAGAATATCAAGCACTACCACTATTTGAGTGCCAGTTTGACCCAGCACCCATACCTCTGAGTTACAAGGTCGTGGGTTCAACCCAACTCCCAAGATTTGAGCAAATAATCCAGGCTGACACTTCAGTACAATACTGAGGGAGTACTTTATTGTCAGAGGTGCTATCTTTCAGATGAGACATTAAAGTGCGACCCTGACTGCCTGTACAGGTGGATGTAAGAGGTCCCAAGCCACTATTTGAAGAGGAGCAGGAAATTCCCCCAAAGTTCAGGCGAATACTCATCCCTCAACCAAAAACACCAAAAGCAGACTAATTGGTCATTTATTTCATTTACTGCTTATGGGATCTTGCTGTGCACAAATTGGCTGCTGTGTTTGCCTATATAGCAACAGTGACTACACGTCAAAAGTAATTATTTGGCTGTGAAGCACTTTGTGATCCCGAGGATATGAAAAGCACTATGGAAATGCAAGTTCTTTCTATCAAAATGTCTTGGTAAACATTCCTTCTTCAACCAACACCACTGAAAACAAATTAACTGGTCATGTACTTCATTGCAATATTGTCCTTCCAGATTTACCTAAAAAAAAGTCACTGCATATCAATATAATTAAGTGTGTGTGAAGCACTTTGAGACTTGATAAGCAACTAAACAAATGCTCCTCCGTCAAATTACAACAGTATTTGTAACTTTGTTTAAGAAACACTGTGGGGATAATAGAATCTGATGAAACATTTATGTAACTGAAAATAATTTAAAATCTGTTTAATTCATTATCTCATTTTATAGAAGACAATGAAACATAATGGTTCTCAAAACCAAAATGATTGCTTTTGTTTTTAAGAAAAAGATACTTACTGCAAAAGTCAGCAAAAGAAAAGTGTTCAACAAAGAAGGATCCTCAATTGCTCTGCCAGACTTTATAGCATCCCAAATCTACAGGAGAGATAATTAAATTTGACTTGAAGCAGGACAAACAGAAGTTAAAAATAATTTTTAAAAGATCAAGGATGACTGAGAATGGAGTTCAATTTGGATGATCTTCAGCATCTGAACACAGGCACGTACTTGATCAGCCAAATGAGCTGTTTCAATATTTTATGACTCATTATAGGTGAAAATATATGCCAGTTATTGTACCCAGTTTCAAATATGCACATGCAGAAGGGCAGGATGTTATAATAAGTTCTTTCAGTTTTCAGTAACAAAATATTTATTGCACAAACTCATTTTTATTTACTGTGTCCAAAAAATCAAGAAATTAGCTTGGTTTAACTCTAATACTACAGTTACTCTGTAGCAGTATTTGCAGCAGGCATTTAAAGCATCATTTTAAACAAATGTTAACTCTGACCACATTAGATTCAATATTGGAGTTAGAGCACGGAACATGCTGGGTCTAATAAATTTGGAGGGAATTGAAGTTCTGCAAAAAGTAGAGGCGAGTTAACCTAGCTCCTATATAACGTCAAATTATTTATAATGCAAGTTCTGCAAATCTGAGTTCATACCAGGCCATCACACCACATTCTGGTATCATGCAAGGCATCAACATCTGCCCTGTATATAATCTAAAATGTGGGTAAAACAGTCACAGCCAACACTTCTTGCGATCCAGGTCAGACCTCCTACAAATGATCTCTGTGACCTCCTCCAGCCCTAAAACCCTCCGAGATCTCTGTGCTCCTTGTCTCTTGTGCATCCCCCATTTTAATCGCTCCACCATTGGCGGCCGTGTCTTCAGCTGCCTAGGCCCAAAGCTCTGGAATTCTCTCCCTAAACCTCTCCGCCTCTCTACCTCTCTCTCCTCCTTTAAGACACTCCTTACAATCTACATCTGTGATCACCTGTCCTAATATCTCTTTATGTGGCTCGGTGTCAAATGTTGTTTGCTAATCACTCCTGTGGAGCGTCTTGGGATGTTTTACTACGTTAAAGACGCTATATAAATGCAAATTGTTGTTGTTCTTGAACTGAAAAAGGTTTATGTGATTCAGCTGATCCAAAAAGGCATCAACAATTGGACTCTTCCAGCCCCTCTCCTCAAACAAAATAAAATGCAACAACACTGCCCAATTGTTAAAAACTGACTTCTGTTCCTTAACTTTGTATATCTTAAAAACCACGAACTCACGATTTCCTCTATGAATAAAGAATACTCCCTTTTGCCACTTACCTTCTTTCCCACTTGCTCCAGCAAAGCCTTCTTATCAGTGGATTTAAATGACTGTAAAGTATTGGTATTATACAGAGTGCCAAAAGCAGGGCAACACCGAGGTGGAGTCACAGCATTCCTAAGTGAACATTAAAAATAACTTCCTTTGAGCAATACAACAGAAAGGAGAATAATGCTAGCCATTTAGTTGTTCCAAGCATAAACTATTTATTCTGGATTCAACTGTACTTCTGAAAGTTTCCACTGATTAGAAAACTGAAGAAACCCATAGGACCATTGAGCAACTTTGGCAGTACGCTGATGAATAGCATACAGACAATAATATGAAGTTGATGTGAATCTGCTGGTAGACTTTACTTTCCTGTGAGTGATCTTTTGCTAGCTGAAAAGTGCCATTAATGTCACAAATGCATTTCATACCAGAGTAACTAATGCACCAAATTTTACTGTGTGTAATCATACTGGCAGAACAAACGAGCAGGCTGACAAGAGGTTTTAAGATCAGTACACTCAACTATGTTTTTTTTTTAAAAAATGGGAGCATGTTAAGTTTATTCAGTGAGTAACTGAGCATATAGACTAGAAAGATCCCAGATTCCATCCCTGGTGTGAGCTGGGGTCGCTGTAGAACCACAGGTTCCCTAGGATAGGGAGGCAAAATTTGACCAACAGGCACACTCATGATCAGCACTCAATGGCTCCTGCTGGTGTGGATGAGGACAACAGCATGCGTAGCTGTGATGTCCCCGTCGTTAAAATAGTCTAATGCCACTCATGGTCAAAGCTCACAAATACTGAGCTGGGCAAACTACCAGAGGGTGTCCAAAATTGTATCTAACAAGGAATCAACGAATTTAGCAGAGGGGAACAAATTGAAAAATGAGAGTATGGTTTGTGGTTTCTGTCTATATATGTATTTTAAAGTGGCTAGGATCTCACAGTTGGAGTTCCTTCAGTTTGACCACAATGATTCAACAGTCGTGGTGGTGCAACAGCAGGGCTGCACCATCTTACATTACATTTTATTAAAATGGCAGGGACTTTCAAATCAAAACAAAAAGAAAACCTCAAGTGGAAAAATCACATGTTTTGCAATTCAGAGAAGCCAGTGTTAACGGGGCTAAAAAAAGGATTGATTTTGAATGACAATTCAAAATAATTGCTTTCCGTACGGAATCTTCTGAAAGCACCAAACAACATCCATCTAACAGAACTTAAAACGTTGAAGGTTGTTATTTTCACATTATATTCAGTAAAAGGCATTCTTCTAGAACAAAGTTTGAAATATGAAAATCATAACAAATCATATTCTGATGTTCAGATTTCAAATTAAAACTTTTATCTAAGTTGCACTGATATTCATTATATAAAAATTAACAGATTTACATTCCTTTTATATTTTGGATCCACCTCCAATGGAAATTTCTGCTTCTCTTGTGCTAATTTTACTGTGGGGTGGTATAAACAATGAGTAACGCACATGCAGATTTTTTCCAAAGTGTCGTGCACAACTGCGCATGTGTGAAATGATCTGGTCATGGAATTTCCCTAATGACATTCAGACCAGCAGTAAATGTGGGCCCCTTAGAGGCTGAAACAGGAGAAATTATAATGGGGAATAAAGAAATGGCAGTAACATTAAACAAATATTTTGTTTCTGTCTTCACAGTAGAAGACACAAAAAACATACCGGAAATAGTGGGAAACCAAGGGTCTAATGAGAGGGAGGAACTTAAAGTAATTAACGTTAGTAAAGAAAAAGTATTAGAAAAATTAATGGGACTAAAAGCCGACAAATCCCCTGGACCTGATGGCCTACATCCTAGGGTTCTAAAAGAGCTGGCTGCAGAGATAATGGGTGCATTGGTTTTGATCTTCCAGAATTCCCTAGATTCTAGAACGGTCCCCATGGATTGGAAGGTAGCAAATGTAACCTCACTATTCAAGAAAGGAGGGAAAGAGAAAACTTGGAACTACAGTCAGGTACCCTGACATCAATAGTAGGGAAAATACTAGAATTTATTATTAAGGACATAATAACAGGGCACTTAGAAAATCAATATGATTAGGCAGAGTCAACATGGTTTTATGAAAGGGAAATTGTGTTTGACAAATCTATTAGAGTTTTTGAGGGTGTAACTAGCGGGGTAGATAAGGGGGAACCAGTGGATGTAGTATATTTGGATTTTCAAAAGGCATTCGATAAGGTGCCACACAAGAGGTTGTTACACAAGATTAGGGCTCATGGGATTGGGGGTAATATATCAGCATTGACTGAGAATTGATTAACCGACAGAAAACAGGGAGTAGGAATAAACAGGTCATTTTCAGGTTGGCAGGTTGTAACTAGTGGGTGCGGCAAGGATCGGTGCTTGGGCCTCAGCTGTTTACAATCTATATTAATGACTTAGAAGAAGAGTTCAAGTGTAATGTATCCAAGTTTGCTGTTGATACAAAGCTAGGTGGGAAAGTAAGCTGTGAGGAGGATGCAAAGAGTCTGCAAAGGGATATAGAAAGGTCAAGTGAGTGGGCAAGAAGGTGGCAGGTGGAGTATAACGTGTGAGGTTATTCACTTCGGTAGTAAAAATAGGAAAACAGAATATTTTTTAAATGGTGAGAAACTATTAAATGTTGGTGTTCAGAGAGATTTGGGTGTCCTTGTACATGAAACACAGAAAGTTAACATGCAGGTGCAGCAAGCAATTACGAAGGCAAATGGTACCTTGGCCTTTGTTGCAAGGGGGTTCGAGTACAAGATTAAGGAAGACTTGCTGCAATTGTACAGGGTTTTGGTGAAATCACACCTGGGGTATTGTGTACAGTTTTGGTCTCCTTATCTAAGGAAGGATATACTTACCGTAGAGGCAGTGCAATGAAGGTTCACCAGATTGATTCCTGGGATGAGAGGGTTGTCCTATGAGGAAAGGTTGAGTAGAATGGACCTATACTCTCTGGAGTTTAAAAGAATGAGAGGTGACCTCATTGAAACATATAAGATTCTAAGAAGGCTTGACAGGGTAGATGATGAGAGGATGTTTCCCCTGGCTGGAGAGTCCAGAACTAGGGGACATAGTCTCAGGATAAGGGGTCAGACATTTTAGGACTGAGATGAGGAGGAATTTCTTCACTCAGAGGGTTTTGAATCTTTGGAATTCTCTACTCCAGAGGGCTGTGGATGCTGAGTCATTAAGTATATCCAAGACTGAGATCGACTGATTTTTGGACTCTAAGTGAATCAAAGGATATGGGGATCAGGCAGGAAAGTGCAGTTGAGGTTGCAGATCAGCCATGCTCTTATTGAATGGAGGAGCAGGCTCAAGGGGCCATATGTCGTTCTCCTGCTCCCACATCTTATGTTCTTATGCTAAAAGTGCATGGGTAGGCAACTAGCTTAGCCCATCTACAGCCAGACTCCAAAATGTTGAATCCGACTCAAGTACTGTTAATATTTGCTGTTGCCAGTTTAGGTTAGAGGGAGCACATAAAAACCCAAACAAGTAGGGTTTGCTGTCTCCGTTGGCAAGAGTATGGAGTCATTTATACTACAGATTTGCTGTCTATGGCACTGTCCTCATCGGAGGCAACCCTGTAGTATAATGGGGCTATTGGAGCATAGTCAGCATGCAACAATGTACCTACTTCAGTTTCCACTTTACTCCTACACTCAAGAAAGACATGAGAAAACCTAGTTGATCATTCACCTCAGTGAAAAGGAAACTGTTTCAACCATCACCAGATGTATAACCCCCTTTAGACCCAGCCCACTCCAGTTATTGGTGTGCATTTCAGTCTTAGAACTGTCTAAAACATAAAAAAAACCATAAAGTCTATCCTCAAATCTCCAACAGGAGCATCCGAAAATATTTGTGTTGATTTCAAAGTTGTAAAGGGGCCGGTGCCTCCTTGATCTGTTAGGTCTAGTGATATTTGGAATGGTCCGGTGGGTGGTTAACATTCCATTTGGACAACCGGGAAAGTATTAACGGTGGCTGAACTGGACAGCCTGTTAATATGATAAAATCTTGGTAAAGTTTTGGCATCCTGACATGTCACTGGTATACATGGTAAACGATAGAGCATATTATATTTACAAAGCATTCTGTAGATACCCAAGGGCAGAACATCATCCGCCCTCCAATATTGTCTCTACTTTAGCTCCTGTAACTCGATACTGGGCTCCTGAACATTAGACGTGGGAGTCTGAACGGACCCCTAGTCTCAGAATCCTGGGCTAGTTATAGCGATGCCTACAGTTAACAAAATAACATTTCACAAGATAGATTAAAAGTCTTTGATCACATGATCAAAAACATTTTCTCAATTTCATAATCAGCCTATGTTTCTCACCACAAATTGTGGCTCCAATAATCTTTTGAAATTTTAATTTTTCAGTGGCTCACCTTGATTAATACATTAGTGAAATTATTGTATATTTCATAAGTTGTGAGTGCTGCTCTGTTACCCAAACATCCACATAAAAAGACCTTAGTCATGGCATTTTGTTGCTTTGTGGCAGCATCCATGGTCGGGAGGGCTAGGGATAGGGTAGCTGGAACTGTCCCCTTTAATTTAGATGGTTATGCAACAGCCAAAGACTATTCCTGGACTTTAATGCTTCAGCGCTGAATTGGGATCACCGGAGTAGGAGAGCATATTTTTACTCCCAATATTGCAAAATACGCCAAAAATAAATTCATTCCCAATTTAAATCAGCTCATTTTAAACTAAGCTCGTAGATGTAACGATACTTCAAAATAACAATATTCTGTCTGCAAAGATGTAGTTCTTGGTTTTATTCAGAAGATACATAAATGGGGGCTAAAGATGACTATTTTATTTTGTGACGTTTTAAATTTACCATATCAAGGAAGGAATGTCAGGGAGAATGTGTGTCATTTAACACAACATCTTCATGACAGAGTGACGTTTCAATGCAAATTACATCATGTTTACAAAACAGTAGCAAAAGGCCGGCAAAACAAGTTTACTTAACTTTTTTGTAGTCAAGGCCAATTCAATGCAGGTGAAACGTGTCCTGACACTGCTCCTACTCTTTACTGCCAGTTCTGGTACAGTGCTTTACAGGAACCCAGAGAGCAACAGCATTCGACACAAGACACATGATGTTCCTTAAAACTGTCATCCACTAAGAACCTTATCTCCACAGCTGTAAACATTCGCATGGAAGAATTTAAAATTGATGACAACTACGAAGTACTACAGTGATCAGAGAGTATGGAAAGCGCTTAAGCATCCCTTATGCTAAATAATTAATGGATGTTCTCACAATTACTCACACATCAAACGCACTGAACTCCAAAGTTAGCCGAGTTGGCAGTCCAGCAGGATCACCTTTCGAATAAGAAAATACAATTTATGTTTTATTCTGCTGTATGTTTTTTTTTAAAAAAAATCAGAATAGATCTCAGCATAAAGCTAATAATAATGCATAAGCAGGCGTGATTGTCCATTAAACCCATGACAGTGCCCGTGACGGTACCGTTATAATAATACCCCCTGATGCACTTGGGGCTCTCGTCCAGTCTGTAATCATTCAGCTTCCTCTGGGTGAGTTCATGCCAGAAACCCGCATCCAAAGCGCTGCCAAAGGGCGCAAACTGCAGCACCTGCCGCTCCGGGCCAGCGGGCTCCATTCCGGCCACTTCCGCACTCAACACAGCGGCGGGCGGGCGGGCGGCGCAGCCACAGCGCGTCACTCGGCGTCACTCGGGCGCTGTGAGATGACATCACCGGGAAAGCTCTCCATTCCTGACAGGAAGAAGGGAAGGTGAAGAGGGGAAAAGAATAGAGTGGAAAAAAAAACTCTTGTAGTTTACATAGCATCTGTGGGACCGTCGCAAAACCTTTCGTGTACAATGACACATATACAACTCGATGAATGAGTACAGGTACCGTTGTTATGTAGGTGAGAAACAGCAGCCTCTGGCACACACAGCAAAACCCCACATATCACAGCAAGGTAAATGGGCAGTTAGTCTGGTTTTGTGTTAAGGAGGAGTGTTAGCGAACTTCCTGCTTTTAAAATTATGCCATGGGATCTTTAATATCCACCTATACTGGCTATTGGCCACCCGACACATCCATCCTTGCGGTGCATCGCTTCCCCACACCAATTGGAAAGCGAACAGATTCTTTATTTTTCACATCTCCAATATTTTTATAACATAATAAATAAAAGTGTTCAAAGAAAATAAACACAATTCTTTAATGTCCCATTGATTTTCTCCTGGGTTGCTTGCAGCAATGTCCATGGGATTAATCTTCAATTCCTGGAGACTCTAGGACAATCCTGGAGGGGATTTGGCAACCCTATATTTACAGAACAGTACCTCTGACAATTTATCATTCTCTTCATACTGAACTAGAGTGTTACCCTACAATCAGTTTTGATTCATGAGATGGGGCTGGAACCTACAGTCTTCTTGCCCAGGGGAAAGAGCGCTATCAACTCACAAGGGAGGAAAAAATGAATGTAGGTAGGATAGGTGAGGAGAGCAAAAGTTGACAACACTCTAAAACAGGTTAAGTGTTTCTGGCTTCATGTGGATAGAAGTATTTCCGTTATGCCAGATTCCATGTAATACTACAAGCCTCTACATGAAGTTTAAGGATTATGTCACATTATTTCAGTTTCCAGAGCAGATGATCTGAATTAATCTGGTGTGTCCCACTTCACCTAAAGTGGTTTTCAGAATCTGCAGTAGTTTCACTATCTGAAAATTTGCTCCAATCTCTCTTCTTGAAACCAATAATATGTGAATAAATGTCAAAATGCTTAACTGGAGGAGGGAAAATTTCAGTAAATTAAAAAGGGATCTTGCCCAGGTGGATTGGAATCAAAAATTGTTAGGCAAAACAGTAAATGAACAATGGGAGGCCTTCAAGGAGGAGTTGGTTCAGGTACAGAGTAGACACATCCCTACAAGGGGGAAAGGAAGGGCATCCAAAGCTAGAGCTCCCTGGACGATTAAAGATATTGAGATTAAAATGAAACAGAAGAAGGAGGCTTATGACAAATGTAAGGTTCATAATACAGTAGAGAACCAGGCTAAGTACAGAGATCTAAAAAAGGGATTAAGAGGGGCAAAGAGAGCATATGAGAATAGATTAGCGACTAACATAAAAAGGAACCCAAAAGTCTTTTATAAACATATAAATAGTAAAAGGGTAGTCAAAGGAAGTAATTAGGGACAAAAAAGGAGATCTTCTTGTGGAGGCAGAGGACATGGCTGAGGCACTACATGAATACTTCACATCTGTTTTCACTAGATCTGTCTTCACCATTGTAGCAGTAAAGGAGTTTGTTGAGTTATTGGATAGGATAAAAATAGATAAAGAGGAGGTACTTAAAAGATTGGCAGTACTCAAAGTAGGAAAGTCACCCAGTCTAGATCGGATGCATCCTAGGTTACTGACTGGAAGTAATGGTGGAAATTGCAGAGGCTCTGGCCACGATCTTCCAATCCTCCTTAGATATGGGGATGATGCCGGAGGACTGGGGGATTGCATATATTACACCCCTGTTCAAAAAAGGGGAGAGGGATAAACCCGGCAATTACAGGCCAGTCAGCCTAACATCAGTGGTGGGGAAACTTTTAGGGCTTGATTTTTGGACGTCCAAGTGGGTGGGTTCGTGGCGGGGGTGCTCCGAAAATCGGGGATTCCCAGGGTCCACAGACCGAGGCTCAGCTTCCTGGACCTCTCTGAGCAGCAGTGCACATGGAGGCTCAGAGTCACTCGACATGTAGTCGTGGACATCTGCAGCCTCCTTGATGCCAAGCTGCTCCCGGCTGGCTCGAGCACCATCTTCTTACCTGTCGCTGTCAAAGTCACACTGCCCTCAACAATTTCTCCTCCGCATCCTTTCAGTGTGCCACCGGGGACATCGCCGGTGTCCCTCAGTTGTCTGCACAAAAGAGCCCTGCAAATACACCTACACCCATTCTGCAGTGACACAATGGGTGGCATCAGTTGTGGGTCTTCATTGTGATCCTCAGGAAAGGGCATTATTGCACAAACCAGACAAGATTCACAAAGACGTGACAGTAGTGGTGCCAATATAATATGTAATGTGAGTTGATCAGAAATTAAATATAAGTAAAAACCACGACAAACCCTCAAACACCCTTGTGCATCCCCTTCATGCTCACGACACGTTTGTCTTACGCTTCCTACTGCACATATGTGATGCATGCCCTGTGGCTGCAGCACAGGTAGTGGCAGGTTGAGTGAGGCTGACTGTGAAAGAGATGCATGAGAGGGTGAGTATGAGATAGAGTCATGAGATTGTATGAGGATTGGGTTGAGTGGTTGGCGGGATGAGTACTGGCGAGGTGAGGAAGTGCAGGTAAGATGAGGATGAGGTTTGAGTGGGTGTGAGGAGTGATGTGATAGAGTAGTGTTGGCAGTGCAGAAGGAGATGTGGGGTGGGGGCAATGATGTGGCAGACGGAGTGTAGGGGAATGAGTAAGTGTACTCACTTTGGCTGACCTACTTAGGTCATTGCAGTGCCTCCTGCACTATATGCAGGTGCGCGATATGTTGGTGGTGCAGGTGACCTCCTCTACCACCTCGAGGCAGGCCGCTTCCTTCTGCCCGCCGGGGGGGAAGATCTCTGTCCTCCCCCTCCTCCTCACCCCATCCAATAAGAGCTGGAGTGAGGCATCATTAAACCTGGGAGTAGCCTTCCCCCTGGGCTGCTCCATGCTGTAATTTTTCCTATTTGTTGCAGCATCAGTCAGCGGAGGACTGCCCCTTTAAATAGAGCTCCTCCAGCTGACAGACCTTACTGCGCATGCACAGTCCGCCCGCCGCGCAGCTTAGCAGCGGGGAACCCGGAAGACCAGGTAAGTGGATCCAATCAGCCTGCGATTGCACGCGGGGCAGACTGATTTCACCGGGCGCGTTACCCACGCGCCCAATAGACCCCCCCACCGCCATGGTAATATCGGGCCCATAGAGTACAAAAGCAAGGAAGTTATGCTGGACCTTTATAAAGCTCTGGTTAGGCCTCAGCTGGAGTATTGTGTACAATTCTGGGCACCACACTTTAGGAAGGATGTCAAGGCCTTAGAGACAGTGCATAAAAGATTTATTAGAATGGTATCACCTTCCTTCCCACCATCCAGGGCCCCAAACACACTTTCCAGGTGAAACAGCGATTTACTTGTACTTCTTTCAATTTAGTATGCTGTATTCGCTGCTCACAATGCAGTCTCCTCTACATTGGGGAGACTAAATGCAGATCAGGTGATCGCTTTGCTGAACACCTCTGCTCAGTCCTCAAAGTGACCCTGACCTGCCGGTCACTTGCCATTTTAATTCCCCGTCCCACTCCCATTCTAATGTCTCTGTCCTCAGCCTCTTACACTGTTCCAATGAAGCTCAACAAAAGCTCGAGGAACAGCACCTCATCTTTCGATTAGGCACTTTACAACCTTCCGGAATCAACATTGATTTCAATAACTTCAGATCATAACCACTGCTCCCATTTTTTTTTCCTTTTGTTTCTTAACTTGTCCCATTACCACCCTCCTTGCCTTGCACCATCATCCCTCTTGCCCTCTACCCTATCACAGATGTTCCCTTTTGTTCTTTCCTCCCCTCCCCTTCCTCCTCCCCTTTTCCTGGCTCTGTACTTGCTTAAAAACTTTAATTCTTTAACATCTTCCAGTTCTGATGAAAGGTCCTCGACCTGAAACGTTAACTCTGTTTCTTTCTCCACAGATGCTGCCTCACTTGCTGAGCTTTTCCAGCATTTTCTATTTTTATTTCAGATTTCCAGCATCCCCAGTATTTTGCTTTTGATTTACTAGAATGGTGTCAGGGACGAGGGACTTCAGTTATGTGGTGAGACTGGAGAAGCTGGGGTTTTTCTGCATAGAATAGAGAAGGTTAAGGAGAAATTTGATGGAGGTGTTCAAAATCATGAACGGTTTTGACAGAGTAAATAAGGAGAAACTGTTCCCAGTGGCAGAAGGGTCGGTAACCAGAGGACACAAATTTAAGGCGATCGGCAAAAGAGCCAGAGGTGACATGAGGAAACATTTTTTTAAGCAGCGAGTTGTTATGATCTGGAATGCACTGCCTGAAAGGATGGTGTGGAGATGCCGGTGATGGACTGGGGTTGACAAATGTAAGGAATCTTACAACACCAGGTTATAGTTGGACCATAACCTGGTGTTGTAAGATTCCTTACATTTGAAAGGATGGTAGAAGCAGATTCAATAGTAACTTTCAAAAGGGAATTAGATAAATACTTAAAGGGAAAAAATTTACAGGTCTTTGGGGAAAGAGCAGGGGAATGGGACTAATTGGATAGTTCTTTCAAAGATCAGGCACAGGCACAATGGGCCGAGTGGCCTCCTCCTGTGCTGTACCTATCATAAAACTATGATACTATGTGCACATGGGTTGCCAGAACACTGCAATGGCAGAACGCTACGTTTAGTGAGGTCATCGGGGTAAATTTTTGTCTTCACCGCATGGGCGGTAATCTGGCGGATCAATGGAATGAAAATTGGGCGGGTTCTATAGCGGCCAGACAATCCAATCCCGCCAGATTATCAACCATGCGGTGAAGATGAAAATTTACCCCATCATGTCTGGTGCCTTAAACAAAATCCTTGACTGATATAAGATTTATCGGATTCAATATTTGGTAGAGTTCTCAAAAAGAATGCTTACCAGCGTGGGCAGATGCCGAATAGGCTTTGATCAATTCTGATGCCGCTATAAAGAAAAAGATTAACAATTTTGAAAAATTAATACATTTAAGGATATTAGATGCTGCCTTATTTAATCTCTTGCAGTTCCTTCATATGAGCGCTGAATTTGGTTGTAGTTTAGAAATTTTACACTAGGTTGGATATAGTATTGTGAAACGGTCAAGTAGTTTCACTGCAACTGTTTTCTTCTGAAATAATAGTCCACCAAGAAAGGTCTTGCATGATCTGCTTTCCTTTGTCTCAGAGCTGGTCCAAGAAGTTCATATCGTCAGTCGCAAACTGGATTGTGTTGGAAATGAGAGTTGCACTGCTTTGCAGATGATGGTTCAAACAGGACATAAATCCAACAAGTCGTGCTAATTGATGCAGAGCTTATGGGTCATATTTCCAGTACAACTGTCACTAAACAATGCGGTGCTGTCTGAAGTTTATCCTGTAGCATTTTACCAGTGCTTGGCCAAATAGCTACTTCCAAGTTCAATTTTTTTTGTTGAAATATTAAAATGCCTCACAAAGACAAGATAAAAGCATTCATTAAATAACATAAGTGGCCTAAAATGATGTTGTAATTCCCAAATATGTATACAGTTTCTCTCATGTTTAGTTATGCATTAGAATGTAGTGATGGGGAGTATTGTGGATTATTAATACTTTCCTTGTCTATAACATGGTTATAAGGATCTTTAAAACCTCACTCTATGAACAGAGTGAGGACAAGGATAGGGAGTTGCAACTCAGTGTTTTAGTCAATAGAAAATAATCAAGGAGACAATCTTTTTTTAATAAATGAAAGTTGCCAGCTGTGTGGCATTCCTTATTGCTGGTATTGCTCCTGCATGAGTTTGGCTGGAATTTTCAAACTCTATTGTTTGAAAACGTTTGAAACCGCCAGTTTATCCACCATGTGGTGAAGATGAAAATTTACCCCATCATGTCTGGTGCCTAAAACAAAATCCTTAATTGATACAAGATTTATCAGATTCAATATTTGGTAGAGTTCTCAAAAAGAATGCTTAACAGCATGGGCAGATGCTGAATAGGCTTTGATCAATTCTGATGTTGCTATAAAGAAAAAGATTAACAAACAATTCAAACAAGAGTTTGAAAAATCCGCCAAGTTTTAAAGTTCTACTGAAAGATAAATTGAATTGAGAAAAAGTAAAAGAGTGTGGTGGCAGTGTGCTCTAATTCACTGTACCATGGATTGGTAGGATACAGGTTCATGTCTCAAGCTTTCCCCATATGGTGAAAAGCAAATCTCAACTTTTGAGATGATTCTCTACAAAGAATCAGAATGACCAGGCTATCACTTCCTCAAAAGTTACCCAAACAGTCATGCTCCTGTAACCAAACTTCCACCCTACTTCACAGAGGCATTCTACACCTTCCAGGCACAATTCACATTGACACTGTACCCCATCCAACTCGTCACCCTTTCACAGAGATACTTTCTCCCCCTCCAAACCTCCAATTCATTTGGTACTCTTCTCCTTCTCCTTCCCTCCCTTCCTTCAACCTGGAACTCTTCTCTGCCTCCAGCACAATTCAAGCTGGAACTTTTTGTCTCCCCTACCCTCTGTTGAAGCTGGCACTTATTCTTCTTTAGTTTCATCTGGCACTCTATTCCCCCAACTAGTTAATACTGGCACTCCCTTCCTCCACTCCTCAGTTAATGCTGGCATTCTCCATCCTACCCCAACCCAGAGTGCTGCATCCAGCTTCTGACCCATCCTGCTCCCTTTCATTGTCATCCACTTCCCTCTCGCCTTCATTCACCCCTTCATCACCATCCATTCCCCCCTTATGTAATCCATTGCCCCTCCTCCCCTCTTCCTCTCCCTCACCTCCTCCACTCACCATCCATTGCCCGAAGGCAATCAAAATGAGTTTCTGGAGATCACAGTGACCATGAGGTATTTACCCAACATCCCACCTACCTTTTGTATGCAATGATATTAGCCACAGCAAGGAACTCATCTAACCCCTTTTTGAACTGCGAATCTACACTTACCGCACAAGCCGGTAACTTGTTCCAAGTGTTGACAACCCTCTGTGCAAAAATAAACCTCCTGACATCTAACCCATTCCTATGCGTCATTTCTCTGGGGGTTCCGCTGAAGTTACAGCAGGAGAACAGGGGAAGATCTGTGGAAATTCCAGGCAGTGAAGTTCAGAAAAGACCCAAAAATGTAAAACGAGGGCTTAAAAGAGATTTTTTAAATTAAACAAAGATGCTATTAATTCATTCTGTAACATGGTAAGTGAATTGGAACTTTGAAATTATTTTCATTGTAATTAGATTTCACTATATTGGTGTTAAATATAAATAGTTTCATTGTGCATCAGTTAACAAATGTTTTAATATATATTCATCAAATATATACACATGGAAGCCTCAATTATCCATACTCCTATTATCCACACCAACAATTATCTGCAAGGACTCAGGGGCTTAGTTTTGAATAAACCATCTTATATATAATTGAGAGTTTTAAATCGATTTTCACAGATTAGATTCTTTTTCTAGCAGGATGCGTAGTTGTTATTTGGATGTGCCGTACCTGCCAGAATTTGATTTCCATGCAGCTCAAATTTAGCTTTGCGTCAAGAGATAAGCGGGGGACAAGATTTTGGGTCTGTCAGTATGCCAACATTATTTTCAAGAATACCTCACTTTTTAAATGGAAAAATGTTACTTATCTGCATGTTTTCGGAGAAAATTGATAGATCTAAATAGACCTATCCAAAGCCAAAAGCTTACTGGGGTCAGACTAAATATAGGGTGGGTGGGGGAAGGGACACTCAATTATCCACTAACTTCCATTATCTGCCTGGGAAAAAATACGTATTTGCAAATTGTATGCCTGTTACCTTTAGGACTTGGATGAGAGTATAGAAAGCAAGATCTCTTTTTTTTGCAGATGATAAAATTAGATGCAGAGCATATAGCCATGAACAATTCCACCAGAAGGATTTGGATATTTTAGGAAACTGGGCTAGCGGATGGCAAATGTAGTTCAATATACAAAAATGTAAGAAAATTAGTTTGTGAGCAAGGAACCAGAATCGAGAGTATGTATTAAATAGAACTGTTGCAGTGTAGTGATCAGGAGAGATTTGCAAGTTATTGTGAAAAATCAATAATACCACCATACAAAACCCAATGAATGAACATAGGAAAAAGTATTACATTACATTAGCAGAGGAATAGAGGACAAATGTAAAGAGGTGTTTATGTTACTGTATAAGTCACTGGCAAGGTCCCATCTGGAGAACTGCTTGCAGTATTGGCCAACATGCCATAGGAAGGATATTATTGCTTTCAATAGGGTACAATATATAGAGCAGCCAGGATGATACCAACGGAGTAATTTTCCAACTTGACACTGCCGACGAGGAACCTTGCCTGCTGGAAGTGCACATTGGAAATCCAGACATATGCCCTGCATAATTTTGCAATCATTTAAATGAATGTGCAGCATGTGCCTGAATTTCCAATGTGCACTGAAGTTGAAATACTATTCCTCACACCTTAGGAATCTAATTTCTGAGGAAAGCTTAAGGAACTTGGGCTCATTCTCTTTGTGAAAAAGGAGATTTCAAAGTTAATTAAGGGAAAAAAATCATGAAGATTGATTGATAAAAGTGGTTCAAATTGATATAAATGATTCAAAGATACTCTACACATTGATGAAGGTTTCATAAATTAGATAGTATGAATTAAATATTTAAAGCAAATCCTGAATTCTGTGAGAACTATAGATGTACAGAATAAGTTACTGGGAAGATTACTAAATGGATCCAAGAGTCAGCTAGATATGTTTGTGGAGAAAAAAAATCAATTGAGGGATATAGTGAGAAGGTGGGTTGAGGTCAATCAAAATGGGACAGACTTATTTGGATAAATGGTTTTTCAATTTCTAAACTATGTTCCAAAGTAAGTTGTCTATAAAAGTTGAAACGAAAAATATTTGCTTCTTACTAAAAGATGCTATACATGTAATAAAAAAGCAATACATTTCCATAATAGTCCCTCTCCTCTTCAGTAAGTTAAAAGACAATAAAAAAAACAAATGTTTTTGTCAGCTCTTATTGATACTTAAATACAAGAAGATATTGCTATGTCTATCAAGTATTTTACAATTCGTATAAAGTACACCCAATACAATTTTCTTACAATCGTAAGGTATATACAGATCTTGTGATTTTATATTTATCTTGTATTGATTTACAGAATTTTTTCAAAGCTGCACGACCCAGAATATATATTTTTTATTCAGTTTGTCTCTCACAGTCCTTCATATTGATGTTGAAAAATCACCACCAGCCATGTTTATATTTTATGACTACAACCAACATGTGTACTCATTTTGTAGGTAAACTAAATAGCACGATGACACTTTTGATATACACTATTTAAAGTTCTAAAAGGCACTTGACTCATATTACATAAGTGAATTGTTGAAATTGTTACAAGCATTTTTAAAATATATTTCTAACCAACAGAATTGCTAGATCAATTTATAACATTTTTATAAAGTAAATTAACATTCTTCTATTAAATAGGTTATGAAAATGAAGTCAGCAAGAGGATTTTTATTTCACAGCAATGTTTGGTTCCTACCTAACAATTCACAAATTATAAATTAAGACTGAATGTGAAGAATGGTTTTGAAAGTTTTCTTGAAGTCCTTGTTACACAGAGGGTAAATGAATGGATTAAGTGTTGAATTAATATAACCCAACCATATTGTGAACATATGTAAATTGTGATTGACACACGTTTCACAGAAAGCCATAATCATAAATGTCACAAAGTAGGGAATCCAGCACACCATGAACCCTGCCATTATGAAACCCAATTGTTTGACAGCTTTTCTTTCTTTTACTATGAGAAGGCTTTGTACATACTGCATTGACTGTGAGAAGAACTTTTGCCATGGTTGCTTAAATTGATTAATGCTGTCTGTTCCTTCAGATTTATGAACCCACGATGTTGGTTCCGGATGTGTACAAGACATAGAACCAAATGTAAGCAGCATATTATTGAATGTTTGTATAACAGAGATATCTGATGGATCACATTTTTCATCAACTGAATCCTCTGCAATCATTTTGTGCTCTTTTGCAGTCATGTACGTTTGTTGAGTGATATTACCTCTTTGTCTGTGCAAAACACTCATAGGAAAGCACTTTAATTTTGCTGCTGCAACAGGACTATTCAGGGTAAGATTTTCCCTGGAGTTTGCAAAATAACTTGATCTGTAGTTTGGTTCCACATGCTGATTTTGTGACTTATTGAGAGGCAATGACTTATGGTAAAAATCAGTTGAAATTTGTTGCATTGGTGCTGAAACAGAGAAGACACCAATATCTTGGTTATTTTCAGTTGGGATGTTCTTGTCACCTGCTAAAGTATAAGGTGTTTTGATTTCTTTCAAGTCAAAACAGCTCAAATTGCACGCATCATTGACTTTTGTATTTGGGAGTTCTTTATGTGAATTTCCACCTTGCTGGTTCAGATATGTTTCACGTTTGTGCCATGATAGTTTAACATTCTCCTTGAGAATTTTTCTGTCTATAGTTGAACTCTTTGATCCATTTATATTTTCTCGTTGTTGGCAGTGTTTTCTTACAGCCATGTAAATTTTTGTATAATACCATAGCATTAGTAGAGATGGGACATAAAAGTTCAGAACTGCAGTAAGAATTTTGAACCAGGTGACATAGCGAAATTCAGTGTCACACTTATTGTTTGTGACAGTCCTGATGCTTCCATTTGCAAAGACATGCCATCCTAAGATGGGAATGATCCAAGTCAATGAAAGAAGCCAGGCTCCTGCAATCATTGCAACTGCCCGGGCTCTGGTCCGATACTTCAGATATCTCAATGGCTGTCGAACTGAGCGGTAGCGATCCACACATAGGATAAAAAGACTAAAAATTGAAGCTGTGCTAGCCACATAATCCATGGAAAGCCAAAACTGACAGATCACTCTTCCTAGTTTCCATTCATTTTCTAATATGTACACAATATTAAGGGGCATGACTGTCATGCCAACTATCAGATCTGCCACAGATAAACTAACTATGTACATGTTTGCAACAGTATGTAGCTTTCTTTCTCTTTTCACTGCGTATAGCACCAAAACATTCATGATGACAGTCAGTAAAGATAAAAAGCCTAAGACAAGGCCAAGTAAAATGTTCTTGGCAGGAAGCTGGTGGTAGAAATCTTTCTTTGTGTAGTTTTCTGTTGTAAACACTGTATAGTCCGAGATGTGTATAATTGATGTCGCAATAGTAATATTCATCATGGACAAAGCAGACTAGTTTACAAAGGCTGAGCACACAACTTTGTCATAAAGCCGATACTCCCGATTGACCTGTTAAAGAATCTGTCTGAAAAACAAAAGTCTATGAGTCATTATTTGCAGACTTGACATATTTAACAGCAGTCAAAAAATGTAAACAGTTAGGTTAACTGTTGACTAATTGCATACACTATCTTTAAATGTATTGAAAACAAGTCTATTTCAGTTACACTTGTGGATTCATGCAATTTGCATTTGGCATTAAAATTGTGTTGATGTGGAGTATTTTATAGCAGCCAGACAAAAGTTAGATAAAGTAACAACTTGTTTCAACTGTACACAAGCATATAGCTATATTAAAGCTGAACTAATAGTTTTTTGCTTTTCACCTAAAAAGTGTGAAAACCATACTTAAATATGTCAAGGCTTGCCATTTGCACAAGTTCCAAATGGACAACAAGCCTTATCGCCTTAAATATAATCTTTTAAAGATCACAAGGAGTCGATTCTCAATATTGGCTGATATATATCACTGAACAAAATGTTAAGTGACTTCAGGTTGTAAAGGTGGAAGAGGAAAGATAATAATTGACCATTTAAGGGTTCACCACTCCAATAATTTTCCCAAACTTATTAAAACATCTTTTGGTCTTAGCCTTTCAAACAGAGGTCAAATGAATTTTATTTTCTGAGGAATTAATGAATACTGTTGTATTTGTGTTATGGTATTTTGAATAGATAGTTAAAGATATTTTTGAAGTCTATTTTAAATCTGTTATGAAGATGCGATAACTTTAATGCAGGAATCTACTTTTACTAAAAAAAATAATTTCAGGACAGTGTTTAATGTCTTCATTCAGTCTTTGAGAGGGCAGCAGGTAGGGGGCAGAAAGTCTAGTTTGATTTTATTCATTTGTTCTTACCAAGTTTTAGCAATGCCGCTAGGGATCACGGGATTAACAATGTCACAGCTTTTCATGGCATGGAGGTATGGGGACACCCATTTTACAGCAGTGGGGGGATTTATGCAAGTAAATAAACCTGACTGCAAGATTTGTGGATGTATTATTTTTAAATTCTTGTAATTTACCACTTATTTATTTAAATTGGATTGGTTAACCACAAGCATAATGATACCAATTATTTCTTAAATGTTAAAATTTTTGATTTACAATCAATCACAATCAATTAAAACCTCATCCCATTTTCAGTTTTTGGGCTGGAAATTGCTCACATCGGCATGGCAAACTCTGCAGCAGCTCCTACGAATAAAAGTCCAAATTTACTTACCGCGGATTGGAGGCGTCCACTTGCGTGAATTGGAAGATTTGAAAAGAATCGCGGCATCAGCCCAGCCTCTGAACAGTGTGGGCTGATGCGCATGGGAAATGGATGTGAGAATGGAAGCCCCACCCACAAACAGGCAAGTAAAACTCATTCATTTAAAGTGAACTTCTCTATGTTAATGTAAATAAAAATGTAACATATCTTATTATAAAAAGCCAAGCAAATTATTTAATTTAATGAAACTTACAGAAGTTAAAAGTAAAAAAAAATAAAATTTGTAATTTTTAAAATAAATTTTAATGATCAAAAATATTAAAATGAGTAATTTGACATTCCACATTTTAAAAATTTAATTTTGTTGTTTTTGTAGGGCTGGTATTTTTCAGCGTACCTTTCGGTGCGTAAGTATCTTCGTTCCAGCTTGGCAGATGGGTAAGTTTACGCATGTTTAAGAATGTCTATGATTTTAGTGTAGGTGGCCTTTTAATTCGGAACTGTCAAACCAGCGAACTAATGGGAGCAAGTTCGCAATTCCCTGGTTTTAATATGCACGTGCGTATTCGCGAATTTACTCCACCAATTCGCCGGTGGTCGGTGAGGATGCTATTATGGAACTCCTTGGGTGAGTAATTTCTGGGCCAATATTTAACAACTTTGAAGACTTGTATCAAATTCCATAATTAAAGCCATTAAAGGAGCAATAGCAGTGTGGATACAAAAGCTGTGAGACAGAAAGCAGAGAGTAGTGGTGAACGGTTGTTTTTCAGACTGGATGGAAGTATACAGCGGTGTTCTCCAGGGGTCGGTATTGGGACCATTGCTCTTTTTACTATATATTAATGACCTGGACTTGGGTACACAGGGTATAATTTCAAAGTCTGCAGATGGCACAAAGTTTGGAAATGTAGTAAACAGTGAGGAGGATAGTAGCAGACTTCAGGAGGACGTACAGACTGGTGAAATGGGCGGACACATGGCAGATGAAATTTAATTCTCAGAAGTGTGAAGTGATGCAATTTAGAAGGAAAAATGAGAGGCAATGTAAACTAAATGGTACAATTTTAAAGGGGGTGCATGAACAGAGAGATCTGGGGTTCACATACACAAATCTTTGAAGGTGGCAGGACAAGTTGGTAAAGCTTTTAAAAAAGTAAATGGGCTCCTTGGCTTTATAAATAGAGGCATAGAGTACAAAAGCAAGGAAGTCATGGTAAACCTTTATAAATCACTGGTTAGACCTCAGCTAAAGTATTGTGTCCAATTCTGGGCACCACACTTTAGGAAGGATGTCAAGGCCTTGGAGAGGGTGCGGAGGAGATTTACCAGAATGATACCAGGGATGAGGGACCAATTATGTGGGAAGACTAGAGAAGCTGGGGTTGTTCTCCTTACAGCGGAGATGATTAAGGGGAGATTTAATAGAGGTGTTCAAAATTATGAGGGGTAATATCCCGGCCTTAGTATCATAGAATCTTACAGCATAGAAGGAGGCCATTTGGCTCATCATGTCTGTGCCAGCTTTTTGAAAGAACTATCCAATTAGTCCCACTCCCTTGCTCTTTCCCCATAGCCCTGCAAATATCTCCTTTTCCAAGTATTTATCCAATTCCCTTTTGAAAGGGATTACTGAATCTGCTTCCACCACCCTTTCCGGCAGTGCATTCCAGATCATAACAACTTGCTGTGTAAAAAAATTTTTCATCATTTCCCCCCTGGATTTTTTGCCAATTATCTTAAATCTGCGTCCTCTGGTTACCAACCTTCCTGACAGTGGAAACAGTTTCTCCCTATCGACCCTATCAAAACCCTTCATAATTTTGAACACCTCTATTAAATCTCCCCTTAACCTTAACCGTCTCTGCTCGAAGGAGAACAATCCCAGCTTCTCCCGTCTCTCCACATAACTGAAGTCCCTCATCCCTGGTACCGTTCTGGTAAATGATAAGAAATGAAACTCAATTAAGCTATTATATCTAAATCTGTATGTGGAAATCTTATTCTCTGATTGGATAATCAAATGCAAACTATCCATTCAAATCAGAATTTTTTCAGTTTTCTCCCTCCTCTCCTGAAGGTGTTGACTTGTGCTGGATACAGTGCTGTAGATCCATGGGTTCTGATTACTAATGGACCATTCTTTGGGTGAGTCTTCACAGGCCGTATGGTTTTGATGGATTTGATGCACATTTGGGGCAAGTGGAGATTAGTGGGGCCAGAATTTGTGGTGGAACTTGACTACATTGGTTCTTCACCCCATACCGTGATGTATTACGATTTCTTGTGAGGTTGGGGGTGGGTGGTGGGTGGTTTTCACGTCTGTCCCTTTACAGCCTGGCCTTAGGAATAGAGGTGGGATGATGTCATCTGTTGGAATTCCTGCTAGTTCCCTCCTCCACTGCTTCCAATACATTATAAGCCTGCAAGTAATAGGTATAGTAATTTCATATGGCAGAAGTGGGGCCACAAGATTGTTTCAGGTTGTTTTGAAAGCCTGGGACAGTCAGTGAAAGGAGCTTCATGCAAAGGATGTGTCCTTCCTACAAAAAGGGCTATTTTTATAACTTAGTAAAATCTTCAGCCAGCTGTAGTGGCTTTTCCTGCCCCTCCACCAAATGGTTGCACCAGCTCTGCCAATATTGGCACAGGCATCCACCAGCATTAGGCTCATTGATTGACCCCAGGAATTCTGATGGAATTAGGCACAAATGTCACCAATGCACTTACTGGGAGTGAAACCTGGGACATTCTGGTTTGCATGGCTTAGTACTACACCAGATAGTGTGTTTATCCACTAGACCATTGGGAAAGCTAAAATCCAAGGGGTATAAATTGGACCTTATGGCGACTGGGAGGCGGAGAGCCAATTACAGGGGCCAACGTCCTATGCCCCAAGGATGCCTAAAAGACTTCCAACCCGATATTGAGTCGGGCCATTTTTCAGGCGTCCCTGGTGGCCGCCTAAAACATGCGTTAGGCCCCTTACATATGTAAATGAGGGGCCTGACGCAAAGGTCCCCTTTGCTAATCTGGATAGCCGGACCTGCTCTGCTCGGAATTCTTAAGCAGTCACTGCGCCCTAAGATGCGATCAACACCAAAAGGTAAGTTTCCCTCCAACTCCACAGTATTCATGATCGCCCCCCTGCCCCTGTTGCTGCTGCATCCCCCCTCCCCTCCACCCTCCTAATGCCCGGGACCTACCTTAGAGCTGCTGCTGGCAAGACAAGTATCCCGATATTCAACAATGTAAAATGGATGAGCTGCTTGTGGAGGCACGACAGGTGCCGGCAGTTCGTCCAAATAATGTAAATGAGGCCTGAGGTCCAATTTCGGGCCAGCCTCAGGCCTGTCAGTTATGGTGCATGCTACCTGCTGCACTACTGGTTATGTGCCCGAAAACGGGCCATAACCAATTTCTAGGCCCAAATATCTCATTAGATATTTCAAATCCAAGAAGGTTATTCTGGTGCCAGATTAATAGAATGTTTCCATAATGTTGTGACATGATGGCAGAATCAAAATGGACAACAGAAAATCCTGAGCAATATATATATGTCTCAACCCTTTAGAGAAAATTATGAAAATAAAATAATTTGACCTTTGTTTTTTTTATAAAAGCATTTTCACTGTTGACATATATCCTAAATATATTTTGTTGATTTTAATTAGAAATGATCCATCTGGGGCAGAAAGAAGAAAAACCTACAGCAGATTGAGATGATGTTAAATCAACATGAAATCACGTTGCAGCAATGCCAACTCACTGCTTATTTGGCTTTTATTGAATTATATCTTAAGGACATGCATTAAGAGGCCCTAGGAAGAATAATGGACATGATACATACATTTACAATTTATGCACCAAAGTATACGGTTTTCATTGAGTTACATCGAAACAACAGCACAGAAATAGGCCATTCGGCCCAACTGGTCTACGCCGACGTTTTTGCTCCACACAAGCCTCCTCCCTCCCTACTTCATCTAACCCTATCAGCATACCCTTCGATTCCTTTCTCCCTCATGTGTTTATCTAGTTTCCCCTTAAATGCATCTGCTGTTTGCCTCAACTACTCCTTGTGGTAGCACGTTCCACATTCTTACCACTCTTTGGTAAGAAGTTTCTCCTGAATTCCCTATTGGATTTATTAGCGACTATTTTATATTTATGGCCTCTAGTTTTAGACTCCCCCACAAGTGGAAATATCTACTCTATGTCTACCCTATTAAAACCTTTCATTATCTTGAAGACCCCTATCAGGTCACCCCTCAGCCTTCTCTTTTCTAGAGAAAAGAGCTCCAGCCTGTTCAGCCTTTCCTGATAAATATATTCTCTCAGTTCTGGTATCATCCTTGTGAATCTTTTTTGCATCCTACCCAATTCCTTCTCTATCCTTTCTATAATATGGAGACCAGAACTGTACACAGTACTACAAATGTGGCATAACCAAGGTTCTATTCAAGTTTAACATAACTTCTCTGCTTTTCAATTCTATCCCTCTAGAAATGAACCCCAGTGATTGGTTTGCCATTTTTATTATCTTATTAACCTGTGTCGCTACTTTTAGTGATTTATGTATCTATACCCCGAGATCCCTTTGCTCCTCTACCTCATTTAGAGTCTTATTATCCAAGTAGTATGTGGCCTCCTTATTTTTCCTAACAAAATGCACCACCTCACACTTATCTATATTGAAATTCATTTGCCAATTACACACCCATTCTGCAAGTTTATTAATGTCCTCTTGCATTTTGATGCATTCTCCCCTTGTGTTAACTACGCCCCCCCAATTTGGTGTCATCCGTAAATTTTGAAATTGTACTTCTGATTCCCAAATCCAAATCGTTAATGTAAATTGTGAACAACAGTGGTCCCAGCACCGATCCCTGTGGAACACCACTTCCCACCTTTTGCCAGTCTGAGTAGCTACCCTTAACCCCGACTGTCTGTTTTCTGTTTTGTAGCCAACTTATTGTCCATTCTGCCACCTGTCCCCTGACTCCACATACTCTGACCTTAGCCCTGAGTCTACAATGCAGTACCTTATCGAAGGCCTTTTGAAAATCCAAATATATTACATCAACTGCATTACCCTTGTCTACTTTTTCTGTTACTTCTTCAAAGAATTCAATAAGGTTGGTCAAGCATGACTTTCCCTTCTGAAATCCATGTTGACTATTCTTTATTATATTTTCGTTCTCTAGATGTTTTTGTATTACATCTTTGAGTAAAGATTCCATTATCTTTCCTACCACCAATGTTAAGCTAACTGGTCTATAGTTCCCTGGACTTGTTCTATCTCCCTTTTAAAATATAAGAATTAGTCAGTTAATCTATCAAGCTTTTTCTGCAGCAACAACTGCCTGAAAATAAAAAATTCCACACTTAAAATATCATCATAGACATTGCAAAATAGAAAGAGCCCATTTGGCTCATCGTGCATGTGGCCATACTACTTCTGCATCAGAGTTATCTCATGCTTGTGTTTAAATCCCTTCATGGCATTACTCTTCTCTTTCTCTCTCTCTCTCTCTCTCTCTGTAACTCTCTCCAGCACCCCCCCACCCCGGCCTACCTCCTATGCATCCTCCTCCCTTCACCCACCATTGGTGGCCATGCCTTCAGCCTCCTTGGTCCTATGCTCTAGAATTCCATTCCTAAACCCCTTTGCCTCTCCACTTCCCTCACTTCCTTGAAGATTCTTCTTAAAATCCCCTTCTTTGATTAAGCTTTTGGTCACTCTACCCAATAGTTCCTTCTTTGACATGGCATCCATTTGTTTCCTTAGGTTTCTGTGAAGTACCTCAGGACATTTTTCTATGTTAAAGGTGCAATGTAGATACAAGTTTTTGTTGTTGTTATTGTTATCTATTCACCATTCGTTTTAATATGGTCTTATGCAGTTTCAAAAAACAAGTCTCACAGCAGTAAAGTATGCTAGTACGCTTTCCAATATGTCACTGGAGGCACTTATTACTACAGATTATTGAGGATATAAATGCAACCATTCACTGAATTTTACAGCACTAACTAATCAAAAATACAAATACTAATCTGGTTCTCTTGGTTTATGATGCATTATACGACTGGGCTATTTCAGATCTTGCTTTACTTTCTATCTAAATGTATCTCTTGCAAAATGTATTCAATTAAATTAAAATAAAATAAAAGCATTAAAAATAAATTCAAAAGTGCAGTTCTTGACATATGCTGTACCTGGAGGGTGGCCAGCTGATAAAAGTTCCAACCTGCATTAATGCATAAGATGTAGTCACAACTTTGCAGATTGTAAAAATACACTTGAGTGTGCATCAGATTTACGAGTAAATGTGCGAAATGCTCATTATTCCAGAAATGATACAAAATGCATTTTATCCTGTATTTAACCCAAGCTGCACCTTACCCAGGACTACTTAGTCTTGACACTGTGCACAAAGTGGAAAAGTGTTCCATTGCCCAGCAAGGGCAGCCTTCGTCTTTCAACCCCAAAAATTGTTAAGGGAAATAAGGGTTATCTGACCAAGGTTATTAAATATGCAGATTCTTTTACGAGTGTAAACGCCCAAAGTACTGTATCTACTGCTGAGTTCTTTGGTCTTTCACAGGTAACAATGATGGCTGTATTAATGACCTTGGATAAGCTGTTCTGTTTCTTCTATGTTTTCTTTAATCTGTGGAAACTTCTTTTTGGTGTTAGTAAGTGGTACCTGCAAAAGAAAACACTTTGAATATTGTTTTTTAAATGTTTATTTGATGTGTCTGTTTGTTCTGCCTACAGATCATACTGATTAGTACTGCTGAAGTCCCTCTATAATCCTGTAGAGTGATTCCACCCAAGATGAACAGCACAGGTAAGAGTCATTGTCATTTTGAATTGTATATTGTAGTTTTAACAGTTGGAATTCAGATTCTGGATTGAAGTTCAGAAAAGCTTAATTTCAGACTTGAAAATTTTGATTTCAAATTTACCTATGTTTTCATTTCTACCAATCACAGTGTTACTGTGCTTATTGAAATAAATTTGTTGTTATTTTACAGGGTAAGAATTAATGGTTCTAATGAATCTGTTGATTCTAAGAGTTAAATTAAGACTGTTTAAATAACTATATTTGTAATGTGTTTGAATTGTTGTTATAAACAAGCAATATTTTTCAATCGGCTGAGAAACATTTTGAAGTTTAATCTAAAGTGGGCTGCAAACAGTGTGTGGGTGGTTGTTTCTTGGGTATGGTGCTTCAAGATTTGAAGCACAACTACGTTAAACAAGTCTTTTAAGATTGCAGTGATTCGTGACTGGAGTCAGATCCCATCAGATGCAATAGGTCGGGAGGTGATGTTCATTTATAGTATGTAAAATTGACAGTAATTGATCACGACCAGAACCACTTTTAGAAATCAGTAAAAAGAATTTTCATTCACCATTTAGTATTGACGCACTTGTCAGATGAAATAGGTTCATTATGGGGCCAGACATTGAGAAGGAGCTGAAATACTTTTAATAGATAGGAATGTAGGAAATAGGGTTCTTTCCCCTTTTGCTAATGAACATCTGATGGTTGTGCACATGTTTCATATTTCCTAATGCTAATGTACATTTTCTCATGTACATTCCCATTATAATCCAGCTGCTACTCCTTAGCATTCAAAAGGATCTGCACAAATTAATGACGACTATTTTCAATCTACTTAACTAGCCACATAGAGCTTGTTATTATCAGTACAGGATTTCAACAGTATTAATAAATAATTCCTTGCAGACGAACATGACATCGTAACCCAGCTGGCATAAAAATCTGAGCAAAGAGTGCTGTGATGACAGTTGCAAGAAACAGCTGAGAAACATTTGGGACAGAAAAATGAAAATTCTGAATAACATCAAACACTGTGCATTATTCAAAAGCCCCACTCCAGAGGAGCATGTATTCTAGGCCAACATTTCAATGCAGTACCGAGGGAATGCTACATGAGCAGAGGTACCGTCATTTAGATGAGACGTTAAACTAACACATTAACGTCTGCCTGCTCAGGTGGATGTAAAAGATCCCATAGCACTGCTTGAAAAACAGCAAAGGTGTTCTTCCAGTGTCCTGGCCTTTATTTATTCCCCCAACCAACACTACCAAATTGAATATTCTGGCCATTTATCTCATTGCCATTTGTGGTACCATGCCATATGCAAATTGAATGACATGTTTGCCCACAAAACAACAATGCCTACACTTCAAAAGTACTTCATTGGCTGTGAAGTGTTTTGGGATATCCTGAGTAAAAAACGCTATATAAATGAAAGTTATTTTTTCTATGAACACTATACTTATAGGGAATGTTTGTGGTGGAAGTGGGTTAGATCAAGTTGGTCCCTCTATGATCCAAAAAAGTAATAATGCAGTGACAAATGGGATTTGAAGTAAATGCTTTTAAGTATTACGGTGCAGCAGACGGGCATGCTAAAGTCACTTGGTCATGTTTTATGTTGAAAGGCTGAAAATAAAAACAGGAAACTAAGTGTCACCTTTAAACAGATTGAGAGGTTTTCGTTAGGGAAGTTAAGGAAACCAAACAGTCTGAATACCAAACATTGAAACTTGAGGATTTGTCATGAAAACCACACAGAGTAAGTTTTACTCCCACAGGGTCATGGAAGTTTATCTTACAGTTCAAAAATTTAAGATTTTCTAAGAAGCAGAACTATTTTGTGATTTCTTCGGATGCATGTGACTTACACGTAGGTTTCATACAGTGACTGCATTATGGCTGTATTAAAAGATGGTACCACACACATTGGGCCCGATGTTAGCAGGGCTGCGGGTTCTCGGCGGGGGGGGGCTATTGGGCGCGTAGGTAACGCGCCCGGTGAAATTAGTCAGTTTCCCGCACGATTGTAGCATCCAATCCACTAATTGGATGCACTTACCTGCTCCTCCGAGTTCCCCACTGCTGATCTGCGCGTCGGGCGGGCTGCGCGTGCGCAGTAAGATCTGTCAGCTGGAGGCGCTCTATTTAAAGAGGCAGTCCTCCACTGAGAGATGCTGCAACAAATAGCAAAAATTACAGCATGGAGCAGCCCAGGGGGAAGGCTGCTCCCAGTTTAATGATGCCTCACTCCAGGTATCAATACATGGGGTGAGGAGGAGGGGGAGGACAGAGATCTTCCTCCCGGCATGCGGGAGGAAGCGGCCTGCCTCTACCACCAGGAAGGCCTGGCTCGAGGTGACAGAGGAGGTCACCACCGCAACCGACATATCGCCCACCTGCATACAGTGCAGGAGGCGCTCCAATGACCTCAGTAGGTCAGCCAAAGTGAGTACACGTAGTCTTTCCCCTACACTCCGTCTGCCACATCACCGCCCCCACCCCACATCTCCTTCTGCACTGCCAACACAACTCTGTCACATCACCCCTCATACCCACTCAAACCTCATCCTCATCTTACCTGCACCTACTCACCTCACCAGTACTCATCCCGCCACTACCACTCAACCCAATCCTCATACAATCTCATGGCTCTCTCTCATACTCACCCTCTCGTGCATCTCTTTCACGGCCAGCCTCACTCAACCTGCCACTACCTGTGCTGCAGCCACAGGGCATGCATTACATATGTGCAGTAGGTAGCGTAAGGCAAACGTGTCATGAGCATGAAGGGGATGCACAAGGGTGTTTGAGGGTTTGTCATGGGTGTTACTTATATTGAATTTCTGACCAACTCACATTACATATTATATTGGCACCACTATTGCCATGTCTTCGCGTATCTTGTCTGGTTTGTGCAATAATGCCCTCTCCTGAGGATCACTATGAGGACCCACAACTGATGCCACCCATTGTGTCACTGCAGAGTGGGTGTAGGTATATTTGCAGGGCTCTTTTGCACAGACGACTGAGAAACATCGGCGATGTCCCCGGTTGCATCCTGGAACGATGCGGAGGATAAGTTGTTGAGGGCAGTGGTGACTTTGACAGTGACAGGTAAGATGATGGTGCTCGGGCCAGCCGGGAGCAGCTTGGCACGAAAGAGGCTGCAGATGTCCACGACTACATGTCGAGTGACTTTGAGCCTCCGTGTGCACTGCTGCTCAGAGAGGTCCAGGAGGCTGAGCCTCGGTCTGTGGACCCTGTGGCGAGGGTAGTGCCCTCTGCGATGCATCTCTCTCTGCGGTAGCCCTCCCTCCTGCTGTACAGGTAGATGTGTCACAGCACTCTGTTGTGGAGCTCCAAGTGTCAGAGGTGGACGGCGTGGATGGCGAGGCTGGTGATGCTGTTCGCCCTCCGAGGAGGTCATGACTGCAGCTACGGCGGCCCCCATCTGCAAGATGTACATCTGAGGGGGCCCGCAAGGTAGGTACATGTATCTGGACCCCGGGGTAAGTGTGCAGGTTGGTGACTTTGACTGTCAGGAGGAGGGTGGTGGACGCCAAACTTTGTCCAAGTGACAGAGTGGCCTCCTGCAATGGGTGAGGGTCACCACCCCCCCCACCTGTCAAATGGACCTTTGCAGCTGCCACAGGCTGACAGCTGCAACACGTCCATTTGACCTGGGAGTGTTTCCCCCAGTATGGGAAACAGTCCCAGTTTGCTCTAAAATCCCACATAATCCCTTAATCAGGTCAGTTAATGACCTGAAATACCTAAATAAATACCTTCAAGTGGAACCCCGCTGGCTTTAATTGCCTGCGGGATTCCCACCAGCGGGGGCTGCGCGCGCACACCGGCGCGTCAGCGGGGAACCCGGAAGTGCGCGGGTTCGGGGCGGGCTCCGGTACCGCGCCGGGATTCTCCGATTTTCGGAGCTCCCCCCGCCAGGAACGCACCCGATAGCGGGTGCTAAAATGACGCCCATTGAGTTTTTACCTTTACTGCATGGGTCTTAAGCACCATCTGGGTGGAACACAGAGAGAAAAATTGGGTGGGGAAGATTGCACGCCTGTTACAGAACTCGCCTGATTTTTGTTTCATTAATTTAAATGGAAGACAAATCAGATGTGTTCTGTTCCTGGCTTGTGATTACCCTTGCTAGATCTTCCCCTCTATACTCCACCCAGACAATGCTTAATGTCTAGGTGGTGAAGATGAAAATCGACCCCTTGATCTCATAAATGTAGTGGGTTAATCTTGCATAGTCTGTGGAGATATTCTTCAAACTTGACTGAACATCAAAACATTGTTGTTTTAAAAAAATCTTTCTATTAAATAACTTGTACAATTTAGTTTTGTTTACATTTTTGCTGTCTTCTCATTAGAGCTTTGGCCGTATGCATATATCTTCAGTTACTGCAACTAAGCTCTGCAATTATGATCATCAACTTTTATCTGGGCAACTTTATGTCACATACCAGAAAGAGGGAGTATTTTTCAACATTATTATGCCAATCCAGTGACATAGTTGACTGGAAGAGAGAGTTTAACTGAAAAATTCTGTTTTACAGAGATATTAGGAACATAGGAAGAGGAGTAGGCCATTCAGCCCCTCGTGCCTGCTCCACCATTTGATAAGATCATGGCTGATCTGTGATCTAACTCCATATACCTGCCTTTGGCCCATATCCCTTAATACCTTTGGTTGCCAAAAAGCGATCCATCTCAGATTTAAATTTAGCAATTGAGCTAGTATCAATTGCCGTTTGCGGAAGAGAGTTCCAAACTTCTATCACCCTTTGTGTGTAGAAATGTTTTCTAATCTCACTCCTGAAAGGTCTGGCTCTAATTTTTAGACTGTGCCCCCTACTCCTAGAATCCCCAACCAGCGGAAATAGTTTCTCTCTATCCACCCTGTCTGTTCCCCTTAATATCTTATAAACTTCGATCAGATCACCCCTTAACCTTCGAAACTCCGGAGAATACAACCCCAATTTGTGTAATCTTTCCTCGTAACTTAACCCTTGAAGTCCGGGTATCATTCTAGTAAACCTACGCTGCACTCCCTCCAAGGCCAATATGTCCTTCCGAAGGTGCGGTGCCCAGAACTGCTCACAGTACTCCAGGTGCGGTCTAGCCAGGGTTTTGTATAGCTGCAGCATAACTTCTGCCCCCTTGTACTCTAGTCCTCCAGATATAAAGGCCAGCATTCCATTAGCCTTATTGATTATTTTCTGCACCTGTTCATGACCCTTCAATGATCTATGTACCTGTACCCCTAGGTCCCTTTGGACATCCACTGTTTTTAACTTTTTACCATTTAGAAAGTACCCTGTTCTATCCTTTTTTGATCCAAAGTGGATGACCTCACATTTGTCTACATTGAATTCCATGTGCCACAGTTTTGCCCATTCACCTAATCTATCAATATCCCTTTGTAATTTTATGTTCTCATCTACACTGCTTACAATGCCACCAATCTGTGTCATCGGCAAACTTAGATATGAGATTTTCTATGCCATCATCTAAGTCGTTAATGAATATTGTGAATAATTGAGGCCCCAAGACAGATCCCTGCGGGACTCCACTAGTCACATCCTGCCAATGTGAATACCTACCCATTATCCCTACTCTCTGTCGCCTTTCGCTCAGTCAACTTCCTAACCAAGTCCGTACTTTTCCCTCGATTCCATGGGCTTCTATCTAAGCTAACAGTCTCTTATGTGGGACCTTATCAAATGCCTTCTGGAAGTCCATATAAATAACATCCATTGACATTCCCCTGTCCACTACTTTAGTCACCTCTTCAAAAAATTCAGTGCAGGTTTGTCAGGCATGACCTACCTTTCGCAAATCCATGCTGGCTCGCTCTGATTAACTGAAAATTCTCGAGGTGTGCAGTCACCCTATCCTTAATTATAGACTCCAGCATTTTCCCCACAACAGATGTTAGGCTAACTAGTCCATAATTCCCCGGTTTCCCTCTCCCTCCTTTCTTAAAAAGTGGAGTGACATGTGCAATTTTCCAATCTAGAGGGACAGTTCCTGAATCTAGAGAACTTTGAAAGATTATAGTTAGGGCATCTGCAATCTGCTCACCTACTTCCTTTAAAATCCTGGGATGGAAACCATCTGGTCCTGGGGATTTGTCACTCTTTAGTGCTATTATTTTCTTCATTACTGTTGCTTTACTTATGTTAATTTTATCGAGTCCCTGTCCCCGATTCAATATTAGTTTTCTTGGGATTTCCGGCATGCTATCCTCTTTTTCTATTGTAAATACACTCCCATGTATTTTAAAATGTAGTTGTGACCAAACTTTATCATTTGAGTTCCTTGCAGACTTCCACCAGAGCCAATGGAAAACAGAATTCAACGGTCTAGTCATTCAAAGCAACTATTACAAGTGATGTTTGAAGGTTAATAGGTTAAAAAGGAATGGTCATTCTATATGCATAGACTGAGCGCTGGCAGCATGGAACCTCACCTGCCACCATTGCATGTTGGATAACAGTAAGCGCAATACCCACAATTATCCAACGCTGTTGGCTGGTGAGCTTCACCACTGCCAGCCTGTACTCAGAACATTTGGCTTGCTGTGTGGTCTTGTTGGGAATATAGACAATCGACAAGAAGAAAATGAACAAACGGTGCATGTGGTTGCTTTTACAACCTGATAAAGTGTCTTGAGACAGCGCTCACTTACCTCTCTCATCCACCAGCAATACACATCAACAGGTTCCTCCATTTTGAGTGTACTCTAACCTTGACCCAAGCGTGACCATCTTTTTCATGTGCAATAAATCACATTCCCAGACTTATACTTACATGTCTGCAATATTTTCATGTGAATGTGTGTGACTTTTTGCACTGTTTTAATTTTTTCTATCTAGGTTAAGGAATAATTATTGTTAATTATATATCAATTGGTGTTAATTGTATTCAGCTGGTGGGTATCAATTGGGGACTCTCGTATCCGTTTTATAGGAGAGCTTAGCTAGGGTGTGGTGTCTGTGTGTAAGGGGAATCTCTGTGAATAATAGCTTGGAAACTACTAAAGACCATAGAAAGGTTACAGCACGGAAGGAGGCCTTTCCGCTCATCGAGTCCATGCCGGCTCTATGCAAGAGCAATTCAGCTCGTCCCACTCCCCCGCCCAATCCCCGAAGCTCTGCAAATTTTTTTCTTTCAAGTACATATCCAGTTCCCTTTTGAAAGCCATGATTGAATCTGCCACAACTACCCCCCCAACCCCCACTCCGGCAGTGCATTCCAGATCCTAACCACTCGCTGTGTCAAAAAGTTTTTCTTCATGTCACCTTTGGTTCTTTTGCCAATCACCTTAAATCTATGTCCTCTGGTTCTTGACCCTTCCGCTAATGGGAACAGTTTTTCTCTATCTATTCTGTCCAGACCCTTCATGATTTTAAATACCTCTATCAAATACCCTCTCAATCTTCTCTGTTCCAAGGAGAACAACCCCAGCTTTTCTCCAGTCTATCCACGTAACTAAAGTCCCTCATCCCTGGAATCATTTTAGTAAATCTCTTCTGCACCCTCTCCAAGGCCTTCACATCTTTCCTAAAGTGCGGTGCCGAGAACTGGACATAATACCAGGCTCTAGTATTCTATCCTTTACCATGTGGCTATCTAATTTGAACAATTATAAGCTATTTTGTTACTCATCTCTGAACTTCCCAACCCTTTTCATCTTTCCTTCATCTCTGCAGTAGCTTTCCCCAGTTACAGAAAACACAAAAGTAAACACCAGTGCTTCAATAAATAAGAAGTTCTGTGTCATGTTGCTGTAAACCAGAAAACTAAGTCTGCAAATATTTAGACTTAATTTCAACATAAAACCACTTCAGAAACATACTGTAAAACAACCTAATAAAAGTTATCTTATAGCCAAGGTCACCAAATGGACAGAACTATGGAATGTGGTCCCTAAAACATCAGGAACAGCCCTGGAAAATCCACCAATGCAACGTAATGAAAATGCAATTTGACATAGTCAGTCGCCACAAACCAGTGGGTCTAATTATAAGCAGCCAGAATTGCAAAATGTGACCCCCAAAATCCCGGTAAAAATCCCAGAACCCCACGTAATAAAACGAAATTTGACTCATTCAGTCATCGTAAACCAATGGTCTTGCTTATAACTAAAATCAAGTTTTCTCATCCAATGATTCTAAATCACCTGCATCTCAGATACAAGCAGAGGCAGAAATGGGAAATATTTGAAAATACATTGCATTTTAGCTCCTAGAGTTACAAACGCACATTTTACTTTGGGTGAGATAATTATCGATTATATACTAAAATTGTTGTGTGGGTCGTACCAGTCCCTTTCGAAATGCATTGAAAACTCCTGTCAAGCTGTATTTACGGCAAAGTGCATTATAAAAAATATCGTAATTTAAATGCTTCACCTGTTACACCTGTAGGCGGGACTATAATGAAGGTTTTTCAGTGTTAAATGTCACATAAATTTAGTTGCAAATTAACAGCTGCTCTGTCGTACATTAAGAGTTAATACCAAAAAAAACTGGTCGAGTCAGCATGCAGTTGCCATTGAGTTAGATTCCTGGGACATTGGGACCGGTTCTGGGGAAGGTGGGACCTGTACAAGCGTGACGGGTTACACCCGAGCAGGACCGGGACCAATGTCCTCGCGGGGGTGTTTGCTAGTGCTGTTGGGGAAGGTTTAAACTAGAGTGGCGGGGGATGGGAACCTGAGCGGGGAGTCAGAAGGGAATAAAGTTGAGAGCAGCAAGAGAGGGGAAGACCCAGGGGAAATCTACAATACAAATAGTACAAACAGTTGTTCAAGAACAAGTGAAAGGGAAAAGCGTAGAGCAGCGGAAAGAAAGTGTACTTTAGGCACGACAGATAAGATAAAAACTAGAAGGTGTAAGGCGATTAATCCAGCATCAAAGCTGTGGCAGGGGGTTGGGAACCTGAGCAGGGAGACAGAGGAAAGCATGTCAGGAAGGGACAGAAGGTATGGAGTAAAAGGTAAAGTGTTAAAAAAGGAAAAAGCAGGAACTAAGTGTCACAAAACATATTTGAAAGTTCTTTATCTGAATGCACGTAGCATTCGTAACAAAATGGACGAGTTAACGGCACAAAAAACCAAGTATGGGTATGATCTTGTGGCCATTACAGAAACATGGCTGCAGGGTGACGACGAATGGGAATTAAATATGCCAGGGTATTTAACAATCAGGAAGGACAGGCAGGAAGGAAGGGGAGGTGGGGTGGCTATGTTATTAAGGGAAGGAATCACTGTAATACAGAGAAATGATATTGGGACAAAGGATCAGGATAATGAAACAGTTTGGGTAGAGATAAGGAATAATAAGGGGAAAAAAACACTCGTGGGCGTAGTATATAGGCCTCCTAATAGTTGCAACTCTGCTGGAAGAAGTATTAATCAGGAAATAGTTGGGGCATGTAATAAGGGAACAGCTATTATTATGGGGGATTTTAACTATCATATTAACTGGACAAATCAAATTGGGCAGGGCAGCCTTGAGGAAGAGTTTATTGAGTGTATTAGGGATGGATTTCTTGAGCAGTATGTAACTGATCCTACAAGGGGGCAAGCAACCTTGGACCTGGTCCTGTGTAATGAACCAGGATTAATTAATAATATCCTAGTTAAGGATCCCCTTGGAATGAGTGACCATAACATGGTTACATTCCATATCCAATTAGAGGGTGAGAAAGTTGGTTCTCAAACAAGCGTACTGAGCTTGAATAAAGGAGACTATGATGGTATGAGAGCGGAATTGATTAAAGTGGACTGGGAAAATAGATTAAAGGGTAAGATGGTACATGAGCAGTGGTGTTCATTTAAGGAGTTATTTTACAACTTTCAAAACAAATATATTCCACTGAGGAAAAAAGGGTGTAAAAGAAATGACAGCCATCCGTGGCTAAGTAAAGAAATTAAGGATAGTATCCGACTAAAAACAAGGACATATAAGGTAGCCAAACTTAGTGGGAGGATAGAAGATTGGGAAGTCTTCAAAAGACAGCAAAAAGTAACTAAAGGATTGATTAAGAAAGGGAAGATAGATTACGAAAATAAATTAGCAAAAAATATAAAAACAGATAGCAAGAGTTTCTACAGTTATATAAAAAGAAAAAGGGTGGCTAAGGCAAACGTAGGTCCCTTAGAGGACGAGACTGGGAAATTCATGGTGGGAAACATGGAGATGGCAAAAGTGCTGAGCAAATATTTTGTTTCAGTCTTTATGGTAGAGGACACTAAGAATATCCCAACACTGGACAAACAGGGTGCTCTGGGGGGGGAGGAGCTAAATACGATTAAAATCACTAAGGAATTGGTACTCAGTAAATTAATGGGACTCAAGGCGAATAAATCCCCTGGACCTGATGGCTTACATCCTAGGGTCTTGAGGGAAGTGGCAGTGGGGATTGTGGATGCTTTGGTAATAATTTTCCAAAATTCTCTGGACTCGGCAAAGGTCCTGGCAGATTGGAAAACTGCCAATGTAACACCCTTATTTAAAAAGGGTAGTAGGCAGAAGGCTGGAAATTATAGACCAGTTAGCCTAACATCTGTGGTGGGTAAAATTTTGGAGTCTATTATTAAGGAGACAGTAGCAGAACATTTGGATAAACATAATTTAATAGGACAAAGTCAGCATGGCTTTACAAAGGGGAAGTCATGTCTGACAAATTTGCTTGAGTTCTTTGAGGATATAACGTACAGGGTGGATAAAGGGGAACCAGTGGACGTAGTGTATTTGGACTTCCAGAAGGCATTCGACAAGGTGCCACATAAAAGATTATTGCTCAAGATAAAGAATCACTGGATTGGGGGTAATATTCTGGCATGGGTGGAGGATTGGTTATCTAACAGGAAGCAGAGAGTTGGGATAAATGGTACATTCTCGGACTGGCAACCTGTAGCCAGTGGTGTTCCGCAGGGGTCGGTGCTGGGTCCCCAACTCTTTACAATCTATATTAACGATTTGGAGGAGGGGACCGAGTGTAACATATCAAAGTTTGCAGATGATACAAAGATGGGAGGGAAAGTAGAGAGTGAGGAGGACATAAAAAACCAACAAGGGGATATAGACAGGCTGGGTGAGTGGGCGGAGATTTGGCAGATGCAATACAATATTGGAAAATGTGAGGTTATGCACTTTGGCAGGCAAAATCAGAGAGCAAGTTATTATCTTAATGGTGAGAAACTGGAAAGTACTGCAGTACAAAGGGATCTGGGGGTCCTAGTGCAAGAAAATCAAAAGGTTAGTTTGCAGGTGCAGCAGGTGATCAAGAAGGCCAACGGAATGTTGGCTTTTATTGCTAGGGGGATAGAATATAAAATCAGGGAGGTATTGCTGCAGTTATATAAGGTATTGGTGAGACCGCACCTGGAATACTGCATACAGTTTTGGTCTCCATACTTAAGAAAAGACATACTTGCTCTTGAGGCAGTACAAAGAAGGTTCACTCGGTTAATCCCGGGGATGAGGGGGCGGACATATGAGGAGAGGTTGAGTAGATTGGGACTCTACTCATTGGAGTTCAGAAGAATGAGAGGCGATCTTATTGAAACATATAGGATTGTGAAGGGGCTTGATCGGGTGGATGCGGTAAGGATGTTCCCAAGGATGGGTGAAACTAGAATGAGGGGGCATAATCTTAGAATAAGGGGCTTCTCTTTCAAAACTGAGATGAGGAGAAACTTCTTCACTCAGAGGGTAGTAGGTCTGTGGAATTTGCTGCCCCAGGAAGCTGTGGAAGCTACATCATTAAATAAATTTAAAACAGAAATAGACAGTTTCCTAGAAGTAAAGGGAATTAGGGGTTACGGGGAGCAGGCAGGAAATTGGACATGAATTTAGATTTGAGGTTAGGATCAGATCAGCCATGATCTTATTGAATGGCGGAGCAGGCTCGAGGGGCCGATTGGCCTACTCCTGCTCCTATTTCTTATTTTCTTATGTTCTTATGAGTGTTGCTGTGGAGCAGCCTCAGGTTTTAAGCCAGCTGCAATGTTGGTTTAGGTAAGTAAAGGAGCTAAGTGTTAAAGTTTATCAGTAAATTTAACAGTCTTTGTAAAAGTTTTGGCTCCTGATGGCTCTCTTGGACCCACCCAGCCTGGTAACCTTTCCTCACTCGCATCTCTCAGTGCCAAAGGGGCAATTGCCCTGCACCGCTACCACCCCAATAAACCTGGGCCATAGCAAGCCCACCCACCTGCTAGCTATGCCACTCAACACCTGCCTTGCTGCACTTTGATCCAGCAATGCATGGGTACACATGCTTGGGCCGATCGCTTGAACACTCATCCACTTGTCCCAAAATTGCAATTCTTAAGATGGCTGCTGCTGAGATTAGCGGTCTGCACTGCCAAGATTTTCCTACCAATGATCCGAACTCCCCCAATGATCTGTAGTTTGCCCCTGCAACCCACCGTTTCCCATTTCCCCCCCACAGAGCAGCAATAGAGCCATAAGCTAATGCTCCTTTTCCCCCAATTTCCCAGTGACCAGCTCCCTTCCCTTGGCCTTAGTTTTCCTCTCCCCAAGATGCTTCATTTTGGCCCTCAACCTTTCTCCTCCTCCTTTGTGAAGAGTAGGTCATGGCTGAATAATCTAGATTTTTTTGAGGAAATCACTAGCATATTGGATTAGTTGGTTTTCCTGGACTGGCTTTTTCCCCATCCACCAATACTTTGCTTCATTATTCTTAGATGCAGTTGGCTTTGATGTTGCACCCCACAAAGAAGTGAGGATGGGTGTTCCTTTGGGAGTTCCAAAGGTGCTGCATAATTAAGATAAGGAAGAAGAGTTCTTAAAGGTCCAATAAATGCAGCTCTATTGACCCCTCAAGTGTTCTTGCCACATCCACCACTATCCTGGATCCTGTAACTGGACCTGTCAGAGGAGACCTGTCATTACCATCTCTGCTTTAGAAGATAAGCTGTCACAGAAATGTACCATCTGCTGCACAATGACCTGCACACAACATCTGGACCAGGAATGGCTTCATGCTACCAGATCATTCCAAGCCACCCCAAGAAACAGCTGCTACCTCAACCACTCTACCATACAACCTTCTGCACATTTCCTGTGGAAAGAGGGCATGAGGTGGACAGGACACTGCTTTTACTGAATGGCAAGGTTCCTTCAGTGCAAAGAGTTGCACATGGTTTTTATTTAGACATCAGGGTTGTTCAAATCCACTCCATCATGAAGAGAAAGAATCACACTCAATTAACGTTCAATGGTTGTGACCAAAAAAAATCAACATGCATATCAATGGAATGGCCATTGTCCAGGAAGCAGCCATGTTATCTGGCATTCCATGGTCACCACATTATTTGATGAAGAAGAAACACTGGATAGATAGCTCTAATGAGAAAAGGACTATTCTCTGCATCCATGGCTGCTGATCCATCTGAGAAAGACCCTAACATCAGCCTGAACACCACTGTATCTGTTTGCTGTTCCTCATCTGCCACCTTCACAAACAATGTGCCAAGCAGCTTAAGCACAATGGAAGAGTGTGTGAAAAATGACATGGCTGTGTACAATGCTTCAAATGGTACCTCCCAGAAGGTGTGGCGGTCTCTGAGTTCAGTTTGTGCTGTGCTTAATGGGCTCCTCAAGAAAAGTGTGCCTTGCTCCTCATACTAGTACACTTCATCCTCATTTCCACCCAGGTATAAAGGCCTGGGTGACTTTATTAGCAACCTCTCCTCATGCACTCGGAATGTGTTTTTTTGAGGGTGGCTTCAGGCACAAATAGAGCCTTTGAAGTGCCTCCTGCATTAGGACCTCCAACTCTTCAGCATTAAAGGAAACAGTATTGCCCCCATGTCTCTCCTGTGCTGTTGAGAACAATTAGTCCACTTATTCCACCACCACCACCACAACTTCTCCTTGAATGACGAGCAGCAGCCTCATAAAAGCTGCTGCCTCACCAAATTTTGCATTCACCAGCCAAGAGTGCTACAAGTCAAATTCTTTGAGTAAACTTTTCCTGTCTGTAGTCTACTCAAATTAGGGGGAAGGACTCCTGTCACAAAAGTTAGCACAGCCCAAATCCAGTGCATGTTCAGTTACAATTTTGTGGATATTGCATAATCAGGGCTAAAGTATTTAAGCAACTATTAAACATCATTGGGGCATTGAGGATTTTACTCTGCTACTGGAAAACCCCTACCAACAAAGGTTTCATTTTTTGTGAACTCAATAAATACAGACTAATAGAAAAACACAATATAACTAGCTTGGATTATTTCAAGTTTATACTCCTGCAGATAAAATAAGCAAATACAAATATACGAGTGAACAATATTAAAAGCAAAAATTCTTGCTGAAAATTGCCCCTCCTGTTTTTAGTAGTGCTATTTGGTTCAGTAGGTCATTTGGTCTGATGAAATGCAAATACAGAACTGCCTCCATTTTCATATGACTCAGAAAGAAAATTAATTCCACAATTGGTCAGTCAAAACAGAGAAAAAAAGAACATGTATGTTGGCCATCCTTCTCTTGTTTTTTTTCACTTCATTGAGGTCATTTGTAATGCTTGGATGCTCTTAAATTGAACCCTTTAACTTGTTTGCCACAGGTGATTTTCAGAAACTTTCATCTTACATAGCAGATGACAGATTGCATGTTAGTGAGTTGAGTGGATACTAGATTTTTGTCTCCATTCCAGTTTACCCATTAAAAAAAGCAGTCGGGAGGAAAAATTGCTTCAGTCACTGTGCAGTGACATAGTAAACAGAGAAATTCTCCCCTATAATGTATTGTAGTTCCCCCTAGATAAATATTCAGGATGGGTCATTTAGCAAAGAAAATAAGCATAAAGTAAACCAGTCACTGAAGATTTGTAGGTACTCTGCTCCTTCATTGAAAATTGAGAGCACCTGCATCTCCCTATATGATAAAAAATAGTGGCCTGGAATTTCCTGCATATTTGTTCCCAGAGACACATGCAATCAAATACGCGGTCTAAAAATTGTGGAATTTTGGGCATAAGTGAGTTACACGCATAGGTACAATATGCCCAAATCTTCTTGATCTTTTACAATTGTTTATCGATCCCTCCACCCAGACACATCTCCACTCATAATAATGGACATGTCCCCAAATTACAGAGCCATACGTGTGGGTTTCCTGCAATGTTGCTTGCACAAAGGCTCTCTTCAAATTACAACCAGATTTTCAGCTGCAGCAGAAAACAAAATCATTTTTCTGGTGTTTTCTTGCAATTTTTTGAGCGTTTTAAAAAAATCCATTGTCACTGAGACCTGCATTGTATTTTCTATATCTTTGAATGCATTTTTATGGCATAACTATAAGTCACATTAAAAATTGAAAAGCTTCCCTGAATATAGCTTCATAAACATGCTGTGCCTAATTTGCATGAAGTATGGTTAAATGAGTTGAAACTTTAATTTTCATATTTAAAGAAGAAATATATGGTGTGAGTTCAGCGTTTTCCTTGGATTCTTTACGTTAATTTATGCCCATTTTACATTTGGGGATATTCTAATGAGGTTCACAGGAAATTTGAGCCTAACTTGAAATCGCCACAATGGGTGCGGGAATGGGTGCATTTTCGGGTCTAACGTCCGGGTTGCACCCACAGAGGAAATTCCAGGCCAGTGTAGGTACCTTTGCGTGAAAAACAAACGTAATTGACATGAGGCTCCCAATTAAAAAGTGATCAAAACAGAAGAAAGGCTCATTAAAAAATGGACTTTAAGTAATAATTCAAAGGGGATTCTATAGTTAGGGGAACAGATAGGCGTTTCTACAGCCCCAGACGAGATTCCAGGATCATCTGTTGTCTCCTTGGTGCCAGAGTGAAAGTTGTTACCAAGCGGCTGCAGAACATTCTGGAGGGGGAGGGCGAACAGCCAGAGGTCGTGGTCCATATTGGTACCAACGACTAGGTAGAAAGAGGGATGAGGTCCTGCAGGCAGATATTAAGAAGTTAGGAAAAAGAGGTTAATAAGCAGGACCTCAAAAGGTAGTAATCTCCGGATTACTCCTGGTGTCACATGCTAGTGAGTATAGAAATAGGAGGATAGAGAAGATGAATGTGTGGCTGGAGAAATGGTGCAGGAGGGATGGCTTTAGATTCCTGGGGCATTGGGACCGCTGGGGGAGGTGGGACCTGTACAAGCTGGACGGGTTGCACCTCAACAGGGCCGGGATCAATATCCTCGCGGGGAGGTTTGCTAGTGCTGTTGGGGAGGCAGGGGGATGGGAACCTGGAGTGTAGATCCAGATGGGACAGAATCAGAACTGGAAATGGAAGGTAGAAAATTAGTAAGTGAGTTTGGAAGGCAGAGGAAACAAAGGAGTTTAATAGTATATACCTCAATGCAAGGAGTATAGTGAATAAGGAAGATGAGCTAAGGGCACAGATAGACACATGGAAGTACGATATCTTAGTTATTACAGAAACATGGCTTAAACAGGGGCAGGAATGGCAGCTCAATGTTCCTGGTTACAGGGTTTTCAGACGAGATTGGGAGGGGATAAAAAAGGAGGGGGGATGGCAATATTGGTTAAAGAAACAATTACGACTGTGAGGAGGGATGATATGTTAGAAGGATCATCAAATGAGGCCACATGGGTTGAGCTAAAGAACAAAAAAAGGGCAGTCATACTTCGGGAGTGTACTGTAGACCCCCCAAACATTCAGAGGGAGATAGAAGAGCAAATATGTAGGCAAATTTCTGAGAAGTGCAAAAACAATAGGTCAGTAATAGTAGGGAATTTCAACTACCCTAATATTAACTGGGATACAATCAGTGCAAAAGGTATAAAGGGTGCAATATTCTTAAATTGCATTCAGGAGAACTTTTTTAGCCAGTACGTAGCAAGCCCAACAAGGGTGGGGGGGGAGGAATGAAGCTGGGCAGGTAGGAGTATCAGTGGGGGAGCATTTTGGTGGTAGTGATCATAATTCAGTTAGATTTAGCATAGTTATGGAAAAGGACAGCGATAGAACAGGACTAAAATTCTAAATTGGGGAAAGACCAATTTTACTAAGCTGAGAAGTGATTTAGCAAATGTGGACTGGAAATAGCTACTTGAAGTTAAATCAGTGTCAGAGCAGTGGGAGGCATTCAAGGGGGAGATTCAAGGGGTTCAGAGTAAGCATGTTGCAACAAAAAAGGGTGGGACTGCCAAATCTAGAGCCCCCGGATGATAAAGAGCATACAGGGTAAGATATGACAAAAAAGAAAGCTTATGTCAGACACCAAGAGCTCAATACTGCAGAAAGCCTAGCGAAGTATAGAAAGTGCAGGGATGAAATTAAAAAGGAAATTAGGAAAGCAAAGAGAAGGCATGAAAAAATACTGACAAGTAAAATTAAGGAAAACCCAAAAATGTTTTATAAATACATAAAGAGCAAGAGGATAACTAAGGAAAGAGCAGGGCCTATTAGAGACCAAAAAGGTAACCTATGTGTGGAGGTGGAAGATGTGGTTATGGTTCTTAATCAATACTTTGGGCCCGATATTACCAGGGCTGCGGGTTCACGGCGGGGGGGCTATTGGGCACGTGGCCCCGCGCGCGATCGCAGTCTAATTGGATCCACTTACCTGGTCTTCCGCGTTCCCCGCTGCTGAGCTGCGCGGCGGGCGGACTGCGCATGCGCAGTAAGGTCTGTCAGCTGGAGGAGCTCTATTTAAAGGGGCAGTCCTCCACTGACAGATGCTGCAACAAATAGGAAAAATTACAGCATGGAGCAGCCCAGGGGAAAGGCTGCTGCCAGTTTAATGATGCCTCACTCCAGGTATCATTAGATGGGGTGAGGAGGAGGAGGGGGAGGACAAAGATCTTCCCCCCGGCAGGCGGGAGGAAGCGGCCTGCCTCTGTCACCAGGAAGGCCTGGCTCGAGGTGGCAGAGGAGGTTACCTGCACCACTAACATATCGCCCACCTGCATACAGTGCAGGAGGCGCTGCAATGACCTAAGTAGGTCAGCCAAAGTGAGTACACTTACTCATTCCCCTACACTCCGTCTGCCACACCACCGCCCCCACTCCACATCTCCTTCTGCACTGCCAACACTACTCTGTCACATCACCCCTCACACCCACTCAAACCTCATCCTCATCTTACCTGCACTTACTCTCCTCACTAGTACTCATCCAGCCACTACCACTCAACCCAATCCTCATACAATCTCATGGCTCTATCTCATACTCATCCTCTCATGCATCTCTTTCATGGTCAGCCTCACTCAACCTGCCACTATCTGTGCTGCAGCCACAGGGCATGCATCACATATGTGCAGTAGGAAGCGTAAGGCAAACGTGTTGTGAGCATGAAGGAGATGCACAAGGGTGTTTGAGGGTTTGTCATGGTTTTTACTTATATTTAATTTCTGACCAACTCACATCACCTATTATATTGGCACCACTACTGCCACGTCTTTGAGAATCTTGTCTGGTTTGTGCAATAATGCCCTTTCCTGAGGATCACAATGAAAACCCACACCTGATGCCACCCATTGTGTCACTGCAAAGTGGGTGTAGGTGTATTTGCAGGGCTCTTTTGTGCAGACGACTGAGAGACGTCGGTGATGTCCCCAGTGGCACCCTGGAAGGGTGCGGAGGAGAATTTGTTGAGGGCAGTGATGACTTTGAGAGTGACAGGTAAGAAGATGGTGCTCGGGCCAACCGGGAGCAGCTCGGCATGACGGAGGCTGCAGATGTCCACAACTACATGTCGAGTAACTCTGAGCCTCCGTGTGCACTGCTGCTCAGAAAGGTCCAGGAAACTGAGCCTCGGTCTGTGGATCCTGTGGCGAGGGTAGTTTCCCCTGCAATGCATCTCTCCCTGCGGTTGCGCTCCCTCCTGCTGTGCAGGTGGATGTGTCACAGCGCTGTGTTGTGGAGCTCCACGTGTCAGAAGTGGACGGCTTGGCCGGCGAGGCTGTTCGCCCTCCGAGGAGGTCATGACTGCAGCTATGGCGGCCCCCATCCGGAAGATGTACATCTGAGGGGGTCCGCAAGGTAGGTACATGTCTCTGGACCCCGGGGTAAGTGTGCAAGTTGGTGAATTTGATTGTCAGGAGGAGGGTGGTGGCGGCCAAACTTTGTCCCAAGTGACAGAGTGGCCTCCTGCAATGAGTGAGGGTCTCCCCCCCACCCTCCCACCTGTCAAATGGACCTTTGCAGCTGCCACAGGCTGATAGCTGCAACACGTCCATTTGAACTGGGAGTGTTTCCCCCAGTATGGGAAACAGTCCCAGTTGTTTCTAAAATCCCACCCCTCCTCACATATTCCCTTAATCAGGTCTGTTAATGACCTGAAACAACAAGATAAATAATGTTAAGTGGCACCCCGCCGGCTTTAATTGCCTGCGGGAGTCCCACATGCGGGGGCTCGTCGGCGCGTCTGTGGGGAACCCGGAAGTGGGCGGGTTGGAGCCGGGCTCCCGACCCGCTCCAGGATTCCCTGATTTTCAGAGCCCTCCCGCCAGGAACGCACCCAATAGCGGGTGCTAAAATGGAGCCCTTTGTGTCTGTCTTCACAAAAGAGGGGGATGATGTGGAGATTGTAGTTAAGGAGGAGGAGTGTGAACTATTGGTTGGGATAAACATAGTGAGAGAGGAAGTATTAAGAGGTTTAGCATTTTTGAAAGTAGATAAATCACCAGGCCTGGATGAAATGTATCCCTGGCTGTTAAGAGAAGTAAGGCAGGAAATAGCGGAGGCTCTGACCATCATTTTCCAATCCTTCCTGGCTACAGGTGTGGTGCTGGAGGATTAGTCAACTGCTAACATTGTACCGTTGTTTAAAAAGGGAGAAAGAGATCGACTGAGTAATTATAGGCCAGTCAGTCTAACCTCGGTGGTGGGCAAATTATTGGAATCAATTCTGAGGGACAGCATAAATCGTCATTTAGAAAGGCATGGGTTAATCAAGGACGGTCAGCATGGATTTGTTAAGGGAAGGTCGTGTCTGACTAACTTGATTGAATTTTTTGAGCAGATAACAAGGAGGGTCGATGAGGGTAATATGTTTGATGTAGTGCACATGGATTTTAGGAAGGCTTTTGACAAGGTCCCACATGGCAGACTGGTCCAAAAAGTAAAAGCCCATGGAATTCAAGGGAGAGTGCCTAAATGGATCCAAAATTGGCTCAGTGGCAGGAAGCAAAGGTTATGGTTGATGGGTGTTTCTGCAACTGGAAGGCTGTTTCCAGTGGGGTCCCGCAAGGCTCAGTACTAGGTCCCTTGCTTTTTGTGGTATATATTAATGATTTGCATTTGAATGTGGGAGGGCTTGATCAAGATGTTTGCTAAAATACAATACAAAAATTGGCCGTGTGGTTGATAGTGAGGAGGAAAGCTGTAGACTGTAGGAAGATATCAATGGACTGATCAGGTAAGCAGAAAAAAGGCAGATGGAATTCAATCCAGAGAAGTGTGAGGTAATGCATCTGGGGATGGCAAACAAGGCAAGGGAATACACAATGGGCAGCATTTTAGCACCCGCTATCGGGTGCGTTCCTGGTGGGGGGGCCCCGAAAATCGGGAAATCCCGGAGCGGGACCGGAGCCTGCCTCGAACCCGCGCACTTCCGGGTTCCCCGCTGATGCGCCGGCGTGCGCGCGCAGCCCCCGCTGGTGGGAATCCCGCAGGCAATTAAAGCCAGCGGAATGCCACTTGAAGCTATTTATTTGGCTTGTTCAGGTCATTAACTGACCTGATTAAGGGATTATGTGAGGAGGGGTGGGATTTTAGAGCAAACTGGGACTGTTTCCCACACTGGGGGAGACACTCACAGTTCAAATGGACCTGTTGCAGCCATCGGCCTGTGGCAGCTGCAAAGGTCCATTTGACGGGGGGGCGGGGGGGCGGGGGGGAGACACTCACTCATTGCAGGATGCCACTCTGTCACTTGGGACAAAGTTTGGCCTCCACCACCCTCCTCCTGACAATCAAAGTCACCAACTTGCACACTTACCCCGGGGTCCAAAGACATGTACCTACCTTGCGGACCCCCTCAGATGTACATCTTCCGGATGGGGGCCGCCGTAGCTGCAGCCATGACCTCCTCGGAGGGCGAACAGCATCACCAGCCTCGCCATCCACCTCTGACACGTGGAGCTCCACAACAGAGTGCTGTGACACATCCACCTGCACAGCAGGAGGGAGGGCTACCGCAGAGAGAGATGCATCGCAGAGGGCACTACCCTCGCCACAGGGTCCACAGACCGAGGCTCAGCTTCCTGGACCTCTCTGAGCAGCAGTGCACACGGAGGCTCAGAGTCACTCGACATGTGGTCGTGGACATCTGCAGCCTCCTTCATGCCAAGCTACTCCTGGCTGACCCGAGCACCATCGTCTTACCTGTCACTGTCAAAGTCACCACTGCCCTCAACAACCTCTCCTCTGCATCCTTCCAGGGAGCAACCGGGGACATCACCGACGTCTCTCAGCCGTCTGCACAAAAGAGCCCTGCAAATACACCTACACCCACTCTGCAGTGACACAATGGGTGGCATCAGTAGTGGGTGTTCATAGTGATCCTCAGGAAAGGGCATTATTGCACAGACCAGACAAGATTCGCGAAGACATGGCAGTAGTGGTGCCAATATAATATGTAATGTGAGTTGGTCAGAAATTCAATATAAGTAACAACCATGACAAACCCTCAAACACCCTTGTGCATCCCCTTCATGCTCACGACACGTTTGCCTTACGCTGCCTACTGCACATATGTGATGCATGCCCTGTGGCTGCAGCACAGGTAGTGGCAGGTTGAGTGAGGCTGGCCGTGAAAGAGATGCACGAGAGGGTGAGTACGAGATAGAGCCATGAGATTGTATGAGGATTGGGTTGAGTGGTAGTGGCGGGATGAGTACTGGCGAGGTGAGTAGGTGCAGGTACGATGAGGATGAGGTTTGAGTGGGTGCGAGGGGTGATGTGACAGAGTAGTGTTGGCAGTGCAGAAGGAGATGTGGGGTGGGGGCGGTGATGTGGCAGACGGAGTGTAGGGGAAAGAGTAAGTGTACTCACTTTGGCTGACCTACTGAGGTCATTGGAGCGCCTCCTGCACTGTATGCAGGTGGGCGATATGTTGGTGGTGCTGGTGACCTCCTCTGCCACCTCGAACCAGGCCTTCCTGGTGGCAGAGGCAGGCCGCTTCCTCCCCCCCGCCGGGGGGGGGGGAAGATCTCTGTCCTCCTCCCCCTCCTCCTCACCCCATGTATTGATACCTGGAGTGAGGCATCATTAAACTGGGAGCAGCCTTCCCCCTGGGCTGTGATTTTTTCTGTTTGTTGCAGCTGACAGATCTTACTGCGCATGCGCAGCCCGCCCGCCCGATGCGCAGATCAGCAGTGGGGAATCCGGAGGAGAAGGTAAGTGGATCTAATTATGCTACGATCACGCAGGGAGCTGACTGATTTCGCCGGGCGCGTGGGTAACGCGCCCGATAGCCCCCCCTTCGAGAACCCGCAGCCCTGGTAACATCGGGCCCAATAAATGGGAGGATACTAAGAATTGTAGAGGAAGTGAGGGACCTTGAAGTGCACGTCCACAGATCCCTGAAGGTAGAAGGAGAGGTCGATAAGGTTGTTAAAAAGGCATATGGGATACTTTCCTTTATTAGCCAAGGCATAGAATATAAGAGCAGGAAGGTTATGCTATAACTGTATAAAACATTGGTTAGGCCACAGTTTGAGTACTGCATACAGTTCTGGTCACCACATTACAGGAAAGATGTCATTGCACTAGAGAGGGTACAGAGGAAATTTACAAGGATGTTGCCAGGGCTGGAGCATTTTAACTATGAGAAAAGATTGGATAGGCTGGGGTTGTTTTCTTTGGAACAAAGGAGGCTGAGGGGAGATTTAACTGAGGAATATAAAATTATGATGGGACTAGATAGAGTGGATAGGGAGGACCTATTTCCCTTAGCGGAGGGATCAGTGACCAGGGGGCATGGATTTAGTCATTGGTAGAGGGATTAGATGGGAGCTGAGGAGAATTCTTTTCACCCATTGGGTGGTGGGGGTCTGGAACTCACTGCCTGAATGGGGTAAAGGCAGAAACCCTCAACTCATTTATAAAGTATTGGCTGTACATTTGAAATGCCAGAACCTACAGGGCTATGCACCAAATGCTGGAAAGTGGGATTAAACTGGATAGCTCTTTATCAGCTGGCACGCACATGATGGGCCGAATGGCCGCCTTCTGTGCCGTAACTTTATACGATTCTACAATAAACAAGCTGCGACATTATGAATGATTACAAAACGAGATCCATTATTCTTGACGACCAAGGAGTTGACATTCAACGTGTTTCAGGGAGGTATGCGAGAATGGAATGTTCAAGGATTAAGACTCCAATACATGTCAAATAATCACGTAGTCTACTGATTTTTTTTTCCAGAAACGGAAAGGGCACGCTTCAGATTCTAGTGCCTCAGCCAGCAGCACTACTGCTTTTTTTGGCTGGCTGTAGTATTTCTTCTTCAAGTTTCCCATTAATTGTATTTATCTCATTTTGACATTTAAAAAAAACAATGACTTCTATTTTCAGCTTGTTCAGCTAAGTTGTTTGTTTCCCAAAGTACGAACGGTTTTATTAGACAGGGACACTGTTTCAGTTTATCACGTTTAAATCTTACTTTCTGTATGTTGAACACTTTTTTCATAAGATGTAAACTAAGTGTATTGTCCAATAAAACCAATACACGAACATAATTTCCAGTTCGTTTTCTCAGCCTGTGAAAATTGTTTTGGCCGAATTTCAGCCAAACTTGTATTATTGTTATTGTTGTTCAGTACTTTACACAATAAATGTGGTTCCGCTTTAAAACCGCAGACCAGATTCCTAAATTATCGTTGTGCTATTAGTAAATGCATTGTTGGTTGTTGTATTATTAGTGGTCCTGTCTATTGTGTGCACCGGTTTTTTTGCAGTCCACTTGTTTTACATTTAGTGCCTACTGTGAAGTGAAGGAAAATGGTTATCGACGTACCTTTTGAAATAATCGGCTCAAGCTTTCCTCCGAGAAGTCTACAAATTCAACTAAACATAGACGAATTTCTAATCACTTTTGGTAAGATTCTTCCTTCAGAAAATCCTTCCATCCATTCCATTTCATGCAACTCATTTCTGTAGTGAAGACGCAGAGTAGTCTTTACCGTATTTCCCTTTGCCGTAAGTCCTCAAAAAAGACTCCATTTAACCGCTCGTGTATAATGGGACTATCTCACTTTTCCCTCCACTTATAAACCAAATCAATGCTCGCAAAAGACAACGGAAAACAGTGCACTTAATCTCTATATCAATGCAGAGATGTTAATATTTCACTAGATTACTAAAGTTTGTTTTGGATACTATACCTAATGTGAGGGATAGGTAGCCAATGTGGAGTTGCGGAAATTAACTCCTGCTTTACAACCCAGGCAGTCAGACAGCCTTCCGAGTTATGGAAATCTTGTACATTTGATTAATTTGCTTGACCGCGTCAGTGCAACTGATTAGTTTCATGTGATTAAAAAATAGTATCAGAGTTAACAGGAAATGATTCCAGTCCATCACTATATAAATTATGTGATCATTCCCCTCTGCCTACTCAATGTGGTTATTACAAACCTTGAAATACTCGAGATGTCTTCATATAGAGCTGCAGGCTGATGACGTTGTTTGAAAGAGAAAAAAAACAGGAAAAAAATCGGTGGTAGAAAATGTACAAAAAGTATTAATTGAAGAGTTAAGAAACTTAACTATTGAACTTTCCAGGGAGCATGTCACATATAGTACCAAGTACTCTTTCAGTTAGAAATCATCTGCTTAACTTCCCAAAGCAGAAATTTCACATACTACCTTGTACATTTTTCAGTATAAGTTGAGATGGACTGGTTGGGCCAAATGGCTTGTTTCTGTGTTGTAATAACCAAGACAGATCAAATTTGAATTGAATTAGTTAAATACATTCACTAATAAGAGAATTTCTTACCCCAAAAGAGAATTTGATTTCTTTGTTAAAATGGAATTTTGCATTCAAGCTGTTACTAACTTTGTGGAAAATAATCAGAATCACATTATCTGTTTTTCATTGCTTTGTTTTTGTTTGAAAATACCTATCTTCAGTCAGTTGTTATGTCTTTAGGCTTCACTCAGATATTTCTCTTGTTTTCAGCACCAAAGACAATTCCTGTAAGTGAACCATCAGTCCCTATAAACCAGAGCATAACTTTATATACAATTTTTGGTAATGTAGCATTGCCTGCAGTCAGAAAACCTCATTACTGTAATACATTTCTGGAACTGACACAAGCCCTCTCATGTTCTATTTGTCAATAGCTTGTTTCTGTGTTGTAACTTCCATGAGATGGTCTGCAGTTACCCTCTGATGGACTGCACCCACAGATATTCAGAGAAACTAGGGAAGAAATAACATAGGCACTAGTATCCAAATATAACATTTCAATAGAAAAAGGAATAGTGCCAGAAGTAAAATCAGAAAATGCTGGAAATACTCAGCAAGTCAGGCAGCATCTGTGGGGAGAGAGAAACAGAGTTAATGTTTTGGGTCGCTGACCTTTTGTCAGAACTGGAAGAAGTTGAAGATTAAACAGTTTTTAAGCAAGTACAGAATCAGGCAAAGGAGGGGAGGAAAGAACAAAAAGGAAGGTCTCTGATAGGGTGGAGGGCAGGAGTGATTAAATAACAAGGGATGATGGTGCAAGGCAAGGAGGGTGGTAATGGGACAAGTAAAGAAATAAAAGATGGGCCTAGAAGAGCTGTAAATGGCAACAGCAGAATCATTCCCTCCGCGACCCCTGGTTCACTCTTCCATCACTTCCAACATCCACTCTCCTTCCCACGGCACCTTCCCGTGCGAGTGTAGGAGATCCAACACCTGCCCTTTTACCTCCTCCCTTCCCACTGTCCAGGGCCCCAAACATTCCTTCCGGGCGAAACAGCGATTTACTTGTACTTCTTTCAATTTAGTATACTCTATTTGCTGCTCACAATGCGGTCTCCTCTACATTAGGGAGACCAAACGCAGATTGGGTGATCGCTTTGCTGAACACCTCGGCTCAGTCCGCAAGCGTGACCCTGACCTGCTGGTCACTTGCCATTTTAATTCCCCGTCCTACTCCCACTCTGACCTCTCTGTCCTTGGCCTCCTACATTGTTCCAATGAAGCTCGAGGAACAGCACCTTATCTTTCGATTCGACACTTTACAACTTTCTAGACTCAACAGTGATTTCAATAGCTTCAGATCATAACCACTGCTCCCATTTTTTCGGACAGTAGATCCTGGTAATGATTCTGCTGTTGCCATTTACAACTCCTCTAGACCCACCTTGGGCCCGATTTTATCAGGGGTGCGGGTTCTCGGCAGGTAGGCCAGCGGGCACGTTGAAAACGCGCCCGGTGAAATTAGTGGGTTGCCCGCGCGATCGTAGCAGGCAACACACTAATTGGATCCACTTACCTGCTCCTCCGGGTTCCCCGATGCTGATCTGCGACTCGGGCGGGCTGCGCATGCGCAGTAAGATCTGTCAGCTGGAGGCGCTCTATTTAAAGGGGCAGTCCTCCACTGACAGATGCTGCCACAAACAGCAAAAATTACAGCATGGAGCAGCCCAGGGGGAAGGCTGCTCCCAGTTTAATAATGCCTCACCCCAGGTATCATTAGATGGGGTGAGGAGGAGGACAGAGATCTTCCCCCCGGCGGGCGGGAGGAAGCAGCCCACCTCTGCCACCAAGAAGGCCTGGCTCGAGGTGGCAGAGGGGGTCACCTGCGCCACCAACATATCGCCCACCTGCATACAGTGCAGGAGGCGCTCCAATGACCTCAGTAGGTCTGCCACAGTGAGAACACGTAGTCTTTCCCCTGCACTCCGCCTGCCACAACACTGCCCCCACCCCACATCTCCATCGGCACTGCCAACACTACTCTGTCACATGACCCCCTCATACCCACTCAAACCTCATCCTCATCTTACCTGCACCTACTCACCTCGCGAGTACTCACCCCGCCACTACCACGCAACCCAATCCTCATACAATCTCATGGCTCTATCCCATACTCACCCTCTCGTGCATCTCTTTCACGGCCAGCCTCACTCAACCTGCCACTACCTGTGCTGCAGCCACAGGGCATGCATCACATATGTGCAGTAGGCAGCGTAAGGCAAACGTGTCGTGAGCATGAAGGGGATGCACAAGGGTGTTTGAGGGATTATCATGGTTCTTACTTCTATTGAATTAAAGAACAACACACATCACACATTACATTGGCACCACTACTGCCATGTCTTCGCGAATCCTGTCCGGTTTGTGCAATAATGTCCGCTCCTGGTTATCCCTATGAGGAGCCACCACTGATGCCACCCAGTGTGTCACTGCAGAGTGGGTGTAGGTGTATTTGCAGGGCTCTTCTGCGCAGACGACTGAGAGACATCGGGGATGTCCCCGGTTGCAGCCTGGAAGGCTGTGGAGCAGAAGTTCGGGAGGGCAGTGGTGACTTTGACAGCGACAGGTAGGAAGATGGTGCAAGGGCCAGCCAGGTGCAGCTCGGCATGAAAGAGGCTGCAGATGTCCACGGCTACATGTCGAGTGACTCTGAGCCTCCGTGTGCACTGCTGCTCAGAGAGGTCCAGGAGGCTGAGCCTCGATCTGTGGAACGTGTGGCGAGGGTAGTGCCCTCTGCGACGCATCTCTCTCTGCGGTAGCCCTCCCTCCTGCTGTACAGGTGGATGTGTCACAGCACTCTGTTGTGGAGCTCCACGTGTCAGAGGTGGACGGCGTGGATGGCGAGGCTGGTGAGGCTGGTGATGCTGTTCGCCCTCCGAGGAGGTCATGACTGCAGCTATGGTGGCCCCCATCCGCAAGATGTACATCTGAGGGGGTCCGCAATGTCTCCGGACCCCGGGGTAAGTGTGCAGGTTGGTGACTTCGACCATCAGGAGGAGGGTGGTGGAGGCCAAACTTTGTCCGAAGTGACAGAGCGGCCTCCTGCAATGGCTGAGGGTCTCCCCCCCCCCCCCCCCACCCCCCGCCCCACCTGTCAAATGGACCTTTGCAGCTGCCACAGGCTGACGGCTGCAACACGTCCATTTCAACTGGGACTGTTTCCCCCAGTGTGTGAAACAGTCCCATGTTTATCCAAAATCACACACAGTCCCTTAATCAGGTCAGTTAATGACCTGAACAACCAAAGTAAATACACTCAAGTGGCATTCCGCTGGCTTTAATTGCCTGCAGGATTCCCACCAGCGGGGGCTGCGCACGCACCCCCGCACGTCAGCGCGGAACCCGGAAGTGGGCGGGATCGAGGCGCGATCCAGTCCCGCTCCGGGATTTCGGGATTTTCGGGGCCCCCCCGCCGAGAACGCACCCTCCTTGCCTTGCACCATCATCCCTTTTATCATTTAATCACTCCCGCCCTCCACCCTATCACAGACCTTCCTTTTTGTTCTTTCCTCTCCTCCCCTTCCTCCCCCTCTTTTCCTGGCTCTGTACTTGCTTAAAAAAACTGTTTAATTTTTAACAACTTCTTGTTTTGATGAAAGGTCATCGACCTGAAATGTTAATTCTGTATCTTTCTCCACAGATGCTACCTGACTTGCTGAGTATTTCCAGCATTTTTTTGTTTTTATTTCAGATTTCCAGCATCCGCAGTATTTTGCTTTTGAAATAGTGCCAGAGGACTGGCGAAATGTAAATATAATTCCTATCTTCAAAAAGGGAGCTAGAACTAATGCAGGGAACTATATACTTAACGACAGTGGTAGAAAAGATACTAGAATCTTTGCTAAAATATCAGACGGACTGCAGCGGTTCAAGAAGGCAGTTCACCACCACCGTCTCAAGGGCAATTAGGGATGGGCAATAAATGCTGGCCTTGCCAGTGATGGCCGCATCCGATGAATAAATAAAAAAAATAACAAAACATCTAGCGATGGAGAATATAACAAAAAATAGCATGGATTTCTAAAAGGAAGGTCATGTTTAACCAACCATATTGAATTCTTTGAAGAAATAACAGGAAAAGTAGACAAGGGCAATGCACATATATACATGGAGTGTCAGTAGGCCTTCGATAAAGTGCCACATAAGAGACTTGTGACAAAGGTCAATATGTGCGGAGACAGGGACCGGATAGCTGAATAGATTGAAAGTTGGCTACAAAGCAGAAAATAGAGGGGAAGAATTAAAGGAAGTTTCTCGGACTGGCAGATAGTGGGAAGTGGTGTCCTGCAGCAATTCATGTTGGGACCAGTGTTGTTCACCGTATACATAAATGATTTGGACTCAGAAATTGGAAGTATGGTGTTGAAATTTGCAGATGATACCAAATTAGAGGGTATAGCTAATAATGTGGAGCACTGCACCAAAATACAGGAAGACATCGATAGGCTTGCAGAGTGGGTAGATAAATGGCAAATTAAATTCAGTATAGTGAACCGTGAGCTGGTTTGTTTTTGTAGGAGGAGTAAATGAGGCCACTTATTCCATGGAAGGTAAGAAACTAAATGGGGTGAAGGAGCAAACAGATCTCTAAAAACAACACAAGTCGATAAAGCCTTAAAGAGTGCAAACAAAGTATTGGGGTTCATTTCTAGAGGAATATAATACAAAAGCAAAGATGTAATGTTAAATTTGTATAGAACCTTGGTTAGACCACACTTGGAGTACTGCATGCAGATCTGGTCTCCATACTATAAAAAGGATATTGAAGCACAGGAGAAAGTGCAGAAAAGATTTACAAGGATGTCATCAGAATTGAGAGAATGCAACTATCAGGAAAAATTGAACAGTTTGGAGCTCTTTTCTCTGGAAAACAGAAGACTAAAAGGAAACTTGAAGGGATTTGATAGAAAGGATGAGAACAAATTGTTTCCACTTGTCGGTGAGTCCAGAACAAGGGGCCATGTATATAAAATCGCTATTAACAGATCAAATAAAGAATTTTGGAGAAATTTCTGTACGTAGAGAGGGGTGAGAATGTAGCGCTCCCTGCCACATGGAGTGGTTGAAGCAGATAGCATTGATGCATTTAAGGGAGGTTTGAGGCATATATGAGAGAGAAGGGAATAGAGGGATATGGGGGCAAGTGAGAAGAGGTAATTAGACTGGGAGGAGGCTCCTGTAGAATATAAACACCGGCACAGACCAGTTGGGCCAAATGGTCTACTTCTGTGCTATAGTTTCTATGTAATTCTATGCAAGTATTCAAGAGGAGCTTCAATGAAGCTCAGTAGATTAGAGAATATATATTGATGAATTTGCAAACAGCAATTTAACTAAACCATTTACACTTATTTACATTGCTATAAAATAGTATCATAGTAGGTACAGCACAGGGGGAGGCCATCTGGCCCATTGTGCCTGTGCCGGCTCTTTGAAAGAACATAAGAACATAAGAAATAGGAGCAGGAGTAGGCCAATCGGCCCCTCGAGCCTGCTCCATTCAATAAGATCATGGCTGATCTGATCCTAACCTCAAATCTAAATTCATGTCCAATTTCCTGCCCGCTCCCCGTAACTCCTAATTCCCTTTACTTCTAGGAAACTGTCTATTTCTGTTTTAAATTTATTTAATGATGTAGCTATCCAAAAGAGCTATCCATTTAGTCCCATTCCCCTGCTCTTTCACCATAGCCCTGTAAATTTTTCCCTTCAAATATTTATCCAATTCCCTTTTGAAAGTTACTATTGAATCTGCTTCCACCACCCTCTCAGGCAATGCATTCCAGATCATTACAACTCGCTGCGTAAAAAATAATGTTTCATCATGTCGCCTCTGATTCTTTTGCTGATCGCCTTAAATTCGTGTTCTCTGGTTACTGACCCTTCTGCCATTGGAAACAGTTTCTCCTTATTTACTCTATCAATGAAAAGAAAAATGGGGTGGTTTCTTCACAAATGTCATCACTGCATTATATGTGTGGGGTAAGAAAGGAACAAACTGTATTTTTATGACTGATCATTGGTGAAAGTCTAGCTATTATTAAAATAAATTTCTGTCTAATATTATGATAACGTAGAATTTATAACAAACAACAATAGACATTTAAGTGGGCATTCTAAAACTGTATCCCAATTGAGAGATTTAAACAACTTAACATTAAATCTGGTTGGAACACATGGACCTAATGTGCACTAAAAGAGCATATGAGATGTTGTCTTGAGGGATTAGAAGATATTAGAGTCCAGGTATGGAGGAATGTAGAAATGAGATTTTAAACATAAAGGAAAGTCTCCGGCCTAAGTTTGGACCATTGATTAGCAGGGATTTATAATGCAAAAGGCTGAAAACTAATCAGGGTTCTGAGATTCCAGGCAGCTGGAAATCTGAAATTCTAACATTTCAAATTGGAGAAATGGCACCATGTATTTAGATATGTATTCTTCTGACCTCAACTGTCAACCAATTTAAACTCTTACTCTCAAGAAACAAAATTAACCAAAACAAGAGGGAAATGAGTCATTCCGGAAAATCTTCAACATTGCCAAAAATGGATTGATTGTAGTCTTGGGCAGGAAATTAAAGGTTAGATAGACTTCTTGACAGAAGATGATGGGAAATCTGACTGACCCACATGTTGTAAAAAGGCATGCAGTATAATTGGATGAGATTCGGATGAGCAATAGGGTTCTATCTAGAGTGATGGGTTGAAAATTTGGAAATAAGGATATGACTTCAGCCGTGTAATAACTAATGCCACTGGGAGGCTTAGTAAATATACTCCATAAATGGAATTAATCTGAGGGAAATAGTTTGATGGCTTCTCTGAAAAGTTGAAGGTAGGAAAAATGTAAAATTCCTACTTGAGATCCAGTGAGTAAATTCATTGAAAACTGAAATCAATAGAGTACATATAAACAATTGTTTCAATTTCAGACAAAGTATATATAAACTTTTTGGAAGTTCAAAATGTTTAATGTAAGCACAACAAGACAAAATGATCATTTAACTATTTAAGGCCAGAATATGAACTAAACAAAGCTTCTGTTATGGAGTCAGCACAACTGAAGTTAATCTTATGAATGATTTTAACTGTCTGATTTGCTGTTCATAAACATTTCCTCACTGGCAAACTGATTGCCTAAAAAAATCATTTTAACTAGAACTTCTTGGAATAAATTGTAAATGAATCTTTTTGTGATTATAATAGTTGATTATTTATTCTGCTTCGTTGAAGTATTATCTTACACTGTAACTATGGTGATTTTAATAATACATTATTAAATGTATTATTAAAAGTGCATTTCATTCACTATGAATGCTTTTGAATGCAATCACACAATGAATAAATGTTAATGAAGAATATTATATGAATAATCTCAAGCCTAGAATGTCTCTACTGTCCTTTGAATTATTTCTACTGCTTCTCCATATTATTATGAGTATGGTGATTATGCATGGTCTCACTAATGCTTTGGAGAGTCCTGGTCTTGTGCCTTTGGCCACATATTTTATATAGTAGTTTATTCACCCCAACATTTTCTTTACCTTTTCAAATGCTGCTTTATGCTTTCAATGTTTGGTTAACTGTTGCCTGCATATATGTTATCCTAATTTATTTAATGATATTTCCATTATTTTGTAATCAGAAATATCATTTATTAGTGTGAATATGTAACAGCAGCAGCAACGTACATTTCTATAGCATTTCCCAAAATTAATTTCCCTTTATGATTCTTGTCATAAGTTGCTAAGTTTCTGTAGATCTTGTTTAAGATTTATCAGTTTACTCCGATTGTCTTGCTTTCCTGCATAGTTTGCTGTCATCTGAAAAAGTGGACATTTTAATTTTTTTCAAGAACAGCTTCATAATTAAGATGGTGGCCAGCACTATCATGTGCAGAGGTGCTGTGGCCCATACATCAAGAGTCAAAAGTATTCTCCAGTTCCAGCAGGAAAGAAGAGACATATTAGTGTGTTGCTATGATTTAACAATTTTTATTGATGTCGGAATACACCCAATGGCACTCCAAATACTACTAGCTTTATATTATGTGGGCTTTTATCCTTTCAGTTAAAACATAGGGAAACCACCATTAAAATAGAAAAAGAATGTAAAGAACATTTGTTTGAATTAGCACTCTCCCGGGGAGACAATGGTTGGTAGTTGGAAGTTAGATCAAATTGTAAAATGAATCTGCACAATGGTGATGCAGGGTTACTGAAAAACTTGCAGCATAAACAGAACTCTCAGCTACCACCTGAGCAACCACCCTATCAGCAAACTCTTCTATTCCTTTCTCCCTCATTGATTTGGTATCTCCACGAGCTCAACTACCACCTGAGTTTGATGGTTTGTCACTTTACAGAATACCATTACTCATTGATGGGTTGTGTAAGTTGGCAAACTGGAAATATTTTTGATTTTTCCACAGTAAGGCTTAGTCTGTCAAGAGTTTCTCTGCTTTTCTGGCTTAATAATTTTAAAAATATATGAAGCTTATAAAAATTCATTTCTCTGACCCAAAACGTGCAGTGAGAATGAATTATGTTTTTTGTTCATTGTCATTAAAAATGCCATTAACATTCAAAAATGCTTTTCAATTTTTGAAGTACAGTAACTTTTTGCTTTTCATAAATGTCTAGAGTTTTATGTAATGCTTACTATGTCACTTGTGCCATCTACATACTACAAGTTCCCCAAATTGTAGCTGTTTCATAGAATCAGAAAAAAAATGGTATAAATTCAATTGGTTTCCAAAAGTACCACACGCTGAGTCTACATCCAAGATAAAGCAGCCCGCTTGATTGGCACCCCATCCACCACCCTAAACATTCACTCCCTTCACCACCGGCGCACTGTGGCTGCAGTGTGCACCATCCACAGGATGCACTGCAGCAACTCGCCAAGGCTTCTTCGACAGCACCTCCCAAACCCGCGACCTCTACCACCTAGAAGGACAAGAGCAGCAGGCGCCTGCACGTTCCCCTCCAAGTCACACACCATCCCGACTTGGAAATATATCGCCGTTCCTTCATTGTCGCTGGGTCAAAATCCTGGAACTCCCTTCCTAACAGCACTGTGGGAGAACCTTCCCCGCATGGACTGCAGCGGTTCAAGAAGGCGGCTCACCACCACCTTCTCGAGGGCAATTAGGGATGGGCAATAAATGCTGGCCTCGCCAGCGACGCCCACATCCCGTGAACGAATAAAAAAAAACATAACTAAGGAAGTTATGATGAATCTTTATAAAACGCTGGTTCGGCCATAACTGGAGTATTGTGTCTAATTCTGGGCACCGCACTTTAGGAAGGATGTGAAGACCTGAGAGAGGGTACAGAAAATATTTACTACAATGGTTCCAGGGATGAGGGTCTTCAGTAATGTGGATTGACTGGAGAAGCTGGGGTGGTTCTTCTTAGAGCAGAGAAGGTTGAGAGGAGATTTAACAAAGATGTTCAAAATCATGAGGGGTCCAGACAAAGTAGATAGAGAGAAACTGTTCCCATTGGCGGAAGGGTCAAGAACCAGAGGACACAGATTTAAGGTGATTGGCAAAAGAACCAAAGGCGACATGAGGAAATACGTTTTTACGCGGCAAGTGGTTATGATCTGGAATGCACTGCCTGACTGAGGGGGTGGTGGAGGCAAATTCAATTGTGGCTTTCAAAAGGGGATTGGTACATGAAGGGAAAAATTTGCAGGGCTACGGGGATAGGGCAGGAGAGTGGGACTAGCTGGATTGCTCTTGCAGAGAGCTGGCACAGGCTCGATGGGCCAAATGCTGTAACGATTCTATGATTCATCATGAAGAGTTTTTTTTATTATTTCTGATTGTGAGGCTGGCTATGACCTACTTATCTATTGGGAATATTTTTACTCCAGAAGTGAGGCATTGTGTATTGTCAATAAATTGCCAGTTCTGATTAAAGGACAATGATTGATGTAGTGTAACCCTGTTTACATACTGTCTATAAATTATCATGAGCTATGAGTTTACACTTTGCAATTAAATGTCACCACATTCATACTTTTTGATATCAGTTGCAGACTTGAATTTGGTTGGTGCTATTTGAATCCTTTGTTACTTCAAGGAAGTACATGCACGAGGACGGTCGTTGAAAAATCACTTTAGAATATGAATTGAATTAGAATAGAGCTGGTTATCATAGTTACATTGATCACACTATCACTGACATAGGGACCGGAATATCAGTTTTTTCAAAGAAATGGCTCTTAGAGAAACCTTAAGACTGGTGTTGTCTTCCTCGATCTGGGATAGTGGTTTTCTGGAGAAAATATCGAGAGTTTTGCCACATTGGGCCACCTGCTTGGTTGAATTACTGTAAAGGGACAAATGTTTCAGAGCACGCATTGCCGACCGCATCAGCTTGTGGAGATACCAAATCAATGAGGGAGATAGGAATAGAAGTGTATGCTGATAGGGTTAGATAAAGAGCGATGGGAGGAGGCTCGTGTGGAGCATTAATCTCTCTCCTCAACCTTCTTCTCCCGACTGTAGAAATTGTCTTCTCTAATCTTTCCTCATAGCTCATCCCCTTTGCACTTAGATCATTCTTGTTGCTCTTCTCTGCACCCTCTCCAACCCTTTTGTAATGTGGAAACCAATATTGAACACATTAGTCAAACAAAACCTGCAAATAATGGGAATCTGAAATGAAAACAGAAAATGCTTCAAATACACAGCAGATCAGTCAGCATCTACAAAGAGAAAGGATGGGTTATGATGTTTAACGTGTGTACCCTTCATCAGATACTATTTGATCATTTAGCTTACAGTCTTCATTCAGAGAAGCATATACGTAGTTTCTCATGCCAAAATGATTTCAGGATCTTTGGAAAGGTAGTTCTCAATGATAAAAAGAAGCAACCTATAATTCTGTACTTTTTAAAGCAATGATATCCTCATTAAATCAACTACCCCAAGTAGCTTTCAAACAGTAATGGTTCAGTAAATCAGATACCCATGTGGCATAATGGGCTAGGAAATAAGATAGCTATAATGGGTTACTAAAAAAGATATCCATGTGACTCTAATAAAACAGATATCTATTTGGCTGTAATGGGTTATTAAAACAGATAAATGTCCATGTGGTCTAATGGGTTACTAAAACAAATATTCATGTGATTGCAGTGGGTTAGTAAAACAGATATCCATCAAGTTTTAATGTTTCCTGACTTGCAAAACAAAGCTTTTTTTTACCGGTTAGATTAATCACAGACATCTTGGTTGTGAATAAATAGTTATGTCAATGGCATTGATGTAGTTCTTCGGCTGTGGTACAACTGGAGATAGCGTTAATCTTGTTCTAAAAACAGAAAATGCTGGAGAAGCTCAGCAAGTCAGGCAGCATCTGTGGAGAAAGAAACAGAGTTAACGTTTCAGGTCGAAGACCTTTCGTCTGTTCATCAATCACATGCAAAACATATAGGTTGGGCTGTGCATATATGTATCAGTCAGGCCCTTTCATGTAATGCCTGTGGAGATTTGTTGCTCCGAAGCCCAATTAACATGGCATAATACCAAATGGATTTGTTGTAGCAATTCTGCGGCTCACTGTGAGACACGACAAAACAAATTGCATCTATTGTTAATACGGATGTCCAGTTGTCAGGTCCTGTAGGATACATGTCCATAATCTTCTGCAGGGCACAAGCACCAATGTGTTTGAAATTTATAAGGGTAGGCAATGACTGTCTAATCAGCAGTTTGTAATTTAGCTTTAAAAGCTATCTCCTTGACTTGCCCTTCTTTACTATTTTGAGTAAGCAACTTTTTCAAAGCATTGCCATCAAATAATGACCAACCATTTTTTTTATTAATGTATTCTATAAATTGGGGCAGAAAACCCAATGGGTAATAGATTAGTGTTACACTAACTACACCTGACCAAAGTCGTTAGTGCTCATACTATTTAGCAGCACGTGCACAGCATTGGATTCTAATTTGTCCAGTTGAGTCAGACAGGAGAAATAATCAGGTTGATTCCTCCACTGCTTTTCTTGATATATATTAATGACTTGGACTTGGGTGTACAGGGCACAATTTCAAAATTTGCAGATGACACAAAACTTGGAATGGTAGTGAACAGTGAGGAGGATAGTGATAGACTTCAAGAGGATATAGACAGCCTAGTGAAATGGGCGGACACGTGGCAGATGAAATTGAATACAGAAAAATGCGAAGTGATACATTTTGGTAGGAAGAACGAGAAGAAGCAATATAAACTAGAGAGCACAACTTTAAAAGGGGTACAGGAACAGAGAGATCTGGGGGTATATATACACAAAACGCAGGATGAAAAAGTGGTTAAGAAAGCATATGGGATCCTGGGCTTTATAAATGAGGGACTTTAGTTACGTGGATAGACTAGAGAAGCTGGGGTTGTTCTCCTTGAAACAGAGATGGTTGTGAGGAGATTTGTTAGAGGTATTCAAAATCATGAAGGGTCCGGACAGAGTAGATAGAGAGAAAGTGTTCCCATTGGCAGAAGGGTCAAGGACCAGAGGACATAGATTTAAGGTGATTGGCAAAAGAACCAAAGGTGACACGAGGAAAAATTTTTTTACACAGTGAGTGGTCAGGATCTGGAATGCACTGCCCGAGGGGATGGTGGAGGCAGTTTCAATCATGGCCTTCAAAGGGGAACTGGATAAGTACTTGAAAGGAAAAAATTTGCATGGCTATGGGGAAAGGGCGGGGGAGTGGGACTAGCTGGATTGCTCTTGCATAGAGCCAGCACGGACTCGATGGGCTGAATGGCCTCCTTCAGTGCTGTAACCATTCTATGATTCTATGATTAGTGGAGGAAGGAGTTTCATATGAACATAGTAAATAGTTGTACATTTGCCCAACGCATAATTTCAAGGCTTTAATCTCTTTCCCACAAATTATACAGTATTTTAGACCGTTTTATGGCTTTATTTATCTATTGGAGAATATTCAATTTTTAAAAATATATTTTTGATATATTAGAGAGGGGACGAGAGATCATGAGGGCAATTTTAACTCGACCTGCCCAGCGGAAACCAGGTGGGTGGACAGTTAAAAATGCCCAGAGTACTTAACCGCCCAGCAGTTGCCGGGAGCTGACCGATTACAATTTTAACCTCCTCAACTGAGCAAGCGGCAAGGACACCAGCCTAAAGCCGGCAGGGCCTTTTTTTTAACAAATGCAGGTTGAATCCCAATGATGGCATCAGGGTCTGACTGCAATTTTAACTCAGCGGCCTGAGCGGGAAGCTGCACTGAGTTTCCCGCCAGGCCAACCAGCAGTAAGTTTTTAAACTTTTTTTACTTTCCTTGTGTGGCCAGAAGGGCCACTCCGGGGCCAAAGGAAAGCTTAGCACCCGACACCACCCCCCCCCCCACCCCCCGCCGTGGACTCGCTCCTCCATCTCGATCGCAAGATCCCTGCGGAATGGCCCCAGCAGCTGATCCTGCCACTTACCTGGTTTCTAACTTGCATCGCTGCTCACCCATCCAAAACTGTCCCAGGGGTAAAATTTGGGCACATGTTACAGCCACTCTAGATGGTACACACCAGACCACAAGCAGCTGAAAAACTCAATGAACACAGAAAGCTATGCGGTGTCGCATGTGTTTAAATTTTTGTATGAAATCGTAAAAATTGGTTTGGAATTTATTGGTTGAAATCAGCATAACTGCTAAATAGAAACTTGGAGGCATGATTTTAGCTCGGAGCCGGGAACCCAGCCCATCCATAGATATTTGCGTAGGGAACCTGGACGCCAAATGAGCGCGTCGCAATCAGCGCTCGCAACTCAACTGAAGTTAAGTATTTGTGCTTCTGAATTTCCTAAGCGCCAGGCAGCCCGATTGACAGGCTGGCTGCTTGTCGGGAGGGAAAGGAGCCGCGTATCGGAGAGGGGGGAGGGAGGGAGAGAGAGATCGTAGGCCGTGGAAGAAATCGGAGGGTGGAGGGAGGTGGGGGGATATGGACGACATCGAGTGGGCCTGGGAGAAGATCAGGGGTTCCAGCATCGGGGGCAGGGGGTTCCTCCTTTGGGGAGGGGGGTGGGTTTGGACGACTGAGGGGTCCTGTTCTTCCTGGCCCACAAGCAGTGCTATAAAGGCACTCAGCTCATGGATCCGGCCCTTCCTGCCTGTTTTCACCTGACGTGAATCAGAAGCGATGAGAAACCCGAACAGGTAAGGTTAAATTTGTCTGACATTTCTAATACACAAAAAATTAAGTGCCTCAACTATCGCAATGAGGTACACTGCCCCTTTAAGTATCGGCCCGCTGGCTTTAAGTGGGGATGGGTCTTCCAGGTTTCTGTTGTGCATGCATGTCCAAACACGCCTGGGTTAAACCCGGAAGTTGGAGCCGGGATGCGGTCCTGCTCTAAAATATCAACCACTTTTGATGCCCACCCACCCCCAACCCACCCGTTCTTGGGGGTTATAATTACCCCCCTGGTGAGTGAGTTACACAGGGCTGCTCTTGATCATCTCCAAGTGGCTGGTTTTAGAAACATACCTGACCTGACGAAGGAGGAAGCCTCCGAAAGCTTGTGAATTTAAAATAAAATTGCTGGACTATAACTTGGTGTTGTAAAATTGTTTACAATGGTTTTAGAACAGCATTTGAGAGGTCTGGGCTGGTTCAATTGTATAATACAAAAACCTGTATTTGTTTCACCGTTTAGGTTTTCATTTTCATTTTTCCATTGACAATTTTAGTCTCTAATGTTCCTGACATTTATATAAGGGCCTCACTTTCTGTTTTCAGAAACATCCTTAAAACCCTTCAATTTGACCGTACTCATGCTCCGCACTGACCCTCTTTCCTTTCTCTCATCCCTCCCTTCGCTCAGTGCCTAAATACTATTCACCGTCTTGTAAAGTACTCTGAGACTTCTCTTAGTAATGAGAGCTGGAGAAATGTGAGTTGTTGCTGTTGTATGTGGTGGATTGTGAACAGAAAGAAAATACAACATAAACATCAGAGTTTTTTTAGTTACTAGAAAAATGCAAAATTTTATTTTCTGATTCATTCTTGGGAAGTGAGCGTCTCTGGAAAGGTTGGTCTTTATTGCCCCTCCCTAGTTGCCTAGCAGAAGGTAACTGAGTGGCTCACTAGGCCACTTCAGAGGGCAGTTAAGATTCAATCATGTTGGTGTGGGCTGGAGTCACATATAGGCCAGAGCAGGTAAGGAGGGCAGCTTTCCTTCCCTATAGGACATTAATGAAGCAGTTGGGTTTTCAGGACATTCCAACAGTTTTGTAGTCACTTTTACCTGTACCCGCTTTTTATTTCCAGATTTAATTTTTTTAACTGAATTCATATTCTCAAACTGCCATAGTGGGATTTGAACTCATGGGCCTAAATTTTAATTTGGAGCCGGGAAGAGGGCGGTGGGGGGGGGTGGATTTCCTGACTGGAAACCTGGAAGTACAGGTTTCCCAGACGTCCTTACAATTTTAACCTAAGGACGTCTTTTATCTTTTTTTGTCGGTTTCCTGCCCAACAGGCCAGCTGGCCGTCAGTCAGACAGGAGAAGAATTAGGAAGTGTATGCGAGCAGGTGAGTCTTAGATGGGGGATGGAGGTGTCGGTCATGGGAGCGGGGGGGTTGGGGGTCATCAGGGGGGTTCGGAGTCATTGGGGGACGGGGTCATCGAGGGGGTGTCATCGGGGTCGGTCATTGGGGGGGTCGGGTGTCATCAGGGCAGTCGGGAGTCATTTGGGATCAGTCACCGGGCTCGGTCGTTGGGGGGTCGGAGATCGTGGGATCAGAGATCGTGGGGAGGGGTCAGAGGTCATGGGGGGGTGTTCGCTGCAGGTAGGCTTATTGGACCTGGGAGAAGCACTCCTGCTCCTCCGGGCCCACAAGCAGTGCGATAAAGGCACTTAGCTGCTGTGTCGGACCTTCTCACCTCCCCTCATGTGGCGTGAAGCAGAAGGCCTGGAGGCCCGCAGTCTCCTTGAAAGCTTTTACTGACCGACCCGCCTCCTGAGAGCAGGCTGGTCGCCCACCCTTCGACCTGCCTCCGTTAAAATTGGAAGTGGGCGTGTTGGAGGCGAGTAGGGGTCAGGTTTTAGTTTTTTACAATTTTTACCTTCCCACCCGCCCCAACCCACCCGTTCGTGGGGTTAAACTTTAGGCCATGTTCTCTGGATTATTAGTCCAGTTATACAATCACTACGCTATCAAATTAAGAATCAAACAGTGAAATAAATAAATAATTAGCCACACAACATGGTGTCATCAGTACCCCATTTTCCATATCATTTAAAACTAGTGTAAACCAGAGCAGATCCCTGTGGATCTCCAGTAGTTACTGAATGTAAAAGCAGAAGAATTTTTAGGAGCAGTTAGATTAACAGTCCTGTCACTTCTTAGGAAATCAAACTTGCTGCCTTCCCACATTCTTTAATCTGTCATGGTGCCAAATCAGCAGAAAACATGGGCACCTCTAACAGCTATTCAGTTTCCATTTCTGTTGATGTCAGGATCAACGCTGCCTCTTGAGATGCCAGCAGAAACCACCTGGCCAATTTTCACTGCCTCTGCCAGACAACAATGGGGTGGTAGCGCTCCAAAAGGCAGGGCGCTGAACTTACCGCCCTGCTTCCACACCAAATATGCCCACTGCCATTTCCAGCTGGTCCTGGAAATGGGTGGCCAGAGTGTCTGCCTGTTTCAGTCGAGTGCCTCGTTAGCCATGCAAATCAGGACCTATGATGTACATTGGACCCCAGTGCAATTTTCAGGCACCAGTGAGTGGAGCAGGAATATAACTCTTTAAACACTGGATTTATTAAAGATGAAATTTGTTCGGTTTTTTAGGGACTAGAGAACTGAAGGTGGACATTTAGGCCGGAAATGATCAAGTCAGCAATGATTGTTTGAAGCTGTCTACGACTTGAGTTTTGTATCAAATAGGTACTCTGATGACCATGTATTTTTTGGATTATAATTGTGCTGCCTAGTATCTGTAATTAATGCATTAGCCTGATTAAATTAGTAGACAAAGGAATTTCATGTAAACACATTAATATCATACTGTGTGATTACAGTAATAAACATGATTTAAACCCATTACAGTATTGGTGTCCAAACCACAGCCCATAGGTCACATACTCTAGGTATTTTGATATTCTGTGTCATTTATATGCATCTAAGGTTGTCAGCGTTAGCCCTAGGCAATATGACCCTTGACGCTAATCCTATTTGCATTTATATTTCTTATTCATTGATTTGTCCTTTTTGAATTTTCTAAGGCTGTAGGCCTGGAAAGGACTCAACTTAGTAACGCTGTCTAATTGATGGATAAACCATAAAGCAGAACCCCAATATCTGTTAATACTGCAGATGGGTATGCATGCAAATGAATGAGAACACAATTTAAATTTTCTTTATGACACCCAAGGTTTCATGCTACACATGCATATGGCCATGAAGAAAAAGAGCTTGGAATCCCCTGCATTAGTCTTATTTTACTTTAGTACATCATTGTTCAATGCATGGAACAGTTCCATTTAGAGAAGTTTAGCAATCTTAAAGATTAGCGAGATCCTATGCATACTGAATGTGCAGTTGTGTTTCCTGAGAGAATAAATCTCATTAAGTTCTTTGCAATGTAATGCCAATGAAACACAGAAGCCCCGTTTTGAAATAAAGAAAGTTAATCAGATTGATGCAATGAATAATATCTGAAAGGGCTGCCATGGAAAATCATTTGAATGACTACCCACTGTAAGCAATAAAAAATAAATTAGAACCGCTTGCTAATGCATAATGCAATCATTAATGACCGTGTTTCAAAATGTTTCCATGGTAACTTGTGCCTGGCATTAATATTTGTTAGTATCTGTAATAGAAGGGCATTGTACAATAAGCACAGAGGACACACAAGAAACGCAACACCCTTGATAATATTGGTCTTATATTGGTTTTGTGATTAATCGACTTGATGCGAATATAAGATATTACATGACATGAGCATTTTTGGTGACAGTATACATATATGTGGCTTAGAATACCAAAGGCCTGAAATTCCAGGGGCTGGTTTACAGTGGAAAAGTGCCGCACTCCCAGTGGGAGGGGTGAAAGTTGCGATGGACCCTACATCTGCCAGGTTTCCTCCCTAAGTACTAATCAGCAAGGTGGGGGGTGGGGGGGAAGAGGGGACTTCTGCCTGTCCCAATACATCTGCAAACAGGTTTCGGGCATGCATGGGGGCATTCCCAGGTTGCCCTGGCAATTCAGCCCATCATGCCCTCCATAGGCCCAGCAGAAGCCACGCCAGCTGAGAACAGACGTGAGTTCTGTACTGGGTTTTCCAAAAGGACGAAAATGCTTCCCAGCAGAGCTAATCAATCCCAGGGGAGATTTATTACCATTAGAATGCAGGTCCAGGTTTTGTTTTTGGACGGAGAATTAAAATTAATTGCACTGTCACCTTTGGCCAAAAAATGGCCTCTGACTCCCCCATCGGATGGCAGGGTGTCGCTTGGATTTTCTGATGGATAGTCAGGGCAGTCGCCTTTGTTCTACCTGTAAAGGTGTGGATCAGCCCCTCTGATCATGTAAATGGCTCCGTCCCTGGGATTTGGGATAGGATTCATCTCCTCTCCTACAGGTTTTAGGCTCCAAAAATGAATAATGTCAGTGGCCTGCTTTGTCTCTTAAAATATCATCAGTGATTACCAAATAAATAATGAAAATAACATATCATGTTGGATGGTGAGTGCCAAATAACGAAGATTTTAATCGGCCAAATAGCAGTGTCAGAGCAGGCAAGCTGACAAGAACATGAAAATAATGAAGTCAAAGCTGTGTCATCATGAATTTCCTATTATGAAGAAATCAAAGAGTGATACTATGATTTGTTCCACCAACTATATGTTGGTGGAATGTGCATGGTCATTTTAAACACATCATATTGGGGTGTTCAAGTTTTTACTGAATTTAAGAAGAAAAACGAGCTGGATGCAGGCTGCAATACCACAGTTTGCAGAGTGCTTTTGGCACATTGGAGTGTATCCTCTTGTGGCAAGACACTGCAAAATCAAGGAGAGCTATTCAGGAGAAAGGTTATACAGATGAACCTGTGAATCACAAACAGCAAGAATTAGATTGTTTTACTGCTCTGCACTGGTTATTATATTATATTGTTTTATTTTTTCTTGACACTTTTCTCTGTCAGTCTCCTCTCCTAAAGACATTGGGGTCGATTTTGACCTTTGGCCGGCCAATCAGCACAGCGTGGTGGCCAGCCGCCTGTTCCAGCGACGAAGAGGTGGTCGCGATATTAAGGCCCCTGCCTCATTTGAACTTGGCAGGCGAGCAGCAGATACCAAACAGAAACACAGGTAGGTGCTCGGGGTGGCGGTGGAGGGGGGGTGGGGGTGGGGGTTGCTGGATGGGTGGTGACGCGATGCCGAGGCAGGTGGAGGGGATGGGCGAAGTTCAGCCAGCAGTGGCCCACGATATTTTTCAGGATCCAGGAGGAGCTCTCCTGCTCTTTCTGGCTCCACGAAACAACAATTGTTTAACATTTTTCTGGCCGTTTCCTGATCAGAACGCCAGTGCACATGTGCGGAACGTTCACGTCGCAAGCTCCGCCCATGTGTCCCACATAATTGCAATCCTAACTACGTCATTAGGACCCAGATCTGCATGGAAAAGAGGCCTGCCACTTGTTTCAGGCATACACTTCAGTTACAACGGGCCGATCGTCAGGGTAAAGGCTACCAATCCCATTAATGTCGATTTGTCCCAAGTGAAAATCAGTCCTGCTGGTTCTTTGGCTGAGGCACAATGCTACGAACACCAGGCATTCTATGGTACTTGCCCAAATGGCCATCATTCAGATGTGAACCCACATAGTGAGTGCCAGCAGGGGCATCATAGCCAAATCCAATCTCGCAATCACTGAAAATCAGCATTTGAAAGCAAAACATGGATTTAAATTTCTGGTGTAACCCCTCGTTAGATCATTACCTGTTTTGATGACGATTCATCACCTAAATTGTTAACATATTTTTCTTTTTCAAATGTTGATCAATCAATGTGCATTTCCAGCATTTTCTATAGCTATGGGATTGTGTTTTCCTATAACCAATGACTGAAGAGTTAAATTAGCCTGGACTCATTAGTCAAGAAAGTCCTCTCCCCTTTCCTTGGGCCCTAAATTCACACAAGGGCTCTACAATTAAATTGTTTTTTGCTTAACTATACAGAACATCTTGAACTGTTTGTTTCTGTGAATAACCGTCCCTTATTCTGCTGACAGAGCAGTGCTGTAGCAATCTGTGTGATTTTAGCTGTAGGGCTTTTGATCTAGACCAGCTATTGCAGTCATTACATTCTCAGCTGGCTGCCAAAGACACAGGGCACATGCCTATGCTAAGAAAATAATAATCTGGTTTCAATTGGTACAGAGGATCTATCTTAGCTGTGAGGCACAATTATGGAGGGCTGGTGTACTGCAGTGCTGAAAATGTACATAGCTTTAAAATTATGTTTGTATATAAAATACAACATTTATAACAGGTATTATATGCAGATTTTTAAAATGGTTTGCATTATAAGTAATCTATGGATATTTACATCCTAGCTTGCCTGCCAACACTCAGTATTTGGACTCACACATGAATAATGGCCTCTTGGGCCAGTACTGGAGGGTTCCTGGCACCTGTGCAACTGTACCCAGCAAAGGGCCGATGCCTTCAGGAGATGAGAAGGAGGAGGAGGAGAAGATGAATTTGGTAATAGTGTGTAGGAAACATGATATAACTTTTGACTCAGTGTAAATCCAACAGAATCTTGAATTAAATTCAGCAGGTAAAACTAACTTTGAGGAACTTAAGGGATTTCATGCGAAAAATTGGGGTGAAAAATGTACATCATTAACTCTATTGTTTAACATCAAATAGATAGCCTTAAATATATTATTGGGTATAAAAAATCATTACTATTTAGCCAAAAAAGGTAAAGAATACATAAAACAATTTTCTAAAGATCCCAATTGCTGCTAAAAGGGGAATTGAGATCAGCATCAGAACAGAGTTGGATGCACCAATGTATCTATAGTGTACTTTATCTACTATACAAATTCAAGATTAGATAAGATTGCAAATTTTTAAATTTGTTCTATGATTTTACTTATTTATTTCCAAAAAGCAACAATTCAAAATCAACCAGTTTCACAGGTGCTGGCAATCCACCGATATCTTGCCAAAATTCATTCTTCATTTGCTTGTCTCGACAATGAAGTCTAGATTTTCCAGTCGGTGTTTTTGAATACTGTTTGACCCATTTATTTTAAACCAGTTGATGCCAGCGTTAAAGTAATGATGATCAGAAAATCTAAGCTGAAATGTCTGTAAGCTATTTTTCAAGTGAGTTTCCTCAGCTGAGAAATGCAGACACCAGCAACCCTCAGTTTGTTCTGATGCTCATGTCACATCCAGCAGCAATCAACATTTATGAAGCAGGAAAGGAATATTCATGGATGAACTGAATAACGACAGAATAGTTTTTTTTTAAATTAAAATAATTCTTTCAAAGATATTATAATTGTTAAAATTGTCATGAAGGTCACTCTTTAATTATCAGCTTTTGAACTTTTGGAGCAATTGTGCTATTCAAAAGTGCAAATTAATGTGTTTTTTTTAACGGTGCATCCATATTCCACAAGTTTAGCATTAGTACAAAGCTAAAGCCGCTTGTACCAATGCTAAACTTGGAGTGTAAATTGGGAGTGAAAGCCTGAGCTGACTCCGAAGTGGAGTGAGACTCCCACCTCCAGAGATTTTCACTCCACCTGATTCAAGTATCAGGTACAGGCTGCATTTGCACTATAACTGCAGCATTGGTGTGAAGCAAAACTGTTTTGAACTGACCCTACAGTTGTGGTGCACCCTGACTTAGCTATGAGGTAAACAGCTTTTATTAAATGCAAGTTAATAATTTCTCTTTTGTATGACATTTGACTTAACTGTGTTTTACAAGGTATTTCAATGTTTGCTCTTACTTTATGGTACTAGGTTTGTTTAGTCATCCATGGGTTAGTAATGGAAGATACAGCATAAATACAGCATTTTATTGGCAAGGCTACAAACAAGAATTAGAAATGAATAGTCCAGAAGATCACTTCTGCAAGTTGTTAATTGAACAAATGCCAACTGTCAGCTTCTCATTGTCAACTGACGGCATATCAGCATGAAGTCTGCACATGCTTCTTTTACTCAGGTCTTACAAACAACAATTGGAGGATTGCCAGGGAACAGCATACAATTTTCATAAGTTTTGAAAGTTACACATATAGTAGTTCTTTTTTCAAAAAAGAATATAAAAATCAACTTCACTCTAACGCATTTGGAATCAGGACTCCAATTTGCATTGTTACAACTCGCACATCTATATATATTTAAACAATAGGAAATTCCAAAAAAAAAACTGATGCTGCTGGAAAATTCTAACGGCTGTCATTCCAACAGTACCTTCAGTGAAGAATTCCTTTGTTACGATACCTTTATTGCACATAGTTCCATTGAATTTAATTTAGTTTTATGTTATTTTCGATTTTTTTCCCTTCCAAACCTATGAGTTTGTTCCAGTGAATTGGTGCCCAGTTATTTTGGTTTGGGTTACCAGTTTGAAAGTGGATGGTTGGTACTGGGATGCACAGAAAGAAAGGTGGGTAAAGGGTTGTAGAGTTTTTTTTAAAAGAGCTAGAATCTATAGCAGAGAGTATATAGAAACATTGTAAAGTACTGTTAAAATAATAGAAAGAGAATGGAAAGGAAAAGAGGATGGGGAAATAAAGGTAACAGGGCAAGCAAAATTTAAATGAGTTTATTTTAGTTGTGTAGCATAAATATGTTAGCTAAACTCCCTGGAGTTTAGAAGAATGAGTAGTGATCTCATTGGAACATATAAGATTCTGAGAGGGCTTAACACGGTAGAGAGGCTGTTTCCCACAGCTGGAGAATCTAGAACTAGGGGGCATAGTTTCAGGATAAGGGGTCGGCCATTTAGGACTGAGATGAGGAGAAATTTCTTCGCTCAGAGGGCTGTGGGTTCTCAGTTGTTGGATATATTCAAGGCTGAGATCGACAGATTTTTGGACTCTAAGGGAATCAAGGGATATGGGAATTGGGCGGGAAAGTAGAGTTGAGGTCGAAGATTAGCTGTGATCTTATTGAATGGCGGAGCAGGCTCAAGGGGCCTACTCCTGCTCCTATTTCTTATGTTCTTAAGAGGCATTACTATTGTAAAATTAGTATTTGTTTCAACATCATGGTGTGAACATTTAAATAAATGGCTGATCCAGGGAAAATGCAGTTGGAGACAGTCGAAGCACCAATTTTCATCATTTAGCCTTGCTTATCATTGACAATTACTGCTGGCAGATTTACCACTAGAACATGCATTCATATTAACACTTTGGCAGTAAGACACAGAACACATACAAGAGGAGAATGTAATCCAAATTCTGTCCAATTACAAAAACTCTTAAATTGACATTTCTAAGTTTGGTATAGTTATAATGAAGTTCAAATAACATAAAACTAAATTAAATTCAAAGGAACAATGTGCAATAAAGGTGCCTTAACAAAGGAATTCTTCACTGAAGGAATTGTTACAATGACAGCCATTAGAATTTTCCAGCAGCGTCAAATTTTTTTTTGGAATTTCCTATTGTTTAAATATATATAGATGGTGTGAGTTGTAACAATGCAAGTTGGAGTCCTGATTCCAAATGCGTTAGAGTGAAGTTGATTTTTATATTCATTTTTGAGAAAAGAACTACTATGAGTGTATTTTTTTTGTTTTAATCACATATTGTTCAGCCATAATGTGCACAGTGTAGGCCTACTTTCTACTCTGACTTAGTGAGAAAACTTGCATAAATTAATGGGTTCCAGCTGTTGATATTTGAATTTTAGTCCATTACCACCTAGCACTTACACTTGAGTTGAACCCAAATCAGAAATTATTACTTGCCACGAACAAGATCTAACAGTGTTTTAATGTTGGAAATTGCTGATCTGCCAGTCCCAACTCACAGCTGAATTCCCACTCTACACCTTTATCCCTGGCTAGCACATTGGCTATACTCCGCTGATCCCAAATACAAAATGACCCACAACCCCCTCCCCACTGTCCACTATCTGTATAAAATAACATTTTATACATGTCCTCCCTACACCAACCGATAGACACTATGGGGGTTAAATTGGGCCATGTAGCGCCTGTTTTTTACGCGACAACCTAAGACTCGAAAATGTGGTCCGAGATGCGTGTGCACACTTTCCATGGGAAGTGCGTAGGACGCCATCTTGGTAAAGGGGTTTGTGCGCGCACGTCGAACAATCGCTGACAGCATGCAGAGCAGGGAAATGATGACGCGAATCAGTGTGCAATGCTGATTTAAAGGCACTGCTGCTATTTTGCGACTCCACACTCCAGCCAACGCCCTGTCTTAACCTCGCACAGCTCAACACAACGTTAAACGACATGAAGAACCCCCCACCCAGTGCTATTTAAAATGATCACGAAGTTCTTACAGGTTAGTTGCTGGATTATATCTTCTGGCTACAGATTCAGTTGTATGCATTTTGGAGGTTTCCTACACTTGGCTAAAGTTTTAATACTCTACAGGGAGTGCTCTGGCTGGTCTTGTAGTAGTTTTAGTGGCATTTAAAATCTCGTGCTGAAAATAGTTGCTTCCAGATATGGGTGGCCTGCTTGGGCTTTCTCTGGGAATTGAACATGACTGGGCGAATGAAGAGAGGCCACACAGAGCAGGTCAAGCTGCGAGAAGAGGGAGAAGGAGAAGGAAGAGGAGCAGGGCACTCGACAGGAGGCCATATCCAAGGAAGGTCTTCAGGGAGCAATTCTCTTACCTCAACTTCAGTGACGACCAGTGCATCAGACGCCTTGAGTTCACATAAGAGGTCGTGACTGAAATCTGTCAACTGCTGCAGCCACAACTGCAGCCTCATAGCAGGGCAAGGTCATTACCTGTGGCTGTCAAGGTGACCGTGGCTCTTAATTTTTATGCCCCTGGCTCCTTTCAGGCTGCTGCTGGAAATATCAGCAACATCTCGCAGTTTGCAGTGCACTGCAGTATAAGGGAGTATACTGAGGCTGTCTATACAATGAGAAACACATTCATCTCATTCCCTCTTGCAAGAGACAAGCAGGAGGAGCGAGCACGAGGTTTTGCATGGATTGCACTCTTCCCCATGGTGCAGGGTGCCATTTACTACATGTGCATTGCCTTTGTGCTCCTCAAACAAATTCATCAACAGAAAGGGATTCCACTCCCTCAATGTGCAGCTGGTGTGTGACCACACACAGTGCATCATGGAGGTGGATGCCCTCTACACTGGCAGCAATCATGATTATTTCATTCTGCGGCAGTCCTCTGTTCCACCTGTATTTGAACCAGCATGGCAAGTCAAAGGCTGGCTACTGGGCAACAAGGATTATCCCCTCATAACGTGGCTCATGACTCTGTTCAGGAACCCACGCACACCATCGGTGTCCTCAAGCAATGCTTCTGCTGCCTGGATCACTTTAGAGGAGCTTTGCAGTACTCAGCAGAGCGGGTATTGAGATTTGTGGTAGTATGCTGCATGCTGCACAATCTGGTCATTATGAGGGAACAGCCCTTGCCACTGCCTATCAGGCAAGAAGCTGCGAAACATGAGCAAGAGGAAGAGAAGGAGAAAGTGGAGGAGAAGGGGCAAGTGCAAGAGGAAGTGGAGGAAAAGGAAGGGAGGCTATAATGTAGACAGGCCCTTTCTGTCAGGGCTCTACATGATCAGATTATTCATGAGTGATACCAGTAACCTTAACTATACCTCCCCATTCACCAACAGTCCCACACTCCTTACCTTTCCTTTCACTGGCCATCAAATTGTCCTCTTTATGATTACACATTGGTTCCTCCCTCAGTTCACTGCAGAAATAAAAACCACCACCAAATGCTAATTCAAATTCAGATTTATCAATTCATTCATTAAATAATGCATACAAAATGAAACTATTCACCCTAGTGCATTCCCTTAGTGCCTGTCTTTCGTGTGCTTTTACCTTTCCTAGTGCTGTAAGAGGTGCTTCCTCAGTGGCTGGCCCATGGGAGGTGGAAGGCTGCTGACCTTCAATTGAGGAGACTGCAGATGGCCTTGGAGGACAACCTCGAATTGCTCTGGGCCTAGAGGGCCCAGCTTCAGACTTCACCATCTCGGCCTGGGCTGAGCAGTATGGGGTGGTTGGCTGACAGGCAACAGCAAAGACACTGGTGGAGTGGCAGGGGTGGGAGCAGAAATGCTGTCATCCTGAGAGAGAACAGCAGGTTCCTCTTCCATGGAGCCACTGCCACTCTCCTGGGGTGGCGCCTCAGCAATCCTGGTGACCTGTTGGAGAACAGATTGCTGGGCTGCTGTGATGCTCTGGAAGCCCCTTTCAACAGTGGTACCCAGGGCCACGATGGCAGCAGTCTGAGCTCCCGAGGCAGCAGTCAGACTTTTGATGGAAGCTGTGACATCAGTCATAAGACGTTGCATCATGATGGGTTCCACAGGTGTGCTGATGGAAGTGACCACCCATTCCATGTTGGAAAGGATGGCCTCCAAGCTCAGCGCAAAGCCCTGTGCCAAGTTGGAGCTGGACTCCTCCATGCTCCTTGACATTATACACAGGCTCTCTGGCTGGCTTTCCAGTGCATCAAGCATTTGGTAGTGTATGCTCATCAGCCTTCTTGCGTAGCCTGGGGCGTCGAAATCCGCATCTGAATGCTCTGAGCAGAACTAGTGTGTGACTTTGCCCTCCGGCAAGCTGGCACCTGCAGTATCCTCTCCCCCTGACCTGGCTCCTGCGCACTTTTGCCCGGTGTCTCACCACGTGCAGATCCCTCCTCTATCCTAGCCTCTAAAGTGCGAGCAGTGTCAGCCTCTGAGCTGGTGGCTGTGAGTGTAAGATCGATTGACGGTGTCTCTTCATCATCACTGTAGTTTATTTGACTCTCCATTCAATTGTTCGAGACTGACACCGTATTGGTTAATAGCCATATGACTTTATTTAGCACATGCAAGAATCAATACATTACACTATTTAAACAGTAGTTTACAAAGCACAGTTGAAAATTATATTACCCCTTTTTCTTTTGGTAGAAACTGCGACACCGTTCCTCATTCCTTCATTCACGTACTCTTGTTCTTGTTCACCTACCTGGTGCTTTCTCTTCTGTCCTCTACACTAACAAAGTCTCAGACGCCCCCCCCCCCCCCCCCACCAGTTACACACCCAAAAATCGGAACTGCGGCAAAATACATCCAAACAGGTATTTGCCAAACACTGCCCTTAATTTACCCAATCATGTAGACAACACATACTTGCCCAGATGAGTCAGTGCCTTGTGGCCCCCCCTTATCGCTCCTTATTCTTAGTGCAATTTTTCTCTGTCCCTGAAGTGGAGGAATTATCCTGTAGGCCTTGAAGATAACAGGAGTTCTAGCTAGCTTCAGCATTCTAGTATGTCTGAAGGAGTGGGGAGGTACCGTTATGTTCCTCCCTTAGTCTGCAATAACAAGATGCTTATGGCTATTAGTCATTCTGCAGCTGCAGTAAGTTAATTTAAAAGCAGTCTATCTTATGGAGCACAGTAGTTCCAGCTAAAGACTTGACTATTTAACCCTTTCGAGCCTGCTAATTACCTTCTAAACCTATATTTCCTTACAGCCCCCACCTTGAGGAGAAGGAGCCACCTCCGACTCCTCACTCAATCTTATTTCTTACCTTGCTACAATAGGGCCGCTATCTTAATACTATTCAGCTGCGTTGTTCTATACATAAGCACTGCCCCATAGTCGAAAGTCCTCCCACCATGCTGACAACACTTTAGCAACTCATGATTAGCTGTTTTTTGTAATGTAGCTAATGACCTCAACCTCCATCTCTGTTTACAAGCTGTAATGTTCCTTTGAGGAATGCGTGGCCTTTCTAATCTGAGTACAAGCCCCCCTTATTCGGCCTTGCACGGCCCCACCAATATCGGTTTCGTAGCAACCAAGTCTCTTGTTTTGGTGTAAGCCACCTTCTGACATTAATGTTATCTATTCTATGGCTTTCCTGATGTTCTGTTGTGTAATCTGTCTTTGTATCTCACAGAGATGATGAACTCTGCCCCCCTCCAACCTCAGCCCTCTCGCTAAGATGCTTTTGCGAGCTATGTGAGATGAGATATTGACTTTAAACCATATTCTTACATTCCCTCCTCTTGAACCTGAGTGGAGCCATTCTGGTTCAATTTTCACTTCATCTCTCAACTTCTTTCTTGGTCTTGCCTAAGATCATCTTGAGTTTACATTTTATCAACATTAGGTTTACATAAGCACACATAGACATATACATATTGCTTCTAAGTTTCATTTGGTTAATAGAGAAACCTACAGTGTATCATAGTATCAAGAAATCATGGACTTAAAAGATTTTCCAGCTCCCCTTTTGCTAATATAGATCTTGTGGATATTTTTGCTAAGTATAATTTTCTCCTTATCCCAATTTCATTGTTAACTGACAGGAACATAACCCTGATTTTTGGAAATCCAAATTACTCTTTACTTTAATTTCAATCCCGCTGTTTGGTACTAGTGTTTCCTGATTGTTTCATTAATTAGTCATTTTCTCTATGGAACATGTGTCAGTGCTTTGTTTAAAAGGTTTTCTCACTCTCCTGAGCCACATTAACCATTTCATGTTGTGCAGTTGTCGAGTAACTGAGCATGTCTGAGACCCATTCTTCAGTACATCTTCATCACGCATTTCCGCATATTAGTTGCCTCACACGCAATATATCATAGGTAATATTAACTTTCAGTTGGCCAATTTCTTTTTCCTCATGGTATTTCCAAATGTGTTTTCCATGGCATACATCATATGTCCAGTAAGATTCAATCCTGTAAGAGCAACTGCTCTGTTTAAAGAGTGGTTCCAATAGCTCACCAGGCTGTAGGCCTCTGTAATCATGTTCTTCATCCTGGTTTCCATTTCCAATTGATGGCAACATACATTTGTATCTTTCATGTCCACTGTATCCATTCTTGGGCTTTCAGGTTATCTTATCAAAAGATCGGGGGGTGTCTGGAGGCCTTTGCTTATCTCTCCCTGCATGGTCCTGATGTCTCAGGTGGTGGCCAGCCTATCAAATACAGTTTTCTCATTGTTCAGTATAGGCAAGGACACAAACATCTCCAAGGGAAAGCTATCAATTAACTATTCTCAATTACACTTTCCTGACTTTCTCTAGATTGTATATTTATACCAGATTGATATTTTTAGTAAATCGTGCCCAGGTGATTTATTTACCCATAATCACCCAGGGCGATGACTTTAGAGAAATTCCCATTTGGTGGTGTAATTTTGCTGTTTCTATCTTATGAACTCAATCACTTCCTCTCATTCAATTTTACACATCCCATTATATTACCATTTCATCTCATTCATGAGCCCTGGAGGAACTTTACTGTCCAATATAATATTTACAGTCTGGTCCAATATCTCAATACATTTTTTTGTTTATTTTACTTAAATTCTTCTTGGACTACTCTTAATTTTCCCAATTCGAGAGCAGGATTGTTGGACTGACAGGACTTGTCAATGTACAATTTTATTTCCCTCCCAAAATACTTTCTTCCTTGATACACAGCATTGGACAGGAACTATTTAGGCTGGACTTATTTTATTTTAGAATATAATGTGATTATCCTCTTAAACTACAGATAAATTTTCCCTTCTCGAGTGCTTGAACAGCAACTCAAATCAATTTATCTTATCAGTTCCAATTTCGGAAACCAATTATGTCTAGGCTTTGTGGTTTTACAGTAGAGACGGAAGTGCTTGTAATTACTCTTGGCAAAATTTCTTCAAAAGAGGGAAAGCAACTTGGTCAAGGTTGATGATTGCTTTTCCTTCCCTATGTAATTTTGAATATTCGAAAGGGCTTAAGTCTTAGTCCAAAAGATCACCACGCTGTGACATTTAATAGCTGTCGATGTCTGCAGATAAGGTCTTAAATTCTTAACGGTCCCGAAAACACATGGTACCCTGTTTTAAAAGAAACATAAAAAATCCATAGTGGCTCTTCTTGAGAGCCCAAGGGGTTAAAAACAACAAACAATTCATTAATTTTCTTCTGTCACCCTTTATCCTGGATTCCACACATGTTTCTGTGAATGAATCTAATTACTTCACTCCAGGAGGAATAGTCATCAAAGGGAGCACAAATTTATGACCATTATTTCCTTTTATCACGTGGGAAAATATCCACTTACATTAAGAAACTTATTTTAAACAAATTCAAAGGTTGTTGCTTGGTGAATTAAAAACAGATGTCGATGTCCTTGGAAGGGTTAACTTCTTTGCAGAAACAAAACGATGGAGTCAGATATCATCAGATGTAGGCAGCGCTCTTGGTGTACGTCAACGTAGCTTTGACATAATTTTTAAAAAAACCTTTTGTGTCGGGAGATAGCATTTCAGTTCATTCATGATTATTTCAAAATTGATGCCCTGTACTAGATAGCAAGATATCATTCTTCGATTTATAGTTACACACATTAACTCCTTACACATCAATTCACACCCATCAATATCAAAACAACTCCAATCAGATCAATTCATGCTCACCAATACTCAACACAGCTTCAAATACATCAATGCACATTCATTAATACTCAACACAACTTCAAATACATCAATTTTCATATGTAATAATCTCATGTCCAGACTTTGAGACGCTTACATTTTTTAAAAGAACCAGAATTTTACTGTGGCCACAATAAAAATTTGGTTTCCACAATTTGATAGGTTAATTAATCTTAATAGCTCCAAATTTAATTCAGCAATATCAAAATTAAACACAAGACAAAACAAATAAAATTATCAATATAACAGGTGCTTACTAAAACCCAATAAATTACATTGTCTTTCGTTTCATTCTTCTTCAGGCCCGCCTTTCCAAAAACTGTGAAAATACTGGAAATAACTGCTTTCACAGCTAGACAAAATCTTTGTTACATTACACAAAAGAGGAAAGCAAATAATAAGCATTAAAAAGGGGCCGTAGCCCGCAACAGCGAAAAGAAAGCACACACGATGAGGACAGAACACTGAAAACAAAAGAACATATTCTGTAGCTTGTGATCCTCTCCCTTTCTCCTTCTTGATTCCATCATAGAACCCCATTCTGTACCGACTGAAAGTTTCAAGCTCACAGTTTGTGTCCTCACCCAAGTCTGGTGTGGTGAAAGTCCCTCCATCTTTCTTTTTGTTCTTCTTTCTTCATCTTTCAACCTACCCTTCTGAATTTCAACTTCCTCTCTCAACCTCCCTAACTGCTGTGGCTGAAGAAACAAGACCCCTGCTTCCAAATCCTCCTCTTTAATTTCCTTCTCCCTTACACAAAGTCTGACAGACAGAAGTTCCTATTTTAACTCCTCATTCTCCTGCACAATTCCTTTCCTATTTCTCTTTCGCTTCAAACATCCATTCTGTCGCCTTTTGACACAAGTCCCTTTCAGAACTGATAAAAAAAGCTACATTAAATCTGTTGCACATAATTTAGAATCATAGAAAGGTTACAGCATGGAAGGAGGCCATTCAGCTCTATGCAAGAGCAATCCAGCTAGTCCCACTCCCCCGCTTTATCCCCGTAGCCCGGCAAATTTTTTCCTCTCAAGTACTTATCCAGTTCCCTTTTGAAAGCCACGATTGAATTTGCCTCCACCATCCCCTCGGGCAGTGCATTCCAGACCCTAACCATTCGCTGGGTAAAAATGTTTTTTCTCATGTCACCTTTGGTTCTTTTGCCAATCACCTTAAATCTATGTCCTTTGGTTCTTGACCCTTCCGCCAATGGGAACAGTTTCTCTCTATCTATTCTGTCTAGACCCTTCATGATTTTAAATACCTCTATCAAATCCCCTCTTGATCTTCTTTGTTCCAAGGAGAACATCCCCAGCTTTTCTCCAGTCTATCCACGTAACTAAAGTCCCTCATCCCTGGAATCATTTTAGTAAATCTCTTCTGCACCCTCTCTAAGGCCTTCACATCTTTCCTAAAGTGCGGTGCCCAGAACTGGACACAATATTCCAGTTGTGGTTGAACCAGTGTTTTGTAAAGGTTCATGACTTCCTTGCTTTTGTACTCTATGCCTCTATTTATAAAGCCTAGGATCCCGTTGGCTTTTTCAACTGCTTTCTCAAACCTGCCCTGCCACTTTCAACGATTTGTGCACATTTACCCCCAGATCTCTCTGTTCCTGTACCCCTTTTAGAGTTGTGCCCCCTAGCTTATATTGCCTCTCCTCATTCTTCCTACCGAAAGGCATCACTTTGCATTTTTTTGCATTAAATTTCATTTGCCACGTGTCTACCCATTTCACCAGCCTGTCTACATCCTCCTGAAGTCTATCACTATCCTCCTCACTGTTCATTGCACTTCCAAGTTTTGTGTCATGTGCAAGTTTGGAAATTGTGCCATGTACACCCAAGTCCAAGTCATTAATATACATCAAGAAAAGCAATGGTCCTAGTACCAACCCCTGGGGAACACACTCTACACCTCCCTCCAGTCCAGAAAACAACCGTTCACCACTATTCTCTGCTTCCTATTACTTAGCTAATTTTGTGTCCATGCTGCTACTGTCCCCTTTATTCCATGGGCTTCAATCTTGACGACTATTCCATGGGCTTCAATCTTGATTTCTCAAAGTTCATATCTCGGGCTCTCTCAACATCGGTTGAGCTGACCATTCTGTTGACAATAAAGTGTTGATGGACCGTCACTATACTGCTAGTAGATCGCAATGTCCTACACTCCCAAAGTTTTCTTCCTTAACTGACTATGCGATACCAGTCCATGTCAGTCCTAGGATCTCGCTTACACCAAATATGCCAACGACTATTTTGTCAGTCTCCTGGTTGAGGCGTGCCAATTTGTAGTTAATTTGACTCTCTGTTTAATTGTTTGAGACTGACACCGTATTGGTTACTATCCATATAACTTTATTTAGCACAAGCAAGAATCAATACATTACATTGTTTAAGCAGTAGTTTACAAAGCACAATTGAGAATTATATTACTCCGTTGTCCTTTTGGTAGAAACCGCGACCTCATTCCTCATTCCTTCATTCACATACTCTCGTTCTCGTTCACCCACCTGGTGCTTTCTTTTCTGTCCTCTACACTAACAAAGTCTCAGACCCCCACAGTTATATCTCAAAAAATGGAACTGTGGCAAAATACATCCAATCAGGTATTTTCCCAAATACTGCCCTTAATTTACCCAATCATATAGACAACACATACTTGCCCAGATAAGACAGTGCCTTGTGCCTTATCTCTTCTTATTCTCAGCACAGTGTTTCTCTGTCGCTGCAGTGGAAGAATTATCCTGTAGGCCTTGAAGATTTCAGGAGTTCTAGCTAGCTTCAGCATTCCAGTATGTCTGAAGGAGTGGAGGGGTACCGTTATGTTCCTCCCTTAGTTTGCAATAATAAGATGCTTATGGCTATTAGTCATCCAGCAGCTGCAGTAAGTTAATTTAAAAGCAGTCTATCTTATGGAGCACAGTAGTTCCAGCTAAAGACTTGACTATTTAACCCTTTCGAGCCTGGTTCCCCTAAATACCTTCTACGCCTATATTGCCTTACATCATTGTCTACCTCCTCTTCCTCCTCTGACTGGGAAGGTTCCAGTTTTTGGGTATCTGAAATGAAAAAAGGACAAGGTTGGGGTTGTGGTGAGGGGAGAGGAGAAAGTTAGATATACGTGCTTACACCATCTGCAGCTTGTGAGTCAGGAAAGATTGTGGGATGAGGGAGAAGTGGGATTAGTTATGCAGAGACCCTCATCATCAATCCGTCCAGCACTGCCAATGACCACAGCCTCAGTGATGCCCTTTCCCATGATAGCCAGCACTATCTCCTCCATGAGGATTAAAATGTGTAGGTGCTTGTCCTTCTCCAGTTGTTTGTTTCTGCTTCCTGTTATGCGCCACCTTCTCCTGCAAGAAAGAGTGAAGTGTGTCAGTGAGTGTCCTGCGAGATGTTTGGGTGATGTGGCATCATGGTTGAATAACTGCCAGTGTGTTTGAACTGTGAGTTGTGGGTGTGAGGCTTGCAACAGTGTTAAGTGTGTGAGGGTGAGGTAAATCATAGGACTTGAACGGTTGGGTATTGATTGATAGAGATTTTTGTAGATGGGATGGGGGTGTAATGAATTGAGCAATGGATGAGGCTAGTGGTGCAGTTGTTAGGATATGTCATTTGAAGATTCAACCCATTCACCTTGATAACTCGTGTCAGATCATTGAACTTTCTCCTGCACTGCATCCATGTTCTTGGAGCTATACTCCTGGCATTGGCCTCCGCCGCTACTTCCTCCCACTGCCTCCTGAGCATATGTCTATAGGGCCTCCTGCCCCCCTGCAGATACAATACGTCCTTCCTTCTCTCCATTTCTTGCACCAAGGCCTCCAGTGCATTAACAGAAAATCTTGGTGCACAGTCTCTCACAGGGTGAGACAAGTTCATAAAACGTCTTCCAAAGCAATCCACTTCCTGACACCAATTCCATCAGCCACCAAGTGCCTCCCCTTTAAGAGGTGCTGGCTGCCTTTAAGTAGCACTAACCACTTGTGATATTGGGCCCCCTGCTGATGTGTGCAGCCATTGAACAGCGCAGATAGCGCTGGCTGCATGCAGCAATCATGTAAAACAGCAGGCAGCATGAATTTAATGTGCAGCACAATGAACGGGCGCAAGTTAATCATGTACCCGATCCCCATGCCTGTTTTCGGGGGTTATCCAATTTAACCCCTTAGTATGAACCAGCCTCCCCCACAATAGTCCCAATCCTATTGCCCAGATATTACACAGTCAACTGGATGCCACACCTCACCCTTAGCCTCTTTTACCTTTCCCGGTTGTACACCCTACATCTAAAACCCTTGCTCCATGCCCAGACTCAGCAAGGTTACAGTCTGACCTCAATCTGAAGGCATTCCTGCCATTCTGGATAACTAGCCGGTTCTGCCCACAAGCAATGCCTCCACATCAACTCCAACCCTGCCAGTCTATGCTCACCACACTCCCCCTTCCAGAACTCAGTTCTGTCCTGAATCTAAGTTCTCCCCTACATCGAACCATGTCAGATGAACAGCATGACCTCATCCCACACTATCCTAATCCATCACCTGCTCATCCCACACCTCAGTGTAGTCTCTGCCCTTACCACAAATCTCAGCCCTAGCCCTGGCCTCAGCTTGCATATTGCACCTGTACCTTCCCCCAAACCTCAGCCTCATCCTCAGCATGTGAACAACACTCCAAGTCAACCCATAACTTTTAAATTCTGCCACGCAGAATGAAAATTCTATGACATTCACCCTTACATGATTCATGATTATGGACGTGCTGTTCTCTGCAGTTGAAGTAGTGACTGATTAGCAGAGACGGAAAATTAGCATGTTTGGCGAGCAGTGCCATGACAAGTGGCAGTATTACAACAGGATCGCAAGATTGACTCTGGCAGTGAACTTCTTTGTTTTATTTCCTTTCTATTTTCTGTTTTTATTCATTCCCCTTTATTTTGTTGATGACTGTGTCTTTATTTGGCTTTTGATACATTTCATTTTCTTTTTCTTTTTAAATGTTTCTCAATCTTCTCCCTTATTTCGTAGAAAGCACAGTATTGGAAGCCAAAAAAAACCCTCGTACTACCTTCGGGATAAACTAGAACCGTGGCAATTGGTTAATGAGGGGTAAACATTCCTGATTGTATGTGGGTATATTTCATCATTGTAACTAAGGTACACCATCGTGGGCCCAGCTGGGGATGCTGCAAGTATTAGCAATGCAATTATTGGCTTTTAGAACTCCCAATATTCTGTAAATTAATATGGATGGTCTTCCATTTGATCGACCCTCTGGAGCCCCATATGGTGAAGTCAAACTTTATGCAGGCAGGACGTTAAATAACTCCCTGACCCAGCCAAATCCCAGGGATGTTGCCAAACTATCCTGGACCCCAAAAGTTCTCAATTTGTACACAAATGTAGTAAAATAACTCCCGTGCACCAGTGTATCCAAGTACTTTGTACCAAAACTGTACTGTGATAAGACAAAATATAGGTATGTTTTCTTGAATCTGAATTTAAAAAGTACTGCAATATTTTCTGTATCGTTATGTGACTGGCATTTGCAAATGATCAGAGTTGTCTTTGAGGATTATCTCTTTAATCCTAATTAGGTTCTGCCAAAAATCAATTAATTTACAATGGAAATACTGTTACCCTAATCAAAATTTCACAAAAGCCCTCAAATACCTTTTGATTAAAGCTTAATTAAAATAATTTACATAATCATTTCTTGAACGAATGTAGTTTTTAACATATGCTTCACATTGAAGTTCAAAAACAGTTACTCACAAAAGGAGGATGCATGGCATGAATAATTGTAGTGAGCAGTTTAATAGTCAAAACAAACTGCAAAATACAGATTTTAATAAATACTGTGTAAATTCAGTAAAACCAGTGCAGGCTGAATCCCTACAGTTTTGCCTTTGTTATTGCCTATGTTACAAGGGTTATTATGAAATAAGTTAAATTCACTGTAAACACCAATTTGTTCATTCACACATTGTATTGTAAAATAAATCAACTCGTTGGTTTATAATTCTCCTTGTCTGACTAGATTGTTCATCAGTCCAGCTTCTGGAAGAGAGAACACACAATGGAGTGTATGCAAGATTGCAAACCCAGTTCACATAACAAAAAGGTTTTCATTGTTAAGGGCCCGGGGTCACTCAAGCATATAAGCTAGATATTGACCAGTAAAGGTAAGTTCCTGATCATAAGGGATGCAAGGCCTGCTTACTGGAGGGACCAGTGATGCTGAACCCGAGAGAATAACTAATGCAAACCCGACATTTGTAACAAATTCATTTACCATATCCACTTCAGTAGCCTTTCTTGGCAACTTATTCCACATCTCTATTACCTTTTGAATGAAAAAGTTGTATTTGGCAGCCCTTCCTCAGCCTGACTCTCATTTTTAACATCATAAAATACTTTTTAGAAACTGGCTAGTATTTTATTGTTCAGCTTTGGTTTCTGTACTGTACTGGCACTAGTTTGTAACTTGTAAAGGAGGTGTATAATAAATGTCAGGTTCATAATGCAGTAGAGAATTAAGCAGAATACAGAAAGTGCAGAGGAGAACTGAAAAGGGAAATAAGAAGGGCAAAGAAAGTGTATGAGAAAAGGGATCACTAAAGTCTTTTATAAACATGTAAAGAGTAAAAGGGTAGTCAAAGGAAAGGCAGGGCCAATTAGGGACCAAAAAATAAAATCTTCTTGTGAAGGCAGAGGGCGTGACTGAGGTACTGAATGAATACTTTGCATTTGTCTTCACAAAAGAAGAGGATGCTGCTAATGTCATAGTAAAGGAGGAGGGGATAGAGAAATTAGATAGAATAAAATAGATAAAGAGGAGGTACTTAAAAGATTGATAGCGCTCAAAGTAGAAAAGTCACCTGGTCTGGATGGGATGCATCCTAGGTTGCTGAGGGAAGTAAGGATGGAAATAGTGGAGGCTCTGGCCACAATCTTTCAATCCTCTTTGGATATGGGAATGGTGCCAGAGGACTGGAGGTTCCATTAGCCTTTTAAATTATTTTTTGTATCTGTCCACTAGCTTATAGTGATTTCTAAATGGACCCCTAAATCTCTCTGCTCTTCCACAGTTCCTAGCTTCTCACCATTTGGAAAATACTCTGATCTATCAATAGATTAATTCACATTAGAAGTGTTTTATTCCAGCTACTACTTTGTTTTTTTTACATAAAAGGACAATAAAATTATTTTCTCCTCTTTAGATTCTCTCCACCAACGGTGGCAAGTTCTGACAAGGTGCTAACTCCGAGCAAAGCAAAAGCAATCTAGAATTTGTACTTCCAGTTAAATCAGATAATTAAAATTTCCCATGATGCATTGTGGCTGCCTGGCCAGCATGATTTTGAAGGTTCACTGCCTCATTTCTGTTTCTCCCAAGTTTTGACAAGAGCTTCCACAAACGCTTAAGGCATCTAACGGTGAAAACTAAGCAAATACACCAAAATTGGGCAGTTGAGTCAAAGGAGCACCTGCATGAAAATGGTGCTTGGCAAACTTTGTTTCCCCAGTTGTTTAAAAACACAAGATCCAGTGATAGAAAACACAACCCCCCTTTCTCTTGAGCATGAAGTTATCATGAAAAAATAATGCTAAACATTTTTTTCATACATATAGCACCCCTTAAAAATGGTTATCTATTAAAAAAAACAACTGCTAGATTTAGCAGCCAAAACAAAATGTGGGTCACCTGCTGTAGATACAATAATTATAATGAAGTTTGGATGCACACTCCTTACTCAGGACCTGAATGTGTACAAGAGGCCTGTTATGAACCAACATGAAGGGAATTAATCAATTGGTTGCCCTTGAAGGGAAAAAATTTGCAGGGCTACGAGGAAAGAGCAGGGGAATGGGACTAACTGGATTGCTCTTACAAAGAGCCAGCACGGACTCAATGGGCTGAATGGCCTCCTTCTGTGCTATAACCATTCTATGATTCTATGATAAGTTTACAATATATTGAGCCCGTCTGTCCCCATATTTAATCAAATTCAATCATTGGCTATTTCTTTGTATCCTACATGGAACAGATGCTTGCTTTAGCTTTGCATTAGACTCTCAACATGTAATTCGTGATCTAATTTATTTTTTTGCTTGTGGCTATGTGGAAAGTTATTGGACTATTTAAAAGTGCTGAGCACTGTCGGATGCACCACACAGCCATGGAAAGCAAATCATATTCAAGGGATAACTTGGGTACAGAATATCTGTAGATCAAATGCAACGTTCCTGTGACCCTCCGTAAACTTCATCTCATCCAAAACTCTGTTGCCTGTATCTTATCCCACACCAAGTTCTACTCACTCATCCTCATTGGCTCTCAGTTGCACTAATGCCTCAACTTTAAAATTCTCATCCTTGTGGCCTCATCTCTCCATAACTCTTTAACTTCCTTCAGTGCTATAACGTCCGTAGATTCTCCATTCTTCTGATTCGGCCTCTTGTGTATCTCCACTCCCTTTCCCCACCACTGGCAACTGTGCCTTTAGCCTCCTAGGCCCCACGCTCTGGAATTTCCTCCCTAAACTCTACCTTGCCACCTCATCTCCTCCTTTGAAACCTTCCTTAAAACTGACCTCTTTTGGTCACCCCTCCTAATCTCTTCCCCTTTGGTTTGGCAATCATTTCTTTCCTTATTTCTCTGTGGAGCGCCTTGGGACATTTTTCTACATTAAAGGCACTATAGAAATGTATATTGTTGTTGTTGTCGTTGAAGCTTGATAAGCCACAATAAAGCAGAAAAATACGTCAATGTATCTGATACAAATACATCTGATTTTAATGGAAGATTTGAAATGATTTGGAAGTACAGTTGAAGCAGCCAGTTCTTCTTACAGCACAGTGAGGGACTCTCAGTCACAGAGTCAGAAGTTCAAATATCAGTTTTGAAAGGGTGATAAAGGTGTTTGGTAAACCTTTTTGTAATGTGGAGGGAGCAAAGCCTTGCAGCAGTTCCATCAAGTTACATAAAAGAGATGTGATGAGACATCTTATATGGTTATCTTGCATGTTTCTCAAACTGTTTTCTGAAGGCAATGTCCACTAAATAGTAATACTGCCAACCTGTGAAATTTAATGGGAAGTAATGTGCTATTTTTATTTTAAAATTGATTTCTTAATTATGTCACCAATCTTACAGATTGTTTATTCAAGCAGTCACCATGATGTCATAAAACTTCACCTTATGGAGATACACAGGAAAGATGACAAGGCAGTGACTTCACATCACTAATTCATGAAAAAAGCTTCAAGGATGAGGAAGGACTTTGTGTTCCTTTTCCTGACACAGGAACCCTGTTGCTCTGAACCTGCTGGTTAGAGAAGTGAGATTTTTTAATCCTGATATTTTTGTACAAAGTTAATATTTCATGTTATCTGTGGTTGAATCCTTACTACCTTCACTCTGGAATTACAGCTTATTTTTTTGTAGATTTTTCTCCCCTCTACTGAAGGCATTGACTCCTTGCTGAGGTATAGTTCCAATGTTGCCAGCTGCTCTCCTGCACCTCATCCAAGTGGCTATTATTCATGTGTGACCCTTAATGATAAGTATTGACAGACTATTCAAATATGGGAAGCATCACGGTCAAGCTTGATCCTATTCTCACCCATCATCCACACATAGACTTCCAACAGAGGGGCTGAATGGCCTACTCCTGTTCCTATGTACCTATGTAACAGAAATCACTGCATAGCAATCAGGCACAGCAAGCCGGACTGATTTTCTTTTCTCCCTAGCCCAGAGCACCACTGAAGTCTTACCACTGAGATCAACTAACTTATCACAGGGATGGAACCTGGAACCTTCCTGGTCGTTATTGCTCAGTACTTACTGGATAAAGCCACTGAGCCAAGGGGGGAGCCATATAAGAGTAAAAGGGTTGTACAGTTTTTATAGTTGCTACAATGTCGTTCTTTAAGGGAAATCATTTTGGTGAGTTTTTTTGTATATTTTTGGAAATCTATTTTTAGAAAAGACAGAGTAGAAGGCAACTTTTTGTTTACTTATTTTAAGGATAAATTCAATTTTCTGAGATACATTAGATTGCTAATTAAATCTAAACATTTGAACACAGAGAATCAGAAGCTGGCGAAAGCCATACTTGGGTCCATTAACATTCATGGCGATAAAGCAATGGTACTTATTAGATGCTGAGCAAAAGGTGACTGGGCTATTAAGCCAGTATTTCACAAAGTTAGTCTGGATACATATTTAATGGATACTTTGAACCATATAAGTTCAAATGGTGCAGAAGGTAACATTTGTTCGGTTGATTTGTGGAGTTGACATTATCTGATGGTTTCACTATCTCTGGAGACCCATTAGTGCAAGAAGCCCCTACAGCCTAAATATGTATGAGATAATGTGAACAATCCATCTCTCTGACAAGTGAGAATTCTAAAGTGCTGCCTAATTTCCTTTCATAGTGCTGCTGTCAGAATCTGTACTTAAAGTAGGAAGGACACAAATGTTTTCAGGTAAATTCAGGTAACTTGCAATTTACACTTAATCAGGGAATGAATTACACACAGAACCATAAAACCCTAGAAGTTTACAGCACAGAAAGAGTTTATTTGGCCTATCATGTTTGCTGGCTCTTTTCTAGAATATTCCAAAACGAATCCCACTGCCTTGCTCTCTCTTCATAGTCAGATATCTTCATTTGCTTCAAATATTTATCCTCCTTTCCCTTCAAAGACACAATGGTCTTTCCCTATTCACCCTATAAAAACCTTTCATAAGTTTACAGACTTCTATTAAATCTCCTCTGGGAGAAAACCTTTGACTTAATGGTAGCATTCACACCTCTGAGCTCGAAGGTTCAGGGTTTAAACCCTGTTCTGGACAGTCCCAGCGAGTGGAGACCAGGGGGGTAATTTTAACCCCCAGAATGGGTGGGCTGGGGGCGGCTGGGTAGTAAAAATTGTTGATTTCATCAACAGAACCGCAACCCGGCTCCAATGCGCCCACTTTTGGGTTTAACCCAGGCGTGTTTGGATGCCGGGCGCATCCAAAACCCGGAAATCGCATTCCCTATTAATGCCGCGGGTGGATCTTTAAAGGGACAATTTAGCTACTTCAAAAACTTAAGGTAGGTAATTTTTTGAGGCTTCTGAACCTGAAATGAATTTTATCTTACCTGCAGGGGTTTCCCATGGCTTCTCAAACTCGCCAGCGAAACGGAGGCAAGATTCATGCAGAAGTGGATTTGGCCCTTTAAACCTGTGATTGACACATCTCAAGAAAAGCTCAGGGATTGCAGCTGGTCTCTCAGTTCGCTCAGGCAAACATTTAACTGAGAGTTGTTTTTTGTTGGGTCTCTCTTCACTCTTCCAGCCTTCGCTCAATTAAATTAAATAAAGTGAAAATAATCAATTGTTAACATCCTAAATCAATGTTGAGTGTGTGCACAGGCTTATATTTTTAAGAATGTTGATAACATCTGAAATATTGGAATATTCTGCAGTCAAGTTACTTGAAAGAATCATAACATTTTATAAGAATTTGGCTGTTTTGCTAATAACAATTATAAAACTCCAAATGTGTTTGCAATTCTCATCCATTATTTGCCTTTGTGTGGTCCATCTCTTCCCTTTTTGTGGCTTTCTCTCTCTCCATCTTTGGCAATAGGCTTTCTATAAATATTTATTACAAGCTTGGACTCCCACAACTATTTGGATTGTGTTTCTTCCCACCCCACTTCCAGTAAATACTTCATCCCTTTCTCTAATTTTCTTCTTCTCTGTCATATCTGCTCTAATAAATTTACTTTCCATACCAGAGTTCCTAAAGGTCCTTATTTTTCCTCAGCTGAGTCTTCCCTCAGCAGTGGTGACAGGCCCTTTCATTGAATCCACCGCATTTCCCAGGCAGTAGGGACCTGTTCAAAATGGATGGGTTGCACCTCAACAGAGCTGGGACCAATGTCCTTGCGGGGAGGAGGTGGGTTTAAACTAATTTGGCAGGGGGACGGGCACCAGAATGTAGCATTAGAAAAGGATTGGGAAAGACCGATAGCACTAGAGTAAGAAATAGTACAGTATTAGGTGGGATCAGACTAAGAGAGAATATGAGAAGATCTAAGATAGATTTAGTGGTAAATAAGATTGGTGAGCTGCTGGCACAAATAGCCACATGGGAATATGATGTAGTGGTGATGACGGAGACCTGGCTCAAAAAAGGGCAGGATTGTGTACTAAATATTCCTGGATACAAGGTGATCAGGAAAGATAGGGAAGGAAAAAAAGGAGGGTGGGGTGTGGCAATATTGATTAAGGAGAATATTGCAGTGCTGGAGAAAGAGGATGTCCTTGAGAGGTCAAGGACAGAATCTATTTGGTTAGAGTTAATAAACAATAGAGGCACCATTACACTACTGGGTGTATTCTATAGGCCATCAACTAGTGGGAAAAATAGAGAGGAGCAAATTTGCTGGGAAATTACAGAGAGGTGCAAGAGCTATGGAGCAGTGATAATGGGGGATTTCAACTGTCCTAATATAGACTGGGATAGTAATAGTGTAAAGGGCAAAGGGGGGGAGGAATTTCTGAAGTGTGTTCAGGAGAACTTTCTTGATCAGTACGTTTCTGGACCAATGAGGAAGGAGGCATTGCTGGATCTGGTTCTGGGGAATGAAGTGGGTCAAGTGGAGCAAGTGTCAGTGGGGGAACATTTAGGTTTAGATTAGTTATGGAAAAGGACAAGGAGCAATCTAGAATAAAAATACTTAATTGGAGGAGGGCCAATTTCAGTGGGTGGAGAACAGATCTGGCCCAAGCAAATTGGAATCAAAGATTGGCAGGCAAAACTGTAATTGAACAATTGGTGGCCTTTAAAGAGGAGGTGGTTCGGGTATAGTCTAGGTACAATCCGTGAGGGGGAAAGGTAGGGCAACCAAAGCCAGAGCTCCCTGGATGACGAAAGAGATAGAGAGTAAGATGAAGCTGATGAACGTATGACAGATGTCAGGTTGATAATACAAGTGAGAACCAGGCTGAATATAAAAAGTACAGAGGAGAAGTAAAAAAGGAAATAAGAGGGGCAAAGAGATTATGAGAATAGACTGGCGACTAACATAAAAGGGAATCCAAAAGTCTTCTACAGGCATATAAATAGTGAACGGGTAGCAAGAGGAGAGGTGGGACCGATTAGAGACCAAAAAGGAGATCTACGCATGGAGGCAGAGGGCATGACTAAGGTATTAAATGCACGTTCCCCTCCAAGTCACACACCATCCCAACTTGGAAGTATATCGCCGTTCCTTCATCCTTGCTGGGTCAAAATTCTGGAACTTCCTTCCTAACAGCACTGTGGGAGAACCGTCACCACACGGACTGCAGCGGTTCAAGAAGGCGGCTCACCACCACCTTCTCAAGGGCAATTAGGGATGGGCAATAAATGCCGGCCTCGCCAGCGACGCCCACATCCCATGAACGAATAAAAAAAAAGGTACTACTTTGCATCTGTTTTTACGAAGGAAGACGATGCTGCCAAAGTCACAGTAAAAGAGGAGGTAGTTGAGATACTGGACGGGCTAAAAATTGATAAAGAGGAGGTACTAGAAAGGCTGGCTGTACTTAAAAGTAGACAAGTCACCCGGTCTGGATGGGATGCATTGTAGGTTACTGAGGGAAGTAAGGGTAGGAATTGCAGAGGTGCTGGCCATAATCTTCCAATCCTCCTTAGATATGGAGGTGGTGCCAGAGGACTGGAGAATTGCAAATGTTATACCCTTATTCAAAAAAGGGTGTAAGGATAAACCTGGCAACTACAGGCCAGTCAGTTTAACCTCAGTGGTGGGGAAGCTTTTAGAAATGATAATCTGGGACAAAGTTAATAGTCACTTGGACAAGTGTGGATTAATAAAGGAAAGCCAGCAAGGATTTTTGTTAAAGGCAAATCATGTTTAACTAACTTGATTGAGTTTTTTGATGAGGTAACAGAGAGGTTGATGAGGGCAATGGGGTTGATATAGTGTATATGGACTTCCAAAACGCGTTTGATAAAGTGCCACATAATAGGCTTGTTAGCACAATTGAAGCCCATGGAATAAAAGGGGCAATGGCAGCATGGATACGAAATTGGCTAAGTGACAGGAAACAGAGAGTAGTGGTGAATGAATGTTTTTCGGACTGGAGAAAGGTATACAGTGGTATTCCCAAGGGTGGGTACTAGGACCACTGCTTTTTTTGATATATATTAATGATTTGGACTTGGGTGTACAGGGCACAGTTTCAAAATTTGCAGATGACAAAACTTTGAAGTGCAGTAAACAGTGAGGAGGATAGTAATAGACTTCAAGAGAATATAGACAGGCTGGTGGAATGGGCAGACACATGGCAGATGAAATTTAATGCAGGGAAGTGCGAAGTGATACATTTTGGCAGGAAGAATGAGCAGAGGCAATATAAACTAAATGGTACAATTCTAAAGTGGATGGAGGAACAGAGAGACTTGGGGGTATATGTGTGCACAAATCTTTGAAGGTGGCAGGACAGGTTGAGAAAGCGGTTAAAAAACCTATACAAGATCCTGGGCTTTATAAATAGAGGTATAGAGTACAAAAGCAAGGAAGTTATGTTGAACCTTTATAAAACACTGGTTCGACCACAACTGAAGTATTGTGTCCATTTCTGGGCACCGTACTTTAGACCCTCTGAAGACCTTAGAGGGGGTGCAGAAAAGATTTAACAGAATGATTCCAGGGATGAGGGACTTCAGTTACATGGATAGACTGGAGAAGCTGGGGTTGTTTTCCTTACAGCAGAGAAGGTTAAAAGGAGATTTGATAGAAGTGTTCAAAATCATGAAGGGCTTAGATAAAGTAAATAAAGAGAAACTGTTCCCATTGGTGGAAGGGTCGAGAACCAGAGGTCACAGATTTAAGGTGATTGGCAAAAGAACCAAAGGTGACATGAGGAAAAACCTTTTTACGCAGTGAGTAGTTATGATATGGAATGCACTGCTTGAAAGGGTGGTGGAAGCAGATTCAATCATGACTTTCAAAAAGGAATTGGATAAATACTTGAAGGGAAAAAAATTGCAGGGTGACAGGGAAAATGGGACTAACTGGATTGCTCTTACAAAGAGCCGGCACAAACTCGATGGGCCGAATGGCCTCCTCCTGTGCTGTAACCATTCTATGATTCTATGATATGCAGCAGAATATAATTGCCAGGGGCATCCGTTATAGTTTTTATCTTTTAATGCTAATGCTAGTGCTGTTAGGAAGTTCAAAAAATGAATGTTACTCATATTGCACTGATCATTAACTCGATTCCTCCTCCACATCAGCACCTTCTTTCCCTCTCCCCTCCTCCTGTTCCCCCTTTATTCCTCCCCTCCTCTTTCATTTCTTCTCTCCTCTCCCTTACTAGCCTCCTCGCCCCTCATCACGCCCTCATCCCACCCCTCACTTGTCCTTACCCTCTATCTGCCCTCTGTCCCCTACCCATTCCTCCCCCTCCCTGCTTGTCCCTTCCCTACCCTTCCTCTCCCCCTCACTCAGTCTGCCATCACGTTTTTCACCCTCTCTCTTTCTCTTACCCCTCCCCTTCCTGTCTTGGTATAAATATCTCCCTTGGTTCATGTGAAAAATTGCATTGGTTTTGACTCCCCATGTGCAATGCCATGGGAGATCAACTAGCAAAAACTGCAACCTATGAAAAGAAATCTCTCCCCCTCAGCACAGTCATAGCATCACTTTCTACATCTCCCGGTAGAATAACAAAAGGTTGCCCCCACTCAACTGAGCAAAAAAAATAAATTCACAACCCACCCACTGAGCAAACGTTGGAAACCAAGCCAATGATTCTATATAGGGAAATAACCCCCCAAAAAATCCCCAGATTAGGCAGGAAACCCGGAAGTGAAATCAATTGCCTTCAATTGAGATGCGATTGCAGATTCCAGAGCGCTTACTTGACTTCCGGGTTTCCCACGCGATAATCCACCCGCCCACTCAGTTCCCGGCTCCATGCTAAAATCATACCCCAGAGCTCCGGCTCTGAATTCTGGGTTGACATCCAGCGGGATACTCGTGTCTGGTGGGTGTAGGTGCCACCCTCCCGCATCGCATGGTTGTGGGATCCACAACCCTCCTGCTGTATAGGACTAATCACCATATCAGCTGGTATAAAGATGGTTACGGCCATGGAAGGTGCGTTCATGTCATGGCCCATCAGCCTGGTAATCAGCCTACGAATCTTCCACGACTTCACATTCTTCTCCAAGTGTGTGAAGATATGAAAACAACAACAAATCTCCTTTTAGTTTTCTCTGATTCAGTCAAAGTTGTCTTAGTATCTCAAGACTTTCCTCATTACCATAGTTTCCCAACCCTGGCATTATCCTGGTGAATCTACACTGTACGTTCTTTGTGGATTTAGTTTCCTTTCTATAATGGGTGCCCAAAGCTGCACACAGTATTCTAACTGTGGCTTACGCATTGCTTTGTACAAATTTGTCATTAGCTCCGTGCTCCTCTGCTCAATGTCCCTATTTTTTTTTATTCGTTCATGGGATGTGGGGATCGCTGGCAAGACCAGCATTTATTGCCCATCCCTAATTGCCCTTGAGAAGGTGGTGGTGAGCCGCCTTCTTGAACCGCTGCAGTCCGTGTGGTGAAGGTTCTCCCACAGTGCTGTTAAGTAGGGAGTTTCAGGATTTTGACCCAGCGACAATGAAGGAACGGCGATATATTTCCAAGTCGGGATGGTGTGTGACTTGGAGGGGAACGTGCAGATGGTGTTGTTCCCATGAGTCTGCTGCCCTTGTCCTTCTAGGTGGTAGAGGTCGTGAGTTTGGGAGGTGCTGTCAAAGAAGCCTTGGCGAATTGCTGCAGTGTATCCTGTGGATGGTACACACTGTAGCCACTGTGCACCGGTGGTGGAGGGAGTGAATGTTTAGGGTGGTGAATGAGGTGCCAATCGAGCAGGTTGCTTTGTCCTGGATGATGTCGAGCTTCTTGAGTGTTGTTGGAGCTGCACTCATCCAAGCAAGTGGAGAGTATTCCATCACACTCCTGACTTGTGCCTTGTAGATGGTGGAAAGGCTTTGGGGAGTCAGGAGGTGAGTCACTCATTGCAGAATACCCAGTCTCTGACCTGCTCTTGTAGCCACAGCATTTATGTGGCTGGTCCAGTTAAGTTTCTGGTCAATGGTGACCCCCAGGATGTTGATGGTGGGGGATTCTGCAATGGTAATGCCGTTGAATGTCAAGGGGAGGTGGTTAGATTCTCTCTTGATGAAGATGGTCATTGCCTGGCACTTGTCTGACGCAAATTTTTTTTTTATTTGTTCATGGGATGTGGGCGTCGCTGGCGAGGCCGGCATTTATTGCCCATCCCTAATTGCCCTTGAGAAGGTGGTGGTGAGCCCCCTTCTTGAACCACTGCAGTCCGTGTGGTGATGGTTCTCCCACAGTGCTGTTAGGAAGGGAGTTCCAGGATTTTGACCCAGCGACGATGAAGGAACGGCGATATATTTCCAAGCCGGGATGGTGTGTGACTTGGAGGGGAACGTGCAGGTGATGTTCCCATGTGCCTTGTCCTTCTAGGTGGTAGAGGTCGCGGGTTTGGGAGGTGTTGTCGAAGAAGCCTTGGTGAATTGCTGGAGTGCATCCTGTGGATGGTATACACTACAGCCACAGTGCGCCGGTGGTGAAGGGAGTGAATGTTTAGGGTGGTGGATGGGGTGCCAATCAAGCGGGCTGCTTTGTCCTGGATGTTGTCGAGCTTCTTGAGTGTTGTTGGAGCTGTACTCATCCAGGCAAGTGGAGAATATTCCATCACACTCCTGACTTGTGCCTTGTAGATGGTGGAAAGGCTTTGGGGAGTCAGGAGGTGAGTCACTCGCCACAGAATACGCAGCCTCTGACCTGCTCTTATAGTTATAGTATTTATGTGGCTGGTCCAGTTAAGTTTCTGGTCAGTGGTGACTCCCAGGATGTTGATAGTGGGGGATTCGGCGATGGTAATGTTGTTGAATATCAAGGGGAGGTGGTTAGACTCTCTCCTGTTGGAGATGGTCATTGCCTGGTACTTATCTGGCGTGAATGTTACTTGCCACTTATCAGCCCAAGCCTGGATGTTGTCCAGGTCTTGCTGCATGCGGGCTCGGACTGCTTCATTATCTGAGGAGTTGCGAATGGAACTGAACACTGTGCAATCATCAGCAAACATCCCCATTTCTGACCTTATGATGGAGGGAAGGTCATTGATGAAGCAGCTGAAGATGGTTGGGCCTAGGACACTGCCCTGAGGAACTCCTGCAGCAATGTCCTGGGGCTGAGATGATTGGCCTCCAACAACCACTACCATCTTCCTTTGTGCTAGGTATGACTCCAGCCACTGGAGAGTTTTCCCCCTGATTCCCATTGACTTCAATTTTACTAGGGCTCCTTGGTGCCACATTTGGTCAAATGCTGCCTTGATGTCAAGGGCAGTCACTCTCACCTCACCTCTGGAATTCAGCACTTTTGTCCATGTTTGGACCAAGGCTGTAATGAGGTCTGGAGCCAAGTGGTCCTGGTGGAACCCAAACTGAGCATTGGTGAGCAGGTTATTGGTGAGCAAGTGCTGCTTGATAGCACTGTCGACGACACCTTCCATCACTTTGCTGATGATTGAGAGTAGACTGATGGGGCGGTAATTGGACGGATTGGGTTTGTCCTGCTTTTTGTGGACAGGACATACCTGGGCAATTTTCCATATTGTCGGGTAGATGCCAGTGTTGTAGCTGTACTGGAACAGTTTGGCTAGAGGCACGGCTCGTTCTGGAGCACAAGTCTTCAGCACTACAGCCGGGATGTTGTCAGGGCCCATAGCCTTTGTTGTATCCAGTGCACTCAGCCGTTTCTTGATATCACGGGAAGTGAATTGATTTGGTTGAAGACTGGCTTCTGTAATACAATCCAAGCTGTAATTAGCCATTCTTATAGCTTTATCTACCTGCACTTGCAAATAATTATATATTTGAACCTCTAGGCTTCTGTGTCCCTCCACTCCCTTCACAGCCTTGGTCAGACCCCATCTGCAGTATTGTGTTCAGTTTTGGGCACCGCACCTCAGGAAGAATATATTGGCCTTGGAGGAGGTACAGCATAGATTCACCAGAATGACACCATGGCTTAAAGGGTTATATAAAGGGCAAGTTGCATAACTTGGCTTTTATTCCCTTGAGTTTAGAAGGTTGAGGGGTGATCTAATTGAGATGTTTAAAATGATTAAGGGATTCAGTAGGGTAGATACAGAGAACGTATTTTCTGTAGTGGGGAAATCCAGAACAACTGGTACAATCTTTTAACTGAAAATTTCAAGACTGAGATTGATAGATTTTTGTTAGGTAAGGGTATCAAAGGATATGGATCAAAGGCAGGTAAATGGAGTTGAAGTACAGATCAGCCATTATCAGACTGAATGGCGGGACACATTCCAGCCTATGTTTTACACTTTGTATTGCCTATGTAATACTTTAGTAAGATTTATCTAGCCTAGCACGTCAGTTAGGACCTCATCATACAGTAATAAGCAATCTGGTTTCACACTGTTGTGCACAAACTGTCACTGACTCTTGCTCCCTCTACAGTCCGTTTTCATTCTGCAGTTAGTTCCTTCGTCAGATTCTGTCGGGCCGATTTTAACACAGTTTGCAGGGTTGGGGGGGAGGTGGAAACAGGATTGTAGCAGCCCTAAATAGATGGGCTGCAGTTACCAACTCCTATCCCATTTTGCCTGGGGCCTTAGCAGGGGAGACCCAGGCGCCCATCTGAATCAGGTGGGAGCCTCATTAAGTACTGAAATGCAGTGTCAGCTGTGGCTTAGTTGGTAGCACTTTCTCCTTTGAGTCACAGGTTGTGGGTTCAAGTTCCCACTCCAGAGACTTGAACACATTATCACATTGCTATCTGTGGGACCTTGCTGTGCGTAAATTGGCTGCCATGTTCAAAAGTGCTTCTTGGCTGTAATGCACTGAGGTCGAGAAAGGCGCTATCCAAATGCAAGTCTTTCTTTCAAATTGGGGTCATATGACATAAATAGGATTGCAATTTCGAGGAGTGTGCACTGTGCACCCTCCACCCATTTGTACTGGGTGGTGAGCCGCCTAACCAGCGGTCCTTAAAGTGACTGCCAGAGGTCACTCACAAAACGGGCCAGGAAATATCCATTTTGTTTATTTGGTGGGGCCAAGAGGAACAGGAGTGCTCCGCATGGGCCCACAAAAATTCTGGGCTGCTGCTGGACAGTCCTAGGCACCTTGGAATTGCCTCCCCCCACCACAGGCTTCGACTACCAGCTAGCTCAGTGTGGGAGCTGGCTGATTTCTCACCCTCCCAGAACTGGCAAGCTGCAACGAGGTGCCTATTGGGCACCCACAGCTCACCGGTGGAATGGAAATATGTGTATTGATATGTGTATTTTACTGTAAAAACCTAATTTTCTGGGGGAGGATAGATGAATTTCGGTTCCGTCTCTGATGTGTACACCACAGTCTTCCTTTCACCTTTCTACAGTCATTGGGAGGAAATGGCATGTTGGGGTAAACCTATTCCTTTGTTGGATTTTACACATTAATGCATATGGGGACACCACAGATTTTGAAAGTCAAACAGGAAACATGCAAATACTACACATGGGAATTAATGGCCAAAAGCCCAGGTATGGAAAAAAAATTGTGGATGCATCCATGAGCAATCACAGAGACATTACTGGGAACATGAATCTACAATTGACTGTTGCACTTGTGACTTCATAGCAAGGACTGCAGGTTATTTTGTCAAAGATAACTGCTGCTCCTTTGACTGACATGCTTGTTATATGCACGTTTCTTTGTGCAAGATATGGCTTCATACATTTATGTTTAAATCTTTGTCTTTCTTTTGGATGCAGGTAGTGAATGGCTCTAATGTAATCACCTTTGACCTCCAGTGCCTCTAGTACGAACTATGTCAGTGTCTCTGTGGTAACAAAAGACAATTGCATTCAAAATGCATACAAATCAGAGCTTGTATGTGAGCTGATTTTCCTTTTAGTGTTCTTCTGCCACCCAATGGTGGTGCCAGGTTTTATCAGTAGGGCTCCAAATCTAGATGAGCTGTGAAAGGCAATGAATTATTTTCTTGACAAAAGGCAACGGGGGTGGGGGAAAGACAGACTAAAGCAGGAGTTTTAATTCTTATTTCTCAATGTAAAATGTGAATTTTGATAAAACATAAACATTGAGTCCTTCAGTACTGCATCAAATATCATTCTACATTGACAGATTATGGCAAGGAAGACAGGAGGTAGAATTAACATACAGTGTGCCCTATAGCATGTTGCATTACAGTAGTTAGGCATGGAATGGTAGAATAATTGTTATCCCTATGATGGCCTATGCTGAGTTCCTAATCTGTCCTCAGATTGTTTAAGGAGGCAATGAAAAAGCCACGGGAGGGAAAATCAGAGATGAATTTTTATGGCTTTGTAAAGCAGGGTTGCATTGGAAGATGCTTGGGACAGATTTGCCCCTTGTTGGGCAAACAGTGCAGAATATACATGCAATAAGTCAGTGTCTAAGCATTTGTTCCCTTTAAATGCAAGTGGTGTTAACTGCCACGCACAGGATTAGATTTAGATTTTTAATTTTAAAAAATCTCCTTTAAACATTACTGTACGATGAAAAGCATATTTTTGAAAGCTGAAAAGAATATAAGGCCTCACATGATTAAAAGATCAATAATCTGAATACAAAATAGATTTCTAGCATATCTCCTATGGTGGATGCAGCTAAGCATTGCTCTTTTCCAACTAGATTGGTAAATTTATTACAAGAACAGAAGCAATATGAAACAGAACATTCTCCCAGCATGCAAGATAATTAATTATGCATGCTAGGTAATAAAAGACTTTAATGTGTTCAAATATGAACCTTGATTTTTAATGGTTCCCTAAGGATCACTTTTGAACTTACATTATTGAAAGTACAAGGTTAAAAGGTGAAGCTGTCGGGAAGCCAGTGAGGCCACTGAAGGTAAGTGAAAAAATCTTTCCTTAGTCAGGCCAAGAGGAGCAGGAATGTTCCTCCAAGCTCCACAGAGAAAGTTGGGACCACTGGAGCCCCGGAATCCCCTCCATCCCCAGCCCTAAGTTATTCTACTTGTTTTGCACCATACTCTGGCAAGGGAAAACAGAGCTCTGTGAATGCTCTGCTCACCTGTACCCAAATGCCGGTTAAGTTTTAAGATGAGCAAAGCCTTAGCAAGACAGTCAGTTCATAGCTAACAATTTAATGGATCTGCAGTAGATATTCATTTGGGCCCCACATCACTGGTCACCTCCTAAGTGGACCCCATATCCCCTATGGTTAAGAGTGCGCCTTTATTGCCCAATATCTAGTTAAATGATAGTGTGATCTGGGGATTGTTACAGAAACCCTGCATTACAAATATTGGATACAACAGCCCCAATTTTATTTCCCTCCCCCCCACACTCGTCGGGAACATGGCTTGCAAAGGATTAAAATGCTTGCAGTGACTTACTCATCCCATCCTTGCTGGTCTCGTGCCATGCACCATTTTAACAGGTGCGCTGTGGCCAGCCAGCGAGGTTTTCGTAGCAGCCAGCCGAGGACTTCATTGTAATTAAAAAGTCGAGGTCTGATGTTGTTGTTAAGACCTTGGCTTCATTTTAACTCTCGGCAGTTGCGTTCGGTGCCCAGTGCCGAAGAGGGCCGGAAAGGTAAGTAATATTTTTTAAAAAGGTTTCATTGTGGGCTAGGAGGAGCAGTAATGCTCCTCCGGGCCCTACAAGGAAGTTTAGGGCCCTGGGCTTCCCACCCCTGACTGCCTACTCTCCTTACTACTTACCTGACTGCTGGGGACTGTTCCCACAGGTCCCCAGTCACAGCCGCCTGCCGAGCTCACCTGGCTCCCGCCCGCTGGTCTGATGTTATTGATGCTGGGTTCAGGTGGGAGTCAGGCCTGGTTTATTTAAATGAGGCCCGTGAGTTAAACTCGCCTGGGCCTCATGTCGGTGACCCTCAACCCAGCGGCTCAAGCTTATGATCTCACATGTATTGCCTCGTGTTTTCTCCTATCTTTATGGAAGATGGACTGAAAAACATTCAAGCAAGATTCAACTTTAAAGTCACTCCACTGAGTATAATGCTTGCTGAAATTTATGAAGTGGATTTATTCAGTTTGGGTCATTTTTTGTCGACAGTGATCCTTTTAAAAGTGCCAGCTGTTCATATACCCCCTCCCATCAGTGCACAACAACATTCACATTGAAGGATTAATAATTGTTTGATAAACATGCAAACATAATAGTACAATTTTCATTTCAAAGCCAGAAAATAATTTAGCCAATGAATATTATTAAATAATTATTCATAACTCATAGGAGAAAAAAATCCTAGATTAATTTCACTGCAGCCCAAATTTTGTGTTGCAGAGACCTTTGAGTATCATTAGAATTCATCTGAGAAAGGGTTAATTCATTGTACTATACTGGATCAGGAGAAACTGAGGCACAGCTGTCTGAGACTCAGACTTTCATCTAACTGCTAATAGAGAGAAACCTTGGTGCCAAATGCAGACCATTAAACCCAAGATAGCTGGTTTACAGTTGGCATGTGTGGTGAAATTACATTCAGATAGAAGAAGGATCCTAAGATCCCAATAAAATAATAAATCTATTGTACTGGCCCTTTATACTCATCTCTACTTTTTCATTAGTGATCAAAACAAAATATAGCTGTTAATTATTTCTGTCAGGAGAGAAGTTGGCTCCTGCTTACATTAACAACATTAAAATACAAGACATAATTATAAGATGGGCAAAATTAATTACTGTGCAGCCAATGTTGTTTTCCAGATCACTGATGAATATGTCAAGTAGATCCTCCAACTTCCATGATTATACTACGAGAGAGCCACAATATGTGTATATATTTTTATCAATATAAATTTGTACATATTTTTATAACATCTAATTTTATGTAATTTTACACCAATTTATTTTTCTATTATTCTCTGTGAGCAATGCCACGGGAGAGCTACTAGTAAGTGTGTTCGTGTTATGTATATATATAATAGCTTTTGACTGTTGCCAGTCACACTTTAGATGTCACATTTCAAAATATCAAAGCTATTAAGAGATTTGGAGGCAATCAACCTCAAGGTATGCCTATTTAAAGCAATTAGACTTTGTGATCCTAAATGCACAGGTTAATTAAACACAACTTCACTTTAAGTACAGAATAATATATTGCTGCCTACATTTTCTAAGCCCGTGTCAGTAGCAAGGCATCTTGGTGTCGGCCTTGGCTCAGTGGTAGCACTTGCACCGTGAGTTAGAAGGTTGTGGGTTCAATCCCCACCCTAGGACTTTAGTACGTAATCTGGTCTGGCACTTCAGTGCAGTACTGAGAGATTGCTGCATTGTTGGAGGTACCATCTTTCAGGTGAGGTGTTAAATTGAGGCTTCATCTGCCTACTCAGGTGGATGTAAAAGACCCATGGCACTATTTGAAGAAAAGTAGCAGAGTTCTTCTGGTGTCCTGACCAATGTTTATCCCTCAACCAACACCACAAAAAACAGATTAACTTGGATATTCATTACTGTGGAACTTTGCTGTGCACAAATTGACTCCTGTGTTTGCCTATAAAACAGCAGTGACCACACTTCATTGCTTGCAAAGTGCTTTAGGATGTTCTGAGGACATGAAAAGTAGTGTATCAATGCAAGTTCTTTCTTCTTTAAGGTGCATTCACTGGAAAACCTCAAAGAAAATAAAACCCATTCTAATTCTCTGTACAACCTTATCTGTTGTCGGCTTCTTTCTGAGGTCACTTTTTGATGTGATCTGAGAGAACCCATTACAATTTCTGAAATAACCTGTGTCTCAAGAGACAAAATGTCAGGCATCAAATTGCTTTTGGAATAGAAAAACGTCTTGTGCAAAAATGGGATTGGAATATTTGTAATAAATTCAGGGTTTCAAGATTGTACAGCACTAACAAATGTGAAAAAAGCACAGCATTTATTTGGCTTTAAATAAACATGAAAATATTTGGTTAGTTTGCTTTTGTGAATATATTTGTGAATTTAACTTTCAACAAATTGAAGCCCGTTACCATCATTATTTGTTATTCCTTTTCTATATACAATGTATTTTTGTAAATAAAAATTTATACTGCCATTAACAGAGTTGTTCTAATTTTTCATTGATGTTTCTTGCTTTGTATTTTGTCAAATCAGATTTAATGTGTTATCCTGCTCAGATGTCCCTGCAGGTGAGGAAACAACCAAAGTCATTCTTTGATGGCAGTGGTTGACAACCACTACATAATAGGTTAAATACCATGAAAGTCAGTTTTTGTTGCTAATTAAAAAACCTGTTTTCAGCTTTTATTGCAGAAAAAGGAGAAAATCAGTGTGAAAACAGTGGACCCCAAAGAATTCAGGGAAAATCAGGAAAAAAACAGTTTTTATTTTGAACATCAAGAAAACAAGCATATGACTTTAAAAAATTAGGCTTACTACCAGACTCTCATTTAAAACCCTAGATCATTTTATTTTTAAAATTAAAAGTAAAATTTAAGAATTTCCTTGGGCCTGCTCTTCTGGCATAATTGCAGCACAATAGACACCAGTGACCTGCACTCATGACAAGGTCAGAGTGGGAATATCTCATTTGCATGTCTTCGGGCATACATGTCAGTGTAGGAGCATCTTGGGCCCCTGCTAGCGAAAGGGTGGCGGGAATGTGGTGCCAGATGGCCGCTTTGGGCTGAGGGTGGGGGGTAGGGGGTGGGGGCAGTGACAGTCCCTCTCCAAAAGTGCAGGTTCTACAGCTGATTGACCCCCTTTAAAAGATGGCCAACTTCTGGGGGGGTTTTCCAGGCCATGGACCAGGTGGGCCCCACTTACACCCCTACAGAGACCTGTACTCTGGGTTCTTCCAGTAACCGGTATGTAGGCAAGAGCTGAGAGAATTCCGGGATTGGGAAAGCCCTCCCCCAGCCCTGCCTCCACTGACACCTGTAGGCACAATCCACCGAAAACTTGCTTTAAAGGTGTCCTTAAAATGGATTCTGAAACTATAGAACCGTGAGATATACTAAACAGCGAAGAGTTGTGAATACCTGTGAGAATAAGGCACAGAGAATGGGATGGTGTACTTTAAAAGGAGGAACACAGGGTTACTGCAGTCTGAAGGATAGTCATGGTAGTTATGCTGAATATATGTACTTCCTGGTTCTAAATAAAGTGCATATTAGTTTAGCTTTGTTTTTGGTTATAAGTAATTTATAAATAATGAATAAATAATTCTCTTCCAAAATGCATAAAATGGCACATTTGCTTATAATTTAATAATAATTGACTATGTTAACTGAAACTTTGGGGGTAATTTTAACCCCTAAGAATGGGTGGGTTAGGGGCGGGTGAGAAGGTAAAAATCGTAAAAATGTAAAACCCGACCCCAGCCTGCCTCCAACCCACCTACTTCCGGTTTTAACGGAGGTGGGTCAAGGGGCAGGCGACCAACCCGCTCTCAGGAGGGGGGTTGGTCAGTAACATTTTTTAAGGAGGCTGCGGGCCTCCGTTTCAATACTTTTTTATTTTTTGCTCCTGGGGGCCGGGATTCCTGGGCCTTCTGATTCACACCATATAAGAGGATGCAAGAAGGCCTGGATCAACAGGTAAGTGCCTTTACTGCACTGCTTGTGGGCCAGGAGCAGCAGGAGTGTTTCCTCCAGGTGCAACAAGCTTACCTGCCGCGATCTGACGCACGCGATCGGCCGACCCCGCTCCATGTCTGACCCCCCTAATCTATCCAAGGCCCCCCTCCGATGTCTCTGACACCCCCCCTCCCCGATGACTGATCCCCCTCCCCGATGCCCAGCCCCAACATCCCAACCTGGCATCCACTCCCCGGCTGCTTTCCCGTCCGACAGGCTGCCAGCCTGTCAATCATGCTGCCTGTCGAGCGGGAAACCTGCTGAAAAATTTAAAAGACGTCCTGATGTCAAATTCGTCAGGACCTCTGGGAAACCCGTACTTCCGAGTTTCCTATCCGGAAATGCTTCCCCCCGCCCCCGGCTCTCCATGGCTCGGAGTAAAAATCCAGGCCTTTGTTCTAGTTGTATTTGGATATTCTGATGTTAGCTAATTTGAGCTGTCAATAGAGTTAAAATACTATTTCATGCAAGAAGCTAAAAGGTCAAATCCAAGTATAGAAATGGAATTTGGTCTTGTGCTTGCTTGAGGGAATTCTCCAAATTTTGCTTTCTTTTATAGTAAGCTATGATCACCACTTTCCATTTCCTGCGTTTCTATGACATTATTTCCTATATTTGAGATTTATCAGTGCTCTAAATCACATTAGCCCTCCAGCAGTATCTGAAATTTCCAATTTGATGCTGTCTCTTGATAGATTTGTCACTTGTATCAGTATTGATGTGTCACTTTGCTATGATCATGCAGTGTACCATGAATTATTAACATAATGTTAATCTACAGTGTCATGCAAAGACAACTAATACAAAAAAATTCTCATGTTAGGATGACCAGTTTTTAGTAACAGAGTACAATTAACAGAAATTCTTTTACACAGAGACATTTTAGGCATTTGATGTAAGGTTTTATTGATGTAAATCATTGCTGAGCAGCCTGATAGATCTAGAAATAGAACTTTTGGCTTGAATTCCAGGGCCTTGGGACTGATGTTGTGCTCAGTTACCTCTATTGATAAGGTTTGTTAGTTCATATATGCCCCAGTTATATTAACTTAGCTTCAGCAAATGAGGCACATTAAATTAAGCACTGGTTTCCTCTGTTGGGCTAAATCCCACTGTCCATACGTGGGGACGTGCACATTTCATCCGGAGTATATCTATACCTGTACGATGCTGTTCCAAGTATTGGTGCATAGTCTATAGGCTTGAGGTGTTATCACTGTGGGGATATGACTTGCCCCCCCGAGGCCTGTGGCAATGCTACTCTAGAACTAAATGCCAGGAGGTGTGACAGAGCAACCCGTAGGGATTTACCTTTTAATTTTCTCTGCCTTTATGTCAGGAAGAGTCTCCGTTTAGTGCCTCTCCCAACAGCACAGCTGAGATGAGGAACTCACCCGTGCTTATTTGCAACCTGCACTCCATAGGATGATCCACTGGTTAACCGCTACTGCTTATTGTGTAATACTGATGCAAATATCTAGAAGCATTAAATGTGAACCTATAAGGGGAGTGTTCTATGTTACACAATAAAACAAATTACTTTATATTCATTTATGTTTCCTTCCTGCTGTTTATGATTCTGTACATACAAGATATAATAAAGAAGTAAACCTTACATACAGTAGGGAAAGAAAACAAATAATTATAGCCAAAGGCATTTCCAAGAACTGAGAAAGCAACAGTCTGCAGGAACAATAAAAATACCAAAATCCATGTAATAAGTGATCCTTGACCAAGCCCAGAGCAACTGAGGTGCCTGCAGCTGAGCTGAAGATAGGTAGGTACTTAAGTCACAATAGTAAGAGGCAGCTACATGAGTCCAAGAAAGGGTGTCTACAGATGGTGTAAACAAAGGAGCTGTAAAACTGAGTACCACTGAGCACAGAAATACAGTTTCCTATTGTTTATTTGGCTCGATCTTAATGTGAAATAAATACCATCTTGGATCTATAGTAAGCATAAAAGATATTTGGAATAATAATAATGTGAATTTAATAACAAACTTTATAGCATCTAGTATGCAAAGCTAAAAAAAACCTCCAGATATTTGAAATTATTCATCAGATATCACAACTTTAATATATTAAGAAGATTTATAAACAGCCAGTCATATATAACCATGGACAGTTGTATTATGATGTATTAAACATTCACAGCACGTAGCATTAATTGTGAAACAGTGAAAAATACTGAACTCATTAAGCAAGGATTTTAATCATCTGCACTGAATTAATGTTGAGAACATTAGCAAAATAAATTACCAAATGTTAGTCATTAAGTCATTCAAAAATCAATTAAAATCCCTGGCAATCACTGCAAGATTTTAACACTTTCTGCAGCACTTGCAAAGTAAGCTTAATCATGATGTATTTGTCCAATGTTGCATTATAATAATTTTCTGAAACACATTAAACTTTTGAGAAAAGATTTTGGGAATAAACAAAATGAATTTTCTAACTGGAAATATATCGACACCCATCTGATTTATTATACAATGGTATATTCAGCACACATATCCTGTCAGTCACATCTCACATCCTGTCTCACACTTTGGCTCAAATTTCATGCTGCAATAAATCAGAACTCAGTAATTAAGAGCAGCGATGAAAATCTACCAATTAAAAAAACACACAGAATCGAACTAATCAAATCATTCAAAATCATTTTGACCACCATTTTTTCCTCAGTGATCCCAATGAAACAACCTCAGCGGCTGGATAAAAGTTATTTTAACCACAGTCAGCTGATCCCTGTGCCAAGTTGTGAGAAACGTAGAGGAATATACTTGCAACAGCATAATCTCTGTCTCACCATGAGAGTTCTTCTAGTAACATCTAGAAAGCAACATTGGCCATTATATGTAAGGACATTGTAAATGTGCTTTTGAAGATTTCTTCATTGTTTATATTAAAAAAATCATGCGGTAAAGACATTTTTAGCAGCCCTGGACAGTACAAATCATACAGAGCTTAATCCAATGTGTGTTGGAATGTCAGAAATAAATTGCGACTGTCAGTTAAATAGTTTCCCCAGAGTTTGAAAGAAAAAATAAACTGACATTTAAAGGAAGAGTATAAATCATTCTTATAGTTCATTATTGTATCTTCCTAGTGTTAATGTCTCTGATTAATCTTAAAATTCCATTGGATTACAGCTTTCATTCAATAAAACATTTTGTAAACATGTCTTTAGCCTAACATTCTGAATTGAATCAGCACTGACAATTGATAAGGAGTTGGCTGAAAGGTGAGTGGTGATTTGTAGAAGACCATTAGGGACAAGTCTAGTGTTCCATAGGGCTTCATCAGTGGTTTTCAGAATAGATTGTGGTGAGGTCTGACATTATAGACCATTCAATAACACAAAGATCTTCTTGTTGACAGTATTCAATTATCTTTTGCCATTTCAGTTGTGGCAATTACAAAAGGAAACAAGCTTTTATTTTCTTCTGTGTGCTAAATATTAGGTACTTTGGGAAATAAGAAGCAATAGTGTGTTTTTGCTTAGTATTGTGTCAGAATTGTTGAAATAAAAAGCAAATTATATTTGTAAATTTTAAATAACTTATAAGTTGGATCTGGATTTAAGAAAATCGAGAAAACAAAAAATATCATAGTGCTCAAGTTCAAAATAAAGGAGGCAAAAGGCACAAAACATGCAATGTTGAAAATGGTTAACAATACTGAGTAGGAACTTCAAAGTTTGACAGAAAATCAGTTAAGAAATTATAAAAGTATCTACAGTCTGGCCTCAGCTCATGATGGGTTACAATGACATGGGTTGGAAAACGTTACAGAGATATTTTGTGTGTGGTCGTACCAGGTCCACAAACATTACCTCCATTATCATTGTTTTCCAGATTCAAATTGTTCTTCTTGGTTGGGAAGGCGATAGAATCTAGCCTACAGACATCTGCATGGAGGGCATCGACTCCTCCGTTAACCTGCCAGCAGGTCTTTCCCAGCACCGACACCTATCGTTGCGGTACAATCTCTTTTGCAAAGAAAGGGTTAACAATCATTGTTGTTGTTTTTAGCATCTGCCAATCAAAATCATTAAAGAAATACAAATTGATTAGCAGGAATTACAGTAAATCACCTATCACAGTGCAGCTGTAATAATGGCCGTTTCACGCTTCTCTTTAACTAACAGATTAACTGAAACATACAGCTCTTTGTGTTTAAAGAACAGCTACAGATGTGTAGCAGTTACTGCGTGAATGGTCTTAGTTATGCACCTTTGTACTGGGTTAAAACTAGAACATAAATGCAGTGGAAAAATTCTAAACTCAGATAATTATGGAAGGTATACCGACAAATGCTGCATTGCAAGAAAATCTTCACAACCTATTCATATGAGCAAGTAATAGCCATAAGCTGTGATTGTTGCTATGGTTACAGCAGTGACTATTTTTTTTACAGCATACAACCATGGACATAATATAAATTTATAATTAAGATCTGTTGTATATTTATAGAAACTTATCATAATCTGGCCGATTCAAATAAAGTCATTGTTACATAATTTTAAAAATACAGATTTTACTGCATTCGTGCAATAACAGTAAAATATATTTGTACATGTATACAAACACTAGAAGATCTCCTATAATGTTGCTCATGGGTGGTCCAGGGCACAGGACTGGAAATGGATTTATTAGGTGGGGAATAGATCTCAGGGCTGTGGAATGGGGCAGTGAGGTGAAGTGGGAACTGGGACAAATATGCAGTAGGGTGCAAGCCCTGAGTTTAAGCAGGAATGGAGTTAGGTCAATTTCCTGCTACATGGCAACCAGAAGCAGCAATGTCCAGGGACCATGGTGGGCAGAGATGTTAGCAGGCCTAAGGCCAGAAGATAAGGATTTCCTGGGGATGAGATGTGGATGATTTATCACATCATAATTCCATTTTGATGAACAATGCAGCCTTCCTAAATCCCACAAACTCACGCACTACATAAAACAGACCACAAATTGTAAATTGTAACGATTTATCTTTAAAGATAAAGTGAGTCACCTGACAAAGGAGGAAAGCTCCGAAAGCTTGTGATTCCAAATAAAGCTGATGGACTATAACCTGGTGTTGTAAGACTCCTTACATTTGTCCACCCCAGTCCATCACCGGCATCTCCACATCACAACATTCTTTGTGACTGTGACTTTGGTGCATATTCTTCCTCAACCTTTCTGCAGCCTTTGATACTGTCGACCACACCACCTTGCTCAAATGCCTCTCCTCCATTATCCAGTTCTCACTCAGAGCTACAGCCTCTCCAGCAATGGCTTCTCTTTGCGCCCCATCACCATTACCTCGGTAGTCCTCCAAGGATCTATCCCTGGTCCCTTCCTCTTTCTCATCTACATGCTGCCCTTGGTGATATCGTTTATAGACATGAGGTCAGCTTCCGCATATAAGCTGATGGCACCCGGCTTTACTATTTCACCATCTCTCTCGATCCCTCCACTTCCTCTGTGTTATCGGTCTGCATAGAAGTTTACAACATGGAAACAGGCCCTTCGGCCCAACATGTCCATGTCGCCCAGTTTATACCACTAAGCTAGTCCCAATTGCCTGCACTTGGCCCATATCCCTCTATACCCATCTTACCCATGTAACTGTCCAAATGCTTTTTAAAAGACAAAATTGTACCCGCCTCTACTACTGCCTCTGGCAGCTCGTTCCAGACACTCACCCCTTCAAAAAACTCAATCAAATTCGTGAGACATGATTTTCCTCTCACAAAACCATGCTGACTGTTCCTAATCAGTCCCTGCCTCTCCAAATGCCCGTAGATCCTGTCTCTCAGAATACCCTCTAACAACTTACCCACTACAGATGTCAGGCTCACCGGTCTGTAGTTCCCAGGCTTTTCCCTGCCGCCCTTCTTAAACAAAGGCACAACATTTGCTACCCTCCAATCTTCAGGCACCTCACCTGTAGCGGTGGATGATTCAAATATCTCTGCTAGGGGACCCGCAATTTCCTCCCTAACCTCCCATAACGTCCTGGGATACATTTCATCAGGTCCCGGAGATTTATCTACCTTGATGCGCATTAAGACTTCCAGCACCTCCCTCTCTGTAATATGTACACTCCTCAAGACATCACTATTTATTTCCCCAAGTTCCCTAACATCCATGCCTTTCTCAACCGTAAATACCGATGTGAAATATTCATTTAGGATCTCACCCATCTCTTGTGGTTCCGCACATAGATGACCTTGTTGATCCTTCAGAGGCCCTACTTTCTCCCTAGTTACTCTTTTGCCCTTTATGTATTTGTAGAAGCTCTTTGGATTCACCTTTGCCTGATCTGCCAAAGCAATCTCATGTCCCCTTTTTGCCCTCCTGATTTCTCTCTTAACTCTACTCCGGCAATCTCTATACTCTTCAAGGGATCCACTTGATCCCAGCTGCCTATGCATGTCATATGCCTCCTTCTTCTTTCTGACTAGGGCCTCAATCTCCCGAGTCATCCGAGGTTCCCTACTTCTACCAGCCTTGCCCTTTACTTTATAAGGAATGTGCTTACCCTGCACCCTGGTTAACACATTTTTGAAGGACTCCCACTTACCAGACGTCCCTTTGCCTGCCAACAGACTCTCCCAATCAACTTCTGAAAGTTCCTGTCTAATACCATCAAAATTGGCCTTTCCCCAATTTAGAATTTTAACTTTTGGGCCAGACCTATCCTTCTCCATAGCTATCTTAAAACTAATGGAATTATGATCACTGGTCCCAAAGTGATCCCTCACTAACACTTCTGTCACCTGCCCTTCCTTATTTCCCAAGAGGAGGTCAAGTTTTGCCCCCTCTCTAGTCGGGCCATCCACATACTGAATGAGAAATTCCTCCTGAATACACTCAACAAATTTCTCTCCATCCAAGCCCCTAATGCTATGGCTGTCCCAGTCAATGTTGGGAAAGTTAAAGTCCCCTACTATTACCACCCTATTTTTCTTGCAGCTGTCTGTAATCTCCTTACATCTTTGCTCAATTTCCCGTTGACTATTTGGGGGTCTGTAGTACAATCCTATCAATGTGATCTCTCCCTTCTTATTTTTCAGTTCTACCCATATCGACTCCGTGGGCGAACCCTCGGATATATCCTCTCTCACTACTGCCGTGATGTTCTCCCTAATCAAGAACGCAACTCCCCCTCCTCTCTTACCTCCTGCTCTATCTTTCCTATAGCATCTGTACCCTGGAATATTTAGCTGTCAGTCCTGCCCCTCCCTTAGCCATGTTTCAGTAATAGCTATAACATCCCAGTCCCATGTACCCATCCATGCCCTGAGTTCATCTGCCTTGCCCATCAGACTTCTTGCATTGAAATAAATGCAGTTTAATCTAGACTTCCCTTGGTCTTTGCCCTGCTTTCTCAGACCATTTGTCCGGTCATGTTTTGTACACTCTCCCTTACTGCCTTTTGTTTCTGTCACCACTTTACTTCCCACTGACTTCCTGCATCGATTCCCATCCCCCTGCCACTTTAGTTTAAACCCTCCCCAACAGCACTAGCAAACACTCCCCCTAGGACATTGGTTCCAGTCCTGCCCAGATGCAGACCGTCCAATTTGTACTGGTCCCACCTCCCCCAGAACCGGTTCCAATGTCCCAGGAATTTGAATCCCTCCCTCTTGCACCATCTCTCAAGCCACGTATTCATCCTAGCTATCCTGTCATTCCTACTCTGACTAGCCCGTAGCACTGGTAGCAATCCTGAGATTACTACCTTTGAGGTCCTACTTTTTAGTTTAACTCCTAACTCCCTAAATTCAGCTTGTAGGACCTCATCCCGTTTTTTACCTATATCGTTGGTACCTATATGCACCACGACAACTGGCTGTTCACCCTCCCCCTCCAGAATGTTCTGCAGCCGCTCCGAGACATCCCTGACCCTTGCACCAGGGAGGCAACATACCATCCTGGAGTCTCGGTTGCGTCCGCAGAAACGCCTGTCTATTCCCCTTACAATCGAGTCCCCTATCACTATAGCTCTGCCACTCTTTTTCCTGCCCTCCTGTGCAGCAGAGCCAGCCACGGTGCCATGAACCTGGCCGCTGCCACCTTCCCCTGGTGAGCCATCTCCCACAACAGTATCCAAAACGGTATACCTGTTTGAGAGGGGGATGGCCACAGGGGACCCCTGCACTACCTGCCTGCACCTCTTACTCTTCCTGGTGGTCACCCATTCACTTCCTGCCTGTACTGCCTTTACCTGCGGTGTGACCAACTCGCTAAACGTGCTATCCACGAGTTTCTCTGCATCGCGGATGCTCCACAGTGAGTCCACCCGCAGCTCCAGCTCCGAGATACGATCGGTCAGTAGCTGCAGGTGGACACACTTCCTGCACACATGGTTGGCAGGGACACTGGTAGTGTCCATGACTTCCCACATCTTGCAGGAGGGGCATATCACGGGTGCGAGGTCTGCTGCCATGATTTGCCTTAGCTTAGTTACCTCTTTTAAATTACGTTGAAATTTGAAAATGTTAACTATACCAGGGACCTAGGTTCACTAAAAAAAAACTACCTGCTATAAAAGCTGCTTAGTTTCCCAGCTCTTAGTTTAAACCAATGCCCTAATTTAGAGAAGAAAAAAAAACAGTAATACTCACCAACCAATCACTTACCTGCTGTCCTGTGACGTCACTCCTTGGTTTTCTGTTGTTGTTTTTGATCCGATCAGGTCCACCGCCGCTCTGGTCTCGGGCCTCGGGCCTCGGCTCTGGTCTCGGGCCTCGGGCCGCCGCTCTGGTCAAGGGCCTCGGGCCTCGGCTCTGGTCTCGGGCTTCGGGCCGCCGCTCTGGTCTTGGGCCTCGGGCCTCGGCTCTGGTCTCGGGCCTCGGGCCGCCGCTCTGGTCTTGGGCCTCGGGCCTCGGCTCTGGTCTCGGGCTTCGGGCCGCCGCTCTGGTCTCGGGCCTCGGCTCTGGTCTCGGGCCTCGGGCCGCCGCTCTGGTCTTGGGCCTCGGGCCTCGGCTCTGGTCTCGGGCTTCGGGCCGCCGCTCTGGTCTCGGGCCTCGGCTCTGGTCTCGGGCCTCGGGCCGCCGCTCTGGTTTCGGGCCTCGGCTCTGGTCTCGGGCCTCGGGCCGCCGCTCTGGTCTCGGGCCTCGGGCCGCCGCTCTGGTCTCGGGCCTCGGGCCGCCGCTCTGGTCTCGGGCCTCGGCTCTGGTCTCGGGCCTCGGGCCGCCGCTCTGGTCTCGGGCCTCGGCTCTGGTCTCGGGCCTCGGGCTGCCGCTCTGGTTTCGGGCCTCGGCTCTGGTCTCGGGCTTCGGGCCGCCGCTCTGGTCTCGGGCCTCGGCTCTGGTCTCGGGCCTCGGGCCGCCGCTCTGGTTTCGGGCCTCGGCTCTGGTCTCGGGCCTCGGGCCGCCGCTCTGGTCTCGGGCCTCGGGCCGCCGCTCTGGTCTCGGGCCTCGGGCCGCCGCTCTGGTCTCGGGCCTCGGGCCGCCGCTCTGGTCTTGGGCCGCCGCTCTGGTCTCGGGCCTCGGCTCTGGTCTCGGGCCTTGGGCCGCTGCTCTGGTCTCGGGCCTCGGCTCTGGTCTCGGGCCTTGGGCCGCTGCTCTGGTCTCGGGCCTCGGCTCTGGTCTCGGGCTTCGGGCCACCGCTCTGGTCTCGGGCCTCGGCTCTGGTCTCGGGCCTCGGGCCGCCGCTCTGGTCTCGGGCCTCGGCTCTGGTCTCGGGCCTCGGGCCGCCGCTCTGGTCTCGGGCCTCGGCTCTGGTCTCGGGCCTCGGGCCGCCGCTCTGGTCTTGGGCCTCGGCTCTGGTCTCAGGCTTCCGGCCGCCGCTCTGGTCTCGGGCCTCGGGCCGCCGCTCTGGTCTCGGGCCTCGGCTCTGGTCTCGGGCCTCGGGCCGCCGCTCTGGTCTCGGGCCTCGGGCCGCCGCTCTGGTCTCGGGCCTCGGCTCTGGTCTCGGGCCTCGGGCCGCCGCTCTGGTCTCGGGCCTCGGGCCGCCGCTCTGGTCTCGGGCCTCGGTCCGCCGCTCTTTTATCCCCGCTCTCGGTCTCTCTCCTCTGCTCCCGATCAGGTCCGCCGCCGCTCTGGTCTCGGTCCGCCGCTCTTTTATCCCCGCTCTCGGTCTCTCTCCTCTGCTCCCGATCAGGTCCGCCGCCGCTCTGGTCTCGGGCCTCGGTCCGCCGCTCTTTTATCCCCGCTCTCGGTCTCTCTCCTCTGCTCCCGATCAGGTCCGCCGCTGCTCTGGTCTTGGGCCTCGGGCCACCGTTCTTTTATCCCCGCTCTCGGTCTCTCTCCTCTGCTCCCATTCAGGTCCGCCGCCGCTCTGGTCTGGGGCCTGGGGCCGCCGCTCTTTTATCCCCGCTCTCGGTCTCTCTCCTCTGCTCATCCAGGACTGGATGCATGTGTGACATCCAGTCCTGGATGAGCTGCAACTACCTCCCATTAAACATTAGGAGGACCTTCACAAACTCCACATCCTTGTCACAAACTCAATCCTCTTCCTTGGTCACTGTCTCAACCTGAACCAGACTTTTCACAACCTTGGTATCCTATTTGAGCCTGGGCTGAGCTTCCGACCTCATACTTTCTCCATCACACCACCTTTGTCCACCTCTGTAACATTGCCCACCTCTGCCCCTTCCGCAATCCATCTGCTGCTGAAACCCTCCCTCATCCATGTCTTTATCACCTCAAGACTCAACTATTCCAAGGCTCTCCTGACCAGCTACCCATCCTCCACCCTCCATAAACCACAACTCATTCAAACCTATCCTACCTTGCACCAAGTCCCACTGCCCATTATATATTGTTCTTGCTGACCTGCGTTGGCTCCCGGTACATCAACACTGCAATTCAAAATTCTCATCCTTTTGTTTAAATCCCTTCATGGCCTTGCCCCATCTCATCTATATAACCTCCTCCCGAAGTCTCCGTTCCTCAGACTCTGGCCTTTTGTGTACTCCCTCCTCCCTGCCCTGTCGACCTGTTGTCAGGTTGCCCCACTCCCCTTAGTAGCATGGTGTTTGGATCTAGTGCTGTTAGTGTGGTAAGAAAACAGCAAAACGTGGGATCCAACCGTAACTTTTTTCAATTTTTTAATTGAAATATTGAAAATGTTGGCCTGAAAAGTTCTAATCTTGGTCTGTCCAGGAAAAGGCATCATATTCTGTTTATTCTGCCTTTCAGGAAGGACCTGAAGACAACCAACAAAGCTACAGTAAATCAAAAGCAAAATACTGCCAGTGCTAGAAATCTGAAATAAAAAGAGAAAATGCTGGACATACTCAACAAGTCAGGCAGCATCTGTGGAGAAAGAAACAGAGTTAACGTTTCAGGTCGATGACCTTTCGTCAGTAAACCAGAGTACAAAGGCGTGATTTTGACCCCGAGCCGGGAAGAGGGTGGGTGGTCAAATTGTGAACGGGAAACCCGGAAGTATGCCTCCTTGAAAGGCTTTAGTCACCAATCCGCCTTCTCGGCCCGCCCTGGTGAAAACTAGAAATGGGCGGGTTGGGGACGGCTTGGGGGTGGGTTGGGGGCAAGTCTGAAGCGGTTGCAATTTTGAATGCCCCCCCCGCCCCCAACACACCCGTTTTTCAAAGTTAAAATCATGCCCCAAATGTTAGTCAGGTCTAATGCTTTAATGTTGAAGCTGCCACAAGCAGACCTAAAACAAATGACATTTACTTGTAAATTATCATTTTGTAAAGTTATTTTCTCCTCTATTTGCGCCCCCCGCATGCCATGAACTATGCCTTGCCCAACAAGGCAAGCAGTTGGCCAAGAGCTCAAGAATGACACTGTAATTGGCCACTAGTGGGCATACAAGGGTATCTGAGGTGGCTTTGCCATTATTTCCCATACTTTTCCTTCTGTGTGCAGCTGCGGCCTGGGAATTCACAGTGTAGCCAAGTACAATACCCAACTTGTACTGCTGTGTAGTGCAATATATTCATGCATGAATGCACGGTACCATCAGGCTGGCCAAAGCAGATTATACTAATAAAAACTGTCAGGAAGAGAAAATACTGAAGCATTTAGCCTTCCAATTTAACTTTGTAAATAGGCTTTGCTTATCTTGCATCATCTTCTGGCACAGTGGCATGAGTTATGCCATGAGATATTAAGGCTGTTTATTGCTTTATCTTAAATTCATCTCTGTCATTTAAACCAAGATGCTTACCTATTTACTTTAAATAAATGGCACTTCTAAAATAGCGTAGGAGGAAATTTTAGGTGAATGTGTTAAATGTTTGTATGCTAATATTCCATTGCATAATTTGAGGGCCTATATATAGGTCAGAATATAGATAGGAGGCAGTTGACATATCCATGACCTAACCACTAAAGTAGTCCCTGTCATGAATCACTACTTTCTCTAGTCTAATATGCTCATACAAAAATCATATATGGATTATGAAATCAGTTTTGGTGGAGTATGGTGGTCTTTGTTGCATAGTGTAGAGTTGTAGATAGTAGGACCAGATAGTAAACCAGAATGTAATTTTCATGATGCTGTTGCTTTATAGGATTATCGTTTCCATTAGCTCAAATAACTGGATTTTTCGAGAAATAGTAAAATGTGGTGTCTTTTGAAGTAGATGCAAATTTCACTAAGCCTGAAGAACTGATTCAATGCAAATGGCCTCCCAGGATTTATGGTAAATGAGATCAAGCTCTTTTGCTTGTTTTTCTACTTGTAATTTGCATAAATTTCTCTCTCTCTAAGCTACTTTTATTCTGGTGTTCAGTCAGTTTAGATTTCAGGAGACCATAATCCGTGAGTTGTTTACACCATTAAATCTGGTTCTCTTTCCCAGTGGTAGAATTGTTTTTCGGGGGTCTACTGCTGATTCTACTGCTGCAATAAGGGGAATGGATTTGGTAATGTCATCATAAGATTCTAGCTCAAAGACGTCAATCCTCTGGAATCTGAACTAAATTAGCAGCAATTTAAAAGCAGCTTTAGTGGACTTTTTTGTGCTTGTCAAGTTGAAGGATACTAGTGATGAGAAACATTTCAGCACCAACTTGCATTCATGTGCCACTTTTAATCTGCTAAACACTTGCAGGCGTCACAGAGGAGAAACTGAGCAGTAAAAGAAGAATGTGGAAGAGATTTAAAGACTGGTTTGAGGTTATGAAGAGGCTTTTGTAAGTGGGAAGAGAGATAGCAAAGTGGAGGAGTTAAGGGAAGGAATTCCAGAATGTCAAATCAAACTGGCTGTAAGCTTTGCTGCTGTTGATAGAGCTGTTTGAGTTGGAGCAGAATTTCACAAGAGGCCTGAGTTGGAAAACTGAAAGGCACAGGCTGGGATGTAAGAATTGAGGAGTTTACAGAGGTAGAGAGGAGTGAGGGAATTGTAAGTGAAGATGAGGATTTTAAATTCAATGCATTGGGCTCGGAGAACTAGTGGTACTTGGCGAGGTTAGAGGCAAGGAGTCTGAGCACTAGATTTTGACTAGCAGGCGGCTGACTGCTGGAGCGTGCTGGCAGCTGTCTTATCGAGCCGGGTCCATTTTAAGGACTTGGCCTCATTACCAGACCCTGGCAGGCTTTGGGTGGAAAATATGTGCCCTTGGGGCAGCCCACCGCCTCCGGACTGGCTCTATATTAGAGGCCGGCCTGACCCAGAAAATGATAGGTCTGGGAGGGGTTACATTTGTGCGGGCGGGGGCAGGAAGGCCCATGTAGCAGCGGCCCTGGTTATTTTTATGAAGCCCTGGAGGAGCACTCCTACTCCTCCTGGCCCAACAAAAATAAGTAAAATCTTATGCTTGGGCTCCTCTTCGGCTAGATTGCCATCTAAAACTGGCCAGAGTGTGCACGCGCATGCTCTGCCCAGTTCTGTCAGGAATGTCCTAAAGTTCTTGCTCCAATTCTTCATTTATATGTTGCACCTTGGCAATATTATCAACAGGTGTGGGGTCAGCTTCCACGGGCAAGATGATGACACTGAAGTCTATATCTCTGCTATCACCCTTGACTCCACAACCAGCGGTGTGCTGTCAGATTATTTGTCTGACTTTTAAGTCATAGATGATCTAGAACTTCCTCCAACTTAACACAGGCAAGATTGAAGCCATGCTGTTTGGCTGTCACCCAAAACTCTACTTTTGCTCATTGGCATAACTGTAGCGCATCTAAATGCATGGAAATTCTCCCCCGATTACTTTTTGGACCTATCGTCAGCATCAAGCACTCCCAGTTCAAGCTTACCATGGTATAGATGCAGTGTAAAGTTCTCTTTGCATTACTCCAAAAATACTTCTTAACCCTAAACCACTTCCATATTGCATCAATATGACATTTCTATTTCCCACATTAACTATCCTTTTGACATCTCTGAATGAGATTGCTATGGATAACTTTATGTGTGAACTCACACCAATCAGGAGCTTAATTGGGATTCCATAAGCTCATTATTATATGTAAGATCTTTATGGCTATTAAAGAGAGGAGGCTTCCATCCATTACGCTTTGCTGAATTGAAACCTAGGTCCCAAAGGTGAAAGAACAGTGTTGTAACCCACTGTGCCACCCAGTCCCTGAAATCTGTAGGGTTTATTTTCTTTCTTTTTGCCATAAGAAATGCAATTTTGCTGCTTTGATAAAGTGCCTGGTAACCTTGCAGACCTGCAACAAAATAATGACACCAGTGTTGTGTTTGTTGAAATTACTAATATCCTTTTGTGGTGTCACCTCATGCCATGTGTTATCAATATCTGAGAGGATGAGGTGGGGAATCTTCTCCCAAGTCCCTGCAAATAGTGCTCCATAAGCGAGTGCACAGAAATATCCAAGAGTGTCCCAAGGTGACTGGGCCTCAGGTTTGCTTTTTGTCCCCATGAGGAAGTAGACCTCGAGTCGGTGCCTCCCTATAATAATGCAAGTGAATTTGGAAATCTCATTGTGTGGGAAATGGCCAGAAACCAACGTCTCACCACTCTATACCGCAGTGTTAAAGAAATGTGTGACTGTAAGAGAGGGCAAGGGAATATGAAAGCTAACTGGAGTTCTTCTACTAAGTTAATTATTCTACATTCACAACTAAATTTGATCAGTTTATCTTTGTGTGTCCATCTGTATTTAATCCAGATATTTTGCTGTCACAGGAAGATTTGTTGTGCTCAAGGTTTTTTTTAAAAGACCTATTAGATGGCATTTTCTCCAAAGAACTATGATGCAAACTGCAAAATGAGAACAAAGGATTTGAAAGGCAAACAGCACGAAAGGTTTTCATTCAAAGTATCTTGCTGGAAAACAAATTTAACATGATTACTTTATGAACTCCAAATCAGTGTGCCAGGGATCTGGGAGTTGTAGGCTTGTGCCCATCATTACCCTGGTGGTAAGTTGTTCATTTCAGATATGCTGCTATCAAGAGGCAGAGTGGAGGTCTTGCACTTCCCCACTTGGAGAAAGAGAAAATTGGAAGGCCAGTCAATCAGCTGTTTTCCTGGACCTTCTAGAGGTCAGAATGGGTGGAAAAACTAGTGGGGTAAATTTTTGTCTTCATGCCTGGACGTAAAATATCGCTTAGATAGAGGGCAGAAAGGAAAGCCGGTTGGAGCAAATTGCACACCCTGAATGAAGCTCACCCTATTTTCGTTCCATTAACTTAAAGCCTGTATATATAAAATTCTGAGCTCTTGGTGATTTTTTTAAAAATAGGTTCTGGGTGATAGAGCAGGGAAACTCGGTTTTTATCAAGTTACTTGGAATCTGACCAAGTAGTGGGGGCACTGCCTTCAAGTCTAATTTTGAAAGCACAGGTCAACAAATATCAAAAATCAAGAACATTAAAATACTTTGAGATTAGAGTTTTTTTTAATGTTCCTGGACTACAACTTTTCTTTGAATTTCAATTTTTCCAACAAGATACTCCATATCCTACATATATAAACAAACTCTCCCTCCTATGCAGGTTTATGATGATAGACAGCATCTGCATGGTCGTAATATTGCATTTGGCAAAGCAGGTTAAAAGTAAGATTTACTAACTGAGACATAATGAAAAACAGACAGCTTCTAGCTTTCTGTCTGGTTGAAAAAATTTGGTGTTGAATCTTGTCAATGATTTCCTAAGAGCCTTGTAGATTTTGGAAACACAACACACAAAAAATATGGAAACCTTTCATCAAGAAAAGAGGATCATCTACATAAGTAGATGTTTCTCTTCGGCTGACAGGTTTCCTAATAGCAAAGCAGTCTAACACAATTTTGGTGCAACGAAATGTAAATTCCTAATGATTATCAGAATCCCCTGTTCGGTTTGAATCTTCTGGAGACCAAATGAAAAAAATTAATTGACTCTGGATGAAATGAGGGATAACAGAAACAAAGCGAACCTTGATTTTTGAGTTCTGACGGAAGGTTACATCCTGATCGTTAAACTGTCTTTTCTCTGACTGACCTGCTGTGTATTTCCAGCATGGTACTGATCTTGTTTCTCAATTTTCATTGTTACTTCAGAGTTACTTGACATGTTGCATGAAGTGCTGATATGACACTCATGCTGAGCAAAATAATTCCAACTAAAATAAACGGCCAAGGTGTGGGGAAAGGATTGGGGGTAATATTCTGGCATGGGTGGAGGATTGGTTATCTAACAGGAAGCAGAGAGTTGGGATAAATGGTTCATTCTCGGACTGGCAACCAGTAGCCAGTGGTGTTCCACAGGGGTCGGTGCTGGGTCCCCAATTCTTTACAATCTATATTAACGATTTGGAGGAGGGGACCGAGTGTAACATATCAAAGTTTGCAGATGATACAAAGATGGGAGGGAAAGTAGAGAGTGAGGAGGACATAAAAAACCGACAAGGGGATATAGACAGGCTGGGTGAGTGGGCGGAGATTTGGCAGATGCAATACAATATTGGAAAATGTGAGGTTATGCACTTTGGCAGGAAAAATCAGAGAGCAAGTTATTATCTTAATGGCGAGAAACGGGAAAGTACTGCAGTACAAAGGGATCTGGGGGTCCTAGTGCAAGAAAATCAAAAAGTTAGTATGCAGGTGCAGCAGGTGATCAAGAAGGCCAATGGAATGTTGGCATTTATTTCTAGGGGGATAGAATATAAAAACAGGGAGGTATTGCTGCTGTTATATAAGGTATTGGTGAGACCACACCTGGAATACTGCATACAGTTTTGGTGTCCATACTTAAGAAAAGACATACTTGCTCTCGAGGCAGTACAAAGAAGGTTCACTTGGTTAATCCCGGGGATGAGGGGGTGGACATATGAGGAGAGGTTGAGTAGATTGGGACTCTACTCACTGGAGTTCAGAAGAATGAGAGGTGATCTTATTGAAACATATAAGATTGTGAAGGGGCTTGATCGGGTGGATGCGGTAAGGATGTTCCCAAGGATGGGTGAAACTAGAACTAGGGGGCATAATCTTAGAATAAGGGGCTGCTCTTTCAAAACTGAGATGAGGAGAAACTTCTTCACTCAGAGGGTAGTAGGTCTGTGGAATTTGCTGCCCCAGGAAGCTGTGGAAGCTACATCATTAAATAAATTTAAAACAGAAATAGACAGTTTCCTAGAAGTAAAGGGAATTAGGGGTTACGGGGAGCGGGCAGGAAATTGGACATGAATTTAAATTTGAGGTTAGGATCAGATCAACCATGATCTTATTGAATGGCGGAGCAGGCTCGAGGGGCCGATTGGCCTACTCCTGCTCCTATTTCTTATGTTCTTATGTTCTTAAAGCCAATACCTGAATACTTTATTGCACGAGGCATTCGAGACTGAAAGGGTGTTTCACGACTTCAAATTACACAATGACACAGCAATAGTTTCAGGTAGGAGAAGACTTTCGGTCCATCTAGCCTACCTCTCCGCAGTATTCTCTTAGTGCATTTCTAGTTGTGTGAAAAGTACTAAAGTATTAGCAGTAATAGAGTCTGGTTAACTTCAGCTGCAATCACTTATAATATTTTGTTTCTTTTATGTTTTGTTTTAGATAATTGCTTTGTTAATGACATGTGGCATCTCTTTTTGTAGTATCACAGGGCTGCTGATGATGCACAGAACTGAAACATTGCTCTATGCCATAATGCCAGTGAAGGTTTTTTCTTTTACAGTTGTTACTAAACTTGAATTTTTGTGTAATCCAAAATCTATGTACAATACCTAGTTTTGTATACCCAAAATACCCGATTCTGTATGGGTACACAGGAAAACATACAGCGACATTATATAGGAAAACCTAATTAAAAGGTGATGGCCTAGAAATTTGAACACTGTTTTTCAGGTGCTAAACAATGCCTAAGCCTCCAATATGGCAGGCAGGAAGTGTGCGCTCATTACCAGCTGGGAGTGTGCCACCCAGCAGATGGGTATAGGCAAAAAAAAGACACTCAGGACTTGCGCCTGAGTGCTCCTCCTGGCTCCACATTAAAACTGCAGGCTGCTTCCAGCCATCTCTCGCTCCCCCGTCTCAATTGCCCCCCCATCCTGGTCGCCTGATAGCCCACCGTCTCAGTCGATCAATTCCCCCCCCCCCAACCCCTGGTCCCGGTCGCCCGACCAACCCTCTCTTGGTTCGTCCCCCTCCCCTCACTCCCAATCACCTTCCCTTTCCCAGTCGCCTGCCTGAGGGCCAATGCTGACAACGCAGCAGCCTAAAATTCAAAGCCTCTTCGTCAGTGAGCTACCTGGGAACGTCAAACAGGTGTCCACAGCTCGCCGGTCTCATGTAAAGGAGGCCCAATGTCAACCTTTTCAGGCGATCAGTTCACACCGGCCTGTGATCCCTGGTGCTATAGAGGGTGGTGTGTGAAATGAGGGCAAAACTATGAAGTCTCTGGTAGTCTAGGCATGTGGTAGGCAGTCTTGTAAGGGTGGTATGTCTGTCCCATCCCTGGTAATCTAGTAAGGAGAGAAGTAAGCCCTTTTTCCCATGTCTGATATTTTTATATCTAATGGGCAAAAGCATTCAAAGAAAGTTTAAAAAAAAGACCATTTTTTATTGCCCATATGATTTTTCTCTTGGGTTGCTCGCAGCAGTCTGGAGATTAGTCTTTAATTCTTGGAGACTCCAGGGCAATTCTGGTGGGTTGCCAACTCTATCCCAGGCCAAGTTTCTACTCTGAAGAGTGTACTATCTGCCAATGAAACAGAAAATGAAGTTGTGTTTCCTGATGGCCTAGTGGGTAAATGCAATGTGTGCTGTGTTAGTGAGCCATACAGAGCAGAAGGTCTTACAATTTCAGCATGGAGTGACTTAGTTGTCTCAGCTAGAAAATCTCAACCCAGATTCCGCTTCTGAAAGCGCTGAAATAGTCCCTGCTGGAAAATGTATGCGTACAGACATAAGGAGAGAACTGAATTGGCACCGCTGTGGTGTCTTCATGAATGAATAGCCTGCTGAAACTGCCTGGCTCACACATGATGAATGGCTACTTTGGTGAGACACTGGAGGGCTGCTTTTGCTCATAGAACTGTTTCCTAGCAGAAGTCAATATCTTCAGGTGAGGGTAGTAAATCCGAGAAAAAAACAAAAGTTGAAATGCACTCCAGTCTTGAACTAATGAAAGTTTAATTATCTTTGTACCCATGCATTAAAGCAGTCAGATACAGAATCACTCAGTTCCTTATCCTAGATCTAAACCCTCACTAATTACAGTATACTGTGTAAGTTCTGTAGCTTTCACAGCATGAACAACTGATGTTAATTTAGAATCGCAGTCAGCCATGACATGGGCTCTTTATGTAATGTGGTAGAAATTGGCCTTAATTGTAAGAAAGAAAAATAGCCTAATAGACAAAAGACTGAATTTGTCTTGAGTGCCAACTATTCTTGTCTGCATAGACTGCTTGACCTACTTGCTTAATCTGTCGTTGTGCTGAAATATAACGCTGAGAAAAGATGCCCACATAATAGCTTGCATCTATTTAGTGAAGGCAGACAGAGCTGTTGCCTTTATTTCATTGGCTCTTTAAACAGATGGAGACAAGGTAAACGAACATTAAATCTGTAGTGTATGCCACTAAATGCGCATTTTCTCTAAGCTTCACCTAGCTTCAACAATTTGAAAAGTTTGATGACCTGCATTCAGTGTGCCTTTCAAAGATATTTGGCTTTGACTGATCACATATTCAACAATTCAACAAAATGTTTATCTTTTGTCCTGCCAGCTGATAATTAATCAGGTCAGTCAACCATTTTACATAAAGAGAGTGGCAGCAGAATTCTGCACCAGAGAGCTGACAATGTATTTATTAAAAAGAAATTTCAAGTAGTATTGCCTATCAGGAGAAGGTTGCTGCATTTGTACCTCTACAACTTTGTTGTGTGCTAAAGGTGTCTAAAAGTTAAAAGTGTATGGGTTACTTCAGGAACCCGAGCACGGATGCGGAGATGAGGTACAATCAGTGCTATGTCTCCACTCGAACCCTGATATAGCAGACCATAGGCCTTCTGAAGCAACACTTCCACTTCCTAAATAGGTCTGGAGGTATGCTGCAGTTTAGCCCTCAGAGAGTCTCTAAGATCAGTCGTTGTATGCTATCCTCTCGTTGTGCCTTTACTCCTGCACACTTTTGCTCAGTGCATCACCCAGTGCTGACCCTTTCTAAGTCACTATCTAAAGATCGCGAGGTACCAATTTCAGAGTTGGTGCTTGCAATGGTAAGAATGTGTGATGATGCAACCTTCAATTGGAATTTCCTCCTCTACCTTTACTGCCAATAGGCCCGGGACTTCTGTTGGACCTGATAAAGAGGGAACGGAGAAAATGGTTAATAGCTAGAGGCAATGGTATATTGTTGCAAAAGAGTAGTCACTCAGTGCAGATTAGGTAATAACACAAAAGGATAGTTGTAGGGCCAAGCACCCTGTGGCACATTTCCTCCTGCCTTGCCCTCTACTACTGCACTGGCTCTCCTTCTGCCCAGGATATTCAGGATTATGAATGTGAGGACTTGAAAGGATGGTGTCCCTCCTCTGTTACGGGATCTCTCCCTGGCAACGTGTGCAAGTTTTTCCTGCATGAGGAAGGGGAGTGTGTTAGTGAGCGATGGATGAAAAGTTGTGAACATCTGTGTGCGAGGGTAGAATAGTTTGTCTGCTGCTATAAAGAAGTATCTGGTGTGTTCAAAAAGAAGGCATTAATTGTGAGAGTAGGTGCACAGCATGGATGTGGCAGTGGGAGGAGGGCCACTGAAGTGTGTTGCAGTGATTGGATGAGAGGGATGTGAAGCAGGAGAGGTGAAACTTTTCAGTATGCTGTTACAGTAATTGGTGCTAACAGTGAGAAAAATCTGTGAATGGCAGTCTTACCTTAGCAGCCCATGTCAGGTCATTGAACTTTTTCCTGCTCTGTCTCTAGGTCCGAGGGGCTAAACTTCTGGCATTGACAGGCTTAACAACCTCAGACCATCTTTTCCTGGCAGTGTGGTGGGGCACCCTTTTCCCATCGAATGGAAGGAGGATATTCTTCCTCCTGCTGACCATCAACAGTCCAAGGCACTATCAGAGAATTGGGGTGCCCTCCCAGTGGACATTGTTGCAGTCTAGAAAGAAACAGCCTTCAGTTAAGCTCCACAATGAACACTGCACCTCCCCTTTAAGAGGTGCGGGCCAGCTGGAAGTGATGTCGGGCCTGCCCAAAATCCCTCACCCCAGTTGGTGAGCCGTCCAATTACCAGCACTATCCGAGCTGACAGCTCGCCCATCATACTTAAACCTGAAAATGGTTTGTGCCTCCTGCTGATGTGATCAGAAGAGGGACTTGGTCACCCTGCCCACTTTGCACCCATTTTCGGCACAACTTGAAAATCTTCCCCAGTATTTATCTCAAAGACTTTATGTACATACTCGTTTTCTGTGCTATATCTAGTTAGGCATCTATAATATGAATGGAATGATGTTGCTGCAAAAAAAGCCACATTATATTAATAACACCATTTGGGAGTAGACTAAGATCTGTTAAGAAATGTGACTGGCAATCGTTTATCTCAACTATTAAAGGAAATATTTAGTTGATATGAAAAGCTAAAAATTGTTGGCAGGAAATTGTATTCCAGTCACTAAGGTAGCAGAACTCTGTAAATATCAGAAAAAATTAAAAGAATGTTATCCCACTAAGGGACACCTTAATAACTTAAAGGAAGATGGGTGGGGGAGGGGGGAGGAAACAGGGGGATTGTAACAGCATAACATATAAGACATTAGGATTATGGATGTCAAGGATTATTATTAAAAATCACAGAAATAAAACAAAAAATGTAAAGATTTTAGAGAAAAAACAGAAATATAAGAAATAATTTGCTGTAGTTTTAGGTTGAGCTACATTCTCTGCCTCACCTGACTTGTATGTAAGGATTAAGAGCTTTGTGCTTTTTGGTGCTGTCACTTTTAATGACAGCAGTTACCATGACTACAGTATTTGTCTGTTCTATTAGTGCACAAAAACAGTTTCTCTGTTATTAACCATTTTCATTCCTTGCGTAAATTGCTAGATTTTAGGATCATGATTTATGTAACAATTTCCAGACTAACTAAATAGCAAAACTATATAAGCAGACGGCTGCATTGTTAGTGTTTTCCCAGCTTAAGGACAACTAACAATTGATTAAAAAATGAAAGAGATTGTACCTACATTTCTTTCATTAGTTTGTCACTTTTCTGTTAATGGTTATTAGCGAGCCATGCCCATATAAGATGTGGTTAATTTTTTCAACCAGTTGGTGTGACTAAAGGTGATGACATCAAACAGATTTCTCTGTACGTAAATCCTGCAGCACTTAATTTGTCAATGTCAACTCTAATTCTTACGTGGTAGCTCACTTTTTAAGGTATTTTTATTTCCTATCATATAACATGCACATTCCACACTTACGGATTTGGAGGTGGCTTGTGGGAGAAAAGGGAGGCAAGTGATTTGCTCTGCAGCCTTTGCCTCACTTAAACTAGATGCTAGGAAGTGCACACATGTAGCCTGAGGTGACTTTCTCTCCTATTGCAGCAGATAAGTGCCACGTTGGAAAGGATGTTGGCACAGTTACAATGAGATGACATGCTTGAAATAAAGGGTTGGCTGAAGCTTTGCACTTAGGCAATATAAGCTCATAAAAACTGCCCTGATAACCTTTCCAACATGCTAGTGTCACCAGAAAATTAGCGGGGTGGGGGGAGGCAGAAATCTTAGATCCATTCATTTCCATCTTTATTACTTTCCGTGTAAATATAAACTGCTCATGCAATATTTTTATGATGAATGTGCACAAAGTTTAAAGTATTGGTTATAATGTTTAAAAAGTGTCTTATTATCTGCAGTCTGTGTTAAAGAATTCAGACTGTTTTCTTATTTTACATGTGAATAGCTTATTAGTCCTCTGCTGAGCTTTGTGTTCCTGTGCTGTGAAGACATCTAGTTCAGAACATTACATTTGGGGGATACCATTACCTCCTCATCCATTGTGGCAATCCGTAGGTGTGCTTTACGTTTTACAGAATTTTGACCCATAAAGGAATTAACAAATTAGACAAAATGTAGCTGAAACATTTCCAGTGTATATTGAATTTTTACTCACCCACAATTACTTTTCTTTTTCTCTCTCTTTGTATGTCTCCAAATGCCCTGAGAAGCTTTGCTGCTTGATGATTCTTTTATGCCAATCAAGAAGGTTCTAGGCAAATGACATTAGCCAGGTTACTTGTCAGCACTAAAAGCATGTCCAGCATCCTACAAAAGGAATACTTTACTGACGTCAGCACCCAGGGTTAGTCCTGATCACTATGCTGTGATCATTGATGGGAGTGCATGTGTGTATATGTCTGGTGAGGGTGGGATTGTGCTTGGCTGTGATGCTCCTTATGGTTGAGTAGCCTGCTGCCATTCACTTTCAAACCTCACACAAGAATAATGATCCATGGAACTGCACCCAAACAAGGTTTCTAAGCTATCAGGAGCGCAAAGGAGAAGAAAAAAACGCCAAGAAATATGAAGCAAAAAAATTACCTTAGCTGCACGTGGTCCTGTATTACTGAATCAATGAAAGAAGGAGAGGGAATGGTGCCTCAAGGTACAATATCGCCAGCACAAACACAAGAGCAGGACTCCGAACACTGAAAGTTAAAGCAAAATAAAACTAACTAAATCCTGCTTCTATGGGTTTTTATTGGGAGAAGAGAAAATATTTTTTGGCAATCAAAAGATATTTAATGGAAGAAGAAAGGTGTTAGATTAGAAAAGAGAGTTTTGAAGGATAGGAACCTGAAATGGTTAATTATGGTTGCTTGCAAGGAACAATACTCTTCCCTCTGTAAAGTGCACTATGGTACAGTGGGTAAATATTCTTGTGTTACCCTAAGCTATTTATCTTACCAGAAACATATTTCAACTTTAGTAAGATTTGACTGATTCTATTATGCAGCAGTGGAATATTTGATGTTGAGATAGATCATGAATCATAGAATCATAGAATCTTACAGCACATTGTGCCTGTGCCTACTCTTTGAAAGAGCTATCCAATTTAGTCCTACATCCCAGCTTTTTCCCCATAACACTGCAAATTAGTCCTCATCAAGTACATGTCCAATTGTCTTTTGAAAATTCCATCACCCTTTCAGGTAGTGCGTTCCAGATCTTAACAACCCTCTGTGTGAAAACATTTTTCTTCATTTCCCCTCTAGTTCTTTTGACAATTATTTTAAATCTATGGCCTCTGGTTACCGACCCACTTGCCAGAGGAAACAATTTCTCCCTACTTGCTCTATCGAAACCCCTCATTATTTTGAATTTCTCTATGAGATCTCCCCTTAACCTTCTTTGCTCTAAGGGGATCAATCCCAACTCCTCCAATCTCTCCACATAACTGAAGTCCCTCATCCCTGGTATCATCTTGATAAACCTCCTCTGTACCCCTTCTAAGGCATTGACATCCTTCCTAAAGTGTGGTGCCCAGAATTGTACACAATACTTCAGCTGAGGCCTTACCAGTGATTTAAAAAAAAATCTGCATTTATCCCCCAAAGGTCAGAACTGTCTGTTCATAGCTGAAATTCTTTGCTGAATAGCAGTAAGCTCCTTTCAAATACTGATGTTCCTCAGGGTAGTAAGATGTGAATCTAAATGCTGCAAAGGTCAGAGCTTGTTAGTGAGGATGCAGTAAGCTCATAACTACTGATCAGTTTGTAAAATGCAGCTCTTTTCAAAATGCAGTACAGTTTTGGTAAAACATGCATTAGAGTTTTAGATGTCCCTGTGATTTTAATATTTAATTGCAATGGTGGCTGCCTGTCACCTCTGAAATAAATGGGTTGAAGATAGCATGACTTAAAATGGAAGTACTAAAATGCTCTCCAAACATGTCTAACAATGTTCATTACATAGAACTACATAGAATTTACAGCACAGAAACAGGCCATTCGGCCCAACAGGTCTTTGCCGGTGTTTGTGCTCCACATGAGCCTCCACAACCTTACTTCATCTAACCCTATCAGCATATCCTTCTATTCCTTTCTCCCTCATATACTTATCTAGCTTCCCCTTAAATGCATCTATGCTATTCACCTCAACCACTCCATAAGTGCCATATTCTATCCACACACTGGGTAAAGAAGTTTCTCCTGAATTCTTTATTGGATTTTTTAGTGACTACCTTATTTTGGCCCCTATTTTTGGACTCCCCCACAAGTGGAAACATCTTCTCCATGTCTACTCTATCAAACTCATTATTCATTATTTAAAGTTCAATGAAATAAAATGTGATGCTTCTTAAGCAATACAAACAGAATAGACCATGTGGAATAATACAAGATCGAGTGTTTATTTTTATGCTTAAATGCCTGTACTATCTTCCCCAAATGATAATAAGTAGACAATAGTGCATGCTTTTAACTTGTTTCCAATTAATTAACATCCAGGGATTGCAGCCTCTTGTAAACAGTGCTGTCTAGCGGTTGTGGTAGACGAATCCCCATGGTGGCACGATAACAGGAGGTCGCGTTTGAACATTGAGATTTCATTCATCATAACTATACTTTACTGCAGGCCTCTGATAAATTTGTTAGGCCAGCCTCAAGTGCCATTGTGACTGATGTGCTACTCCACTCAGAGGCTGATCCTGTCAAAGGTTTCTTACTGTGATTCTGTCTCCCAAAGTTGTATACCAAGAAGTTTTAAGAGTTTTATAAAATAGTAGTGAAACATATTTTTCAATGTGAAAAATTTGCCCTTTTTTGTAGGACTTTTTGAATATGAACAAATATCACCTGCCGCAATGGATTACTGAGAAACTGTTTTGTGTGATGTCCTACTGAGACAATATAAACCAGGCACGTGTATTGAGAGAAAAACAAACAAGAAACTTATAATTTCTACATTTAGCTCCTAGTTCCTTGATTGCAGAAATCTTTTTACTATTTCAAATTAAAATAGAAAAAGAGCCCATGCTGTAAGGTGGCCCTGTATTTCCCTGAAATGTTCAGCCACAATTACCAGGTTTTTATCCTCTAGGTTTTCTTTTCTATACCATTTGCCTGTAGGAGATGACTTGTTTTTTTCCAGGTCATTTTATTAAATATTACAATTGCATAATATTTAAATATACATGATTTTTAATGTAACAATTTTCATTTGTGGTGGTCACCGTAGTAACTGATAATGAATTCCAATAGGTCTATAAATTACAGCAGTTGCTCACTTGGCAGATTATTCATGAGAGATTCTTGATTTAGCATTTATATTGAGCTTTATTTCAAATGTTTAGTACACAAATATGTAGAAAATGAAAGTTTTGCTTGTTTCAGGTCCACAGCTTAATTAGGGGCTTAATTGCGGTCATTGTACCATTTTAATATAGGGGTTAATGATCTGATACATGACTTCAAACAGGATCTTCTCAGTCAATGTCTTTTAATCCAGAGTGGGGGCATGAGATTAGAAGAGTGTAGGTACCTATTGTACAGGATATGTGTGCATTGTTGGAGATATATGGAAGTACAAGTTTCACTCAGTGTACATTACATTATTAATCCCTGGTCTGCAAGTCACTGAATGTTTCCTAGCTGCCCTTACCTGGCTGCCTGTACAGTCCAAAGTGGCTTTATCCTTCATTTTGAAGTTCTACTAATTGAAAACCTAATTTGTAAATTATAAGGTTTTGTTTGCTTTTAATTTTCTAAGCAAAAATGAGTGTACACAATTTATCTCATTCACAACCCAGTTGAGACCTTCTCACAAAATCCCTGGACGCCCGTTGGCAATATTTAATTTAAGTGACCCCATCCTGACCCTGGAAACTCTGGCAGGGTCAGGACCAGAGGTCACCAGCACCCGCTGTGCCGCACTTACGCTGTTGAAGCATAGCCAAGGATTTTTGTCCCTCTTGCCTCAACATTAACTTCTTCTAAATTATGTAGAATTATTACCAAAGACTACTTTTATTTTCAGAAAAACACCCTCACTGCATTGTATACAGAGCACAGTAGTGTCCTTATATTTTGTTCATTGATTTTATCCATTTTAACTAGTTCCATTGCTGCTCTCCAGTAATTGCTCATGATGAATAGACAAAAAGAAAACCCGTAGGTCCTCAGATGTGAAACACTGAGCATCATTGACCAGTTTTCAGAGGCCTCGTTCTTTTTGAGTTAGAATTCTTAAGGTTCCTTAGGCAGTTGGTGCAATTCTGTGAGCTTGTTTTACAGCTGACATAGTTAATTAACTTGGGCCATTTTGCTGAAGGATTCTTGTTGGAAGTCGGGCAATTTTCAGTCTGCTTTTGCTTATGCAATAAAGTAAAGGTTTTGGCATATTTCAGAATATATATTTACTCATTTCTTTGAATACAGAAATCAATTTCTTCCCTTGCCAGTTTCTATCTCTGTTCTGATTTAGTTCCGAAGATGTTGATTCCTTGCTGGGATACGGTTCCCATGGGCGCCATTCATCCTCTAATACCTCACTACTGCAACCACTATTCATGTATGAGCCTGGACAGTGAGTGCTGTTAGGCTATTTGTCATGTAGGGCATCACATTTGAGCCCAAACCTGGCCCTGGAGCTGCCACCTGCTCCATGGATATCTGCATGCTCTCAAGTCCGTTTATCAGAACCTCACACATGAGGGTGTAGACTCCTCCACACTGGTCACCATGTTGCGGAAGCTGTTAGGCATATCATCCAATAAATACAGCAGCTCATCATGTTCTGCAAGCATTATTTGTTAATTGTATCCATATGATTTATATCAATTAGCATTAATTGTATTCAGATGGTGTGTATCAATTGGGGACTCCCTTGTATCCATTTATATGAGAGCTTAGCTAGGGTGTGGTGTGGGTAATGCGGATCTCTGTGAATAAAGGCTTGGAAGCAACTGAAGACCAGGCTCTAGTATTCTATCCTTCACCACCTGGCTATCCAGTTTATTACATTATATTTTCGAAAGCAGAGCCATGGAGATCTGAGCCCACTGCCTGTACAACTGTTGAAGGAGGGGCTCTCCTCCAATTAAGTGCCATCTCTTCTTCCTCCTCCTTACTATCCTGTGTTCAGTGATTCCACCTCAGTGCTCCCTTCATATATCCTCCCCCCCACCCCCTGCTGGGTGGACGTAACTTGGCTATTGCATACAGAGTCTTGGAATTGTGATGGGGTGCCAGGTGAACTGCTTCCTGCAGGTTCTGTAGAAGGTCTGGCATTTCCTTGGTGTGCCAATCCTGTGAAAGCACAAAGAAGGACAATCATAAGAGCAAATGCAGAAAGAACTTAAGGTATACTCACCCACCCATACCATCACTTTCATTAACCAGGGAAAGTTATCAGAGTTGACAATTACTTGGATTGGAAGGCTGGGAATTTAAGACAATGATGAACCCTCAGTAGGGACTTGCCCGCCGATTTCACCATCTTCTGCCACCTCTTCCAAGTTCTGTTCTTGGAGCTTTATAACCCCTTCCTCAAACGGGGCAACTTCCTGGATGGTAGAAGATCCTTCTCCAGTAGCGATGGCCTGTCTTCCATTTAAAGCCATCTTCTCCTTACATTAGAACCATTCTTCCTGACCTGTATCCAAGTTTTCTAAGTCCTGCACACAGCATTACTCTGTCAATAATTTGCTCCCAAACTAGCTGAACTAGTATTTTTGAGGAAGGTGCCCTTCTGATTCATACATAACAGTCCTCTTTTCCCCAACTTCACAAATTAGTACTTCCATCAAATCTTGCACTTCTTGCTCTCCTTGATTTCATTGTACAGGAAAATGGTTGAGAAATCCCAGGGCTATCCCTCCCCTGTGCAAATTTAGGGGTTTAAATGTCAACTTAAATTAGCTAACTGTGGCTCTGTTTAATAATGATTTCTGATGTCCCATTGAACAGCCCATTGTGCAGGTGGAAGATCATATGGTTTCATAATGAAAGTAGCAGTATTGGGGTTAAATGGCAGATGAGAATTCCCCCTAAATTCCCCCCCAAAAACCTTTGTAGCCCACAGTTGTGCCCAAAATAGCATTTCAAGAGCAATTCCTAGTCTCTTGTTACCAAGTGAAAACCTTTCTGCAGTGTAGAAAGAATCTAATAGCTTGCAGCAATGTGGTCTTATTTTTTTCCTTCAACAGAACAAAGCCTCGCTACATTCTTTCAAGAATAGCTCAGGAAGTCTTTTCTGATCAGAAAGGATTAAAAGTTTTAGCCTTCAGCGAAGAAGGGCAGGTTTTCGGGAGGTTTTAACGGTTCCATGATTACACAGCATGACTTTCTCAGATGGCCTTATGGCTTTAAGCAAAGATAAAGTGGAGCTGCAATTATTAGAGCTTAGCACACCTACTTTGCTGCTGCTAAACCATCTGTGTGTATAGTTATTATTCAGACTCCATGAAGTTGAGACTGCCAACCAGAAATATTTACTGTATAAATCTTTAATAGCTTTTTCTTAAGATGGTTAATTTTATGATCTGTTAGCATAAACCAACATTGGTTTCAAATTTACTTCCATCACATTAGGATGCCAGATAATGTGGAAATACTGTGCTTTACCTTTCTCTTAAGACAGCATCGGAACATAGGAACAGGAGTAGGCCATTTAGCCCCTCGTGCCTGTTCCACCATTCAATGAGATCATGGCTGATCTGTGACCTAACCCCATATACCCGCCTTAGCCCCATATCTCTTAATACCTTTGGTTAACAAAAATCTATCTATCTCAGATTTAAAATTAACAATTGCGCTAGCATCAACTGCCGTTTGTAGAAGAGAGTTCCAAACTTCTACCACCCTTTGCGTGTAGAAATGTTTCCTAACTTTACTCCTGAAAGACCTGGCTCTAATTTTTGGGCTATGTCCCCTAGTCCTAGACTCCCCAACAAGAACCATAGAAACATAGAACCATAGAAAAGATACAGCACAGAAGGGGGCCATTTGGACCATTGTGTCTGCGCTGGCTCGAAGAACAACCAGGTGCCCATTCTAATCCCACCTTCCAGCACCCGGTCCATAGCCCTGCAGCTTACAGCACTTTAGGTGCGGGTCCAGGGACTTTTTAAAAGAGTTCAGGGTCCTTGCCTCTACCACCAATTTGGGCAGCGAATTCCATAGACACACCACCCTCTGGGTAAAAAAGATTTTCCTCATGTCCCCTCTGATCCTTCCATCAATCAGCTTAAATCTACGTCCTCTAGTTCTTGAACTCTCCACTAGGCGAAACAGGTACTTCCTGTCTACTCTATCTAGGCCCCTCATAATTTTGTACACCTCAATCAAGTCTCCCCTCAGCCTCCTCTGCTTCAAGGAAAACAACCCCAGCCTATCCAATCTCTCCTCGTAGCTTCAATTTTCAAGCCCTGGCAACATTCTTGTAAATCTTTTCTGTACTCTCTCCAGAACAATTACGTCCTTCCTGTAATGTGGTGACCAGAACTGCACACAATACTCCAGCTGTGGCCTTACCAGCGTTTTATACAGTTCCATCATTACATCCCTGCTTTTGTATTCTATACCTTGGCTAATAATGGAGAGCATTCCGTATGCCTTCTTCACAATCTTATCTACCTGTACTGCCACCTTCAGGGACCTGTGCACATGCAGTCCAAGGTCTCTCACTTCCTCCACCCCTCTCAATGTATTCCTGTTTACTGCATATTCCCTTTTACTGTTTGCCCTCCCTAAGTGAATTACCTCACACTTCTCCGGGTTGAACTCCATTTGCCATCTTTCCACCCACTCCACCAACCCATTGATATCTCCTTGGAGTCTACAGCTATCCTCTTCACTATCAACAACACGGCCAATTTTTGTGTCATCTACAAATTTGCCAATCATGCCCCCTACATTCAAGTCCAAATCATTAATATATACCACAAACAGCAAGGGACCCAACACTGATCCCTGTGGCACACCACTGGAACCGGATTTCCATCCGCAAAAACATCCATCGACTTTTACCCTTTGTTTCCTGAGCCAATTTTGGATCCAATTCACCACATTTCCCTGTATCTCATGGGCTTTTACCTTTCTGACTAGTCTGCTATGTGGGACCTTGTCAAATGCCTTACTAAAATTCATGTAGACAACATCCACTGCACTACCCTCATCAATCCTCCTTGTCACTTCCTCAAAGAATTCAATCAGATTTGTAAGGCATGACCTTCCCTGAACAAATCCATGCTGACTATCCCTGATTAAACCATGCCTTTCCAAGTGACAGTTAATGCTATCTCTCAGTATTGATTCTAATAGTTTGCCCACCACCGAGGTAAGACTGACCGGCCTATAATTATTCGGCCTTTCCCTCGTGCCATTTTTAAACAATGGTACTATGTTTGGAGTCTTCCAGTCCTCCTGTACCTCCCCTGTATCTAGTGAGGATTGGAAAATGATCCTCAGAGCATCTGCTATTTTCTCCCTGGCTTCCTTCAATAGCCCAGGAAACAATCCATCCGGTCCTGGTGACTTATCAACTTTCAAGGATTCCAGTCCCTCTAATACTTCCTCTCTCGTTATGTTTACCTTATCCAATATTTCACACCTCTCCTCTTTAACTACTATGTCTGGATCATCCCTTTCCTTTGTGAATACGGAGACAAAATATTCATTTAAAACCCTACCCACATCCTCTGCTTCTACACACAAGTTACCCTTATCATCCTTGATAGGTCCCACCTTTTCCTTAGCTATCTTCTTGTTCTTAATATACTGATAAAATATCTTTGGGTTTTCTTTAATCTTACCAGCTAATATTTTTTCATGCCCTCTCTTTGCTTTCTTATTTCCTTTTTTACGTCATCCCTGTACTTTCTATACTTCTCTAGGCTTTCTGCGGTATTTCGTTTTCTGTGACAGTCATAAGCTTTCTTTTTCTGCTTTATCTTGCCCCGTATACTTCTAGACAACCAGGGGACTCTAAATTTGCAGTGCCACCCTTTTTCTTTGAGGGGGTGTGTCTGGATTGTACCCGTAGAATTTCACTTTTTAGTGCCTCCCACTGGCTTGCCACTGATTTCTCCTCAAGTAGTTGTGTCCAGTCCACTTCTGCCAAATCACCTCTTAGTTCTGTAAAATTTGCCTTCCCCCAATTTAAAACATTTACTCCTGATTTAACTCTGTCCTTTTCCATAATATGCTAAAACTAACTGAATTGTGGTCACTATCCCCAATATGGTCACCCACTGTCACTTCACCCACTTGCCCATCTTCATTTCCCAGGACTAAATCTCGAATTGCATCCCCATTTGTTGGGCTTGTCACATACTGGTTAAAAAAGTTCTCCTGGACATCGATCAAGAATTTTGCGCCCTCTGTGCCCCTCACACTGTATGAATCCCAGTTGATGTTAGGGTAGGTGAAGTCCCCTACTATTATTGCCCTCTTATTTTTGCACTCAGAAATTTGCCTACGTATTTGTTCTTCTCTCTCCCTTTCGCTATTCGGGGGTCTATAGTACACTCCTAGTAGTGTGACTGCCCCTTTTTTATTTCTTAGCTCAACCCATATGGCCTTGATTGATGATCCATTTAGCATATCATCCCATCTCACAACTGTAATTGATTCTTTAACCAATAATGCTACCACCCTCCTTTTTTATCATCCACTTTATCCTGCCTGAAATCTCTATATCCAGGGACATTGAGCTGCCACTTATCCCCCTCTTTAAGCCAGGTTTCCATTATAGCAATGATATCATGCTGCCATGTGTCTATCTGTGCCCTTAGCTCATCTGCTTTATTTGTAATACTCCTTGCATTGAACTATATACCCTTTAACCCCGTCAAATTCCTGTGCTGAACACTATTTAACCTTTGCTTCTTTTGCCTTTCTGAGTCACTAACTGTGTCACTAACTGCTTTTCTACTTCCCGTTTCCTGGTCTGAATTTGTCCTATCTGTACCTGCCCTTTGGTTCCCATCCCCCTGCCATTCTAGTTTAAACCCTCCCCAACAGAACTAGCAAATGCCCACACGAGGATATTGGTCCCGGTTCTGCTTGGGTGCAACCCGTCCACCTTGTACAGGTCCCGCCTTTCCCAAAATCAGTCCCAATGCCTCAGGAATTTAAACCCTTCCCTCCTACACCATCTCTCAAGCCACGCATTCATCTGGTCTATTCTCCTATTTCTGCTCTCGCTAGCACATGGCACTAGTAGTAATCCTGAGATTACTACCTTAGAGGTCCTGCTTTTTAATTTATTTCCTAACTCCCTATATTCTGCTTGCAGGACCTCATCCCTTTTTTTACCGATGTCGTTGGTACTGATATGGACCATAGCGATATGGACCATAACTAGTGGAAATAAATTTTATCTACCTATCAGTTCCCCTTAATATCTTGAAAACTTCAATCAAATTACCTCTTAATCTACTGAATTCTGGTGAATAAAACCTTAGTTTGTGTAAGCTCTCCTCGTAATTTAATCCTTGGAGTCCAGGTATCATTCTAGTAAATCTACGCTGCATACCTTCCAAGGCCAATATATCCTTCCTAAGGTGCAGTACCCAGAACTGAACATAGTGCTCCAAGTGTGGTCTAACCAGGGCTTTGTATAGATGTAGCATAACTTCTGCCCCCTTGTATTCTAGTCCTCTAGATATAAAGGCCAGCATTCCATTAGCCTCTTTGATTATTTTCTGGACCTGTCCATTACATTTTAATGATCTATGTACATAGACCCCTAAGTCTCTTTGGACCTCAACTGTTTTGAGCTTTTCACCATTTAGAAAGTACTCTAATCTATCCTTTTTAGGTCCAAAGTGGATGACCTCACACTAGCCTACATTGAAATCCATTTGCCACATTTTTGCCCTTTCATTTCATCTATTAATGTCTCTGTAATTTTATGCTTCCACCTGCACTGCTTACAATGCTGCCTATCTTTGTGTCATCTAAGTCATTAATAAATACAGTGAATAGTTGAGGCCTCAACACAGATCCCCATGGGACACCACTAGTCACATCCTGCCAATTTGAGTACCTGCTCATTATCCCTACTCTCTGTCTCCTGCCACTCAGCCAATTTCCTAACCAGGACAATAATTTGCCTCCACTTCCATGAGCTTCAACTTTAGCTAACAGTCTGTTGTGAGGGACCTTATCAAATGCCTTCTGGAAGTGCATATAAACATCATCCATAGACATTCCCGTCGACTACTTTGATCACCTCTTCAAAAAATGCAATCAAGTTCGTCAGGCATGACCGATCCTTTACAAATCCATGTTGGCTCTCTTTGATCTGCTGAAAATTTTCAAGGTGTTCAGTCACTTTATCCTTAATTATAGACTCGTAATTTCCCGACAACAGATGTTAGGCTAACTGGTCTATAATTCCCTGATTTCCCTCTCTCACCTTTCTTAAATAGCGGAATGACATGTGCAATTTTCCAATTTAAGTAACGGTTCGTGAATCAAGAGAACTTTGGAAGATTATAGTTTGGAAGATTATAATGCAATGTTCTCAGCATTAAGATTACATATTATGCAATTTGCTTTTTACTGCATCATTACATTTTTATTTGTCTGCCTTCTGCATTGCAGTTTTGGTATTTTGTTCCAATTTCTCTCAGCAATTTCACATTCACTAATCTCAACCGAGAACTGTCCATAATTTGGAACATTAGCACAAAATTGACAATCTCACTCAGAATGGTGTGAGAAGTAGAAAACTTCATACAGGGGCAGTGAATGGTGTTCTGAGGCTCAGTGTCCTACAACACATTGTTGGTAGAGAGTAAAAGGAAACAGATGACTGCAGTGCTCCTCCTTTATGCCAATGACATATTTGAACCCCCCACCAGAGCAGATTATTTACAACTCCCCCCACCCCGCCCAGATCAACCATTAGCATCAGTCCTGAATAATTTCTCAAAGTACCTCTGCTTTGCTTAGGAGCCACAAAATATAATCAGATTCGCAGTACCCCAACACTATTAACAGAGAATCAAAATGACATTGTAATGTCCTACTTCAAATTAAATAATATAAGCCAGCAGAGACTTCTGACCACTTAGGGCAGAATGTTTCCTACATTACAACAGTTACTACACTTCAAAAGTGCTTCATTGGCTGTAATGCACTTTGGCATGCCCTGAGGCACTTTATAAATGCGAGTTCTTTCTTTCTTTAGGGATGTCTGCCTGCTCACAATCTCCATACACTGATTGCACACACGTTCTTGGAAGGATTTAAAGCATGAAAGAACCTTATGCAGCAACATATGTACTTCACTGAAACTCCTTCTCCCTGCATAGGGAGAGGCCTCAGCTAATGTTGCAGGGTGTCCAGATCTTAATACCGCTGTCAGTAACAAAGATCCCATTATAAGGAGAAGGCAGCTTTTAATAGAAGACAGACCAATTCCACCAGAGGAGGATCTGCCACCTTTCAGGAAGTCTCTCAGTTTGAGAAAAGGGCTATCAAACTGCAAGGAAGGAACTTGACAGAGGTGGCAACAGAAGGAGATACAGATGGACTAAAATCAACTGAGGAGTTGTTCTCATCTCTTTTTTCCCCTTCCAATCCTAGTAATGTTCATAGGCAATGTCAAGTCTGATGACATTCCTTTGGAAGATGAAGGGGATGATATAGGCAACAGATTAAACCTTAAATTTAAATAGCATTTGGTCTAATGATTGTCTCTTTTTATGTCCTCACAGGAACGTCACAACAAGCAGATGTCGGACCCTCCTCAGAAGCTACAGGAAGCAGAATGGAAAAGGCTAATGGAATGCTGGCCTTTATATCTAGAGGACTAGAGTACAAGGGGGCAGAAGTTATGCTGCAGCTATACAAAACCCTGGTTAGACCGCACCTGGAGTACTGTGAGCAGTTCTAGGTATCACACCTTCTGAAGGACATATTGGCCTTGGAGGGAGTGCAGCGTAGGTTCACTAGAATGATACCCGGACTTCAAGGGTTAAGTTACGAGGAGAGATTACACAAATTGGGGTTGTATTCTCTCGAGTTTAGAAGGTTAAGGGGTGATCTGATTGAAGTTTGTAAGATATTAAGGGGAACAGATAGGGTGGATAGAGAGAAACTATGTCCGCTGGTTGGGGATTCTAGGAGTAGGGGGCACAGTCTAAAAATTAGAGCCAGACCTTTCAGGAGTGAGATTAGAAAACATTTCTACACACAAAGGGTGGTAGAAGTTTGGAACTCTCTTCCGCAAATGGCAATTGATACTAGCTCAATTGCTAAATTTAAATCTGAGATAGATAGCTTTTTGGCAACCAAAGGTATTAAGGGATATGGGCCAAAGGCAGGTATATGGAGTTAGATCACAGATCAGCCATGATCTTATCAAATGGCGGAGCAGGCACGAGGGGCTGAATGGCCTACTCCTGTTCCTATGTTCCTATGTTTCTAGAATACCTGACAACACATCATAATTCCAAGACTTGGCATATAACAGCCCAGCAACATCCACGTTGGGGAGGGGCGGGGACGGGGTGCAGATATAGATAGAAGGCTATGAGGGGAGCATGGAGGTAGATTCACTGAGCATAAAAGTGCAAGATGATGTGTAGGACGAGGTGGCCGAGGAGGCCCCTCAGAGGGGGAGGGCGTCATCTCCGACGGCTGCACAGGCAATGAGCCAAGATCGCAGAATCCCTACTTTCAAAACACAAATGCTTTCTGAACGTGAAAGACTTTGGCAGAGGCAGGTTTTATGCCCATTTGTACCACCATTGACCCCAGCGAATTTTCTGCTGCATTTGCATCACTTTGGCAGACTCCTGCGTAGGGGATCTCGTTTTAGGAGAGGGAGGGAATCCACTGTTACAGGGGTGGCCATCTCCCTCCAGTGCAGAGGAAAAAAGATTTAAAAACACTTCCCGGCTGAGGGTATTGATTACCCTGTGATTAGTTACACTCCACTGGGGGGGGGGGTTTACATTTTCAATCCGCCTCCAGCCACCACAGCAATACGCCAGGAAAGCACTGGGTTTTTTTTAACGTCCAGCATTGCTACGGCGGCAAAGACAAGAAATGCGTTATATTCAGTGTCCCCCATTAATCGTGGTAGGCATCTTAGAAGCAACAACGACCCGCAGCCAGCCAGCAGAAAGGTTCCCTAGTCAACCTCTCACAATTACTCTTCCCACATCCACCTGAAATCGAGCAGTGGAAAACCCGAGCTTAAATCTCTTTTAATAGATTCATAAGATTTAATTCACAGTCACTTTTGATCTGGAATTTGGTTCACTGTTCATCCTTATTGTCTCATGAGTAAAGGAGGCCCAATTTACTTGTCGTGTTTGAATGGTAAGTATTAGTGAGATGATTTGACTTGCAAATATTTGCGTACTCTGGAGAAAATGTTAAAGATACATTTGAATCTGAATGTACATACAGCAGGACCTATGAAGAGATGAAGCTCCTCTGTTATTACAATATTCTGGTCTGAGCTAGTTAAAGCAATCAGAACTCCTGCGTTTATCATAATTATGTTGTGTATGTTTGTGTGAGATAACTGCAAAGAAGCATTCAGCGTGACACTGGGTAATTCAGTGTTTTTGCTGCTAAATGGTTGCTAGGTTGCTCCTCCTGAAGCAGCGCGTAATGGCTTAAAGATTTCCAGGCAATTATTTTGAATGGAAGTAACCTACAGACCATAACAAACGATTGTATACTGTGATAAACAGCACTGATAGATGTGAAGGGTTTCAGTGGTTAGGACAAAATGAGGTCCTGAATAGTCTTCTATGGAAAAGACAACATAAAAATGCATAATGCTGTTGGTGTATTTAAAATATATATCCCAGTATTACAGTGTATGGCGTATGAGGTATTAAATTATGTTCACATCTTAAATCTAAGATTACAGTACTTTTCTCTTAAAAATGTATTTGCATTTAGGATGGAAGCTTTGTACTTATCAGGGTTTGCTAATGCAACTTAAGCAACCAAAATGGTACATAGATAGCTATTCTGGTAATGATAAACACAGTACAATTTAGATTGATAATGTGTGTCAGCTTGGCTCAATTGGTAGTACAATACTTGTCTTTGGGTCAGAAGGAGCATCAGCTGATATCCCTGTGCAATGCTGAGGGACGCCGTATTTTCAGGTAAAACGATAAACAAAGGTTTCATCTGTCTTTTCAGGTGCATATTAGCGATCCCATGGCATTATTTGAAGAAGACTAAGGAGGTGTCCCGATCAGCATTCCTCTCTCAACTAAAGTCACCAAAGAACAGAAAAATATTGGAATGTTCCTGGTGTAGAATGGGTGCCTACATAACAATAGTCACTGCACCCCATGAGTAATTAATTCTGTGACAATATGTTTTGATGTTATATAAATGCACTTTTTTATTTAATATTACAATTCAAAGCAAGCCTAATTATTCTAGAATATGCTGAACTGAGTTAAATCTCTGAATCTAAGCCTTCTGTTATCGGTCAAATTTATCGATGCATTTCGAGTAATGAAACATTTTTCAAACATGAACAGGGGTCAATTGGTCAGCAGGAAGTGGACATCTCGAAAAAGAGTTGAAAAGAAAATTAATGTTTGTTTAAATACTTTGACTGTTTACTTCCGATGATTAACAGTTTATCATGATGTCACTGTTAATGGGAAATAAAAAAAGTCATCTTGTTTTTTGATGATTTACTTAGAAACCCCGATTTGAACTCAGCGTGCCTGGCACGAACGGGTAGTTAAAATGGTGGGGGGTGTTTGTGGGCTGCGCTCCTGCCGCATTCCTGCCGCACAGCATTTTAACTGCCAAGATTCCGGCAGGGTGGAGGCTAGGGTTGCCAACTCTGGTTGAACGTATTCCTGGAGTTTTGTCACGTGGCCTCCTGCCTCCAACTGCTCCGCCCAGTCAAACATCCTTTTTCTCCATCACCAATATTTTTATAACTAATAAACAAAAGTGTTCAAAGAAAATGAAAAAAAAAACGCACAACTTTTTAATGCCCTTATGATTTTTCTCCTGAGTTGTTTGCAGCAGCTTCCAGGAGATAAATCTTTAATTCCTGGAGATTCTGGGACAATCCTGGAGGATTGGCAACCCTAGTGGAGGCCGTCCGCCCCAGGCACGTGGAGGCATAATTATAATGGGAAAGTCACAGCCCGATGACGTCATCAACGCCGTGATGTGATTTTACCTCCTGGGATCGGGATGACCTCACAGCACCGAACCCATCAGCAATCACTATCGAGTCAGAAGAAACCCAGGTAGTTTTATTTAAACATTTTCTTAAGGTTCCTTGTGGCCCAGGAGGAGCAGGAGTGCTAGGCTAGGCTTTCCCTTCTCCCTTCTCCAGCCACAATCAGCCTGGTCCCCTCTCCTCACTTACCTTGCCGGGGATCGTTACCTTGCGACCCCACCGGCATCACCCTCCTGCCCGATATACCGCTCCTGCCCAGCGGTTCTTACTTTATATCCGTCGGCGTTGGGTGGGAGACAATGCAGAGAAATGTAAATGAGGCCCAGGAGTTAAAATGGCCCACGCTGAGGAGTCCATGGGGATTTTCTTCCTACCCCGCACCCCTTCTGCCCTGAGTTTAAAATCAAAGCCAGAAGATATTTTCCTGATTCTTTAGGGCCATTCATGGTGTGTGCTATTCTCTATCCGGAAATAACAGTTGAATTATTCAAATTTCTTTGCCCTACAATTGGTCGCTGGAGGATGTACAGTGGTGATCTGATTGCTGCTTTGTCCAAAGTTCCCTTGCTCCTTGGGATGAAGGCCTCCCTGACAATTTGTCCAAGATCAGGAACTTGCCGTACGAGGAATTAAGCTGTGATTCATTAATAGAGGATTGTGCTGTGTTACTGGGATATTGAGAGTTTAAAATATTCAATTTTATCTCAATAGCATAACATCTCTAGTTGTGGTGAGTGAACATGGAATTCTCTGACCAAAGGAATAAGAAACCATTAAGAAACATCGCAGGAATTAAATGGAAAGAAAAGTAGGTAATACATAGAATGACTTCACCAGCTGGGCTTATTTCTGCTTTAAGTAGAGAACTAACAGTAGATTCAGCAAATTTGTTGTGGAGATGATTTTTATTACATTAAAAAAAACCTTAATAGGGTAGTATAGTGGCACAGCATGATGAAGTAGAGTGGGTTTGCAACTACAGATGCTCATATATCAGCTCAGTCTTGCCATTGTGAAGAGCTGCTGAAAGGATGAAAAATTCAGTCATGAAAGCAAATTGCTTTCATCTGCCTTCTAGTGACTGGGATTAGAGTGCTATTGGCCACAGAGCAGATTCTCAGCAGCAGGCTGTGTAAGTGCAGGAAGATCATGAAAAAGGAAGGGAAGGAAAAATAAATTAAAAGGAAGAGGTCTCACTGCCTTAACAAGAAAACAAAACCTTGACAGCTCAACCGAAAATATTTTACATTGGAGTGAACAATATATACTTTTTTGAGTTCTTTATTAGCACCACTTAAGCTATACGGCTAAAACAAATTGTAAATCTTCAATATAGCACTATCCAATGTCTACCTTTTAAAGGTGAAACACATTGAACTGTTGTAATCAACCCAAAAGCAGCATAATCAAAGTATCCAACCTGCACAGTCTAACAGCAGCACTCCCCACCACTACAGGTAGCACTTTTCCAGTATTGGCCTTTGACTTTCAATAGCTTGGTACTGTCTCCCTGTATGCAGCTGCTTGTTCCTCAGTTTCTGACTATGATCAGCCAAGCTTTTCAACAGTGACTGCATAAACCTCTGCAATCGGATCATCTAACAAACCTTCTCCAAAACCCGAGCTCCAGCGCCATAATATCCCCTAGGTATATTTCTGTGATCACAATTCCTCTAAGCAGAATTCCATTAGTTAGACGTTCTATGACTAACTTGGTTGTTCTTACTTTGTGAGGGGGTTCACAAGAGTAGTGGGATCTTATTGTAAGGATATGGAAATTTCAAACAAGTTCATTTTCCGACTGAATGAAATTTCTGTCTCCATAATTCTGGCCCAGGACACGAGAATTGGATTTGAATGGGTAGCTGATGTTTTTCTTTTATTGTTTTATCAGCACCAATCTTTACTCATCTCTGAAAAAATAATAATCATACGGTAGCATAGCCTACCTTAGGACTAGAAACATATGTCCCAGATTCAGCTCCTCTTCTTCCTGTTCTCTACTAAGGGCACTCAACAACAACTGACTTCATGTGACCCACCTTACAAGAAAGTTAAAACATTTTCACCAATGTTTTCTCATAATTCTCCTCCGTCTTTGTTGGAATGACGTAAACTGGATCCTTGCCCCAGCATCTTCCATTGGTTCTTGTTCAGTGTAGCCTTGGGTAGCTTCTCCGGTAGAAATCTAATTCATGTACAAAATGATTAATGTGTGGTACATGTTGACCATCATGATTTCTTTTGTCCCTTTGTATTCAAAAGCACAAAAAAGTAAATTAATCTAAATCAATCTCAACTGATCTCCAGTGTTCGTGTAGAAAAAGACATAATCATTCCTGACAGCCTTTATTACTTTAAAATCTTAATATGTAAAGAACAAATTCTTTCCCACAGAATTTTCCTTCAGTTGCCAGTTTCTGCAAATGAAGTGCACGATGAGTGTTTTTTTATGAGAGCTCATTAGTTCAAATCGATAATACAATATGTGGCAAGTGTGTCTTAATGTGAAGATTACAAACAGGGAATAAATTGAGTTATCAAAAGGACATTGTCAAAATGACCTTTAATATGCTTTCATCCCTCATATGCATTTAGTCCAAAAGTCCTTCAGTGGTCAATTTACAATTACTGGCGATCATTTGGGTTAAAGCCAGCACTGCAACTGGATGCTCCCTTGGAGATAATTAACCATCATGGGGAAAGGGGGGGGGGGGTGGTGAAATATTTCTTTTGACAAAGAACACAAGAATACCCACTGTTCTCCATAATTAATGACCTACTAATGAAACTGAATTCTCAGAAATGGCATGTTGCTTTGGGCTAGTAATTATGGTGAATAACTGGCATTCTCCAATTTGTCATTAAAAGATGAATTCTTGAACATCTCTGGCAGAATTCACAATCTTACACAATAGAAAAACATCTGGGATCAACAGTGACCTTCATACACTAATGCAAGACAACTATGTTGCCAAGTAGTGAGCTGTCTGGTACAGTGCAGCTTGCAGTTCAATTCATTGGCTTTCGACAGCTGGTAATCAACAGTCACATCTCAGTCAAGTTGAGAAAACCTTGTAGAGCAGGACTTTTTTGCCTGATTCATTTGATTGTTTGAGAGATTTAGAAAGTGATTGTGCTGAAAGCTGGTAGTTGAGCATTAGAAAACTTTGTGTAATAAGCACAGAGTTCATGCGAAGTAAGTTCTTTTAATAGTTGTGAATAAAATAAATTTTAAAAACCTGCAAGTACTGAAAATCTGGAACAAAAACCTTCCATCTTCCATCTCACAACCTCCACATTCGAAGACTGTCTTCTGCAATTTCTGCCACCGTAACATAATCCCATCACCAAGCATATCTTCCTTTTCGCTACCCTCCTTGCTTTCCAGAGGCTCCATTTTCTCAACAATACACTTCCACTCTCCCAACTTCCAGTTGCCCTTCCCCATGCACTTTCCTGTACAATATATGTCCACTTGCCTCCTCCCACATCAGTCCAGGCCCCCAAACTCTCTTTCCATGTAAGACAGGAATTTACCTGTACTTCTTCCAATATAAGGTACTGTGATTCACTGCTTATGGTGCAGTGCCCTCTGTACTGGGGAGACCAAACGCAGATTAACCACTTTGCCACATTTCTGCTCAGCGCTTTAACTTCCCCTCCCAGTCCCACTCTGATCTGTCGCTATTTGTTCCATTACATTGTTGTACCCAAGCTCTGTATTACACTGTGCCAACCAATTTAATGTAAGCTTCAGGAAGAGTATGTCTTCTTTCTGCCTGGTGCTCTGCAACCCTTCAGGCTGAACATTTTCTTTAGTAACTTGAGACCTCAGCCATATCCCACTTTATTTACTGCAAGCAATGTTGGTGACGGAGGGTGGGCCTAATGTTGTCCAGAGGAAGGAGAGGTAGGTTTCATTTTGCTTTAATCCAGCTGTGGATCACTCAATATGATACATGATACAAGAAGCAGCTGTTGAATAAAAAAATAGAAACTGCTGAAGGTGATCAGTCAGTGTCTGAAAGAGAAAGAAAGGTTATTAGTACTGTTTTGAAACAGTAATCTATTTTTTATGGATGCTGGTAGCCCTGCTATGTATTTCCAGTATTTTCTGCTTTTATTTCAGGTTTCCAACATTTGCATCTTTTCTTTAAAGGCTCAAGAACAAAAGGCTAAATCACTTTCTATGTTTTGTTTGACCTGGTTTGGCAACTAACAACTAAATAAACCTATTAAGGTTCAAACAACCAAACAAACCATTTACAATACAGTTGCTTTTGGGCCAGAAAGTAGTTTCTAATATAAATTGTATGTGTGAAAATCAAAAAGCAATGGAGTGATTCATTAGAACAAAATAGGACTGTTTTTGCTTTTTGACCATGAGTTACTGGGATGGGTCCAATGCTGTTGAATTACACAATAGTAGTATTGTGAAGCTTGAAAGCCGTATTGTGGCAGCCCACTGAAAGTGGAAAAACTACAAGTAACAGCCAACCTTAGATAAAGATGAAATCAGGATTTTCATGATCAAACTCGTATTCAATTGCCTTTAGCAAGAATGAGATTCCTGTGAAGTAAATAATAATTAGTGCACAAACTTACCTTGGTGCATAGAATCAATGTACTGCAGCTATATTGGAAAGGTACCATTCAGGGAGACATAGTTTGCAGAAGAATGTGCAGGATATCACAAAAGAGCATGGAGGAAAATTCTCTGTGTCCCTTATTTATAGTGAAATCATATATACATTCTCTATACCTATTTTTATGATTTTACTATAAATATTGAACAGCAGAAATCTTCCTCATGTTATTGTTAATTATGTCAGCCACTATAAAATGTAACAGTCACTGAAAAATTATATTGCAAAGGTTTGAACTACACCAAGGGTAGCATCTGCTGCAATACAAACTTACCTTACTGACCAACATTGTGATTTATGAGCAGGTTTTTCAGAGCAGAGCAGCCTACTCCAAGAACTTAGCCTAACTAACAATGACCCAATATGCCAACAATACCCATTTAAAAGCCTTGTTCGCACAGCCAATAAGTGACACTGATATAAATTAAGAAGTTGTCTGGGTAAGAAATCAATACAAAAATTCTTGATATCAGAGTGCTCATACAAAAAAAAGTGAGAAAGAAAAAAATCTTTGTCAGGGGAGGGTAGGGGAGAGGATGTGCACTGCTTCTGGAAAGGAATGTCAGTCAATTGGTGCTGGAGGAACTTAGTGCCATTTTTATTGTGATAATGTCAATGTCTAGTAATGAGGTAATTGTATTGCATGCTTATTAAACTGAACTTTTCTAACAACATTGCAAACTATATTCCACAAAAGAAAGACCCAGTTCCAAAAATCTGAACAGACTACATTATGTATAAAATATATTCCAAAGTGTGATCAGCTGCTGATGTCAATGACCTATTGTGAGTGCTTTGTGAGGCTGAAGCCTGTGCCTGTCCATGTGCTAAATTAGTCTGCATATTTTAGTCATGACTTTGAAACAGAGCCACGCAATGGTTGGTGCTGCATGGTGGAACCAATGTACTATTGATTGAGGATAAGTTTCTCGGAAAGCATTAATACTAGGAATGCAACATTTCACTTCCAGAAGTTGACATTTAACTGGATTATTCCCATTTTAGTTAGAGATTTATTTTGACAATCAGAAGCTAATTCTGGTTAAATCTAATACAGTGATAGATTATTTTCAAATCTTAGTCAGCATTTAGCAGAATCTTAAGTTACAATATAGGTGATTCAATAAAGTATCTGTTAATTCTTTCTGTTCTTGTAAGAGAATGTGGCAAAAACTGAACAAAAATATTTTCATGCAAGCCAGCTGCTAAAGCATTCTCTTGTCACACTGCGAATCCTTGCTACTGTACATTAAAAGCTACTTGTGCTTCAAAATTAGTGCATTTTAAGGTGTCAGTATTGGCTCAGTGGTAGCGCCCTTGCCTCTGGGGTCATGAAAGTTGTGAGTTCAAGTCTGACTCCAGAGACTTGACAGTTGAGGGATAAGTATTGGCTAGGACCCCTGCTCTTCTTCCAATAGTGTCATGGGATCTTTTACATCTATCTGAGAGGGCAGATGGGGCCTCGGTTTAACGTCTCATTTTCGACAGTGCAGCACTCCCTCAGTACCGTACTGAAGTGTCAGCCCAGATTTTTTGCTTGTCTCTCGCACGGGTCTTGAACCCGCAACCTACTGCAGTTTTTGTTAACCAGCAGCACCATTAGCAAAGTATTATGCATTGGTCTATTCTTCATGTGTACACATAAAATTCTGATTAAAGGCCTTTCTGTGGGTAGGAGCATTTCATTCTTACGAATAGACTGTGGAGGTACTGTAAATCTTTTCTTGATGAAACCTCACCTTGCTTTGATAACAGTTAATATACATATTAAGGTAGGACAGTATGGAATATTGGTGAATAACCAAGTGGCTTAATTTCCATTGGGCGTGCTCTCACTTGTCCATTGTAACAGTGGCGGAACAGCTACAGAAAACCCAGAAAAATGGTGTAAATAGCTTTTTAAAGCGGATGAGAAGGAAAACCTCTGCAAAAATTCACCCCCACCGCCCCCCAAGTCTGTGCAGATAGGAACAGGAGTAGACCATTCAGTTCCTCGGGTCTGATCCATCATTCAATTAGATCATGGCTGAACTGTACCTCAAGTCCATTTACCTGCCTTTGATCCACATCCCTTGATACCCTTACCTAATAAAAATATGTCGATCTCAGTCTTGAAAATTTCAATTGACCCAGCATCCATGGCCATTTGGGGGAGAGAATTCCAGATATCCACTACCCTTTGTGTGAAAAAATGCTTCCTGATTTCACTCCTGAATGGCCTAGCCCTAATTTTTAAGATTGTGCCCCCTTGTTCCTCACCAGAGGGAATAGTTTCTTTGTATCTGCTCTATACACTATTTTTATCATTTTAAATACTTCAATTAGATCACCCCATAACCATCTAAACTCAAAGAATACAAGCAATAATAATGAATAATGAACAATAAAGAATAATGCAACTGCTCCTTATAATTTAAGTCTTTAGGCGCTGGTACAATTCTGGTGAATCCGCTTTGTACCCCTTCCAAGGCCAATATATCCTTCCTGAGGTGCGGTGCCCAAAATCGAATGCAGTACTCCAAATGGGGCCAGACCAAAGCTCTGTACAACTGAAGTGTAACTTCCTCCCTTTTGTATCCCAGTCCACTTGAGATAAAGGCCAGTATTCCATTAACCTTTTTGATTACTTTTTATACCTGTGCTCTAGCTTTTAGTGATTTGTGTCCCTGGACATCCAAATCCCTTTACACCTCCACAGTTCCTAGTCTCTCACCATTAAGAAAATATTCTGATTTAACTTTCTTGGATCCAAAGTGGATGAGCTCACACTTCCCCACATTGAACTCCATCTGCCTTTAGTTTTGCCCAATCACTTGGTCTGTCTATCTCCCTTTGTAACTTCCAACTCCCACCTACACAACTTACTGTGCCTCCTAACTTAGTGTCATCTACAAACTTGGATATTCAACTTTCTATTTCTTCATCCAACTCATTGATATATATGGTGAAAAGCTGTGGCCCAGTACAAATCCCTGGGGAACATCATTTGTTACATCCTGCCAAATCAGAATGCATTCCCTTTATCGCTACTCTTTGTCTTGTACATACCAACCAATTACCATCCCATGTCACAAGGTCACTTCCTATCCTGTGCACTTTTATCTTTGCTAATAATCTCTTGTTGGAACTTTATCAAATGCCTTCTGGAAGTCCATATAGACAACATCCATAAGCACTGCCCTGTCCATCATGTTTGTGACCTCCTCAAAAAATTCAACTATATTAGTGAGATATGACCTACCTTTCACAAATCCATGTTGACTCTCTTTGATCAGCTCGTACTTGTTCAAATGCTCAGTCACTCAATTCCTGATGATAGATTCCAGTAACAACCTCACATCTGCTGTGAAACTCACAGGTCTGTAGTGGGCCCACATTCTCCCTTATCACTCTCTTTCTCTTAACACATTTATAAAAACTTTTACTCTTAGCTTCGATATCTCTTGCAAGCTTTTTCATTCTCCTTTTTTACATGTATTATTACATTCATTGGGGGTGATTTTAAACCCCAAGAATGGGTGGGTTGGGGGCGGGTGGGAGTTGAAAATAGTTGTTTTTTTGGGTCGCAACCACAAAATTTTCGGACTTTGCATTCCCAGTGGGAAGCCTGTACTTTTACGCACTGACGTTAAACCCGGAAATAAAGCCAAGTTGCGGTCGCGACCCAAAAAACAACTATTTTCAACTCCCACCCGCCCCAAACCCACCCGTTCTTGGGGTTTAAAATCACCCCCTTTGTATCCCTTTGTTGTTTTTATAGCTCTCCCAATTGCCTGGATTTCCATTTCTCCTTGCATTTGTACAAGCCTATTTTTAGCTCTTACCTCATGTGTTGACCATGGTTGCTTAACTGCACAAGTGGAGCTTTTTCCTTTTAAGGGTGTGCACTGGTTTTGTAAGGTACCAAAAACTTCTTTGAATATGTTGGTTTACTCATTAACAGCTCAGCCCAGTTTACTGTGGTCAATTTATTTCTCATCCCTTCGAAGTTTGCCTTACTTCAATTTAAAACCTTGGTTTGTGACTCCTGCTTCTCCCTCTCAAACCTAATGGCCCGGAATTTGTTCTAAAAATAACAGCAAGCCTAACAGGGCTCACCGTTATTTCAGTGCAAATGGTAGAGGAACTTCCGGTGACCGCACATGTGCAGTTGAACGTGGAAATCCAGAAGTTCCTCTGCCAGATGCCCTGCTCGTCCAAAAGCTTCACGGGAAGGAGATCTCGCTGGCTGGCTCCCCATTGAAATGCCTGCAACGACGTGAAGTTCCTTTCCTGCCCTGCTGGAAACAAATTAATCACGCCAGAAAAAGGTACCTCCAATTTTTTTAGTCTAACCAAAATTTTAATGGCATGGTAGGTCTTAATGACTGCCAAACAACCTCTGGCACTGAAAATTTACTTTTTTTTTATTCGTTCATGGGATGTGGGTGTTGCTGGCGAGGCCGGCATTTATTGCCCATCTCTAATTGCCCTTGAGAAGGTGGTGGTGAGCCGCCTTCTTGAACTGCTACAGTCCGTGTGGTGATGGTTCTCCCACAATGCTGTTAGGAAGGGAGTTCCAGGATTTTGACCCAGCGACGATGAAGAAATGGCGATATATTTCCAAGTCGGGATGGTGTGTGACTTGGAGGGGAACGTGCAGGTTGTGTTGTTCCCATGTGCCTGCTGCTCTTGTCCTTCTAGGTGGTAGAGGACGCGGGTTTGGGAGGTGCTGTCGAAGAAGCCTTGGCGAGTTGCTGCAGTGCATCCTGTGGATGGTACACACTGCAGCCACTGTGCGCCGGTGGTGAAGGGAGTGAATGTTTAGGGTGGTGGATGGGGTGCCAATCAAATGGGCTGCTTTGTTCTGGATGGTGTTGAGCTTCTTGAGTGTTGTTGGAGCTGCATTCCTCCAAGCAAGTGGAGAGTATTCCATCACACTCCTGACTTGTGCCTTGTAGATGGTGGAAAGGCTTTGGGGAGTCAGGAGGTGAGTCACTCGCTGCAGAATACCCAGCCTCTGACCTGCTCTTGTAGCCACAGTATTTATATGGCTGGTCCAGTTACGTTTCTGGTCAATGGTGACCCCCAGGATGTTGATGGTGGGGCATTCTGCGATGGTATTGCTGTTGAATGTCAAGGGGAGGTGTTTAGACTCTCTCTTGTTGGAGATGGTCATTGCCTGGCACTTGTCTGGCGCAAATGTTACTTGCCACTTATCAGCCCAAGCCTGGATGTTGTCCAGGTCTTGCTGCATGCGGGCTCGGACTATTTCATTATTTGAGGGGTTGCGAATGGAACTGAACATTGTGCAATCATCAGCGAACATCCCCATTTCTGACCTTATGATGGAGGGAAGATCATTGATGAAGCAGCTGAAGATGGTTGGGCCGAGGACACTGCCCTGAGGAACTCCTGCAGTAATGCCCTGGGGCTGAGATGATTGGCCTCCAACAACCACTACCATCTTCCTTTGTTCTAGCAATGACTCCAGCCACTGGAGAGTTTTCCCCCTGATTCCCATTGACTTCAATTTTACTAGGGCTCTTTGGTGCCACACTCGGTCAAATGCTGCCTTAATATCAAGGGCAGTCACTCTCACCTCACCTCTGGAATTCAGCTCTTTTGTCCATGTTTGGACCAAGGCTGTAATGAGGTCTGGAGCCGAGTGGTCCTGGTGGAACCCAAACTGAGCATCGGTGAGTAGGTTATTGGTGAGTAAGTGCCGCTTGATAGCACTGTCGACGACACCTTCCATCACTTTGCTGATGATTGAGAGTAGACTGACGGGGCGGTAATTGGCCGGATTGGATTTGTCCTGCTTTTTGTGGACAGGACATACCTGGGCAATTTTCCACATTGTCGGGTAGATGCCAGTGTTGTAGCTGTACTGGAACAGCTTGGCTAGAGGCGCAGCTAGTTCTGGAGCACAAGTCTTCAGCACTACAGCCGGGATGTTGTCGGGGCCCATAGCCTTTGCTGTATCCAGTGTACTCAGCCGTTTCTTGATATCACGTGGAGTGAATCGAATTGGCTGAAGACTGGCTTCTGTGATGGTGGGAATATCGGTGTGGAATCTCATTCTTTCACATTTTAACTGTTTACATTAAAATTAAAATTTTAACATTTTTATTTTCTTACTTTTTCTTTTTGTCTATTTTAGCTCTGTCTTTTAATTCAATATTTCTTACCCTTTATTATGCTTTTTGTAACTGATTTTACATTGAATTTACTGTTCTAACTTACACTTCCTGGCTCTGTGTCTGCACTGCTTATTAACATGCTTCAATCTGATTGGTTAAGGGGATAGACAGTTCCTTGCCCCATTCACACAGTTGCCAGATGCCTGGGAGAGGGGAGAGAGCCCCGTGCTGGATTGAGGACCCGATAAGAGACACTTGCTGTGCAAAAGCCCATGAAAAGTCTATGGGCAAGTCCAAGTCTAATGAATGGTGAGTGCCATTCATTCGCCACTCAGAGCAAAATCCAGCCCATTATCAAATTCAATCATATTATGAATACTTGCTGCAAGATGTCCATTTACAGTCAGATTGTTAACTAATTCTGGTTTGTTACTTATCATTAAATCCAGTATGGCCTTAGTCCTTGTCGGTTTGAAAACATAATGTTCCAGAAAACTGTCCCTAGATTCTAGAAATGAATTGCCTTTAATACTTGAGATATTCTGCTTCATCCATTCTATGCAAAATTAAAATCGCCCATGATATGATAACCACATTGTTTCTGCTACATGCTTCCTTGATCTCTGTATTTATGCATTCTGCCATTGCATCACTACTGTCAGGAGGTCTGAAGACAACTCCCATCAGAGTCATCCAACCTTTACTGTTCCTTAGTTCTACCCATACTGTTTCCACCGCCTATTCACCTATATTGAAATTCTTTCTTTCCACCGCTATAATTGTGTCTTTTATCAATAGTGCAACTCCTCCTCCATTCCCAATTTTGCCTTTTGTAAAGATCCTAGAGCCTGGAATATTTAGCTCCCAGTCATACCCAGCTTGTAGCCAAGTCTCTGTAACGGCTACAACATGATATCCTTTAAGCAGAATTTGTGCTCCTAACTCGTTTGTTGTATTTCCTATGCTGCATGCATTCGTGAACACAATGCAACAACAGTAAAAATGCTCTCAGCATTCTGAGAACCAAGAAAAAGTCAATAGTCTTATTAAGGCCCTACAATTCATATTTCAATTTGATGGATGCCATCATACAGCTAGTCTGCTCACAGCATGGGACTCAAAATGTACTATACAGCTGATAGATTGTTTCAATAGTGACATTGCTCAGAATAGATTTTGAAGGAAGTGAAGGATCCCATTGTTTTAGTATTAATTAGAAAGTATTTCACCTACAAAATTATGAAACATACATGCTTGGGGAGGGGGAATGGTTGAAGCAGAGACTAGGAATTATTTTGAACCCTGGTGTTTAAATCATCAAAAATGATTAATCTTTACTATATTTAGTTATGTTCACTTGGATTAAATATATTTAATGATAAAGATTATGCAGCTGTATGCAAAGGGAGTAAAGCACAATAATAAAATTCAACTGATATTGTACAGAAATACTTGTTTTGAACAGTCATTGATATAAAAACATTGGTCCTGATATTCCTGCTGGTCTCCCACTATAACTCTGGCAAGAAACTGGCATAACCTCAGGGAAATGGCAAACACATGGTTATGATGGGTCTCTGCCATTTGTAGGAGTTTTCTTTCTCTAACCCCTTCTGGTGCTGTTATGTTAACCTTGTAATGTCAATAGTTTTCATCTGTGCTGTTTATTTGCAACATTTTGAAAATTTTATTTGAGATTTCTATGTTTTGTAGTTTTTCTTTTTATGTCTATGGGAATCTAAGCTGGTTGATTGCATTTTAAAAATGGTTTATTACCTTTCATGTAGTCAACTTCAAAGTACAATGTGCCCAAAATTGAACACTGTACAGAAATGAAAAACCCATTCCAATCTTTAATCAGATCAATCGTGTTAGACCTAGTTTTGCCCAAAGGAAAAAAAGATTTTTTTTTACAAGACAGAAAATTGTATGGTACAATGTAATAACTTCCTTTCAGACAAGAGCCAGTGCAAGGATTCATTTAAACAGTCTGGAAATGCATGGCAAATTTAATGATTCACTGATGGAAATTTAGACCAAGATGAAGGAATCTTAAAAAAAAAATCAACTTTATTTATTTAAACACTTCATACATATGAGAAATAGTTATGGTAATATTTTTACCATGTACACAGATACTTTTGGAGTTGAAATTGATACTTTTGACAATTCTATGGGAGAACCAGAGCTCTTTTGACAGCTTTCCATTGGCCATAAAGATCTTGATTTTCAGATTTTATCTCCGTGAAGATGCAAACTTTGAGAGGTAGATTTTAACTGTCGGGCAGCTGACCAGCGGAGCGAGTCGAATGGCCGTTTGATAGTACCGACTGCAGGCCCAGTCCATTTTGCGGGCCAGGTCTCATTAGCATCAGGCCGGTGGGCTACATGCAGATATCGAGTGGCTCTGGGCAACCTTTCCGATCTGAGCCACTGTAATATCGGACCTCCGAGTCAGAAGAAGATAGATCTAATCTCAGGAGTGGCAGTGGCACAGGCTGTTTTGTGGAGCCTGGAGCAACACTTCTACTCCTCCCAGCCCCATAAAACTATGGCTAAACACACCTGTGAATTCCTCTTTAGCTAGATTGCCAGCTGATACTGAGCGGAGCACAAGCGATGCACGCTCCACCTAGTACTGTCCTAAAATGGCAATCAGGGTCCTATTATATCTTAGCACCCTGATTTGCATTTTAAATGGCCTACCGCCTGACTCAGCTGGGTGCTCTGGCCACCCAGCAATAGGCACAGGGGAAAGATTGCGGTGACCATAGCGACGGTGGGAATGAGTCAGTAATTCATTCCCCACCATTTTCAGGGCACTAACAGCCTGTTTCTGGTTGGGAGGTCTTAGACTTTACCCTTGAATCTCTTAGAAAGGGAAGATTGTCTATCACGGTGGGAATGGGTCATTAATTCATTCCCCACCATTTCCGGAGCGCTAACAACCCATTTCTGCAGGGTAGAAGGCCTCAAAGCCTTCCACTGAATCTCTCAGGCAGGGAAGATTGTCTATCACAGATGGGAATTACACCTCACTGACTAATGGCCTCATTATTGAGTAAGGATTACAGCATGTGATAAAAGCGGTCATGATGTTTGTTCAGGAAATTTATCACCTGGGTGATGCAAGTGAGAACGGTTTACTACCCAGAATAAGATGAATGTAAGGAGTCTTACAACACCAGGTTATAGTCCAACAGCTTTCCTCCTGAAGGAGGAATATATAGCAATGTATTCCTGAAGGAGGAAAGCTCCGAAAGCTTGTGATTTCAAATAAAGCTGTTGGACTATAACCTGGTGTTGTAAGACTCCTTACATTTGTCCACCCGACTCCATCACCGGCATCTCCACATCAGAATAAGATGAGGCTCTCATGTTTTTTGGAATCCTAAATCCTTACTAGATGGGATTGGTAAAACATGTTCCAAAGGGATGTATGTACCTTCCATAAGTGCATTCCACACTTCCATAAGAAGTAGCTCAATAGTGAAAGATTCTTTGTTATTAGGATTTATAAAACAGGATTTGAAACTCAATTTCTTTCTTCTTCGTAGAAAAAGAGTTGAAAATGGCTTGCTCTATGAAGCTATTCACAAGAGAGTGAATAGAGAACAGATCAAACTGATTGGTGTGATTACATTGAAAGAGCTATTTTATAATAGATATATAGCAATGTATTCCAGTACTGATATGAGCATTACATTTAAATCAATGCTACTTTATACATTTAACTTCACAGTACCATAGCGACAAGGTCCTGATTTGACCTTTGAACAATTGAGGGTATGAGACTGTATGCAACATACTACAAAGCTGATGTTTATACTAGTTCATATTCACAATGAATAAGTCAAAATGTCATCTCTTAAAATCAAACTCATAGTAATGATGCTGATGGTGCAAATCTATTTATGGTCAGGAGGTAAGGATTGAAATATAAGAGAAAAATGAGAGAGAGTAAACTCCAGTCATTCAATTAGCAATCCATACAATAAAACCAGATAGACTACCTCATTGTTTTATATCGGCTTTGCTTCAGATTTGAACAGAGAACCAAATTATCATGCTAGATATTTTTGCTAATATGTATAATGCAGTGCGAAATACAGAGGCATGATGATAAAATGTTAATGAGATGTCACAAATTGAGCTTTCATTGTCATATCTGGTATTTCATTCACCAACGTATTCAGAAGATGATACAGCAGTCTAAGGATCAATTGAAATTTGATTTTGGGAAGAATTGGAGTTAGGAAGACAGTGCTGTTCCATTTTTTAGAATCAAGGGCTCACAAGTCAGGTTAATGATAGGCTAATGCTTCCTAACTCTAAACTTAAAAGATAGCGCCATTGTGACAGTTCCCACACATGCCAATCTTGTGCTTTCTAAATAAGACTGCTGATTAATGATGAAGGATAGCCTGTTTTTTATCTATGGATTCATGTTCACCAGTATGTGGGTTGTGACCATCCAACCACATTCCACTTACGCCCTTTATAGCTAACAGAGGGGCAATTGAATTCTATTTTTCAGACCAGTCCCTGAGATGAAAGGACAATATTATGATTCACTGTGACACCCAATGGGGAATTTTAACTCCTGAACAAGAAGCTGGCAGAATGCCCACCCACGAGTCTCCATGGGAAGCCTAGCTGATGTTAACTGCCATCCTCATTTACATCCCGCCGGCCAGCTGCTCACCTGAGATGGGCGTAAAGAGGCAGCTGGGCAGCTGCCAGCAGGCAAAAAACAAACGGTGCCCCGTAAGCCCCGTAAGCCTTCAGGTAAGGTGTTGGGCGGGGGGGAGGGAGGTTCAGTGGGGTTTTGCAGGTGGGAAAATGGAAGCAGAGGTTCAGCTTTTCCTTGTGGGGCCCCACAAAGGTAGGTTTAATTATACCTTTAGGGCCTCCATTTCTTCCCCGACAGGTTTTACTGGGCAGGACACCCGCAATGGGCGCCCCCGTTTAAAATGTCATCAGAGTCCTATGTACATCTTACAAACTGGATTAGCATATATTAATGAGGCTCCTGCCTGAGTCAGGTGGTTACCTCAGCCGCCAGAAAAAACAGCCGGGTTAAACCTAATGCGGGTTGGGAATGGAACAGCAATTGGAACCACTTCATTTTAACTCCAGTTCCGCATGTTTTCTACCATTTGGAGGAAGTTAAATTCCCCCTCCAGTCCCCAACTGTGTACTGTGCATGCCCAAAGCTCTGGAGTGGAGTTTGAACCCACAGCCTTTTGACTTAGGAGCAAGAGTACCAGCACTGAGCCAGAACTTGATGAGGAGCTATTAAAATAATTTATTTTATAAATGTTATATAGAAGAAAGTATTTGTTTAATCTTCCAGTATTAATCTATACTTTTAATGATTCTGCATAATACATGTGTGGAGAGAGACAAATTGTACAGCAGATGTTCACCAGCTCAGATGTTAGACAGGAATTTTCATTCAAACAGCTAGCTTGTGGAATGCAAACAATTTCTACAGCTTACAACATTTACATAGTGTACACACAGGAGTTAGCACTGAGATATACACAAACAAAACAGTACGTGATGTGAACCAATTGTTATGTTTTACCCAGTATATACTCTTGTTGCAAAAAATGTTCTGCTTCTAAAGTCTTTTCAGTTTTCTCCATGTAAACCTCTAACAATATGCATTGCCCAAGATCAAGTGTATTAAATTATTTTTAATACTTTTAATCCTTAAATCTAGTGACAAGATTTTTAGCATCAGCTGCTCTGCTGTGCCATTTATTTCAGTGGACTTTTCAATTTTCTGAATGTTAGCTTAGGAATCTCATCAGATCAGGCTGCAGAGACAGGACCAGGTCCAAGTTCAATAGCCTGGCAAAGCAGCTTTTGGACCAATTTTCAGCCAAAAATCCTGAGTTTTACTCCCACAGTCCTAGCTCTGGAATGGATAGTAAAAAAAAACAGTAAGGTAAAGTTTAAACTATGTAATAAGGGTAAGAAATAATATAAAATGAAAGTAGAAATATTTGGTATCAGAGAGAGACTAGGAAAAAAAGAACTGAGTGGGAAAAAGGAAGACTGGCAGGATGCAAGTTGTCTCTAAAACATATTTAGGTTTTTAAAATGTAAATTAATATCACAGCAATAAAGCTATTCCTGAAATCACAGCATTATTCTTGCAATATTTTATGAGTTTCAGCTTTAGGGTGAGTGAACTGAAATGTCAAAAATGACCAGCTCTAAGGGCCTCCAAAATTCCTTGGAGCTATTGACCAGCCCCAAGGGACTCTAGAATTCCCTGGAGCTTCTAGGAATCTAATAATTAAATGCTTTTTTTCTGTAGGAGAAAATGATATCTAAGAGAGTGGAGTGTAATAATTTGTAAGAAGCAAGTTAAATGAAGCCCTTTCACTGTGTTACGCCAGAGATTCTTAGATTATTCATCTTTATGTTTCTTTTCAAATAATAGATGTCCATATTTGTCTTCTTTCACTGGATTGACAACATCATCTGGAATATGAAAAACCCAAGGAGCTACCTCGAACTCTTGTTTGGTGAGAAGGTCATTACCTAGGATAAAAAAAAAATCAGCTACTCTTAAGTTCTTTGTTCCTGTCAGAAATTACAACATTCTTGCTTTAATACAGCAGGTATATACTGCACACAAAACCTATCAAAATGAAAAATTACTAAGGAAATACAATATCATGTGGTTGTAAGGGAAAATATAGATGAAGATGATCAGATACTCTGTGAAACATAAGGGCCTTTGAGTTGCTGGAACCATGGAAAACAAACAATTGAAAATGGATAATTTAAGTTGTAAAGTTATGCATAGATGTTAGGGTTTCACTACATTACATTTGGGAAATAGGGTAAAAATATATTGGTAGATCATGTAATTTGGGTGGAGTCCATAAGAAGGCAAATTGCAGAGTCTTTGGAAAGAACAGGGCTATTGTGTGAATAGACTTCTTCATGTTTAGTTCAAAACTTGATCAGCATATGTGGGAGTTTACTGAATAACAAAACATGACAAATGATTTTGTAAACTGGAGGATGCAAATAACAATGAGAAAATTGTACCTCTTTCTGAATATTGCAGCTGAGCAACCATGTATCATCATTATCATAGCAACAGGTCTCACTATAGATTTTACTTATCTTAAAGCTTTAATATGATCTCTTATAGAATCATAGAAAGGTTACAGCACGGAAGGAGGCCATGCGGCCCATCGAGTCTGTGCCGGCTCTATGCAAGAGCAATCCAGCAAGTCCCACTCCCCCGCCCTATCCCCGTAACCCTGCAAATTTTTTCCTTTCAAGTACTTATCCAGTTCCCTTTTGAAGGCCATGCTTGAATCTGCCTCCATCACCCCCTTGGGCAGTGCATCCCAGATCCTAACCACTGGCTGTGTAGATAAGTTTTTCCTCATGTCACCTTTGGTTCTTTTGCCAATCACCTTAAATCTATGTCCTCTGGTTCTTGACCCTTCTGCTAATGGGAACAGTTTCTCTCTATCTATTCTGTCTAGACCCTTCATGATTTTAAATACCTCTATCAAAACTCCTCGCAACCGTCTCTGTTCCAAGGAGAATGATGCCAGCTTCTCCAGTCTATCCACATAACTAAAGCCCCTCATCCCTGGAATCATTCCAGTAAATCTCTTCTGCACCTTCTCTAAGGCCTTCACATCTTTCCTAAAGTGCAGTGCCTAGAACTGGACACAATACTCCAGTTGTGGCTGAACCAGTGTTTTATAAAAGTTCATCATGACTTCCGTACTTTTGTACTCTACGCCTCTATTTAGAAAGCCCAGGATCCTGTAAGCTTTTTTAACCACTTTCTCAACCTGCCCTGCCACCTTCAACTATTTGTGCACATATACCCCTAGATCTCTCTGTTCCTGTACCCCTTTTAGAGTTGTGCCCTCTAGTTCATATTGCCACTTCTCGTTCTTCCTACTGAAGCCTACTACAGCTAGCCTTTCTGTGTTAAATTTCATCTGCCATGTGTCCGCCTATGCCACCATCCTGTCTATATCCTCTTGAAGTCTATCACTATCCTCCTCACTGTTTACTACCCTTCCAAATTTTGAAATTGTGCCCTGTACACCCAAGTCCAAGTCATTAATATATATCAAGAAAAGCAGTAATCCCAGCACAGACCCCTGGGGATCACCACTGTACTCCTCCCTCCAGTCCGAAAAACAACCAACCATTCACCACTACTTTCTGTTTCCTGTCACTTAGTCAATTCTGTATCCATGTTGCTATCGCCCCCTTTATTCCATGGGCCGCAATCTTGATGATAAGCCTGCTATGCAGCACTTTATCAACTGCCTTTTGAAAGTCCATATACACCACATTAACTGCATTGCCCTCATCTACCTTCTCTGTAACCTCATCAAAAAACTCTATCAGGTTAGTTAACATGATTTGCCTTTAACAAATCCACGGTGGCTTTTCCTAATCAATCCACCCTTGTCCAAATAACTTAATTCTGTCCCGGATTATCGTTTCTAAAAGTTTCCCCACCACTGAGGTTAAACTGACTGGCCTGTAGTTGCTGGGTTTATCCTTACACCCTTTTTTGAACAAGGGAGTAACATTTGCAATTCTCCAGTCCTCTTGCACCACCCCTGTTTCTAAGGATATTTGGAAGATTATGACAATTTCCACCCTTACTTCCCTCAGCAACCTAGGATGCATCTCATCAGGACTAGGTGACTTATCTACTTTAAGTACAGCTAACCTTTCTAGTACCCCTTTTTTAAATCAATTTTTAGCCCATCCAGTATCTCAACTACATCTTCCTTTACTGAGACTCTGGTAGCATCTTCTTCCTTGGTAAAGACAGATGCAAAGTACTCATTTAGCACCTCAGCCATCCCCTCTGCCTCCACGAATAGATCTCCTTTATGGTCCCTAATCAGCCCCACCCCTCCTCTTACTACCCGTTTACTGTTTACATGCCTGTAGAAGACTTTTGGATTCCCTTTTATGTTGGCTGCCAGTCTATTCTCGTAATCTCTCTTTGCCCCTCTTATTTCCTTTTTCACTTCCCCCCTGAACTTTCTATATTCAGCCTGGTTCTCACTTGTGTTATCAACCTGACATTTGTCATATGCCCTTTTTTTCCGTTTCATCTTACTATCTCTTTTGTCATCCAGGGAGCTCTGGCTTTAGTTGCCCTACCTTTCTGCCTCGTTGGAATGTGCCTAGACTGAACCCGAACCGTACAATTGTTTGGTTGCTGGTGACTCTTATTGTGAGAAGTGTTTCCATTTACTTGCTGCATACAATGTTTTCCTCAGATTACTCCTATTAAATGTGTGTTTATTCAATATTGTCAGGAAGGTTCGATAAAATGGGATGTTCCACATGAAATAAAAAGTGATCTTGTATCTATAAATGTTTTGGGATCAAAGCTTCTTGCATTCAAATTCCATGTTAGTGGTTCAGGCTAAATTTATACTGAGGAACAGTTAGGATGGGTACGTTTTGTGATTTTTTTTCCAGGATTGTTGATTTTATTTATTATGTTATAAATTTTATTTCCAGCAGTATATAGTCAGATGGGTGAAGATCCATTCTGGCAAAGGACTTTTGTTAATGGAAATTTTTTGAGAAATAGCGAAGTGCACAGTTGGGTCCCGAAATTCTGCAGGGATTCTCCCCGGAGCCCATAGGACTGGTAGGAAGCGGGTGGAACACCTAGAGAAATAGTATAAATGGTCGAAAACAGCTGCTTTGGACATTTCCCTGGTGTTGCCACAAGAGACGGGTGAACCTCCGCAGAATGTCAGCGCCTCTATGTTTTATGTTTTTGATTGCTTTTAGGTAAATGTGAAATTTAAACCAATGAGAATGCTTTACACCCTCTGGACACCTCAGACATTTTCCTGTGGTTTATAGATACCTGTCTGATGTTAAAAAAAGAATGTAACTATATAGATTGCCTCACAAACAATGGTTGTAAATAGCCTCATGGAGTTTACTCACACTATAATGTTTGCAGGTGTTTATAAAAATAAACAGCAATAGGGAAACAAAAACATTAAAAAAGGAGGGATTCAATGACAAGTAATCATGGCAGCAGAGCCACAGGCCATTTTGTTTCACTGGCATTAAGTTTTGTTAAAATAGATTTTAAATGGTACATTCTGTGTCATTGATCATTTGCATTGCTCTCACTCTTGGTTCTTCACCCCTAGCTTTGTAGGACACATAACAGTGTATGATTTAAATTAATATTGCCGTTAGTTCAAAAATTTATAAAGAATACAGTAATTTAAACTCCATGTCACTTGCTAGTTATCTATGTTTTTGATTCCTTTCATATTGAAATATCTCTCAGTCTGGGTGGTGTTACCATCAACATCGGCAGTGTGGAATGGTTGGACAGCATCATCTTCATTAGTTTCTGTGATGTTTGATAGTTCATTGAGGCTGATTGTTCCATCTTTGTTCACATCATATGCTGCAAATTCACTCGGTATCTCTGTGGGACATATACGAAATAGGAGCTTGTAAAAACAACTGTGCTTTCCACTTCCACTGTTGGTGTGGACAATTACATTTTAAGTTTGACTATTTAAAAACTTGATTCACTTTTATTTTTTTTAAAAAGCATCATGTAGTGAGCAAAGCCATAGGAATTATAGTTACAGGAAGTAAATTATGTCAATAACACAATCCTGGCCCACATAACAATAATTATCTTTCTTTTGAATGCAATGTTAAACCAAGGTCCATCTGCCCTCTGAGGTGGATGTAAAAGATCCCATGGCACTACTTGAAGAGCAGGGGAGCTCTCCCTGCCAAAGTTTATCCCTGGACCAACACCACCAAAAACAGATTATCTGGTCATTTATCTCATTGTCGTTTGTGAGACCTTACTGTGTGAAAATTGGCTGCTGTGTTTCCCTCCATTACAACAGTGACTACACTTCAACAGTACTTAATTGGCTGCGAAGCACTTTGGGACATCCTGAGGAGGTGAGAGGCACAGTATGAATGCAAGTTGTTTCTCAATTATGCAAATAAATGTGCAAAGTAAATATTCATAAAATAAGTTTGTATGCAAATACTTTATGGGTCCAAAAGTATTTTTTCTATCACTTATTCCACCTTTGTGATCCGTACTGGCTCTGTTTCTTTTGCACACTTTCTGGAAATTAATCTTAAGGGTGAAATTCTCTCAGGTACACTGAAATCAATGTACTAGCACTACATTACCAACTAGAAGATATAAATGAACTTTCTCCATCCAAACAAAACTCCTTCCCCTACATTATGGGGCTCCCTCTGATTTCAGATTAGCACATGGGGGTGATTTCTGTCACTGTGAATTTTGTCCACCTGTAATTTATCCTTATTTCCTTAATGATAGGATACCATGATTAAATCAAATGCAATAGGCCCACTATCACATTTAATACTGCACCTGGCCCAGGATGATCCTGCATTTTGCTGGAAACAGTGAGAATTCCAGAAGCACTAATCTAAAGCACTTTGCTGGCTTATCTTGAGGGAATGTTGAACTATCCAACAAAAAAGGTTGCTGTTCACAAGATTGACCCCATTTATAGCCACTCTTTAATATTTGTCTTGCTCACTTTTGCCCTCATTCATCCTTTCTCATTTCTTTCATTCATTCCTATTTATTTTTTGATTATTCTCTCATTATTTTCCTTCCTATTGTCTTTATTTTTATCTTCACTTTTGTATTCCCTGTTTTGATTCCTGTTTATTTCCAGTTCTTTGCTGCACTCAATCCCATCTCTACTTTCTGTCCTTAATTGTTATGGTATCTGTGTGCTGCCTTGAGAGTTCTCTTCACTTCATCTGTTTTTCCTTCTTTGTTGTTTTTAATTAGTTCATATCCTCTGTTCCTTCGATGTTGTTAATTCTATGTCGGTTTAATTACTGTTCTTGTCTTCTTTCTATTGTCGTTTTCTTTCAGGCCCAGAGACTGTTGGTAGCAATTCATTTTATTGCAGCTGCATGAGTCAGCTGCGGAGGTCAATGCTAGGGCTGCATTTATATCTACAATAAAATAATGGCCTCTGCACCAAGCTGGGGTGAGAGGAATCAAATGAGACTGGGACAGAGAGTCCCCAGTACACCAGGGAATGGCAAGGATTATAGGTGTCCTGGAGCAGATAGAGAAGGGATTGAAGATCGCATCAATGAAACCTTCCAAATTCACATATACAAGAGGCTTTACAACCTTCTGGACTCAACATTGATTTCATTAACATCAGATCATAACCACTGCTCCCATTTTTTTCAGACAGCAAGTGCTGGTGATGGTTCTTCGATTGCCATTTACAGCTCCTCTTGACCCATGTTTTATAGGAACATAGGAACAGGAGTAGGCCATTCAGCCCCTCGTGCCTGCTCCGCCATTTGATAAGATCATGGCTGATCTGTGATCTAACTCCATATACCTGCATTTGGCCCATATCCCTTAATACCTTTGGTTGCCAAAAAGCTATCTATCTCAGATTTAAATTTCTTTACTTGTTCCATTACCACCCTCCTCGTCTTGCACCATCATTCCTTTTGTCATTTAATCACTACTGCCCTCCACTGTCTGAGACTTTCCCTCTTGTTCTTTCCTCCCTTCCCCTCCCGCCTGGCTCTGTTCTTGCTTAAAAACTGTTAAATCTTCAACTTCTTCCAGTTCTGATGAAAGGTCATTGACCTAGAATCATAGAATGGTTACAGAACAGGAGGCCATTCGGCCCATCGAGCCCGTGCCGGCTCTTTGTAGGAGCAATCCAGTTGGTCCCATGCCCCTGCTCTTTCCCCATAGCCCTGCAAATTTTTCCCCTTCAAGTATTTATCCATTTCCTTTTTGAAAGCCGCAATTGAATCTGCCTCCACCACCCTTTCAGGCAGTGCATTCCAGATCATAATTACTCGCTGCGTAAAAAAGATTTTCCTCATGTCGCCTTTGGTTCTTTTGCCAATCACCTTAAATCTGAAATCACCTTCGACCTGAAACGTTAACTCTGTTTCTTTCTCCACAGACGTTGCCCAAATTGCTGAGTATTTCCAGCATTTTCTGTTCTTATTTCAGATTTCCAGCATCCGCAGTATTTTGCTTTTATACAAGATTATTGTCTGGTTCTATATGAAAATGACATTAAAGTCCGCAGTTCCAATAATTAGCCATTGTGAATTAACTTCGCATTGTCTTTGTTATTCTTCTGCAAGATGAACGGTGCACAATATCTGCGAAAATATCTATCCCTGATGTGCGACTTGATTTTTTAAAAACACTTCTCGAAAGATCATCTTTTGGTCCAAATTATCTCGACCCCGTAGAGGATTTGAACGATCATGTGTTTTTATTAGTAATGCAGAATCTAACCAGTGCTTTAATTGACCCACAAAGTTGAGACACATGTGTCCGTGCAGCGCAGGTTTGGTTACTAAAGGTGCAGTATTATTAAGGATTTAAGAAAACAAGTTCAGAGATAAATCAACCACTCAGTAGCACCAATTGTGACAGCAGAATGTGAGCCGGAGAGTTTTTTTTGTATTATATTAAATCCTAACTTCTGTGCTGTATTGATCATTTGCACTGCTCTCATTCCTGGTGATCTTTTCATGCCTGCCTCGGATGTGATTAGAATAGCTAACCTCCCCGCTGGGATGGTAATGCCCATCGCTGCTGGGAATTCGGATCAGTGGTGACCAGACTTGGCCATGCTGTTCCAGTCCTATTGGATGGGATTTATTTATTACCCAAATGTTGATGGATTACCAAAGGGTTTGGAGAGTAATAAAATTAAAATGACAATGTACATTGCACAGAAGTTGTAATTGAAGTGGGTTGAATTTGTAATTCAATATCAAGGGAGTTATAAATGTCATTTGACCTCGTCTGTTGAGCGCGATTATTCCATTAACTGATAGGTTAGTAATATGTTGCACAGATGGAATCAGGGGAAATAACACATTTACAGCTAATGTAAAGTTAATTGACCGCTAATTAATGTTTTATAAGTTATTTACCCGTAACTTTTATAGGACACTTTACAGTGACTGATTTAGATCTGATCTTGTCCTAAATTTAAAACAAAAATGAACAAAGCGTTCAGATTTAATCTCGACTCCAACCACAATATCTCTGGATTTCTATTCCAAATTATGTCGAAATGTACGTGCACCTTACCGACAATTTGAAAGCCACCAGTTTCTTCTGGCGCTGGGTTGAGTTCATCCGGTAGGAGATTGTTGGGTTCTTTCTGGCCTTGATCCGGGAGGGGGTTACAGTGGGCCAGGGTCGCCAAGGAGACAAAAACCAACCAGAACTGATGGTGCTTCATCGCCAAATCTGTAATCAGAGCAATGAAAAGTGGAGCCTCAGACCTAAATTTTCTCTGCACTGACTGGGGCACCCTAGCAGATAACGTTGACAGGTGTGCTAAAGGCAATGATTCATGCAATGTTTCATCTATTTAGAGAATGTCACAGGTCAGCTGTGGAATGCGAAGGGTAATTGACTTCATTTCTCCTCAGACACCTGCAGACACTGGAGGCGGGAGCTCGAAGTTAATGCTCTTCAGTTTTCAACTAAATAGACACAGTGCTTGTGAGCTAATCTCCGGTATATATTTCTACTTGCACAAACAAATATTGCTCTACAAATCGTATAACAGAGGGGACTGGGTATCAGCAGGTCATAGAATCATACAGCTAGAAGGAGGCCATTCGGACCATCGTGCTAGCTATGAAAGAGCTGTCCAATTAGCCCCCATGTTCCTGCCTTTTCCCCATAGTCCTGCAACTTTTTCCTTTTTAAGTAGAGATCCAATTTCATTTCGAAAGTTACTATTGATTCTGCTTCCACCACCCTTTCAGGCAGTGCATTCCAGATTATAACCACTCGCTGTGTCAAAAAAATCTCCTCATCTCTGGCTCTTTTGTCAATTATCTTAAAGTAACAAATAAGTGTGTTGGGAAAAAGCAGCTGGGATTCGTACGACCTCCCGAGAAACTAGAGGAGAAAAGAGGGAAATTTGGAGTATTTTTTAGCACAGTTTATACCTCCCCTCCAAATCCGAGAACCGCATCTCATGTCCCCGTCCACTCATGTCTGGTTCAGTCTTTGGTTGGGGCATTCAATATTAGCGGCCACTATTTACTCTTTAATTGTGAACAAAAAGATGCTTTTGGTTAATGTTAAATTAATTCTACAGCTAGAATTGACCACCCTGTTGCTGACAGTATGATAGGATGTATCTTTCTGTCTACATTTATTGTTATGTTCCAGTTTTCCATCCGACAGTACGAACGGCTGGGGCTGATTTAAGAAACGACAGTCACGGGCCACAAGTGAGTGGAGAGTGGAGGCCCGGTGACCCATTGGGAGCTCACGGTACGGATATGTGCTGAGTATCGGGGCGGCTCGGTCCCTGGCCGAGTCATTGGCGTTTAACAGTCAGACACACTCACGCTAAATGGCCATAGCTTCAGGTTGGCATAGACTTGGGGAAGGTGGAAAGTACTATCAAATTACCGTAATGATCATCAGTGTACACCGTGATCGCTCTAGTGTACCGTTAAATTCTCATTTCAATGATCTCCCAGTCAATATGTCGAAACAGAATTTTCCCTTCTTACCAGATGTTGTCTCAAACTTTTCACGCAGTCCTGTCTTGACCTTTTAAGAACTTCTCAGTTCAGGTCCTCGCTGCCAACACTGATCCAAACTAACAAAAGACGCAATGGAACCGCCTACTTTAACCGCAGAAGCTTTTTTTAAAAAAAAAACGAGTTGGGAGGGTCGAAACCGCGATTTCCAGCGCCTTCCTAGGATCTGTGCAAGTGTCTGTCGAAGCTCTCTCCCCCTCCCCTCACTGCCGCTGGGCTCTTACAGAGTGCAGATCTCCGAGGTGCTTTCACCTTAGACCCATGGACAGATTAGTGTGCTTTCACGGAATGAACCACAGCCAAAGAAATCAGAGTATATATAAACAGGAATTCCGCCTGGTGGTTTTATGTCCCCGATATTGCACGCATATCAAATGTGGCAAAGTTCGCCCATGAAACAGTTGCTTCCTGAAAAAAATACCGTTTTAAATCTGCCAGTGGCTCAGCTTTGATATAGAATAGTTCCTAAACAGTTTGATTTAAACGAGTTTAACTTTTCCCTGCTGCTTTAATAAATATAATAGTGTGTGTCAGATAGACGTTTTGTACTCATTTTATAACCAGCAAGGCAGGAAACAGTATGTCCACTTGTCCTGGTAAGTTTGGTGTACATTTTCATTTATACTGTTATGGAGAGGGAAGAGACTATAGTGAGCACTCTATCGTTCGGGGCAGGATGATAAACTAGACTCCATCCCTCCCCAAACGTAACTGACTCACGGGATCTTTTCCATATGGGAGCACATATCAGCTCGAGAATTCTGGCTTCATTTAGCAGAATGATTTATAGTCTGCCCACAGCACAGACCGCACCATTCATGTTACAGACACACCCGTGTGGGGTGTATTTCAAGTTGATTGCAGGCCATCATATGGTTTTAATTTGAAATTAATACCTCCCTGGATCTGTGAAAAGGAAATTAGTTACTCTTGAGGAATATGTTATCACTTAGCAACCATTCTAACAGCTGCTGATAACAAACACTTTAAACTTCTCAACAATTCGTAAATCTTAGTGTCCCAGAGATACACAAGGTCGTTACTTTGCAAAATTAAATATTTGATTTTCCATTTCTATAACTTTAACTATTTGAGTGTGGTCGCTGTTTGTAGCGTTTAAATAACGATGCTTTCGTATATGAAATCCTCAAAAAGGCTTTTTACACATTAATTAATGTGAAAATTGATGAACCATTTCATAACCACAAACGTTTTATATTGACACAAGATTGGGCCTATTCTATTCCGGTACACAAATTCCATGGCAGTCCTCCGATAGTCTTTATTTATGGTACCAGACTCTTTTCCTGAAAATGGATGCTCATTGCATTTTGTAGCCAACACAATATTCTTTCCAACGGTTTGACAACCTAAATCAAAGTAAGACCGAACAACAGAAGCTATTGAGTCCGTTTGTGACTATCTTGGACACTTAAAACTCTTTGGGACAACCTCTGTGTACAAAAGAATAACATTTGTTCAGTAAAACGCCAGCTGTATATTTTCACGAATAATAAAAGCAGAAAATGCTGGAAACACTCAGCAGGTCAGGCAGCATCTGTGGAGAGAGAAATAATTTTTTTTCAAAATATACTTTATTTCATAGGATTTAAAGGTATACACAGTTACCACAGTAAATATCACAATTCCAAACCAGTACATTTCAAACCAAGAACACCACAGATCGTACAAAGCGATCTCAATATTACAATTCAAACACAGTGTTTCTTATGACTCATGGTGTACAACACGAGGTGGGGTGGCCTTACACGGTGGCCTTTCCCCATAGAGCCTATGCGTAGGTCGCACCTCGCCTCAGTGCGTACTCCTGGACCTTGGAGTGTGCCAGTTGGCAACACTCGGTCATGGACAGCGCCTTCAGCTGGAAGACCAGCAGGTTTTGGCCTCTTCTTCAATACTTTGAGCATGAAAAAAAGAGAACAATGACCCAGTTGCCAAGTATTGCCTGAAGAAGCTCTCAGATTCTACTTACCATATCACCATAGCGGCATTGAATGATATTCTGTGTGAGCTAGCAGAATTGTGGAAATGCTTTCAGAAAAGCTGTTTAACAACAATCGGAGCTGTACAGTTAACGAGGGTCAAGATCTGCAGGATCAGAGGACAGGATGTGGGCGAGACAGTCTTCTGGTGCAACACAATGAAAAATCTAATTGCATCATTTGTGTCAGAAGGGTCTAGACAGAGTAGATGGAGAGAAACTGTTCCCATTGATGGAAGGGTCAAGAACCAGAGGACATAGATTTAAAGTGATTGGCAAAAGAACCAAAGGCGACAAGGGATATTATTGGGCAGGAAAGTGGAGTTGAGGTTGAAGATTAGCCATGATCTTATTGAATGGTGGAGCAGGCTCGAAGGGCCGTATGGCCTACTCCTGCTCCTATTTCTTACATTCTTATGTTATGTATGGCTCAGCATCACATAAGTTGGTGCAATAGTCATTGGTAAAGAAATAATGATTTGGATGGGAAGGAAAATTTCAAGAATGCCTTTCGCTAAGAACCTCTGACTCCATCTTGCAAAATACAACCTGATATAAAAGTTAATGCATCTGATGATAACCAATATTAAATGTAATTTATGATTTTGAAAGGCTTAAACCTCTCACTTTGATTTGCACATAATCTCTAAATTCTTAGGGGTGAGAGATATCTGTCATTTCTTAGTTATGACATATGGAATACATATGCCAACTATAGAATAGGCATGATGTGAAGAAATTACATTGAGTACTGCCTTTTAGTTGCTGGGGGAGGTAACTTTGACCTTGGTATATTGGCTGCAAAAAATATTCCCCCTTATAAAGGGAAACTAAGCAGATCCTTAACATAGACACACCTCCATGTAATTACAGTGTAAGATAAAGTTTTTATTTGCTTTCCAAAAAATTGACAACATATATATGACAATGTGACAACATAATCATGCCCTGGTTTCAATATCACCATTTAGAACTTAACTACACCATTTAATATATACGTTGAAAACTGTACATTTGATCAATTTAACATTTATAAATCTACAAAACAATACTCTCTTTACTAGACTCATTATATATTTAATGCATTTTATACAAATTAAATACATAGCTGATGTTCAAAGAATAACACCTTAATTGTGTATTTGTGTTAAGAGTTATTGCAGTGTTAAGGTCTATGATGGAAGAATTGTTATTTTTTGACAGAACGACATTAAGTAAGATGCAGACATGTACACTTAATCTTTACACACTTGCTATACAACAACGTTTTGACAGATATAGCTGTAATAGATCTATTTTTTTTAAAAGCAACCAATGTTTAATCAATGCACATGTACTTTCTATGCCTTTACTTAGAATACATTGTACAATATAGCTAAATTTTCTTCCGTGGTTCTGTTTCCCTGTCACATTTGCGTAGCTGCCATAGACACAAGCTGATGTCTGTCTCAAAGTAGAAAATTGTTGAAGCACTGCCTTGATCCGCTGCTACCTGATATTATGAAATCAATAATCATTTACCACTCCCTGGGTTATAAAGTACACTGTTAATGCCCGGATCTGGATCTTTAAATGTAGCAATTCCAAAATATTTGCTGCAACTACTTACTGTATCCTAACTGAAATGGAAAGTAATGTTTGAGTGAATAAAATGTTTGTACAAATATTTAAATATATTCAAATGCTGAGCTAACCAAGATGTAATGGTTTGGGTTCTGACTGGATTTGACCGTAGTGTGTTTGAAAGTGAACAAAATGAGGATTTGGTGTGCTTGAAAATCTAGTTAGTCAAATCTGGGATTCAATGTTAATGAATTGGCTTTGGGATCAAGTGGTTAGAGTTTGGTTAGAGATAGTTGAGGGTAGAGGTTCAGAAAAATGAACAAATGACATTAGAACAAAATCTTTCAACATTTTAGGAGCAACAATCTGGAAAAGGCAGGCGAGTGATATTAAGGAGTCAACCTCCAATCTGTGTGTCCCTCTTTTCCCCCTCCCACTCTCACGTATCATATCTCATTCCCCTATACCTGAGCATCATCATCCTATTCTTCTCCCACACTACATGCATCTGCCTCCCATTCCCCATTTTTTATAGCCTATCCTCCATATCTTTGCTCCTTCTCCCAGTTGTCTGACTTGTGTTGTCAATTGCCAGTGCCATAATTTAGTACTTCTTTGTCTCACAAAGCAAGAGACAGCAAATGAATGTTATTAAAGGTCGGGACTATCTTGGACATTGTAATCTAAATGATAACATTCTATTGACTATACAGAGAAGAATTTTAATATAATTTCTTTACATTTATCCTGTCTCCTAGTGGCAATACTTTGCATTCTCTCACTGGAAAAAATAATGAATCCCAACATTGGCAACTGACAATGGTACTTGGGAGGAACAGGAACTGGAGTAGATACACAGACAAAGAGTGACAAGTGTACAGGGGATTCCTGCAGATCGTAGCATCTGCTATGGGAGTTTAAGGGTGCAGGGAAAAATATGTAGACCCCTGGAAAGTATGGCAGGACTATTAAAGAGCAAGTGAGAAAATTCTATAATTTTATTGCAAAACCATAATTTTGATTAATGGCCTTAGTGCTATAAACTTGACAGACTGAATATGTTGACGTGTATAAAATAAGTCAGTGACTTTAATCACGTCTATATGATCATAGAATCTTACAGCACAGAAGGAGGCCATTTGGCTCATCGTGCCTGTGCCGGCTCTTTGAAAGAGAAAACTATGGTTTAAAAATGCTAACAGTCTGCCTCTATTGATGGTTGTTTGCCAAAATTACGTTGTTATCAAAACCCGAAACTTTTTTGTTAAGAGTTTTACTGATGTCCATCAACAAAGGTTTATAGCCTTGTATAACTATTGGTCATATTTGTGGTAGGAGGTAGGTGCACAATAACGTAACTACAGTCCTTGGTCTCGATCAACCGGTGAAAGATTCATTTTCTGGGCAGTGTTAGTATCTTATATTTAATAAATAATCTACATATAGGCTTCATCACTTGGAGTGTTGCCATGCTCGGGTTGTTCTGGTCCATTCTCCTGACATTTCGTGTCCTCGGTTGGTTGAGTCATAAGTCGGAGACGCTATGAATCAAAAACATTAAAAAAACACATTTAAAAGCTTGGAATATAGATAATAATGGTGTCACTTTGAGCACTATGCTAGAATGTATTAAGAACTACTTTCAAGTCAAGGGTAACAGTTCTACTTAGAAAACCTAGTTTTGGCTAACCCAAATGGAAGGCTACTATTCCTTCTAAATAAGCAGTGCTAATCCTAAATTTAAAGGAGAAGAAAACTTGGGTGCAATATTTTCAATACGAAGAACCTCTCCATCTGTATAATTCAAAAATAAACTGAAGAACATATTTCCTGCCTGCCAGGAGATATCTTCCATTTTGGATTCCATTTGCACTTGGACTCGTTCAGATGATGGATTATGATTGCCCTGAAGTGCTTCATTCACTTAAATTAAAATGATTGTTCTGGACTGGCCTTGATGCTGATCTAAAGGCTCTCCTGCTGTAACTCTGGTGGGAAGGCTGTGGAACCCCCCACTGTAAATGACCATTTAAACCATGTCTGCGGGGGCTCTACCGGTCTCCCGCCCGAGTTACAGCAGGAGACTGGGAAACCTACCACAGAATTTCAGGGTTATACCTTTAAGAGCCATGACTGGGGTAGAATTCAACATAGGAGTGGTAGAGGGCTTAAGAAAGTAGCCCCAGTCCATGCAGTTGAATAAGTTATGTTAAATGAAGATTGTTAGATAAAAGCTTACTTAGTATCTCCAGAAAGAAATACATGTCATATTATTATTGTTGTTTACATGCCCATATGAGTTAGTCTTTGCTTTAAGTCCACAAGAAGTAACAATACTTGTTTTCAATTTTAAGAGTGCATTTACATTGCCAGTTTAGTGTTGGTGCAAAGTGATTTCTGTTCATATACCAACATTGAACTAGCATGTTAAACCTATAGGTAGGGCCCTGACCTGATTCCAAGGCATAGCTGAGTGAAACTACCTGGAGTGGAGAAAGGACTCAACAATTAGTCACTAAGACAGCTGATGTTCATGAAACTGAGTAGATTAGGCACTCTGTAGTTCTCCAGTAACAACTCCCAGAACCTGATAGCGCTTTGAAACATTGCAATTTACTTGGTTTTCAATGGAAAATTAATTTTGTGTGCATTGGTTAAGTAATGTTTGTTTATGTTGTACACTGCAGAATGCTTTTCTATTCAGTTTGGATGTATTTTAACAAATGGGATCTTGGTTAAAATTCAGGAGTTAAGTCACCACAAATTTGTGAAACGTAGCTTTTTAATTGTTCTTACTTACCTGTTTTAAAGAGCCCTTTGAAATGAGGAACAAGTAACCCATGTAGCCAGGAATCAACAGCATGGATGATAAAGCCATAAGCCAGCCCACACCTTGGCCCCACTTGGGGAAAATATAACTCCCCATCTTAAGTGGTGTCATTTGAATTGCACTGAAGAGAAATACACCCTAGAAAAAAAAGAAATAAATATATCATGTCTTATTTTATCTCACAGAAACATCTCAAATCACTTCATATACAATGAATTACTTTGAAGTATGGTTAGTGCTGTTGTATAAGCAAATACAGTTCAACAAAATCCTGGAGACAGTAACGTGATGAATGCACAGCTAATTTGATTTTTGAAGAGGAAATTTGTTTTAAGATTGTTAGACATTGAATGTTAGATAACACTGGTCTATGTTTGTTGACCTCACAAAAAAAATTAAAAACAATTGTGTCTCTCTTTCTGTAAATGTGTCTGTTCTTGTCTCCCACTCTCTGGGGTGGAATGCATCTTGGGTGGAGGTGCAAAACGGGCGATAGGAAATTGGCAGCCCGTTGTACGCTCTGCCTGATTTTCTTTAACATTGAAATCAATGAGAAAGAAAATTGGGTGGGGTGTAAAACAGGCTGCCAATTCATTATTTCCGCCCAAGACCAATTTCACCCCTATTCTTTCTGTATGCCTCTAACACTCTTTCTCTGATTGTTGTCTCTATATTTTGTCATTTGTCTCCAACTCCCTTTCTCTTTCCTTCTTTCTCTAAGTCTCTCCTTTCCTCTCTTTTTTCCCTTTGTACATCCCGACACTCTTTGGATCCCTCTGACATACGTTGCTTTATTGATTTAATTAATTGGTATCTTTACCTTTCTCAAAGCTCAGCCTGGCAGTCAACCTTCATGGGTTGTGTCTAAGTGCAGAGGCTAGGTAGAAAAGAGAAACTGAGGGCTGCGAAGGAATGATGAGCTTAGATCAGGAAAGAGGAGAAGACAAGGTTGGGACCAAGGAGGAAGTAGGGGAGAGGGCAGGTCCTGGGAAGGAATGAGTGTTGTGGCATTTGAAGGGCCGGGAACTGGACTTGTGAAGGAGTGTGTTGGAAGTATATAGGTCAGATAATCTACTACATAGAGTTAATCTAATTCATTTTGTATAGTTATTTAATGCACATATTTGTATTATAATGTAATGTGAAGTATTGTATTGTATTTGTATTATAATTTAATGAACTCTATCGAGCCATCTATATTTATATAAATAAAAGTTTTGCATATGACACAGCATCACAAATCCAAAATCATCACATCTCAAAGTTTACGTAGGGTAAAAATAGTGATTGACTGAAATAACTACTGTTAGGTTAATGACACTTGTTGAAATTATCCCACTGATTAAACACAAAAAGATCAAAAACTACCTCCATTCAGAAAACGCAACACCAATAAACAAGCATCACCAAGAAGTCAAATCAACCATATTTTTCAAACTCAGCAATCTGGAACCAGTAACAATCACAGATTGCTCAAATTATTATCAAATTGCTTTTGGCTGCTATTATCCTTCCTTGCTTAAGTCCAGATATACAGCTGAAAATAACATTCATAACATAATAAACACATAAGAAATTGTACTAGTCTTTAAAAAATCACTAACTGTGCCCATAATATTAGAAATGCCTGCAAAAAGTTTCCCCTGCACAGGGGTGCCTCACTAAGCCTGAAGATCCATTCTGCTTCAGTTCCAGAGAGGGAAATGGACCTTAGGTGCTAGTGAGTTCCACTCTGACAAATTCTGTGTGTGTGTGTTTGAGAGAGATGCATCATGGGAGTTGTAGTTTTCAATCTGCTCTTGTGGATCTACAACATCCAATGTGCTCCATGGCGAATCTGCTAGCTGGCTGACAACATTTAGCTTAATGTGGAGGCCCAGCAGGGAAGGCCTAAGAAAAGAATGCAAGCTTTGGGAATGAGCAGAACTCAAGCCCAGGCCCTAAAGAGAGGGGCAAGATCAAACTGGGGAAAGTTTTTGAAGATCTTCCAATATGCAATGTCTAACTTTGTAGGCAGGTTTAGTGCTTTTTTTCTAAATTGTTTAATATTTTGAGTGTTTACAGTGTATTAAATTTTATTTTGGGTGGTGTTTAGTTAGATGGATGGAGAACTAACAAGGCCACTCAAAGGAGTTATTTTTTAAATCAAAACCAACAATTTCATTGGTTTTACGGTATTTCTCAAATTGGTCCATGGTATTAATGCAAATTTTTAAGAAGAGAAAGTGGTTTCTGATTGGAAAACCAATCAGGATTTTTTGAAATATGGATATTTTTCCACATCCGATTGATATTTTGCCCTTCAAATACACTCCAGATATAAGACTTTGAAAAACAAGAACTAGCTGACCTCCTGTAGCATTGTTCTTGACAGTCTGAGATTTGATGCACGGCTACGATGTTTAGTTGCCGATCTGGCCCATTCCTTTTAAGGTCATTGTTGAGGTGCCGGAAATGGTCTAAGCAGGTCCTAATATTAATTATTATTGGAATTTCTCTAAATCAGCAGCTACTTGGCCCCTTTCCCCTATCTCGACAACCTCTCCAGGTTATTGCAATGTTAGTAGGAAGAAATTAGCTTTCTTGCTCTTTTTGTAAACTTTTTATAAAGATTGTTCAATTGTGATTTGTTGGTGTTTTATGAAACATACAACAAATGCTATCAAAAATTTTATTCAAAGACTGTTGCAAGTGATCGGGGATCCCATATTATTATAAGGCAGCATTAGAAACAAACAAATGAAATATTTGCACGTCAATCGCAAAGAAACGGGGTTTTAAAATTTATTTTAGGATGAACGGATTATGGATGAACAAAACCCCCCAAAATATTTCACAGATGTTTTGTATATAACTGGAGGTAGAATCAAAATGTTTATTAAGCACAGAACATAGAAAGTGCAATGTAGGTTTACTTTAAATTGTCTTAACTGCAAATTCAAAAGTCCTGTTCTATAAATATAAGCATAAATGATGGCACTATTGGTATGTGACATTTTGTATCACTACATGCATTGTTCATGAGAGTTATTTAAAAAAGTTCAGGGATGGCACAGCAATTTAGTGAATTGAAACATCAATATAATGTGCCACATCAGTGGGAAAAATTAGTTCAGACCCCACCCTATGGAATTCTGAATCTCAGCTCTGCTGCAGCCGGTCATGCACCTTCTCAAGAGGAAGGTAAGTCAGGAGCAGTGTCACACTAAGGCAGCAGTAGCCGTCCACTCAATCATCTGCAAAACACGCCTAACCCTGGGCGATTAAGGGACATTTTTAAAAAGTTCAGACTGTGCACAATTATAAATGTCGTGAGAAGAAGTTCAAACCACACTAAGTACAAACTGTTCTGCACTGACCACATTGTCAGAAATGTGGTGTAGGTGTTCTCACCTGTCCCAGCAACTGAGTCCACCTTATGACTGATTTGTGCCGTAACTTTCAGCATACTCATAATGGTGCACATTAGCAGTTTTGTTTCAATCAATAAGCAGTCCTCTGACACTAAAATATTACGTAGACGTATGCTCTTCCTTACCCCCACAATAATTGGAGTGAAAAAGGACCAGCAAAGTTTCCACCATAGACAAGGTCTGTGGCCGACCATCTCCTCGATGTTATCAAAGAACCTGTTCACTCCTGAAGGAAGGAAATATCAATTTTATTCATGTATTGAATAAGTAAATGCAGTAATATGAAGCATATTCATGTCCATGGTAGATACAATGACACTCAGCACTAGTTTATCAACTCAGTAATTTAATTTACCGTTAACTCATTGCATAAATAAAATGTTACTGCAGACAAGAATAAGTTTTCTGTGTGGAGGCTAGAGGGAATAAACCCTGAAAACATTATAAAATATTCTGTAACTGAATTTAATATTGTTAGCTTGTTTTTTCTCAACAATGTAGAATAATCAAGAAGTGATCTAAAAGAAATTTTGATTGTTATACAGCTAACTAAACACCTTTCTGTATGTTTTCATGGTATGGAATATAAACTAGCGCTGGGCAATTTTAAAGAGTTGTGGACAAATCAATGTAGCCAAATGACACACAGAGAACAGATGGAATTTGTAAATTGTATAGCTTAAACAATCACACTTCTGTAGAGCCTGAGCATCAGAGGTACCTTGCATTGACTTTGGGTTTTATTCGGTATATGTATGCTCCTCACATATACAAATAAGTTAACCTTTCACTCAGCTGACTATTTCTGAACGATGTGTACTTAAAATGTCTATTTTTGGTTAATTTGTGAATGTGACAAACTGTGTTTCTCAGTTACTAATAACAAATGTACTGTAATCACTTTACAATTGCGACCACTAACAAATGTTTCAGATTAATTATCTATTTTTCTTTTTGTAGTTGCACTCTTATTGCTCAGTTATTACTTTCAATCATCTTCCAGTTTGATGCAAAGTCCTTTTCCACACAAGGCCCCCCTCTCAGATCCCCACTAAGCTTCTATCTGTTGTAATTGAACACTGCTGGTTTCATTTATATTGCCCTCCAGTCATGCTATTTCTCTTCGCTACACCCTTGATCTTTCTGTCATAAAACAAAGACAAAATGTATACATCTCTCTTATTTCACTAGTGGAGTGACAATGGGGTAGAGTTTCTGCTTTGGGCACAATCGGCCTGAGAATTGCACCAGCGGGGTTACAGTCTGAGTTTCTGCTAAAAAATATTAACATAATCACAAATGTAAAATCTTGCATGAATCACTGCAATCCAGCAGCTTAACAGGGTGTGATCATTTATTTTGCTTTCTTTACAATAAAAAAAATTCATTGATGTATTTAAGAGTGGGAACCTGGTGCAGTTTTATTAATGCAGCTGAGAATGGGTTTATCACAAAAAATAAGCATTTTTCTCCTGTCCTCCACCTGTGAGTAATCTGATTTTAAATCACTAAAAATGACTTGAAAAACTAATCGTTCACTACTTTCATTGGTGTACACTAGTTAGTATCTTAGTAAATTAAATATTTTTTATTACTTAAAAACGTTTCGAACGTGCCTACTAGTGCCTGTGTGCCTAAGAAAACTAGCTTAATTTGAAGACCTCCTCGAACAGCCGCAGGTGGGCGCAATCGACAGAAACTCACTATCCTAGTTATTTCGTTTGGGAGCGTGGCCAGTTTTGTGGGCAGGGCCGGCTTCAGCGCAATAATTTTTGAGCCAGCGCAAAAGACAACGGAAACTTGAATTACACTGGATGTAATTCATGCCCAGTGTAAATCGAAATTCCGTGATGTTTTGCGCTGATTCGGTCGGTTTACGTTGAAAAAGCCAGGGCAATCTATCGTAAACTCTACCCCCAGCTGTTCACCACTGAGAGCATTTATTTCTTCATCTCTCATTGGACCTTGATCAAATCCTCTGCTGAGTATCAGTAGAAGTGAATCTTCTTTTTTAGGAAACTTTGAAACAAACAAATTGAGGTGGAAATAAGTCAGTCAGATAATCTAGTCTTGGTGAAGAGAAGTATTTCACAATCCGACCACACCTTTTACATGATTCTGTTGGGCTATCCCACTAGACATAGGAAAATTCAGTAAAATGCCTGAGATGGTTCGCCCAAGAATATGCTGATTCCAAAACCAACTGAATTCTGAGAATTTATTCTTAGATAGCCTTTTGTAAAAATGTCATGTTTGGCTGGCAACGATTTTGGATGTTCCTCTGTTTGCAGCAAGCAGCAGAATCTTTGCCAATTAACTGAATTAGTAATGTGATTATTATTTAAATGTAAGAAGGACAAGATGTTAAGAAGCAAGGTTCTTGACACACTGTTGAAAAACTTGGGGTGGAGAGGATGTCTGAAGATGAATACTGGGCAGTTCTATGTTTGACTACTCCATGGAAATGCAGAACATCAGGAATACTGTGATATGAAGCCACATCACAAAGTATTGACAGGCTAAAACAACAAATAAGTTTCTCATGAGATCTTTGGGTTTCTCATGAGATCTACTGAGCCACATAATTGCTTGATTCTTAATTATTAATTTAATGATTTCTTAATTTTAAAACAATAAATAATAATTCAGGTAATCTCTCTGAGTGTTACTGGAGGTAAATTCAATGACCATTCAACACTACTTAATTGTTTCATTGTTCATGAACTTTCATTTTGCTTGGTTGTTATCCCTGATGAACAAGTTTACTGGTGTTGACAATTTCTATGTTGATATTGAATTTTATTTTCTGTCATTTGTCATCTTGTTCCAGATTCAGTAATTTTTCTTCAGTTGAAGATTCCATCTGCCTTATCTTTTCCTTCTCTTTCCCAACTGTCACTACTGGTCAGTTCCTCTCTTTGATTATTTTTCACTACCTTCTTTTCCAAGTCTTGACTTTCTCTGCAGGAATTCTTCATTCTTCCAAATTTCTATCATTATTGGAACATTCATAAAAGAATTCCTTCCCATTGGCAACTAGCAAACATGCTGTCTTATTTATTTAACTTCTTCAAATGCATTTTTCAGAAGTGAGTTCTGTATTTTCTTGTTTCTTTCTGTAAAACCATTCTTTCTCTTCTGCTGTCTTTCAATAATCTCTCACCTTTCTCTTAACAAACACAAACAATTAAAAGGAAAATGCTCATTTTTTCCATTAGAAGCACTGAATATTACATAATATTGGACCAAAAATGTGAAATTTAACTGTCCTGATAGTATGAATGTTCACTTGTTCTAGTAGGAAAGCAGAGCAGTAATGAGTGGAGAATGAGATTCTGTTTAAACAGCTGCCATGTTAAAAAGATAGGATTGGTGGTGAATTTCTATAGGGGTTTCCCCACTTGACTGCTGTAACTTTGATGGAAGAGCCGTTTACGCCAATTATCCAGGATTTCCACTGCTCTTCCACCAAAATTACGACAGACAAGTGGGGGAACCCCTGTGTAAATTCACCCCCATTATGTATACACATGTCAGAAGAGCATTGAGAGCTGATTAAAATTCAAACAATCTTACTGGCGTAGGGAAAACCTAAAGTAAAACCTATATGCTGTAACGGAAGGTGGGACACTTGCATCTGTCATTTGTTGCATTCGTGGTTGCTGCAGATACATAATCAAAATGATCATCAGTAACAGATCTCCCCTCCTACAATATAAGATGACAGAAAGCATATTGCACAGCAAAAAATATTTAATAATTTGATGATTGCATATAGTTTTACCTGAATATTTAACACAAGCATTAAATATTGATTCTATTTTCTATGAATATTAGCTTTGACCTGTAATTATACTGAATCTACCCTTATCAGGCTCTTAGCTGCATAGTGTGATGGTCATTTAGGATCATTTGAATCTGAGTTACACTGTCTCTGGTCATACTGAGGTCAGCTACAATGAAGCTCTGCACATTTGCTTGAACTTATGCTCCTGAAGCAATTTATTTTTAATGGCCTTGAAAATATGTCATGGAATACCAGGCTACAACTATCTAACGCATTTGTGTTAAAATGCTGTCTCCATTATTTTAGCGGAGGTGACAATCTGTTTATTTTAAACATGTTAATGCCTCTGCTAACATAGGAACAGAAGTAGGCCGTTCAGCCCCTGAAGTCTGTTCCGCCATTCAATTAGATTATGGCTGACCTGTACCTCAACTCCATTTACCTGCTTTTATGCCATATCCCTTGATACCTTTACTTAATAAAAATCTATCGATCTCAATCTTGAAAATTTCAATTGACCCAGCATCCACGGCTTCTTGGGGAGTGAGTTCCAGATTTCTACTACCCTTTGTGTGCTTCCTGATTTCACTCCTAAATGGCCTGGCTCTAATTTTAAGATGCTGCCCTCTTCTTCTGGATTCCTACAACAGAGGCAATAGTTTCTCTGCATCCAACCTATCAAATCCCTTAATCACTTTAAATACCTTGATTAGAGCACCCCTGATCCTTCTAAACTTAAGGGAATACAAGCCACATTTATGTAACCTATCCTCATAATTTAACTCTAAGTCCTGTTGGCATTCTGGTGAATCTGCACTGTACCCCATCGAAGGCCGATATATCTTCCCTGAAGTTCGGTGCCCAAAACTGGGCGCAGTACTCCGGATGGGGTCTGACTATTCTCTGTACAACTGAAGCATTCTTTCCTCAAGTTGAATTCCAGCCCCAATGAGATACAGGCCAACATTCCATTAGCCTTTTTGATTACATTTTGTACCTGTGCACTAGCTTTTACTGATTTGTGTACATTGACACCTAAATCCTTTTGCTCTTCTGCAGCTCCTAGTGTCTCACCATTAAGAAAATATTCCAATTTGTCTTTCTCAGATCCAAACTGGATAACCTCACACTTCCCCATATTGAACGCTATCCGCTGTAGTTTTGCCCATTCACTTAGTATGTCTGTATCTCTTTGTAACTTCCTGTTTCCATTCACACAACTTACTGTGCCGGTGTCCCATGGTGGAATTTCAAGGCCAACGGCATGAGTAAGTGGCAGTGATGCTATAAAGTTCCCAAGAAAATTAATGATTATTATTTAACATACACCTTCACATCGGGCTGATATAAGCTGATGCTCATTGCAATCCCAAACCAGTGTAAGGGTGCATTTACACTACAACAGTAGAATCGATGTGAAGTGGTTTCGCTTCATACCGATGCTATAGTAGCAATGCACCCTGAACCCAGAATGTGGAGTCAAGTCGAGATTTAACTCTGGACTTATGTTAAATTTGTAAGGCAGTGCAGACTTGTAAATGTATCCTGAGGCAAGCTTTGGGAGGAGGTCTCACACAGAGCTTGCTTTTGTATGCTCAAGAGTGAGATGGAGATCCGACTCCTGGGCTATACTGCCACTTTTGTATTGATGTACACCTGAACCTCCTTTGCATCAATGTGAAAGTGGCAGCAAAATCACACCCTAGAACACTCTCAAAGTAGAAATTCTGAAATACGTAAAACATTTTGAAGGAAGCTTCCAGTCACAGAATTTAAATGATTTTGTATGCAATACATAAATTTAGTTCTAGATCTGTCCAGAAATCTATAGAAGATGGATGTAAATCTTGTCTATTGCATGAAGACCTTAGAATAAAACAAACTTCTAGTAAGATACAATGGCTCACTTTTGAATTGCTTTCATTGGGATAGATCTTGATTTTGTGTGATAGTATAAAACAGGTGATAGCGAGTCAGCAGCCCGTTCTACACTTCTCCCGATTGGAAATGAAATAGGGAGAGATGTAAAACGGGCTGCCGACTTCTATCACCCATTTTACACTATCGAACAAAGTTCAGATCTACCCCATTGTGCTTTGCTTCAAAGTTCTTATTTTCAGAATTAATATGCAACATGTCTTGTTCCGGTTCCAACTACGTTTCTAATTTTACTTCTGTTGGAGAAGTGGTCAGGCATAAATCTCCAATTTAGTGACTGACCCACCTCCTGATGATCCTTTCCTCTTTGTACCTTTACAAGCCATGGCTTAGAATGAGCACCTGCTTCATTTATTTTTGGCTATTGAGTTTGGATTCAGCATATATTTGTTCAGATGGGTATCTTCTAGGTGGCATATATGAGTGAAGGTTTTTAACCAGCATGTTGTCCTACACTATAGTTTGCATAGAGAAATAACATGTTTTCTTTTGTGAGCAATAAACAGATATTGATGTAATCTACTAGGCAGAGGTGGAACTTGCTGGATTCTGCCATTCTCCTGGCAATCTCAAATGGTAGAGAAATCACTGCTCCATTTTCTCGTTTTATGTGATGTTGAGATAAATTGCTTGGGAAGCCTTCTCATACACTTCTACAGTGCTACATCAATGTATTCACTTTTAACTGGGCACCAATCATTTATTGTTGTCCCTAACCATAATGAAATCTTCATGGCCGTATTGCAGATGTATTGCCACTTGTTTAGCATTTCTTTGAATCTTCAATTTCTAATGCAGACTTGCCTCTTCGAAGAGTATCATTCACTTAGCAATCATCTGTAAGATTACACAGATGAGCACCGACCTGTGTCTTGGAATTAAGATCTCCAACAGCTGGCAGACTTTGCACAACTAGCAATTTTTTTCATCAAGTGACCTTCACATCCATTTATTGGGAAATCTGACAAATTGCTTTGATGAAATCAGCTTATCAGAAGTTGCTATAAATTTGGAGATTTCTTCCAATATAACTCACGCTCTGGAAGTTGAATAATAACTGACAGTTGTTACTTTTGCATTTATTCTAAGATCCCATGGGATTTTATATCCTTTAAGTTCAGATAGTTTCTTTCTCGGCATGTTTTTGTTAATGGTGTGCAGGGCTGAGATACTTTTTCATCAAAAAATTGGAATGAATAACTTGAAGACATGTTCATTGAGCCAAGAGGTTTGAAGAGAATTGCCAAACAATTTAATTTCAGATTGATAGTTTTGGTTATGCAGCTGACACCTTCTGAAACTATTGACCTGATGAATAAAAGCCGTCTTAGCTTTTCTTCTCACTCGCTGTCAGAATGTTCATCTTTATCGTGTTATCATTCATCGTACAACCTTCTAATATACCAGTAACATCATTCTCCTTAATGCCATATGGCACAATGCTGGGATGTACATTGTCCGACTGAGTGACTTTGGGATCCATAGTGCCAACTGGTGCAATATGAAGTTTAGGTAATGTAAGGACCAACTACCACAGTGCCAACCTTTATCTTGTCAGTCTCCTTAAAGCCATCTTCAGCGATATTGAGATCTGTTTTCTCTTAACTATTACTGAATTTTTGATATCTACTGCCTTGTGCCCTCAGTGCTATCATGCACATTTAATCCTGCCAGTTGTTTGGGTACTGTTATCATCTGCATTTTTAAAAAAATAGTGTGCTGCTGACAATGTCTGACTTAATCCTCCCAGACTGACCACGATCTTTCATTTTTCCTGCAGTCAGTTACCAATTTCTGTTCCAATAATTTTTTTTTGTCATTTCCACTGCTTATTAGCACTCAGTCATTTCCTTCATATTACTGAAAGTCTGACAAAAAAAGTCTTGGATGATATCTTTTTCCAGCTCAATCTCCACTCTTGGACAAATCTTCAATGCTGCCTACAGCTGATAGAAACTTAGTAATTTGGAAAAACGCCTTGTTGTTATGTTTACATTGCCTGCCATTGAGACAACCAAAAATTATCTAACTGAAAGAGTCCTTCCCACTCAAACTTTCACTCTAATCTGAAAAATTAGCAGATGTTGCTACTATATATGTGACAAACTACCTGTACCTTTACATAAAAGGGGTACAAATTGCTCTAGTCACTGTGTAGCTCTTTTTAAATGCATCAATGATGTCACTATACATAGAGACTGGAACAATGCTTCTCCTAAAGTACTTGAGTATGGTTCATTTGCTATTAGCATGTAAGAAATCAAATGGATCTACTAAAAAGTTGGATTGTAAGTAAATTGCGTCAACATCAAATTGAAGCAATTGCAGGGTGTTGTGATCATCTGCCATGTTCGCTCCTTTTTTTTAGTGAAGAATTGGCCCATTCCAGAAATAACTTCAAAAGTGTTCAAAAGGAAATCCTCACACAAAATCTCTGAACTCATTTAATTGACCATATAGTGAGTGTACTGCTGACAATATTGACTAATATAGAAAGATATAATTTAGGACTAGATTTTGAGAGCTAGACCTTTATGATTAAAAGTTGCTTTTATTTTCAAAACTGTTATTGTTGTGAAATTTAATTCATAAAAGTGTTCTGTTCTAAGCTTTTTCCCCCAATATTTAAATTTGCATAAGCACTAGTGGTTTTCTTGGGGTATTGCACATGTTGAAATGCATGTTAGGCTGTATTATAATGGAATCCAACAGCAGCGATGCTTTGTTCCCTGCAGATTCGGAGAGTCCCACCCTATCAATTTGTAACAAGGTCTGTGTTCCCATCTTTTCTAGCCCCACTTTTCCCTTCTTTTATCGTCAGAGAATTTCTCTGCCTGTCCTTTCCTCACCCTCAAGAGGGTCTGTCTCTGTTTCCCCTTCTTTCCACTGAATAGTGTTGTTTCTGTGCATCTTCCTTTCTTTCCCTCATGACCACCTCTGCCCCCATTTTGTGATATGCAGTCTGAGTTGGACTGTTAAAATAAATAAATGCAGTCAGGCATTTGTGTACCCCAACTTCAATTATTTATTTCCTTTAACAATAGAGAGTTGCAAAATAAAGATGGGAATTCCTGTGGCCCATCCCTCCCTCCCTTCCTCTAATTTGGAGTTCAACCTGCTGAATTTTCTTTCTTTATTTTGGCAATGGAGAGTTAGTTATATTTCTGCCAGGCAGAACACTGACAGTTTTCTAATTTCTAGAGGCTTGAAACTCTTTGGGGAACTGAGATTGCACATGCTCTGGAGCACAACGAGCATTGTTATCCAAAGCCCAGGTGAATGATACAAGCTCTTAGAATGGAAAACAAATCTCTCTTCCCTCCTTTAAGACACTCCATAAAACCTACCTCTTTGACCAAGCTTTTGGTCACCTGTCCTAATATGTGGCTCGGTGTCAAATTTTGTTTGCTGACACTCCTGTAAAGCGCCTTGGAACATTTTACTACCTTAAAGGCGCTATATAAATGCAAGTTGTTGTTGTTGTCTATCATTTTATATATGGGTTTTTTTGTGTGATACTGATGCAAATGTTTTAGTGTTTTTTTTAGTAAATATGAAATTTGAGCCGATCAGCATGCTTTGTGCACTTTGATCATACTGGTAATTTTGCCAGATGTAAAACTTTTAACTCTATAGATAGATTGTCCAGAAAAATATTCAAGAAATATTTCCCATCATTTTGGGAATTCTTGCTGTGCAATTTATGCACTTGGGCAATTTTCAAAATGTACAATGCTACAAATTGACAGATTGTGAAAAAAAAATGTTTGATCAGTTCATTCTCTTCAGGGAATTCAACATCTAGGCAAACTTTTCCTCAGTTTGATGAGTAATGCCATGATGCCATAAACAAAAGCTTGCAGCTTGGCAAGCATCTTAATCAAATGTCATTCATGTTGCAGGTCAGATGTATTGCAACAGTACAAAATAACATTTTAACCCTCAGTAGAGTTGTTATGAGTTGTACAGTGTAAGTCACAAACTATTTTGTTTGTGAATGAAGTGCTTAAATGTTACTAAGCTGTTGGGACATGAAAGGTTGGAGCAAAGTCAATATCCAGTTGAACCAATTACAGGATGTTATGATTATCTGTGATGACCACTCTCTTCTACAGTGGCGATACAGCCCATCCCAGAAATAGTATTGGAATTGAGTAAATGGTGTTCATGAGGAAATGAGTACAGAATATATGAAGTGAAGGTTGCAGATGCAAAGAGCATTAAAACAGCCACAGGTCAAGCCTTCAAGATGACGGTGCATACAGTCACCCAAGATGAACAATACTACATTGTAGCTTGAGCAAAGTGTGAAATATTGATTGATTTAAGAATGGTGGTAAGATACTAACTAAGGCACAAGGTTACAAAAATTAACGTGTCAGGCCAAGAGTTGTGAAGCCTATTGTATTCTGTAGTTTGTCAATCAAAATTGGATCTGATGGTCTCAGCTCCTGTGTTTTATGAGGTTACAGAACTTTCTCTCTTGATCACTCACTTGTATACTGTCAGCTTTGACATGGGTTGAAAGGATTACAGCTAATGCAAATAATCCATATTCCTAAACTGGGGAAATATTGGAAATGTTCATGTGGCCAACATGAGAATGGAGCATCAATGTTCCTCTTTCAATGATAATTCAGATTCCAGTCAGTCAGTCCGTGATCAATCTTTTGTTTTATATAACCCAAACATGGACTGACACATTGGATCACCTTGATGAAATTTTTCTGGTTGCCTGAATATAATGTAGACACTGATAGTTCTGCAATAGCATCGAGTTCATACAGACTACATATGGCATCAATAGCAATTTATTGATCTGTCTGACTTTTTTAATGAATTGCAGTCAAACAATGATCCTTTTGGTTCTACATCCAAATTAAAAAGCATCAATGTTGTGTTCCTCAAGAGAGTTTCTGAGGCTATTTTATTCCTTATATTCAGAAATCCTATTCCATTCCACATGAAAACCCTGAGATTAAGATATTTGCATATTATACCCTTTAACAATAATAAGTGAGATGTCACTGGCATCCTTAATTATGATCTGAGTTGGTTAAGAGATGGTTAGTGTTAGCCAAAACAGCCATGACCAAACATTGACCCTTAGTTAGACCAGAGATATGCAAAACCGTAGCTTCCTCATCTATTTTTGAATTCTGCTCTGAGAGAATGTGATGATTGCTGTGTTGGATGTCAAATTAACCATCAAGCATTTATATTTCTCATGTAGAGTGGATTACCTCTCATGCTGAGCATATAAGCATTTCCTCCTTTGTAGTGGCAATCAGCTGCCACTACAGTGCCAAATAACTGTTTGTACAGCCTTAATCTGATCTACAATGGTATACTGATCAAACTATTTATGGTGGAGAGCGCCAACTCAGTTGCCTGGCTTTGACAATGTCATGTGATCTACCCTTTGCTGCTGATTCTAGGGAACAGGTAGATGAGAAGAGTTGCAAAAAGAGGACACATCAACACAGTGGCTCCAAGACAAATGTTCAACATTGCCTGTAATTTTTACCATGTATTACCTGTATATGGAACATTCTCCCTATCAGTAATGGAGCTGACTAGTACAGTGTTGGTGCCGTGCACCATCAGTACCTGCTTATCTGTGACAAGTAATATTCTGTCATTTATTCTGTACATATATAAGAAATACATAAGTTACGTGTAAGAATGTATGTTTCAGGAAACAGAAGGATTTAAGTCAGATCATCTGCTAAAAGTTTGAATTCACTGTAATCTAATGGGTCTAGTAATTCTGCAAACAATTATAATTTCTTTATAATACAAATTTCATGCAAATCTCCCAAAAATTATGGAACAATTGTAAAATTGCTTTTTAAAAAAAGTATACTTTGGAAATTAGAACCCAGACTTTTTCTGGCTAAACTTAGTTAAGTTGTACTTATTAATATGTTGCCCTTGTAAAAAGATTCAGGGTTCAGCTACCTGAAATATTTGATATGTGGTTATATGTTGGTTCTGATTGTGCATTTAAACAAACCCAATTACATCGCTGAATTTTGGTTCCCAAATTGTTCTAATAACCTTTCGCAGAATATGTGTGTGTAAGATCTTCAGTGATGTGACCCAATATCAAACTATTTGGTGCAATGAATGATTTATTTTTCCTGTTGGGTTATAGGGTTGAGCTGCTTGGTAAAGCAAGTGATTATGGCCTCATGTTGTCTATATGTAAAGGAAAAGCTGTTGGTGTTTTTCACATATACACAAAATACTATTAGCAGAGAAGTTTCATGATACAAAATCAACAAAAATCAGTGTTAATAATTCTTACCATAGCACCAAGATATTGAGATGGTCTCAAAGAAAACAAGAAAGAGCAAAGACATTCCACTAGCAGAGTAGTAGTCAAAAAGTTTAAAGACATACAGACCACCCTAGGGAAAAAATGATAATATATTGCTATAGGTAGCTTCTCATTTAATACATCATTCTTAAGTATCATTTAGTTGTGCACCAGTTGCATATTATGATAGGCACCCTAATTGCATTCTCAGTCTTTAGCTGCTCTAAATATAACTGACAGATTAACTAGCTTGACAATATCTGCTCTGTAGATAATTCTGATCCATCAGGTGAAAGTAAGTTTGCAATATAAGCATATTTTTCACATCACAAAAATGGAATTGCCATTAATGTATTTTGTGCAACACTTACGATACATTTTAAACAAGCTTCAGTATAATTTAAGTATCTACTTTCAGCCTTTATGTGCATATTGTACAGATCTAAGCACAGAAGCATTACTTACCCTATATATGCTGATACATATAGTGACTGACGATGGTTAACTGATAATTATTATATTATCTCTACTCTGGTTGTTTTTAATATTGCACTTCTAAGAGAAGAGCGCAGAGGAATCATACTCCTACTAAATACCTTTTTTCAAAACTTTTAATCCTTAAGGAATTACACACAGCCTTTATAACATGTTACTCCTTGAAAACACTGTATAATGATGTCACTAAGTCAGTCAGTTAGGACCAATTATGTATATTTCTATGCTTATTTGCAATATAATTATATATATCTTTGTACCAAATATGTATTCTATTGCACTAAAAGCAACTATCAATCTCATTTCAGTGCTAGTTTGTTTGCCCTAAATATGACAATTCAGAAATACAATTCGCTGGTCATGATAAAATCTAGTTCTGACATTCAAAAATTGGTTTTCCAATTGTGTAAATGCTACTAAAATTATTAGTTAAGTGATGTCTGGATAACACAGATCTCATTGTGCATATTTCTCATCCAAATATAGAATCAAATAGTTGTCCTATTCACTCCTTATATATGAAAGTTCTAATCCAAACAACATTCTAATTCAAGCAAAATATTTCTTAACAATTCATTCACATACTTCTTATTTACATTCAGCTGTATTCATACCTAGGCCCAGTGATAAATTAATATATTAAACTTCTGATTACAAGAGATGAAAAGTTTGAAGAGTTAGATAGTAAAAAAGAAAAAATCAGCCTGGTGGGAAGCCTAAATAAGGAACAATTGCCAAACAAAGGGAATCCAATTTATAATGTGTTTTTATTAATGAACTGAGTATAGGAAACAAAAGTGGGGAACTAAAGCCATTGATCAAAATAGAAAGTCATGATATAATAAGTTACGGAAACGTGGCAATTAAATATTCCTTAGGTATAAACTTTAAGAAGGGATATGGAATGAAGAAAGAGAGGAAGGGTGGCAATATTAAATAGACAATATCAAGGCACTGAAGTGTAAGGATTTCAATAGAGAAGTAATCCCAACAGAATCCCTTTAGATTGAACTGAGGGATAGCAAGGAGTATATTATAGTCTGCCAAACAGAGGAAAGGAAATTGAAGCTCAAAGTTGTAGACAAATTAAGGAGGAATGTATTGACAATAGAGTTTTAATTGTAAGAGATTTTATGTATGTAAAAATAAACTGGGATAGAGAAAATATCTGTGGCAAAAAAGGGGCCTTTTTTGAAATGTGTTCCAGACTATTCTCTCAGTTAGTTTGTTGATAGTCCAAAATGGAAGGAGGCGCTAATTGACCTGGTTCAGGGTAATGACGCAGAGCAAGTTGGACAACTAAAAATAGGGAAGGATTTGGAACACAGAGGCCGCAATATAATTAGGTTCAGTGTAAAAACTGAAAAAGGAAAAGAAGAACAAACTATAATATGATAGAAAAGGACCTTGCTCTGATTAAATGAAAGGGAAAATTGGCAAATAGAACCACAGATCAGCAAAAGGAAAGATTTAAACAGGAGATGGAAAGGGTACAAACCAGGTACATTGCATTGAGGAAAAATGGGGCAAAAATTGTTTTATCAATAGTTCTGATCCACATAATAAAAGTAAGATATATCAAAGACTGGTGTGCCATGGATGAATAGAGAAATTAGATCAAATTTGAAACTGAAAACCCATTTAATGCTTACAAGGCAAGTAATAAACATGAAGGTGAGGACACATATAAAGAAGACAAGGCAGCTACAGAAAGGGAGATTAGAAAGGCTAAGTATGAGATATGAGGGAGCATGAAATAAAAAAATGTAAAGGGCAATAAAAATATGTTCTATAGGTATATTACTAGTAAGAGAATAGTCAAGGCAGCGGTCCAGTTGCTAAGAAATGAAGGAGGCAAGCTTGTAACGGAGAGTGAGGGAATGGCAGTGATACTAAACAAACACTACTACAATTTTCAGAGCGCAGGTAAATATTGCTGAACCACCAGAGGTGGGTATAGAACTGTTAGTGAAGGTTATTATTCAAAAGGAAAATAGTACTAAAGAAGTTTCTCAAAGTTAAGGTAGACAAATCACCAGGGCCTGATGGTTTACATCCAAAGATCCTGAGGAAAACTAGGGCAGAAATATTGGAGGCTCTGACTATAATTTTCCAAGATTCTAAGAAAGGAAAATTGTGTCAGAGGACTGGAGGATGGCAAATATAACACTGCTCTTCAAAAAAGGAGACAGTAATAAACCAGGAAATTATAGGCCAGTGTTCCTCAGTTTTTGGTAAACTGCTAGGTCTAGATTTTTTTCTGTGGCAGTGTTTCTGTCTGAGGTGTATCAGGACAGGACTTCTGCCTGCTGGTCTCTCCCCTCTTCTGAGATAAATGACCAGTTAATCTTCTTAGTTGAGGAATAAATGTTGGATAGGACACCAGGAGAAATGCCCTGCTCTTAGAATAGTGCCATGGGATCAATTACGTCCACCTCAACAAGCAGACAGGGGCTTGGTTTGACGTCTCATCTGAAAGACGGCACCTCCAACAATACAGATCTCCCTCACAACACCACTATAGTGACATCTAGATTATGTTTCAAGTACTACTATTGGGCTTGAATCCATGATTTTCTGACTCAGAGACAAGAGTGCTACCACTGAGCCAGACTGACACTTAGCACTTTCTTTTGGGAGCACACCATAGGAGGGGGAAAAGTAAATAGTGGCAGCTCCTGCCACAACATACAGTGGCCAATAATGTCAGATGGAGAAAGATATTTTAAAATTTATTTTAAATCTCCTGCATTGTCTATTTCAAACACACTATTCAAATATGGGTGGGTGTATTCAAAGTCTACCATCACTTCTGGTGGAAAAAGATAGTGGTAGATATCAGGGAGCTGATTTCCCACCACGATTCTCATTCCCATCCTCCTTGTAACTGCACCAAAATGGGCATAAGGAGAGAGGACAATCTGAGCTCTAAAATCTATAATGCAAGATAAAATTATTAAGGACATGAAGAAATGGGAGTTAATTTAAAGGGCAGGTCATGTTTGACCAAACTTATGTAATTCTTTGAAGAAATAACAGAATGGATGGATAATGTAAAGGCTCTGGTTGTATTAATATGGATTTTCAAAAAGCATTTGATAAACTTCCACATATGGCAAACAAAATGCTACAGTGAATTAAGGGAAATGCGGCTACATAAATATAGAGTTGTTTGGAGGGCAGAAAGCAAACAGTTGCGATAAAGGATAGGGTGAATTTTCCTGGATTAGAAGGATATGGTGAGTGGTGTGCTATATGTTGGGGTTGCTATAATTTATGTTAAGAATTGAGTGAACAATGTCAAAATTCACTGATGACATTACATTTTGACAAGGATTCTGAAAATGGAAAAAGGACATTAGCTGACAGGATGGGCTGATAGGTGACAGATGCAGTTTAATTTTTAAAAATGTGAAGTAGTACATTTTGTAACTAGGAATTGGGAAAAGAAGTACATCTTGAATGGTAAGATTTTAAAATTAGTAGAGGATCAGAGGTACCTGTGTGCAGAAACACAGCTCATTAACAGTGTTTTTTTAATTCATTCATGGGATGTGGGCGTCGCTGGCAAGGCCGGCATTTATTGCCCATCCCTAATTCTCCTTGAGAAGGTGGTGGTGAGCCGCCTTCTTGAACCACTGCAGTCTGTGTGGTGACGGTTCTCCCACAGTGCTGTTAGGAAGGGAGTTCCAGGATTTTGACCCAGCGACGATGAAGGAACGGCGATATATTTCCAAGTCGGGATGGTGTGTGACTTGGAGGGGAACGTGCAGGTGGTGTGGTTCACATGTGCCTGCTGCTCTTGTCCTCCTAGGTGGTAGAGGTCGCGGGTTTGGGAGGTGCTATCGAAGAAGCCTTGGCGAGTTGCTGCAGTGCATCCTGTGGATGGTACACACTGCAGCAACTGTGCACCGGTGGTGAAGGGGGTGAATGTTTAGGGTGATGGATGGGATGCCAATCAAGCGGGCTGCTTTGTTCTGGATGGTGTTGAGCTTCTTGAGTGTTGTTGGAGCTGCACTCATCCAAGCAAGTGGAGAGTATTCCATCACACTCCTGACTTGTGCCTTGTAGATGGTGGAAAGGCTTTGGGGAGTCAGGAGGTGAGTCACTCGCCGCAGAATACCCAGCCTCTGACCTGCTCTTGTAGCCACAGTATTTATATGGCTGGTCCAGTTACGTTTCTGGTCAATGGTGACCCCCAGGATGTTGATGGTGGGTGATTCGGCGATGGTAATGCCGTTGAATGTCAAGAGGAGGTGGTTAGACTCTCTCTTGTTGGAGATGGTCATTGCCTGGCACTTATCTGGCGTGAATGTTACTTGCCACTTATCAGCCCAAGCCTGGATGTTGTCCAGGTCTTGCTGCATGCGGGCAAGGACTGCTTCATTATTTAAGGGGTTGCGAATGGAACTGAACACAGTGCAATCATCAGCGAACATCTCCATTTCTGACCTTATGATGGAGGGGAGGTCATTGATGAAGCAGCTGAAGATGGTTGGGCCTAGGACACTGCCTTGAGGAACTCCTGCAGCAATGTCCTGGGGCTGAGATGATTGGCCTCCAACAGCCACTACCATCTTCCTTTGTGCTAGGTATGACTCCAGCCACTGGAGAGTTTTCCCCCTGATTCCCATTGACTTCAATTTTACTAGGGCTCCTTGGTGCCACACTCGGTCAAATGCTACCTTGATGTCAAGGGCAGTCACTCTCACCTCACCTCTGGAATTCAGCTCTTTTGTCCATGTTTGGACCAAGGCTGTAATGAGGTCGGGAGCCGAGTGGTCCTGGCGGAACCCAAACTGAACATTGGTGAGCAGGTTATTGGTGACTAAGTGCCGCTTGATAGCACTGTCGACGACACCTTCCATCACTTTGCTGATGATTGAGAGTAGACTGATGGGGCGGTAATTGGCCGGATTGGATTTGTCCTGCCTTTTGTGGACAGGACATACCTGGGCAATTTTCCACATTGTCGGGTAGATGCCAGTGTTGTAGCTGTACTGGAACAGCTTAGCTAGAGGCGCAGCTAGTTCTGGAGCACAAGACTTCAGTACTACAGCTGGGATGTTGTCGGGGCCCATAGCCTTTGCTGTATCCAGTGCACTCAGCCGTTTCTTGATATCATGTGGAGTGAATCGAATTGGCTGAAGACTGGCTTCTGTGATGGTGGGAATATCGGGAGGAGGCCGAGATGGATCATCCACTCGACACGAGTGGATAAGGCCACGAAAAGGCAAGCAGTATACTGGGTTTTATATCTAGAGGCATAGAATACATAAGCAATGAGGTAATGTTGAGATTGTACAAGGTCTTAGTTAGTCCACAGTTGGAGTATTGAATAGAATTTTGGGCACCTCATTATAGGAAGGATATAAAAGTAGTGGAAAAAGTACATAGTAGGTTCACGACGGATAAGCTGTTACAGTTATGAAGAGAAACTTGAGAAGTTAGAGCTTTTTCACTGAAACTGAGAAGGTTGAGGGGCGACCTGATCAAGATCTTCAAGATTATGAAGGGCTATGATAGGGTAAATCGTAATAATTGATTACATTGGTCAGTGAGACAGTAACAAAAGGGAACAAATTTAAGATAATTAGCATAAGAATTAAACGGGTGGCTAGAAAACCATTTCATTACACAGAGAATAGTTGGAAAGTAGAATTATCTGCCACAAACAATTGTTGAAATAAAGTCAATAAATTATTTTAAAAGGGAATTAGCTAGTTGCTTGATAAAGAGAAATCCTGAAAGTTAAGGGAAGTGAGCAAGGGAGTGGGATTAGACCAGATCACTCATGTGGAGGGAAAACATCAGGGAAGACTTGTTAGGGTAAATGGCCTGTTTCTGTGCTGTACCATTCTAGATTCTATGATAAGGCCTAATGCATTTACTCACCTTTAGTTTGAAAATGTGACAGATACGTTTAATGCTTTAAATATAGGTTTTGAAAATAGCCATTTGAAATGTTACTTAAAGCTTTTACTGAAATGTTTTTGATTGTTCTGAAATCTGACAAATGTTAACCTGAGGGAAAACATTTCCAGAATCTATGAAAAAGAAACTGGCATAGTTTTCATCAGCAAATTCATTGAAACAATGTCAAATAGACAGCACCTTACACAATATAGATCCCACCAATAGAAACTACAGCATTATAGCTACATGGCCCCACAATTTTAATTTTAATTTCAGGGGTACCCATTAAAATAACATGCTCCCCAAAACAATAAGTGAAACGCATGTTTTATTTTGAAGATACTGGATCACAAAATTTAAAAATACAATTAAGTTGCTGGTGGTTCAGTTGGGAAATGCAATACCTAATGCAAAATTGATCTGTAGACACCTAGAATATCATAGGCTCTGTCCCAATCAGTTAGTTGATCTCAGCTGGAGTAGTCATAGGACGCTAGAATTGGCCTTAGTGGCCAGGCCTATGGAGGTAAAAATTAGCTAGGATTTCTGCTCCTCATCACTATTCAATGGTCCTTGCTAGAAAGTGCACATATTTTGATTTTAGGTGAGGACAACATCTGTCTTGGCTGTGATGCTACCCAGAGTTAAGTAGCCAGGTGACACCCACTGTCTTGACTCTCTCTTTTATAATGCTGTAATGTTTCCTACATGGCTGTATAGCACTTTTGGACATCCTGAGGCCATGAAAGGTGTTGTATAAATGCAAGTCCTTATTTCTTTCTCATGCATGAAGAATGGCTATTTGGGCAAGATACCAAGGGACCAGTCACTGTTGGTGGAACTAAACCCCACAAATTAGTGTCCTCAGGATAGCAGGCAAGAAAATTGGACTAAATACAGTTGCATTTGTTTGTTTGTTGATTTATTATTCTGTCTTAACTAAAGAAAGCCTAAAGATTGTGGACGTCTATTTATTGAACAGCCATCTTTTAAAAAATAAGCACTTCTCATTAATTAGCACTTTTGTCTGTGTATCCAATGTAAAGCCAGGCTACGTTGTTTGTACTCCAAATGGGTATGATGCACCAATCTGTTCATGTGTTATTTTTAAATAATATAACTTCAAAGGTGAACCAAATTTGTTCTTTCTCAGAAGTGATTTTTCGGCGGGGGGGGGAGGGGAATGGTTCAAAAAAGTATCACAGAAAGGTGAGGCAATGCAGTTCAATAACATGAAAATTTGATGTTAAAATATGAGTGGGGGAATTGCATTTTCTGGGAGCACTGCAATTGCTTTTAACTGTTTTGAATGGATATTAATCTATAGCTAATAATATCAAATTCATAAAGAATCCAAAGGCTCATTTCCTGATCAGGCACTCCCATATTGTGGAGCCCCAGCCCCTGATTTTCCGTCCATTTAAATGAATGGACAAAAAAAATCAGGGCCTGTGGGCCCACAAATTCCCAACCAGTGCTCCCTTTAAGTGCTGTTCCTCAGTGGCAATCAGCCCTAACATGTTCTTAGTTGACAAACAGTAGCTATAATTTTAATATTTAAATATTGTTTATTATTTGCATTTTGAATTTTGTTCTCATCAAATTGCAGGAGATGTAAGTAATATAAGTTTTTCCCACACTTTTCGAACTCCCTATCAAACTCTCGCATATCATGTTTAAAATGTGTTAAATGTAAGGGAAACATGCCTTTACACTGCCCAAACCCTAACCTCAACCTCAGAAGAACATGTCCTATTCCACTAGTATGACATTTTCATTTCTATATCAGTCTGAGTGGCACTGTCAATTACAGTTGTGACAAACATGGGCAATTTTGTGCTCTGGACTCATACCCATTAAGGACTGGATTGAGAAAATACAAACTCATTTTATTTAGAATGCTCACATTAAGGAAACTTTCACTGATAATTCTGGGTTGGATAAAGGAAAGTTTAATAACCCTCTGTACCATCCAACTGCACATTTCAAACTAACCTCAACCTAAATTAGGAAAAGTAAACTTTGCTAAGTAATTGATCTTTTACTGAAATCAAAATGTTTAAAATAATGGCAATGACACAGTTTATTATGTTTTCAATTTATTTTATTGCTGCGCCCTCACTGGATTGTTCCCAGGTTAATCTGATGGGTTGAGTCTCAGCCATTTACCTCATGTTGGGCGGAACATTCCGAGACCCCTTGCCATGGATATTAATGGACAGAAGAATCACCTGTGATTTTCCAATCAGCCTCCTGCTGCATCCCAGGCGAGTGGGACAGAGACCTAGGAAAGTTCCGGCCATTATCTAATCCAGTGAAACTGTTCTTTTAAAAAGAGTGAAGTGACACAGTTTTGGCAATAAAATTTAAGTTTTGATTCAGGATTTGTTACTTTTAAATATTGTTTAAATTTGAAATGTGCTTACAGATCTGTCACAGTGCTGCTTATGGGATGTTGCACTGTTTTATAATGATACCAGCTAAAGTGCAACTATACTCAACCAAGCCTGCCCTTTTAAAGCCACAAAGTCTAACTGCTGTAAATAAGAGATCTTGAGGTCAATTAGAGGTTAACTGTTGTTAGTGAGGGAAGCTTGCAGATTGCTGTGTAAATTTCTGGCTCCAGGTCAGAAGAAACTGTCTGAAATAACTGCACTTCTTTAGACATATATTTTTGATGTTTCAAAATGCTGGGGTCAGTTTTAACTTTTGGTGCAAAATGGCCGGGTGGCAGGGCAGGTGCCCTTTGTTACTGCCATGATGCCAAAGCCGTTTTGAGGCCTGAGCCTCATTTGCAAGCTGCACATGCTAAACCAGTGCTCCAATGCAATTTGCTGGATGGGGAGGGCAGGAAATCAGCCAGCTCCTATGTGGCACCAGCTAACAGTCCGGGCCAGGGGGAGTGATCCGGGGGACACACATGGGCTAGCAGCAGGCCGGAGTATTTTTGTGGAGTCAGGAGGATAGATAGATAGATTTTTGGAGACTAGGGGAATCAAGGGATGGGGGATCGGACAGGAAAGTGGAGTTGAGGTTGAAGATCAGCCATGATCTTATTGAATGGCAGAGCAGGTTCGAGGGCCATATGGCCTTCACCTGTTCCTATTTCTTATGGTTCTTATGAACATTCCTGTTGTTCCTAGCCCCACAAACATAAAAGGTGAAAAAAGTTTACGGCTATTTTTTAAACTGCTTCCAGCGGTCCCTTTAAGGACTGATGATTAGGTTGCTCAATGCCAGTATAAATGGATGTAATGTGCATGGCGCATACCCTGTCCATTTGTACATCAAAATTGCAGTTGAGGCCCTAGATATGTCATAGGACCCCAATTTGCATTTTGAAAGTGGTCTTCCACCTGAAACAGGCAGGCGCTCCGGCTGCCCATCTAAAGGCTCCTACCAAGATGGTGGTGGCTGCAGTCCCAGCGTAAACAGGGCAGTAAGTGACCCAATGTCATTTTCAGGCTGCCACCGCACCATTTACACTGGGTAGCTGCAGTAAAATTTGGACCTGTGATGTCCGAAATGTGATGAATGTGCACTAGAAGCAATATTTTTCTATACAGATGCTGTGGATTTGCTTTGTTTCAATTTCATCCCAACCAAAATCAGAGTTGAATAACCACAAATCATGTTATGTTATGGCTATTTTTCTGCAGCAAAATATTATACTGTATCTGTCACTTCTTCAGATGGAAATCAGCTTAAATCTAGAGATTGCATATTTAATACAGTTTCATGGAAATTGATTGTAATTTACCTGGGTAATGTTAGATAGTCCTATCAAATATGAAATAACACAGACCACGGCAATGAAAATTTCTCTCCTTCCTCGTAACACTTTGGGAAACTCATCCACCAAAGCAGTTATAAAGCCTTCCACAGTGCAAAACTGAAAATTAAGAAATATTGCACAGGAACATCAGTTTATTTTTCCTTTAGACTATATAAGTATTTTTTGTAAACAGCAATAGCTTATTTATACTTCCTATTATTGTACAGCATCTTCCTTTGTTTGTACAAATGTAAAATAAAATGTACAAACATGGCCATTCCTTATTATCAAATCAGTAATTATTTTAACTTCTTTTTGACAGCACTGCATTTGGAAATTAGCCAGAAATCTGAAGGTTTTGATGTGATTTTACAAATGGCAGGGTGCTGAATCAAAAACAGGAAAAGAGTTCTTGAACGAGGCGAATGGATCCTTGGTCCCTCCCCCAATGGCTGTCTTTTCTTTTCTTCATGCTTCAACCTCATTTTGTTTTAAAATTAATTTTTCTTTCCTCTTTTCTCTATTGAGTGCCATTCTGTTCTCTGAATAAGTTTGTAATCTTTAATTTTATTGAACTTCTAAAATATTTTCTTTCTTTTTTCTTTATATTCTCCCTCTTTCACATACATATTGCCCAACAAAACACCTTCCAAACAAAACAGCGCAAAGTTGTAAATTGGGCAGATAGAGTTTACACCGTAAAGGTGGAGAGAAGATCTGAGGTAATTTTTTCACCGTAATGTGTGTATTACTTCTGAAAATCCCACTCTGTGACTGGCTGCTAGAAGGTGAAAAAAGAGTAACTCAAGTTGATTTGCTCTTCAGCCTTGTGGAAAAGTACCTAGCCTTCACTCAACTCCCTCTCCTGTTAGCACAACTGAGTTTGGGAACTCACTGTGTGAGTAGTGGCAAGTGTAATTACATCTTGCTACTCCATTACACACTGAGCATGTTGGCACACGAACCTACATCTGAAGAAACAAAGTACAAGGTTCAACAGGTTCAACATCCAATTGTCGTTTTATGGAAACTGTGTTGAAGGAAGAAAATGTCTCCTCTCAAAATCTAGCTTTTAAATATATATTATTCATTTTTATAAAATATATTTACTCAAAATCTGGAAAGAAACCAATTTTGTAATCTACTTTGTAAATAAATTGTCCAGGGCAGTGTGCCACAGAGCAACTCTTGCTTTCCTAGACAAATATTGCCAAATGTAAAGAAAAAATATTGCAATTGCCTGCCTCAGTCACTCTTGCTATTAAATGTTGACCACATTGTTGCTTTAGCCATCTGCCAAACTCATCTCATCTTATCTCACGGGGAACCTTCTCAGCCTGTGCACTGAGCATGAATTTATTTAGACTGTTGTACAGTGCAATCTTCAATGGAAGCTTGCATTGAGAATAGAGCGATTCTTCACACTGACATATTTAGACAGCCTAACTTGGATTACTATTGACACACAAAACATTGATTTTACCAAGAAATGTGATTTTTATTACAGCATTTTATCCTAGAAATTGCAGTAGGAACACAGCCAAGGGCTAATCAGCAGTGTTACCCATAGCAACAGGAAATTGTTCAGTACTGATGTGCGGCTGAGGCAAGGCTTGGATATGTCTGCACCTGTCAGGCACAATCAGCAAAGGCATTCTTGGTGTTTTTTTCCCCATAACCATTAAATTCGCAGAGAATATATGAAGCAAGTGGCAGGATATATCTCTGGCTAAGCCGACCAGCTCTATAAATTCACAGAAATATACAATAATTCTGTATTGTAGTACAAAATATAATCAACTTGTTTTTACTCAGGTGTAATGTAAAATGCTTCTTACACTGTAAATCTTGCAATTCAAATTTGTTTAAATAGCATAATTTTTAAAATATTCAACTATATTGAACAAATTTTAAATGTTATTAGTAACAACTGCTCACAATTTCAAATACAAATATGTACAAAGATTTTTGCCATACAATTTTTATTTTGTATTAAAATTTTAATAAATTGCAATTAATCAAGAAAGAGAATTACCTGGTGATTGAATCTATTCAAAAATGAACAATAGCAATTCTTATTACTGACACGTCAAATTAAATACAACATGAAGTGCTGAAGTTGAAGCTTACCTGGCTGTCAATCCCAAGCATAAGTAACATTGAAAAGAAGAGAATGGACCAAAGTGGAGATATTGGTAATTGTGTCACTGCCTCAGGGTATGCCAAAAATGCCAGACCAGGACCTTAGAAAAGAAATAAAAATTAAGTATTATCTGTTTTATGTTCAAGGGCAAACATAGCTACATGGGTAAGATTAAATATGGTATGATGTAATTTCTCTAAGATAATTTTCAGTGTAGGAATACACGGTTAGAATGAACTAAAAGCATAAGAATGAGAAAAGATTATCCATTCACAGACCACGTTCATGATCAAGGACTCTACTCAACCCATTATGTTGCTGCAAAGTTCATATCAAGGATAATAGTGTTAAACTACAGAATATCTAATGTTACATCCTACATTACTCTTCCTTGGCTTGTTGCCTTCCCTTGTCATGGCATTTCCATGATCTCAAGGACCACTGTATTCCACAGAGCTTATGGTTATCTTTATCCTCACCACCCTTGTTCCTGCTTCCAACCAGATATTTATTTTCGTGTCTTTAAAGGTGCTAATTCACTGTTTTGTTGGCAGGCTAGATTATATATTTATGGAGAAAAAAATCTTTTATTCTTTAGTCTTGCTTACTTTAGAGAAACCCCCCTTTTTAATTATATACACTTATCTTCCTAATTAGGAGTACATATGTTATATTCTTATACTTGGATAATATTGGAGTTTATATTTTAATGTATGCTTGATTTTGGATACTATTGACCTCATGCATTAATATATTCTCTAGGCACTTAAAAACAGGTATAGTTTTCAAAAAATCTGGTATGATTTATTTCAAACTGTTGCCAATTGGTTGGATTTTGCATCTGATTCAAAGATTTTTAGGGTTTCCTACCATTCTCTTTTTTTTAAAAGTGAAAGCATGACTCTGTACATTTGCTGGACACCATTAGATTGATGGTGTCCAGCTCTGTCTGAATTCAATACAGTACTTTATATGTATGAAACACACATTCCACTTACCATGTTTTGACAGTTAGAATGAATAAGTGGGTAATAATTATAATCTAATTGTGCCAATGGTGATGATAGCAAGAGATTAGCAATTAGTCTCAGGTCTGTAGCATTAGCCATCTAAGATCTTCAGGTCCTTCCACATACATTGCAACGAAAACTAGCATCTGAATATTCCAACTGCAGTCTATTTTCCTGTTGTTCTTGCTTGATCTTCTTGTCTGGCCACCAAGAGAGTGTTTTCCTTCCTTCTCTTGTTAAAGTACAGTCCTGAGAAGTCTGTCCTGCGACATTTTCAGCATCTCTCCAGACCATCTCATTTACGTTTACAGCAAAATGTGGTCAATGCTGGTTAATGTTTCTCTGATGACTATGTTCAATGTTTTTTTATTGGGGGGTGGTCTCGTGATGCTATTTGACATGAAGAATGGTGCAGCAGCATCGCATGTGGAACTTCTCTAGCTCTTTGTGCTAGTTATAACTATTCAAGTTGTACAATTAAAGAGTAGGGACTTTATTCACAACAGCATGATGGACTCTGATTTCAGTTTTCAACCTAATACCATGTTGGTTCCAAAGGTATTCCATTTCTACAGAAGCCAGGACTAGTCTTCTCGGTATAGCTGCAGACTTCCAAGTCTATTATCCCATCACTCGATTATATTCTACCCAGGTAAGTAAAAGGTGTCACAGATTTCAGTGTAGGACTCTCGATCTTGATGGAGGATGGAGAGGACGTGTTCTGAGGCGCAGGGTGATAGATCAGTTCTGCCTTTTTCAGGTTGATTATAAGGCCAAATCATTTCACAGATATTTTGTAAAACGGTCCCGAATGTATGGCAAATCCTCTTCTGTGTGAGCCACAGTATGTGCAGTGAGCTCAGAAAAGCATTTCTTTCTTCGCCATGGTACAATGAAGACAATACCTTAAAGAGTAGATTTTAGTAATATTTCCTTTTGGGAGCGACGTACGTTGAGACAGAGTTACAGAAACAAACACTTGTGGCATCCATGAGCATTTATAAGTAACGCCGATGAAGCATATTCGTTGCAGGAGTGCAATAAGTACTCCAAAATCACAAACAAGCATAACATGTTATCATTAAAGGTCACTCCAGAAATCTATTTTTCAGGGGGTGGTAATGGGGAAAATAAAAGTGTCTGGTATACAACATCAAATATTCGCTAACATCATTCAGAAGAAATGATACCGATACTTTCATAATGAGGTTAGGATGGGTCTAAATCTGTGCATTAGATATTTAATAAGTATACCTTGTAAAACGGCTTAAACACGGGTATGCACGTACCTGAAGCAGCCACATCTGCTATAGACCTGTTTGTCACATGTGCCATGAAGCCTACGATGGAGAAAATGACAAAGCCAGCAAACATACTGGTGGTGGAATTTATACAGCAGACGATAATCGAGTCCCTGAAGTAAGGAGGAAAAAAACAACATTGCTTCTAGTTTCCTCATACGATTGATGGAAGAATGCTGTTTAATATGCGCTCATATATAATTATTTTGTCTGTAGCGCTTGCAAAGTTACAGAATTAATTTCTTGGACAGCAACAAATCAGCACCAACCATGCAATGCCGTGCAATGGTGGGCCGAGGATTCCCGCTTGTGATTCGCCAAACAATTGAGTTGTTGATATCAAATGTCATTATTGAGAAGCACTGAGTGGAGGTTAAGCACTTCCTCACTGGGTCAGAAGGAAAATGGGCGAGCCTCAACGTCAGGCTGCTCCTGGACACCTCCTAGTAGTTGGTGATGAACAGCATTGACTGAGGCTTGGGAGCAGGTCAGCTTGCTGCCTTCCTGCTGCAGTTTGTTCATGGTTCACTTTAGTTTTATCGTATTTAAGAGGCAGACAGAAAGAAAGATGCCCAAAATATCCTTGAGATCATTATTTTAATTTATTTTACTTCAAAACACAGATGTTAGCTGTCTTCTATGGAGTCTCCATACATTTTGATTCAATGAAACAGAGAGGGGGACGAGGCAGACATTGTAGTTAAGGAGGAGGAGTGTGAAATATTGGATGGGATAAACAGTGAGAAAGGAAATAGTGAGAGATTTAGAATCTTTGAAAGTAGGTAAATCGCCAAGCCCAGATGACATGTATCCCAGGCTGTTAAGAGTAGCAAGGGAGGTAATAGTGGAGGCTCTGGCCATCATTTTCCAATCTTCTCTGGCTACAGGAGGACTGGAGGACTGCTAACAATGTCATGTTGTTTAAAAAGAAAAAAAGGGTTAGTCCAAGTAATTACAGGTCAGTTAGCCTAACCTCAGTGGTGGGCAAATTATTGGAAAAAATTCTGAGGGGCAGTATTAATCATCAATTAGAAAGGCATGGATTAATCAAGGACAGTCAGTATGGATTTGTTAAGGGAAGGTCGTGTCTGACTAACTTGATTGAATTTTTTGAAGATGTAACAAGGAGGATTGATGAGGGTAGCGCATTTGATGTAGTCTACATAGATTTTAGCAAGGCTTTTGACAAGGTCCCACATGGCACTCTGGTCAGAAAAGTAAAAGCCCATGGGATCCAAGGACAGTGGCAAGTTGGATCCAAAATTGGCTCAGGGTAATGGTCGATGGGTGCTTTTGTGACTGGAAGGCTGTTTCCAGTTGGGTCCTGCAGGGCTCAGAACTAAGTCCCTTGCTTTTTGTGGTATATATCAATGAATTAGACTTAAATGTAGGAGGCATGATTAAGAAGTTTGCAAATGATACAAAAATTGGCTGTGTGGTTGATAGTGAGGAAGAAAGCTGTAGACTGCAGGAAGATATCAATGGACTGATCAGGTGGGCAGAAAAGTGGCAAATGGAATTTAATTCATCGAAGTGTGAGGTAATGCATTTGGGGAGGGCAAACAAGGCACGGGAATACACAATAAATGGGAGGATACTGAGAAGTGTAGAGGAACAGAGGGATCTTGGAGTGCATTTCCACAGATCCCTGAAGGTAGCAGGACAGGTAGATAAGGTGGTTAAGAAGGCATACGGGATACTTTCCTTTATTAGCCAAGGCATAGAATATAAGAGCATAGAGTTTATGCTCGAACCGTATAAAACACTAGTTAGGCCACAGCTAGAGTACTGTGTACATTTCAGGTCACCACATTACAGGAACAATGTGATTGCGCTAGAGAGGGTATAGAGGAGATTTACGAGGATATTACCAGGAGTGGAGCATTTTAGTTAAGAGGAGTGATTGGATAGGTTAGGGTTGTTTTCTTTGGAACGGAGGAGGCTGAGGGGAGATTTAGTTGAAGTGCATAAAATTATGAGAGGCCTAGATAGGGTGGATAGGAAGGACCTATTTCCCTTAGCAGAAAGGTCAATAACCAGGGGGTATAGATTTAAAGTAATTGGTGGAAGGATTAGAGGGGGGGTTGAGGAAAAGATTATTCCCCCAGAGGATGGTAGGGGTCTGGAACTCATTGCATGAAAGAGTGGTAGAGGCAGAAACCCTCATGGAATTTAAAAAGTGCTTGGATATACACATGAAGTGCCTTAACCTACAAGGCTCTGGACCAGGAGCTGAAAAGTGGGATTAGGCTGGATAGCTCTTTTTTGGCCGGCACAGACACGATGGGCTGAATGGCCTCCTTCTGTGCCGTATATTTCTATGATTCTATGAAACGGTTTGGGGGGAAATAAGGCACTAGACACGTCCAGCAACTGGTAACAGGTGAAACCCAACCCCGAATGCCTGTCATAAATTTGGAGTATTATAATAAGCTATCCTCATGAACAATTATGGCACTATTGTTAAACCAGGCATTGATGTGCATTACATGGATTTTGAAAAATTAGACTCTCGTTTTAAATATATGTTCAACAGCTTTTAATCTCGCATGTATCAGAAAACTGCATACTCCAGCTAGCTATAATGAATTAGACAATCCTGTGCTAATGTGCAAAACTAAACCTAAATTACTGCCTTAGGATACATTGGATTTAACTTTGTTGCATAATTGAAGGTATTCAGACAATACTTAATTGAAGTGACTCGAATTATTGAACTCCCGAAGACTAAATGATTCAGCAGATGTCTGAGTGAAATGCATTGTAACCGGAAAAGGCTCCCCTCCCCAGGAATAATGGGGGGGGGGGGGGGGCTGGGAGTAATAAAACAATCATCTGATTGACAAGTCGGGATGACTACAAAAATAAAGTGAAATTAAAGTTAGGGAGGTTTTTAAGTGTTACCTGAACCTATGACTCATCATATAGCCTTGATCACCAACAGGTGATTGGATATATACTTAAAAAGGAACAAAAATTGTAGGGTTATGGGGAAAGAGCAGGGGAGTGGGACTAATTGGATAACTCTTTCAAAGAGCCAGCACAGGCACGATGGGTCGAATGGCCTCCTGTGCTGTATGATTCTATAACAGTTTATTTTTGTGGCAGAATGCCGTCAGTATATGTAACAATAGTCGTAGGAAAATGTTACCTGTAAATATTATTGTGGAATGTGTTGTAGCTTCCAAGCGCCACCAGAGAACCAAGACCCAAACCGTATGAGAAAAATATCTGTGTAGCTGCGTCCAGCCATACCTGAGAAAGAAATGGTCGAGATTGTCGATGGACGGTGGTTGTTAAAGCAGTTTCATTTACCTCTTTATGTGAGCCCCGAAACGTAAACATCGCTGCTGACATACCTCTGAATCTCCAAGGCGGCTGAAATTGGGAGTTATGTAGAACAAGATCCCTTCGCGGGCGCCAGGCAGTGTCACTCCACGGAAGAACAAAATAAGAAGCATGATATAGGGGTAGGTTGCTGAAAAGTAAACTACCTGTGAAAAGACACGGGCTGATTAGTATAACGGAGAAGATCGTGGTAATACTTTATCTATACCATGAATATAATAGATTTACAACACTTTGTTATATAGGCTAATACACAACTTTAAAGGATTAATAGTTTCGTGCACCAAAATACGCAAACTAAATATTTAGACTATGTCAGGTGCCTATGTCATTGATGTGAAGTATTCTGAGCACTAGGTATGTTTTAATTGTCTCGAAAAGAGACTTTTATTAGACTCATTCCACTGTTAATTCTAGCGGGAGCTGTGTAATTCCATTAGATCTACGAGGAAGAAGGAACAAGTTGAAACTTATGTAATATTCCCATTTATTCCCATTAAAACCTACGATAGGGGATAATTTCCAGCGCGAGTGTAAGGCTGTGAAAAAATGTATGCCTGTAATTTATTTTTCTAGGCTCCAAGGACATTGCCATTGTTCATTATTCATCGCTAACTACTGTGGATTGACCCGAAACCTTCTTTACCTAATGGACAAATATTCTTCTTTGGGCAAAGAATGCTTTGCCACAGGAGATAGTTGAGGTAAAGACCACTGTACCTTTTAAGGGAAAGCAGTCGCTTGAACCAACAGGACCCTGAGAAGAGCGCACTTCGGTGAGATTAATTTCTGGTTGCTCAGGTAAAAAGCCAGCACAGACACGATGGGCCGTATGGCCTCCTTCAGTGCTATAAATGTATCTGGTTCTATGGGTTTTATTCTGCATGTTCCAAACCGTCAGCCAAAGACATATAGGAAGTAGTGAGGACACAAAGATTTCATACTCCAGCTAAAAATCTAAACTGGCTTGGTTCTAATTATTTTAATGTCGCAGGTCTAACCGTGCCCAAGAATTGTTCTCTTTAAGTTAGGAAAGACTTTACCTTTCCTGTCCAGCTCACACCTTTCCAGATACAAAAATACACAAGAACCCAAGCGATGGCGAGTGTTATTGCAAGAGGCGCTCGGATTTGTCCAGGTTGATCCAATCCGTCCGTTAGCTGGTGCATATTTCGTCTGTGGATATAGTTATGTGTTTATCAATAAGACGTTTCGCTCCTGGCCTACTTTGTCTTTGTTAAAGTAAACCTTAATTCGCAAAATAAGACAAATCGAAAGACGTAAAAGCCATCTTACTCCCAGAATTCCACAATTGGGCTGGTGAGGTTAGTTGCATTGGTCATACTGTAGTTTGAAAAACATCTGTCTGTATTCCAGGAATTATCACAACTTTGCCAAGGAAGTTCCTGTTTACAAAACGTTACAATTATTTTTGTTTTTCCAAGAATTAACCATGTGGATCTCACACAGTTACCAATCAATCTTTATTATTTGTAGTTAGTTATTTGTCAATTCAACCGAGACCAGCGCTATGAATGCTGTTATGTGGTATCATATATGTGATTTTTTTTCTCCTGTTGTGGTTCATTACAAAAGAAACGGTATTGATCTCCAGTCACGGAGTGTTTCATTGCCTTAGTAGTTATTTTCGAGAATGAGAATAATTACGTTACCACCAATTAAGCTTTTTATAATAGCCAAGAGAATTTAACTAACGCTCAGAAATAAGCATAAAAAACTTACTGATGTGAAAGAATTATATAAGTAATAAATGGCCCAAGCAATTATGACGACGTAGTAGATGTTTAGCCAGAAAGAAAGGACTGCGGCTGCGAGACCCACGCCTGTAAATAGAAGAAATATCGAGAAGCTCGAAATGTTAAACCGAGCAGGTTTAATACAACAGGTTGTGTCATTCATTCGTATAGTATCAATCATTTTAAGGGCACGTAAAGGGAAGACTTTACACGTTATTTGTGTAACGCTAAGTGACATCCTGGACTACCTACTGTGAAACCGACTGTAGGTGTTTGTGATTAGTTTTTTGTTCAAATTCAAACTATATTGGCCCTAGCATTTGAAAGGAGTAACCTGGATGTGAGACAGGCGTGCCACTTAGAAACTAACATTAACATGTGTCGACTTCAGAACAGACCGTTCAAAATAAATATTGCAGTAATACAACCCAATATTTCAGTGGTTTCAAACGATGACGAAATAATTACTACGGTCCGTATTTGTAGCGAAATCGTAAACAGTATTTTGAATTAGGTTAGAATGTCGCTACATAGAGAGCAATTCTTCTCCTATATGAGCTATTCTGTACATAAAGACTGGAAATAGCGCTATATTTCGCTTAGACAATGTTAGTGTTATTTTTCTACCCACTGTGATCTGGCGAGAGGTGTGCGTCGTTCTTGCTCACGGTGCTGATTTAGACCATACCTTTGAACATTGGCGCCAGTCTCCAGATACCGAGTCCTCCGACAGACGTGTACTGACCCAGCGAGCATTCCAGCAGGAAGATAGGCATCCCAGCAAAGATCAGTGTCAAGAAATAAGGAATGAGAAAGGCCCCTTATAGAGAACAATGAGCAGTATGTTAGAAATTCATGGGAAATAGCCATCATCATAAAATCCAGACGAACTGGAAAGATCTAGATACTTAATAAATGCGGATATATGTAAAGTACACGAGTTGGGGGGCATTCCATCCAATACCAGAACCGACGCGTTTAAGTGCCTCTTTTCTCGAACTTAAAAAATGCATTCCGTTAGAAAGTATGAGTACAGTGCCTCAACTGGATTTCACTATTCCAAGTTTTACACATAAAAATAATGCATAATGTTGCAGTAATTGAATACCTGACAATATTCAGTATCTACACAACTGCACAGAGCTCTTCAATCAGTTGATCTTTAACGTACAATTGACTCTAGTTATTGAAATCCAAAACCAGGAAAGAGGGAATGTTCTGGTTTACCTTTGTTCAAACTATTATTTAGAAAGTATAATTGTGAAGTGAAAAGTAATTTTTACCTCCGCCGTTCTTCCCACAAAGATAAGGAAACCTCCAAACATTTCCCAGACCTATTGCATATCCAACACAGGAGAGCAGAAAGTCAAATTTTCCTCCCCATTTCTCTCTCTCGGGAATCTTTCTCGTCGTTTGCACCTTCACCACGAGGGTTTTCGGTTTATCGTTTGAGGTGGGAGCGTCATGCAGCTCGGTGGAAATTTGCCCGTCGGGTGTTTTTGCGCCGTTGGTCGCCATGCCTTTGAATTTGGGCGCCGAGCGTCTGGGAGATGGTCGGAAATTTTCAGCACCAGTCCACGTGGAAAGCAGCTTCGCGGTTCTGTCGGACCAGCACAGGTGGAAAAAAATACAGGACTGGATATGTAGCCGAACTTGGGGGGATGGCTGAGTTCGTACTCGATGAGGCGAGCTGCCAGGTTTAGTCAAGGGGAAAGATGCTGGAATGAGACAAAGATACGCAGGCTAGAATTGGTAACGATAGAAACAGCCAAAGGCACGTGTTTTCATTCTGCTATCGGTTTGGTCATATTGATGGAATTGGGGCACCTCACGTCATTTTATGGTTTGGCAAAATCAATAACACAACTGTTGGATTTCCGTGCACAATACGCGGTGATCTTACTACAGCTTGAGGACATTCTAACTATTCATTTTGTTTCATTTCTTTACAAGAAAACTTTGCTTTTAAAAACCCGACCTGACGCCTTTATTAAAGATAACATCAAAATATCATTCAGGTTAATACAACTGTTTGTCACTACCCGTAACATTTCCCACAAATATACTACTTTATGCCAATTAAATAGTGCAATGTGTCCATTTGCTACAAAGCCTCGCTGCTCAGCGGGAACATTCTGCACGATGTAAACTGCATGCAATAGACCTGTCTTGTCCTTAATCCTTGTGCAGTCTTTCGGACATTGTCACAAAGTGATAGCGATCACATTTAAGCAGATAGTCCAGCCAGATTTGCACGAACAAGACGCCCCAAGCTCCGCGGTTTGCCAGTCAAGCTGTCTACTCCTGATGTGTATAAAAATATCCCTTGTCGCTTTCAATTGATCAAAGTAAAGATCACCAACATTTCTTCTCCTGCTGAATTTCTGGAGAATAGTCTGGCGTCTTGACCCTAGTGTTTAGACTTTAAATCTTGGCAATTGCGATTAGATTCCCCTACACCAGCACTATGTCACATTCCCGTACACCAACACTGAAAGTTTCCTTATCATTCAGTGAAATAACTGTACACAGAAACTATTGCTACAAAACCGCATTGCGATTATAATTGTTTCAAATATGTGCTATTTTTCCCTTCAAATCAGCCCACCCGCGTGGTGTTACTTTGTTTATCAATTTTCTCATAAATATTGGTCCTGACCGCCTCCATGAATGAAACAGTTTACTCTCTTGAAATGCAGTATAGTCAAACCGTCCACTTACTGTTCCAAAGCGCAGGGTGAGTCCGTGTTTACTGTTTGAAGTTGTTCCTTCCTCTTGTCGAGTACAAAATATATATATTTTTTTGTTTTCGGTTTGAGGTGCGAGCCTAAGAGCTCAGAGCAGTCGGCGCAGTATCTTCCCACAGCGCGGCTCTGATTGTGCGGCGAGTCGAGCTGAGCTCCGCCGAGCGGAGAGGAGCAGAGGGGCAGGGAGCAAGAAGGATGAGGCTCCCGCGAAAAGCGCCGCTGTCTAATACCTCTAGCAACAACGTAGCGTGCGGCGCTCAGCTGCCACTCTCATCTACATAGCGTCAATGTCATCTCAAAGTCACATCCACTGAAATTGCAGTGGGCTTCGCTCTGCTGCCCCTTCCTTTTCGCTCCAGCCTTTACATATTCTGGCTTTTGTTGTTGTTGATGTTTGCTGGCTACTTTCAACAAGTTAACACTGTGCAAAGGCCAAACAAGACTCATTTCGAAGACTGGCTAAGTGGAAAGTATGTAGCATTTTAATAAGGTGGCAAGTTATTTTGAAAATTACATCCTGAGTACTTCGACACACGATAGAGTTAGCACTGCAAACCGGTAATGTTTCTCAAGGAATGCCACGGAGAAAAGTGACAGATTGGTTTCAATTTGAATATTGCAGAAAGCGATACATACAAATACATTTTCTCGACATCATTCTCTACTGTTAAAACATGTTAAAGATTTCCTTAATTGTGGTGAGTTTCCACAATGTCTGCACTCCCTTTACTTCATACTGTAAATTTTATAAACAAAACCACTTCATAAAAATGGACAATTGATTACAGAAAAGGATAAAGTTTGTTACGAGGCACTTCAAGTTCCAAAATGTACAAACAGTATTAACTATAAGGGGAAGGCAGGGGGATCCAGAGTTAGACTAAGTTAACTTTGAATGGGGGGATGGGACATTCTACCCTGACATCAAGGCAAAGAAAATGTCACTCAATATAAGAAAGCAGAAACACCTCAAATCTTCCAGTTGTAAAGATAACGCCTCAAACGAGTTTTTAAAATCAAGTTCTGCGTGAAAAGCTCAAGGAATTCACTTTACCACAATTCACAATTTCAACTGGCAGAATTTGGAATCCTGGCAGAATAAGATGAGAAACAGTCAATGGTGCTTGGTCTGGAGGTAAGAGATAAACTGAAAATAGTATTTATAATCTTCTTAACTTCCACACGCTAGAGAAGAAAAAGCCTCAGTGTCCAAACTCCGGAAGATAGAGCTTTGCTTTAGAGTTTAAATAAATGGATCAGCTTCTCACCAGAGGACAGGGAAATGTTACTGTGCAGTTTAAGCCATTCCCATGATAATTTACAGTATGGTCTTGGGAGGGTGCATGTTAACTGTCATAACAGCAATAGATTCATACCGGGTTCCACAAAACACGCTGCTTTTTGTCCTTATAACCTGCTTTAACAACCACTTTAATTAAAGTCGGACAAATAAAACTGGAATAAAGACTATGGTCTCTGTAGGTGACAAGTAGATTCACGTTTGAAGTACAGCTTTATCCATTGGGATAATTAGGGAAAGTGGGTACTCATCTCATTAAGCGCGTTGAAACCTTTAAGCCTGACATACAAAAAATCCTATTTAATTATTTAAATATATTTTAATTTAATGGTTAATTCGGTTGAATGACACGTAACAACTGGCCAGTTTGAAATGGTTCATATATCGTTTAAGATTCATAATGAAAATGTCCACGTGTAGGATAGAGAATTAGAAATGGAAGCAAATGTCTTAGATGTCATAACAGATGCAACAGTAAAACGTTCAGTATTATTGTTCTGATAAATATTTGTAATATATTTATAAACATCCCACGTAACTTTCCGATCTAAACTATGTCCCTTCTTTCCACGTTGCTGGTCCTTCAGTAAGCAAATACAACAAATTAATGCAATCATCTGGCTTTTTCAGAATAAATGGCTTGTCTTTAACTGGGAGGCTGTTACAAACACCTCAGATACTAATCTTATACTTGGTAATGTTCGCGTTGTATTTTTAAGTGTTTTGCAATGTAATTTCGCTGTAATAAACTGGCAGCAAGAATTTCAGCAGCTATTTCCTAGGAGTGGAATAGGCTGGGGTTGTTTTCCTTGGAGCAGAGGAGGCTGAGGGGAGACTTGATTGAGGTGTACAAAATTATGAGTTGCCCAGATAGAGTAGACAGGAAGTACCTGTTTCTCCTATCAGAGAGTTCAAGGACTAGAGGACATAGATTTAAGCTGATTGGCGGAAGGATTAGAGGGGACATGAGGAAAAACTTTTTTACCCAGAGGGTGGTGGGTGTATGGAATTCACTGCCTGAATTGGTGGTAGAGGCAAGGACCCTCAACTCTTTTAAAAAGTACCTGGACCTGCACCTAAAGTGCTGTAAGCTGCAGGGCTATGGACCGGGTGCTGGAAGGTGGGATTAGAATGGGCACCTGGTTGTTCTTCGAGCTGGCATGGACACGATGGGCCGAATGGCTCCCTTCTGTGCCGTATCTTTTCTATGGTTCTATGGTTCTATGGGGGGGTGGGGGGATTGGGTTTCATTAATAAGTGAGAGATGATGTTTACAAATGTACATTTTCCAGTTCTGACGAAAGGTCTTCGACCTGAAACGTTAACTCTGTTTCTTTCTCCACAGATGCTGCCTGACTTGCTGAGCTTCTCCAGCATTTTCTGTTTTTATTTTACATATGTAAAGTTTGCCGGTGGAACCAGCGTTAGGAAAATCTACTCGCATTAAAGTTAAAATTGGGAAACATGTATTCCCATTAAAATGTGATGAAGAGGCGCTGAATAGAGCCTCACATTTCCTATGACATATTGCAGCTGTGGCTCGACCCCATCATTTGCAGTTAAATGCTGTAACTGTGCCAATTATGGGATTTCTTGCCATTAAATCATTTATCCCTTCCCAGTAACGACCACTTGAGGTGTGACTGACGCGCCAATATTTCGAATTTTGCAATACGGCTGATCTGATTTGAAGAAACCTTCATACACAACGAACCCAAAATTGGTGGTTCCCATTGGAATATTGTTTGTGCCGTTGGATCGCAGACCATTGTAACGGTCTCCTTAGGTTTAAGAACACATGGCTTTGAGTGTCCTCAATGATATTCAATTCATAGTGTACTGTAAGGGTCTGGAACAACTTCACCGAATTCACTGTGCTGATTTCCCAATTGCTCTGGGTTAGTGTTCATTATATTCATATAAAACCAGTAGATACGTTTAATTATCGGTGTGGATCTGAGAAATACTCGTTTCACCCTTTTAAAGTGAGTTATGGCGTCATATTTCAGTTCAAAGCGCAGTAGTAAAACATAATTAATAATCCATTTACCGCGAATATCATAGTTATTCCATTGGATGTTGAATCCAGTCCACAATAAGTTGGAAATTCATATTGTTTGAAGAGATATTTTGTTTAATATACTAAACAAGTAATGCACCGCATTCAGTAGGATGTTTAGAACTATTTAAAATAACCTTTTTTTGTATTTCTGACGTTTAATTAATTCAGCTCTTTTGAATATTGGATAGCTAACTATTTTTGTATTTATAGCTATATAATTTGAAACACGTAGATTCAGCTAAAGTTGGCATGACTATCAGGAAGCAAGTTGCAAGCAAGATTTTGGACTTCACTGATCTCAGTTGTTACTTGGGCAGCGGACTAAGGATAATTCACCCAGAACTATTAGGACATTTTATGATATTCCAGTTCATTACCTCTGGTGAACTTCAGTGTCTTTCATAATCCGGTATTAAAATTGATTTAATTGTCTAACCAGGAATGGCACAGCAACCCAACAGCTACATGTAGTGATTAGAATGGAATAGTTCTATATGCACCGAAGCCCTTAAGAACGATGTCACATACTTGCTAAGTATGATACTTGATAACGTGTTTAGAAATAGTTCCAATTTTATATATCTCAAAGGACGTAGGATTTTACATTCAAGTGACTTCAAGTGAATGGTTAATTCAAGTTATATTCGGGCGATCAAGGATTTAAATAGACCACTAAACGAAGTAACGTAGTAGATATGTCACACCGTCCGTTGTGTAATTATTTGTGATGTAACGTGCAATGAGATTTAACACACACAAACATACATACATACATATATACACAAACACATTATTGCTGTAGTTTCCTTGGTGGATGCGCGAAGCACCAGTCATCTTTATTAACTGGGTGGGACTGATGGCGTCAATGTGTGACCGTATCTCCCTGTCACCATCAAACCTACTCTACAAGATTTAAGACACATGGGCTAAATATCATAGTAAAGCTGTGTTTGCTTGCAGTTTCGGATTCCATAGTAAACAAATGAAGTTTATACCACGGTTTTTTGTCCAACATTTGATGACTAGTAATTATTTTGATCTAATTTTGCCCCTGCTGCGATCTTTTCTCACTCAGTTTCATTCACTATCTACAGAAAGGACAGAAATACACATTTATAAAAATAATCTGCATAACGTTCCGTTGGTGCATCGTTACATCAGCTTCTCACTTCCAAATTAATCGGTATTCAATTAATTAGAAAATGAATCTTTTTTCATAAGCGTTTGTGAGGATTATTGTTGATTTATTTTAAGGAACAAACTTACGTTTATTATTGGCCAAAAATAACTCATATTGTGATTTTACTCAAGATAATACCGCACCGTATGAAAAACGTTTTAAACAACGTTGAACATCTACCAGTTCGGGAGCGATAATCCCCTTGACAGTAATTTTAATTCGCACTCCATAAAAACCGTGTCCATCTTGGCATAAGAGTGGCTATATAATAGAACTGCCAGTTTGTATTTCATGGCACAATTTTAACAGAACAGGGACGTTTTAACAGTCGTTTAAGTTATGATTGGGTGTAGATAGAATCAATTTTAACCAGCCAGCAATTTCTGAAGTACTATGTTTTGAAACGTATCTGGATTTATTTTAGTTATACTCGAACCAGATCTTAATTTAATTCAAGTGACTGTGGTGAAATTATATTTTTAATACTGTAATCGGAGAACTCTGCGAACTGATGTACAGAGAGCCATCATGTCTTAATTCAGGGAATTGATTAACATGAGCTTGAGCAGTGATTTAAGTACGATGGCCCCATTTCAACAGTGATTCAGAATGGAAACTTACTGAATAAATGCACATACAACATTGCGCTTTTGCAGCTGAAACCGTGCAGCGTACTGCCACACCAACAATGTCATGTCGGCTCCAAGAAAAAGCGAACCAAATCAGACTGAGCATTCAAGGAGCATTCAGAGTTCCACCCGGAAAGTCGATCCAAGACCACACTGAAGGATCAGGTTTATGTGTGAGCTGAATTTGAAAGATTGGCATAGAGGAGGAGTAGACAGGGGAGAGGTAAGTCGTAAAAATACATATCTTGCTGTAACAATTTAGAAAAGGTGATAAAAGTAAATAAAATTTCACTACTCTGCAGACAAGTTATATCTTGTAGTTATCCCCACTGCAGTCTGAGATTGTCCAATTGCTTAGATTATGTCTGCCATTACATTATTTTTCTGTGCAAAGATTCTGTGCAAACATAGCTTAAAAGATAAACAGTGCTACTTAGACAACAACTCCATACCATTCTATAGGATATATTCATGGCTTCACTTTTCAGATTTAACAAAGATACATCTGCCCTCCCAAAGTGAGAGTCAGGTAGGGGTGTCCAAGATTTTTATCTTCATGGGCGACAAAGGTGTATGCAGTGGAGCCTTGGGGAGCACATACAGGCCCCAAAATTCAGACCTTGGGCCAAGGTGGAGAGCAGGTGGAGCCCCTAATGGGAACAGAATTTGGAGCAGAACCCAATTCTGCCTTAATTTCCAGCAAGGAGTGGGGGGAATGTGTAAGTCTTTTGCCCCTCTCCCCTCTACATCAAGGGGGCAACTTTGGGGGAGTTCCCAGGCTACACTAGGAATTCTGCCTAGTATGTCCTCACAAGACCTCAACAGAATTCTCGTTAGCTGAGGCCTGGCAAATGTTCTGTTGAGGTCCTTGGGATGGCCCCAGGAGGTTCTCAGGCAAAGTTGAGGGATTGATTATCTTTATTTACAGTACTTATTGCTTTCTTTGGAACTGAAAATTGTAAAGCTGGTAACATGCCTTGGGGGGCCTTTATGATTGCGGCTGTGGACTGCTTCACTTTCCAACAGTGGATTGGGGTGGGTGCCACTGATGCGTCCTCGAGGGCATGAGCATCCACTCCAAACCATGTAAATAACCCTGTCCCTGCGATTTGGGACAGGGTCTGTGACCTTCCATTCGGGTTGTTGTGAGGTTTACTCTGCCACACTTACACCAGCAGAGTGGGTCCATTGGAATTTGGACCCTCTAACATTTAAATCCATGTTCCCATTAATTTTAATATATCTCAAGTTGCTGATACTAATAGACTTTGGTGCTCTGATTTAGAATTTATCCACCAATGAGGGAATAATGCTAAGGACAGCCTTTCCAAACCTCCAGACCCATGAACTTCAAACAGGACAATCCAGAGATTAAGAAATACAAGTGGTTGCTTGGGCTTTGAGGGCCAGATTGCTACATCTTGAGGCCACAGTTTGGATCCCTGACCTAAGGCAGAGGTGAAATGGATCCCTGCACCACAATTCCTATGGAAAGGTCTTTAGATGATTCTATAAGGCTGTGAATTGCTAAATCCTGGAGCAACATGGAGGACAGTAGGTCATTATGTACAAGTGTGCTGAGAAAATTGAATACAGAACCTGTATACACTACCAACAGTGCCCAGCCTAACTGTACAATGTTCTGCAGGTAAACATAGGAACATGGGAAAATAGAAACAGGAGTAGGCCATTTATCCCCTCGAGCCTTTTCCGTCATTCAATGAGATCATGGCTGATCTGTGACCTAACTTCATATACCCGCCTTAGCCCCATATCACTTAATACCTTTGGTTAACAAAAATCTATCAATCTCAGATTTAAAATTAACAAATGAGCTAGCATCAACTGCAGTATGCTTAAGAGAGTTCCAAACCACATCAGTGTAAATTTACTTGTTGCTGGATCACACATTGGCATGAAGATTGTCCCTGGCCTGCTTCAGCAGATGCATAACCTTCTTTACAAGATCTCTAGGACATTGGAGGGTGTAAAAAGCTTAGCCTCTATCTTGTGTGGCTCAGGTGTGTCCTCATCTGCCAGTGCAGAACCTCCTGAAAGTTTGATCTACCTCTGGGCAGGGCCCATTGCAACACTTCCTTATCTATCTGTTTTCATCAGTATAATTTTCAATCCCAGTTTAAACAGTTATTTATCCAAATTTTCTTAAGGGAGTTAATCAACTACTTTTGTTAGGAGTCTATATGCATTTCATTGTGGCAAAAAACCCTTCTAATCTCTGGTCTTACTTGAGACTTATTAATATTGTAGTCACATCCTCTAGATTGGCAATCCAGGTCTAGATTAATAAACTGATCAAACAACATGTTCAACAACTCTCACAATTAAGCCTCCTCTCAATCTTCATTGATTAAAATAATGTTGGTTCTGTAAACTTTCCCCATCACTCTAATAGGAGAGGTGTTAAGAACATAAGAACACAAGAAATAGGAGCTGGATTAGGCCACACGGCCCCTCGAGCCTGCTCCACCATTCAATCAGATCATGGCTGATCTTCAACCTCAACTCCACTTTCCTACCCGATCCCCATATCCCTTGATTTCCCTAGAGTCCAAAAATCTATCGCTCTCAGCCTTGAATATACTCAATAGATTCAGCATCCACAGCCCTCTGGGGTAGAGAATTCCAAGATTTACAACCCTCTGAGTGAAGAAATTCCTCTTCATCTCATTCTTAAATGGCTGTCCCCTTATCCTGCGACTATGCCCCCGAGTTCTAGACTCTCCAGCCATGGGAAACAGCCTCTTAGCATCTACCCTGTCCAGCCCTCTCATAATCTTATATGTTTCAATGAAATGTTTAACGGGAGCCATCATTTGCAAGCATTATAATCACAGTATCGACACAGTCACCTAGGTGAAAAGAAGTGTGAGTGACAACAAAATTCCTTTAACACTGTGTTCTCTCTTTGCAAAGGAAAAAGTAGCACATGAACAGCACCAAAGAACAGCAACTAGAGGAGAAAAATAATCTTGGATACTTTTGAGTGCCCACAGGGAGGAAACTTTGCAGCTTGTAGGTAGATATACAGTAGAGGCTGTAAGAGATGGCAGAGTAGGAGGTGAGCTGTCAAGATCAGATTGGTAAAGACAGAGCACAGGTCATTTCAGCTTCATGTGAATTATTAAAGTATAGCAGTGGCTGTGCTTTCATTATCTATTTGAATTCTTATTGAATGGCGGAGCAGGTTCGAGGGGCCGTATGGCCTACTCCTGCTCCTATTTCTTATGTTCTTATCGCTAGATTTTTGGTCTCTAAGGGAATCAAGGGATATGGGGATCGGGCGGGAAAGTGGAGCTGAGGTCGAAGATCAGCCATGATCTTATTGAATGGTGGACCAGGCTGGAGGGGCCGGATGGCCTACTCCTGCTCCTATTTCTTATGTTCTTATTTCTTCAGGGAGTCATATACTGTAATTGTTTACACAGTTAAACAAGCTTTTGTTTTTTGCAATTCTAGGGGATGTCTCGGAGGAAGAAGCCAGCCACTCAGATGAACAGTTAGGCTCATTAAGATGCATAACTTTTGCCCTATCCTCACCAACTGCAACATGGCATCTTACCTGCTCCAGCACTAGCCCAGATACACCCGGCCACCAACCTCTCAACCTTACAGATACTTGGCTCATTCATGGCTACTCCTGCTAGCACAATTTTCCTTTTGCACAGAATTTTGGGAAATTATAGTCAAAACCTCCACTATTTCTTCCCTAGTTTCCCTTAAGATCCTTAGATGTAAACTTAGTGATATGTCCACCTTAAGTTTGAATACCTGTGTAATCAGCATTCATGGACTGTTTCTCTCATGGCAGGGCTGCACAGGATAAGCCTTTATGAATGTTTAGGTTAACAACAAAATAATTTATGGTTGTGAGCGTAGATTTTGAGGCATGCATACTTGTAGCAGGTACTGCTTTAGAAGCTGAGCTGCACTGTAGACTTACCTTAGCAGCTTTCTTCAGGTCAGCCATCTTCTTCTTCACCTGCATCCAGTCTGATGAGTCCTGCAAACAACATTGAATCTGACTGCAATCTGGTCCCATGCTTCCTAAACCAGTTATTTTTGCAAAGGGTTTCCTTCTGTCCTATGCATGACAGCCCTAGTTTCCTGCACTTCATTGTTAGTAATCTCCAGTGCTTGGTCATCTAATCTAGCCATTCACACTTTGGTAACCTCCACTTAACAGGATTATTGGAGCGTTAACTCCTGGCCTGCTCTCCCCTGCACAAATGCAGGGACTCAAAGGCATGCTTAATTCACTTAAGTGTTGCTCAGCAGTATAATTGATTCTGACGCTCCATTGGAGAGCCTGCTGTGTGGATGGGAGCTCGCATGGTTTGCTCATGTGTCTAAAAACAGTGCTATTGGGGTAATTTGCAGGTGGGAACATGCCCCAAAATTTTCAGTTAACCACAGTAAATGAAATAGTGCAACAACAGTAATTTCTAGATGTTTACTTGAAATCTTGATGTTTTGCTTAATTACCTCTGGGTCAAGGGAGAAATTTCACATAATTTTATCTTGGTCTGTGTTTACCTCCCTCAGGAGATTAAATAAATGGAGAACAGTCCATGATGGTACAAATTGTGCATGGTCTGTCAGTAAGAGTGGTCTCAATGAGATGAATGGCCTTTTCATGTTCTTTATTTTCTGAAGTTTTTGGTGAAGGTTCTCAGTTTCTGTCCATTTATTAAGATTTTATTTTTCACTCTACTTGGGTGGCAAGAACGTTCAACAAATCAGAATGTGGCAATTGTGAACCTTTAACTGGTTTGAAGTTTGCATTGACTTACTTAAATAAGTTAATCTCCTGGATACTGCGATCAATTGTTTCTTAAACTGTGGCACTAGCTGTATCAGAAAGAGCATAATTGATTAAATTGTGTATTGCATAGAACAGTTCTGTTGTGTATTTGTATTTAATTTTCTAACTGATTGTACTCACATTAAAAAGGAGCAGCTAATTTCAACTGACATGTACTTCTGACCTTCTCCTTGTTGATGATTATCATATCCTACTGCCACAAGCCACTTTGACATAGAAACAGGTCAGACTAGTGATGGCTGGTACACTGCCTGTTTCTCTCCCGATTGCTCTTGATCAGCTGCTTAGTCTCATCACTGTAGGCATCACTAGACCCTGCCTGACAAGTCAACCTCAGCACAGGAATGATAATAGTTTTCTGGAAGCAGTCTTCTCCCAGGTCCTCTTCTTCACTGTTCAGTGAGTGGGGGGAGGTCTTTGTGTTCGTTCCAAAAATGTTTCACTGTATTATGTCAAGCTTCAACTGTTAGAAGTTCAATCTTTGCCTCCTGAATCTGGCTTTGTACTGTCTGTCTGGGCTTTGCTTTGTTTCCTCTGCCAATTTCCCATGGATTTTGTGGAGCACTTCACTGTAGCAGAGAATTCAAATGAGCCTGTGCATCATTAACATGTTGTTAGGCATGCTAATAGTATTAATTGTATGAGAGTTGTGATTGGGCAGTGCAAAGCTGTGTTGCGGGTTTGCACTAGATCAGAGCGGAAAACATAGTTTTCTTGGCAAATGCAAATACAGAGCTCCTTTCAACTGTGTTTATGCTACGACCTGAATTTATGTCAGACTAGGTAAAAATTCAGTTCAATGCTAACCGTGTGATAGTTTTAAAACTTTTACACACTCCTTTATTTTTGATATATTTTGTAGAAAGTAACCTTTTATAAAAAAAAATCACAAAAAATATTACTGGATTAAAAACTAAAATTCTGCAGCTGGACAACTAAGAATCTGAAAGGAATTTATTGCCATCAATGATTCCACTTATGTCGATGATTGTCATGCTGTAGTAGTAACTGCTAAGCCAAGTAAATTAATTTAAAATCTAATTACCAAAACAGCTACTGTGATAGTTCAGCTTTGCTCTCATCATTTCTGTTTTCTCCTGGCAGGATACAGAAATTGTAGGTATTTGAAAGGATTGATATTTAGGTCTCAGGAATATAATATTTGTAAATACCATCTGGTATGTTAAAGATGTGTGAAACTATGTATGAATATAGAAATTAAAGTCTTGCCTTTATAAAGCAACTTATTGCATCTTTTAGATATATTTCAAATCATTTAACAACCAATGAATTACTTTGAAGTTTGTTACCTAGGTAAACACATCTATTTTTTACACAGCAAGATCCCACAAAGAGCAGTGAGATGAATGTGTTGGCTGAGGGTGGAATGTTGGTCAGGACAATTCCCCGCTTTTCTCTGAATGATGCCACAAGGTCTTTAACATCCATCTGAGAGGGCAGATGAGACCTCAGTTGAATGTCTCATTGAAAGGATGGCACCTCCAACGATGTAGCTCACCCTTAACATTGAACAGAAGTGTCTGCTTGGATTACGTGCTGAAGTTGGGAGTGGAGTTTGAAGTTATGGGGGTAGAAATTCACCTGGTCAGTAGTGCTAAATGAGCGGTATTGCATCGGATGCCTGCTATATGAGCCCCTCGATATTCAGTGAAGTCAATGGAACAGAATATCAGGTGGCCAATTTGATACCGCTCGTGTCGCGCTACTGCCCAAGGCCATAATCTTCTGACTCAGAGATGAGAGTGCTACCAATTGATCCGAGCTAAGGCTTATACCTGATATGGAATGATTATCATTGCATTTGCTTAAGGAATTATTAAGACCTGCCTCTGGCAGCAGCAATTACCTTTCTTCCCTAAAAAACAAAGGGACACCCTGATGCCAGGAAGATGCTGATCATTGCAGCGGCTAATCATTTCCATAGTTAAAATGCTGGCTTTCTTATGGTCGAATGTCCTCATTTAGTGATACTTTTGTATTGTGTATCCATTCACTAGGATCTTGGCCTAGTTTTAATGACCTCATTTACTTGTGACCCTTAATGGTAATCAGTGAGAGGAAACTTTCCCTTGCCTATGGTGGATTCTAAATTGTGTTTCAAAAGAGTAATAACTGAGATGTGTTTCTCAACTGCACCATCTGGCTGGATTGAAAGTTTGAGAAACTGGAACTATGGAATTTTTTTTTCTATTTAATATTGAATGACCGAACGAAACAGTCCTAGGTAAGATGTGGCATAGATTGTAATTATCTCAACAGCATTGCAACACAAATGCACTCTCTGTAGCAGTTGGAAATTTTTATCATCCACATTCTAAATCCCTTGATTTCCCAGAACAAGACTATTGGATTAATCTCAGCACTGGGTACAAAGCAGTATCATGCTCCAAACTGATATTCTTTTTGTGTCTGGATTGGACTGAGCCAGATTTTGTTTGGTCTATTGTTGATGGTAATTCTTCTAAGTGTGCTAAGTGGCAGAAATATATGGGGTAAAGGTCAAATGATTGACAAATCATTGCAATTTGGGTGCAGTGACCTTTGCACCAGAATTCCTGATACGAGCTCCTGTTGAGCAAAACTATGACCCAGGAAGTGCTAACTAATAAAATTTACCTCATAGTTCACAGACCTCATTATTTCATTTGTATCTCATAGTGAACCCCAGGTTAAAGAGATAAAAAAATGCAATTATAATTTCGAACAGCCCCCCAAAAAATCATAGCCTACTAATTAATGTTTGTGATATGAATACTTAATGCATCTGTATGACATTTCTCTATCAGTTACTTTAACAAGGCATTAATCCATTCATTTTAAATAGGCTAATGCCTCCATTAAAATAGTGGACAGAGGGATGTCACACCAATAAGTTAAACACTTTTACTTAAATAATGCAAATGTAAGGAATCTTACAACACCAGGTTATAGTCCAACAATTTTATTTTAAAATCACAAGCTTTCGGAGATTATCCCCTTCGTCAGGTGAATCTCCGAAAGCTTGTGATTTTAAAATAAAATTGTTGGACTATAACCTGGCGTTGTAAGGTTCCTTACATTTGTCCACCCCAGTCCATCACCGGCATCTCCACATAGTAAATAATGCAAACAGTTGTTTCTAAGCTTGTATGTGGGGGAAGAGGGAAGAGATGTCAGTGACTCCACGTGAATCAGAATGGTATGTGCTGCTTAGTTTTGATATGTTTCCCATAGGTTCTTGTCTGTTGGTCGCATGAATGTTTGATCAATTTAGCAGAAACAAACCATTGAACTACGGGGTAAATTGTGGCAGTTAGCGCTTCCTGTCGCAGTTTTACACGGCAGCAGCTGACACCAGGAATCTTGGTGCAAAGGTCAGCACGTCCAATCGTAACAATTTTCCATCCATTAAGCTTTACCCCATATATTTCTGCCAGTTAACAAATTCAGAGGAATTACCACCAACAATAGATTAAAGGAATCTTGGCTCAACTTGAGACTATGTGCAGTTTAATTTGTGTGAGTAGCTGTAATTCAACAGTTTTATACCTGGATTATAATCAATATAAATATTTATATCTAAGGGTGCTATTAAAACTAATTAAATGGAAAAAATCACCAAAGGCCCTGTAAGTAGTATATTTTACACTGCCATTTTTAAAAATTATGTGAGTTAATGCATTGGTTTTATTTTAAATATGCAGTGTTATGAAAATATATATTGTGTTTCTATTGAAACATAAATATACTTTGCCAGAAAAAAGGCAAGATACATTCATATTGGAATTAAGTCATGATGGAACATTCGAGGCGTGATCACTTTAATTCGCAAAATAACAGATGGTGAACAAATGAGGGATGAAGCAACCAGTTAAACGATGGGAAAGAAATTTAGCGTTTAAATTTCCATCTGGTTTACCTTCATAGCTATGCCCTCTTCTGGGGTTTGACTGTGGAACATGTCACATCCTTATGAACCTGTAACATAATTTGCAAAAACTTGCCAATTGGTGCAGTGGAACACATGGTTGCACTGCTGAAAAAGAGTAAGTCTCAGAGCCACAGAAGGTATCAATTACAGTTCCTCATGGGGGTGGGGGGGCAGACATTATTTTGTACTTTGATGTTAATTTACTGTAACAGCTGCTACACTTTACATTAACAAGACTTTTCTTTTTCAAATAATAATGAAATCAATAGGTTTATCTATTCATTTTTTTTATAATCAAGAGCATGAAATGAAAGTTATCAGTACATTAAGAATAAGAGGATAGCTAAGGAAAAGGTGGGACCTATCAGGGATGATAAGGGTAACTTGTGTGTAGAAGCAGAGGATGTGGGTAGGGTTTTAAATGAATATTTTGTCTCCGTATTCACAAAGGAAAGGGATGATCCGAACGTAGTAGTTAAAGAGGAGAAGTGTGAAATATTGGATAAGGTAAACATAATGAGAGAGGAAGAACTAGAGGGACTGAAATCCTTGAAAGTTGATAAGTCACCAGGGCCGGATGGATTGTTTCCTAGACTATTGAAGGAAGCCAGGGAGGAAATAGCGGATGCTCTGAGGATCATTTTCCAATTCTCACTAGATACAGGGGAGGTACCGAAGGACTGGAAGACTGCAAACGTAGTACAATTGTTTAAAAATGGTACAAGGGAAAGGCTAAATAATTATAGGCCGGTCAGTCTTACCTCGGTGGTGGGCAAACTATTAGAATCAATACTGAGAGATAGGATAAACTGTCACTTGGAAAGGCATGGTTTAATCAGGGATAGTCAGCATGGATTTGTTCAGGGAAGGTCATGCCTTACAAATCTGATTGAATTCTTTGAGGAAGTGACAAGGAGGATTGATGAGGGTAGTGCAGTAGATGTTGTCTACATGAATTTTAGTAAGGCATTTGACAAGGTCCCACATGGCAGACTGGTCAGGAAGGTAAAAGCCCATGGGATACAGGGAAATGTGGCGAATTGGATCCAAAATTGGCTCAGTAACAGAAAAAAAAGGGTAAAAGTCGATGGATGTCTTTGCGAATGGAAATCCGTTTCCAGTGGTGTGCCACAGGGCTCAGTGTTGGGTCCCTTACTGTTTGTGGTATATATTAATGATTTGGACTTGAATGTAGGGGGCATGATTGGCAAATTTGCGGACGACACAAAAATTGGCCATGTAGTTGATAGTGAAGAGGATAGCTGTAGACTCCAAGGAGATATCATTGGGTTGGTGGACTGGGCGGAAAGGTGGCAAATGGAGTTCAACCTGGAGAAGTGTGAGGTAATGCACTTAGGGAGGGCAAACAGTAAAAGGGAATACACAGTAAACGGGAATATATTGAGAGGGGTAGAGGAAGTGAGAAACCTTGGAGTGCATGTGCACAGGTCCCTGAAGGTGGCAGTACAGGTAGATAAGGTTGTGAAGAAGGCATACGGAATGCTCTTCGTTATTAGCCGAGGTATAGAATACAAAAGCAGGGATGTAATGATGGAACTGTATAAAACGCTGGTAAGGCCACAGCTGGAGTATTGTGTGCAGTTCTGGTCACCACATTACAGGAAGGACGTAATTGTTCTGGAGAGAGTACAGAAAAGATTTACAAGAATGTTGCCAGGGCTTGAAAATTGCAGCTACGAGGAGAGATTGGATAGGCTGGGGTTGTTTTCCTTGGAGCAGAGGAGGCTGAGGGGAGACTTGATTGAGGTGCACAAAATTATGAGGGGCCCAGATAGAGTAGACAGGAAGTACCTGTTTCCCCTAGTGGAGAGTTCAAGAACTAGAGGACATAGATTTAAAATGATTGACGGAAGGATCAGAGGGGACATGAGGAAAAACTTTTTTACCCAGAGGGTGGTGGGTGTATGGAATTCACTGCCCGAATTGGTGGTAGAGGCAAGGACCCTCAACTCTTTTAAAAAGTACCTGGACCTGCACCTAAAGTGCTGTAAGCTGCAGGGCTACGGACCGGGTGCTGGAAGGTGGGATTCGAATGGGCACCTGGTTGTTCTTTGAGCCGGCGCGGACACGATGGGCCGAATGGCCCCCTTTTGTGCCGTATCTTTTCTATAGTTCCATGGTTCTCAAGAAGTTCCAGCACATACTTGGTGAAATAATTCTATTAAAGAATCTGTTTCCAAGTGAGAAATGGCTAAAATGAACTCTACAACAAGTTGAACAGCTACTTGAATACCTCTAATTGGACAGTCATACTGCAGCGTGGTACTGGTGCAAACTAGGTGGTATAACTACAGTTTAACTTTGACAACCTGACATTGATTCAGCTTTTGGTCTGAACCCAGCTGGAGGAGTTAGTCTCATCTAACTTCTGCTTTGCACCAGCCGCAGTTACACTGCAATTATACTTGGCAACAATTTAGTCCACCTTGCAATTGGACAACAATCCGACTAACATGAGGCTACCTTGGAGTGTGTTCTGCATGCCAAGTCAGTCTTTATGTGGTATAGCTTACCATCTTGCTCCATCTTTTGGCTCAGCAGTCCTAACGGCCAGTTCACAATCACCACTGTTTGTTGGTTACATTAGGGATAATTTGGCCTAGAAATTCGATTGCGCCCAAAAACAGGCAAGCAGGGGGTGGGGCGCGCACTGCATGTGAGTATCGGTGTTGTCCCAGGCAGCACGTAATATTCGTGCTGCCTGCTCATTATCATGAGTCAGGTGTGCAGCCAGCGCTACCTGGACAATTTATTGGCTGCATGCTTGTTTGAGTGGCGGGGGGCGCAGATATCGGGCGTCTTTCATGCCACTTAAAGGCAGCCAGCACCTCTTAAAGAGAAGTTGCACTGGCTGCAGACAACTGGGCGACAGTTCTGTACACGGAAATGGCCACAGCAAGTACTGAGGGGGCGCCAAGGTTTTCCGATGCTGACTTGGAGGTCCTGGTGCAGGCAGTGGACTGGAGGAAGGAGATCCTGTTCCTCCAGTGGGCAGAAAGCCCTCCAGTCAATAACTCCACTGCCAATGGGAAGACATCGCAGAAGAGGTCAATGCCAGGAGCATAGCTCCTGGGATATGACTGCAATGCCGAAAGTAGTTCAATGGCCACACCAGAATTGTCAAGGTATCAATACTGCTCTCTTGCTCTCTGCTCAAACCTCCAGCCTCACTACTTACAATACTCCCGTCCCCATTCCCCTTCCTTCTCCTACTATCACTGCACCACACTTCACTATGGCCCCTTCTCCTCATACTTACATGCTCACCACTTTTGAAACTTTCACTTCCCCACACCTCACGTCTGACACACTGCCATACCAGCTAGTCCACCATAACAGGCACATTCTCTAAGTACCTCACAAGACTGTAACTAACATACTCTCTTCTTTCTTGCAGGAGAAGGTTTCCCACAACTCCAGGCAGCACATTGGCAGGGGAGGAGGCCGAACGTGCCTGCACAGCTTCTTCCCCTCAAAG